>NC_141000.1:16865042-18065042 GCF_052327205.1 Somniosus microcephalus | reverse complement strand
ATATCTATGAGGTAAGTACAGGAACTTCAGGACGTTCAATGTATTTTAATGGTAAGTCAGATGGCGAGTTGCCGATTTAGGGGAACCTTTGGAGGAGCAGGACATTTCGGACAGCAACTTCCGGATTTCCACCTTTAACTGCGCATGTGCGATCGACGGGAGTTGCTGTCCGATCTCGATGTGAATAACGATGAACACTGTTAGCCTCACAGTTATTGTTAAAGCAAAATTCAACCCAATAAGTTCCAAACAACTGCATTGATAAACAAGATGGAAAGTTTGGGTCTGTGCTACCTGCAGGTTGGTGGTGTTGCTGATACTGAAGTTTGCCCCAGCGAAGCCAGTAGCGTTGACGGTGGTCACAGCCAGAGCCAAAGAAGAGGAGGTGATGTTTATTGAATCAGTTGTGAAATTCAGCTTCAGGCCGATCTGGTCCACACTCTCTATTATCCTAATAAAGAAAAGGTTCCATTAGCAGCTGGAAGGATGGATTGTGTGGAAGTAGAGGGCAGAGAGATAAAGAGGTTGAAGTAGATTCTACAGGACAGTCTTCTCAAAGACTTTTTGCTCTTATAGTTATGTACCCTTATTCCATCTAAGGATGCTGTTTAACTTCATTGTGCTTTATTTAAGATATTGAAATAGACAGAGGGGGAGAAATTCGGTATCACCCCGTTTGGGGCGCTAATTTTTGAAATTGTGAAAAATTAGCGTCAGGCGCTAATGAGTCTGAGCTTCCCCTAAATTGGCTGTTAGCGCTCCTGGAACGAGCTGGAGCGCTAAATCAAGTGCTAATGACCTCAGTGGGGCGCTACAGGGGCGCTACCAGCGGAGCGATAATGAATTTACACTTCATCTAGAGTCATCTTTTATTTCTTAACTTGTCCCATTACCATCTCCTTTTGCCTTGCACCATCATCCCTTTTGTCCCTTAATCTCTCCTGCCTTCCATCCTATCACAGACCTTCCCTTTCATTCTTTCCTCCCCTCCCCCCTTTCCCTGTTCCCTACACTTGCTTAAAAACCTGTTCCATCTCCAACTTTTTCCAGTTCTGACGAAGGGTCATCGGCCTGAAACGTTACCTCTGTTTCTCTCTCCACAGACGCTGCCTGACCTGCTGAGCGTTTCCAGCATTTTCTGGTTTTAGATCAGATTTCCAGCACCCGCAGTACTTTTTTTATTTTTTTATTCATTGATGGGATGTGGGCGTCGCTGGCTGGCTAGGCCTGCATTTAGTGCCCATCCCTAATTGCCCTTGAGAAGATGGTGGTGAGCCGCCTTCTTGAACCACTGCAGTCCATATGGTGTAGGTACACCCACAATGCTGTTAGGAAGGGAGTTCCAGGATTTTGGCCCAACGACAGTGAAGGAACGGCGATACAGGTCCAAGTCAGGATGGTGTGTGGCTTGGAGGGGAACTTGTAGGTGGTGATGTTCCCATGCATCTGCTGCCCTTGTCCTTCTAAGTGGTAGAGGTCGCGGGTTTGGAAGGTGCTGTTGAAGGAGCTTTGGCAAGTTGCTTGTGAATGAATTTTAGGTGCTATGCAATTGGGATAGCACCTGAAATTCCATCCAGCTCTTAAAGGGGAGGTTGCATCATTGTGCAGGTCCTCATTATCAGCAGTGCTGGCTGTGAAGGCGACCTGCAAGCAACTCAATCTCCTGCTTGTGATGACTGATCCCAATCTCAGGGAAAGAGCTTGTCATTTCACGGACAAGGCATTGGAGGCATTGGTCGTGGGATTGGAGCGAAGGAGGGCAGTGCTGTTCCTGGACACTGGAAGGAGGCCATTGCCTCATGTCTTCAGGCCAATGTGGAGGGAAGTGGCCCAGGAGGTCTCGGCCAGAAGTGTGGTTGTACGCAGCCTGACACAGTGCCGGAAGAAATACAATGACCTCACTCAGATGGTCAAGGTGAGTACAGGAAAGGTTCTGATATCCGGCACCGACGGGACCGGCGTGTTGCCGATCTATCAAAAGTGCCGGACATGCAAAGTCAACGTTGAAGCATACGGAGATGAAAATCTCCGTATTTGACAACAAACACTGTTGCTCAGCAACAGCTCGTAAACACTCGGCCCGTACCTTGAAGCGTCTCTGAAGCTGTTGCGAAGCTCCAAAGACGCTTTCCAGAGCCTGCCTGTTAACAGAATGCTAGGAGAAGAAAAAAAACCTAACTAAAACGGCTGCTGATTTCTGCCGCTAGAGCAAAGTTTCCGGCCATACAACCTCCAGATAAACTAAAGTTTCCTGTACATGCTTCAACAGGTCCTACATACCAGCATCTGAACCTCAGTCTGTACACACTGCACAAACCCCACACCCCCACCACTCACCCACCAAGCATCTACACCTACTCAAACTCACATCCACATCTCATGCCTTGCCTACAATCACAGCTATTCAACTACAGCAGGCATATCTCCCAAACACACAGCTGGACTCTGACACATTCATTTCTCTTGCAGGCCAAGATGGCCCACAATAGGAGGGAGCAGCAGAGAACAGGCAAGGGTGATGTGCAGCTCCAGCAGCTTTCAGACCTGGAGGAACGAGTGCTGTGACTCATTGGGCAATAGGTGATGGGCGGCGTGGCCGTCGGTAACGTCAACCCCCTTAGGGGCAACAACGGTATGTTCATCCCCTCTCCTTCCCTCATCCCACTTCCCCCTCACGCCACAAGCCGTTCCCACTTTCCAGCTCCTGATACTGTCTGCGTTCCTTGCTCCCTTCCTGCCCACCTTCCCTCACCTTAATGCGAGTCTTGTTCCTTTATGCTTTCAGATAATCAGCAACCAGATGACCCGCCTGTCCCTGAGCCTCCCACTGAGTGTGAGGAAGGAGAAGAGGAGGAGGAGCAAAGCACCGCCTCACTGCATCTCTCACCCGCAGGCACCACCTTAGATACTGCCACTGCGTGATCTTTAGAGGCAACTTTAATAGAGGGGTCTGCACTGGGTGATGCACCGTGGACGAGCGGGCTACAGCAAGGCCAGGGGGAAAAGGTAGCTTGGGAGCCAGCTCCCCGGAGGGCGAGTTCGCGCACGAGTTCTGCTGCACAGGACTCAGGGGAGAACGTCGATGGGCAGGCGTTCACAAGAAGGGTGATGGCCATGCACTTCGAGATGATAGGTGCAATGACAAGGGTGCCCGAGAGCCTCTCGGCAATGGTAAGGAGCGCGGAGAAGTAGATTAGGGAAAAGCACTGTAAAGAGAGGAAGTAATGGTTTGCACAAGTGTGATTAGTTAATATTCTTGCTGTATTTATGTGGTTGCTGAATTTGGATACATTTATTATTGTAATGTTGCAGATTTGGGGCTGTGTCTCATTTCAGCTTTGGGGTGTGGTATGGAGTGAGAAATTGGGCATGCCAGGATAGCGGGCTTCCCCATGGTGCAGGGCGCCATTGACTGAACCCACATCACTTTGCGGGCACCCCATAACAATCCTGAGGTATTCTGTAACCGCAAAGGCTACCACTCACTTAATGTACAGTTGGTGAGCGACCATACACAGCGAATCTTCACCATCAATGCCCGCTATCCTGGCAGCAGCCACGATGACTCCATCCTGCGCCAGACTGCTGTGCCAGCTCAGTCTATCGATCTCAGTCTTGAATATACTCAACAACTGAGCAACCACAGCCCTCTGGGTAGAGAATTCCAAAGATTCACAACCTTCTGAGTGAAGAAATTTCTCCTCATCTCAGTCCTAAATGACTGACCCCTTATTCTGAGACTGTGACCCCTGGTTCTAGACTCCCCAGCCAAGGGAAACATCCTCCCTGCATCTACCCTATCAAGGCCTTTAAGAATTTTGTACACTTCAATGAGATCATCTCTCACTCTTGTAAACTCCAGAGAATATAGGCCTAGTTTACTCAATCTCTCCTCATAGGATAACCCTCTTATCTCAGGGATCAATCTAGTGAACCTTTGTTGCACCTCCTTTAAGGCAAGTATATCCTTCTTTAGGTAAGGAGAGCAAAATTGTACATAGCACTCCAGGTGTGGTCTCACCAGGGCCCTATATAATTGCAGCAAAACTTCCTTACTCTCATACTCCAACCACCTTGCAATAAAGGTTAACATTTGCCTTCCTAAATGCTTGCTATACCTGCATGTTAACTTTCTGGGCCAGAAATTCCAGGCCAGAAGCGTGAGTACGGTCGGGTTACTCACGCATCTGGCCGTTGGAAATGCCGGCGTTCAGCAGGAACAGCGCATGCGGGGAACGCTGGCATTTCCAGACCCGAGGTCTATTCACAGCGCGTGCGACTGCACAGGCAGCGCTTGCGCAGTGAACTTTGTAGATTTCACTGATGGATTCAGTGAGGGTAAGTCCCTAGAACTTGCACTTAAAAAAAGCAAGTGTAAAGTTGTTCATTGGCTGGGGAAGGAGATATATTTTATGGAGGAGCTTATGAAATGCAATATTTAGGTTTGGGAAAGGGAGGGAAGTTATTTTAAGAAATTTTAACTAAGTTTTAAACTTTAATTTTTTTTTTTTTTTAAACGGGTTTTCAGAACGGTAGGTAGAAGGAGCAATTGTGGCTGTGTGAATGGAATGTGAGAATGAGTTATGTATGTATGTCCACATATATTCCTTTACGTATATGTATGTATGTTTTATATTCCTTTACTAATGTGTGTGAATGTATATTTTTAATTATGATTTTCCAATAAGTTACTTTCTCTGAAAGTCATAATTAAATAATACATTCATACACATAAGTAAAGGAATATATACATAACACGCAAAGGAATATATACAGACATACATACTTTCAGAAGCTCCACGATAAGAAATATCTTCCTCCGCAGCCTCTGGAGCAACTGTACCCATGCTTTTTTCATGTGTAAGTTGTAATGACTGGACCTCACTGAAAGCATTAATGAAAGCGGCGAATTATACTGCGCACGCGCTGCCTGTGCAGTCGCACGCGTTCTGCCTCTGAACCCCTTCGTTCAGAGGACAGGAAATGCCGGTTTTCCCCACGTGCACTGTGCATGCTGAAAACCGGCATTTCATCCGGCCAGATGCGTAAGTACCCCGACCGTACTAGCGCATTTGGAAGGGAATTACTGGGCCAACATTTTACATGTCAATAAAATAAAAAATTTAACAATTGCACAACTTGCCCCCTCGCATCTGCGACTGAGGGTCCAAGGAGGTGCATTGCGCAATAGGTCATCATCGTACGTATCCTCACACTGTTCCCTTTGGGGAACTGTATGAAGTGGTGGAAGGATTTATGGCCGTGATTAACGCTCATTCCGTGACCGTAACCATCTTTGAACCAGCCATTAGGGTGGTTAGTCCTATGGCGGGCGGGTTTTACGGGCTCCCACAACCCATCTGAGGGGGGGGGGGCCACCAACACCCACGGACGCAAGCATCCCGCTGGATGTCCACCCAGAATTTAAAGTTGGAGCTCCGACTCCACTTGCCGGGACTGTCTGGAATGGGGTTCAAAACCCTACTCCTTCTGGCCCAGCGGCGGGGATGCTTACTGCTATGCAAAAGGCCCACTCCGCACAAAAGGTGACACCCATACGTTTCCTGCGCCTTTTCCCTCCCCGTGACTGGAGCCCTATGCTGCCATTTCACGTTGCTAATTGGATTGGGCCTTTGTCATAGCGGTAGGATCCCCGCCGCTGGGCCAGATCAGGGTAGGGTTTCGAACCCCGCTCCAGACAGTCCCGGCAAGTGGAGTCGGAGCTCCGGCTCTAAATTCTGGGTTGACATCCAGTGGGATATTTGCGTCCGTGGGTGTGGGTGGCCCCCCCTCCTTGTATAGCTTGTGGGAGCCCGTAAAACCCTCCCGCCATAGGACTAACCGCCCTAATGGCTGGTTCAAAGATGGTTACGGTCACGGAATGAGCGTTAATCATGGCCATAAATCCTTCCACCACTTCATACAGTTCCCCAAAGGGAACAGTGTGAAGACACGTATGACGACGTCATTGCTAAATAAATAAATGGAATAAAAAAAATTCTTTTAGGGCTTTTAAAAGTCTTTAAATTGCTTTAATTCTCTTTAAAACTACTTCAGATTACTCAAAATAATGTAAACATTTTAAAAAGTTTATGAAAGTTACCAAAATCTTCAAAAAACTTCCAAAAACCTATTTAAACTGCTGCTTTGCATGTAAAAATGGTTAGCAGCTTGACAGAAACATTGGGGGCGTGTCCAGTGAAACTGAGACCTCAAGGGGCGTGTCTCACTTGCACTGCACGCTCCTGACTTCGCGCTGGCTGCACTCCTGGGCGGCGTGACGTCATATGCTGCCCGGGATTCTTCTTCTGGAAACACCAATTCCAGGCGTCCCTGGAGCTGATCGGCAGTAGCGCGGGGTAAGTGTAAATACGGGGCTTGCACGCGCTGCAAGCCCCGTTCTGGAATTTCTGGGCCTCTGTGATTTGTGTACAAGGACCCCCAAATCCCTCTGAATTACCAACATTTACTAGACTCCCACCTTTTAAAAAAATATTCTGCTTTTCCATTCTTCCTCCCAAAGTGGATAATTTTACATTTCCCCACACTATACTTCCTCTGCCACCTTCTTGCCCAATCACTTAACCAGTCTGTATCCCTTTGCAGTCTCTTTACGTTTATACACAGGATTATTGAACACATTCTTTACTGGAAAATCAAGCACTTCACAGGGAAGAGGCTTACTTTGGTAGGTGTCATCATGGATAGGGATCCACTCACCCTTGCATTAGATCTTGCTCACAGAGTTCAATAGATGCCTGGGGTGAATTTTAACCTCCTAAAATGGGTGGGAGGGGGATCGGGGAGGGTGGGGGGTTTAAATTGCTAAATAAGGTGAAAGCCGACGCCAACTCGTCACAAATGTGTCTTCATCCATGTTTAACCACGGCGGGTTCAGGGGCATCTGAGCAGCCTGGTCTGGAGAGGCAGGTCACTGGTTATCATATTTAAATGAGGCTCCGATCCTCAGATTTTGACAGCCATTTGAGTTCAACGTCTGCGGGTCAGGTTTCCCAGGACTCGGGAAATACGGCAGCTGAAAGGAGACGGGAGCTGCCGGGTCTTGCAGGTAAGTGCTTTCCCAGCACTGCTTGTGGGCCAGGAGGAGCAGGAATGTTTCCCCCCGGTCCCCAAGCAAACCTGCCGCGATCTTGCAACCCCCGTGATCTCACCCTCCGGCTCCGTTGCTGCGCTCCCACCCCTCATCCCCATTGACCTCCCAATCTTCTCGATTGCTGGGGATTGTCCCCTTGTGCCCGCAAGCTTCCCCGGCCGGCAGCCGGCCAGCCTCTCAACTTGGACTGCTGCCGGGCAGGAAACGGAGTAAAAAAATTCTGATGAGATCCTGCCGTTAAATTTGGCAGAACCTCCACCAGGGAGATCTCAGGTGCCCCCTCTCCCTCCCTGCCTCCCCGTAAATAATGGGGCCCTACTCCCTGAATTAAATAGGTTCCTACTCACACAGTTCAACAGATACCCCTCCCTATCTCCGCAACCTCCTCCAACCCTCCAAGATCTCTGCATTCCTCCAATTCTGACCTCCTGTGCATCCTGACCTCCTTCGCCCCACCATTGGCGGCTGCGCCTTCACCTGCCTAGGCCCCAAGATCTGGAATTCCCTCCCTAAACCTCTCCGCCTCCCTTTCCTACTTTAAGATGCTCCTTAAAACCTACCTCTTTGACCAAGCTTTTGGTCACCTGTCCTAATATCTCCTTATTTGACTTGGTGACAAATTTTGTTTGATAAATCGCTCCTGTGAAGCGCCTTGGGACATTGTACTACGTGAAAGGAACTTATATAAATGCAAATTGTGGTTGTCATTCGAACTTACTTTCTGGAAAATGAAGCAACAATGGCAGGGGAGACATTGAGGAGGTCACTTATAATGTTAATGAACATTCTTGCTTGCCCCACGTCTATACTCTCCAGTTCGAAGATCAAATCCAGTTGGTCCACCATGGCAGCCACGGCTTCTGCAATATTTACAGAATGGTCCTCTGGGCTGCTTGTGGTCTCTGGTGCATTTTCTGAGGTTAAAAAGAGAATGGAATGATGAAAGAATTTTAGAACACGTCCCACAGCGTTTCCACTGACTAATAATAAAATGCTCTTTTCCCAAGGCAGCAAAGATTCCGATACACTGTATTTTCAATAGAACAAAGTAGACTGAAGGCCAGGAGGCAGAGGGAGAATTTAAAAACTACAGGCCTAGTGCAATCGATGACAGAGCAATTCATTGCCCAAGTGAGTAATGTAAAAGAATATTTTGTAAAAATTGTCAACCCTGGGACACGTCAGCCATTGCATCAATTGCTGCAGTGATTTCCTTCCCCACCTTCTAAACCTAATCGCTTAATAAATAAATGTTACTGCTCCAAAAATATGACATAAATGAAGATTTATGAATTTACAAATCGCTGCCTTCGCATGGCTTCCAACAACCGGAAGACTTGCATTTATATATATTTTTTTATTCATGCAGGGGATGTGGAAGTCACTGGCAAGGCCAGCATTTATTGCCCATCCCTAATTGCCCTTGAGCAGGTGAGCTGCCTTCTTGAACTGTTGCAGTCCGTGTGGCAAGTAACAATTGCTCCACACAAGTGCCAGGCAATGACTATCTCCAACAAGCAAGAGTCTAACCACCACCACTTGATATTCAACGGCATTACCATCACCGAATCCCCAAACATCATCATCCTGGATCACCATTGACTAGAACCTTAACTGGACCAGCTACATAAATACTGTGGCAACAAGAGCAGGTCGGAGGCTGGGTATTTTGCAGCAAGTGCTATTAGGTAGGGAAGGGAATTCCAGGATTGGGTGCTGATCAAGTGGGCTGCTTTATCCTGGATGGTGTCGAGCTTCTTCAGTGTTGTTGGAGACACTTGCTGCAAAATACCCAGCCTCTGACCTGCTCTTGTTGCCACAGTATTTATATAGCTGGTCCTGTTAAGGTTCTAGTCAGTGGTGACCCAGGATGATGATGTTGGGGGATTCGGCGATGGTAATGCCATTGAATGTCAAGTATCGGTGGTTAGACTCTCGCTTGTTGGAGATAGTCATTGCCTGACACTTGTGTGGAGCGATTGTTACCTGCCACTTATCAGCCCAGCCTGAACGTCGTCCAGGTCTTGTTGCAGCGGGCATGGACTGCTTCATTATCTGAGGAGTTGTGAATGGCGCTGAACACTGTGCAATCATAAGTGAACATCCCCACTTCTGACCTTATGTTGGAGGGAAGGTCATTGATGAAGCTGCTGAAGATGGTTGGGCCTAGGACACTGCCCTGAGGAATATCTGCAGCGATGTCCTGGGGCTGAGATGATTGACCTTCAATAACCACAACCATCTTCCTTTGTGCTAGGTATGACTCCAGCCAGTGGAGAGTTTTGCCCCTGATCCCCATTAATTTCAGTTTTACTAGGGCTCCTTGATGGCACACTTGGTCAAATGCTGCCTTGGTGTCAAGGGCAGTCACTCTCACCTCACCTCTCCAATTCAGCTCTATTGTCCATGTTGGGACCAAGGCTGTAATGAGGTCTGGAGCTGAGTGGTCGTGTCAGAACCCAAACTGAGCATCAGTGAGCAGGTTATTGGTGAGTAAGTGCTGCTTGCTAGCACTGTCGACGACCCCTTCCATCACTTTGCTGATGATTGAGAGTAGACTGATGCGGCGGTAATTGGTTGGTTTGCATTTCACAGAATCACAGAATCACAGAAACCCCACAGTGCAGATAGAGGCCATTTCGGCCCATCGAGCCTGCACCGACACATATCCCACCCGATCCCCGTAACCCCTACACCAACACATATCCCACGCTATCCCTGTAACCCCACGTATTTAATCCCCCTAACACTAAGGGTCAATTTATCATAGCCAATCAACCTAACCCGCACATCTTTGGATTTGTCCTGCTTTTTGTGGACAGGACATACCTGGGCAGTTTTCTACATTGTCGGATAGATGCCAGTGTTGTAGCTGTACTGGAACAGCTTGGCTAGAGGCGCGGCCAGTTCTGGAGCACAAGTCTTCAGCACGACAGCTGGGATGTTGTCAGGGCCCACAGCCTTTGATGTATCCAGTACGCTCAGCCGTTTCTTGATATCGTGTGGAGTGAATCGAATTGGCTGAAGTATTTTAAATGGCCCACACAGTGTTTAAAGAGGCCACACGGCACCAAAAAAAATGAGAGGGAACATTGTGGGTGGTCCGTCTGGTTTTATTCTTATTATACTTTTTGTAGCGGTTTGAATCAACTGAGTGCAATTTCAGAGGGAAGTTAAGAGTCAGCCACATTGCTGTGGGTCTGGACTCAGATATAGGCCAGTCCAGGTAAGGACGGCAGATTTCCTTACCTATAGGAAATTAGTGAATCATTTGGGTTTTCACGACAGTCAAATAGCACCATGGTCACTGTAAAGTCTGTGGGTTGTATAGCGAAGTAATACACAGACTACAAGAGTAACTTAAACAGGACTTTACTATTCGAAGGTCAGGGCGAATCTGCCCAATAAATTCTGCCACAGCACTTATATACCGGTGTGGTCACCGTCGGTATTACAGTATACAGCAGCCAGGATAAAGTAGTGCCACACCTAAAATAGTTCTCTTAAAGGTGGACGGTTGCATACAATAGTTCTCTTAAAGGTAGAACAGTTACATACACTACAATCCTCCCTTTTTAGCTTACAACATACTTATTCCCCATTAACATAACATCATAACATATCCAACTTCATGTTACAACAGTTCACAGAGGTAGTCTCTGCGGAAACAGTTCACAGATTCAGTCTCTGCAGGAAACAGTTCACAGATTCAGTCTCTGATCTTCTTGACTCGGTCCGGACCACGTCTCCGTGGTGTAGTCGGGTCACCTTGCTAGAGGGACTCATCCCATAGTCCTTCCCTAGACTTAACAGCTTTACTTCCATCACTTCTGAACCAGCATTACTGACTTTTTAAAACAAACAAAAAACAGTTGGATTGCCTTGGGAAATTTTCCTACCTTCCAACTGATTTGGCTCCGTTCGGGGGACCACGTGTGTGATCGGGTAGAGGTAATAATGGGTCAGATGGTTATCATCTTCTGCTTCGTCTTTTCCTTTTTTGCTTCTTGGAGACTCTCGGAGCTCCATTGTCAGCTGCCAGCTGTAACGCCACCATCTCCCTATGTTCCTTAGACTTTAAGTGATTCATCCTGATTTCGGCACTTTGGGAGTTCTCGGCACAAGCTGAGCAGACCAGGTCCTCGTAATATTCAGTGTCACTCAACAGATCATGGTAATATTCGGTGTCGTCCTGAGCTAGGCCAGCGAGAGGGTCTTCTATTTCCTCCTTACCCAGCTGGACGTTAGCCGACTTTTGTTCCAAATCCCGACATCTGTCCTGAAGAGACTTCATCATGCGTTCAGATTCATCCCGCTTTTTCTGGGCTTCCTGCAAGTCTTTTACTAATGACCTCATTTGTGATTTCAATACTTCAACTTCATTCGGAGATTGATTGATCGGACTATTCAATCCCTCTACTGAAGTAGCTGTTTCAGTATTCTGTTGTTCTACATTGCCGTGCGTCAGTGTACTTTTGGCATCCAAGGGCTGTTCTGCTGCAGACTTCTCAGTCTGGGTTGCCACCTCAGCTCTTCCAATGACTTTTGAGAGCTCCCTTCCCTTTGAAGATTGAGGCTCGTATTTAAGTTTTTCCCATTTTAGAGTTTTATCCCTCAGCATATGAATGAGTTGGCTGACTGTTAACTCTTCTGCCATCATCCCTTTCCCATTAGCTGCAGGGCTGTTTAGAACCTTGCACTGGGGTCCCTTTGCTGCTTCTACTTCGCCATCATCCGCAGCCTCCACCATTCGAATTTCCACAAATGAATCGTCCGGTGATGCTGCACCCGACTTCAGTCGGAGCTCGGAATTCATGGCGACCAAATCAGCCTATTCTGCCTGCAACCTGCTAACAAGCGCCTTCAGTTGCTGAACATCTTGCTCCACCAGATTAGAGCACGCACCTTCAGAGACCGAATCAGCTTTGATTCGTTTGGCCTCCTCGCGCAGACGGTTTGTGTGCTCCTGCTCCATTTTCTCCCCCAGCTGCTTCTGTTGTCTTTCCAGATTCTCCCACTCTGTGTCCAAGAACTTTTTCATTGCTGTTGTCTCTTGCTCAAGACGGCAACTCAATTGTTCTAATTGCTGTTGTAATTTGAAATAAAGTTGAGTTTGAGCTCGGTGTTCCTCAGTAATGTATATGTCTGTAAACTGGACAGACTCAGAATTCTCTGTCAAACTATGTTGTTGTTGTTCAGTGGAATTCTGTTCTGAAACTTTGTTCTCCTCTGGAGCATAAGCCTTTATGCACGCCTTCGTTTTTCCAACCTCAGTCAGCAAGTTCATTTTAGACTTGTCTTTCATACTTGGGCTGGTCTCATCGTCATCCGTTTCAGAGTCTGAGCTGATTGTCTGCACCGAGTCCTCACTCGTTATTGCTTTTAGGTAGTGCCATTCCATGTCTATTTTCTTGATCCACTCCCGTCCTAGAAGTGGTGGTCCTCCCTCAGGTAGTACATATAAGTCCATTCCTGGGTGTTCTTTGCCCCTGTCTCTCACCTTGACTCTTATCTTCCCCATGGGGTATACTTTATGCCCCATGTATGTCTGCATTACGAACTTGGTATCTCTCAAGGGTATATGTGAGAATAGCCGGTTGTAATCCCTTCGATTTATGACTGATAGGGCTGATCCAGTGTCCAACTCCATTTTCACTTGGACTCCGGCTATTTTTAGCATGACCCAGATAGTTTGTAGGTCAGCTTTCTTACTCACATTGTGAATTCTCAGACTACCCAGTTCTTGGCCATTTGGGTCTGAATCCGAATTCTGTTCGTCTGAACTCTTCTCAGCCACCTTGTGTACTTTGTTGTACTTTCCCTGTGATGGCTTTTTTTGGTTGTTGGTCTTCTTTCCTGACCGGCATACTTTAGCTATGTGACCCAATTTGCCACATTTTCTACATTCCTGGTTTTTAAACCAGCATTGGTTCTGGTCGTGTGTTGTCTTCCCACAACGATAACATTTCGTTGTACCCGAAGTAATTTGATCCACACTAAGTACCGTTGCCTTTAGCTGCATTTACGCAGTTCCTTTCGCTGCGGCTTCGTGCGATGCTGCAATAAGGACAGCCCTCTCAAGTGTAAGGTCGTTCTCTTCGAGTAGTCGCTTTTGCGTTCCTTCCTTCGACAGCCCGCACACGAACTTGTCTCGCAATGCCTCTGTCAGATTTCCTCCAAACTAGCAGTATTTCGCTAGTCTACGCAGTTCGACCAAGTATTCCGCGTTGCTTTCCTCTTTCCGTTGCGTTCTCGCATAAAATTTGAATCGTTCCGCCAACATCAGCGGTGTGGGGTTCAAGTGATCCTTCAGAACAGCAACAATATTATCGAAAGTCTGATCCGCCGGTTTAGCTGGTGATAGAAGATGCTTCAATAACCCGTATGTCTTCGCGCCCATCGAGTTTAGCAAGGTTATAGCTTTATCATCATCTTCTATTTTATTGGCCTCACAATATATCTCAATACGTTCTACGTACGTGGCCCAATCTTCCACCTCGGCATCGAAGTTGTTGATGTTACCATGCTTAGGCATCTTCACTATCTCTCACTATCTTTCTGCGAAACAACAGGATTTCTCTTTAACTTTTTAACTTTTTCTTTTTTTTTCCAAAAATGGCGGTTTCCCGCGCTTGTCTTCTTCCCCGCCTACTGGCAAAATGGCGGTTTCCCGCGCTTGTCTTCTTCCCCCCTACTGGCAAAATGGCGGTTTCCCGCTCCTGACTTCTTCCTCTGGTGGGAGGGGTAAGCTTTGCCCTCGGGCGACGACCGCTGGTTTGTAGCCTGTGCGCCGGCTTCAGTTTATTCTGAAGCGCGCGCTAGAAAAGCCGATCGCGTTCCTTGTTCCCCCCCCTTCTTCTTTTCGGCAGGGGCAACCGGCGCTGGGGACAACCAGTTGGTGTCAGACAGATCCAGCTCCTGGTCCTTCACGGCAGCTGCTGCAAGCCGCTGGCCGGAACCTCGCTCGGTCTCTCTCTCGGGCTCTGTCTCTCCCGCTTGCGCGGCTCTCGCTCGCTCTCTCTCGGGCTCTGTCTCTCCCGCTCGCGCGGCTCTCCCTCAGCGGCTTTAAACGCCTCTCCCAGACCTCCCGCAGTCCGGTCCTTTCCTCCCCGGCTGCGGCTGATTCTTCGCGGGTTATTTAGTTATTTATTTATTTATTGCCTCCGTGCCTTATGATCCCGGTCGCAGCGCCTCGCGGCCTCGGTAGGTGCCCGGCCTTTTTTGCTCCAATCGCGCCTCCCAGCCCTCTCG
This sequence comes from Somniosus microcephalus, assembly GCF_052327205.1. Taxonomy (NCBI): domain Eukaryota; kingdom Metazoa; phylum Chordata; class Chondrichthyes; order Squaliformes; family Somniosidae; genus Somniosus; species Somniosus microcephalus. The sequence goes on along the minus strand of NC_141000.1, from coordinate 18,050,677 downwards.
CAGTCCGGTGCTTTCCTCCCCGGCTGCGGCTGAGTTCTCCGTGGCTTATTTATTTTTATATCTTCCCGCGCCTTACGATCCCGGTCACAGCGCCTCGTGGTCGCGGTATTTGTCTGGCCTTTTTCGCCGTCGCGGTCTAGTCGTCTCACGACGCTCCCCAGCCCGCTTGTACCGCAGCTTCTGCTCCACGCTGCCCCAGTCTCAGCGCCTCTGGGCCCGACTACTGTCCGGCTCCTTTCCCCCTCGACCGTGGTCGAGTGCACCGCCCTTATCCTCCGTTTATTTGTTTCTATTTTCCCTTTACTCACAGTCACCGTGGCCGACTTGCTTCTCGTGTTGATCGGCTCACTCACCACCGTGGCAGAAGGGACAATCCGTGCCTGTTGCTGATGGAAGACTTCGTGTTTGAAATCTTCCTCCTTTCTTGGTCTGCAGACTCGAGTTTTCTCTCAGCAAAACGACGAGGGTGGGTGCCTCTTCTCGACGCTCGTTTACTTCTTCAGCAGTATTGTTGCCGCAGGGTAAGATCGAACTCGTCGCCACTGTAAAGTCTGTGGGTTGTATAGCGAAGTAATACACAGACTACAAGAGTAACTTAAACAGGACTTTACTATTCGAAGGTCAGGGCGAATCTGCCCAATAAATTCTGCCACAGCACTTATATACCGGTGTGGTCACCGTCGGTATTACAGTATACAGCAGCCAGGATAAAGTAGTGCCACACCTAAAATAGTTCTCTTAAAGGTGGACGGTTACATACAATAGTTCTCTTAAAGGTAGAACAGTTACATACACTACAGTCACCATTACAGGAATGGGAATTCAACCTTCTGGATGGTACCAAGAATGAGGGATTTCAGTTATGTAGAGAGACTAGAGAAACTGGGATTTTTCTCCTGAGAGCAGATGTGATGAAGAGGAGATTTAATAGAGGTGTTCAAAATTCTGAATGGTTTTGCTAGAGTAAATAAGGAGAAAATGTTTCCACTGGCCGGATGGACGGTAACTAGAGGTCATGGATTTAAGGTAATTAGCAACAGCACTCAAGAGGAGAAATTATTTTTACGCAGCGAGTTGTTATGGTCTGGAATACGCTGCCTGAAAGGGCGGTGGAAGCTGATTCAATAGTAACTTTCAAAAGGGAATTGGATGTATATTTGAAAAGGAGAGATTTGCAGGGCAATGGGGAAAGAGCCGAGTAGTGAGACTCATTGGAGAGCTCTTTCAAAGAGCCGGCATGGGCACAATGGGCTGAATAGTCTCCTCCTGTCCTGTATGATTCTACGATAAATCACATCAACAGTTTCCTGTGGTCCTTAACTACTCAATTTCAGCATCAGATCTCTTAGATTCTGAATATTTTCAAAGAGCATATTTTCACTACCTGCTGTGTTCTGCGGAGAAGATGTCACATTATCAGCAGTGGTGCACGGAAAGTACAAGATTTCAGATCAGACAATGAACAGCCATGCCCTGTCTGCAACATTTCTTTGTAAAGTGTCCACAGATTATGGCACAGGTGAACTATTTGAGGATTATATTGTAAAATATTAAATTTTTCATGGGTTTAATAGATCAGCATTCCCTCCTACAGTTTCTGCAATCAAGTTACAGCCATGAACAGAAATGTCTATTCCCAGTCAAACCTAGACTATTTGTTGTCTAAAGCCCACTTTTGAATTTAGATATTAAATGGATGCATCACATCAAGCAGAGGTGGGGAGGGCAGAATTTATCAATTAATATGCATTGAAGCAAATCATATTTTGATTCAGCAGAAATGTACTTGTAAAACCATATAAACAGAATCAAACTTTGGCCATGATTTTAAAATGGTAATGCTCAGAACAATGATTAACGAGTCTGTGTTTCTTTCATCATGTACAAACTATGCACTCCGTTGGATGTGCTTTCACCCCAAGGCTATAATCGATGCCGTGCTTCCTTGGAGACAAGACAAACTGGATAGATGGCTCTTCAAAGACCAAGGCTGCCCTGGTTAATGAGACTTCTGCTTCAGCCACAGATAGAAGCAGCGTGTAAATATAACAATGCCCATGTAGCTACAAGGAGGCTAATACACCTCAATATTGGCAGTTTGAAGCAGCATTCAGATGCACAGACAAATCAGAGCATCTTGTGGTGCAGCACCAACATCGATCATCAAAGCTCATAATTGACTACTGCATGCTGCATAGTTTTTTCCCATGCAAAGAGGCCTACCCATGGATAAAATGGAGGAGCAGGTATATGCTCAGGTAAATCCAAGTCAGGACTATCTCAACAGCTAGAAACAGTAGTAACATCATGAAAGAGATATTCACTGAAGTGCCTGAGCCTCCCAATTAACTAACCGTGTTATTAACATGTGCTCTGTACAGGGACCCAATCCACCATCGCAGACATTGTCCTGTGGCTCTGTCTCAACTGGTGGGTTTGGGGGGGTGGGGGTGCAGTGGGGGTTGTGGTAGGGATTTCTCTGGTCACTATGAATGGTGAAGCAGCAAACATGTTCTTTCTGTATAACTAACAATTTCAATACACATAGCAAACAGAGAAATTCTTCCACCTCACATCCTCAAAGACAGTATTGTCAGTACCTGTGGTGTTTATTCCAGATGTTGCAGCAGTGAGACTGGCGGTTTCTGTAAAAAGGAAACAATCCAACAGGTCAGATTTTGCTATCAAATGCAAATGATAAGCACAATAAGAAAAATATAGTTGTTAGAGAATGGGCAGAGCTTCCAGTAGGTGACAAGTGATGGAAGATAAATTTACAGAGTGCCTTTAACGTACAAAACATCCTAAGGTGTTTCACAGTGGGGGTGTTAGACCTGAGCAGGAGTAGGAGCAAAGTTCAGGTGAAAGGTTTTGTCACTGAAGGTGGGACTGAGGAAGGGGAGGACATGCAGTAGAGCAGAATTGGAAGAGCAGAGTGTGAGCAGGGACACAGGGTTGGAGAAAACTCCAGAGGGAGGAGAAGCAAGACCATGGGGGGAACTGTAGGCAAGGACAAACATTTCTAAAGTCAATGTGCTAATGGGCGAGAGCCAGTGGAGGTCTTCAAGGAGAGGGTTGATAGTTAAGTAAGACTTTGGGCAGGATTTTGTCTTGGAGGCAGGTAGGGAGTGGGGAGGCTGGATTGCGATTGGGAAACCCGGGAGAACGGCTTTCCCTCAGGCCCTGCCGAATTTAACGGCACATCCTGATGAACACTTCATTTCCCTGTTTCCCTCCCACAGCCAGCCAAATTGAGAGGCACCAGGCAGCAGCCCCGGAGCGGAGAGGAGGGAGTGAGAGATCGGAGGCCGGGATCGGGGGATGGGGAGGTCGGAAGGCAGGGGTCAAGGCGGGGTGGGGGGGGCATCGGAGGCCAGGATCAGAGGGGTGTTGGAAGGCCGGGATTGGGGGATGGTTGGAGAACAGGGAGGGGTCAGAAAGCCGGGATCGTAGGGGGGAATCGGAAGGTTGGGATCGGGAGGTGGGGTCTGATTTTGGGGGGATCGGAAGGCCAGGATCGGAAGCGGTTGAGGGGGGGATTCGGAAGGCCTGAATCGGAGGAGGGTCAGCAGGCCTGGATCGGAGGGGGGATCAGAAGGTCGGGATCGGAGGAGCGATGTGAAGGCCAGGATTAGGGGGAGGTTGGAGGATGGAGAGGGGTTGGAAGGCCGGGATCCGAAAGGGGGGCGGAAGACGAGGATTGGGTCGGAGGGGTCCAGGATCGGTAGTGGGGGAGTTTGGAAGGCCAGGATCAGAAGGGGATCGGAAGGCTGGATTTGAGGAGAGGTCGGAAAATGGGTAGCGGGGCCCGGAAGGGCGGGATCGGAAGGCCGAGTGGTGATCGGAGTTTAGAGGCATCGTGGTGGGGGGTGGGTCGGAGGTCTCACGGAGGGGCGTGTCCAATCATGGGGGGTTGGCAAGGCAGGGACGCTGGATCCAGCAGGTAAATGGAAAGTCACTTAACTCCTGGATCCAGCAGTATTCGCCTTCCTTTAGCTACCCAGTTCCCCAAGGCCTGGGAAACCCGGCCGCCCAGCGTTAAATTTAAAATGGTGTTTCAAAATGAGGCCCGCAGCCTGATCATAATATTTAAAGTGTCAACCCACCTCCTGGGAGCGATTTCTACCACTTTAACTTCCCACCCAATCCAAACCCCCACATTTTTGGGGGTTAAAATTCCTCCCTTTAACTCCGATTGTAACCAGCTGCCTAGCACAAATAGGGATCAGCGTGTTCGCAAAGCATTCCGACCCAATGCCATTTTAATTCATCAAAAAACTATGAAATTGCAAACATGTTCTTTCTGAATACATTTACAATTTCAATACACATTGCAAACAGAGAAATTCTTCCACCTCACATCCTGTAAGACAGTATTGTCAGTACCTGTGGTGTTTGTTCGAGATGTTGTAGTAGTGGGACTGACGGTATCTGTAAAAAGGATACAAGCCAACAGGTCAGATTTTGCTATCAAATGCAAATGGAAAGCACAATAAGAAAAATATAGTTGTTAGAGAATGGGCAGAGCTTCCAGTAGGTGACAAGTGATGGAAGATAAATTTACAGAGCGCCTTTAATGTACAAAACATCCTAAGGTGTTTCACAGTGGGGGTGTTAGACCTGAGCAGGAGTAGGAGCAAAGTTCAGGTTAAAGTTTTTGTCACTGAAGGTGGAACTGTGGAAGGGGAGGACATGCAGTAGAGCAGAATTGGAAGAGCAAAGAGTGTGAGCAGGGACACAGGGTTGGAGAAAACTCCAGAGGGAGGAGAAGCAAGACCATGGGGGGAACTGTAGGCAAGGACAGACATTTTTAAAGTCAATGTGCTAAGGGGCGAGAGCCAGTGGAGGTCATCAAGGAGAGGGTTGATAGGTAAGTAAGACTTTGGGCAGGATTTTAACTTGGAGGCAGGTAGGGAGTGGGGAGGCTGGATTGCGGTTGGGAAACCCGGGAGAACGGCTTTCCCTCAGGCCCTGCCGAATTTAACGGCCCAATCTGATGAACACTTCATTTCCCTGTTTCCCTCCCACAGCCAGACAAATTGAGAGGCACCAGGCAGCAGCCCCGGAGCGGAGAGGAGGGAGTGAGGGATCGGAGGCCGGGATCGGGGAATGGGGAGGTCAGAAGGCAGGGATCGGGGACGGGGGGTCATCGGAAAGCCAGGATCAATGGGGGGCATTGAAGGTCGGGATCTGAGTGGGGATCGGAAGGCTGGGATCGGAGGGGTGAATGGAAGGCCGGGATTGTGGGATGGTTGGCACTCAGGGAGGGGTCGGAAAGTCGGGATCGTAGGGGGGAATCGGAAGGTCGGGATCGGAAGCGGGTTGAGGGGGGGGGGGGAGTCGGAAGGCCTGAATCGGAGGGGGGTTGGGAGGCTGGGATCGGAGGGGGGATCAGAAGGTCGGGATCGGAGGGGAGGTTGGAAGGCCACAATCATGGGAAGATTGGAGATCGGGGAGGGGTTGGAAGGCCGGGATCCGAAAGAGGGGTGGAAGGCCGGGATTGGGTGGGAGGGGACCGAGATCAGTAGTGGGGGAGTTTGGATGGCCGGGATCAAGGGGGGATCGGAAGGCTGGATTTGGGGAGTGATCGGAAAATGGAATGCGGGGGTCGGAAGGCCGGGATCGGAAGGCCGAGCGGTGATCGGACTTTGGAGGTGTAGTGTATGTGCTTTAAGTCAGAATGACTTTTTACAGCTCCTGTATACTGTAGTACCGGCAGTAACCACACCGGTATATAAGCTGTGCGCATGCCTCTGTACACCAGTCTAGAAATTACCCTCCTCCAGTAAAGATCTGTTATTTGTTTATGTACAGCATCCGTGTAATTATTTATCCACTGAATCACGGATCTAACAGTGGCGACGAGTGTTGATGCGAATCTACCTGCAACATAAAAAAAAAAATAGTCGAGTCCAGTAACACAGGCATCGACCACGAGCAACTGCCCAGCAGTCAGGCAGAGATCCAACTTCGCTGGGGAGGTTGTGGAGAGCCGGGCTTGGTTCCCCAGCCACAACGAACAGTAAGAGACCGACGACAGGTCCAGAGCAGACCCTTCCTGAGCAGCGGCGGCTGGAGCCGACCGACGGCAGAGAGAGAGAGCCGGGCAGCGTCGACGGGGTAAGAAAGCAGGGCGCAGCCAGGGGTTGATCACCGAGCGGCGTCGAGGAAAAATACTGCAAACCGGGGAGAGAGAGGGTAAGAAACAGCCGGGTTCTAGACTGAGCGGCATCGACAAATATCAAGAGAAGAACACGCAGAGCACAGCCAGGGATCACGGGCTGATCAGGGTCCGCGGGGCGAAGCAAGGGGAGACGCCATTGAGCCGCGGAGAAGCAGGGAGAGCGCGGGAGGCGCCATTGAGCCGCGGAGAAGCAGGGAGAGCGCGGGAGGCGCCATTGAGCCGCGGAGAAGAAGGAAGAGCGCGGGCGACGCCATTTTGCGAAGCCGCAGCGGAGAAGACGGGCGAACGCGGGAAGGAAGGAAAGCGCGGGAGATGCCATTTTGTGCCAGCGGGGAAGAAGGGGAAGCGCGGGAGGCGCCATTGGGGATAGTTAACGCACAACCAAGGATGCCGAAGAGTGGCAGTATCTCTACGTTCGACAATGAAGTCGAAGATTGGGCGACATATGTGGAACGTATTGAGGTGTACTGCAGGGCGAATGAAGTGCCAGATGCTAATAAAGCACTGGTTCTGTTAAATTCCATGGGTGCAAAAACTTATGGGTTACTGCGAAATCTAATAACCCCAGAGAAGCCGGTAAACAAGAATTTTGAAAGCATAGTAGAAATCCTACAGGACCACTTAAACCCCACACCACTGCTGATAGCAGAACGATTTAAGTTCCATAAAAGGAACCAACACAAAGACGAAAGCAATGCTGAGTACCTAACGGAACTGCGCAAGCTATCGAAATACTGCCAGTTTGGAGCGGGACTAGCAGACATGTTAAGGGACAAGTTTGTGTGTGGGCTACAAAGTGAAGGAACCCAGAAACGTCTTCTATCAAAAAAGGACCTTATGCTGGACAAAGTTTTCAATATGGCAGTATCACACGAAGCAGCCGCAAGGGGCGCTGCAGAGATACAACGGAGACCGCAAGAATACGGCACCAACGAAATGACCTATGGAACAGGGAAGTGCTATCGCTGCGGCAGAACAACACATGACCAGAAAGATTGTTGGTTCAAGGACCAAGTGTGCAGACAGTGTGGGAAAGCAGGACACATAGCAAGAGCCTGCAGGTCTGGGAAGAAAACCAACAGTAAGAAATCTCCACAGGAGAAGTACAAAAAGGTACACCGGGCGATGGACAGTGGTTCAGACGAACAGAAAAGTGACGCAGACTCCGGAAGCAAGGAGCTGGGTTGTCTGAAACTACATAATGTAACCGAAATGGAGGATCACCAGACTATCTGGGTTACACTCAAGATAGACGGAGTCCAAGTGGAAATGGAATTGGACACAGGGTCAGCTCCAACAGTCATAAATCAAAGAGACTACAAGCGGCTATTTTCACACATACCCTTGAAAGCTACACAGATTGTCTTGAAGACGTATACGGGGCAAAAAGTCTACCCCAAAGGAAAAATAAGGGTGAAAGTGACATATAAAGGTCAGGAAATACCTAAAATGGATATATATGTATTGCCAAATGGAGGACCACCACTGCTAGGACGTGAATGGATCTGGAAGATACATTTAGATTGGCATTCCATACAGGCACTGAAGGTGGAGGCCAAAAAGGATGACGACGTCACACCTGGACGACTGTCAAAAATGCTAACTGACGCAAAAGAAGTGTTCCAGGAGGGACTAGGAACACTAAAAGGAATAACAGCAACAATTAAAATAGAGGATAATGCAAGCCCAAAGTTTCTGACGGCCAGACCAGTGCCTTATGCGATCAGACCAGTGGTTGAAGCAGAGCTGGAAGGGTTGGAATGTTCAGGAGCACTGTCCAAAGTGGACTGGAGCAAGTGGGCTACACCCATCGTTCCTGTAATGAAGAGGTCGTTGAGTAATACGCCTGGGGAACCAAAGAAGGTCCGCATCTGTGGGGATTTTAAGGTGACAGTGAACCCAGTCCTTCACACGGTGCAATATCCGCTTCCACGAATTGAGGATATTTTTGCCTCGCTATCTGGTGGTAAACGCTTCACCAAAATTGATCTAGCCCAGGCGTACTTGCAAATAAAGGTAGAAGAAGCTTCGAAACATTATCTTACGATCAACACCCATAAAGGTCTCTATCAATACAATCGGCTGGTGTTTGGAGTAGCCTCGGCTCCGGCTATCTGGCAAAGGGCGATGGATCAGGTCCTGCAAGGGATTCCAGGGACCCAGTGTTATTTGGATGACATCTTGGTCACGGGCGAAAATGACGGTGATCACCTCGCTAACTTGGAGAAGGTGCTCGCCAGATTAAAGGAATATGGGCGACGAGCTAATCGCCACAAGTGCGAGTTTTTCCAGAAACAGATCTCGTATTGCGGCCACGTCATCGATGAAGAGGGGTTACATAAGTCCCCTGACAAGATTGAGGCAGTAGTCAAGGCTCCAGCACCGGAAAATGTGTCACAACTGAGGTCGTTCCTTGGGCTGGTAAACTATTACCACAAGTTCTTACCAAATTTGTCTACGGTATTACACCCGCTGAACACCCTACTGCAAACAGGGGTACCATGGAAGTGGGATGACGAACGTAGATGAGCTTTCCAGAAGTGTAAAGAATTGATCACATCAAAAGAGGTGTTGGCCCATTTCAACCCAGCACTACCAATTCGTTTGGCATGTGATGCATCACCCTACGGCATTGGAGCGGTGCTGTCGCACAAATTCCCAGACGGGTTGGAGAGGCCAGTAGCCTTTGCGTCTCGGTCACTAACCTCAGCCGAGCGCAACTACGCCCAGATTGACAGGGAGGCCCTCAGCCTAGTCCGGGGAGTAAAAAAATTCAACCATTATCTGCATGGGCAGAAGTTCACTTTGCTGACTGACCACCAACCACTTGTCTCCATCTTTAATCCTAAAAATGGTGTGCCAGTAATGACTGCACAGCGGTTACAAAGATGGTCCCTGTTTCTGGGGGCGAATCAATATGAAATAGAATATAAAGGCACGAAACAGCATGGGAACGCTGATGGGCTATCGCGCCTGCCACTGCCTACGGTGGAGGAAGCACCAGCAGTGGACCCTATCGAGATATTTTATTCGTCGATAATTGAACGATTGCCAGTAACAAACGCGGATATAGAGAAGGAGACACGCAATGATCCGACACTGTCACGGGTATATGAATTGACGGTGAGGGGATGGCCAACACATGGCGACTCACTGTTGCCAGCATTCTCATCCAGAAGAGAACAGCTGTCAGTATGCCAGGGGACAGTGATGTGTGGATCCAGAGTGGTGATTCCACCCAAGTTAAGGGAGAGGGTGCTAAAGGAGCTACATGAAGGTCATCTGGGGGGAGTGAAAATGAAAAGCCTTGCTAGGGCTTATGTGTGGTGGCCGGGAATCGATCAACAAATTGAAGACCTAACTAAGAGCTGCTTAGGATGCCAGAAGGTCCAAAATGCACCACCACATGCCCCTCTACACCCATGGGAGTGGCCCGCCTCTCCATGGCAACGGGTGCACATTGATTTCGCTGGTCCATTCATGGACTCAATGTTCTTAATAGCAGTGGATGCTCATTCAAAGTGGCCTGAGGTGATAAAGATGTCTTCAACCACTACAGAGAAAATGATTGCAGTCCTACGGACCATATTTGCCAGAAATGGTTTGCCAGAGCAGATCTGCTCTGATAATGGACCACCGTTTGTGTCCGACGAGTTCCAAAAATTCATGAAAAGGAATGGGGTAAGGCATTACACATCCGCCCCGTATCATCCAGCCACGAATGGATTGGCTGAGAGGTTCGTACAAACCTTTAAGAAGGCGATAAAGGCCATGTGCGACGAGGAAATTCCACTACAGCATAAGATGGACAATTTCTTATTAGCCTACCGAAACGCGACACATGCAGTTACCAACCAGACCCCGGCCATGATGTTCTTTAACCGAAGGTTGAGATCTTGCCTGGACTTGCTCAGACCAAATGTGCGAAGAAATGTTGAGGACAAACAATTCCAGCACATCAACGAGAAGCCGACAAGGAGCTTCAATGCAGGGCAACCATTCTTGGCCCGTGACTATCGAACAGAGAAGTGGCAACCCGGAACGATATGTACAAGGCAGGGGCCATTAATGTACACAGTGGATGTCGGGGAGAACATTGTGAGACGCCACGTCGATCAGATCTTAGCGTCACAGGAAGGCGTCAACCCCATGTCTCGAGTACCTGGGGATGAACCCAACATACTGGTAGCATCTACTTCAGACCCAGTAGCAGTGGAACCCGATGAACTACCCGATGAAAAGGGGTCAGAATCGCCTCTGCACCAAGAACAAGAAACTCCGAAAAGGCGCTATCCTGAAAGGGTCAGGAAGCCGCCCCAAAGACTGAATCTATAAATGGACTTTTGTTATTGAATGTACATGTAAAAATGTAATTGTTATTTGAATATTAAGGGGGTATTAATCTAAAAAGGGAGGAATTGTAGTGTATGTGCTTTAAGTCAGAACTACTTTTTATAGCTCCTGTATACTGTAGTACCGGCAGTAACCACACCGGTATATAAGCTGTGCGCATGCCTCTGTACCCCAGTCTAGAAATTACCATCCTCCAGTAAAGACCTGTTATTTGTTTATGTACAGCATCCGTGTAATTATTTATCCACTGAAACACGGATCTAACAGGAGGCATCGTGGTGGGGGGGGTGGGTTGGAGGCCTCGTGGGGGTGAGTGACCAATCATGGGGGATTGGCGAGGCAGGGACGCTGGATCCAGCGGGTAAATGGAAAGGCACTAAACTCCTGGATCCAGCAATACTCGCCTTCCTTTAGCTGCCCAGTTCCCCAAGGCCTGGGAAACCCGGCCGCCCAGCGTTAAATTTAAAATGGTGTTTCAAAATGAGGCCCGCAGCCTGATCATAATATTTAAAGTGTCCACCCACCTCCTGGGAGCGGGTTGGCCGCCTGTCCCCATCCCGCCTACGTTAAAACCGGAAGTGCACAGGTTGGAGGCGGGTTGGGGTGGTGATTCAGATTTCTACCACTTTAACCTCCCACCCGACCCAAACCCGCACGTTTTTTGGGGTTAAAATTCCCCCCTTAAATCCGATTGTAAACCAGCTGCCCATCACAAATGGCGATCAGTGTATTCGCAAAGCATTCTGACCTAATGCCATTTAATTCATCAAAAATCTTTGAAATTGCAAACATATTCTTTCTGAAAACATTTACAATTTCAATACACATAGCAAACAGAGAAATTCTTCCAGTTCACATCCTCAAAGACAGTATTGTCAGTACCTGTGGTGTTTGTTCGAGATGTTGTAGTAGTGGGACTGGCGGTATCTGTAAAAAGGATACAAGCCAACAGTTCAGATTTTGCTATCAAATGCAAATGGTAAGCACAATAAGAAAAATATAGTTGTTAGAGAATGGGCAGAGCTTCCAGTAGGTGACATGTGATGGAAGATAAATTTACAGAGCGCCTTTAATGTACAAAACATCCTAAGGTGTTTCACAGTGGGGGTGTTAGACCTGAGCAGGAGTAGCAGCAAAGTTCAGGTTAAAGGTTTTGTCACTGAAGGTGAGACTGTGGAAGGGGAGGACAAGCAGTAGAGCAGAATTGGAAGAGCAAAGAGTGTGAGCAGGGACACAGGGTTGGAGAAAACTGCGCTGATGAGTTCGGTGAGTCGGCGGGGAGGCAGCAGAAGCAGCGATGGAGGCCACGACGACCCGCTGTAGCATGGCGGCCGGCAGCTCCTCGGCGGGAGGCTCAGAGGTCGAACCGGTAGGAGGGGAGGCGGCCAGTGGACCAAGGGTGGGAAAAGCAGGCCCTGTAAGGTCGGACACCGCGGGATGCTCGGAGGTCAGACCGGGTGGAAGGAGAGCCAGGGAGAAGCAGGCCCCGGGACGTCGGTACCACGGCGGCTGAAGATTGTCGGACAGGAGTGCGGGAAAGGCGGAGCGAGGCGAGAGCGGACCCTATTGTGATGTCGCCGATGAAGATGGCTGCCGTTCTTGCGGGCTCCGTGCGTACCAGCAGCTAAGTGTCCTTTGCTGCTTGGTGCGCTCGGCTCGTTAAGAAAAAAGCATTTCACTGACTGGATTTCACTTGTTGTATTTGGTTATGTGACAAATAAAATTGAAATTGAATTGAAATGAACTGTAGGCAAGGACAAACATTTTGAAAGTCAATGTGCTAAGGGGCGAGAGCTAGTGGAGGTCATCAAGGAGAAGGTTGATAGGTAGTTAAGACTTTGGGCAGGATTTTAACTTGGAAGCTGGTAGGGAGTGGATAGGTTGGATTGCGGTTGGGAAACCCAGGATAATGGCTTTCCCTCAGGCCCTGCCAAATTTAACGGCACGACCTGATGAACACTTCTTCTCCCTGTTTCCCTCCCAAAGCCAGCCAAATTGAGAGGCACCAGGCAGCAGCCGGGGAGCGGAGAGGAGGGAGTGAGGGATCGGAGGTCGGGATCAGAGGAGGGCAAGTCGGAAGGCAGGGATCGGGGGCAGGGGAAGGCATCGGAAGGCCAGGATCGGAGGGGGGATCGAAGGTCGAGATTGGAAGGCGGGGGAATCGGAAGGGTTTGTAATGCTGGGATTGGTTGGTGCGGGGGGGAATCGGGAGGACGGGATTGGAGGTGGGATTGGAAGGCCGGGATTGGCGGGGTGGTCAGAGATCATTGAGGGTTTGGAAGGCCGGGATCGGGAGGAGATTTCGAATACTGGGGGGATTGGAAGGCCAAGATCAGAGGGGATTTCGGAAGGCCAGGATCAGGGGCAGGTTGGAGATCTGGGAGGTGTTGGAATGCCAGGAACCGAAGTGGGGGTCGGATTGCTGGGATCCGGGGGGAGATGGTCCGAAATCGGTAGCGCGAAGGTTTGCAAGGCCAGAATCAGAGAGGGATCGGAAGGCCAGAATCGGGGTGGGGTGGGGTCAGAAGGCCAGGATTGAGGGGGGATTGGAAGGTCCGATTTGGGGAGAGGTCAGAGATATGGTTGTGGGGGTCGGAAGGCTGGGATCGGAAGGCCGAGCGGAGATTGGAGATTAGACGCCTCGTGGTGGGGGGTGGGTCGGAGGCCTCGTGGGGGAGGTCGGAGGTCTCGCGGGGGGAGTGTCCAATCATGGGGGGTGTAACATTTGCATATTGATTTATCATTGGCCTGCAGGCATCTGTAAGGAATACCTATTATATTCACATGTGATCACATGCTGAGTTGTCATTGGCCTGCAGGCATCTGTAAGGACTGCTATTGTTTAGAAGACCCAGGGGGTCTTGACTCCATCTTGTCCACACGGTGCTGTATTGATTGAGAAAGCTTACAGACCTGATGCTTCATTAAAAGAGTTTAAACTGTAATACTCCGTTGTCCTGCAATTTATTATTTTTGTACAAAGTGTGCAAAACAAGACAGGGGGTTGGCGAGGCAGGGACACTGGATCCAGCAGGATAATGGAAAGTCACTTAACTCCTGGATCCAGCAGTACTCGCCTTCCTTTAGCTGCCCAGTTCCCCAAGTCCTGGGAAACCCGGCCGCCCAGCGTTAAATTTAAAATGATGTTTCAGAATGAGGCCCGCAGCCTGATCATAATATTTAAAGTGTCCACCCACCTCCTGGGAGCGGGTTGGCCGCCTGTCCCCATCCCGCCTACGTTAAAACCGGAAGTGCGCGGGTTGGAGGCGGGTTGGAGTGGTGATTCAGATTTCTGCCACTTTAACCTCCCACCCGACCCAAACCCGTATGTTTTTTGGGGTTAAAAGTCCCTCCTTTAACTCTGATTGTAAACCAACTGCCCAGCGCAAATGGGGATCAGCGTATTCGCAAAGCATTCCGACCCAATGCCATTTTAATTCATCAAAAAACTTTGAAATTACAAACATGTTCTTTCTGAAAACATTTACAATTTCAATACACATAGCAAACAGAGAAATTCTTCCACATCACATTCTGTAAGACAGTATTAATAAGAACATAAGAACATAAGAAATAGGAGCAGGAGTAGGCCAATCGGCCCCTCGAGCCTGCTCCACCATTCAATAAGATCATGGCTGATCTGATCCTAACCTCAAATCTACTTCCACTCTCCATCCCACCCGAACCCATGTGATCTCCCGGGAGAGGCGAAAAACCAGATAAAAAACCCAATGGCCAATTTGGGAGAAACAATCTGGAAAATTCCTCTCTGACCCATCTAGGCGATCGAAACTCGTCCAGGAGATTACTCTGTCCCTGTATTTCCTGCAGTACTTACCTTCTGTAAGAGGTGACCTCCACCCCAGCCAGGAACAGGCCCAATTTACTCTTGAAGGACTCCTAGCTGGCAGCCTGTTCCCGAGGTCTCCACTAATCCCGATGAATAGAACCATCTCCTGAAATCTAACACAGAATTAGAATACAAGAATTAGGAGCAGGACCAGGCTACACGGCCCCTGGGCCCGCTCCGTCACCCACTGGGCCATGACCGATCCGAACCTAGCCTCATGTCCGATATCCTACCCGTTCCCCGTAACCCCTAATTCCCCTTACTTCTAGGAAACTGTCTATTCTGTTTAAAATTTATTTAATGATGTAGCTTCCACAGCTCTCTGGGGCAGCAAATTCCACAGACCTACCACCCTCTGAGTGAAGAAGTTTCTCCTCATCTCAGTTTTGAAAGAGCAGCCCCTTATTTTAAGATTATGCCCCCAGCTCTAGTTTCACCCATCATTGGAAACATCCTCACCGCATCCACCCGATCAAGCCCCTTCACAATCTTATATGTTTCAATAAGATCGCCTCTCATTCTTCTGAACTCCAATGAGTAGAGTCCCAATCTACTCAACCTCTCCTCATATGTCAACCCCCTCATCCCCGGGATTAACCGAGTGAACCTTCTTTGTACTGCCTCGAGAGCAAGTATGTCTTTTCTTAAGTATGGACACCAAAACTGTATGCAATATTCCAGGTGCGGTCTCACCAATACCTTGTATAACTGCAGCAATACCTCCCTGTTTTTATATTCCATCCCCCTAGCAATAAAAGCCAACATTCCATTGGCCTTCTTGATCACCTGCTGCACCTGCATACTAACTTTTTGTGTTTCGTGCACCAGGACCCCCAGATCCCTTTGTACTGCAGTACTTTCCAGTTTCTTGCCATTAAGATAATAACTTGCTCTATGATTTTTCCTGCCAAAGTGCTTAACCTCACACTTTCCAGTATTATATTCCATCTGCCAAATCTCTGCCCACTTACTTAGCCTATCTATGTCCCTTTGCAGGTTTTTTATGTCCTCCTCACTCACTACTTACCCTCCCATCTTTGTATCATCTGCAAACTTTGATATGTTACACTCGGTCCCTTCTTCCAAATTGTTAATATAGATTGTAAAGAGTTGGAGTCCCAGCACTGACCCCTGCGGAACACCACTAGTTACTGGTTGCCAGTCTGAGAATGAACCATTTATCCCAACTCTCTGCTTTCTGTTAGATAGCCAATCCTCCACCCATGCCAGAATATTACCCCCAATCCCGTGATTTTTTATCTTGAGCAATAATCTTTTATGTGGCACCTTGTCAAATGCCTTTTGGAAGTCTAAATACACTACATCCACTGGTTCCCCTTTATCCACCCTGTATGTTACGTCCTCAAAGAACTCAAGCAAATTTGTCAAACATGACTTCCCCTTCTTAAAACCATGCTGACTTTGTCCTATTAAATTATGTTTATCCAAATGTCCTGTTACTGTCTCCTTAATAATGGACTCTAAAATTTTACCAACCACAGATGTTAGGCTAACTGGTCTATAGTTTCCAGCCTTCTGTCTACTACCCTTTTTAAATAAGGGTGTTACATTAGCTGTTTTCCAATCTGCCGGGACCTTTGCTGAGTCCAGGGAGTTTTGGAAAATTATTACCAATGCATCCACAATCCCTACCACCACTTCCCTCAAGACCCTAGGATGTAAGCCATCAGGTCCAGGGGATTTATCCGCCTTAAGTCCCATTATTTTACCGAGTACCACTTCCTTAGTGATTTTAATCGTATTTAGCTCCTCCCCCCCTAGAGCCCCCTGTTTGTCCAGTGTTGGGATATTCTTAGTGTCCTCTACTGTAAAGACTGATACAAAATATTTGTTCAGCGTTTTTGCCATCTCCATGTTTCCCACCATTAATTTCCCGGTCTCATCCTCTAAGGGACCAACATTTACTTTAGCCACCATTTAACTTTTTATATAACTACTAGCTGGAGTGCCCGGCGGTGCCGGTGCAAAGTCTGCCCCTGTGCCTTGTTGATTGACATTGCGGGGAAGGAGAGAGAGAGGTAAGGAGAGAGAGGGAAGGAGAGAGAGAGGGAAGGAGAGAGAGAGAGAGAGGGAAGGAGAGAGAGACAGAGAGAGAGAGAGGGAAAGAGAGAGAGAGACAGAGAGGGAAGGAGAGAGAGAGAGAGATAGAAGGAGAGAGAGAGAGAGAGAGGGAAGGAGAGAGAGGGAGAGGGAAGGAGAGAGAGAGAGAGAGAGGGAAGGAGAGAGAGAGAGAGAGAGGGAAGGAGAGAGAGAGGGAAGGAGAGAGAGAGAGAGAGAGAAGGAGAGAGTGAGGGAAGGAGATAGAGAAGAGAGTAAGAGGCCCAGCCCGAGTCACCCCAGCTGAGCTGGCACTGCGGCCCACCGCCCCGGAGACCCCGTGGGCAGCGTAGCGCCTGAGGCCCGGCCCGAGTGACCCGAGCTGAGCTTCCGCTCCGGCCCGCCGCCTAACGTGAACAACAAACACCCTCCTCACCTGTAAATTAGTCCTACCCAGGCTACTCCGAAAGCGGCTACGGTGCCCCGGGCCTCCGACCCGAAGAGCTCGGCAGTGACATCCTGCAGAGCAGAGAGGCCGGGCTGACAGGAGAGAGGGGAGAAAGCAGCGAGAAGGAGGAGGAGGAGGGTGAGGGTGTGACTGGGGCCCATGGTTGGACAGAGGCAGAGTTAGCAACACGCCCAAACTAAGAATGGTTGCAGCTTGCTTTTCCCATTGCCGCACTAACGGCAGTTTGAAGGATTAGGCCCCGCCCACACACACCATGAAACGCCCCCTGTGATGCAGCGCGCTCCCCCCGTAGGATTGGTCAACCTTCACGTCACTCAATGCTAATGAGCGGATTCCCCCGTATGATTGGCCAACCGCTAATGAGTGGATTTTTGAACGTTTTTTGTATACTGTCCGAACAATTTTTGTCTGACCAAAAAGTAAATACACCTATGACACTCCCCTAATCATAAGCTTTCTTTTGATATAACATATGTGTAGGTACGCTCTATAACTTTTGAGTGATGCCCGGACATATACACAGACAGACACACAGACAGACAGACACCACAATCCTTTTATATATATAGATAGAAGATAGATAGATAGATAGATAGATAGATAGATAGATAGATAGATAGATAGATAGATAGATAGATAGATAGATAGATAGATAGATAGATAGAAACTCTTGCTATCTGTTCTTATATTTTTTGCTAATTGACTTTCATAATCTATCTTCCCTTTCTTAATCAATCTTTTAGTTATTTTTTGCTGTCTTTTAAAGACTTCCCAATCTTCCATCCTCCCACTAGATTTGGCTACCTTATATGCCCTTGTTTTTAGTCAGATACTATCTGTCAGGGTCTCAGCTACACGTTCCTCTGCTGGCCACCAGAGGGCGGTTTAGGAGGCCTCAGTACACTGCTGCCATGTCTCTGTACCTCTCTCCCCACCTGTGTCTCATTAGAGTAATTGTCTCATCAGAGTAATCAGGCCTGTTACTTAAGCTGACTATTTCCGGCCCCAGTCGCTCAGTCTTGAGTTCTCATGCCTATAAGTCACAGGTTAGTTTCTAGTCCTTGCCCTGCGTTTTGTATACTCGCTTTTGTTTCTTTGAATTGTCACTTTTGTCTTTTGTTTGGGGGTTCTCTGTGCGTCCTGTGTTTGGGGAGCCTTCTACTGAAGCACCTTTTGAGTTTTGCTCCGTCTCAGGTCTCAGGCTGTCTGTCTGCACTTGGGTCCACTACCACACCTGTAACAGCAAGACTGAGCCATCAACATGGACCCAGCAGAAACCGGCCAGCCAAGGGAGGAGATTAATCAACTGCGCTCTGCCCTGATGAGCCAGGGAGCCACGGCCGGGAGGCATGACCGACTGCTGCGGGAGATTCGTGATAGCCTGCATTCCCTAGCCGAGGCTGTCAGGCATGGCCAGCAGTCGGTTTCCGCACAACCTCCAGCATCCAATCCTCGACAAGACAAGGATCCAACCTGGGTGTAATGAATCTCCTGGGCATAGTGAATCTCCTGGGCACATTGAATCTCCTGGGCATATTGAATCTCCTGGGCATATTGAATCTCCTAGGCATATTGAATCACCTGGGCACAATGAATACAGGGACAGAGTGATCTCCTGAATGAGTTTCGATCGCCTAGTTGGGTCGGAGAGGAGTTTCCCAGATTTCTTCTCCCAAATTGGCCATTGGGTTTTTATCTGGTTTTTCGCCTCTCCCGGGAGATCACATGGGTTCGGGTGGGAGCTCCTGGGTTTCCGGCTCGGGACATCCTGGATCCTGGGTTTTGCTCCGTCTCGGGTCTCAGGCTGTCTGTCTGCGCTTGGGTCCAATACCACACCCGTAACGCTATCCTTTATTACTTTACTCAGCCACGGATGGCTGTCTTTTCTTTTACACCCTTTTTTCCTCAGTGGAATATTTTTTTTTTGATAGTTGTAAAATAACTCCTTGAATGTACACCACTGATCATGTACCGTCTTACCCTTTAATCTATTTTCCCAGTCCACTCTAATCAATTCCGCTCTCATACATTCATAGTCTCTTTTATTCAAGCTCAGTACGTTTGTTTGAGATCCAACCTTCTCACCCTCTAATTGAATATGGAATTCAACCATGTTATGGTCACTCATTCCAAGGGGATCCTTTACTAGGACATTTTTAATTAATCCTGTCTCATTACACAGGACCAGATCTAAGGTTGCTTGCCCCCTGGTCGGTTCAGTTACATACTGTTCAAGAAACCCATCCCTAATACACTCAATAAACTCTTCCTCAAAGCAGCCCTGCCCAATTTGATTTGTCCAGTTAATATGATAGTTAAAATCCCCCATAATTATAGCTGTTCCCTTATTACAAGCCCCAACTATTTCCTGATTAATACTCCGTCCAACAGAGTTGCAACTGTTAGGAGGCCTATACGCTACGCCCACCAGTGTTTTTTCCCCTTACTATTCCTTATCTCCACTCAAACTGTTTCATTATCCTGATCCTTTGACCCAATATCATTTCTCTGTATTGCAGTGATTCCTTCCTTTATTAACATAGCCACCCCACCTCCCCTTCCTTCCTGCCTGTCCTTCCTGATTGTTAAATACCTCGTATGTTTAATTCCCAGTCATGGTCACCCTGCAGCCATGTTTCTGTAATGGCCACAAGATCATACCCATATGTAGTTATTTGTGCCGTCAACTCGTCCATTTTGTTATGAATGCTACGTGCATTCAGATAAAGAACTTTCAAATATGTTTTGTGGCACTTAGTTCCTGCTTTTTCCCCTTTTACTACTTTACCTTTTACTCCATACATTCTGTCCCTTCCTGACACTCTCTGGTTTTTAATTCCCCCACTGCTACCTAGGTCTATGACCTTCTCCGTTGTCATTTTTATTATTTGCTCTCTAGAAACCTCCCCCCCACTAATTAGTTTAAAGCCCTCTCTACAGCCCTAGTTATATGATTCACCAGGATTCTCATCCCAGCACTGGCCAAGTGAAGTCCATCCCAATGGAACAGCTCTCTCCTGTCCCAGTACTGGTGCCAGTGTCCCAAGAAGCAAAACCCATTTCTCCCACACCAGTCTTTGAGCCACGCATTTAACTCTCTAATTTTATTTATCCTAGCCAAATTCGCTCGTGGCTCAGGTAATAATCCAGAGATTATTACCCTTGAGGTTCTGTTTTTTAATTTGACCCCTAGCTGCTCATACTCCTTTAACAGAACCTTCTTCCTTGTCTTATCTACGTCGTTGGTACCAACATGGACGACGACAACTGGATCCTCCCCCTCCCACTCCAAGTTTCTTTCCAGCCCAGAAGAGATGTCCTTAACCCTGGCACCGGGCAGGCAACACAGCCTTCGGGACTCCCGCTCTCGACTGCAGAGAACCCTATCTGTCCCCCTAATAACACTATCCTCTACCACTACAACATTTCTATTTACTCCCCCCTCTTGAATGGCCCCCCGTTCCACGGTGCTGTGGCCAGGTTGCTCATCCTCCCTGCAGTCCCTGCTCCCGCCCCCACAGGGAGTAAGAACCTCAAACCTGTTTGACAAGAGCAAGGGCTGCAGTTCCTCCAACATTACCTCCTAGATCCCTGTACCTGCCTCACTCATAGTCACACTGTCCTGTCCCTGACCACGGACTACATCTGAATTAATTAATTTCATAGGTGTGACTACCTCCTGAAACATAGAGTCCAGGTACTTCTCCCCCTCCCTGATGTGTCGCAGTGTCTGAAGCTCGGTCTCAAGCACATCAACATGGTGCCGAAGTTCCTCTAGCATCAAACACTTACTGCAAACGTAATCACCGTGAGCATCAATGGTGTCCACCGGCTCCCACATTTCGCAGCAGTAACACATCACCTGCTCACCCATTCTATATAATTAATTAAATTTCTTATTATTAGTTATGAAGACCCTCTGCCCCGATATAGATGATAATATCACACCACTATCTAATAGGACTTACCAACTTATAAGAGTATAAAAGAGAAGGAAGAGGACCTACCAACTAGCTGATCACCTACCTCCCTTTTGAATGCTGTCAGTACCTGTGGTGTTTGTTCGAGGTGTTGTAGCAGTGAGACTGGCAGTAGCTGTAAAAAGGATACAATCCAACGGGTCAGATTTTGCTATCAAATGCAAATGGAAAGCACAATAAGAAAAATATAGTTGTTAGAGAATGGGCAGAGCTTCCAGTAGGTGACAAGTGATGGAAGGTAAATTTACAGAGCGCCTTTAATGTACAAAACATCCTAAGGTGTTTCACAGTGGGGGTGTTAGACCTGAGCAGGAATAGGAGCAAAGTTCAGGTTAAAGGTTTTGTCACTGAAGGTGGGACTGAGGAAGGGGAGGACAAGCAGTAGAGCAGAATTGGAAGAGCAAAGAGTGTGAGCAGGGACACAGGGTTGGAGAAAACTCCACAGGAAGAAGCAAGACCATGGGGGGAACTGTAGGCAAGGACAGACATTTTTAAAGTCAATGGGCTAAGGGGCGAGAGCAGAGGAGGTCATCAAGGAGAGGGTTGATAGGTAAGTAAGACTTTGGGCAGGATTTTAACTTGGAGGCAGGTAGGGAGTGGGGAGGCTGGATTGCGGTTGGGAAACCCGGGAGAACGGCTTTCCCTCAGGCCCTGCCGAATTTAACGGCATGACCTGATTAACACTTCATTTCCCTGTTTCCCTCCCACAGCCAGACAAATTGAGAGGCACCAGGCAGCAGCCCCGGAGCGGAGAGGAGGGAGTGAGTGATTGGAGGTCGGTATCAGGGGAGCGGGAGTCGGAAGGCAGGGATCGGAGGGAGCATCGAAGGTTGGATTGGTAGGCGGGGGGATCGGAGGGGTTTGTAAGGCTGGGATTGGTGGGGGGAGGGATCGGGAGGACGTGATTGGAGGTGGGATTGGAAGGCCGGGATTGGTGGGGTGGTCGGAGATCATTGAGGGTTCGGAAGGCCGGGGTCGGGAGGAGATTTCTGAGACTGGGGGGATTGGAAGGTCGAGATCAGGGGGGTGCGGATTTTAAGGCTGAGACCGGACGGGATTTTGAAGGCCAGGGTCAGGGGCAGGTTGCAGATCCGGGAGGGGTTGTAACGTCGGGAACCGAAGCGGGGGTCGGAAGGCCGGGGTCTGGGTGGGGGGCGTTTGGAAGGCCAGGCCCAGAGGAGGATCAGAAGGCCCGGCTCGGAGTGGGGTGGCGTCAGAAGGCCAGGATTGAGGGGGGAATGGAAGGTCAGATTTGGGGAGAGGTCAGAGATATGGTTGCGGGGGTCGGAAGGCAGGGATCGGAAAGCCGAGCGATGATTGGAGATTGGACGCCTCGTGGTGGGGGATGGGTCGGAGGCCTCATGGGGGAGGTCGGAGGTCTCGCGGGGGGGAGTGTCCAATCATGAGGTGCTTACAGGGCAAGGATGCAGGATCCAGCAGGTAAATGGAAAGTCACTTAACTCCTGGATGCAGCAGTACTCGCCTTCCTTTAGCTGCCCAGTTCCCCAGGGCCTGGGAAACCCGACCGCCCAGCGTTAAATTTAAAATGGTGTTTCAAAATGAGGCCCGCAGCCTGATCATAATATTTAAAGTGTCAACCCACCTCCTGGGAGCGGGTTGGCCACCTGTCCCCATCCCGCCTACGTTAAAACCGGAAGTGTGCGGGTTGGAGGCGGGTTGTGGTGGTGATTCCGATTCCTACCACTTTAACCTCCCACCCGACCCAAACCCGTACGTTTTTTGGGGTTAAAATTCCCCCCTTTAACTCTAATTGTAAACCAGCTGCCCATCACAAATGGGGATCAGCGTATTCGCAAAGCATTCCGACCCAATGCCATTTTAATTCATCAAAAACCTTTGAAATTGCAAACATGCTCTTTCTGAAAACATTTACAATTTCAATACACATAGCAAACAGAGAAATTCTTCCAGTTCATATCCTCAAAGACAGTATTGTCAGTACCTGTGGTCTTCAATGGAGTTGTTGTCGTAGTGGGACTGGCGGTATCTGTAAAAAGGATACAAGCCTGCAGGTCAGATTTTGCTATCAAATGCAAATGGTAAGCACAATAAGAAAAATATAGTTGTTAGAGAATGGGAAGAACTTCCAGTAGGTGACAAGTGATGGAAGATAAATTTACAGAGCGCCTTTAATGTACAAAACATCCTAAGGTGTTTCACAGTGGGGGTGTTAGACCTGAGCAGGAGTAGGAGCAAAGTTCAGGTGAAAGGTTTTGTCACTGAAGGTGGGACTGAGGAAGGGGAGGACATGCAGTAGAGCAGAATTGGAAGAGCAAAGAGTGTGAGCAGGGACACAGGGTTGGAGAAAACTCCAGAGGGAGGAGAAGCAAGACCATGGGGGGAACTGTAGGCAAGGACAAACATTTTTAAAGTCAATGTGCTAAGGGGCGAGAGCCAGTGGAGGTCATCAAGGAGAGGGTTGATAGGTAAGGCTTCTCTTCTTAGGCAGTCCCTCGGAACCGAGGATGACTTGCTTCCACATTAAAAATGAGTGCGCAGGTGACTGATGAGTCCAATGCGGGACCTACAGTCTCTGTCACAGGTGGGGCAGACGGTGGTTGAAGGGGCGGGTGGGTGGGGTGCTTGGGTTGATGTGCGCTCCTTGCGTTGCCTGCGCTTGGCTTCCGCCTGTTCCCGGCGAAGAGACTCGAGGTGTTCGGCGCCTTCCCGGATGCTTCTCCTCCTCGATACTTAAGTAAGACTTTGGGCAGGATTTTAGCTTAGAAGCTTGTAGGGAGTGGGGAAGCTGGATTGCGTTTGGGAAACCCGGGAGAACGGCTTTCCCTCAGGCCCTGCCGAATTTAACGGCACGACCTGATGAACACTTCTTCTCCCTGTTTCCCTCCCAAAGCCAGCCAAATTGTGAGGCACCAGGCAGCAGCCCGGGGAGCGGAGAGGAGGGAGTGAGGGATCGGAGGTTGGGATCAGAGGAGGGCGAGTCGGAAGGCAGGGATCGGAGGGGTGGGCATAGGAAGGCCAGGATCGAAGGTCGGGATTGGAAGGCGGGGGGATCGGATGGGTTTGTAAGGCTGGGATTGATGGGGGGGGGGGATCGGGAGGACAGGATTGGAGGTGGGATTGGAAAGCCGGGATTGACGGGGTGGTTGGAGATCATTGAGGGTTTGGAAGGCCATGATCGGGAGGAGATTCCTGAGATTGGGGGGATTGGAAGGCCAAGATCAGGGGGGTGTGGGTTGAAAGGTCGAGATCAGTGGGGATTTCAGAAGGCCAGGATCAGGGGCATGTTGGAGATTGGGGAGGGGTTGGAACGCCGGGAACCGAAGTGGGGGTCGGATTGCTGGGATCGGGGGGGAAGCGGTCCGAAATCGGTAGCGCGAGGGTTTGCAAGGCCAGGATCAGAGAGGGATCAGAAGGCCAGGATTGAGGGGGGATTGGAAGGTCAGATTTGGGGAGAGGTCAGAGATAAGGTTGCTGGGATCGGAAGGCCAAGCGGTGACTGGAGATTGGACGCCTCGTGGTGGGGGGTGGGTCGGAGGTCTCGCGGGGGGAAGTGCCCAATCATGGGGTGGTTGGTGAGGCAGGGACGCTGGTTCCAGCAGGTAAATGGAAAGTCACTTAACTCCTGGATCTAGTAGTATTCGCCTTCCTTTAGCTGCCCAGTTCCCCTAGGCCTGGGAAACCCGGCCGCCCAGCGTTAAATTTAAAATGGTGTTTCAAAATGAGGCCCGCAGCCTGATCATAATATTTAAAGTGTCGACCCACCTCCTGGGAGCGGGTTGGCCGCCTCTCCCCATCCTGCCTACGTTACAACCGGAAGTGCGCGGGTTGGAGGCGGGTTGTGGTGGTGATTCCGATTCCTACCACTTTAACCTCCCACCCGACCCAAACCCGCACGTTTTTTGGGGTTAAAATTCCCCCCTTTAACTCCGATTGTAACCAGCTGCCCAGCGCAAATGGGGATCAGTGTGTTCACAAAGCATTCCGACCCAATGCCATTTTAATTCATCAAAAAACTTTGAAATTGCAAACATGTTCTTTCTGAATACATTTACAATTTCAATACACATAGCAAACAGAGAAATTCTTCCACCTCACATCCTGTAAGACAGTATTGTCAGTACCTGTGGTCTTTAATGGAGATGTTGTAGTAGTGGGACTGGCGGTATCTGTAAAAAGGAAACAATCCAACAGGTCAGATTTTGCTATCAAATGCAAATGGTAAGCACAATAAGAAAAATATAGTTGTTAGAGAATGGGCAGAGCTTCCAGTAGGTGACAAGTGATGGAAGGTAAATTTACAGAGCGCCTTTAATGTACAAAACATCCTAAGGTGTTTCACAGTGGGGGTGTTAGACCTGAGCAGGAGTAGGAGCAAAGTTCAGGTTAAAGGTTTTGTCACTGAAGGTGGGACTGTGGAAGGGGAGGACATGCAGTAGAGCAGAATTGGAAGAGCAAAGAGTGTGAGCAGGGACACAGGGTTGGAGAAAACTCCAGAGGATGAAGCAAGACCATGGGGGGAACTGTAGGCAAGGACAGACATTTTTAAAGTCAATGAGCTAATGGGCGAGAGCCAGTGGAGGTCATCACGGAGAGGGTTGATAGGTAAGTAAGATTTTGGCCAGGATTTTGTCTTGGAGGCAGGTAGGGAATGGAAAGGCTGGATTGCGGTTGCGAAACCCGGGAGAACAGCTTTCCCTCAGGCCCTGCCGAATTTAACAGCACAACCTGATTCTCTGTTTCCCTCCCACAGCCTGCCAAATTGAGAGGCACCAGGCAGCAGCCCGGGAGCGGAGAGGAGGGAGTGAGAGATCGGAGGTCGGGATTGGGGGAGGGGGAGGTTTGAAGGCAGGGATCGGGGGCGGGGAGGCATCGGAAGGCCAGGATCAGTGGGGGGAATCGAAGGTCGGGATCTGATTGTGGATCAGAAGCCTGGGATCGGAAGGGGTGCCGGAAGGCCAGAATTGTAGTGGGGATTGGGAGGCCAAGATTGGAGGGGTGATTGGAAGGCCGGGATTGGGGGATGGTTGGAGATCAGGGAGGGGTCGGAAAGCCGGGATCATAGAGGGGAATAGGAAGGTCGGGATCGGGAGGAGGGTTCTGAAATTGGGGGGATCGGAAGGCCAGGATCAAAAGCGGTTGAGGGGGAGGAGTCGGAAGGCCTGAATCGGAGGGGAATTGTGAGGCCAGCGTCAGAGGGGGGATCAGAAGGTCGGGATCGGAGGGGAGGTCGGAAAGCCAGAATCAGCGGGAAGTTGGAGATCGGGGAGAGGTTGGAAGGTCGGGACCCAAAAGGGGGGCGGAAGGCCGGGATTGGGTGGGAGGGGTCCGAGATCGGCCGTGGGGGAATTTGGATGGCCAGGATCAGAGGGGGATCAGAAGGCAGGATTTGGGGAGAGGTCGGAAAATGGGTTGTGGGGGTTGGAAGGCCGGGATCGGAAGGCTGAGCGGTGATCGGAGTTTGGAGACATCGTGGTGGGGTGTGGGGCGGAGGCCTCGCGGGGGAGGTCGGAGGTCACGTGGAGGGAGTGTGCAATCATGGGGGGTTGGTGAGGCAGGGACGCTGGATCCAGCAGGTAAATGGAAAGGCACTTAACTCCTGGATCCAGCAATACTCGCCTTCCTTTAGCTGCCCAGTTCCCCAAGGCCTGGGAAACCCGACCGCCCAGCGTTAAATTTAAAATGGTGTTTCAAAATGAGGCCCGCAGCCTGATCATAATATTTAAAGTGTCAACCCACCTCCTGGGAGCGGGTTGGCCGCCTGTCCCCATCCCGCCTACGTTAAAACCGGAAGTGCGCGGGTTGGAGGCGGGTTGTGGTGGTGATTCCGATTCCTACCACTTTAACCTCCCACCCGACCCAAACCCGTACGTTTTTTGGGGTTAAAATTCCCCCCTTTAACTCTAATTGTAAACCAGCTGCCCATCACAAATGGGGATCAGCGTATTCGCAAAGCATTCCGACCCAATGCCATTTTAATTCATCAAAAACCTTTGAAATTGCAAACATGCTCTTTCTGAAAACATTTACAATTTCAATACACATAGCAAACAGAGAAATTCTTCCAGTTCATATCCTCAAAGACAGTATTGTCAGTACCTGTGGTCTTCAATGGAGTTGTTGTCGTAGTGGGACTGGCGGTATCTGTAAAAAGGATACAAGCCTGCAGGTCAGATTTTGCTATCAAATGCAAATGGTAAGCACAATAAGAAAAATATAGTTGTTAGAGAATGGGAAGAACTTCCAGTAGGTGACAAGTGATGGAAGATAAATTTACAGAGCGCCTTTAATGTACAAAACATCCTAAGGTGTTTCACAGTGGGGGTGTTAGACCTGAGCAGGAGTAGGAGCAAAGTTCAGGTGAAAGGTTTTGTCACTGAAGGTGGGACTGAGGAAGGGGAGGACATGCAGTAGAGCAGAATTGGAAGAGCAAAGAGTGTGAGCAGGGACACAGGGTTGGAGAAAACTCCAGAGGGAGGAGAAGCAAGACCATGGGGGGAACTGTAGGCAAGGACAAACATTTTTAAAGTCAATGTGCTAAGGGGCGAGAGCCAGTGGAGGTCATCAAGGAGAGGGTTGATAGGTAAGGCTTCTCTTCTTAGGCAGTCCCTCGGAACCGAGGATGACTTGCTTCCACATTAAAAATGAGTGCGCAGGTGACTGATGAGTCCAATGCGGGACCTACAGTCTCTGTCACAGGTGGGGCAGACGGTGGTTGAAGGGGCGGGTGGGTGGGGTGCTTGGGTTGACGTGCGCTCCTTGCGTCGCCTGCGCTTGGCTTCCGCCTGCTCCCGGCGAAGAGACTCGAGGTGTTCGGCGCCTTCCCGGATGCTTCTCCTCCTCGATACTTAAGTAAGACTTTG
Source organism: Somniosus microcephalus (assembly GCF_052327205.1). Taxonomy (NCBI): domain Eukaryota; kingdom Metazoa; phylum Chordata; class Chondrichthyes; order Squaliformes; family Somniosidae; genus Somniosus; species Somniosus microcephalus. The sequence goes on along the minus strand of NC_141000.1, from coordinate 18,022,941 downwards.
GGCAGGATTTTAACTTAGAAGCTTGTAGGGAGTGGGGAAGCTGGATTGCGTTTGGGAAACCCGGGAGAACGGCTTTCCCTCAGGCCCTGCCGAATTTAACGGCACGACCTGATGAACACTTCTTCTCCCTGTTTCCCTCCCAAAGCCAGCCAAATTGTGAGGCACCAGGCAGCAGCCCGGGGAGCGGAGAGGAGGGAGTGAGGGATCGGAGGTTGGGATCAGAGGAGGGCGAGTCGGAAGGCAGGGATCGGAGGGGTGGGCATAGGAAGGCCAGGATCGAAGGTCGGGATTGGAAGGCGGGGGGATCGGATGGGTTTGTAAGGCTGGGATTGATGGGGGGGGGGATCGGGAGGACAGGATTGGAGGTGGGATTGGAAAGCCGGGATTGACGGGGTGGTTGGAGATCATTGAGGGTTTGGAAGGCCATGATCGGGAGGAGATTTCTGAGATTGGGGGGATTGGAAGGCCAAGATCAGGGGGGTGTGGGTTGAAAGGTCGAGATCAGTGGGGATTTCAGAAGGCCAGGATCAGGGGCATGTTGGAGATTGGGGAGGGGTTGGAACGCCGGGAACCGAAGTGGGGGTCGGATTGCTGGGATCGGGGGGGAAGCGGTCCGAAATCGGTAGCGCGAGGGTTTGCAAGGCCAGGATCAGAGAGGGATCAGAAGGCCAGGATTGAGGGGGGATTGGAAGGTCAGATTTGGGGAGAGGTCAGAGATAAGGTTGCTGGGATCGGAAGGCCAAGCGGTGACTGGAGATTGGACGCCTCGTGGTGGGGGGTGGGTCGGAGGTCTCGCGGGGGGGAGTGCCCAATCATGGGGTGGTTGGTGAGGCAGGGACGCTGGTTCCAGCAGGTAAATGGAAAGTCACTTAACTCCTGGATCTAGTAGTATTCGCCTTCCTTTAGCTGCCCAGTTCCCCTAGGCCTGGGAAACCCGGCCGCCCAGCGTTATATTTAAAATGGTGTTTCAAAATGAGGCCCGCAGCCTGATCATAATATTTAAAGTGTCGACCCACCTCCTGGGAGCGGGTTGGCCGCCTCTCCCCATCCTGCCTACGTTACAACCGGAAGTGCGCGGGTTGGAGGCGGGTTGTGGTGGTGATTCCGATTCCTACCACTTTAACCTCCCACCCGAGCCAAAGCCGCACGTTTTTTGGGGTTAAAATTCCCCCCTTTAACTCCGATTGTAACCAGCTGCCCAGCGCAAATGGGGATCAGTGTGTTCACAAAGCATTCCGACCCAATGCCATTTTAATTCATCAAAAAACTTTGAAATTGCAAACATGTTCTTTCTGAATACATTTACAATTTCAATACACATAGCAAACAGAGAAATTCTTCCACCTCACATCCTGTAAGACAGTATTGTCAGTACCTGTGGTCTTTAATGGAGATGTTGTAGTAGTGGGACTGGCGGTATCTGTAAAAAGGAAACAATCCAACAGGTCAGATTTTGCTATCAAATGCAAATGGTAAGCACAATAAGAAAAATATAGTTGTCAGAGAATGGGCAGAGCTTCCAGTAGGTGACAAGTGATGGAAGGTAAATTTACAGAGCGCCTTTAATGTACAAAACATCCTAAGGTGTTTCACAGTGGGGGTGTTAGACCTGAGCAGGAGTAGGAGCAAAGTTCAGGTTAAAGGTTTTGTCACTGAAGGTGGGACTGTGGAAGGGGAGGACATGCAGTAGAGCAGAATTGGAAGAGCAAAGAGTGTGAGCAGGGACACAGGGTTGGAGAAAACTCCAGAGGATGAAGCAAGACCATGGGGGGAACTGTAGGCAAGGACAGACATTTTTAAAGTCAATGTGCTAATGGGCGAGAGCCAGTGGAGGTCATCATGGAGAGGGTTGATAGGTAAGTAAGATTTTGGCCAGGATTTTGTCTTGGAGGCAGGTAGGGAATGGAAAGGCTGGATTGCGGTTGCGAAACCCGGGAGAACAGCTTTCCCTCAGGCCCTGCCGAATTTAACAGCACAACCTGATTCTCTGTTTCCCTCCCACAGCCTGCCAAATTGAGAGGCACCAGGCAGCAGCCCGGGAGCGGAGAGGAGGGAGTGAGAGATCGGAGGTCGGGATTGGGGGAGGGGGAGGTTTGAAGGCAGGGATCGGGGGCGGGGAGGCATCGGAAGGCCAGGATCAGTGGGGGGAATCGAAGGTCGGGATCTGATTGTGGATCAGATGCCTGGGATCGGAAGGGGTGCCGGAAGGCCAGAATTGTAGTGGGGATTGGGAGGCCAAGATTGGAGGGGTGATTGGAAGGCCGGGATTGGGGGATGGTTGGAGATCAGGGAGGGGTCGGAAAGCCGGGATCATAGAGGGGAATAGGAAGGTCGGGATCGGGAGGAGGGTTCTGAAATTGGGGGGATCGGAAGGCCAGGATCAAAAGCGGTTGAGGGGGAGGAGTCGGAAGGCCTGAATCGGAGGGGAATTGTGAGGCCAGGGTCAGAGGGGGGATCAGAAGGTCGGGATCGGAGGGGAGGTCGGAAAGCCAGAATCAGCGGGAAGTTGGAGATCGGGGAGAGGTTGGAAGGTCGGGACCCAAAAGGGGGGCGGAAGGCCGGGATTGGGTGGGAGGGGTCCGAGATCGGCCGTGGGGGAATTTGGATGGCCAGGATCAGAGGGGGATCAGAAGGCAGGATTTGGGGAGAGGTCGGAAAATGGGTTGTGGGGGTTGGAAGGCCGGGATCGGAAGGCTGAGCGGTGATCGGAGCTTGGAGACATCGTGGTGGGGTGTGGGGCGGAGGCCTCGCGGGGGAGGTCGGAGGTCACGTGGAGGGAGTGTGCAATCATGGGGGGTTGGTGAGGCAGGGACGCTGGATCCAGCAGGTAAATGGAAAGGCACTTAACTCCTGGATCCAGCAATACTCGCCTTCCTTTAGCTGCCCAGTTCCCCAAGGCCTGGGAAACCCGACCGCCCAGCGTTAAATTTAAAATGGTGTTTCAAAATGAGGCCCGCAGCCTGATCATAATATTTAAAGTGTCAACCCACCTCCTGGGAGCGGGTTGGCCGCCTGTCCCCATCCCGCCTACGTTAAAACCGGAAGTGCGCGGGTTGGAGGCGGGTTGTGGTGGTGATTCCGATTCCTACCACTTTAACCTCCCACCCGACCCAAACCCGTACGTTTTTTGGGGTTAAAATTCCCCCCTTTAACTCTAATTGTAAACCAGCTGCCCATCACAAATGGGGATCAGCGTATTCGCAAAGCATTCCGACCCAATGCCATTTTAATTCATCAAAAACCTTTGAAATTGCAAACATGCTCTTTCTGAAAACATTTACAATTTCAATACACATAGCAAACAGAGAAATTCTTCCAGTTCATATCCTCAAAGACAGTATTGTCAGTACCTGTGGTCTTCAATGGAGTTGTTGTAGTAGTGGGACTGGCGGTATCTGTAAAAAGGATACAAGCCTGCAGGTCAGATTTTGCTATCAAATGCAAATGGTAAGCACAATAAGAAAAATATAGTTGTTAGAGAATGGGAAGAACTTCCAGTAGGTGACAAGTGATGGAAGATAAATTTACAGAGCGCCTTTAATGTACAAAACATCCTAAGGTGTTTCACAGTGGGGGTGTTAGACCTGAGCAGGAGTAGGAGCAAAGTTCAGGTGAAAGGTTTTGTCACTGAAGGTGGGACTGAGGAAGGGGAGGACATGCAGTAGAGCAGAATTGGAAGAGCAAAGAGTGTGAGCAGGGACACAGGGTTGGAGAAAACTCCAGAGGGAGGAGAAGCAAGACCATGGGGGGAACTGTAGGCAAGGACAAACATTTTTAAAGTCAATGTGCTAAGGGGCGAGAGCCAGTGGAGGTCATCAAGGAGAGGGTTGATAGGTAAGGCTTCTCTTCTTAGGCAGTCCCTCGGAACCGAGGATGACTTGCTTCCACATTAAAAATGAGTTCTCAGGTGACTGATGAGTCCAATGCGGGACCTACAGTCTCTGTCACAGGTGGGGCAGACGGTGGTTGAAGGGGCGGGTGGGTGGGGTGCTTGGGTTGATGTGCGCTCCTTGCGTTGCCTGCGCTTGGCTTCCGCCTGCTCTCGGCGAAGAGACTCGAGGTGTTCGGCGCCTTCCCGGATGCTTCTCCTCCTCGATACTTAAGTAAGACTTTGGGCAGGATTTTAGCTTAGAAGCTTGTAGGGAGTGGGGAAGCTGGATTGCGTTTGGGAAACCCGGGAGAACGGCTTTCCCTCAGGCCCTGCCGAATTTAACGGCACGACCTGATGAACACTTCTTCTCCCTGTTTCCCTCCCAAAGCCAGCCAAATTGTGAGGCACCAGGCAGCAGCCCGGGGAGCGGAGAGGAGGGAGTGAGGGATCGGAGGTTGGGATCAGAGGAGGGCGAGTCGGAAGGCAGGGATCGGAGGGGTGGGCATAGGAAGGCCAGGATTGAAGGTCGGGATTGGAAGGCGGGGGGATCGGATGGGTTTGTAAGGCTGGGATTGATGGGGGGGGGGATCGGGAGGACAGGATTGGAGGTGGGATTGGAAAGCCGGGATTGACGGGGTGGTTGGAGATCATTGAGGGTTTGGAAGGCCATGATCGGGAGGAGATTTCTGAGATTGGGGGGATTGGAAGGCCAAGATCAGGGGGGTGTGGGTTGAAAGGTCGAGATCAGTGGGGATTTCAGAAGGCCAGGATCAGGGGCATGTTGGAGATTGGGGAGGGGTTGGAACGCCGGGAACCGAAGTGGGGGTCGGATTGCTGGGATCGGGGGGGAAGCGGTCCGAAATCGGTAGCGCGAGGGTTTGCAAGGCCAGGATCAGAGAGGGATCAGAAGGCCAGGATTGAGGGGGGATTGGAAGGTCAGATTTGGGGAGAGGTCAGAGATAAGGTTGCTGGGATCGGAAGGCCAAGCGGTGACTGGAGATTGGACGCCTCGTGGTGGGGGGTGGGTCGGAGGTCTCGCGGGGGGGAGTGCCCAATCATGGGGTGGTTGGTGAGGCAGGGACGCTGGTTCCAGCAGGTAAATGGAAAGTCACTTAACTCCTGGATCTAGTAGTATTCGCCTTCCTTTAGCTGCCCAGTTCCCCTAGGCCTGGGAAACCCGGCCGCCCAGCGTTATATTTAAAATGGTGTTTCAAAATGAGGCCCGCAGCCTGATCATAATATTTAAAGTGTCGACCCACCTCCTGGGAGCGGGTTGGCCGCCTCTCCCCATCCTGCCTACGTTACAACCGGAAGTGCGCGGGTTGGAGGCGGGTTGTGGTGGTGATTCCGATTCCTACCACTTTAACCTCCCACCCGACCCAAACCCGCACGTTTTTTGGGGTTAAAATTCCCCCCTTTAACTCCGATTGTAACCAGCTGCCCAGCGCAAATGGGGATCAGTGTGTTCACAAAGCATTCCGACCCAATGCCATTTTAATTCATCAAAAAACTTTGAAATTGCAAACATGTTCTTTCTGAATACATTTACAATTTCAATACACATAGCAAACAGAGAAATTCTTCCACCTCACATCCTGTAAGACAGTATTGTCAGTACCTGTGGTCTTTAATGGAGATGTTGTAGTAGTGGGACTGGCGGTATCTGTAAAAAGGAAACAATCCAACAGGTCAGATTTTGCTATCAAATGCAAATGGTAAGCACAATAAGAAAAATATAGTTGTCAGAGAATGGGCAGAGCTTCCAGTAGGTGACAAGTGATGGAAGGTAAATTTACAGAGCGCCTTTAATGTACAAAACATCCTAAGGTGTTTCACAGTGGGGGTGTTAGACCTGAGCAGGAGTAGGAGCAAAGTTCAGGTTAAAGGTTTTGTCACTGAAGGTGGGACTGTGGAAGGGGAGGACATGCAGTAGAGCAGAATTGGAAGAGCAAAGAGTGTGAGCAGGGACACAGGGTTGGAGAAAACTCCAGAGGATGAAGCAAGACCATGGGGGGAACTGTAGGCAAGGACAGACATTTTTAAAGTCAATGTGCTAATGGGCGAGAGCCAGTGGAGGTCATCACGGAGAGGGTTGATAGGTAAGTAAGATTTTGGCCAGGATTTTGTCTTGGAGGCAGGTAGGGAACGGAAAGGCTGGATTGCGGTTGCGAAACCCGGGAGAACAGCTTTCCCTCAGGCCCTGCCGAATTTAACAGCACAACCTGATTCTCTGTTTCCCTCCCACAGCCTGCCAAATTGAGAGGCACCAGGCAGCAGCCCGGGAGCGGAGAGGAGGGAGTGAGAGATCGGAGGTCGGGATTGGGGGAGGGGGAGGTTTGAAGGCAGGGATCGGGGGCGGGGAGGCATCGGAAGGCCAGGATCAGTGGGGGGAATCGAAGGTCGGGATCTGATTGTGGATCAGATGCCTGGGATCGGAAGGGGTGCCGGAAGGCCAGAATTGTAGTGGGGATTGGGAGGCCAAGATTGGAGGGGTGATTGGAAGGCCGGGATTGGGGGATGGTTGGAGATCAGGGAGGGGTCGGAAAGCCGGGATCATAGAGGGGAATAGGAAGGTCGGGATCGGGAGGAGGGTTCTGAAATTGGGGGGATCGGAAGGCCAGGATCAAAAGCGGTTGAGGGGGAGGAGTCGGAAGGCCTGAATCGGAGGGGAATTGTGAGGCCAGGGTCAGAGGGGGGATCAGAAGGTCGGGATCGGAGGGGAGGTCGGAAAGCCAGAATCAGCGGGAAGTTGGAGATCGGGGAGAGGTTGGAAGGTCGGGACCCAAAAGGGGGGCGGAAGGCCGGGATTGGGTGGGAGGGGTCCGAGATCGGCCGTGGGGGAATTTGGATGGCCAGGATCAGAGGGGGATCAGAAGGCAGGATTTGGGGAGAGGTCGGAAAATGGGTTGTGGGGGTTGGAAGGCCGGGATCGGAAGGCTGAGCGGTGATCGGAGCTTGGAGACATCGTGGTGGGGTGTGGGGCGGAGGCCTCGCGGGGGAGGTCGGAGGTCACGTGGAGGGAGTGTGCAATCATGGGGGGTTGGTGAGGCAGGGACGCTGGATCCAGCAGGTAAATGGAAAGGCACTTAACTCCTGGATCCAGCAATACTCGCCTTCCTTTAGCTGCCCAGTTCCCCAAGGCCTGGGAAACCCGACCGCCCAGCGTTAAATTTAAAATGGTGTTTCAAAATGAGGCCCGCAGCCTGATCATAATATTTAAAGTGTCAACCCACCTCCTGGGAGCGGGTTGGCCGCCTGTCCCCATCCCGCCTACGTTAAAACCGGAAGTGCGCGGGTTGGAGGCGGGTTGTGGTGGTGATTCCGATTCCTACCACTTTAACCTCCCACCCGACCCAAACCCGTACGTTTTTTGGGGTTAAAATTCCCCCCTTTAACTCTAATTGTAAACCAGCTGCCCATCACAAATGGGGATCAGCGTATTCGCAAAGCATTCCGACCCAATGCCATTTTAATTCATCAAAAACCTTTGAAATTGCAAACATGCTCTTTCTGAAAACATTTACAATTTCAATACACATAGCAAACAGAGAAATTCTTCCAGTTCATATCCTCAAAGACAGTATTGTCAGTACCTGTGGTCTTCAATGGAGTTGTTGTAGTAGTGGGACTGGCGGTATCTGTAAAAAGGATACAAGCCTGCAGGTCAGATTTTGCTATCAAATGCAAATGGTAAGCACAATAAGAAAAATATAGTTGTTAGAGAATGGGAAGAACTTCCAGTAGGTGACAAGTGATGGAAGATAAATTTACAGAGCGCCTTTAATGTACAAAACATCCTAAGGTGTTTCACAGTGGGGGTGTTAGACCTGAGCAGGAGTAGGAGCAAAGTTCAGGTGAAAGGTTTTGTCACTGAAGGTGGGACTGAGGAAGGGGAGGACATGCAGTAGAGCAGAATTGGAAGAGCAAAGAGTGTGAGCAGGGACACAGGGTTGGAGAAAACTCCAGAGGGAGGAGAAGCAAGACCATGGGGGGAACTGTAGGCAAGGACAAACATTTTTAAAGTCAATGTGCTAAGGGGCGAGAGCCAGTGGAGGTCATCAAGGAGAGGGTTGATAGGTAAGGCTTCTCTTCTTAGGCAGTCCCTCGGAACCGAGAATGACTTGCTTCCACATTAAAAATGAGTGCGCAGGTGACTGATGAGTCCAATGCGGGACCTACAGTCTCTGTCACAGGTGGGGCAGACGGTGGTTGAAGGGGCGGGTGGGTGGGGTGCTTGGGTTGATGTGCGCTCCTTGCGTTGCCTGCGCTTGGCTTCCGCCTGCTCCCGGCGAAGAGACTCGAGGTGTTCGGCGCCTTCCCGGATGCTTCTCCTCCTCGATACTTAAGTAAGACTTTGGGCAGGATTTTAGCTTAGAAGCTTGTAGGGAGTGGGGAAGCTGGATTGCGTTTGGGAAACCCGGGAGAACGGCTTTCCCTCAGGCCCTGCCGAATTTAACGGCACGACCTGATGAACACTTCTTCTCCCTGTTTCCCTCCCAAAGCCAGCCAAATTGTGAGGCACCAGGCAGCAGCCCGGGGAGCGGAGAGGAGGGAGTGAGGGATCGGAGGTTGGGATCAGAGGAGGGCGAGTCGGAAGGCAGGGATCGGAGGGGTGGGCATAGGAAGGCCAGGATCGAAGGTCGGGATTGGAAGGCGGGGGAATCGGATGGGTTTGTAAGGCTGGGATTGATGGGGGGGGGGAATCGGGAGGACAGGATTGGAGGTGGGATTGGAAAGCCGGGATTGACGGGGTGGTTGGAGATCATTGAGGGTTTGGAAGGCCATGATCGGGAGGAGATTTCTGAGATTGGGGGGATTGGAAGGCCAAGATCAGGGGGGTGTGGGTTGAAAGGTCGAGATCAGTGGGGATTTCAGAAGGCCAGGATCAGGGGCATGTTGGAGATTGGGGAGGGGTTGGAACGCCGGGAACCGAAGTGGGGGTCGGATTGCTGGGATCGGGGGGGAAGCGGTCCGAAATCGGTAGCGCGAGGGTTTGCAAGGCCAGGATCAGAGAGGGATCAGAAGGCCAGGATTGAGGGGGGATTGGAAGGTCAGATTTGGGGAGAGGTCAGAGATAAGGTTGCTGGGATCGGAAGGCCAAGCGGTGACTGGAGATTGGACGCCTCGTGGTGGGGGGTGGGTCGGAGGTCTCGCGGGGGGGAGTGCCCAATCATGGGGTGGTTGGTGAGGCAGGGACGCTGGTTCCAGCAGGTGAATGGAAAGTCACTTAACTCCTGGATCTAGTAGTATTCGCCTTCCTTTAGCTGCCCAGTTCCCCTAGGCCTGGGAAACCCGGCCGCCCAGCGTTAAATTTAAAATGGTGTTTCAAAATGAGGCCCGCAGCCTGATCATAATATTTAAAGTGTCGACCCACCTCCTGGGAGCGGGTTGGCCGCCTCTCCCCATCCTGCCTACGTTACAACCGGAAGTGCGCGGGTTGGAGGCGGGTTGTGGTGGTGATTCCGATTCCTACCACTTTAACCTCCCACCCGAGCCAAACCCGCACGTTTTTTGGGGTTAAAATTCCCCCCTTTAACTCCGATTGTAACCAGCTGCCCAGCGCAAATGGGGATCAGTGTGTTCACAAAGCATTCCGACCCAATGCCATTTTAATTCATCAAAAAACTTTGAAATTGCAAACATGTTCTTTCTGAATACATTTACAATTTCAATACACATAGCAAACAGAGAAATTCTTCCACCTCACATCCTGTAAGACAGTATTGTCAGTACCTGTGGTCTTTAATGGAGATGTTGTAGTAGTGGGACTGGCAGTATCTGTAAAAAGGAAACAATCCAACAGGTCAGATTTTGCTATCAAATGCAAATGGTAAGCACAATAAGAAAAATATAGTTGTTAGAGAATGGGCAGAGCTTCCAGTAGGTGACAAGTGATGGAAGGTAAATTTACAGAGCGCCTTTAATGTACAAAACATCCTAAGGTGTTTCACAGTGGGGGTGTTAGACCTGAGCAGGAGTAGGAGCAAAGTTCAGGTTAAAGGTTTTGTCACTGAAGGTGGGACTGTGGAAGGGGAGGACATGCAGTAGAGCAGAATTGGAAGAGCAAAGAGTGTGAGCAGGGACACAGGGTTGGAGAAAACTCGAGAGGATGAAGCAAGACCATGGGGGGAACTGTAGGCAAGGACAGACATTTTTAAAGTCAATGTGCTAATGGGCGAGAGCCAGTGGAGGTCATCACGGAGAGGGTTGATAGGTAAGTAAGATTTTGGCCAGGATTTTGTCTTGGAGGCAGGTAGGGAACGGAAAGGCTGGATTGCGGTTGCGAAACCCGGGAGAACAGCTTTCCCTCAGGCCCTGCCGAATTTAACAGCACAACCTGATTCTCTGTTTCCCTCCCACAGCCTGCCAAATTGAGAGGCACCAGGCAGCAGCCCGGGAGCGGAGAGGAGGGAGTGAGAGATCGGAGGTCGGGATTGGGGGAGGGGGAGGTTTGAAGGCAGGGATCGGGGGCGGGGAGGCATCGGAAGGCCAGGATCAGTGGGGGGAATCGAAGGTCGGGATCTGATTGTGGATCAGAAGCCTGGAATCGGAAGGGGTGCCGGAAGGCCAGAATTGTAGTGGGGATTGGGAGGCCAAGATTGGAGGGGTGATTGGAAGGCCGGGATTGGGGGATGGTTGGAGATCAGGGAGGGGTCGGAAAGCCGGGATCATAGAGGGGAATAGGAAGGTCGGGATCGGGAGGAGGGTTCTGAAATTGGGGGGATCGGAAGGCCAGGATCAAAAGCGGTTGAGGGGGAGGAGTCGGAAGGCCTGAATCGGAGGGGAATTGTGAGGCCAGGGTCAGAGGGGGGATCAGAAGGTCGGGATCGGAGGGGAGGTCGGAAAGCCAGAATCAGCGGGAAGTTGGAGATCGGGGAGAGGTTGGAAGGTCGGGACCCAAAAGGGGGGCGGAAGGCCGGGATTGGGTGGGAGGGGTCCGAGATCGGCCGTGGGGGAATTTGGATGGCCAGGATCAGAGGGGGATCAGAAGGCAGGATTTGGGGAGAGGTCGGAAAATGGGTTGTGGGGGTTGGAAGGCCGGGATCGGAAGGCTGAGCGGTGATCGGAGTTTGGAGACATCGTGGTGGGGTGTGGGGCGGAGGCCTCGCGGGGGAGGTCGGAGGTCACGTGGAGGGAGTGTGCAATCATGGGGGGTTGGTGAGGCAGGGACGCTGGATCCAGCAGGTAAATGGAAAGGCACTTAACTCCTGGATCCAGCAATACTCGCCTTCCTTTAGCTGCCCAGTTCCCCAAGGCCTGGGAAACCCGACCGCCCAGCGTTAAATTTAAAATGGTGTTTCAAAATGAGGCCCGCAGCCTGATCATAATATTTAAAGTGTCAACCCACCTCCTGGGAGCGGGTTGGCCGCCTGTCCCCATCCCGCCTACGTTAAAACCGGAAGTGCGCGGGTTGGAGGCGGGTTGTGGTGGTGATTCCGATTCCTACCACTTTAACCTCCCACCCGACCCAAACCCGTACGTTTTTTGGGGTTAAAATTCCCCCCTTTAACTCTAATTGTAAACCAGCTGCCCATCACAAATGGGGATCAGCGTATTCGCAAAGCATTCCGACCCAATGCCATTTTAATTCATCAAAAACCTTTGAAATTGCAAACATGCTCTTTCTGAAAACATTTACAATTTCAATACACATAGCAAACAGAGAAATTCTTCCAGTTCATATCCTCAAAGACAGTATTGTCAGTACCTGTGGTCTTCAATGGAGTTGTTGTCGTAGTGGGACTGGCGGTATCTGTAAAAAGGATACAAGCCTGCAGGTCAGATTTTGCTATCAAATGCAAATGGTAAGCACAATAAGAAAAATATAGTTGTTAGAGAATGGGAAGAACTTCCAGTAGGTGACAAGTGATGGAAGATAAATTTACAGAGCGCCTTTAATGTACAAAACATCCTAAGGTGTTTCACAGTGGGGGTGTTAGACCTGAGCAGGAGTAGGAGCAAAGTTCAGGTGAAAGGTTTTGTCACTGAAGGTGGGACTGAGGAAGGGGAGGACATGCAGTAGAGCAGAATTGGAAGAGCAAAGAGTGTGAGCAGGGACACAGGGTTGGAGAAAACTCCAGAGGGAGGAGAAGCAAGACCATGGGGGGAACTGTAGGCAAGGACAAACATTTTTAAAGTCAATGTGCTAAGGGGCGAGAGCCAGTGGAGGTCATCAAGGAGAGGGTTGATAGGTAAGGCTTCTCTTCTTAGGCAGTCCCTCGGAACCGAGGATGACTTGCTTCCACATTAAAAATGAGTGCGCAGGTGACTGATGAGTCCAATGCGGGACCTACAGTCTCTGTCACAGGTGGGGCAGACGGTGGTTGAAGGGGCGGGTGGGTGGGGTGCTTGGGTTGATGTGCGCTCCTTGCGTTGCCTGCGCTTGGCTTCCGCCTGCTCCCGGCGAAGAGACTCGAGGTGTTCGGCGCCTTCCCGGATGCTTCTCCTCCTCGATACTTAAGTAAGACTTTGGGCAGGATTTTAGCTTAGAAGCTTGTAGGGAGTGGGGAAGCTGGATTGCGTTTGGGAAACCCGGGAGAACGGCTTTCCCTCAGGCCCTGCCGAATTTAACGGCACGACCTGATGAACACTTCTTCTCCCTGTTTCCCTCCCAAAGCCAGCCAAATTGTGAGGCACCAGGCAGCAGCCCGGGGAGCGGAGAGGAGGGAGTGAGGGATCGGAGGTTGGGATCAGAGGAGGGCGAGTCAGAAGGCAGGGATCGGAGGGGTGGGCATAGGAAGGCCAGGATCGAAGGTCGGGATTGGAAGGCGGGGGAATCGGATGGGTTTGTAAGGCTGGGATTGATGGGGGGGGGGAATCGGGAGGACAGGATTGGAGGTGGGATTGGAAAGCCGGGATTGACGGGGTGGTTGGAGATCATTGAGCGTTTGGAAGGCCATGATCGGGAGGAGATTTCTGAGATTGGGGGGATTGGAAGGCCAAGATCAGGGGGGTGTGGGTTGAAAGGTCGAGATCAGTGGGGATTTCAGAAGGCCAGGATCAGGGGCATGTTGGAGATTGGGGAGGGGTTGGAACGCCGGGAACCGAAGTGGGGGTCGGATTGCTGGGATCGGGGGGGAAGCGGTCCGAAATCGGTAGCGCGAGGGTTTGCAAGGCCAGGATCAGAGAGGGATCAGAAGGCCAGGATTGAGGGGGGATTGGAAGGTCAGATTTGGGGAGAGGTCAGAGATAAGGTTGCTGGGATCGGAAGGCCAAGCGGTGACTGGAGATTGGACGCCTCGTGGTGGGGGGTGGGTCGGAGGTCTCGCGGGGGGGAGTGCCCAATCATGGGGTGGTTGGTGAGGCAGGGACGCTGGTTCCAGCAGGTGAATGGAAAGTCACTTAACTCCTGGATCTAGTAGTATTCGCCTTCCTTTAGCTGCCCAGTTCCCCTAGGCCTGGGAAACCCGGCCGCCCAGCGTTAAATTTAAAATGGTGTTTCAAAATGAGGCCCGCAGCCTGATCATAATATTTAAAGTGTCGACCCACCTCCTGGGAGCGGGTTGGCCGCCTCTCCCCATCCTGCCTACGTTACAACCGGAAGTGCGCGGGTTGGAGGCGGGTTGTGGTGGTGATTCCGATTCCTACCACTTTAACCTCCCACCCGACCCAAACCCGCACGTTTTTTGGGGTTAAAATTACCCCCTTTAACTCCGATTGTAACCAGCTGCCCAGCGCAAATGGGGATCAGTGTGTTCACAAAGCATTCCGACCCAATGCCATTTTAATTCATCAAAAAACTTTGAAATTGCAAACATGTTCTTTCTGAATACATTTACAATTTCAATACACATAGCAAACAGAGAAATTCTTCCACCTCACATCCTGTAAGACAGTATTGTCAGTACCTGTGGTCTTTAATGGAGATGTTGTAGTAGTGGGACTGGCGGTATCTGTAAAAAGGAAACAATCCAACAGGTCAGATTTTGCTATCAAATGCAAATGGTAAGCACAATAAGAAAAATATAGTTGTTAGAGAATGGGCAGAGCTTCCAGTAGGTGACAAGTGATGGAAGGTAAATTTACAGAGCGCCTTTAATGTACAAAACATCCTAAGGTGTTTCACAGTGGGGGTGTTAGACCTGAGCAGGAGTAGGAGCAAAGTTCAGGTTAAAGGTTTTGTCACTGAAGGTGGGACTGTGGAAGGGGAGGACATGCAGTAGAGCAGAATTGGAAGAGCAAAGAGTGTGAGCAGGGACACAGGGTTGGAGAAAACTCCAGAGGATGAAGCAAGACCATGGGGGGAACTGTAGGCAAGGACAGACATTTTTAAAGTCAATGTGCTAATGGGCGAGAGCCAGTGGAGGTCATCACGGAGAGGGTTGATAGGTAAGTAAGATTTTGGCCAGGATTTTGTCTTGGAGGCAGGTAGGGAACGGAAAGGCTGGATTGCGGTTGCGAAACCCGGGAGAACAGCTTTCCCTCAGGCCCTGCCGAATTTAACAGCACAACCTGATTCTCTGTTTCCCTCCCACAGCCTGCCAAATTGAGAGGCACCAGGCAGCAGCCCGGGAGCGGAGAGGAGGGAGTGAGAGATCGGAGGTCGGGATTGGGGGAGGGGGAGGTTTGAAGGCAGGGATCGGGGGCGGGGAGGCATCGGAAGGCCAGGATCAGTGGGGGGAATCGAAGGTCGGGATCTGATTGTGGATCAGAAACCTGGAATCGGAAGGGGTGCCGGAAGGCCAGAATTGTAGTGGGGATTGGGAGGCCAAGATTGGAGGGGTGATTGGAAGGCCGGGATTGGGGGATGGTTGGAGATCAGGGAGGGGTCGGAAAGCCGGGATCATAGAGGGGAATAGGAAGGTCAGGATCGGGAGGAGGGTTCTGAAATTGGGGGGATCGGAAGGCCAGGATCAAAAGCGGTTGAGGGGGAGGAGTCGGAAGGCCTGAATCGGAGGGGAATTGTGAGGCCAGGGTCAGAGGGGGGATCAGAAGGTCGGGATCGGAGGGGAGGTCGGAAAGCCAGAATCAGCGGGAAGTTGGAGATCGGGGAGAGGTTGGAAGGTCGGGACCCAAAAGGGGGGCGGAAGGCCGGGATTGGGTGGGAGGGGTCCGAGATCGGCCGTGGGGGAATTTGGATGGCCAGGATCAGAGGGGGATCAGAAGGCAGGATTTGGGGAGAGGTCGGAAAATGGGTTGTGGGGGTTGGAAGGCCGGGATCGGAAGGCTGAGCGGTGATCGGAGTTTGGAGACATCGTGGTGGGGTGTGGGGCGGAGGCCTCGCGGGGGAGGTCGGAGGTCACGTGGAGGGAGTGTGCAATCATGGGGGGTTGGTGAGGCAGGGACGCTGGATCCAGCAGGTAAATGGAAAGGCACTTAACTCCTGGATCCAGCAATACTCGCCTTCCTTTAGCTGCCCAGTTCCCCAAGGCCTGGGAAACCCGACCGCCCAGCGTTAAATTTAAAATGGTGTTTCAAAATGAGGCCCGCAGCCTGATCATAATATTTAAAGTGTCAACCCACCTCCTGGGAGCGGGTTGGCCGCCTGTCCCCATCCCGCCTACTTTAAAACCGGAAGTGCGCGGGTTGGAGGCGGGTTGTGGTGGTGATTCCGATTCCTACCACTTTAACCTCCCACCCGACCCAAACCCGTACGTTTTTTGGGGTTAAAATTCCCCCCTTTAACTCTAATTGTAAACCAGCTGCCCATCACAAATGGGGATCAGCGTATTCGCAAAGCATTCCGACCCAATGCCATTTTAATTCATCAAAAACCTTTGAAATTGCAAACATGCTCTTTCTGAAAACATTTACAATTTCAATACACATAGCAAACAGAGAAATTCTTCCAGTTCATATCCTCAAAGACAGTATTGTCAGTACCTGTGGTCTTCAATGGAGTTGTTGTAGTAGTGGGACTGGCGGTATCTGTAAAAAGGATACAAGCCTGCAGGTCAGATTTTGCTATCAAATGCAAATGGTAAGCACAATAAGAAAAATATAGTTGTTAGAGAATGGGAAGAACTTCCAGTAGGTGACAAGTGATGGAAGATAAATTTACAGAGCGCCTTTAATGTACAAAACATCCTAAGGTGTTTCACAGTGGGGGTGTTAGACCTGAGCAGGAGTAGGAGCAAAGTTCAGGTGAAAGGTTTTGTCACTGAAGGTGGGACTGAGGAAGGGGAGGACATGCAGTAGAGCAGAATTGGAAGAGCAAAGAGTGTGAGCAGGGACACAGGGTTGGAGAAAACTCCAGAGGGAGGAGAAGCAAGACCATGGGGGGAACTGTAGGCAAGGACAAACATTTTTAAAGTCAATGTGCTAAGGGGCGAGAGCCAGTGGAGGTCATCAAGGAGAGGGTTGATAGGTAAGGCTTCTCTTCTTAGGCAGTCCCTCGGAACCGAGAATGACTTGCTTCCACATTAAAAATGAGTGCGCAGGTGACTGATGAGTCCAATGCGGGACCTACAGTCTCTGTCACAGGTGGGGCAGACGGTGGTTGAAGGGGCGGGTGGGTGGGGTGCTTGGGTTGATGTGCGCTCCTTGCGTTGCCTGCGCTTGGCTTCCGCCTGCTCCCGGCGAAGAGACTCGAGGTGTTCGGCGCCTTCCCGGATGCTTCTCCTCCTCGATACTTAAGTAAGACTTTGGGCAGGATTTTAGCTTAGAAGCTTGTAGGGAGTGGGGAAGCTGGATTGCGTTTGGGAAACCCGGGAGAACGGCTTTCCCTCAGGCCCTGCCGAATTTAACGGCACGACCTGATGAACACTTCTTCTCCCTGTTTCCCTCCCAAAGCCAGCCAAATTGTGAGGCACCAGGCAGCAGCCCGGGGAGCGGAGAGGAGGGAGTGAGGGATCGGAGGTTGGGATCAGAGGAGGGCGAGTCGGAAGGCAGGGATCGGAGGGGTGGGCATAGGAAGGCCAGGATCGAAGGTCGGGATTGGAAGGCGGGGGAATCGGATGGGTTTGTAAGGCTGGGATTGATGGGGGGGGGGAATCGGGAGGACAGGATTGGAGGTGGGATTGGAAAGCCGGGATTGACGGGGTGGTTGGAGATCATTGAGGGTTTGGAAGGCCATGATCGGGAGGAGATTTCTGAGATTGGGGGGATTGGAAGGCCAAGATCAGGGGGGTGTGGGTTGAAAGGTCGAGATCAGTGGGGATTTCAGAAGGCCAGGATCAGGGGCATGTTGGAGATTGGGGAGGGGTTGGAACGCCGGGAACCGAAGTGGGGGTCGGATTGCTGGGATCGGGGGGGAAGCGGTCCGAAATCGGTAGCGCGAGGGTTTGCAAGGCCAGGATCAGAGAGGGATCAGAAGGCCAGGATTGAGGGGGGATTGGAAGGTCAGATTTGGGGAGAGGTCAGAGATAAGGTTGCTGGGATCGGAAGGCCAAGCGGTGACTGGAGATTGGACGCCTCGTGGTGGGGGGTGGGTCGGAGGTCTCGCGGGGGGGAGTGCCCAATCATGGGGTGGTTGGTGAGGCAGGGACGCTGGTTCCAGCAGGTGAATGGAAAGTCACTTAACTCCTGGATCTAGTAGTATTCGCCTTCCTTTAGCTGCCCAGTTCCCCTAGGCCTGGGAAACCCGGCCGCCCAGCGTTAAATTTAAAATGGTGTTTCAAAATGAGGCCCGCAGCCTGATCATAATATTTAAAGTGTCGACCCACCTCCTGGGAGCGGGTTGGCCGCCTCTCCCCATCCTGCCTACGTTACAACCGGAAGTGCGCGGGTTGGAGGCGGGTTGTGGTGGTGATTCCGATTCCTACCACTTTAACCTCCCACCCGACCCAAACCCGCACGTTTTTTGGGGTTAAAATTCCCCCCTTTAACTCCGATTGTAACCAGCTGCCCAGCGCAAATGGGGATCAGTGTGTTCACAAAGCATTCCGACCCAATGCCATTTTAATTCATCAAAAAACTTTGAAATTGCAAACATGTTCTTTCTGAATACATTTACAATTTCAATACACATAGCAAACAGAGAAATTCTTCCACCTCACATCCTGTAAGACAGTATTGTCAGTACCTGTGGTCTTTAATGGAGATGTTGTAGTAGTGGGACTGGCGGTATCTGTAAAAAGGAAACAATCCAACAGGTCAGATTTTGCTATCAAATGCAAATGGTAAGCACAATAAGAAAAATATAGTTGTTAGAGAATGGGCAGAGCTTCCAGTAGGTGACAAGTGATGGAAGGTAAATTTACAGAGCGCCTTTAATGTACAAAACATCCTAAGGTGTTTCACAGTGGGGGTGTTAGACCTGAGCAGGAGTAGGAGCAAAGTTCAGGTTAAAGGTTTTGTCACTGAAGGTGGGACTGTGGAAGGGGAGGACATGCAGTAGAGCAGAATTGGAAGAGCAAAGAGTGTGAGCAGGGACACAGGGTTGGAGAAAACTCCAGAGGATGAAGCAAGACCATGGGGGGAACTGTAGGCAAGGACAGACATTTTTAAAGTCAATGTGCTAATGGGCGAGAGCCAGTGGAGGTCATCACGGAGAGGGTTGATAGGTAAGTAAGATTTTGGCCAGGATTTTGTCTTGGAGGCAGGTAGGGAACGGAAAGGCTGGATTGCGGTTGCGAAACCCGGGAGAACAGCTTTCCCTCAGGCCCTGCCGAATTTAACAGCACAACCTGATTCTCTGTTTCCCTCCCACAGCCTGCCAAATTGAGAGGCACCAGGCAGCAGCCCGGGAGCGGAGAGGAGGGAGTGAGAGATCGGAGGTCGGGATTGGGGGAGGGGGAGGTTTGAAGGCAGGGATCGGGGGCGGGGAGGCATCGGAAGGCCAGGATCAGTGGGGGGAATCGAAGGTCGGGATCTGATTGTGGATCAGAAGCCTGGAATCGGAAGGGGTGCCGGAAGGCCAGAATTGTAGTGGGGATTGGGAGGCCAAGATTGGAGGGGTGATTGGAAGGCCGGGATTGGGGGATGGTTGGAGATCAGGGAGGGGTCGGAAAGCCGGGATCATAGAGGGGAATAGGAAGGTCGGGATCGGGAGGAGGGTTCTGAAATTGGGGGGATCGGAAGGCCAGGATCAAAAGCGGTTGAGGGGGAGGAGTCGGAAGGCCTGAATCGGAGGGGAATTGTGAGGCCAGGGTCAGAGGGGGGATCAGAAGGTCGGGATCGGAGGGGAGGTCGGAAAGCCAGAATCAGCGGGAAGTTGGAGATCGGGGAGAGGTTGGAAGGTCGGGACCCAAAAGGGGGGCGGAAGGCCGGGATTGGGTGGGAGGGGTCCGAGATCGGCCGTGGGGGAATTTGGATGGCCAGGATCAGAGGGGGATCAGAAGGCAGGATTTGGGGAGAGGTCAGAAAATGGGTTGTGGGGGTTGGAAGGCCGGGATCGGAAGGCTGAGCGGTGATCGGAGTTTGGAGACATCGTGGTGGGGTGTGGGGCGGAGGCCTCGCGGGGGAGGTCGGAGGCCTCGTGGGGGTGAGTGACCAATCATGGGGGGTTGGTGAGGCAGGGACGCTGGATCCAGCAGGTAAATGGAAAGGCACTTAACTCCTGGATCCAGCAATACTCGCCTTCCTTTAGCTGCCCAGTTCCCCAAGGCCTGGGAAACCCGACCGCCCAGCGTTAAATTTAAAATGGTGTTTCAAAATGAGGCCCGCAGCCTGATCATAATATTTAAAGTGTCAACCCACCTCCTGGGAGCGGGTTGGCCGCCTGTCCCCATCCCGCCTACGTTAAAACCGGAAGTGCGCGGGTTGGAGGCGGGTTGTGGTGGTGATTCCGATTCCTACCACTTTAACCTCCCACCCGACCCAAACCCGTACGTTTTTTGGGGTTAAAATTCCCCCCTTTAACTCTAATTGTAAACCAGCTGCCCATCACAAATGGGGATCAGCGTATTCGCAAAGCATTCCAACCCAATGCCATTTTAATTCATCAAAAACCTTTGAAATTGCAAACATGCTCTTTCTGAAAACATTTACAATTTCAATACACATAGCAAACAGAGAAATTCTTCCAGTTCATATCCTCAAAGACAGTATTGTCAGTACCTGTGGTCTTCAATGGAGTTGTTGTAGTAGTGGGACTGGCGGTATCTGTAAAAAGGATACAAGCCTGCAGGTCAGATTTTGCTATCAAATGCAAATGGTAAGCACAATAAGAAAAATATAGTTGTTAGAGAATGGGAAGAACTTCCAGTAGGTGACAAGTGATGGAAGATAAATTTACAGAGCGCCTTTAATGTACAAAACATCCTAAGGTGTTTCACAGTGGGGGTGTTAGACCTGAGCAGGAGTAGGAGCAAAGTTCAGGTGAAAGGTTTTGTCACTGAAGGTGGGACTGAGGAAGGGGAGGACATGCAGTAGAGCAGAATTGGAAGAGCAAAGAGTGTGAGCAGGGACACAGGGTTGGAGAAAACTCCAGAGGGAGGAGAAGCAAGACCATGGGGGGAACTGTAGGCAAGGACAAACATTTTTAAAGTCAATGTGCTAAGGGGCGAGAGCCAGTGGAGGTCATCAAGGAGAGGGTTGATAGGTAAGGCTTCTCTTCTTAGGCAGTCCCTCGGAACCGAGGATGACTTGCTTCCACATTAAAAATGAGTGCGCAGGTGACTGATGAGTCCAATGCGGGACCTACAGTCTCTGTCACAGGTGGGGCAGACGGTGGTTGAAGGGGCGGGTGGGTGGGGTGCTTGGGTTGATGTGCGCTCCTTGCGTTGCCTGCGCTTGGCTTCCGCCTGCTCCCGGCGAAGAGACTCGAGGTGTTCGGCGCCTTCCCGGATGCTTCTCCTCCTCGATACTTAAGTAAGACTTTGGGCAGGATTTTAGCTTAGAAGCTTGTAGGGAGTGGGGAAGCTGGATTGCGTTTGGGAAACCCGGGAGAACGGCTTTCCCTCAGGCCCTGCCGAATTTAACGGCACGACCTGATGAACACTTCTTCTCCCTGTTTCCCTCCCAAAGCCAGCCAAATTGTGAGGCACCAGGCAGCAGCCCGGGGAGCGGAGAGGAGGGAGTGAGGGATCGGAGGTTGGGATCAGAGGAGGGCGAGTCGGAAGGCAGGGATCGGAGGGGTGGGCATAGGAAGGCCAGGATCGAAGGTCGGGATTGGAAGGCGGGGGGATCGGATGGGTTTGTAAGGCTGGAATTGATGGGGGGGGGGATCGGGAGGACAGGATTGGAGGTGGGATTGGAAAGCCAGGATTGACGGGGTGGTTGGAGATCATTGAGGGTTTGGAAGGCCATGATCGGGAGGAGATTTCTGAGATTGGGGGGATTGGAAGGCCAAGATCAGGGGGGTGTGGGTTGAAAGGTCGAGATCAGTGAGGATTTCAGAAGGCCAGGATCAGGGGCATGTTGGAGATTGGGGAGGGGTTGGAACGCCGGGAACCGAAGTGGGGGTCGGATTGCTGGGATCGGGGGGGAAGCGGTCCGAAATCGGTAGCGCGAGGGTTTGCAAGGCCAGGATCAGAGAGGGATCAGAAGGCCAGGATTGAGGGGGGATTGGAAGGTCAGATTTGGGGAGAGGTCAGAGATAAGGTTGCTGGGATCGGAAGGCCAAGCGGTGACTGGAGATTGGACGCCTCGTGGTGGGGGGTGGGTCGGAGGTCTCGCGGGGGGGAGTGCCCAATCATGGGGTGGTTGGTGAGGCAGGGACGCTGGTTCCAGCAGGTAAATGGAAAGTCACTTAACTCCTGGATCTAGTAGTATTCGCCTTCCTTTAGCTGCCCAGTTCCCCTAGGCCTGGGAAACCCGGCCGCCCAGCGTTAAATTTAAAATGGTGTTTCAAAATGAGGCCCGCAGCCTGATCATAATATTTAAAGTGTCGACCCACCTCCTGGGAGCGGGTTGGCCGCCTCTCCCCATCCTGCCTACGTTACAACCGGAAGTGCGCGGGTTGGAGGCGGGTTGTGGTGGTGATTCCGATTCCTACCACTTTAACCTCCCACCCGACCCAAACCCGCACGTTTTTTGGGGTTAAAATTCCCCCCTTTAACTCCGATTGTAACCAGCTGCCCAGCGCAAATGGGGATCAGTGTGTTCACAAAGCATTCCGACCCAATGCCATTTTAATTCATCAAAAAACTTTGAAATTGCAAACATGTTCTTTCTGAATACATTTACAATTTCAATACACATAGCAAACAGAGAAATTCTTCCACCTCACATCCTGTAAGACAGTATTGTCAGTACCTGTGGTCTTTAATGGAGATGTTGTAGTAGTGGGACTGGCGGTATCTGTAAAAAGGAAACAATCCAACAGGTCAGATTTTGCTATCAAATGCAAATGGTAAGCACAATAAGAAAAATATAGTTGTTAGAGAATGGGCAGAGCTTCCAGTAGGTGACAAGTGATGGAAGGTAAATTTACAGAGCGCCTTTAATGTACAAAACATCCTAAGGTGTTTCACAGTGGGGGTGTTAGACCTGAGCAGGAGTAGGAGCAAAGTTCAGGTTAAAGGTTTTGTCACTGAAGGTGGGACTGTGGAAGGGGAGGACATGCAGTAGAGCAGAATTGGAAGAGCAAAGAGTGTGAGCAGGGACACAGGGTTGGAGAAAACTCCAGAGGATGAAGCAAGACCATGGGGGGAACTGTAGGCAAGGACAGACATTTTTAAAGTCAATGTGCTAATGGGCGAGAGCCAGTGGAGGTCATCACGGAGAGGTTTGATAGGTAAGTAAGATTTTGGCCAGGATTTTGTCTTGGAGGCAGGTAGGGAATGGAAAGGCTGGATTGCGGTTGCGAAACCCGGGAGAACAGCTTTCCCTCAGGCCCTGCCGAATTTAACAGCACAACCTGATTCTCTGTTTCCCTCCCACAGCCTGCCAAATTGAGAGGCACCAGGCAGCAGCCCGGGAGCGGAGAGGAGGGAGTGAGAGATCGGAGGTCGGGATTGGGGGAGGGGGAGGTTTGAAGGCAGGGATCGGGGGCGGGGAGGCATCGGAAGGCCAGGATCAGTGGGGGGAATCGAAGGTCGGGATCTGATTGTGGATCAGAAGCCTGGGATCGGAAGGGGTGCCGGAAGGCCAGAATTGTAGTGGGGATTGGGAGGCCAAGATTGGAGGGGTGATTGGAAGGCCGGGATTGGGGGATGGTTGGAGATCAGGGAGGGGTCGGAAAGCCGGGATCATAGAGGGGAATAGGAAGGTCGGGATCGGGAGGAGGGTTCTGAAATTGGGGGGATCGGAAGACCAGGATCAAAAGCGGTTGAGGGGGAGGAGTCGGAAGGCCTGAATCGGAGGGGAATTGTGAGGCCAGGGTCAGAGGGGGGATCAGAAGGTCGGGATCGGAGGGGAGGTCGGAAAGCCAGAATCAGCGGGAAGTTGGAGACCGGGGAGAGGTTGGAAGGTCGGGACCCAAAAGGGGGGCGGAAGGCCGGGATTGGGTGGGAGGGGTCCGAGATCGGCCGTGGGGGAATTTGGATGGCCAGGATCAGAGGGGGATCAGAAGGCAGGATTTGGGGAGAGGTCGGAAAATGGGTTGTGGGGGTTGGAAGGCCGGGATCGGAAGGCTGAGCGGTGATCGGAGTTTGGAGACATCGTGGTGGGGTGTGGGGCGGAGGCCTCGCGGGGGAGGTCGGAGGTCACGTGGAGGGAGTGTGCAATCATGGGGGGTTGGTGAGGCAGGGACGCTGGATCCAGCAGGTAAATGGAAAGGCACTTAACTCCTGGATCCAGCAATACTCGCCTTCCTTCAGCTGCCCAGTTCCCCAAGGCCTGGGAAACCCGACCGCCCAGCGTTAAATTTAAAATGGTGTTTCAAAATGAGGCCCGCAGCCTGATCATAATATTTAAAGTGTCAACCCACCTCCTGGGAGCGGGTTGGCCGCCTGTCCCCATCCCGCCTACGTTAAAACCGGAAGTGCGCGGGTTGGAGGCGGGTTGTGGTGGTGATTCCGATTCCTACCACTTTAACCTCCCACCCGACCCAAACCCGTACGTTTTTTGGGGTTAAAATTCCCCCCTTTAACTCTAATTGTAAACCAGCTGCCCATCACAAATGGGGATCAGCGTATTCGCAAAGCATTCCGACCCAATGCCATTTTAATTCATCAAAAACCTTTGAAATTGCAAACATGCTCTTTCTGAAAACATTTACAATTTCAATACACATAGCAAACAGAGAAATTCTTCCAGTTCATATCCTCAAAGACAGTATTGTCAGTACCTGTGGTCTTCAATGGAGTTGTTGTAGTAGTGGGACTGGCGGTATCTGTAAAAAGGATACAAGCCTGCAGGTCAGATTTTGCTATCAAGTGCAAATGGTAAGCACAATAAGAAAAATATAGTTGTTAGAGAATGGGAAGAACTTCCAGTAGGTGACAAGTGATGGAAGATAAATTTACAGAGCGCCTTTAATGTACAAAACATCCTAAGGTGTTTCACAGTGGGGGTGTTAGACCTGAGCAGGAGTAGGAGCAAAGTTCAGGTGAAAGGTTTTGTCACTGAAGGTGGGACTGAGGAAGGGGAGGACATGCAGTAGAGCAGAATTGGAAGAGCAAAGAGTGTGAGCAGGGACACAGGGTTGGAGAAAACTCCAGAGGGAGGAGAAGCAAGACCATGGGGGGAACTGTAGGCAAGGACAAACATTTTTAAAGTCAATGTGCTAAGGGGCGAGAGCCAGTGGAGGTCATCAAGGAGAGGGTTGATAGGTAAGGCTTCTCTTTTTAGGCAGTCCCTCGGAACCGAGGATGACTTGCTTCCACATTAAAAATGAGTGCGCAGGTGACTGATGAGTCCAATGCGGGACCTACAGTCTCTGTCACAGGTGGGGCAGACGGTGGTTGAAGGGGCGGGTGGGTGGGGTGCTTGGGTTGATGTGCGCTCCTTGCGTTGCCTGCGCTTGGCTTCCGCCTGCTCCCGGCGAAGAGACTCGAGGTGTTCGGCGCCTTCCCGGATGCTTCTCCTCCTCGATACTTAAGTAAGACTTTGGGCAGGATTTTAGCTTAGAAGCTTGTAGGGAGTGGGGAAGCTGGATTGCGTTTGGGAAACCCGGGAGAACGGCTTTCCCTCAGGCCCTGCCGAATTTAACGGCACGACCTGATGAACACTTCTTCTCCCTGTTTCCCTCCCAAAGCCAGCCAAATTGTGAGGCACCAGGCAGCAGCCCGGGGAGCGGAGAGGAGGGAGTGAGGGATCGGAGGTTGGGATCAGAGGAGGGCGAGTCGGAAGGCAGGGATCGGAGGGGTGGGCATAGGAAGGCCAGGATCGAAGGTCGGGATTGGAAGGCGGGGGGATCGGATGTGTTTGTAAGGCTGGGATTGATGGGGGGGGGGATCGGGAGGACAGGATTGGAGGTGGGATTGGAAAGCCGGGATTGACGGGGTGGTTGGAGATCATTGAGGGTTTGGAAGGCCATGATCGGGAGGAGATTTCTGAGATTGGGGGGATTGGAAGGCCAAGATCAGGGGGGTGTGGGTTGAAAGGTCGAGATCAGTGGGGATTTCAGAAGGCCAGGATCAGGGGCATGTTGGAGATTGGGGAGGGGTTGGAACGCCGGGAACCGAAGTGGGGGTCGGATTGCTGGGATCGGGGGGGAAGCGGTCCGAAATCGGTAGCGCGAGGGTTTGCAAGGCCAGGATCAGAGAGGGATCAGAAGGCCAGGATTGAGGGGGGATTGGATGGTCAGATTTGGGGAGAGGTCAGAGATAAGGTTGCTGGGATCGGAAGGCCAAGCGGTGACTGGAGATTGGACGCCTCGTGGTGGGGGGTGGGTCGGAGGTCTCGCGGGGGGGAGTGCCCAATCATGGGGTGGTTGGTGAGGCAGGGACGCTGGTTCCAGCAGGTAAATGGAAAGTCACTTAACTCCTGGATCTAGTAGTATTCGCCTTCCTTTAGCTGCCCAGTTCCCCTAGGCCTGGGAAACCCGGCCGCCCAGCGTTAAATTTAAAATGGTGTTTCAAAATGAGGCCCGCAGCCTGATCATAATATTTAAAGTGTCGACCCACCTCCTGGGAGCGGGTTGGCCGCCTCTCCCCATCCCGCCTACGTTACAACCGGAAGTGCGCGGGTTGGAGGCGGGTTGTGGTGGTGATTCCGATTCCTACCACTTTAACCTCCCACCCGACCCAAACCCGCACGTTTTTTGGGGTTAAAATTCCCCCCTTTAACTCCGATTGTAACCAGCTGCCCAGCGCAAATGGGGATCAGTGTGTTCACAAAGCATTCCGACCCAATGCCATTTTAATTCATCAAAAAACTTTGAAATTGCAAACATGTTCTTTCTGAATACATTTACAATTTCAATACACATAGCAAACAGAGAAATTCTTCCACCTCACATCCTGTAAGACAGTATTGTCAGTACCTGTGGTCTTTAATGGAGATGTTGTAGTAGTGGGACTGGCGGTATCTGTAAAAAGGAAACAATCCAACAGGTCAGATTTTGCTATCAAATGCAAATGGTAAGCACAATAAGAAAAATATAGTTGTTAGAGAATGGGCAGAGCTTCCAGTAGGTGACAAGTGATGGAAGGTAAATTTACAGAGCGCCTTTAATGTACAAAACATCCTAAGGTGTTTCACAGTGGGGGTGTTAGACCTGAGCAGGAGTAGGAGCAAAGTTCAGGTGAAAGGTTTTGTCACTGAAGGTGGGACTGTGGAAGGGGAGGACATGCAATAGAGCAGAATTGGAAGAGCAAAGAGTGTGAGCAGGGACACAGGGTTGGAGAAAACTCCAGAGGATGAAGCAAGACCATGGGGGGAACTGTAGGCAAGGACAGACATTTTTAAAGTCAATGTGCTAATGGGCGAGAGCCAGTGGAGGTCATCACGGAGAGGGTTGATAGGTAAGTAAGATTTTGGCCAGGATTTTGTCTTGGAGGCAGGTAGGGAATGGAAAGGCTGGATTGCGGTTGCGAAACCCGGGAGAACAGCTTTCCCTCAGGCCCTGCCGAATTTAACAGCACAACCTGATTCTCTGTTTCCCTCCCACAGCCTGCCAAATTGAGAGGCACCAGGCAGCAGCCCGGGAGCGGAGAGGAGGGAGTGAGAGATCGGAGGTCGGGATTGGGGGAGGGGGAGGTTTGAAGGCAGGGATCGGGGGCGGGGAGGCATCGGAAAGCCAGGATCAGTGGGGGGACTCGAAGGTCGGGATCTGATTGTGGATCAGAAGCCTGGGATCGGAAGGGGTGCCGGAAGGCCAGAATTGTAGTGGGGATTGGGAGGCCAAGATTGGAGGGGTGATTGGAAGGCCGGGATTGGGGGATGGTTGGAGATCAGGGAGGGGTCGGAAAGCCGGGATCATAGAGGGGAATAGGAAGGTCGGGATCGGGAGGAGGGTTCTGAAATTGGGGGGATCGGAAGGCCAGGATCAAAAGCGGTTGAGGGGGAGGAGTCGGAAGGCCTGATTCGGAGGGGAATTGTGAGGCCAGGGTCAGAGGGGGGATCAGAAGGTCGGGATCGGAGGGGAGGTCGGAAAGCCAGAATCAGCGGGAAGTTGGAGATCGGGGAGAGGTTGGAAGGTCGGGACCCAAAAGGGGGGCGGAAGGCCGGGATTGGGTGGGAGGGGTCCGAGATCGGCCGTGGGGGAATTTGGATGGCCAGGATCAGAGGGGGATCAGAAGGCAGGATTTGGGGAGAGGTCGGAAAATGGGTTGTGGGGGTTGGAAGGCCGGGATCGGAAGGCTGAGCGGTGATCGGAGTTTGGAGACATCGTGGTGGGGTGTGGGGCGGAGGCCTCGCGGGGGAGGTCGGAGGTCACGTGGAGGGAGTGTGCAATCATGGGGGGTTGGCGAGGCAGGGACGCTGGATCCAGCAGGTAAATGGAAAGGCACTTAACTCCTGGATCCAGCAATACTCGCCTTCCTTTAGCTGCC
The DNA here is from genome assembly GCF_052327205.1 of Somniosus microcephalus. Taxonomy (NCBI): domain Eukaryota; kingdom Metazoa; phylum Chordata; class Chondrichthyes; order Squaliformes; family Somniosidae; genus Somniosus; species Somniosus microcephalus. The sequence goes on along the minus strand of NC_141000.1, from coordinate 17,995,368 downwards.
CAGTTCCCCAAGGCCTGGGAAACCCGGCCGCCCAGCGTTAAATTTAAAATGGTGTTTCAAAATGAGGCCCGCAGCCTGATCATAATATTTAAAGTGTCAACCCACCTCCTGGGAGCGGGTTGGCCACCTGTCCCCATCCCGCCTACGTTAAAACCGGAAGTGCGCGGGTTGGAGGCGGGTTGTGGTGGTGATTCCGATTCCTACCACTTTAACCTCCCACCCGACCCAAACCCGCACGTTTTTTGGGGTTAAAATTCCCCCCTTTAACTCCGATTGTAACCAGCTGCCCAGCGCAAATGGGGATCAGTGTGTTCACAAAGCATTCCGACCCAATGCCACTTTAATTCATCAAAAACCTTTGAAATTGCAAACATGCTCTTTCTGAAAACATTTACAATTTCAATACACATAGCAAACAGAGAAATTCTTCCAGTTCATATCCTCAAAGACAGTATTGTCAGTACCTGTGGTCTTCAATGGAGTTGTTGTAGTAGTGGGACTGGCGGTATCTGTAAAAAGGAAACAATCCAACAGGTCAGATTTTGCTATCAAATGCAAATGGTAAGCACAATAAGAAAAATATAGTTGTTAGAGAATGGGCAGAGCTTCCAGTAGGTGACAAGTGATGGAAGGTAAATTTACAGAGCGCCTTTAATGTACAAAACATCCTAAGGTGTTTCACAGTGGGGGTGTTAGACTTGAGCAGGAGTAGGAGCAAAGTTCAGGTTAAAGGTTTTGTCACTGAAGGTGGGACTGTGGAAGGGGAGGACATGCAATAGAGCAGAATTGGAAGAGCAAAGAGTGTGAGCAGGGACACAGGGTTGGAGAAAACTCCAGAGGATGAAGCAAGACCATGGGGGGAACTGTAGGCAAGGACAGACATTTTTAAAGTCAATGTGCTAATGGGCGAGAGCCAGTGGAGGTCATCACGGAGAGGGTTGATAGGTAAGTAAGATTTTGGCCAGGATTTTGTCTTGGAGGCAGGTAGGGAATGGAAAGGCTGGATTGCGGTTGCGAAACCCGGGAGAACAGCTTTCCCTCAGGCCCTGCCGAATTTAACAGCACAACCTGATTCTCTGTTTCCCTCCCACAGCCTGCCAAATTGAGAGGCACCAGGCAGCAGCACGGGAGCGGAGAGGAGGGAGTGAGAGATCGGAGGTCGGGATTGGGGGAGGGGGAGGTTTGAAGGCAGGGATCGGGGGCGGGGAGGCATCGGAAGGCCAGGATCAGTGGGGGGAATCGAAGGTCGGGATCTGATTGTGGATCAGAAGCCTGGGATCGGAAGGGGTGCCGGAAGGCCAGAATTGTAGTGGGGATTGGGAGGCCAAGATTGGAGGGGTGATTGGAAGGCCGGAATTGGGGGATGGTTGGAGATCAGGGAGGGGTTGGAAAGCCGGGATCATAGAGGGGAATAGGAAGGTCGGGATCGGGAGGAGGGTTCTGAAATTGGGGGGATCGGAAGGCCAGGATCAAAAGCGGTTGAGGGGGAGGAGTCGGAAGGCCTGAATCGGAGGGGAATTGTGAGGCCAGGGTCAGAGGGGGGATCAGAAGGTCGGGATCGGAGGGGAGGTCGGAAAGCCAGAATCAGCGGGAAGTTGGAGATCGGGGAGAGGTTGGAAGGTCGGGACCCAAAAGGGGGGCGGAAGGCCGGGATTGGGTGGGAGGGGTCCGAGATCGGCCGTGGGGGAATTTGGATGGCCAGGATCAGAGGGGGATCAGAAGGCAGGATTTGGGGAGAGGTCGGAAAATGGGTTGTGGGGGTTGGAAGGCCGGGATCGGAAGGCTGAGCGGTGATCGGAGTTTGGAGACATCGTGGTGGGGTGTGGGGCGGAGGCCTCGCGGGGGAGGTCGGAGGTCACGTGGAGGGAGTGTGCAATCATGGGGGGTTGGTGAGGCAGGGACGCTGGATCCAGCAGGTAAATGGAAAGGCACTTAACTCCTGGATCCAGCAATACTCACCTTCCTTTAGCTGCCCAGTTCCCCAAGGCCTGGGAAACCCGACCGCCCAGCGTTAAATTTAAAATGGTGTTTCAAAATGAGGCCCGCAGCCTGATCATAATATTTAAAGTGTCAACCCACCTCCTGGGAGCGGGTTGGCCGCCTGTCCCCATCCCGCCTACGTTAAAACCGGAAGTGCGCGGGTTGGAGGCGGGTTGTGGTGGTGATTCCGATTCCTACCACTTTAACCTCCCACCCGACCCAAACCCGTACGTTTTTTGGGGTTAAAATTCCCCCCTTTAACTCTAATTGTAAACCAGCTGCCCATCACAAATGGGGATCAGCGTATTCGCAAAGCATTCCGACCCAATGCCATTTTAATTCATCAAAAACCTTTGAAATTGCAAACATGCTCTTTCTGAAAACATTTACAATTTCAATACACATAGCAAACAGAGAAATTCTTCCAGTTCATATCCTCAAAGACAGTATTGTCAGTACCTGTGGTCTTCAATGGAGTTGTTGTAGTAGTGGGACTGGCGGTATCTGTAAAAAGGATACAAGCCTGCAGGTCAGATTTTGCTATCAAATGCAAATGGTAAGCACAATAAGAAAAATATAGTTGTTAGAGAATGGGAAGAACTTCCAGTAGGTGACAAGTGATGGAAGATAAATTTACAGAGCGCCTTTAATGTACAAAACATCCTAAGGTGTTTCACAGTGGGGGTGTTAGACCTGAGCAGGAGTAGGAGCAAAGTTCAGGTGAAAGGTTTTGTCACTGAAGGTGGGACTGAGGAAGGGGAGGACATGCAGTAGAGCAGAATTGGAAGAGCAAAGAGTGTGAGCAGGGACACAGGGTTGGAGAAAACTCCAGAGGGAGGAGAAGCAAGACCATGGGGGGAACTGTAGGCAAGGACAAACATTTTTAAAGTCAATGTGCTAAGGGGCGAGAGCCAGTGGAGGTCATCAAGGAGAGGGTTGATAGGTAAGGCTTCTCTTCTTAGGCAGTCCCTCGGAACCGAGGATGACTTGCTTCCACATTAAAAATGAGTGCGCAGGTGACTGATGAGTCCAATGCGGGACCTACAGTCTCTGTCACAGGTGGGGCAGACGGTGGTTGAAGGGGCGGGTGGGTGGGGTGCTTGGGTTGATGTGCGCTCCTTGCGTTGCCTGCGCTTGGCTTCCGCCTGCTCCCGGCGAAGAGACTCGAGGTGTTCGGCGCCTTCCCGGATGCTTCTCCTCCTCGATACTTAAGTAAGACTTTGGGCAGGATTTTAGCTTAGAAGCTTGTAGGGAGTGGGGAAGCTGGATTGCGTTTGGGAAACCCGGGAGAACGGCTTTCCCTCAGGCCCTGCCGAATTTAACGGCACGACCTGATGAACACTTCTTCTCCCTGTTTCCCTCCCAAAGCCAGCCAAATTGTGAGGCACCAGGCAGCAGCCCGGGGAGCGGAGAGGAGGGAGTGAGGGATCGGAGGTTGGGATCAGAGGAGGGCGAGTCGGAAGGCAGGGATCGGAGGGGTGGGCATAGGAAGGCCAGGATCGAAGGTCGGGATTGGAAGGCGGGGGGATCGGATGGGTTTGTAAGGCTGGGATTGATGGGGGGGGGGATCGGGAGGACAGGATTGGAGGTGGGATTGGAAAGCCGGGATTGACGGGGTGGTTGGAGATCACTGAGGGTTTGGAAGGCCATGATCGGGAGGAGATTTCTGAGATTGGGGGGATTGGAAGGCCAAGATCAGGGGGGTGTGGGTTGAAAGGTCGAGATCAGTGGGGATTTCAGAAGGCCAGGATCAGGGGCATGTTGGAGATTGGGGAGAGGTTGGAACGCCGGGAACCGAAGTGGGGGTCGGATTGCTGGGATCGGGGGGGAAGCGGTCCGAAATCGGTAGCGCGAGGGTTTGCAAGGCCAGGATCAGAGAGGGATCAGAAGGCCAGGATTGAGGGGGGATTGGAAGGTCAGATTTGGGGAGAGGTCAGAGATAAGGTTGCTGGGATCGGAAGGCCAAGCGGTGACTGGAGATTGGACGCCTCGTGGTGGGGGGTGGGTCGGAGGTCTCGCGGGGGGGAGTGCCCAATTATGGGGTGGTTGGTGAGGCAGGGACGCTGGTTCCAGCAGGTGAATGGAAAGTCACTTAACTCCTGGATCTAGTAGTATTCGCCTTCCTTTAGCTGCCCAGTTCCCCTAGGCCTGGGAAACCCGGCCGCCCAGCGTTAAATTTAAAATGGTGTTTCAAAATGAGGCCCGCAGCCTGATCATAATATTTAAAGTGTCGACCCACCTCCTGGGAGCGGGTTGGCCGCCTCTCCCCATCCTGCCTACGTTACAACCGGAAGTGCGCGGGTTGGAGGCGGGTTGTGGTGGTGATTCCGATTCCTACCACTTTAACCTCCCACCCGACCCAAACCCGCACGTTTTTTGGGGTTAAAATTCCCCCCTTTAACTCCGATTGTAACCAGCTGCCCAGCGCAAATGGGGATCAGTGTGTTCACAAAGCATTCCGACCCAATGCCATTTTAATTCATCAAAAAACTTTGAAATTGCAAACATGTTCTTTCTGAATACATTTACAATTTCAATACACATAGCAAACAGAGAAATTCTTCCACCTCACATCCTGTAAGACAGTATTGTCAGTACCTGTGGTCTTTAATGGAGATGTTGTAGTAGTGGGACTGGCGGTATCTGTAAAAAGGAAACAATCCAACAGGTCAGATTTTGCTATCAAATGCAAATGGTAAGCACAATAAGAAAAATATAGTTGTTAGAGAATGGGCAGAGCTTCCAGTAGGTGACAAGTGATGGAAGGTAAATTTACAGAGCGCCTTTAATGTACAAAACATCCTAAGGTGTTTCACAGTGGGGGTGTTAGACCTGAGCAGGAGTAGGAGCAAAGTTCAGGTGAAAGGTTTTGTCACTGAAGGTGGGACTGTGGAAGGGGAGGACATGCAGTAGAGCAGAATTGGAAGAGCAAAGAGTGTGAGCAGGGACACAGGGTTGGAGAAAACTCCAGAGGATGAAGCAAGACCATGGGGGGAACTGTAGGCAAGGACAGACATTTTTAAAGTCAATGTGCTAATGGGCGAGAGCCAGTGGAGGTCATCACGGAGAGGGTTGATAGGTAAGTAAGATTTTGGCCAGGATTTTGTCTTGGAGGCAGGTAGGGAATGAAAAGGCTGGATTGCGGTTGCGAAACCCGGGAGAACAGCTTTCCCTCAGGCCCTGCCGAATTTAACAGCACAACCTGATTCTCTGTTTCCCTCCCACAGCCTGCCAAATTGAGAGGCACCAGGCAGCAGCCCGGGAGCGGAGAGGAGGGAGTGAGAGATCGGAGGTCGGGATTGGGGGAGGGGGAGGTTTGAAGGCAGGGATCGGGGGCGGGGAGGCATCGGAAGGCCAGGATCAGTGGGGGGAATCGAAGGTCGGGATCTGATTGTGGATCAGAAGCCTGGGATCGGAAGTGGTGCCGGAAGGCCAGAATTGTAGTGGGGATTGGGAGGCCAAGATTGGAGGGGTGATTGGAAGGCCGGGATTGGGGGATGGTTGGAGATCAGGGAGGGGTCGGAAAGCCGGGATCATAGAGGGGAATAGGAAGGTCGGGATCGGGAGGAGGGTTCTGAAATTGGGGGGATCGGAAGGCCAGGATCAAAAGCGGTTGAGGGGGAGGAGTCGGAAGGCCTGAATCGGAGGGGAATTGTGAGGCCAGGGTCAGAGGGGGGATCAGAAGGTCGGGATCGGAGGGGAGGTCGGAAAGCCAGAATCAGCGGGAAGTTGGAGATCGGGGAGAGGTTGGAAGGTCGGGACCCAAAAGGGGGGCGGAAGGCCGGGATTGGGTGGGAGGGGTCCGAGATCGGCCGTGGGGGAATTTGGATGGCCAGGATCAGAGGGGGATCAGAAGGCAGGATTTGGGGAGAGGTCGGAAAATGGGTTGTGGGGATTGGAAGGCCGGGATCGGAAGGCTGAGCGGTGATCGGAGTTTGGAGACATCGTGGTGGGGTGTGGGGCGGAGGCCTCGCGGGGGAGGTCGGAGGTCACGTGGAGGGAGTGTGCAATCATGGGGGGTTGGTGAGGCAGGGACGCTGGATCCAGCAGGTAAATGGAAAGGCACTTAACTCCTGGATCCAGCAATACTCGCCTTCCTTTAGCTGCCCAGTTCCCCAAGGCCTGGGAAACCCGACCGCCCAGCGTTAAATTTAAAATGGTGTTTCAAAATGAGGCCCGCAGCCTGATCATAATATTTAAAGTGTCAACCCACCTCCTGGGAGCGGGTTGGCCGCCTGTCCCCATCCCGCCTACGTTAAAACCGGAAGTGCGCGGGTTGGAGGCGGGTTGTGGTGGTGATTCCGATTCCTACCACTTTAACCTCCCACCCGACCCAAACCCGTACGTTTTTTGGGGTTAAAATTCCCCCCTTTAACTCTAATTGTAAACCAGCTGCCCATCACAAATGGGGATCAGCGTATTCGCAAAGCATTCCGACCCAATGCCATTTTAATTCATCAAAAACCTTTGAAATTGCAAACATGCTCTTTCTGAAAACATTTACAATTTCAATACACATAGCAAACAGAGAAATTCTTCCAGTTCATATCCTCAAAGACAGTATTGTCAGTACCTGTGGTCTTCAATGGAGTTGTTGTAGTAGTGGGACTGGCGGTATCTGTAAAAAGGATACAAGCCTGCAGGTCAGATTTTGCTATCAAATGCAAATGGTAAGCACAATAAGAAAAATATAGTTGTTAGAGAATGGGAAGAACTTCCAGTAGGTGACAAGTGATGGAAGATAAATTTACAGAGCGCCTTTAATGTACAAAACATCCTAAGGTGTTTCACAGTGGGGGTGTTAGACCTGAGCAGGAGTAGGAGCAAAGTTCAGGTGAAAGGTTTTGTCACTGAAGGTGGGACTGAGGAAGGGGAGGACATGCAGTAGAGCAGAATTGGAAGAGCAAAGAGTGTGAGCAGGGACACAGGGTTGGAGAAAACTCCAGAGGGAGGAGAAGCAAGACCATGGGGGGAACTGTAGGCAAGGACAAACATTTTTAAAGTCAATGTGCTAAGGGGCGAGAGCCAGTGGAGGTCATCAAGGAGAGGGTTGATAGGTAAGGCTTCTCTTCTTAGGCAGTCCCTCGGAACCGAGGATGACTTGCTTCCACATTAAAAATGAGTGCGCAGGTGACTGATGAGTCCAATGCGGGACCTACAGTCTCTGTCACAGGTGGGGCAGACGGTGGTTGAAGGGGCGGGTGGGTGGGGTGCTTGGGTTGATGTGCGCTCCTTGCGTTGCCTGCGCTTGGCTTCCGCCTGCTCCCGGCGAAGAGACTCGAGGTGTTCGGCGCCTTCCCGGATGCTTCTCCTCCTCGATACTTAAGTAAGACTTTGGGCAGGATTTTAGCTTAGAAGCTTGTAGGGAGTGGGGAAGCTGGATTGCGTTTGGGAAACCCGGGAGAACGGCTTTCCCTCAGGCCCTGCCGAATTTAACGGCACGACCTGATGAACACTTCTTCTCCCTGTTTCCCTCCCAAAGCCAGCCAAATTGTGAGGCACCAGGCAGCAGCCCGGGGAGCGGAGAGGAGGGAGTGAGGGATCGGAGGTTGGGATCAGAGGAGGGCGAGTCGGAAGGCAGGGATCGGAGGGTTGGGCATAGGAAGGCCAGGATCGAAGGTCGGGATTGGAAGGCGGGGGGATCGGATGGGTTTGGAAGGCTGGGATTGATGGGGGGGGGGGATCTGGAGGACAGGATTGGAGGTGGGATTGGAAAGCCGGGATTGACGGGGTGGTTGGAGATCATTGAGGGTTTGGAAGGCCATGATCGGGAGGAGATTTCTGAGATTGGGGGGATTGGAAGGCCAAGATCAGGGGGGTGTGGGTGCAAAGGTCGAGATCAGTGGGGATTTCAGAAGGCCAGGATCAGGGGCATGTTGGAGATTGGGGAGGGGTTGGAACGCCGGGAACCGAAGTGGGGGTCGGATTGCTGGGATCGGGGGGGAAGCGGTCCGAAATCGGTAGCGCGAGGGTTTGCAAGGCCAGGATCAGAGAGGGATCAGAAGGCCAGGATTGAGGGGGGATTGGAAGGTCAGATTTGGGGAGAGGTCAGAGATAAGGTTGCTGGGATCGGAAGGCCAAGCGGTGACTGGAGATTGGACGCCTCGTGGTGGGGGGTGGGTCGGAGGTCTCGCGGGGGGGAGTGCCCAATCATGGGGTGGTTGGTGAGGCAGGGACGCTGGTTCCAGCAGGTGAATGGAAAGTCACTTAACTCCTGGATCTAGTAGTATTCGCCTTCCTTTAGCTGCCCAGTTCCCCTAGGCCTGGGAAACCCGGCCGCCCAGCGTTAAATTTAAAATGGTGTTTCAAAATGAGGCCCGCAGCCTGATCATAATATTTAAAGTGTCGACCCACCTCCTGGGAGCGGGTTGGCCGCCTCTCCCCATCCTGCCTACGTTACAACCGGAAGTGCACGGGTTGGAGGCGGGTTGTGGTGGTGATTCCGATTCCTACCACTTTAACCTCCCACCCGACCCAAACCCGCACGTTTTTTGGGGTTAAAATTCCCCCCTTTAACTCCGATTGTAACCAGCTGCCCAGCGCAAATGGGGATCAGTGTGTTCACAAAGCATTCCGACCCAATGCCATTTTAATTCATCAAAAAACTTTGAAATTGCAAACATGTTCTTTCTGAATACATTTACAATTTCAATACACATAGCAAACAGAGAAATTCTTCCACCTCACATCCTGTAAGACAGTATTGTCAGTACCTGTGGTCTTTAATGGAGATGTTGTAGTAGTGGGACTGGCGGTATCTGTAAAAAGGAAACAATCCAACAGGTCAGATTTTGCTATCAAATGCAAATGGTAAGCACAATAAGAAAAATATAGTTGTTAGAGAATGGGCAGAGCTTCCAGTAGGTGACAAGTGATGGAAGGTAAATTTACAGAGCGCCTTTAATGTACAAAACATCCTAAGGTGTTTCACAGTGGGGGTGTTAGACCTGAGCAGGAGTAGGAGCAAAGTTCAGGTTAAAGGTTTTGTCACTGAAGGTGGGACTGTGGAAGGGGAGGACATGCAGTAGAGCAGAATTGGAAGAGCAAAGAGTGTGAGCAGGGACACAGGGTTGGAGAAAACTCCAGAGGATGAAGCAAGACCATGGGGGGAACTGTAGGCAAGGACAGACATTTTTAAAGTCAATGTGCTAATGGGCGAGAGCCAGTGGAGGTCATCACGGAGAGGGTTGATAGGTAAGTAAGATTTTGGCCAGGATTTTGTCTTGGAGGCAGGTAGGGAATGGAAAGGCTGGATTGCGGTTGCGAAACCCGGGAGAACAGCTTTCCCTCAGGCCCTGCCGAATTTAACAGCACAACCTGATTCTCTGTTTCCCTCCCACAGCCTGCCAAATTGAGAGGCACCAGGCAGCAGCCCGGGAGCGGAGAGGAGGGAGTGAGAGATCGGAGGTCGGGATTGGGGGAGGGGGAGCTTTGAAGGCAGGGATCGGGGGCGGGGAGGCATCGGAAGGCCAGGATCAGTGGGGGGAATCGAAGGTCGGGATCTGATTGTGGATCAGAAGCCTGGGATCGGAAGGGGTGCCGGAAGGCCAGAATTGTAGTGGGGATTGGGAGGCCAAGATTGGAGGGGTGATTGGAAAGCCGGGATTGGGGGATGGTTGGAGATCAGGGAGGGGTCGGAAAGCCGGGATCATAGAGGGGAATAGGAAGGTCGGGATCGGGAGGAGGGTTCTGAAATTGGGGGGATCGGAAGGCCAGGATCAAAAGCGGTTGAGGGGGAGGAGTCGGAAGGCCTGAATCGGAGGGGAATTGTGAGGCCAGGGTCAGAGGGGGGATCAGAAGGTCGGGATCGGAGGGGAGGTCGGAAAGCCAGAATCAGCGGGAAGTTGGAGATCGGGGAGAGGTTGGAAGGTCGGGACCCAAAAGGGGGGCGGAAGGCCGGGATTGGGTGGGAGGGGTCCGAGATCGGCCGTGGGGGAATTTGGATGGCCAGGATCAGAGGGGGATCAGAAGGCAGGATTTGGGGAGAGGTCGGAAAATGGGTTGTGGGGGTTGGAAGGCCGGGATCGGAAGGCTGAGCGGTGACCGGAGTTTGGAGACATCGTGGTGGGGTGTGGGGCGGAGGCCTCGCGGGGGAGGTCGGAGGTCACGTGGAGGGAGTGTGCAATCATGGGGGGTTGGTGAGGCAGGGACGCTGGATCCAGCAGGTAAATGGAAAGGCACTTAACTCCTGGATCCAGCAATACTCGCCTTCCTTTAGCTGCCCAGTTCCCCAAGGCCTGGGAAACCCGACCGCCCAGCGTTAAATTTAAAATGGTGTTTCAAAATGAGGCCCGCAGCCTGATCATAATATTTAAAGTGTCAACCCACCTCCTGGGAGCGGGTTGGCCGCCTGTCCCCATCCCGCCTACGTTAAAACCGGAAGTGCGCGGGTTGGAGGCGGGTTGTGGTGGTGATTCCGATTCCTACCACTTTAACCTCCCACCCGACCCAAACCCGTACGTTTTTTGGGGTTAAAATTCCCCCCTTTAACTCTAATTGTAAACCAGCTGCCCATCACAAATGGGGATCAGCGTATTCGCAAAGCATTCCGACCCAATGCCATTTTAATTCATCAAAAACCTTTGAAATTGCAAACATGCTCTTTCTGAAAACATTTACAATTTCAATACACATAGCAAACAGAGAAATTCTTCCAGTTCATATCCTCAAAGACAGTATTGTCAGTACCTGTGGTCTTCAATGGAGTTGTTGTAGTAGTGGGACTGGCGGTATCTGTAAAAAGGATACAAGCCTGCAGGTCAGATTTTGCTATCAAATGCAAATGGTAAGCACAATAAGAAAAATATAGTTGTTAGAGAATGGGAAGAACTTCCAGTAGGTGACAAGTGATGGAAGATAAATTTACAGAGCGCCTTTAATGTACAAAACATCCTAAGGTGTTTCACAGTGGGGGTGTTAGACCTGAGCAGGAGTAGGAGCAAAGTTCAGGTGAAAGGTTTTGTCACTGAAGGTGGGACTGAGGAAGGGGAGGACATGCAGTAGAGCAGAATTGGAAGAGCAAAGAGTGTGAGCAGGGACACAGGGTTGGAGAAAACTCCAGAGGGAGGAGAAGCAAGACCATGGGGGGAACTGTAGGCAAGGACAAACATTTTTAAAGTCAATGTGCTAAGGGGCGAGAGCCAGTGGAGGTCATCAAGGAGAGGGTTGATAGGTAAGGCTTCTCTTCTTAGGCAGTCCCTCGGAACCGAGGATGACTTGCTTCCACATTAAAAATGAGTGCGCAGGTGACTGATGAGTCCAATGCGGGACCTACAGTCTCTGTCACAGGTGGGGCAGACGGTGGTTGAAGGGGCGGGTGGGTGGGGTGCTTGGGTTGATGTGCGCTCCTTGCGTTGCCTGCGCTTGGCTTCCGCCTGCTCCCGGCGAAGAGACTCGAGGTGTTCGGCGCCTTCCCGGATGCTTCTCCTCCTCGATACTTAAGTAAGACTTTGGGCAGGATTTTAGCTTAGAAGCTTGTAGGGAGTGGGGAAGCTGGATTGCGTTTGGGAAACCCGGGAGAACGGCTTTCCCTCAGGCCCTGCCGAATTTAACGGCACGACCTGATGAACACTTCTTCTCCCTGTTTCCCTCCCAAAGCCAGCCAAATTGTGAGGCACCAGGCAGCAGCCCGGGGAGCGGAGAGGAGGGAGTGAGGGATCGGAGGTTGGGATCAGAGGAGGGCGAGTCGGAAGGCAGGGATCGGAGGGGTGGGCATAGGAAGGCCAGGATTGAAGGTCGGGATTGGAAGGCGGGGGGATCGGATGGGTTTGTAAGGCTGGGATTGATGGGGGGGGGGGGGATCGGGAGGACAGGATTGGAGGTGGGATTGGAAAGCCGGGATTGACGGGGTGGTTGGAGATCATTGAGGGTTTGGAAGGCCATGATCGGGAGGAGATTTCTGAGATTGGGGGGATTGGAAGGCCAAGATCAGGGGGGTGTGGGTTGAAAGGTCGAGATCAGTGGGGATTTCAGAAGGCCAGGATCAGGGGCATGTTGGAGATTGGGGAGGGGTTGGAACGCCGGGAACCGAAGTGGGGGTCGGATTGCTGGGATCGGGGGGGAAGCGGTCCGAAATCGGTAGCGCGAGGGTTTGCAAGGCCAGGATCAGAGAGGGATCAGAAGGCCAGGATTGAGGGGGGATTGGAAGGTCAGATTTGGGGAGAGGTCAGAGATAAGGTTGCTGGGATCGGAAGGCCAAGCGGTGACTGGAGATTGGACGCCTCGTGGTGGGGGGTGGGTCGGAGGTCTCGCGGGGGGGAGTGCCCAATCATGGGGTGGTTGGTGAGGCAGGGACGCTGGTTCCAGCAGGTGAATGGAAAGTCACTTAACTCCTGGATCTAGTAGTATTCGCCTTCCTTTAGCTGCCCAGTTCCCCTAGGCCTGGGAAACCCGGCCGCCCAGCGTTAAATTTAAAATGGTGTTTCAAAATGAGGCCCGCAGCCTGATCATAATATTTAAAGTGTCGACCCACCTCCTGGGAGCGGGTTGGCCGCCTCTCCCCATCCTGCCTACGTTACAACCGGAAGTGCGCGGGTTGGAGGCGGGTTGTGGTGGTGATTCCGATTCCTACCACTTTAACCTCCCACCCGACCCAAACCCGCACGTTTTTTGGGGTTAAAATTCCCCCCTTTAACTCCGATTGTAACCAGCTGCCCAGCACAAATGGGGATCAGTGTGTTCACAAAGCATTCCGACCCAATGCCATTTTAATTCATCAAAAAACTTTGAAATTGCAAACATGTTCTTTCTGAATACATTTACAATTTCAATACACATAGCAAACAGAGAAATTCTTCCACCTCACATCCTGTAAGACAGTATTGTCAGTACCTGTGGTCTTTAATGGAGATGTTGTAGTAGTGGGACTGGCGGTATCTGTAAAAAGGAAACAATCCAACAGGTCAGATTTTGCTATCAAATGCAAATGGTAAGCACAATAAGAAAAATATAGTTGTTAGAGAATGGGCAGAGCTTCCAGTAGGTGACAAGTGATGGAAGGTAAATTTACAGAGCGCCTTTAATGTACAAAACATCCTAAGGTGTTTCACAGTGGGGGTGTTAGACCTGAGCAGGAGTAGGAGCAAAGTTCAGGTGAAAGGTTTTGTCACTGAAGGTGGGACTGTGGAAGGGGAGGACATGCAGTAGAGCAGAATTGGAAGAGCAAAGAGTGTGAGCAGGGACACAGGGTTGGAGAAAACTCCAGAGGATGAAGCAAGACCATGGGGGGAACTGTAGGCAAGGACAGACATTTTTAAAGTCAATGTGCTAATGGGCGAGAGCCAGTGGAGGTCATCACGGAGAGGGTTGATAGGTAAGTAAGATTTTGGCCAGGATTTTGTCTTGGAGGCAGGTAGGGAATGAAAAGGCTGGATTGCGGTTGCGAAACCCGGGAGAACAGCTTTCCCTCAGGCCCTGCCGAATTTAACAGCACAACCTGATTCTCTGTTTCCCTCCCACAGCCTGCCAAATTGAGAGGCACCAGGCAGCAGCCCGGGAGCGGAGAGGAGGGAGTGAGAGATCGGAGGTCGGGATTGGGGGAGGGGGAGGTTTGAAGGCAGGGATCGGGGGCGGGGAGGCATCGGAAGGCCAGGATCAGTGGGGGGAATCGAAGGTCGGGATCTGATTGTGGATCAGAAGCCTGGGATCGGAAGTGGTGCCGGAAGGCCAGAATTGTAGTGGGGATTGGGAGGCCAAGATTGGAGGGGTGATTGGAAGGCCGGGATTGGGGGATGGTTGGAGATCAGGGAGGGGTCGGAAAGCCGGGATCATAGAGGGGAATAGGAAGGTCGGGATCGGGAGGAGGGTTCTGAAATTGGGGGGATCGGAAGGCCAGGATCAAAAGCGGTTGAGGGGGAGGAGTCGGAAGGCCTGAATCGGAGGGGAATTGTGAGGCCAGGGTCAGAGGGGGGATCAGAAGGTCGGGATCGGAGGGGAGGTCGGAAAGCCAGAATCAGCGGGAAGTTGGAGATCGGGGAGAGGTTGGAAGGTCGGGACCCAAAAGGGGGGCGGAAGGCCGGGATTGGGTGGGAGGGGTCCGAGATCGGCCGTGGGGGAATTTGGATGGCCAGGATCAGAGGGGGATCAGAAGGCAGGATTTGGGGAGAGGTCGGAAAATGGGTTGTGGGGGTTGGAAGGCCGGGATCGGAAGGCTGAGCGGTGATCGGAGTTTGGAGACATCGTGGTGGGGTGTGGGGCGGAGGCCTCGCGGGGGAGGTCGGAGGTCACGTGGAGGGAGTGTGCAATCATGGGGGGTTGGTGAGGCAGGGACGCTGGATCCAGCAGGTAAATGGAAAGGCACTTAACTCCTGGATCCAGCAATACTCGCCTTCCTTTAGCTGCCCAGTTCCCCAAGGCCTGGGAAACCCGACCGCCCAGCGTTAAATTTAAAATGGTGTTTCAAAATGAGGCCCGCAGCCTGATCATAATATTTAAAGTGTCAACCCACCTCCTGGGAGCGGGTTGGCCGCCTGTCCCCATCCCACCTACGTTAAAACCGGAAGTGCGCGGGTTGGAGGCGGGTTGTGGTGGTGATTCCGATTCCTACCACTTTAACCTCCCACCCGACCCAAACCCGTACGTTTTTTGGGGTTAAAATTCCCCCCTTTAACTCTAATTGTAAACCAGCTGCCCATCACAAATGGGGATCAGCGTATTCGCAAAGCATTCCGACCCAATGCCATTTTAATTCATCAAAAACCTTTGAAATTGCAAACATGCTCTTTCTGAAAACATTTACAATTTCAATACACATAGCAAACAGAGAAATTCTTCCAGTTCATATCCTCAAAGACAGTATTGTCAGTACCTGTGGTCTTCAATGGAGTTGTTGTAGTAGTGGGACTGGCGGTATCTGTAAAAAGGATACAAGCCTGCAGGTCAGATTTTGCTATCAAATGCAAATGGTAAGCACAATAAGAAAAATATAGTTGTTAGAGAATGGGAAGAACTTCCAGTAGGTGACAAGTGATGGAAGATAAATTTACAGAGCGCCTTTAATGTACAAAACATCCTAAGGTGTTTCACAGTGGGGGTGTTAGACCTGAGCAGGAGTAGGAGCAAAGTTCAGGTGAAAGGTTTTGTCACTGAAGGTGGGACTGAGGAAGGGGAGGACATGCAGTAGAGCAGAATTGGAAGAGCAAAGAGTGTGAGCAGGGACACAGGGTTGGAGAAAACTCCAGAGGGAGGAGAAGCAAGACCATGGGGGGAACTGTAGGCAAGGACAAACATTTTTAAAGTCAATGTGCTAAGGGGCGAGAGCCAGTGGAGGTCATCAAGGAGAGGGTTGATAGGTAAGGCTTCTCTTCTTAGGCAGTCCCTCGGAACCGAGGATGACTTGCTTCCACATTAAAAATGAGTGCGCAGGTGACTGATGAGTCCAATGCGGGACCTACAGTCTCTGTCACAGGTGGGGCAGACGGTGGTTGAAGGGGCGGGTGGGTGGGGTGCTTGGGTTGATGTGCGCTCCTTGCGTTGCCTGCGCTTGGCTTCCGCCTGCTCCCGGCGAAGAGACTCGAGGTGTTCGGCGCCTTCCCGGATGCTTCTCCTCCTCGATACTTAAGTAAGACTTTGGGCAGGATTTTAGCTTAGAAGCTTGTAGGGAGTGGGGAAGCTGGATTGCGTTTGGGAAACCCGGGAGAACGGCTTTCCCTCAGGCCCTGCCGAATTTAACGGCACGACCTGATGAACACTTCTTCTCCCTGTTTCCCTCCCAAAGCCAGCCAAATTGTGAGGCACCAGGCAGCAGCCCGGGGAGCGGAGGGGAGGGAGTGAGGGATCGGAGGTTGGGATCAGAGGAGGGCGAGTCGGAAGGCAGGGATCGGAGGGGTGGGCATAGGAAGGCCAGGATCGAAGGTCGGGATTGGAAGGCGGGGGGATCGGATGGGTTTGTAAGGCTGGGATTGATGGGGGGGGGGATCTGGAGGACAGGATTGGAGGTGGGATTGGAAAGCCGGGATTGACGGGGTGGTTGGAGATCATTGAGGGTTTGGAAGGCCATGATCGGGAGGAGATTTCTGAGATTGGGGGGATTGGAAGGCCAAGATCAGGGGGGTGTGGGTTGAAAGGTCGAGATCAGTGGGGATTTCAGAAGGCCAGGATCAGGGGCATGTTGGAGATTGGGGAGGGGTTGGAACGCCGGGAACCGAAGTGGGGGTCGGATTGCTGGGATCGGGGGGGAAGCGGTCCGAAATCGGTAGCGCGAGGGTTTGCAAGGCCAGGATCAGAGAGGGATCAGAAGGCCAGGATTGAGGGGGGATTGGAAGGTCAGATTTGGGGAGAGGTCAGAGATAAGGTTGCTGGGATCGGAAGGCCAAGCGGTGACTGGAGATTGGACGCCTCGTGGTGGGGGGTGGGTCGGAGGTCTCGCGGGGGGGAGTGCCCAATCATGGGGTGGTTGGTGAGGCAGGGACGCTGGTTCCAGCAGGTAAATGGAAAGTCACTTAACTCCTGGATCTAGTAGTATTCGCCTTCCTTTAGCTGCCCAGTTCCCCTAGGCCTGGGAAACCCGGCCGCCCAGCGTTAAATTTAAAATGGTGTTTCAAAATGAGGCCCGCAGCCTGATCATAATATTTAAAGTGTCGACCCACCTCCTGGGAGCGGGTTGGCCGCCTCTCCCCATCCTGCCTACGTTACAACCGGAAGTGCGCGGGTTGGAGGCGGGTTGTGGTGGTGATTCCGATTCCTACCACTTTAACCTCCCACCCGACCCAAACCCGCACGTTTTTTGGGGTTAAAATTCCCCCCTTTAACTCCGATTGTAACCAGCTGCCCAGCGCAAATGGGGATCAGTGTGTTCACAAAGCATTCCGACCCAATGCCATTTTAATTCATCAAAAAACTTTGAAATTGCAAACATGTTCTTTCTGAATACATTTACAATTTCAATACACATAGCAAACAGAGAAATTCTTCCACCTCACATCCTGTAAGACAGTATTGTCAGTACCTGTGGTCTTTAATGGAGATGTTGTAGTAGTGGGACTGGCGGTATCTGTAAAAAGGAAACAATCCAACAGGTCAGATTTTGCTATCAAATGCAAATGGTAAGCACAATAAGAAAAATATAGTTGTTAGAGAATGGGCAGAGCTTCCAGTAGGTGACAAGTGATGGAAGGTAAATTTACAGAGCGCCTTTAATGTACAAAACATCCTAAGGTGTTTCACAGTAGGGGTGTTAGACCTGAGCAGGAGTAGGAGCAAAGTTCAGGTGAAAGGTTTTGTCACTGAAGGTGGGACTGAGGAAGGGGAGGACATGCAGTAGAGCAGAATTGGAAGAGCAAAGAGTGTGAGCAGGGACACAGGGTTGGAGAAAACTCCAGAGGGAGGAGAAGCAAGACCATGGGGGGAACTGTAGGCAAGGACAAACATTTTTAAAGTCAATGTGCTAAGGGGCGAGAGCCAGTGGAGGTCATCAAGGAGAGGGTTGATAGGTAAGGCTTCTCTTCTTAGGCAGTCCCTCGGAACCGAGGATGACTTGCTTCCACATTAAAAATGAGTGCGCAGGTGACTGATGAGTCCAATGCGGGACCTACAGTCTCTGTCACAGGTGGGGCAGACGGTGGTTGAAGGGGCGGGTGGGTGGGGTGCTTGGGTTGATGTGCGCTCCTTGCGTTGCCTGCGCTTGGCTTCCGCCTGCTCCCGGCGAAGAGACTCGAGGTGTTCGGCGCCTTCCCGGATGCTTCTCCTCCTCGATACTTAAGTAAGACTTTGGGCAGGATTTTAGCTTAGAAGCTTGTAGGGAGTGGGGAAGCTGGATTGCGTTTGGGAAACCCGGGAGAACGGCTTTCCCTCAGGCCCTGCCGAATTTAACGGCACGACCTGATGAACACTTCTTCTCCCTGTTTCCCTCCCAAAGCCAGCCAAATTGTGAGGCACCAGGCAGCAGCCCGGGGAGCGGAGAGGAGGGAGTGAGGGATCGGAGGTTGGGATCAGAGGAGGGCGAGTCGGAAGGCAGGGATCGGAGGGTTGGGCATAGGAAGGCCAGGATCGAAGGTCGGGATTGGAAGGCGGGGGGATCGGATGGGTTTGGAAGGCTGGGATTGATGGGGGGGGGGGATCTGGAGGACAGGATTGGAGGTGGGATTGGAAAGCCGGGATTGACGGGGTGGTTGGAGATCATTGAGGGTTTGGAAGGCCATGATCGGGAGGAGATTTCTGAGATTGGGGGGATTGGAAGGCCAAGATCAGGGGGGTGTGGGTTGAAAGGTCGAGATCAGTGGGGATTTCAGAAGGCCAGGATCAGGGGCATGTTGGAGATTGGGGAGGGGTTGGAACGCCGGGAACCGAAGTGGGGGTCGGATTGCTGGGATCGGGGGGGAAGCGGTCCGAAATCGGTAGCGCGAGGGTTTGCAAGGCCAGGATCAGAGAGGGATCAGAAGGCCAGGATTGAGGGGGGATTGGAAGGTCAGATTTGGGGAGAGGTCAGAGATAAGGTTGCTGGGATCGGAAGGCCAAGCGGTGACTGGAGATTGGACGCCTCGTGGTGGGGGGTGGGTCGGAGGTCTCGCGGGGGGGAGTGCCCAATCATGGGGTGGTTGGTGAGGCAGGGACGCTGGTTCCAGCAGGTGAATGGAAAGTCACTTAACTCCTGGATCTAGTAGTATTCGCCTTCCTTTAGCTGCCCAGTTCCCCTAGGCCTGGGAAACCCGGCCGCCCAGCGTTAAATTTAAAATGGTGTTTCAAAATGAGGCCCGCAGCCTGATCATAATATTTAAAGTGTCGACCCACCTCCTGGGAGCGGGTTGGCCGCCTCTCCCCATCCTGCCTACGTTACAACCGGAAGTGCACGGGTTGGAGGCGGGTTGTGGTGGTGATTCCGATTCCTACCACTTTAACCTCCCACCCGACCCAAACCCGCACGTTTTTTGGGGTTAAAATTCCCCCCTTTAACTCCGATTGTAACCAGCTGCCCAGCGCAAATGGGGATCAGTGTGTTCACAAAGCATTCCGACCCAATGCCATTTTA
This sequence comes from Somniosus microcephalus, assembly GCF_052327205.1. Classification (NCBI taxonomy): domain Eukaryota; kingdom Metazoa; phylum Chordata; class Chondrichthyes; order Squaliformes; family Somniosidae; genus Somniosus; species Somniosus microcephalus. Next base: position 17,976,425 of record NC_141000.1, on the reverse strand, counting down.
ATTCATCAAAAAACTTTGAAATTGCAAACATGTTCTTTCTGAATACATTTACAATTTCAATACACATAGCAAACAGAGAAATTCTTCCACCTCACATCCTGTAAGACAGTATTGTCAGTACCTGTGGTCTTTAATGGAGATGTTGTAGTAGTGGGACTGGCGGTATCTGTAAAAAGGAAACAATCCAACAGGTCAGATTTTGCTATCAAATGCAAATGGTAAGCACAATAAGAAAAATATAGTTGTTAGAGAATGGGCAGAGCTTCCAGTAGGTGACAAGTGATGGAAGGTAAATTTACAGAGCGCCTTTAATGTACAAAACATCCTAAGGTGTTTCACAGTGGGGGTGTTAGACCTGAGCAGGAGTAGGAGCAAAGTTCAGGTGAAAGGTTTTGTCACTGAAGGTGGGACTGTGGAAGGGGAGGACATGCAGTAGAGCAGAATTGGAAGAGCAAAGAGTGTGAGCAGGGACACAGGGTTGGAGAAAACTCCAGAGGATGAAGCAAGACCATGGGGGGAACTGTAGGCAAGGACAGACATTTTTAAAGTCAATGTGCTAATGGGCGAGAGCCAGTGGAGGTCATCACGGAGAGGGTTGATAGGTAAGTAAGATTTTGGCCAGGATTTTGTCTTGGAGGCAGGTAGGGAATGGAAAGGCTGGATTGCGGTTGCGAAACCCGGGAGAACAGCTTTCCCTCAGGCCCTGCCGAATTTAACAGCACAACCTGATTCTCTGTTTCCCTCCCACAGCCTGCCAAATTGAGAGGCACCAGGCAGCAGCCCGGGAGCGGAGAGGAGGGAGTGAGAGATCGGAGGTCGGGATTGGGGGAGGGGGAGCTTTGAAGGCAGGGATCGGGGGCGGGGAGGCATCGGAAGGCCAGGATCAGTGGGGGGAATCGAAGGTCGGGATCTGATTGTGGATCAGAAGCCTGGGATCGGAAGGGGTGCCGGAAGGCCAGAATTGTAGTGGGGATTGGGAGGCCAAGATTGGAGGGGTGATTGGAAAGCCGGGATTGGGGGATGGTTGGAGATCAGGGAGGGGTCGGAAAGCCGGGATCATAGAGGGGAATAGGAAGGTCGGGATCGGGAGGAGGGTTCTGAAATTGGGGGGATCGGAAGGCCAGGATCAAAAGCGGTTGAGGGGGAGGAGTCGGAAGGCCTGAATCGGAGGGGAATTGTGAGGCCAGGGTCAGAGGGGGGATCAGAAGGTCGGGATCGGAGGGGAGGTCGGAAAGCCAGAATCAGCGGGAAGTTGGAGATCGGGGAGAGGTTGGAAGGTCGGGACCCAAAAGGGGGGCGGAAGGCCGGGATTGGGTGGGAGGGGTCCGAGATCGGCCGTGGGGGAATTTGGATGGCCAGGATCAGAGGGGGATCAGAAGGCAGGATTTGGGGAGAGGTCGGAAAATGGGTTGTGGGGGTTGGAAGGCCGGGATCGGAAGGCTGAGCGGTGACCGGAGTTTGGAGACATCGTGGTGGGGTGTGGGGCGGAGGCCTCGCGGGGGAGGTCGGAGGTCACGTGGAGGGAGTGTGCAATCATGGGGGGTTGGTGAGGCAGGGACGCTGGATCCAGCAGGTAAATGGAAAGGCACTTAACTCCTGGATCCAGCAATACTCGCCTTCCTTTAGCTGCCCAGTTCCCCAAGGCCTGGGAAACCCGACCGCCCAGCGTTAAATTTAAAATGGTGTTTCAAAATGAGGCCCGCAGCCTGATCATAATATTTAAAGTGTCAACCCACCTCCTGGGAGCGGGTTGGCCGCCTGTCCCCATCCCGCCTACGTTAAAACCGGAAGTGCGCGGGTTGGAGGCGGGTTGTGGTGGTGATTCCGATTCCTACCACTTTAACCTCCCACCCGACCCAAACCCGTACGTTTTTTGGGGTTAAAATTCCCCCCTTTAACTCTAATTGTAAACCAGCTGCCCATCACAAATGGGGATCAGCGTATTCGCAAAGCATTCCGACCCAATGCCATTTTAATTCATCAAAAACCTTTGAAATTGCAAACAGGCTCTTTCTGAAAACATTTACAATTTCAATACACATAGCAAACAGAGAAATTCTTCCAGTTCATATCCTCAAAGACAGTATTGTCAGTACCTGTGGTCTTCAATGGAGTTGTTGTAGTAGTGGGACTGGCGGTATCTGTAAAAAGGATACAAGCCTGCAGGTCAGATTTTGCTATCAAATGCAAATGGTAAGCACAATAAGAAAAATATAGTTGTTAGAGAATGGGAAGAACTTCCAGTAGGTGACAAGTGATGGAAGATAAATTTACAGAGCGCCTTTAATGTACAAAACATCCTAAGGTGTTTCACAGTGGGGGTGTTAGACCTGAGCAGGAGTAGGAGCAAAGTTCAGGTGAAAGGTTTTGTCACTGAACGTGGGACTGAGGAAGGGGAGGACATGCAGTAGAGCAGAATTGGAAGAGCAAAGAGTGTGAGCAGGGACACAGGGTTGGAGAAAACTCCAGAGGGAGGAGAAGCAAGACCATGGGGGGAACTGTAGGCAAGGACAAACATTTTTAAAGTCAATGTGCTAAGGGGCGAGAGCCAGTGGAGGTCATCAAGGAGAGGGTTGATAGGTAAGGCTTCTCTTCTTAGGCAGTCCCTCGGAACCGAGGATGACTTGCTTCCACATTAAAAATGAGTGCGCAGGTGACTGATGAGTCCAATGCGGGACCTACAGTCTCTGTCACAGGTGGGGCAGACGGTGGTTGAAGGGGCGGGTGGGTGGGGTGCTTGGGTTGATGTGCGCTCCTTGCGTTGCCTGCGCTTGGCTTCCGCCTGCTCCCGGCGAAGAGACTCGAGGTGTTCGGCGCCTTCCCGGATGCTTCTCCTCCTCGATACTTAAGTAAGACTTTGGGCAGGATTTTAGCTTAGAAGCTTGTAGGGAGTGGGGAAGCTGGATTGCGTTTGGGAAACCCGGGAGAACGGCTTTCCCTCAGGCCCTGCCGAATTTAACGGCACGACCTGATGAACACTTCTTCTCCCTGTTTCCCTCCCAAAGCCAGCCAAATTGTGAGGCACCAGGCAGCAGCCCGGGGAGCGGAGAGGAGGGAGTGAGGGATCGGAGGTTGGGATCAGAGGAGGGCGAGTCGGAAGGCAGGGATCGGAGGGGTGGGCATAGGAAGGCCAGGATCGAAGGTCGGGATTGGAAGGCGGGGGGATCGGATGGGTTTGTAAGGCTGGGATTGATGGGGGGGGGGATCGGGAGGACAGGGTTGGAGGTGGGATTGGAAAGCCGGGATTGACGGGGTGGTTGGAGATCATTGAGGGTTTGGAAGGCCATGATCAGGAGGAGATTTCTGAGATTGGGGGGATTGGAAGGCCAAGATCAGGGGGGTGTGGGTTGAAAGGTCGAGATCAGTGGGGATTTCAGAAGGCCAGGATCAGGGGCATGTTGGAGATTGGGGAGGGGTTGGAACGCCGGGAACCGAAGTGGGGGTCTGATTGCTGGGATCGGGGGGGAAGCGGTCCGAAATCGGTAGCGCGAGGGTTTGCAAGGCCAGGATCAGAGAGGGATCAGAAGGCCAGGATTGAGGGGGGATTGGAAGGTCAGATTTGGGGAGAGGTCAGAGATAAGGTTGCTGGGATCGGAAGGCCAAGCGGTGACTGGAGATTGGACGCCTCGTGGTGGGGGGTGGGTCGGAGGTCTCGCGGGGGGGAGTGCCCAATCATGGGGTGGTTGGTGAGGCAGGGACGCTGGTTCCAGCAGGTGAATGGAAAGTCACTTAACTCCTGGATCTAGTAGTATTCGCCTTCCTTTAGCTGCCCAGTTCCCCTAGGCCTGGGAAACCCGGCCGCCCAGCGTTAAATTTAAAATGGTGTTTCAAAATGAGGCCCGCAGCCTGATCATAATATTTAAAGTGTCGACCCACCTCCTGGGAGCGGGTTGGCCGCCTCTCCCCATCCTGCCTACGTTACAACCGGAAGTGCGCGGGTTGGAGGCGGGTTGTGGTGGTGATTCTGATTCCTACCACTTTAACCTCCCACCCGACCCAAACCCGCACGTTTTTTGGGGTTAAAATTCCCCCCTTTAACTCCGATTGTAACCAGCTGCCCAGCGCAAATGGGGATCAGTGTGTTCACAAAGCATTCCGACCCAATGCCATTTTAATTCATCAAAAAACTTTGAAATTGCAAACATGTTCTTTCTGAATACATTTACAATTTCAATACACATAGCAAACAGAGAAATTCTTCCACCTCACATCCTGTAAGACAGTATTGTCAGTACCTGTGGTCTTTAATGGAGATGTTGTAGTAGTGGGACTGGCGGTATCTGTAAAAAGGAAACAATCCAACAGGTCAGATTTTGCAATCAAATGCAAATGGTAAGCACAATAAGAAAAATATAGTTGTTAGAGAATGGGCAGAGCTTCCAGTAGGTGACAAGTGATTGAAGGTAAATTTACAGAGCGCCTTTAATGTACAAAACATCCTAAGGTGTTTCACAGTGGGGGTGTTAGACCTGAGCAGGAGTAGGAGCAAAGTTCAGGTTAAAGGTTTTGTCACTGAAGGTGGGACTGTGGAAGGGGAGGACATGCAGTAGAGCAGAATTGGAAGAGCAAAGAGTGTGAGCAGGGACACAGGGTTGGAGAAAACTCCAGAGGATGAAGCAAGACCATGGGGGGAACTGTAGGCAAGGACAGACATTTTTAAAGTCAATGTGCTAATGGGCGAGAGCCAGTGGAGGTCATCACGGAGAGGGTTGATAGGTAAGTAAGATTTTGGCCAGGATTTTGTCTTGGAGGCAGGTAGGGAATGGAAAGGCTGGATTGCAGTTGCGAAACCCGGGAGAACAGCTTTCCCTCAGGCCCTGCCGAATTTAACAGCACAACCTGATTCTCTGTTTCCCTCCCACAGCCTGCCAAATTGAGAGGCACCAGGCAGCAGCCCGGGAGCGGAGAGGAGGGAGTGAGAGATCGGAGGTCGGGATTGGGGGAGGGGGAGGTTTGAAGGCAGGGATCGGGGGCGGGGAGGCATCGGAAGGCCAGGATCAGTGGGGGGAATCGAAGGTCGGGATCTGATTGTGGATCAGAAGCCTGGGATCGGAAGGGGTGCCGGAAGGCCAGAATTGTAGTGGGGATTGGGAGGCCAAGATTGGAGGGGTGATTGGAAGGCCGGGATTGGGGGATGGTTGGAGATCAGGGAGGGGTCGGAAAGCCGGGATCATAGAGGGGAATAGGAAGGTCGGGATCGGGAGGAGGGTTCTGAAATTGGGGGGATCGGAAGGCCAGGATCAAAAGCGGTTGAGGGGGAGGAGTCGGAAGGCCTGAATCGGAGGGGAATTGTGAGGCCAGGGTCAGAGGGGGGATCAGAAGGTCGGGATCAGAGGGGAGGTCGGAAAGCCAGAATCAGCGGGAAGTTGGAGATCGGGGAGAGGTTGGAAGGTCGGGACCCAAAAGGGGGGCGGAAGGCCGGGATTGGGTGGGAGGGGTCCGAGATCGGCCGTGGGGGAATTTGGATGGCCAGGATCAGAGGGGGATCAGAAGGCAGGATTTGGGGAGAGGTCGGAAAATGGGTTGTGGGGGTTGGAAGGCCGGGATCGGAAGGCTGAGCGGTGATCGGAGTTTGGAGACATCGTGGTGGGGTGTGGGGCGGAGGCCTCGCGGGGGAGGTCGGAGGTCACGTGGAGGGAGTGTGCAATCATGGGGTGTTGGTGAGGCAGGGACGCTGGATCCAGCAGGTAAATGGAAAGGCACTTAACTCCTGGATCCAGCAATACTCGCCTTCCTTTAGCTGCCCAGTTCCCCAAGGCCTGGGAAACCCGACCGCCCAGCGTTAAATTTAAAATGGTGTTTCAAAATGAGGCCCGCAGCCTGATCATAATATTTAAAGTGTCAACCCACCTCCTGGGAGCGGGTTGGCCGCCTGTCCCCATCCCGCCTACGTTAAAACCGGAAGTGCGCGGGTTGGAGGCGGGTTGTGGTGGTGATTCGGATTCCTACCACTTTAACCTCCCACCCGACCCAAACCCGTACGTTTTTTGGGGTTAAAATTCCCCCCTTTAACTCTAATTGTAAACCAGCTGCCCATCACAAATGGGGATCAGCGTATTCGCAAAGCATTCCGACCCAATGCCATTTTAATTCATCAAAAACCTTTGAAATTGCAAACATGCTCTTTCTGAAAACATTTACAATTTCAATACACATAGCAAACAGAGAAATTCTTCCAGTTCATATCCTCAAAGACAGTATTGTCAGTACCTGTGGTCTTCAATGGAGTTGTTGTAGTAGTGGGACTGGCGGTATCTGTAAAAAGGATACAAGCCTGCAGGTCAGATTTTGCTATCAAATGCAAATGGTAAGCACAATAAGAAAAATATAGTTGTTAGAGAATGGGAAGAACTTCCAGTAGGTGACAAGTGATGGAAGATAAATTTACAGAGCGCCTTTAATGTACAAAACATCCTAAGGTGTTTCACAGTGGGGGTGTTAGACCTGAGCAGGAGTAGGAGCAAAGTTCAGGTGAAAGGTTTTGTCACTGAAGGTGGGACTGAGGAAGGGGAGGACATGCAGTAGAGCAGAATTGGAAGAGCAAAGAGTGTGAGCAGGGACACAGGGTTGGAGAAAACTCCAGAGGGAGGAGAAGCAAGACCATGGGGGGAACTGTAGGCAAGGACAAACATTTTTAAAGTCAATGTGCTAAGGGGCGAGAGCCAGTGGAGGTCATCAAGGAGAGGGTTGATAGGTAAGGCTTCTCTTCTTAGGCAGTCCCTCGGAACCGAGGATGACTTGCTTCCACATTAAAAATGAGTGCGCAGGTGACTGATGAGTCCAATGCGGGACCTACAGTCTCTGTCACAGGTGGGGCAGACGGTGGTTGAAGGGGTGGGTGGGTGGGGTGCTTGGGTTGATGTGCGCTCCTTGCGTTGCCTGCGCTTGGCTTCCGCCTGCTCCCGGCGAAGAGACTCGAGGTGTTCGGCGCCTTCCCGGATGCTTCTCCTCCTCGATACTTAAGTAAGACTTTGGGCAGGATTTTAGCTTAGAAGCTTGTAGGGAGTGGGGAAGCTGGATTGCGTTTGGGAAACCCGGGAGAACGGCTTTCCCTCAGGCCCTGCCGAATTTAACGGCACGACCTGATGAACACTTCTTCTCCCTGTTTCCCTCCCAAAGCCAGCCAAATTGTGAGGCACCAGGCAGCAGCCCGGGGAGCGGAGAGGAGGGAGTGAGGGATCGGAGGTTGGGATCAGAGGAGGGCGAGTCGGAAGGCAGGGATCGGAGGGGTGGGCATAGGAAGGCCAGGATCGAAGGTCGGGATTGGAAGGCGGGGGGATCGGATGGGTTTGTAAGGCTGGGATTGATGGGGGGGGGGATCGGGAGGACAGGATTGGAGGTGGGATTGGAAAGCCGGGATTGACGGGGTGGTTGGAGATCATTGAGGGTTTGGAAGGCCATGATCGGGAGGAGATTTCTGAGATTGGGGGGATTGGAAGGCCAAGATCAGGGGGGTGTGGGTTGAAAGGTCGAGATCAGTGGGGATTTCAGAAGGCCAGGATCAGGGGCATGTTGGAGATTGGGGAGGGGTTGGAACGCCGGGAACCGAAGTGGGGGTCGGATTGCTGGGATCGGGGGGGAAGCGGTCCGAAATCGGTAGCGCGAGGGTTTGCAAGGCCAGGATCAGAGAGGGATCAGAAGGCCAGGATTGAGGGGGGATTGGAAGGTCAGATTTGGGGAGAGGTCAGAGATAAGGTTGCTGGGATCGGAAGGCCAAGCGGTGACTGGAGATTGGACGCCTCGTGGTGGGGGGTGGGTCGGAGGTCTCGCGGGGGGGAGTGCCCAATCATGGGGTGGTTGGTGAGGCAGGGACGCTGGTTCCAGCAGGTAAATGGAAAGTCACTTAACTCCTGGATCTAGTAGTATTCGCCTTCCTTTAGCTGCCCAGTTCCCCTAGGCCTGGGAAACCCGGCCGCCCAGCGTTAAATTTAAAATGGTGTTTCAAAATGAGGCCCGCAGCCTGATCATAATATTTAAAGTGTCGACCCACCTCCTGGGAGCGGGTTGGCCGCCTCTCCCCATCCTGCCTACGTTACAACCGGAAGTGCGCGGGTTGGAGGCGGGTTGTGGTGGTGATTCCGATTCCTACCACTTTAACCTCCCACCCGACCCAAACCCGCACGTTTTTTGGGGTTAAAATTCCCCCCTTTAACTCCGATTGTAACCAGCTGCCCAGCGCAAATGGGGATCAGTGTGTTCACAAAGCATTCCGACCCAATGCCATTTTAATTCATCAAAAAACTTTGAAATTGCAAACATGTTCTTTCTGAATACATTTACAATTTCAATACACATAGCAAACAGAGAAATTCTTCCACCTCACATCCTGTAAGACAGTATTGTCAGTACCTGTGGTCTTTAATGGAGATGTTGTAGTAGTGGGACTGGCGGTATCTGTAAAAAGGAAACAATCCAACAGGTCAGATTTTGCTATCAAATGCAAATGGTAAGCACAATAAGAAAAATATAGTTGTTAGAGAATGGGCAGAGCTTCCAGTAGGTGACAAGTGATGGAAGATAAATTTACAGAGCGCCTTTAATGTACAAAACATCCTAAGGTGTTTCACAGTGGGGGTGTTAGACCTGAGCAGGAGTAGGAGCAAAGTTCAGGTGAAAGGTTTTGTCACTGAAGGTGGGACTGTGGAAGGGGAGGACATGCAGTAGAGCAGAATTGGAAGAGCAAAGAGTGTGAGCAGGGACACAGGGTTGGAGAAAACTCCAGAGGATGAAGCAAGACCATGGGGGGAACTGTAGGCAAGGGCAGACATTTTTAAAGTCAATGTGCTAATGGGCGAGAGCCAGTGGAGGTCATCACGGAGAGGGTTGATAGGTAAGTAAGATTTTGGCCAGGATTTTGTCTTGGAGGCAGGTAGGGAATGGAAAGGCTGGATTGCGGTTGCGAAACCCGGGAGAACAGCTTTCCCTCAGGCCCTGCCGAATTTAACAGCACAACCTGATTCTCTGTTTCCCTCCCACAGCCTGCCAAATTGAGAGGCACCAGGCAGCAGCCCGGGAGCGGAGAGGAGGGAGTGAGAGATCGGAGGTCGGGATTGGGGGAGGGGGAGGTTTGAAGGCAGGGATCGGGGGCGGGGAGGCATCGGAAGGCCAGGATCAGTGGGGGGAATCGAAGGTCGGGATCTGATTGTGGATCAGAAGCCTGGGATCGGAAGGGGTGCCGGAAGGCCAGAATTGTAGTGGGGATTGGGAGGCCAAGATTGGAGGGGTGATTGGAAGGCCGGGATTGGGGGATGGTTGGAGATCAGGGAGGGGTCGGAAAGCCGGGATCATAGAGGGGAATAGGAAGGTCGGGATCGGGAGGAGGGTTCTGAAATTGGGGGGATCGGAAGGCCAGGATCAAAAGCGGTTGAGGGGGAGGAGTCGGAAGGCCTGAATCGGAGGGGAATTGTGAGGCCAGGGTCAGAGGGGGGATCAGAAGGTCGGGATCGGAGGGGAGGTCGGAAAGCCAGAATCAGCGGGAAGTTGGAGATCGGGGAGAGGTTGGAAGGTCGGGACCCAAAAGGGGGGCGGAAGGCCGGGATTGGGTGGGAGGGGTCCGAGATCGGCCGTGGGGGAATTTGGATGGCCAGGATCAGAGGGGGATCAGAAGGCAGGATTTGGGGAGAGGTCGGAAAATGGGTTGTGGGGGTTGGAAGGCCGGGATCGGAAGGCTGAGCGGTGATCGGAGTTTGGAGACATCGTGGTGGGGTGTGGGGCGGAGGCCTCGCGGGGGAGGTCGGAGGTCACGTGGAGGGAGTGTGCAATCATGGGGGGTTGGTGAGGCAGGGACGCTGGATCCAGCAGGTAAATGGAAAGGCACTTAACTCCTGGATCCAGCAATACTCGCCTTCCTTTAGCTGCCCAGTTCCCCAAGGCCTGGGAAACCCGACCGCCCAGCGTTAAATTTAAAATGGTGTTTCAAAATGAGGCCCGCAGCCTGATCATAATATTTAAAGTGTCAACCCACCTCCTGGGAGCGGGTTGGCCGCCTGTCCCCATCCCGCCTACGTTAAAACCGGAAGTGCGCGGGTTGGAGGCGGGTTGTGGTGGTGATTCCGATTCCTACCACTTTAACCTCCCACCCGACCCAAACCCGTACATTTTTGGGGGTTAAAATTCCCCCCTTTAACTCTAATTGTAAACCAGCTGCCCATCACAAATGGGGATCAGCGTATTCGCAAAGCATTCCGACCCAATGCCATTTTAATTCATCAAAAAACTTTGAAATTGCAAACATGTTCTTTCTACGATAGCAAAATACTGCGGATGCTGGAAATCCGAAATAACAACAGAAAACGCTGGAAAAACTCAGCAGGCCAGGGCAGCCTCCGTGGAGAGAGAAACGGAGTTAACGTTTCAGGTCGAAGACGCTTCGTCAGAACTGGAAAAAAAAGCAGGAAAAGGGATAGATTTTAAAGCAAGTGGGGGCTGGGAGAAGGGGGAGGGGATGAAAGAACAAAAGGGAAGGTCAGGGATAGGATAGAAAGCAGGAGAGATTAAGAGACATTGAGAGACATTAAGAGATATTCAAGGAACAAAGGATGGCTCTGGATGAAGTGTGAATGGCCCCGGCAGAATGACGGACAGCTGCCGTGTGGGAGGGAAGAAAAAGCCCAGACGACAGTGTGGATTGAAAAAAAAGAAAGAAAATAAATATATATATAAATATATGTGATAGGGGCCGAGGTTATGATATGAAATTGTTGAACTCTACGTTGAGTCCAGAGGGCTGTAGAGTGCCTAATCGAAAGAGGTGCTGTTCCTCAAGCTTGTTCTTTCTGAATACATTTACAATTTCAATACACATAGCAAACAGAGAAATTCTTCCACCTCACATCCTCAAAGACAGTCTTGTCAGTACCTGTGGTGTTTGTTCGAGATGTTGTAGCAGTGGGACTGGCGATATCTGTAAAAAGGAAACAATCCAACAGGTCAGATTTTGCTATCAAATGCAAATGGTAAGCATAATAAGAAAAATATAATTATTAGAGAATGGGCAGAGCTTCCAGTAGGTGACAAGTGATGGAAGATACATTTACAGAGCGCCTTTAATGTACAAAACATCCGAAGGTGTTTCACAGTGGGGGTGTTAGACCTGAGCAGGAGTGGCAGCAAAGTTCAGGTGAAAGGTTTTGTCACTGAAGGTGGGACTGTGGAAGGGGAGCACATGCAGTAGAGCAGAATTGGAAGAGCAGAGTGTGAGCAGGGACACAGGGCTAGAGAAAACTCCAGAGGATGAAGCAAGACCGTGGGGGGAACTGTAGGCAAGGACAAACATTTTTAAAGTCAATGTGCTAATGGGCGAGAGCCAGTGGAGGTCATCAAGGAGAGGGTTGATAGGTAAGTAAGACTTTGGGCAGGATTTTAACTTGGAAGCTGGTAGGGAGTGGGGAGGCTGGATTGCGGTTGGGAAACCCGGGAGAACGGCTTTCCCTCAGTCCCTGCCGCATTTAACGGCATGACCAGATGAACACTTCTTTTCCCTGTTTCCCTCCCACAGCCAGACAAATTGAGAGGCACCAGGCAGCAGCCCCGGAGCGGAGAGGAGGGAATGAGGGATCGGAGGTCGGGATCGGGGGAGGGGGAGGTGGGAAGGCAGGGATTGGATGCGGGGGTCATCGGAAGGCCAGGATCAGAGGGGGGATGGCAGGCTCGGATCAGAAGGCAGGGATCGGAGGGATGGTCGCATTGCCACGATCGGGGGGGAGGCGGTCCGAGATCGGTAGCGCGAGGGTTTGCAAGGCCAGGATCAGAGAGGGATTGGAAGGCCAGGATTGGAGTGGGGTGGCGTCAGAAGGCCAGGATCAAGGAGGGATTTGGAGGTCAGATTTGGGGAGAGGTCAGAGATAGGGTTGTGGGGGTCGGCAGACCGGGATCGGTAGGCCGAGCGTTGATCGGAGATTGAGGCCTCGTGGTGGGGGTTGAGGCGGAGGCCTCGCGGGGAGGCGTGTCCAATCATGGGGGTTTACAAGGCAGGGATGTTGAATCCAGCAGGAAAATGGAAAGGCACTAAACTCCTGGATCCAGCAGTAGTCGCCTTCCTTCAGCTACCCAGTTCCCCAAGGCCTGGGAAACCCGGCCGCCCAGCGTTAAATTTAAAATGGTGTTTCAAAATGGGGCCCACAGCCTGATCGTAATACTTAAAGGGGGAGAAATTGGGTATGTAGCGCCACCTATTAGCGCCTAAAGAGGGAAGTCAGTGGCTGTAGCGCCACTGGCCGCTCCTCCTGCGATATTCAGCGGGGGCGCTAATGGTGGCATTAGCCTGTTGCGCTGCGCCGCCACCGATGATGTCATCGGTGTGCGCAGCGCCCCGATCGCGATATTTGGTAGCGAACGCTGCTGTAGCGCCGTTCGCTACCCGCGCCCGGTTCACGGGGTCTTGCTGTGCCGGCAGTGGCGCAAGTTAAGGTGGAAGTGCGGGGCGGCCGCCTTTTTCGGCGGCCGCCTGCCAGCACCTCCGTCCCCGGCCTCCTGACCCCGCCCCCGCGGCATTGCCAGCTGTTTCCCGAGAGCCCGGCACTTCTCCTCGGTGCCGGGTTCTTTTGCCGGCACTCGCGATCGGGAATCACGCTGTTGCAGGCCTCTCCCCCTTAACAATGGGAGGAAGGCCTGCAGTACCGCAGCGTGCCGTGCCGCAGCGTGTGGCGCTGCGGCACATTGCGCTGTGATATTCAGTTTCAGCGCCCTAAGAGGGACGCGGAGCGCCTCGAGCCTCGCCCCGTCTCCCTCTAGGGGCACTGAAACTGAATTTCTGACGTTCGTTAATGCTCCGAACACTGCGCAATAATCAGCGCCCAGGCGAACTTGGTGCCACTTTGGCGCCTCAACCCAATTTCTAGGCCAAAGTGTCTACCCACCTCCTGGGAGTGGGTTGGCCGCCTGTCCCCATCCCGCCTACGTTAAAACCGGAAGTGCGAGGGTTGGGGTGGTGATTCCGATTTCTACCACTTTAACCTCCCACCCGACCCAAACCCGCACGTTTTTTGGGGTTAAAATTCCCCCCTTTAACTCCGATTGTAAACCAGCTGCCCAGCGCAAATGGGGATCAGCGTGTTCGCAAAGCATTCCGACCCAGTGCCATTTTAATTCATCAAAAAACTTTGAAATTGCAATCATGTTCTTTCTGAATACATTTACAATTTCAATACACAGAGCAAACAGAGAAATTCTTCCACCTCACATCCTGTAAGACAGTATTGTCAGTACCTGTGGTCTTTAATGGAGATGTTGTAGTAGTGGGACTGGCGGTATCTGTAAAAAGGAAACAATCCAACAGGTCAGATTTTGCTATCAAATGCAAATGGTAAGCACAATAAGAAAAATATAGTTGTTAGAGAATGGGCAGAGCTTCCAGTAGGTGACAAGTGATGGAAGGTAAATTTACAGAGCGCCTTTAATGTACAAAACATCCTAAGGTGTTTCACAGTGGGGGTGTTAGACCTGAGCAGGAGTAGGAGCAAAGTTCAGGTTAAAGGTTTTGTCACTGAAGGTGGGACTGTGGAAGGGGAGGACATGCAATAGAGCAGAATTGGAAGAGCAAAGAGTGTGAGCAGGGACACAGGGTTGGAGAAAACTCCAGAGGATGAAGCAAGACCATGGGGGGAACTGTAGGCAAGGACAGACATTTTTAAAGTCAATGTGCTAATGGGCGAGAGCCAGTGGAGGTCATCACGGAGAGGGTTGATAGGTAAGTAAGATTTTGGCCAGGATTTTGTCTTGGAGGCAGGTAGGGAATGGAAAGGCTGGATTGCGGTTGCGAAACCCGGGAGAACAGCTTTCCCTCAGGCCCTGCCGAATTTAACAGCACAACCTGATTCTCTGTTTCCCTCCCACAGCCTGCCAAATTGAGTGGCACCAGGCAGCAGCCCGGGAGCGGAGAGGAGGGAGTGAGAGATCGGAGGTCGGGATTGGGGGAGGGGGAGGTTTGAAGGCAGGGATCGGGGGCGGGGAGGCATCGGAAGGCCAGGATCAGTGGGGGGAATCGAAGGTCGGGATCTGATTGTGGATCAGAAGCCTGGGATCGGAAGGGGTGCCGGAAGGCCAGAATTGTAGTGGGGATTGGGAGGCCAAGATTGGAGGGGTGATTGGAAGGCCGGGATTGGGGGATGGTTGGAGATCAGGGAGGGGTCGGAAAGCCGGGATCATAGAGGGGAATAGGAAGGTCGGGATCGGGAGGAGGGTTCTGAAATTGGGGGGATCGGAAGGCCAGGATCAAAAGCGGTTGAGGGGGAGGAGTCGGAAGGCCTGAATCGGAGGGGAATTGTGAGGCCAGGGTCAGAGGGGGGATCAGAAGGTCGGGATCGGAGGGGAGGTCGGAAAGCCAGAATCAGCGGGAAGTTGGAGATCGGGGAGAGGTTGGAAGGTCGGGACCCAAAAGGGGGGCGGAAGGCCGGGATTGGGTGGGAGGGGTCCGAGATCGTCCGTGGGGGAATTTGGATGGCCAGGATCAGAGGGGGATCAGAAGGCAGGATTTGGGGAGAGGTCGGAAAATGGGTTGTGGGGGTTGGAAGGCCGGGATCGGAAGGCTGAGCGGTGATCGGAGTTTGGAGACATCGTGGTGGGGTGTGGGGCGGTGGCCTCGCGGGGGAGGTCGGAGGTCACGTGGAGGGAGTGTGCAATCATGGGGGGTTGGTGAGGCAGGGACGCTGGATCCAGCAGGTAAATGGAAAGGCACTTAACTCCTGGATCCAGCAATACTCGCCTTCCTTTAGCTGCCCAGTTCCCCAAGGCCTGGGAAACCCGACCGCCCAGCGTTAAATTTAAAATGGTGTTTCAAAATGAGGCCCGCAGCCTGATCATAATATTTAAAGTGTCAACCCACCTCCTGGGAGCGGGTTGGCCGCCTGTCCCCATCCCGCCTACGTTAAAACCGGAAGTGCGCGGGTTGGAGGCGGGTTGTGGTGGTGATTCCGATTCCTACCACTTTAACCTCCCACCCGACCCAAACCCGTACATTTTTGGGGGTTAAAATTCCCCCCTTTAACTCTAATTGTAAACCAGCTGCCCATCACAAATGGGGATCAGCGTATTCGCAAAGCATTCCGACCCAATGCCATTTTAATTCATCAAAAAACTTTGAAATTGCAAACATGTTCTTTCTACGATAGCAAAATACTGCGGATGCTGGAAATCCGAAATAACAACAGAAAACGCTGGAAAAACTCAGCAGGCCAGGGCAGCCTCCGTGGAGAGAGAAACGGAGTTAACGTTTCAGGTCGAAGACGCTTCGTCAGAACTGGAAAAAAAAGCAGGAAAAGGGATAGATTTTAAAGCAAGTGGGGGCTGGGAAAAGGGGGAGGGGATGAAAGAACAAAAGGGAAGGTCAGGGATAGGATAGAAAGCAGGAGAGATTAAGAGACATTGAGAGACATTAAGAGATATTCAAGGAACAAAGGATGGCTCTGGATGAAGTGTGAATGGCCCCGGCAGAATGACGGACAGCTGCCGTGTGGGAGGGAAGAAAAAGCCCAGACGACAGTGTGGATTGAAAAAAAAGAAAGAAAATAAATATATATATAAATATATGTGATAGGGGCCAAGGTTATGATATGAAATTGTTGAACTCTACGTTGAGTCCAGAGGGCTGTAGAGTGCCTAATCGAAAGAGGTGCTGTTCCTCAAGCTTGTTCTTTCTGAATACATTTACAATTTCAATACACATAGCAAACAGAGAAATTCTTCCACCTCACATCCTCAAAGACAGTCTTGTCAGTACCTGTGGTGTTTGTTCGAGATGTTGTAGCAGTGGGACTGGCGATATCTGTAAAAAGGAAACAATCCAACAGGTCAGATTTTGCTATCAAATGCAAATGGTAAGCATAATAAGAAAAATATAATTATTAGAGAATGGGCAGAGCTTCCAGTAGGTGACAAGTGATGGAAGATACATTTACAGAGCGCCTTTAATGTACAAAACAGCCGAAGGTGTTTCACAGTGGGGGTGTTAGACCTGAGCAGGAGTGGCAGCAAAGTTCAGGTGAAAGGTTTTGTCACTGAAGGTGGGACTGTGGAAGGGGAGCACATGCAGTAGAGCAGAATTGGAAGAGCAGAGTGTGAGCAGGGACACAGGGCTGGAGAAAACTCCAGAGGATGAAGCAAGACTGTGGGGGGAACTGTAGGCAAGGACAAACATTTTTAAAGTCAATGTGCTAATGGGCGAGAGCCAGTGGAGGTCATCAAGGAGAGGGTTGATAGGTAAGTAAGACTTTGGGCAGGATTTTAACTTGGAAGCTGGTAGGGAGTGGGGAGGCTGGATTGCGGTTGGGAAACCCGGGAGAACGGCTTTCCCTCAGTCCCTGCCGCATTTAACGGCATGACCTGATGAACACTTCTTTTCCCTGTTTCCCTCCCACAGCCAGACAAATTGAGAGGCACCAGGCAGCAGCCCCGGAGCGGAGAGGAGGGAGTGAGGGATCGGAGGTCGGGATCGGGGGAGGGGGAGGTGGGAAGGCAGGGATTGGATGCGGGGGTCATCGGAAGGCCAGGATCAGAGGGGGGATGGAAGGCCCGGATCAGAAGGCAGGGATCGGAGGGATGGTCGCATTGCCACGATCGGGGGGGAGGCGGTCCGAGATCGGTAGCGCGAGGGTTTGCAAGGTCAGGATCAGAGAGGGATTGGAAGGCCAGGATTGGAGTGGGGTGGCGTCAGAAGGCCAGGATCAAGGAGGGATTTGGAGGTCAGATTTGGGGAGAGGTCAGAGATAGGGTTGTGGGGGTCGGCAGACCGGGATCGGTAGGCCGAGCGTTGATCGGAGATTGAGGCCTCGTGGTGGGGGTTGAGGCGGAGGCCTCGCGGGGAGGCGTGTCCAATCATGGGGGTTTACAAGGCAGGGATGTTGAATCCAGCAGGAAAATGGAAAGGCACGAAACTCCTGGATCCAGCAGTAGTCGCCTTCCTTCAGCTACCCAGTTCCCCAAGGCCTGGGAAACCCGGCCGCCCAGCGTTAAATTTAAAATGGTGTTTCAAAATGGGGCCCACAGCCTGATCGTAATACTTAAAGGGGGAGAAATTGGGTATGTAGCGCCACCTATTAGCGCCTAAAGAGGGAAGTCAGTGGCTGTAGCGCCACTGGCCGCTCCTCCTGCGATATTCAGCGGGGGCACTAATGGTGGCGTTAGCCTGTTGCGCTGCGCCGCCGCCGATGATGTCATCGGTGTGCGCAGCGCCCCATTAGCGCCCCGATCGCGATATTTGGTAGCGAACGCTGCTGTAGCGCCGTTCGCTACCCGCGCCCGGTTCACGGGGTCTTGCTGTGCCGGCAGTGGCGCAAGTTAAGGTGGAAGTGCGGGGCGGCCGCCTTTTTCGGCGGCCACCTGCCAGCACCTCCGTCCCCGGCCTCCTGACCCCGCCCCCGCGGCATTGCCAGCTGTTTCCCGAGAGCCCGGCACTTCTCCTCGGTGCCGGGTTCTTTTGCCGGCACTCGCGATCAGGAATCACGCTGTTGCAGGCCTCTCCCCCTTAACAATGGGAGGAAGGCCTGCAGTACCGCAGCGTGCCGTGCCGCAGCGTGTGGCGCTGCGGCACATTGCGCTGTGATATTCAGTTTCAGCGCCCTAAGAGGGACGCGGAGCGCCTCGAGCCTCGCCCCGTCTCCCTCTAGGGGCACTGAAACTGAATTTCTGACGTTCGTTAATGCTCCGAACACTGCGCAATAATCAGCACCCAGGCGAACTTGGTGCCACTTTGGCGCCTCAACCCAATTTCTAGGCCAAAGTGTCTACCCACCTCCTGGGAGTGGGTTGGCCGCCTGTCCCCATCCCGCCTACGTTAAAACCGGAAGTGCGAGGGTTGGGGTGGTGATTCCGATTTCTACCACTTTAACCTCCCACCCGACCCAAACCCGCACGTTTTTTGGGGTTAAAATTCCCCCCTTTAACTCCGATTGTAAACCAGCTGCCCAGCGCAAATGGGGATCAGCGTGTTCGCAAAGCATTCCGACCCAGTGCCATTTTAATTCATCAAAAAACTTTGAAATTGCAATCATGTTCTTTCTGAATAC
Source organism: Somniosus microcephalus (assembly GCF_052327205.1). NCBI lineage: Eukaryota > Metazoa > Chordata > Chondrichthyes > Squaliformes > Somniosidae > Somniosus > Somniosus microcephalus. Next base: position 17,958,426 of record NC_141000.1, on the reverse strand, counting down.
ATTTACAATTTCAATACACATAGCAAACAGAGAAATTCTTCCACCTCACATCCTGTAAAACAGTATTGTCAGTACCTGTGGTCTTTACTGGAGATGTTGTAGCAGCGGGACTGGTGGTATCTGTAAAAAGGAAACGAGCCAACAGGTCAGATTTTGCTATCAAATGCAAATGGTAAGCACAATAAGAAAAATATAGTTGTTAGAGAATGGGCAGAGCTTCCAGTAGGTGACAAGTGATGGAAGATAAATTTACAGAGCGCCTTTAATGTACAAAACATCCTAAGGTGTTTCACAGTGGGGGTGTTAGACCTGAGCAGGAGTAGGAGCAAAGTTCAGGTGAAAGGTTTTGTCACTGAAGGTGGAACTGTGGAAGGGGAGGACATGCAGTAGAGCAGAATTGGAAGAGCAAAGAGTGTGAGCAGGGACACAGGGTTGGAGAAAACTCCAGAGGGAGGAGAAGCAAGACCATGGGGGGAACTGTAGGCAAGGACAAACATTTTTAAAGTCAATGTGCTAATGGGCGAGAGCCAGTGGAGGTCTTCAAGGAGAGGGTTGATAGGTAAGTAAGGCTTTGGGCAGGATTTTAACTTGGAAGCTGGTAGGGAGTGGGGAGGCTGGATTGCGGTTGGGAAACCCTGGAGAACGGCTTTCCCTCAGGCCCTGCCGAATTTAACGGCACAACCAGATGAACACTTCATTTCTCTGTTTCCCTCCCACAGCCAGACAAATTGAGAGGCACCAGGCAGCAGCCCCGGAACGGAGAGGAGGGAGTGAGAGATCGGAGGCCGGGATCGGGGGATGTGGAGGTGGGAAGGCAGGGATCGGGCACGGGGGGGCATCGGAAAGCCAGGATCGGAGGGGTGTTGTAAGGCCGGGATTGGTTTGGGGATCAAAGGTCGGGATCTGAGTGGGGACAGGAAGGCAAGGATCGGAGGGGGGATCGGAAGGCCGGAATTGGAGGGGTGATTGGAAGGCCGGAATTGGGGGATAGTTGGAGATCAGGGAGGAGTCGGAAAACCGGGATCGTAGGGTGGAATAGGAAGGTCAGGATCAGGAGGAGCGGTCTGAAATTAGGGGGATCAGAAGGCCAGGATCGGAGTGGGGTGGTGTCAGATGGCCTGGATCGAGGGGGGATTGGAAGGTCGGATTTGGGGAGAGGTCGGAGATTGGGTTGCGGGCGTCGAAAGGCCGAGTGGTGATCAGAGTTTGGAGACCTCATGGTGGGGGAGTTCGGAGGTCTCGTGGGGGAGGTTGGAGGTCTCGCCGGGGGGGGCGTGTCCAATCAGGTAAATGGAAAGTCACTTATCTCCTGGATCCAGCAGTATTCGCCTTCCTTTAGCTGCCCAGATCCCCAAGGGCTGTGAAATCCAGCCACCCAGCGTTAAATTTAAAATGGTGTTTCAAAATGAGGCCCGCAGCCTGATCATAATATTTAAAGTGTCCACCCACCTCCTGGGAGTGGGTTGGCTGCCTGTCCCCATCCCGCCTACGTTAAAACCAGAAGTGCGCGGGTTAGAGGCGGGTTGGGGTGGTGATTCTGATTTCTACAACTTTAACCTCTCACCCGACCCAAACCCGCACGTTTTTTGGGGTTAAAATTCCCCCCTTTAACTCCGATTTTAAACCAACTGCCCAGCGCAAATAGGGATCAGCGTATTCGCAAAGCATTCCGACCCAATGCCATTTTAATTCATATAAAACTTAATCAGGAGGCAGAGGCCTACTTTTATTTCCAAGTCATGACCTGATTATGTCATCAGCGCCACAACAAGATTTTTATTGGTACAATCAGGCGGCACGCCCAGCTTGAAACCCACCAGTAAAATGTGTTTTTATTGGTGGCTCACAGATCCACTGATGCTGTATAAAAGGGGCTCAGAGCTGCAGGATAGTGGCCCATTGGATCTCCACTGCAGATCAGCAATTTTCAGCCTTTTTGGCCTTACTTTACCTCAAAAACCTTTCTCTCATCATCATGAATGCTATTATTGCTGGTCATTTTTGGATGTAGGAACAGTTGGAGGAAGAGGAATGAAAACAGCCTGAGGAGTGAGAGAGACCTCAGGAGTGACAGGGGCCTCAGCAGTGAGAGGAGCCTCAGGAGTGACAGGGGCCTCAGGAGTGAGAGGAGCCTCAGGAGTGACAGGGGCCTCAGGAGTGAGAGGAGCCTCAGGAGTGACAGGGGCCTCAGGAGTGACAGGGGCCTCAGGAGTGACAGGGGTCTCAGGAGTGAGAGGAGCCTCAGGAGTGACAGGGGCCACAGGAGTGAGAGGAGCCTCAGGAGTGACAGGGGCCACAAGAGTGACAGGGGTGATGGGAGTGAGAGGAGCCTCAGGAGTGACAGGGGCCACAGGAGTGAGAGGAGCCTCAGGAGTGACAGGGGCCACAGGAGTGACAGGGGTGATGGGAGTGAGAGGAGTGGCAGGGGCCACAGGAGTGACAGGCGCCTCAGGAGTGACAGGGGCCACAGGAGCGACAGGGGCCACAGGAGTGAGAGGAGTGGCAGGGGCCACAGGAGTGACAGGCGCCTCAGGAGTGACAGGAGCCACAGGAGTGAGAGGGTCCACAGGAGTGACAGGGGCCTCAGGAGTGACAGGGGCCACAGGAGTGACAGGGGCCTCAGGAGTGACAGGGGCATCAGGAGTGAGAGGGACCTCAGGAGTGAGAGGGGCCTCAGGAGTGACAGGGACCTCAGGAGTGAGAGAGGCTTCAGGAGTGAGAGGGACCTCAGGAGTGACAGGGACCTCAGGAGTGAGAAATATAGAAACATAGAAGATAGGAGCAGGAGTAGGCCATTCGGCCCCTCGAGCCTGCTCCACCATTCAATGCGATCATGGCTGATCATCCAAGTTCAGTACCCGGTTCCTGCTTTCTCCCCATACCCCTTGATCCCTTTAGCCTTAAGAAATATATCCAACTCCTTCTTGAATATATTTAATGAATTGGCCTCTACTGCCTTCTGTGGTAGAGAATTCCACAGGTTCACCACTCTCTGGGTGAAGAAATTCCTCCTCATTTCTGTCCTAAATGGCCTACCCCTTATCCTTAGACTGTGACCCCTGGTTCTGGATTCCCCGACCATCGGGAACATCCTCCCTGCATCAAGTCTGTCTAGTCCTGCCAGAATTTTATAAGTTTCAATGAGATCCCCTCTCATTCTTCTAAACTCCAGCGAGTACAAGCCCAATCGACCCAATCTCTCCTCATACGTCATTCCTGCCATCCCAGGTATCAGCCTGGTGAATCTTCGCTGCACTCCTTCCATGGCAAGAATATCCTTCCTCAGATAAGGCGATCAAAACTGCACACAATACTCAAGATGTGGTCTCACCAAGGCCCTGTACAACTGCAGCAAGACATCCTTGTTCCTGTACTCAAACGCTCTCGCTATGAAGGCCAACATACCATTTGCCTTCTTAACCGCCTGCTGCACCTGCATGCTTACCTTCAACGACTGGTGCACAAGAACACCAAGGTCTCGTTGCACTTCCCCTTCTCCCAATTTATTGCCATTCAGATAATAACCTGCCTTCCTGTTTTTGACACCAAAGTGGATAACCTCGCATTTATCCACGTTATATTGCATCTGCCATGCTTCTGCCCAATCACCCAACCTGTCCAAATCATCCTGTAGTTTCTTGGCATCCTCCTCACAGCACACACGCCCACCCAGCTTTGTGTCGTCTGCAAACTTGGAGATAGTACATCTAGTTCCCTTGTCTAGATCATTAATATATATTGTGAATAGCTGGGGTCCAAGGACCGATCCCTGCGGTACCCCACTAGTCACTGCCTGCCACTTGGAAAAACACCCGTTTATTCCAACTCTTTGCTTTCTATCTGCCAACCAGTTCTCTATCCAAGTCAATACCTTGCCCCCAATCCCATGTGCCTTAACTTTACACGCTAATCTCTTATGTCGGACCTTATCGAAAGCCTTCTGAAAGTCCAAATACACCACATCCACTGGTTCTCCCTTATCTATTTTACTAGTTACATCCTCAAAAAATTCCAGTAGATTAGTCAAGCATGATTTACCTTTTGTAAATCCATGTTGACTTTGTCCGATCCTGTCACTGTTTTCCAAGAGATCTGCGATTACATCTTTTATAATGGACTCTAGCATTTTCCCCACTACCGATGTCAGGCTTACCTGTTTTCTCTCTACCACTTTTTTTGAATAATGGGGTAACATTAGCTACCCCCCAATCCATGGGTACTGTTCCAGATTCCATTGAATGTTGGAAGATAATTAGCAATGCATCTACTATTTCTAGGGCCACTTCCTTAAGTACCCTAGGATGTAGATAATCAGGACCTGGGGATTTATCGGCCTTCAATCCCATCAATTTCCCTAACACCATTTCCCTACAAATACTGATTTCTTTCAGTTCCTCCCTTTCATCAGACCCTATGTTCCCCGACATTTCTGGGAGGTTATTTGTGCCCTCCTTTGTGAAGACAGAACCAAAATATGTATTTAATTGGCCTGCCATTTCTTTGTTGTGAGAGGGGCCTCAGGAGTGACAGGAGCAACAGGAGTGAGAGGAGTGACAGGAGCAACAGGAGTGACAGGGACCTCAGGAATGACAGGGGCCACAGGAGTGACAGGGATGACAGGAGTCACAGGACAGCCAGGGGCCTCAGGAGTGAGAGGAGTGACAGGGGCCTCAGGAATGACAGGGGCCTCAGGAGTGACAGGGACCTCAGCAGTGACAGGGACCTCAGGAGTGAGAGGAGTGGCAGGGGCCACAGGACTGACAGGGACCTCAAGAGTGAGAGGAGTGGCAGGGGCCACAGGAGTGGCAGGGGCCACAGGAGTGACAGGGGCCACAGGAGTGACAGGGACCTCAGGAGTGACAGGGACCTCAGGAGTGGCAAGGGTGACGGGATTGGCGGAGCCACAGGAGTGAAAGAGGCCTCAGGAGTGACAGGGACCACAGGAGTGATAGGGGTGACAGGAATGACAGGGGCCACAGGGGTGACAGGGACCTCAGGAGTGACAGGAACCACAGGAGTGACAGGGGTCACAGGAGTGGCAGGGGCCACAGGAGTGACAGGGGCCACAGGAGTGACAGGAGCCACAGGAGTGACAGGAACCTCAGGAGTGACAGGGACCTCAGGAGTGACAAGGGTGACGGGAGTGGCCGGAGCCACAGGAATGACAGGGGCCTCACGAGTGACAGGGATGGCAGGAATGACAGGGGCCACAGGGGTGACAGGGGCCTCAGGAGTGAAAGGGACCACAGGAGTGACAGGGACCACAGGGATCTCAGGAGCTTCTGTAATGATCAGTAACCTGTCATTCTGGAATGGTACACTAGGTGGTGCTGTATGTATATAAGAGTGGGCTACCCAGGATGCACTAGGCTACCCACAAGGCTGCAGTCAAGATGGAGGCCTCTACAGATACTGGACCTAGTCCACATGTGCTCAATAAAGTGTCTAGCAAAAGCTAGCTGTTCTTAATAAAAACGACCAGTTATTAATGAACATAACATGGTACCAGGATTGGTAAGATCTACTGAAAATTGTGAAAAGCGACATGGAGAATTTGAGGCCACCGGAGTTTTTGAATCTCACGGGAAATGTTGACTACAATTGGCGGACTTTCAAACAACAATTAGAACTCTACATTGCTGCCATCGGGTTCGGTACGAAGCCAGACGCAAGGAAAATAGCGTTGCTGCTCACAGTTGCAGGCCCACAGGCGATAGAGGTATTTAATACATTTGTATTTAATCCAGAGGAGAACAGAGAAAATTTAGACGATGTGCTAAAGAAATTTGATACACATTGTTCTCCCAAAAAGAATGAGACCTATGAAAGATACGTGTTCTGTTCAAGGACACAGCAGCAAAATGAGACTTTTGATAGCTTTGTGACTGATCTGAAACTGAAAGCACAGACATGTAATTTCTCTGAGCTGAAAGCATCCATGACTCGTGACCAAATTGTGTTTGGTATTCATGATAAAAAGGTTAGGGAACGTCTGTTGAGAGAAACCGAACTAACATTGGAAAATGCTGTGAAAATATGCCAAGCCAGTGAGCTAGCTCGGCAGCAGGCGAAGACTTTCAGTGAAATCAATAATGATGCGATTGTAGTAAGTGCTGCTGTCGGTGCTGTGTCCTACAAAGGGAAGAAACATGGGGAGAACAGAAATGAAAAGCAATCGGAGGAAGGAATTTTTAATTGTAAACGCTGTGGTTACAAACACCAGTTAAGACAATGCCCAGCGTTTGGAAAAATGTGCACAAAATGTCATGGAAAGAATCACTTTGCCAAACAATGCTTTTCAAAAGTAAAAACAAAGAAAGGGCAACAAGTCCGAGTTAATGTGATTGAGGACACTGATTTAAGTGAGACATTTTTTGTACGAATGGTGTCATGTGACAATGTCAAAAATGATACAGAAAATGTGCAGCCCTCAGATATGGACAATGCTGAACATAAAATTAATGCAGTAAAAGAGGACAAATGGATGATCCCACTGCAGATAAATGGAGCATTAGTTACATTGAAACTGGACACTGGGGTAAAAGCAAACTTAATCAGTATGAGTGACATTAAAAACATGAAAGAAAAGCCCAAAATACAGAAAAAGTCAGTACTACTGAAGGACTATAATGGACAGAAAATAGATAGCTTAGGTGTATGCAGACTTAAAGTGACAGTCAAAGACAAAGTGCATCATCTCATGTTTTCTGTTGTGGCTGAAGGACTTGATTCACTACTGGGTGACAAAGCTTGTGAGGACGTAGAACTGGTCAAGAGAGTATACCGTATAAACTGTGCCATAAGCAGACCAGATCACTCAGTGGATTCTGTAGTGAGTAATTTCCAGGATGTGTTCAAAGGATTTGGAGTTCTACCATTCACTTACAAGATCCAGCTAAAGGAGGATGCTCAGCCAGTGGTACATGCTCCACGAAGAGTTCCAGCACCCCTGCGTGACCAGCTCAAGAATGAACTGGACAGAATGACCACACTAGGAGTCATCGGGAAAGTCGAAGAGCCAACAGACTGGGCTAACTCCATGGTATGTGTAAAGAAAAAGAACAATGATCTAAGAATATGCATGGATCCAAAGGACTTAAATGCAAACATAAAACGTGAACACTACCAGATTCCCAAGCGAGAAGAAATCACCAGTGAAATGTCAGGTGCCAGATACTTTACAAAGCTCGATGCCTCACAAGGATTTTGGCAACTAAAACTGGATGAAGAGAGCACCAAATACTGTACCTTCATCACACCATTTGGCAGGTATTGTTTCCTCAGAATGCCTTTCGGGATAATATCTGCATCTGAAATCTTTCATAGAGCGATGGAACACATAATTGAAGGTCTGGAAGGAGTTCGGGTCTATGTTGATGATATCATCATCTGGGGCTCCACACTGAAAGAACACAATGAGCGACTGACTAAAATGCTACAGAGCATACGCCGGAATGGACTGAAGCTCAACAAAGCCAAGTGTCAGTTTGGCGTCCAGGAAGTCACTTTCCTAGGAGATATTCTATCTGGTAAAGGAATAGAGCCAGATATGGAAAAAGTAAACGCCATACTCAAAATGCCCCGACCCACTGATAAAAAAGGAGTGCTACGCATCATGGGGATGATAAACTTCATTGGAAAGTTCATTCCTAACTTGTCAGCCAAGACAACCTGTCTGCGAGACCTGCTACATAAAACAAATGAGTTCGCATGGACAGAAAGACATGAACAAGAGTGGATGAATCTCAAAACAGTGCTGACAACCACACCTGTACTCACCTTCTTTGACCCAACAAAGAGAATCAAAGTGTCAACGGATGCATCAAAGGATGGCCTAGGTGCGGTCTTGCTACAAGCAGAGGGTGAAGATTGGAAGCCTGTTGCCTATGCCTCCAGGTCTATGACTGATACTGAGTGTCGATACGCCCAGATTGAAAAGGAATGTCTCGGCTTGGTAGTTGGACTAGAAAAGTTTCATGGCTACATATATGGACTTCCCACCTTCACAGTTGAGACAGACCACAGCCCACTGGTTGCCATCATAAAAAAGAACCTGAATGAGATGTCTCCAAGGATTCAACGACTCATGATGAAGCTGCAAAGATATGACTTTGAACGGATCTACACACCATGCAAATACATAGTGTTAGCAGATGCACTATCCCAAGCACCCACAATGAGTCATGTGAGCTCTACTGAAGAAGACGTGAATGTTCATGTGAGTATGGTCACTGCTGCGCTGCCCGTGTCAGACTCAAAATCAAAGCAAATAGCAGAAGAAACAGTAAAAAATACAGTATTACAAACAGTAATAGAGAACATTCATCATGGTTGGCCAAAAGGTTCCTGTCAAAAATATTTTCACATAAGGTCAGAATTGAGTGTCGCAAGTGGACTATTACTAAAACATGACAGAATAGTCATTCCACAGGCTCTACGTCAAGACATGCTCAAAAGGATTCATGAGGGACACCTCGGAATTGAAAAATGCAAAAGGAGTGTAAGAGTCACTGTTTATTGGCCTGGCATAAATAAGGACATTGAGAACATGATAGGCAAATGTGAGACATGTCAGAAACACCAAAACAAACAAACAAAGGAACCAATGATAGTAGCTGACATACCAACAGCACCATGGCAAAAGGTTGGTATGGACCTTTTTCATTTAAATGGTAAAGACTATCTAATAGTGATTGACTACTATTCTAACTATCCTGAGATGGCACTGCTCTCAAGCACCATGGCAAGCAGTGTCATAATGCATGTGAAATCCATCTTCGCCAGACATGGAATTCCCAGGATTGCTGTTAGCGACAATGGTCCGTGCTTCAACTGTAAGGAGTGGCAACAGTTTGCAGCACATTATGACTTTCAACACATCACATCCAGTCCTTTGTATGCTCAGTCGAATGGTAAGGCAGAGAAAGGTGTTCAAGTTCTCAAGCAGCTACTGAAGAAAGTGACAGAAAGCAAGTCTGATCCTTATCTCGCCCTGCTGAGCTACCAAGCCTCACCTTTAGACTCTGGTTCTTCACCTGCTGAACTCCTAATGGGTCGCAAGTTGCATACCACGCTACCCTGCTGTGCAAAAGAAAAGCAGAGTAAGGAACTGAGACAGAGACTTCAACTGTTAAAGCTGAAACAGAAATCATACTATGACAAGTCATCCAAAACTCTGAAACCATTGACAAGGGATGATGTTGTCAGGATTGAGGATCCAGATGCATGGAACAGGAAAGCTACAGTTCTTGAGGAAGTAGGACCAAGGTCATACACTGTTAGAACTGAGGAAGGACAGATTCTCAGGAGGAACCGCCGTTCCCTCCTAAAAACACAAGAGACTATCGAAGAGCAAATCAATGACAATGCCGCAACTGAATCTTGTCACTCACCACCAGAACAATCTAACACAAATACACATACAGGCTCTCATGAAAACACATCAGACTTACCTGTACTGAGAAGATCCACACGTGAAGTAAAAAAGCCTGATAGACTTAATCTTTGAGTACAAAGAAAACTACCTCCCCTCCCCTTTCAGCATTCCGCAGGGACCGCTCTCTCCGAGACACCCTAGTCCACTCCTCTATCACCCCAAACAGCCCTTCCCCTTCGCCTGGCACCTTCCCGTGCAAGCGGAGGAGATGTAACACCTGCCCCTATACCTCCCCCCTCCCCACTGTCCAGGGCCCCAAACACCCCTTCCAGGTGAAACAGCGATTTACTTGTACTTCTCGCAATCTAGTATACTGTATTCGCTGCTCACGATGCGGTCTCCTCTATATTGGGGAGAGCAAACGCAGATTGGGTGACTGCTTTGCGGAACACCTCCGTTCAGTCCGTAAGGGTGACCCCGAGCTTCCGGTCGCCTGTCATTTCAATTCACCGCTCCATTCCCACTCGGACCTCACCGTCCTTGGCCTCTTGTACTGTTCCACGGAAGCTCAACGTAAACTCGAGGAACAGCAGCTCATCTTCCGATTAGGCACTCTGCAGCCTTCCGGTCTCAATATCGAGTTCAACAATTTCAGATCATAACCTCGGCCCCTATTTCATTTTCACTTATATTTTTCCACTCCTTTCCTTTCCCCCCCCCCCCCCTTTCCTTTTGTTTCTCTCTCACACCTGGCAGCTATCTTTTGCCCTGCCAGTACACTTTACACCTAATCACAGCCTATTACCATCTCGTCTAGCTTCTAATCTCTTTTACTTCTTTTGGTTCTTTTATTCTTTCGTCCGATCGCAGCCCTGCCTTCGATCTAGTTCCTTTTCTCTCCAGTTTTGAAGAAGGGTCAAACCCGAAACGTCAACTCAAATTTCTCTCCACGGATGTTGCCTGACTTGCTGAGTTTTTCCAGCATTTTCTGTTGTTATTTTGAAAATGTATTGACTGTTGAAGATGTTTATGTTGTTATTGATTGATATTGATTGATACTGATTTTGTTTAACCTCAAAGGGGATGTAATGATCAGTAACCTGTCATTCTGGAACGGTACACTAGGTGGTGCTGTATGTATATAAGAGTGGGCTACCCAGGATGCACTAGGTTACCCACAAGGCAGCAGTCAAGATGGAGGCCTCTACAGATACTGTACCTAGTCCACATGTGCTCAATAAAGTGTCTAGCAAAAGCTAGCTGTTCTTAATAAAAACGACTAGTTATTAAAGGTCCAGTGTCTTCCAGGACTAACCGGTGCATCACCTTCGCCACTGACCTCAACAGTCAGCAAGAGAGAACTGGGGATTTGCAGCAGTGGCCAGCTTCCCTCACATACAGGGTGTCATTGACTGCACACCTGTTGCCACCAGGACAGATCATCAGTTTGAAGTATTCATCAATAGAAAAGTCAACCACCCCATCAATGTGCAGCTAGTGGCTGATCTCAGAAGCTGGATCATGCAAGTTTCTTCAAGGTAGCCAGGCAGCTAGAGGAGCCAAAGCACCAGCAACAGGCCTCGTCAGACAAAGAAGATAAGGACGAAGAGGAGGAAGCAGCAGAAGAAGGAGGCCCACCTCAATGCCTTGCAGCAAGAGATATCAGCAATTCTGGTGAGATGCTCATGCTTTTCAGACCTTATTACCTCCTTCACCAGTCCCTTAATCCTGCATTGTAGAATATTGACACCATTCAGATTCCTCCCCTAGCAATGATATACTGAGAATACAGACTCAGAAGCTGCTATGTAATCGTAACATGGACCAAAGTGTCAAATGTAATAAAGGTGATAAAGTTAATACCAAGCATAATTAACTTGAATTTATCTCTCATCCAAGTGCTCGATCCATTGTGCTTTTCTTAAAAGAAGATTTCCTAAGTCTACTACCCCAATGGGGGTGCTCCACTAATGGCCTCAGCAAAGCTCGAAAGCTGCTGTTCACCAAGTTGTGAGACACTCATGGTTGATGTATTCTAGGTGCTCAAGCTTGTGAGGCCTGGCTACAGACTGCTGCTCCATGGCTGCTACCGGGGCAGTCTACTGGTCCAGCTGACTTGCTGGCACTGTGACGGGATTGGTTCGGGGGTGGGGATGGGGGTTTTTTGCAAATGAAGGAGCAGATGTTCTGACATCTTGACAGCGCGCCACTGTCACTCCCATGGGGCTTTGAAGGAGCCATTTATTTTCTGCAGTCTACTCTCATGGGAAGTGATCTGCAGGAGAGCAGACCGCAGAAACTGAGAGGCTCCTTCAAAGCTCCTGTCTATTCGATCCATGAATCTGTCCGGGGTGGACATCACTCTGTCCATGTTGGACGCATGTATGTTGGAGCTCAGAGCCTGCACGGCTGCATTTGAGCTTCCACCAAAACTGCAAAGCGTACAAATATGGAGCACATTCTCCAGGGTAAACTGCAGAACGCTGTTACCATGTGACATGACACCATACAGGCTGGAAGTGGACTGCTCCATACTCTCAGCCATAGTGGTGAAATTCCTTGGCAGGTCTTCCAGTACCTTATACAGCTGTTTGTGTGATGCCAGTGTTTTCTTTTTCTGTAGTTGTCATCTATATATTGCTGAGCAGAGCTAGGAGAGGTCCTCACCCTCTCGTGAGCTGTCTGCTGTGCTGTTCCTGCCACCGGTACCTGCTGCTGCTCACTGGTGCTCTGTGACTCACCGTGTGCAGACTCCTCGAAATCACTATCTAACCCATGCAGCATGCCAATGTCTGAGCTGGTACTTGGGAGGGATGGAGTGCTTGACGGTGCATTTTTGGTAGGTGTAATCTCTTCTGAGCTGTCTTCTTCATCAGAAGGTGTTTGCTGCTGAGTTGAATCTAGAGGAAAAAGAAAAGGGACAAAGCTTAGGGTGGGAGACCGAGACAGGACATTAGCAGGTGAGAATAGCCTTTGAAGATGGGCAGCTTGCAGCAACTTTGCTGAGGTGAAGGAAGGGCTGTAATGTACTCTGCAGGCACCCTGCTCTGGTAAGCCACCAGCCCCGCCTTCGCTGGTGGTGCTGGCTCAGCCTGGGCCACTGATATCCAGGGCTTCCTGCTCTGCTTGGGTGAGGGCAATGACGTTAGGTGTTTCCCCTCCAGTCTTGCTCCTCTCATTCATGTTGTGTGTCATTTTCTTTCTGCAGACAGAGAGGGTGAAAGATAGTGAGGGTGTGTTGAGTTGGTGAGTGAAGATATGTGGGGCTTGTTATAAATCTCATCATCAAGAAACTACTTATGAAATAACGTTGGACGGCCAGCTGGTGGCGCCGTCCAAGGAGTATAAATACTCGGGCGTGGGCCCCAGCTTGCCAGGGACATTTTGTAAGACAAGGAGCTAGTGAAATACAACTAGACTTCCATGTTCTGAAACAAGTTGATTAAAGCCTTGCTTTATGCTCAAACCAAGTGTGTTGTGAGTTTTATTACGTCAGGGCTTGTGTATAGAAAGTGGTTGTCACAAGAGGTGGAGAAACAGCAAGGTGGAATGAGGATGGGGAGGTGCTAAACTGCAAAGGGAATTGTGTCTGTTGTTAAATGAGGTGGGAGGGGTTGGCGGTAGTGCAAGTGTTAGAATGGTGTTCGTATGTGGTGTGAAGAGAAGAAAGGAAGAGGTGAATGTGCTTGTAATGAGATATTGAGGTGTTGTGTAACCTTGGGCTGGATTTTCTCAATGGAGATGTGTTGGAGGTGGGAATGCTGCTTGCCTGGTTTCAGTCCTGCCTCCATCAGCCTCTGGCCAACCAGCGGGGTCTTCCCCTGATTGACCTTGTTAAACCCACAAGGCGGGCTCAGCAAACCAATTAGGTGGAAGTCAGTGACAGAGCACGTCAACATATGACGTGTCATCTGTCAAGAATTTTTGAAAGAAGAAATGTCATCATTTGACAGCTCTGTGAAGCTGTCAAACACTGACATTCTGTGTAGTTTGATGAGTTCTTGTGTTCAGGACTCATCAAACATTTCTACTTTATAGAAATCAGATGACTGTTGGATCCAACAGCCAGTCTGTGATCTCTACAATGGAGATGCCGGGACTCCGGCTCCACAGCGGCTGAAGGCTGTAGGCAGAAACAAAGGTTAGTGAACATTTTCTAACACTTTACACTCACCTCACATACTTAGCACTCCATACTTGCACCCATCACTCACCCCTACAGCGCACTTTCAGACCCCTCCGACCCCCGCAGCCCTCCTACTCGACTCCTACACCCTGGCAGGTTTCCCCGAGGTCAGGGAGCCCACATTTTGAAACAAAAAATGGGGATAATCTTATTTTCTGCCTGTTAGCTACCTGTTAACAGGCAGTTAATAGGCTTTAATCCCTTTCCCGCCTCGAGGAGATGGGACCCGGGGCAGGACGGCGTCCCGCCTCCTGGCAAGATTCTGCAACTTTCCCAGCAGTTCCGCCTCCATACCCGCCTCCTCGGGGCTGAGGAAATCCTGCCCCTTGTAATTGAGACGAGCAAATTATTGAAAATGGTGGGGGTACAGGTGAAAAGAGTGTTGTGAAATGCTGTTGAGTGAGGCGGAGAAATTAAGAGCTGTACTCACCCTTGCTGCTCTTTTGAGGTCATGGAACTTTTTCCTATTCTGAAGCCAGGTCCTAGATGTGATGCTGGAGGCACTGATCTTTTCAGCCACCTCTGTCTGCTCCTGCTTCATTCTGGATTTGGGGACACTCTTGTGGCTTCTGCGGAAGAGTGTTCCCTCCTTCCCCACACTTCCTCAATTAAAACCTCCAGGGAGGCATCAGGGAATCGTGGGTCAGCCTTTCTGCTCTTGCTATCTGCCAGAAAGCATTTTCCAATAGTGTCCAATATTCCAACAACCAAACAATGTCCAGCAATGTCCAACAATGCCCATCAATGTTCAACAATGTCCAACAATGTCCAACAATGTTCAGCAATGTCCAACAGTGTCCAACAATGTTCAGCAATGTCCAACAATGCTACAATGTCCAACAGTGTCCAACAATGTTCAGCAATGTCCAACAATGTTCATCAATGTTCAACAATGTCCAACAGTGTCCAACAATGTTCAGCAATGTTCAACAATGCAGCAATGTCCAACAGTGTCCATCAATGTTCAACAATGTCCAACAATATCCAGCAATATCCAACAGTGCCCATCAATGTTCAGCAATGTCCAACAGTGTCCAACACTGTTCAGCAATGTCCAACAATATCCAGCAATGTCCAACAATGTCCAGCAATGTTCAACAATGTCCAACAATATCCAGCAATGTCCAACAATGTCCAGCAATGTTCAACAATGTCCAGCAATGTCCAACAGTATCCAGCAATGTCCAACAATGCAACAATGTCCAACAGTATCCAACAATGTCCAACAATGTCCAACAATGCAACAATGTCCAACAATGCAACAATGTCCAACAATATCCAACAATGTCCAGCAATGTCCAACAATGCTACAATGTCCAACAATGCAACAATGTCCAACAATATCCAACAATGTCCAACAATGTCCAACAATGCAACAATGTCCAACAATGTCCAACAATGCAACAATGTCCAACAATATCCAACAATGTCCAACAATGTCCAACAATGCAACAATGTCCAACAATGCAACAATGTCCAACAATGCAACAATGTCCAACAATGCGGCAATGTCCAACAATGCAACAATGTCCAACAATGCAACAATGTCCAACAATGTCCAACAATGTCCAACAATGCAACAATGTCCAACAATGCAACAATGTCCAACAATGCAACAATGTCCAACAGTATCCAACTGTTTTCAAAAATTGTCCAACTGTTTCCAACAATATCCACCAGTTTTTAACAGTTTCCAATAGTTGAAAATCAGTTTCAAGTCAGGAAATTAAAGCAAGTAATCCAACCTTGCTTTAAGAGGTATATCTCTGCTTTAAGTAGTCAGCAATTGCACATGGCAGGGAAGCAGGCTGTCCACTTCTGCAGGTAATTGGGAGGGCAACCCACCCATGATATTCTAATGAGGCCCGGGAGTTAAAATGGCCCAGGCCTCATATTGAACGCTCCGTGAGGGATTCCCAGCAGTCCCGCACCCCGCCCATCCTGAACGTGCCCCAAGTTTAAAATCAGAGATAAAATACAGACAGGAGGGTTCCAGATGATTCCAGTTTATATTGAATGGCACTCAAGTAGCCAACAAGGTGGGCATTTGACCACTTGAGTCTGGAGGTGATAAAGATATGGATGAACGTTTTAGCAGTAGTGAGGGTGATGTAAGGCCAGACGTGGACAATATTTCAAAGGTGTTCATGGCGATGGACTGGATATAGGGTTTGAAGATAAGCTTGGTCCAACAGGACATTGGTGTACACCATCAGATGCCAACAGTTCAGGGAGTGTACCTCACTCACTAACATGAGTGACTGCAGATTTTTAACTCATACCTCGGGGAAAAAGTCCCACAAAAAAAAAAGCAAACTAGAAAATTAAAATTAAAATTCAGACCCTCACTATGATCCACTGAACAAACTCCCAAACTTGACTAGTAGAAAATATATCCAGGAATGAGATCAGGTAAAATAACTTGTGTGCATACATTTACATACTTGCCTAAAAAACTTTGGTACGAATGCTCACAACCATTCCATAGCAATTATAAATGGGTGACAATTATAAATTAGAGAAGCGTGCAATAAGGGCACAGCAGTTATCATAGGTGACTTTAATCTACAGGAAACTTTGTGCTATCTGGCACCGACGGGACCGAGCTGTTGCCGTCCCATCAAAACTGCCGGACAAACCAGCGCTAATGTTGAAACATACAGAGATTTTGAGCTCCGTATCTGGCAACAAACCCTGTTGCTTAGCAACAGCTTCTAAACAGTCGGCCGTACCTTGCAAACGTCTCTGTACCTTAGCAACAGCTTCAGCGAGACCTTGCAGAGCTTGACTGGTGAAAAAAAAGCAACGAAAAGAAAAAAAAACTAAGGAAACAGCTCCTGATTTTTGCCGGTGGCTCGAGTATTCCAGACAGTTAACCTCCAGATAAACCAAAGTTTCTTGTAGATTGGGCTAACCAAATTAGTAACAATACTGTGGAGGAGGAATTCCTAGAGTGTATACAGGATGGTTTCCTGGATACAATATGTCAAGGAACGAACTAGAGATCAGGCCATCTTAGACTGGGTATTATGTACTGAGAAAGGATAACTTAGCAATCTTGTTGTGTGAGGCCCCTTGGGTCAGAGCAATCATAATATGATAAAATTCTTCATTAAGATGGAGAGCGAAGTAGTTGACTCAGAGACTAGGGTCCTGAATTTAAATAAAGGGGACTACGTTGGTATGAGGTGCGAGTTGGGTAGGATAAATGGTTCATTCTCGGACTGGCAATCAGTAACTAGTGGTGTTCCACAGGGGTCAGTGCTAGGTCCCCAACTCTTTACAATCTATATTAACGATTTGGAGGAGGGGACCGAGAGTAACATATCAAAGTTTGCAGATGATACTAAGATGGGAGGGAAAGTAGTGAGTGAGGAGGACATAAAAAACCTGCAAGGGGACATAGACAGGCTAAGTAAGTGGGCAGAGATTTGGCAGATGGAATACAATACTGGAAAGTGTGAGGTTATGCACTTTGGCAGGAAAAATCGTAGAGCAAGTTATTATCTTAATGGCAAGAAACTGGAAAGTACTGAAGTACAAAGGGATCTGGGGGTCCTGGTGCACGAAACTCAAAAGGTTAGTATGCAGGTGCAGCAAGTGATTAAGAAGGCCTTTCATTGCTAGGGGGATAGAATATAAAAATAGGGAGGTATTGCTTCAGTTGTACAAGGTATTGGTGAGACCGCACCTGGAATACTGCATACAGTTTTGGTGTCCATACTTAAGACAAGACATACTAGCTCTCGAGTCAGTACAAAGAAGGTTCACTCGGTTAATCCCGGGGATGAGGGGATGGACATATGAGAAGAGGTTGAGTAGATTGGGACTCTACTCATTGGAGTTCAGAAGAATGAAAGGCGATCTTATTGAAACATATAAGATTGTGAAGGGGTTGGATCGGGTGGATGCGGGGAGGATGTTCCAGATGATGGGTGAAACTAGAACTAGGGGGCATAGTCTTAGAATAAGGGGCTGCTCTTTCAAAACTGAGATGAGGAGGAACTACTTCACTCAGAGAGCGGTAGGTCCATGGAATATGCTGCCCCAAAAAGCTGTAGAAGCTACATCATTACATAAATTTAAAACAGAAATAGACAGTTTCCTAGAAGTAAAGGGAATAAAGGGTTATGGGGAGCGGACAGGAATTTGGACATGAGTCTAGGTTCGGATCGGTCATGGCCCTGTGGGTAGCGGAGCGGGCCCAGGGGCCATGTAGCCTGATCCTGCTCCTATTTCATGTGTCTAATTCTGTTAGATTCAGGAGATGGTTCTGTGATAGTAGATTGGCGGTTAGGATCAGATCAGCCATGATCTTATTGAATGGCGGAGCAGGCTCGAGGGGCCGATTGGCCTACTCCTGCTCCTATTTCTTATGTTCTTATGTTCTTATGATTGATTGGGGAATAACACTCAAAGGGTTGACAGTGGATGGGCATTGGCAAACATTCAAAGATCGCATGGATGAACTACAGAATTTGTTCATCCCAATTTGGCATAAAAATAAAACAAAAAAGGTGACTCAACCGTGGCTAACAAGGGAAATTAGGGATAGCATAAGATCCAAGGAGAGGACATATAAATTGGCCAGAAAAAGCAGTAAACCTGAGGATTGGGAGCAGTTTAGGATTCAACAAAGGAGGACAAAGGGATTAATTAAGAGGGGGAAAATAGAGTATGAGAGTAAGCTTTCAGAGAACATAAAAACTGACTGTAAAAGCTTTTATAGATATGTGAAGAGAAAAAGATTGATGAAGTCAAGTGTGGTAAACCACTTTTATCGTTACACTATAGTTATCACTGTTGTATTGTTATCACCGTTATCACTGTTGTATCACGATACGAGGTCGCCTCTTGTCGCGCTGTTATACCTGGGCTGACCACCTCCGACTCCGCCCATGGCTCCACCTACCTGCCCAGGTATAAAGGTAGTCGACTGGCTGGTATTCCTCCTTGTTGGACCCGATCACCCACGAGGGTGGGCTCTGTTATTTAGTCAATAAAAACCTTTAGTTACGTTCCTAACTCGTCGCTTTTTATTGGACGAATTGATAGGTATATCAATTTTATTGACTAAATTTTAAAGATGTCTACTACTGACCAGCCAGGAGCCCTCCCAGAAGCACAGCCACAGCAGCTTTCAGACACCGGGCTACACCAGCCACACCAGCCGGCTTGGCTGCAAGCCCTCAAACCACCGTACCTGGATCTAAACCCACAGGCAGCAAACTCAGCCCTCAACTTCAAACACTGGCTGGACTGCTTCGAATCCTACCTGGAAGAATCCGGCGCCCCGCAGAGATCCAAACTAAGACTTCTGAACGCCCAAGCGAGCCCGAGAGTATACGCACTCATCCAGGATACGACTACATACGAGGCCGCTATCAACCTACTGAAACAGCAGTACCGCAGCCCGGTAAATTACATGTACACCAGGCACCTCCTAAGATCCCGCCCGCAACAGCCAGGAGAGTCTGTAGCTGAATTTTTACGGGCGCTAAGAGCACTCGGCAGGAACTGTGACTTTAAAGCGGTGACGGCTGTTGAAAATACGGAAGATAATATCCGCGATGCCTTTGTGAAAGGCCTACGGTCCGACTACTCACGGCAAAGACTGCTTGAAGCTGAAGACCTCGACCTGGACAAAGCTGAAGCCCTCGCTCTCTCCCTGGAGGTGGCCCATCAGGACCAGGAGGCGTTTTCCAGGTACTGCTCGCGACCCTGGGACTCGGGCCCGACCCCTACCGCAATACCCTTCGCAGCGCCGCCCCCGGGACCTACCTCAGCGTCGGCGTCCCGGACCCGACCGGGCCCGCCACCCCCGGTACCGGCTCCGACATCGGGCACCCGCGATCGGGCCGCCGGCTGCTTCTTTTGCGGCCAGGAGAAGCACCCGAGGTCGCGCTGCCCAGCCAGGAACTCTACCTGCTCAACCTGCAGGAAGAAAGGCCACTTCTCTAAGGCCTGCAGGAGCGGATCTTCAGAGGCCAGCAGTGCCTCATGCGAACTGTGGGGGCGGCCATCTTCTTTCACGGCAACTGAGGCCAGTATCCCCACACGTGAGTCATGGGGGCGGCCATCTTTGATCAAGGCAACCGACCCCAATAGTGCCTCATGTGAGTTATGGGGGCAGCCATCTTCTCCGCCATTTTGTCCTACCTCGTGGGAGACGCCATTTTACCCACCACGCCCGACTGCCACCGGGCCCCCGGACCCGACGACCGCCTCGCCCGCAGACGACAACGACTCGCTTACCTACACACTAGCCTCCGTCACTCTGGATCAAGCCCGCCCACACCACCTGTCCAAGTCAATGATGGACATCAAAGTAAACGGCCACGCCACGACCTGCCTGTTCGACAGCGGAAGCACGGAGAGCTTCATCCACCCAGACACGGTGAGCCACTACTCCCTCCCTGTCCTGCCAACGCGCAACCGAATCTCGATGGCATCGAGGTCCCACGCCACGGACATTAGCGGCTACTGTGCTGTGACCTTGTCGGTTAAGGGTACAGAGTATAAAAACTTTAAACTCCTCGTCCTCCCCCAGCTCTGCGCTGCCGTCCTACTAGGGCTGGACTTCCAATCCCACCTCCAAAGTGTAACCCTAGCATACGGTGGACCCCTCCCCCCACTCACAGTCGACAACCAGCGAAGGTTAAACCGCCCACCGCGTAACACCTGCAGCCTATCCACCCTCAAGGTGCCGCCACCTTCCCTGTTCGCTAACCTCACCCCCGACTGCAAACCCGTCGCTACCAAGAGCAGGCGGTACAGCGCTGGGGACAGAGCTTTCATTAGCTCTGAGGTGCAGCGTCTCCTGAAGGAGGGCATCATCGAGGGGAGCAACAGCCCCTGGCGTGCCCAGGTCGTGGTCGTTAAGACCGGCGATAAAAATCGCCTGGTCATCGACTACAGCCAGACCATAAACAGATACACCCAGCTGGACGCATACCCCCTTCCCCGCATATCTGACATGGTCAATCAGATTGCACAATACCGCGTATTCTCGACCATCGACCTTAAGTCGGCCTACCACCAACTCCCTATCCACCCCGAGGACCACCAGTACACCGCCTTCGAGGCGAATGGGCGCCTATACCACTTCCTTAGGGTCCCCTTCGGTGTCACCAACGGGGTCTCGGTCTTCCAAAGGGAGATGGACCAGATGGTTGACCAGAACGGACTGCAGGCCACATTCCCCTACCTAGATAACGTCACCATCTGCGGCCGCGACCGGCAGGACCACGACGTGAATCTGGAGAAATTCCTCCGTACAGCCCAACGGCTGAACCTCACCTACAATAAGGAGAAATGTGTGTTTAACACCTCGCGCCTTGCCATCCTTGGCTGTGTAGTAGAGAACGGACTCATCGGCCCCGACCCCGAAAGAATGCGCCCCCTCATGGAGCTACCCCTCCCCCACTGCCCTAAGGCACTTAAGAGAACCCTGGGGCTCTTCACCTACTATGCCCAATGGGTGCCCAATTATGCGGACAAAGCCAGACCCCTCATGAAGTCCACATCCTTCCCCCTTACGGAGGAAGCGTGCGCAGCCTTCTCCCTCATTAAGGGAGACATTGCCAAGGCCACTATGCACGCAGTGGATGAGTCCATCCCCTTCCAAGTCGAGAGCGATGCATCCGACTTCGCCCTAGCCGCCACCCTTAACCAGGAGGGGAGACCGGTGGCCTTCTTCTCAAGGACCCTACAGGGCCCTGAGATCCGACACTCGTCGGTCGAGAAGGAGGCCCAGGCGATTGTGGAGGCGGTACGACGCTGGAGACACTACCTGGCAGGCAAACGATTTACCCTCCTTACCGACCAACGTTCGGTCGCTTTTATGTTTAATAACAAGCTGAGGGGCAAAATCAAGAATGACAAGATCTTGAGGTGGAGAATCGAGCTCTCCACCTATGATTATGATATCTTGTACCGGCCAGGTAAGCTGAACGAACCCCCCGATGCTCTGTCACGAATTACATGCGCCAGCGCGCAAAGTGATAGACTTCAGACCCTCCACAACGACCTCTGCCACCCCGGGGTCACCAGACTTTACCACTTCATTAAGGCCCGCAACCTGCCCTACTCCATCGAGGAGGTCAGGACCATAACCAGGAACTGCCAGACCTGTGCCGAGTGCAAACCGCATTTCTTTAGGCCGGACAGAGCAAGCCTGATCAAGGCCACCCGCCCCTTCGAGCGCCTGAGCATCGACTTTAAGGGGCCCCTCCCGTCCTCTGACCGTAATGTGTACTTCCTCAACATTGTTGATGAGTACTCCCGTTTCCCCTTTGCCTTCCCCTGCCCAGACATGACCAGTACCACGGTCATTAAATGCCTGAACGACCTCTTCGCCTTGTTCGGGTTCCCAAACTATATACATAGTGACCGGGGCTCCTCTTTCATGAGCGAGGAACTCCGTCAGTTCCTACTAGCGAGAGGTATTGCAGCAAGTAGGACCACCAGCTACAACCCCCGAGGGAACGGCCAGGTGGAAAGAGAGAACGCGACGGTATGGAAGGCCGTCCTCTTAGCCTTAAAGTCTAAGGGCCTCCCAACCTCCCGCTGGCAGGAAGTCCTCCCGACAGCGCTGCACTCCATCCGGTCACTACTTTGCACTGCCGTTAACGCCACCCCCCATGAACGAATGTTTGTTTTCCCCAGGAAGTCGACTACGGGAACCACTCTACCAACCTGGCTGACCTCTCCGGGGCCCGTCTTGCTGCGAAAGCACGTGAGGGCCCATAAAACAGACCCCCTGGTCGAGAGGGTGAACCTCCTGCACGCCAACCCCCAGTACGCCTACGTGGCTTACCCAGACGGGCGGGAGGACACTGTCTCCTTACGAGACCTCGCACCCTCGGGCACTCCGGAGACACCACCTTTACCCCCCCCCACCACCCCCCCAATTCCAGCCCAGGTAGACGGCATGCCAGAACCCCACGAGCCTTCGCCGACCACGCAGACACCAGCACTAACACCGGATAATGCAGCACTGCCGCTGCGACGATCGGAGAGGCTTACGAGGCCTCCGGACAGACTGACATACCAGAACTGGTAGTACTCTTCACCCCGCCGGACTCAAATCTAAACAAGGGGTGAATGTGGTAAACCACTTTTATCGTTACACTATAGTTATCACTGTTGTATTGTTATCACCGTTATCACTGTTGTATCACGATACGAGGTCGCCTCTTGTCACGCTGTTATACCTGGGCTGACCACCTCCGACTCCGCCCATGGCTCCACCTACCTGCCCAGGTATAAAGGTAGTCGACTGGCTGGTATTCCTCCTTGTTGGACCCGATCACCCACGAGGGTGGGCTCTGTTATTTAGTCAATAAAAACCTTTAGTTACGTTCCTAACTCGTCGCTTTTTATTGGACGAATTGATAGGTATATCATCAAGCGTAGGTCCCTTGCAGTCAGAATCAGGGGAATTTATAATGGGGAACAAAGAAATGGCAGACCAATACATACATTGGTTCTGTCTTCACAAATGAGGATACAAATAACCTCCCAAAGATGTCAGGGAACATAGGGTCTAATGACAGGGAGGAACTGAAAGAAATCAGTATTTGTAGGGAATGGCGTTAGGGAAATTGATGGGATTGAGGGCCAATAAATCCCCAGGGCCTGATAATCTACATCCTAGGGTACTTAAGGAAGTGGCCCTAGAAATAATAGATGCATTGCTGGTCATCTTCCAAAATTCGATAGACTCTGGAACAGTACCCATGGACTGGCGGGTAGCTAATGTTACCCCACTGTTCAAAAACGGTGGTAGAGAGAAAACGGGGAATTACAGACCGGTAAGCCTGACATCGGTAGTGGGGGAAATGCTAGAGTCCATTATAAAGGAGGTAATAGCAGAGCACTTGGAAAAAAGTGACCGGATCGGACAAAGTCAACATGGATTTACAAAAGGTAAATCGTGCTTGACTAATCTACTGGAATTTTTTGAGGATGTAACTGGTAAAATAGATAAGGGAGAACCAGTGGATGTGTTGTATTTGGATTTTCAAAAGGATTTCGATAAGGTCCCGCATAAGAGATTAGCATGTAAAATTAAGGCACATGGGATTGGGGGCAAGGTATTGACTTGGATAGAGAACTGGTTGGCAGACAGAAAGCAAAGAGTTGGAATAAATGGCTCTTTTCTGAGTGGCAGGCAGTGGGCTACCACAGGGATCGGTCCTTGGACCCCAGCTGTTCACAATATATATTAATGATCTGGACAAGGGAACTAGATGTAATATCTTAGTGTAATAGCAAAATACTGCGGATGCTGGAAATCTGAAATAACAACAGAAAATGCTGGAAATACTCAGCAGGCCAGGCAGCATCCGTGAAACGTTAACTCTGTTTCTCTCCCCACGGATGCTGCCTGGCCTGCTGAGTATTTCCAGCATTTTCTGTTGTTATTTTAGATGTAATATCTCCAAGTTTGCAGACGACACAAAGCTGGGTGGGCATGTGTGCTGTGAGGAGGATACCGAGAAACTTCAGTATGATTTGGACAGGTTGGGTGATTGGGCAGATGCATGGCAGATGCAATATAACGTGGATAAATGCGAGGTTATCCACTTTGGTGTCAAAAACAGGAAGGCAGATTATTATCTGAATGGCAATAGATTGGGAGAAGGGGAAGTGCAACGAGACCTGGGCATCCTTGTGCACCAGTCGCTGAAAGTAAGCATGCAGGTGCAGCAGGCGGTTAAGAAGGCAAATGGTATGTTGGCCTTTGTAGCGAGAGGGTTTGAGTACAGGAACGAGGATGTCTTGCTGCAGTTGTACAGGGCCTTGGTGAGACCACATCTTGAGTATTGTGTGCAGTTTTGGTCGCCTTATCTGAGGAAGGGTGTTCTTGCCATGAAAGGAGTGCAGCGAAGATTCACCAGGCTGATACCTGGGATGGCAGGAATGACGTATGAGGAGAGATTGAGTTGATTGGGCTTGTACACGCTGGAGTTTAGAAGAATGAGAGGGGATCTCATCGAAACTTATAAAATTCTAACAGGACTAGACAGACTAGATGCTGGAAGGATGTTCCCGATGGTCGGGGAGTCCAGAACCAGGGGTCACAGTCTAAGGATAAGGGGTAAGCCATTTAGGACAGAGATGAGGAGGAATTTCTTCACCCAGAGAGTGGTGAACCTGTGGAATTCTCTACCAAAGAAGGCAGTAGAGGCCAATTCATTAAATATATTCAAGAAGGAGTTGGATATATTTCTTAAGGCTAAAGGGATCAAGGGATATGGAGAGAAAGCAGGAATAGGGTACTGAATTTGGATGATCAGCCATGATCTAATTGAATGGCGGAGCAGGCTCGAGGGGTCGAATGGCCTACTCCTGCTCCTATCTTCTCCTATCTTCTATGTTTCTATGTCATGTGGCTTTAATCTAAAGGGCTATTTTATTTACCGAATTAGGGAGAAAGAAAAGAATAGGAGAAAAAGGTGAGTGAGTGAGAGCCACAGAGAGGGGGAAAAAAAAGACAGAAAGAATGGAAAACACACAGAACCTGGCCACGATTTGGAACTAAGGGGCAGATAACGTGCTCGCGAGCCCAGAAGTACGTGGCTCATTCGGGGATTCCAGGGAAATAGAGGCCAATTAGGGATAGAGATAGGAAAATTTGGCAATTAATACAGATTGAGGCAAGTCGTACTTACACTGACAGGTTCAGCACAAATGCATTTCTACAGTCATAAAAATAGAGTCAAACACCCATGACTTTAAATGTCACTTTCCTAACAAAAATTCTCAAAGTGATATTTGCAATACCTGTCACACTGGATACAGATGCAGTACTCATGCTGGAAAAACTCCCTATAAAAAGAGTACAAGCTATTAGTTCAGACATGATGTAAGGACAGACTCGAGTCAACAAATCAGGAACAGAAATAAAGGCCCCAATATTTATAGGGAGGCTGGGAGGGAGTGGGGGAGCAGTTCTGCTCAGAGAGAGGGCAGCAGAGCGAGTGGACAGCAGAGCGAGAGGACAGCGGAGCGAGGGGACAGCACAGCGAGAGGACAGCAGAGTGAGAGGACAGCAGAGCGAGAGGACAGTGAGAGGACAGCAGAGTGAGAGGACAGCAGAGTGAGAGGACAGCAGAGCGAGGGGACAGCACAGCGAGAGGACAGCAGAGTGAGAGGACAGCAGAGCGAGAGGACAGTGAGAGGACAGCAGAGTGAGAGGACAGCAGAGCGAGAGGACAGCAGAGCGAGAGGACAGCGAGAGGGCAGCAGAGCGAGAGGACAGCAGAGAGAGAGGACAGCGAGAGGACAGCAGAGTGAGAGGACAGCAGAGCGAGAGGACAGTGAGAGGACAGCAGAGTGAGAGGACAGCAGAGCGAGAGGACAGCGGAGTGAGAGGGCAGCAGAGAGCGAGGACAGCGAGAGGACAGCAGAGCGAGAGGACAGCAGAGCGAGAGGACAGCGAGAGGACAGCAGAGCGAGAGGACAGCAGAGCGAGAGGACAGCGGAGCGAGAGGACAGCGGAGCGAGAGGACAGCAGAGTGAGTGGACAGCAGAACGAGAGGACAGCAGAACGAGAGGACAGCAGAACGAGAGGACAGCACAGCGAGAGGACAGCAGAGTGAGTGGACAGCAGAGCAAGAGGACAGCGGAGCGAGAGGACAGCGGAGCGAGAGGACAGCAGAGTGAGTGGACAGCAGAGTGAGTGGACAGCGAGAGGACAGCGGAGTGAGAGGACAGCGGAGCGAGAGGACAGCAGAACGAAAGGACAGCAGAGTGAGAGGACAGCAGAACGAGAGGACAGCAGAGCGAGAGGACAGCAGAGCGAGAGGACAGCGGAGTGAGAGGATAGCGGACAGTGGAGTGAGAGGACAGCGGAGCGAGAGGACAGCAGAGTGAGGGGGCAACAACAATAACTTGCATTTATTTAGCACCCTTAACCTACAAAACGTCCCAAGGCACTTTGCATGAGCATTATCAAATGAATTTTAATACCGAGCCACATAAGGAGATATTAGGACAGGTGACGGTCACAGAGGTAGGTTTTAAGGAGCATCTTAAAGGAAGGGGGAACGGTTTAGGGAGGGAATCCAGAGCTTGTGGCCTAGACAGAGTACAGTTCCATCACACCGCTGTGTTCCCATGAGTGTAAAGAGTAATTGATTGCATTCGTGTAGCTCTTCGGGCCCTTGTTCTCAATGCTGTGCCCCACATGAACATTAAGAGCTTTTACTCTCTCAGTGCTCAGCTGATGTGTGATCACCAGTATACATCAGGCAGATCAGTACAGATGTCCCAGCAGTTCCCACAATGCATTATTTCTTGCACCAATCATCTGTGCCTGCCATATTTGTTGGGGAAGATAGAGAAGCGGGATGGCTTCTGGGAGATTGACACCATCCTCTTCAGTCTTGGCTTATGCCCACAATCCAGCAGCCACAAAAAGTAACCTGAACACCGAAACAATGCCCATTCGCCCACCTGGATCATTATTGCGCACTCCATCGGCATCTACAATAGCACTGCCGATATCTGGTAAGATCAGGAGGCAGCTTACAGTCTATCTACCTTAAAACAGTGACTCCGGTACAAGAGGACATCTTTGGTTGCAAAGCGCTTTGGGAGATCCTGAGGTCACGGCAGGCGCTATATAAATGCAAGACTTTCTTTCTTTCCATGTACAGGCGGGCATGCTTTCTGGCAGGGCTCACTAGACAGCGATCGGACTGATTTCTCCCGGCCCTCACACAGCTGCACAGAGGCTAACTGCACCCCAACTGCAGCCGGGGCCGAGATCAGAGCTCAGCACAGGTGGCACAATATTCTACTGGTGTTTCTGAATTAACTTTACATAAAAGAACAAGTAAACAAACCTGAAGTGCTTGTTGTCCTCAAGGAATGAGCTGAAGATA
The DNA here is from genome assembly GCF_052327205.1 of Somniosus microcephalus. Taxonomy (NCBI): domain Eukaryota; kingdom Metazoa; phylum Chordata; class Chondrichthyes; order Squaliformes; family Somniosidae; genus Somniosus; species Somniosus microcephalus. The sequence goes on along the minus strand of NC_141000.1, from coordinate 17,930,969 downwards.
AACAAGATTCAGATTTAATATTGAGAGATCAATAATGATATTGAATGGAAACACAAAGGAACAGTCTTAAAAACCTGTCAAATTCAGATTCTGTTTGCAAAAGGTGTTAAAACTCAGCATGACAATTCATTAAAAATCAATACACCAATGAGCTACCTGTTGTGGTTAACGGAGCAGATGTATTTGGATTGACCTTGACAAGAGCTGGAAACAGACCAGGTCACGTTAAACAGTCGTAAAACCAGAGCTCTTCTTATGATAGATGAATGCAATTACCACGTTATTAGAAAACATTGAGGGAGAAATCCATTATAGCCCAGGAATGGACGGGAACTTTTGAAAAGTTTGAGAATTAGCACCAGGCACTAATGCTTCAGACTGCATGCAAAATTATGCTTCATTGCACAAAAAAAGGATTGGAGTGCTAAATCAAACGCTAATGGCCTAGCTCAGTGATAATAAACTCGCAGCACTGACCAATATCAGGTGCAGTCTAATCACAGGTCATCATTGCCACAGGCTCTTTCCAGTTCTTAAAGGGGAGGTTCATTGATGCTACAGAACCTCGTTCTCAACATTGCTGGCTGTGCAGCTGCCTCAGTAAGCAGCAGCAGGTCAAGGAGAAGGAGCCGGACAAGTTAAGCAGCCGTAATGATGGCAGATCCATGCCCTAGGGAGAGAGCCCGCAGATTCTGCGATCAAGCATTGGAGGAGTTGGTGTCCACAGTGGAAACACGGAGGATCGTGCTCTGCCCAGCAAATGGCAGGAGGCCCTCACTGCAAGTATTCCGCACCATGTGGAGGGAGGAAGCCCAGCACGTCTCGTGCAGCACTGTGGTCCCTAGGACCCACACACAGTGCAGGAAGAAATTTAACGACCTCACTCAGGTGGTCAGGGTGAGTCAATGCTTCAACAAATGCTACATACCACCATCTGAACCACAGTCTGCACACACTGCCCAAAGCACCACACCCACATCTCACACCTTGCAGACAATGACAGCTATTCAACTATGGCAGGCACATCACCCAAACACATTGCTCCACACTCACTCTCACACTTTCCTTTCTCTTGCAGGCCAAGGTGGCTCACAACAGGAGGGAGCAGGAGTGCACAGGCGGGGGACAAGCCAACACCCAACCATTATCTGAGGTGGAGACTCAAGTGCTGCACATTATTGGACACCAGGTGGTGGGCGCCGTGGCCACCGGTGACATTCACCCCCCTTAGGGACCATAACCGTATGTTCATCCCTACTCCTTCTTCTCACATCCCACTTCCCCCTCACCCCACAAGCCTTTTGCACTTTCCAGCTAATCATGCTGCATGCATGCATTTCTCCCTTCCTGCCCCCTCCCCTCACCTTAACCTGAATCTTGTGCCTTTCTGCTTTCAGATAATGAGCAAGCATCTGAGCAGTCTGTCCCTGAGGGTACCGTAGAGAGCGAGGTGGGAGAAGAGGTGGAGGAAGAACACACCGTGTCACTGCATGTCTCACCCGCAGGCACCAGCTCAGATACTGGCACTGCACGTTAGAGGCTAGTATAGTAATGGGACCTGCACAGGGTGATGCACTGGGCTACAGCAAGGCCAGGAGGAAAGGGTAGCTCGGGAGCCAGATCCCCAGATGGCAAGTTTGCACGCGAGTTCTGCTGCACAGGAGTCAGACGAGGACCTCGATGGGAGGCCTTTAGAAGAAGGGTGATGGGCATGCACATGGAGATGATATGTGCAATGGCAAGGGTGCCCGAGAGCCTCTCGGCAATGGTAAGGGGCATGGAGGAGTCCACCTCCAACATTGCACAAGGCTCTGCGCACACCATGGAACCCATCATCCCCAGTCTTCAAAGGATGGTAGACTCCCAGAGAGATCGTGGTGACCCAGACCTGATGCCACATGTGATGGGTGATCTGGCAGCTTCCATTGCAGCACAGGTGGAAGCGACGCAACGTCTTAGTGCTGTAATGCAGTCTATGCTTGGTGGCATCCAATCTCAGACTGCTCTCATGCAGTCTCAGCTTGATGCCACGCAAGCTCTGACTGCTGCCATCGTGGCTGGGTCTACCACCATCGACTGGGGCTTTCACGGTATCGCAGCAGGCCAGCAATTATGTTCTCCAGCAGATTGCTAGGAATGCTGAGGAGCTGCCCTGGGGGAGTGGCAGTGGGTCAGTGGAGCAGGAACCTGCTGTCCTCTCTCAGGATGACAGCATTCCTCACTCACCAAGAATCTCTACCTACGAACACTCACACCCACATCTCACACCCATTGCCCTTGTCGCTGCCTGCCATCCAGCCAGCCCAGACTGATGCCGCCCATGCTGAGGTGGTGCAGTCTACAGCCGGGCCTTCCAGGCCCAGAGCTGGTCGATGGCGTCCTGCAAGGCCATCAGAAGTCTCCCGCATGGACACTCAGCAACCTTCCACCAGCCATGCTGCAGCCATTGGGCTCACACTTGGACCGATTGAGTGGCTGCCTCCTCCCTCGCTCCTGTTCCTCCTCCTCCTCGTCTTCCTCTTCCTCCTCATCCTCTTCCTCCTCCTCCTCCTCCTCCTCCTGCTCCTCCTCTCCCTCTTCCTCCTCCTGAAGTGGTCCCGCAATCCCTGGTGGCAAGGGCTGGGCCCTCATGATGGGCCAATTGTGGAACATGCAGCAGACCACCATGAAATGGGACACCTGCTCAGCCGAGCACTGGAGGGCTCCTCCCGAGCGGTCAAGGCAGCGGAACCATTGCTTGAGCACTCCGAAGGCCTGCTCAGTTATATAGTATGCAATAACAGTAGGGATAGTGTTAGTGGACACAACAGGAGTGAGAAAAGCCCAGGTTACTTGTCCTTTTATTGAGGTCTATGTACAGGCCTCTTTCATCATCATCCTGCTTTCATACCAAACCCGTATCCCTCTGCTCTCTGTAGAATCAGGAATCTGGCCCATTCTTATTTAAATCCTTTAAACAAGTCCACATATTCTATTCTTGATACCAATCTAGTCCACAAGTTCATTATTGGAAGTACACATTAGCTACACCTTAAAGAAGAAGGAAAGCAATTCAGGCGCATAATTTTCTTAATATTAAGTTAAATGTTTGGAAACATCATGAGCAGCGCAAATTTCTGACATGCTGTGCTGATGGTGAGGCAGAAGTTGGAAAATATCCCTTTTAATGTCCTCTTGACAGTGCAGAATTGAGGCTGCACGTTCATGTCACAAGGCACTGTCCACAACACCTGAACAACAGGCAAGCTGTGCACGTAAAATTGTTCCTTAAGTCACAGTTCACAACCTTTCTAGCTAGGGGAAAGTGCATAGAGGTCGAGTATTGACCAACGGCGTTTGCTGGCCAGTATAGATGGGCTCGACAAGAAAAAAAGGCAACGTTTTCCTCTTCGATTTAGCAGAAGCATTGCTCCGTCCCACTTCTGGAGGTGATGGTGAAAATGATCTCATCAGGTGGGTCTCAGTGCCACTGGATACCCCTCTGCATTTGCAGGATTTGTAAGAGGGATTTGATGGCCAAAGGTGGTATACCAGACAGGTGCATTTGCACCTTAGGCACTCAGTTAGGTGGTACCAGGCAATGAGATGTTGACATGCTGAATGCCTCCTACAGGGCAAACACTTTGTCCTAGCTGTACTGCTGAGGACAATAGAAAAAAATGGCTGTGCCTGTCCAATTGGCAGAATGCGGTGCATTGTCTCCCTGTGATTTGGCAAGAAACTTACCGTGAGGTGCTGTTAAGATGCACTGTAAGGCAATATTTTGAAAGAAGGCAAAATGTGAGCAGCACTTACCGTGGCAATCTTTCTGAGGCTAGCAGATTTCTTCTGGACCAACTCCCCGATTTTGTGGACATCTGACGGTGCAGACATCCCTACCTCTGTCCATGTAGCTTCTTGCAGTACTCTTCACTGCAGGGTGGCTCTCTGATCCAAAAAGGACCACCCTTCTTTACAATGCTTTAAGAGTGAGTTCAGGGAATCTCACCCGCTGACCTTTGTGCTGCTCTCACTGCTTCATGTGCTATGTGATGAGAGCGCCACACTGATATTTAAGTTAGCCGACCTGATGTTATTTGGTGTGGCCAGCTGTACATTCTACCCGTGCACACAGTGCTTGAACAGCAGGGGGACCCGGCAGCACAGTGCACGGCACATTGTTTGATGTGACAGCCAAAACCGTGAACTGTGAAAGTGGGCAGTTTGGCCAAATGTGCCAAATAGGGAGAGCAAGTCGGAACAGGAGCCGGTCCTTTTGGTACTATTGACATAAAAACAGAAAATGCTGAAAACACACAGCAGATCTGTCAGCCCCTGTAAAGAGAAAAGGTCGATTCATGTTTTGTACTGAGAACCTTTATCAAAACTCTGAATAGGAGTCTGCACCGGAAACGTTAGCCTGTCTTTTCTTGTTTCAGATGCTGACTGATCTGCTGTTAGTTTTCAGCATTTTTATATCAGATTTCCAGTATTTGCAGTTTTATTTTCTCTTTAGCCCTTTAGCACTCTTTTTCTTTAGTCATCGCTCGGTATTTTGCAACTCCATTCTTTGTAGATGTTTTAAAAATGTTAAATATGTAGTACGTCACCTTTGGATTATGGCCATAACACATTGCTCCACTGGGATGTACCACTGAAAATATTCAGTAAAATACTGTTTGCATCATAATTGTATTGACCCATGCTGAAATTGTGATTATTCCGTCTGTTCCTCTCTCTACTTCCTCTACTGTCCAAGCGCTGTCATCCTGGGCAACTTGCGATGCCCCTACAATACACTTGTAGCGCATTATGTAGCATACATGTAATTTTTAAACCGTCACAATGAGTGTAAAATTGGGCCTAGTGTCTACTGTATAGAATAAGAAGCCATCCTTAACTTGTCCCAGGCACAATGTAACACTATTAGACATGGCTCAACAATCTCTAACTCTTTTATCGCCATAGAAAAGACACTGCGTGGCTTCATTTGTAGGTAAAGAAAGAAACATAACTGCTAGTGTGTACAAAGAGTTAACACTGTAAAGGGCAAGTGACACTTGACTTATAAGGCAATTACCCAATCCAGACAGTTTTCTGAGACAGGTATTTCAGGTCCCACCAGGAAGACGCTGTTGACATTGTTGAATGTGAAGGCGGAGTTTCTTCTTTGAAAGTCTAAATGTCAGGTTGCAGCCTGTTGCCTCACCCCTGGAATGCAAATTGTTTCCAACAGTGGACTGGAGCCAAGTGCCATGGGCGAAGTGGTAGGCGTTGGAAAGATTTTTTGATGGTTCACCATTGTGATTGTAGTGTTTTTTCATGAAGTTGTTGAGTGGTTCTGCTCTCACGATAATCTGGGGAATGTCCCAGCTGTGGAAGAAAATTCTTTGTACTAAACTAGGTACTATTGTGTACCTGTTATAGCACCAGAACTAGCCGCGCCTCTAGCCAAGCTGCTCCAGTACAGCTACAACACTGGCATCTATCCGACAATGTGGAAAACTGCCCAGGTATGTCCTGTCCATAAAAAGCTGGACAAATCCAATCCGGCCAATTACGGCCCCATCAGACTACTCTCAATCATCAGCAAAGTGATGGAAGGTGTCATCGACACTGCTATCAAGCAGCACCTACTCACCAATAACCTGCTCACTGATGCCCAGTTTGGGTTCCACCAGGGCCACTCGGCTCCCGACCTCATTACAGCCTTGGTCCAAACATGGACAAAGGAGCTGAATTCCAGAGGTGAGGTGAGAGTGAGTGCCCTTGACATCAAGGCAGCATTTGACCAAGTGTGGCATCAACGAGCCCTAGTAAAACTGAAGTCAATGGGAATCGGGGGGGGAAAACTACAGAGACTTGAGCACAAAAATCTAAGCTGACACTCCAGTATAGTACTGAGGGAGCACTTCACTGTCAGAGGTGCCATCTTTTGGATGAGACGTTAAACTGAGGCCCCGTCTGCTCTGGCAGATAGTTTAAAGGGAAACAGTATTGGAGTTTATAAACATATAGGACTAAAAATTCGGTGGCGCCGCGTTTGGGGCGCCAAGCTCACCTGGGCGCCAGAATTTGCGCTCTGGGCGGAGCCACTTGCGCCCTCCCGATATTCAGTTGGAGTGCCCCAAGAGAGACTCGGGGCGCTGCTCGAGGCTCCCCGCGTCCTGCTTGGGGCGCTCAAACTGAATATCGCAGCGCTACGTGCCGCAGCGCCACATGCTGCGGCACGGCGCGCTGCGGTACTGCAGGCCTTCCTCCCCTTCTTAAGGGGGAGGGACCTGCACCAGCGCGATCACCGATTGCAAGTGCTGGCAAAAGAGCCCGGCACCGAGGAGAAGTGCCGTGCTCTCGGGAAACAGCCGGCACTGCCCGGGGGGGGGGGATCAGGAGGCCGGGGAGGGTGGCGCGAGGAGGTGCTGGCAGGCGGCCACCGAAAAAAATGGCCGCCCCGCACCGCCACCTTAATTTGTGCCACTACCGCCGCAGGTAGGCCCCGTGAACTGGGCGCGATTTGCGACCGGCGCTACGGGGGGGGCGCGACCCAATATTGCACTCGGGGCGGTAGCGGGGCGCTGCGCACACCGATGATGTCATCGGTGGCGGCGCAGCGCTACAGGCTAACGCCGCCATTAGCGCCCCGCTAAATATCGCGGGAGGCGTGGCCAGTGGCGCTAAAGCCACTGAGTGCCCTCTTTAGGCGCCAACTGGTGGCGCAGCCCACCAAATTTCTAGGCCATAGAAAGTAAAAGAATTGTTTTTTAAAGAAAGGGGAGGTGGATTAGAGATGAAGGTGGAAATCTAACGGAGGAAGAAGGAAAAGCAGTGATACTAAATTAGCATTTTTTTTCTCAGTTTTCACAGAAGAGTGCGATAGTGGGAATGAAAGATTACAAGAGGAGGGAGGTGGAACAATTAGATATGACCATTCTAGATGAGGAAGTAATACTGAAAATATTGGTGGAGCTGAAAATGGAACAGACATTGGGCCCTGTTGGCATGCTTCATGATGTCACATAAAAAAGAGGGAATGAGAAGAGAGAGAAAGAACTTACATTTGTATAGTGCCTGTCACAGCCTCAAAGCACTTCACAGCTAATGAGATACAGTACTTCTGAAATGTAATCACGCTTGTAATGTAGGGAGCAGAGGTGTATTTGGAACGTATTCCTTATTGTAAAGCCCATGCCAAAAGGAATCAGGAAATAATGCGGCATTTTAAGCTTTCCGATAACTGTCCTGTATAGAATTCCCTGTTCCGTTACCTACAATAATAAGACAACAACCCCTTCACTGATACAGTGACTGTACAACACTTGTCTCGCCTGTAAACATCAGGCAATTTGTCTGCAGGGTTAGTTCTGTGTAAATATCAAATGGCTTCCCTAATTTAATCTTTAATCTGCTGGTAGCTCAAAGAACTGTTTTATTCCTGTTTTTCTAAGAAATAGTTGTTTTCCCCGTGAGCCTATTGCGCTTTCATGACTTTCTAGATCTCCCTAAAGGCATCATATATCACACACAATACTTAAACACAAAGAGGTAAATCTTTAAATAGGCTCAAATTCAATAATGGATTTTACCTGCACATAAGCCCATTTATCATATAATTATAAACAGCTCAGTAAGTTGTTGACTTGCTGCTGTATACAAATGATGACAATGCACGTCAAATACATCTACATAAATCCTAACACCCCCACAGTTACCTGAACTCAACAAATTGACTCGGTGAGATTTGAACTCATGGGGGGAGAAATTCAGTATCGCCCCGTTTGGGGCGCTATTATTGGCGGTGCGCAAAGTTTAGCGCCTGGTGCTAATTATCGCCTCCAACAGCAAACTTGGCTTTTTATCGCCCCTGGAGGTGATTGGAGCGCTAAATCAGGCGCTACACACCTGTCTTAAGGCGCAAAGGCCGAGGAGCGAGGCGTTACCTCAGAGCGCTGGCGAAGCTCATGTGATTTCAGTCAGCAATGGAACACGGACACACTGGCACCATCCAATTCTTAAAGGGGAGTTCTGACCAATGGTCATCGACCTGAAACGTTAAATCTGTTTCTTTCTTCACAGGTGCTGCTTGACCTGCTGAGTTTCTCCTGCATTTTCTGTTTTTATCTTAAAGGGGAGGGTTGATTTTGCTCTCCATCCACATCCTGCTCATTGCAGCCTTGAATCTCGGCCTGGAGAGACCTGTACATCAAATCTGCTGGAAAGATCAATGGAGGGAACCAGGGGAACAGCTCAGAGTGCAGCCCCCATAGTCGCTTCTAAATCGATACAAGGAAGGGCAAATCAAAACCAACCTGCAAAGTGCTGCTCAGTACCCAAAACTCCTTCACACAGCGTTGAATCTCTCCAGAAGTCTCTCTCTCTCTCTCTCTCTCAGAATGCGTGGTGCATAAATGTCACCGACCATAAAAGGCAGGAAGTGGTCGCCTTTAAATAGCGCTTCCCTAGTCCCTTTCTGACAGCATAACGCTCCCCTCAACCTGTCGTTGCTAGCGGCAGGCGGTAAGGCAGGGGGCGCCACTCAATATCTGGTCTGGGGCGCTAACGGGGCGTTGCGCACTCGACTGAGGTCACGATCTGCCGGCGCAGGAGATCGTGGCGGTATTGTTTAGCACCACCGCAAAATGTCCGGTCAATTTCGCGAGAGGCGCAGATATCGCTGCACCCGGGTGCTAGTTGCTTTGTGCCCCACTTAGCGCCCTCTTAAGGTGCTAACGGGTGGCGCTACCAACTGAATTTTTCCCCCATGACTTTCTAAAGCTGTTAATCCAATAGAATAACCATTACACTAGGATACCCATCAAGAACTGGAATGCTGCATTTTTCATATCATTCTCCGGCTATTCTTCATGATGTCACACAAATAGGATTTCAATACATAGGGATAAATCTGTCAGACCGTCGCAGAAATAAATGCAGTGGGCTTTACGCTCACTCATTTTGGTTGGAGTCAGGCCATGTTCATAGTTCTGTAGCCCACCTCATTATAATGAAGTGAGTTAGTGTCCTGCACGTGTCACACCCAGGCTGGGAGCTCATGACTTCGGGTGCCAGGACTGAAGGCCTGTTGCAGCAAGTGAGTCTCAGAAAAGCAACTATCTTAGCCATCCAAGGTCACATGCTGCAGCGAGGGCTGATGTAGATAAGAAAGTGCTACAGACAGGGTCAATATGGTTGGAGCTCAATGATAGAAATGGGCTTGTTCCATTGGTAGAGGTGTATTACGGACCTCTAAATTGTAGGCCGGGAATGAAAGAGGAAATCCGCAGTCAGATTAGAGTGACGAGTAAACATAATAAACATCTTTTCTAGTAGATTTTAATTATACCCTTAACTAGTAGATTTTAATGATTCACTTATCGATTGGGAAAGAGAGGGAATGAATGGAGAAAAGGGAATTCCTAAAATGTATACAGGACTGCTCCCTCAAGCAAGCTTGGATGGGTGCAGCTTCAACAACACTCAAGAAGCTTGACACCGTCCAGGACAAAGCAGCCCACTTGATTGGCACCCCATCCACCACCTTAAACATCCACTTCCTCCACCGCGCACCGTGGCTGCAGTGTGTACCATCTACAAGATGCAATGCAGCAACTCGCCAAGGCTTCTTTGGCAGCACCTCCCAAATTTTTTAAAAATTCTTTTGTGGGATGTGGGCATCACTGGCAAGGCCAGCAATTATCCACGACCTCTACAACCTAGAAGGACAAGGGCAGCAGTTGCATGGGAACACCAGCACTTGCAAGTTCCACTCCAATATAGCGCCGTTCCTTCATCATCGCTGGGTCAAAATCCTGGAACTCCCTCCCTAACAGCACTGTGGGAGTACCTTCACCACACGGACTGCAGCAGTTCAAGGCGGCTCACCACCACCTTCTCAAGTGCAATTAGGGATGGGCAATAAATGCTGGCCTTGCCAGCGACGCCCACATCCCAGGAACAAGTTTTTTAAAAATTGGCTCATTCTCTTCCTCCTCCTACCAGTTTCAGCCTTGACTCAATTGGTAGCACTTCTGAGACAGAAGGTTGTGGGTTCAAGTCCCAGTCCAGAGACGTAAGCAGTAGATCTAGGCTGACATTCCAGTGCAGTACTGAGGGAGTGCTATACTGTCGGAGGTGCCGTCTTTTAAACCAAGGCCCTCTCTGCTCTGTTAGGTAGACGTAAAGGATTCCCATGGCACTATTTCAAAGAGCAGGAGAGTTCTTCCAAGTATAGTATCCTGGCCAATATTTATCCCTCAATCAACATCACTAAAAACAGATTATCTGGTCCTTATCACATTGCTGTTTGTGGGACTTGCTGTGCGCAATTTGGCTGCTGCGTTTCCTACATTACATCACTGACTACACTTCAAAAAGTACGTCAGTGGCTGTGAAGTGCTTTGGGACATCCTGAGGTTGGGAAAGCCATTATATAACTGCAAGTCTTTCTTTCCTCCAGGAGACACATTGTGAATTTCGCCGGCAAAACTTTGGGAAAGTTTGTCGGAAAACCCATTTACCCATGTAAATAGGATTTCCGCCAAAGTTTTGACAGTGGAGCAGGAGATGCCTCAAGGAAATTCCCAGCAGTAACTAAAGTGAGATTGTGTGGGGAATCCCGTGCTTGCACTTCCAAAGAAAAAGCAAATGGCACCGAACAGTCGCTCCTAACAAAGTTTCTGTGGGTCAAACAAATGAAAGCCCCCTTGAAAGGGACTTAGTCTATTCAGGCCTGACCCACTGGAGTGTGCAGCTGGGGGTGGGCGCGGAGCTCAGGGGCTTGCACTCAATGTCTACCTCTCAGCTATTTCTTAACACTGCATTAAAATTTTATTGATCATGACTTCAACTTCTGAGGGTTGACGGTAACCCAGACTGTGAGGATTGACAAATATCCTCCATGATTAGCAATAACAGGTGCTCTGTATCCAGCCCCATGCTGCCATCCAACCATCCAGTGGACAACTGACATTGAAACTGTCGAACGGACCCAAGCCATCCAAATTGGGAAGCCACTGAATGTAATAAAAATGCAAGTTTTGCCACTGCCATCACGAAAGCCCTGGTTTTAACCTACATCCCATCTGATTTCAATTCACTTCAATGCAATTCAATTCAATTCAATTTTATTTGTCATATATACAGCAGGCGTGTGTACTGCACAATGAAATGTTGATTTTTACGAGTCCTCCCAATTTTACTCTCTAATTGAAGGCAATGGACTTCCGACCCGAACCCGCCAGACAAGTTAGGTTTAATTTGGAGCTTCAATACATTTCTGTTACTGAGAAACCCAGGTGAAGGGCTAAGACCCACAGTGCAGGAATTCAGCAAAGCTGAAGAGAGTAGTTGAGAAGACAGGGTAAGCCTAGTAGCTTGGGTTTTAAAAGCCGACAAAATGTCGGAGGAAAGGAAGGCTGAAGGAAGCAAGTTCCATAGTTTCCTAGGTCTCAACAAAGGGAGATTTTGTAAGTACGGTATCATGTGACATTTACAAAGCAGGGTAATGACATCTGGAAGCAGGACATTATAACTGCATTTTGACTCCTTGAATCCAATAACAGACTCCTGTAAATTGGTCCTAGTCCAAGTAGCCCTTTGTTTCCAGATCAAAGATTAAGCTGCGCTGGCAACTACCTTGCAGCATCAATCTGAAGGTCAAACGAGAGGCCTTTAATACCTCAGAGTGGGGTAAGGTATTAAGTATCATAATCAATGAGAATCTTTTATTTTAGGCTGTTCTTTTCACAAGCTGACAAGAGCTGATATGATCAGGTCGGGTTTTGTTATACACCATTGAATTCATTGCAATAATAGAACCTCGGAAATAAATAATTGAAGGATTGAAGCGAAAATTGTTAATAGACTTGCATGAGTCAGCTGTACATACAAGGGAGCTATTGATTAGAGTTGGATACTGCTTACATTTCCATGAAAATTTAAGTGAAAGCTGCAGAGCGGCAATTTAATATTAAAATGGTACTAAATTCTTGCTCCAACATAACCTGATGACATTAATAAAAATAAAGTTAAACTACACAGCCAAAGTAGCAGAGTACAAGCCAGAGGAAGTCAAGCTCCGACTGTATAGTGCTCTGATCAGACAGGACCTTGAGTGTTGTGTCTAGTTCTAGCCATCCAGGTACAAGGGACAGATTCAAGTGTTCGAGGCAGTGCAGAGAAGAGGCACAAGGCTGATACCTAGTGTTAGAGATCTAAGTCATGAGGAAAGACTGGAGAGACTTGGGGGTAGAAATTGGTTGGGGCCCATTCTCGGCCGCATAACCAACGATGGGCTGATAGAGAGCGCCCTATCCAGGAGGCCCAAGGCTGGCCTGAAATTGGACCTCTGGCCTCATTAACATTGTTGGCATGAGCTACCATCACCTGTTGGACCTCCGCAGGCAGCTTGTGCATTTGAAGGCGATGAATATCGGGCAGCTTGACTCGCCAGTAGCAGTCCAAGGGGAAGTCCTGGCCGGGGGAGTGGGGGTGGGTGGAACGATAATGAGGTGGAGGACTGTAGAGTCAGGGGAGCACTCCTGCTGCTCTTGGCTTGGGTCACAAAGAATGCTGAGCAGAGCAGCCCCGCACCTGCTCCACTCATTGCGAACCAATTTTCCAGAGGGGGCTTAAAACAGTCATTGGGTCCCTCATTAACATATGCAAGGGGCCTAACGACTGGCTTAGGCGGCCACCCGGACTGCTTAAAAAATGGGCCCGGTGAATTTAACGATCTACGCGGGCCATTCCGGAGCTAAAGTTGTCACCATGGTGCCTATTTTACACCTGATAAACAGGCGCAACGCATAACTATTTCAACCCTTGTGCTTTTCAGCCGAGAAAGGAGGCATCTGCGAAGTGATCTTCTACAGGCATAGAAGATTCTAAATGGTACAGGAAAGGTAAATTCAATGATGATAGTAGAACAAGGGGTTACAGGTTCACACACTTCCAAGATCAGGAAATTATTTTTCAACAAAAGGGTGATGGATACGTGGAATAGATGAATCAGATGAGCCAAATGGCCTTCCTCCTCCGTAATTATCTTGTGAAGTAGTCTCAGTCCTTCAGAGGCACTTGTTTGCTGTTCCTTCAGGCACGTTTCCATGCCAATGGAAAATCTCGCCCACCAGCAGGGTATATCGGAAAAAGGTGGGCAGTGGCCTGCGACTTTCGGATACGCACTGCAGGCAGGCAAGGTGCCACAATGCCAGCAGGCATCTGGAAAATTACTAGCCCGCCTTTGAGCTGTGTGGCTGGAATTCAGTCATTTTATTAATAATTCGATTGATTAAAAAAGGGAGCTTTGGCAGTTGGATTCTATTTCCAAAACCAACAACAAAAAAACCTGATTGCTAAAGAAACTGAGTTTGAAAAGCTATGCCCGTTTACACTGCACAACCCAATGTTGGAGGAGACGGTAACACTAATAGACATACAGCATTGCTGCACAAAACAATATAAGGGGAGCTGAATTAACAAGCACCTAGTGGAAATAATAAGCTCATTGAAGTATTCCAGGTTTGTGACGGTAAACCAATACTAATTCAGCTCCTTCTCTGAGCCTAGCTTAGTAACTTCCAGCTCAATGATATTATCAGTGTGTAGACAGTGAATATTTCAGAAAAGAAATGTGAAGGAAACAAAAGAATGTTATTACAATCAGTTTTTTTTTTAAGAGCTTCTAATGGGACATTAAAGACGCTATATAAAAGTCTTTGGTGGCTAAGTTTGGTTGATTTGCGCCTCCTGTTAATGCCGCTATGTCCGCCAGGGTCGGGAGGGCCTACCTGCGGCTGGGGCGGCGCTAGTTAAAGGGGAGGTGGTGGGCGGCCATTTTTGTTGCTGGCCGCCTGCCAGCACCTGCCCCTGTTGCTGTCCCCGGCCCCCATGAAGCCCCCCCCCCCCCCCGCGGGGTGCCGGCTGCTCTCCGTGATCCCGGCACTCCTCTTGAGTGCACTCCTCTTGAGTGCCGGGCTCGTTTGCCGGCACTCCCGATCCCTGGTGGCCCAGCTGGGTGCCAGGACGCGCTGTGCCAGGCCCCTCCCCTTTAATAAAGGGGGGGAAGGCCTGCAGTACTGCGGCATGTAGCGCCGCGATACTGGCTCGCAGCGCCCGAAGAGGGACGCGGGGCGCTTCCAGTAGCACCCCTCCTCCCTCTCGGGGCGTTATCTGGGAAAATCAGCCGCAGGGGCACTAATCTTTTCGAGGCGCTAAGGTGAAGGTTCCAATTTTTACCCCTTTCTTTTGAATGGAATATTTATTTACGTTTAGATGCATCCCATAGCTCACATCTTCAGGCAAGACTCTGCTTCCAGCATGTACCTTACTTTGATGGACCACATGAAAAATGTGTGCAAAAGTGAGGAGTGTAATTACCTTGCTCCTGATACAGGTAGACTATCCTTTATCCGAAAACCTTGGGACCAGCTGGGTTTCGGTTTTCGGAATTTTTTGGATTTCAGAAGGTTTTCATCTCCGTATCTGACAACAAACACTGTTGTAAACACTCGGGCCCTGCCTTAGAAGCCTCTCTGAAGCTGTTGCTAAGCTACAGAGACTCTTTCCACAGCCTGACTGTTTAAAAAATGCTAGGGAAGAAAAAAAATGCTAGGGGAAGAAAAAAAACCTAACAAAACGGCTGCTGATTTCTGCCGTTAGATCGAGGTTTCCGGCTCCCCCTGCTCCGTATCTGAATTCCTTGACTTAGCGGGGGTCTGGGGCTCGACTGCCGCCGCCAGTTGTGGGAAAGCCGGATATCGGCTGACTCCTACACTAAGCTGGCCTGCAAATCAGGTCAGGGGGGCGGGGGGGAGAAAAGACTATCGGGCGGGCCGCTGCAGCTATCGGACGGGCCGCTGTATTGTTGGGTTCACTCTCCCAGTACCTCCTTCACACTGCCCGGCTCGGCCTGCAATCTCCTACCCAGGAGGGAACTCTGTGACACTCTGCCCTGCTCACAGGGAAAGGCAGAGCTCCCGGACCACTCCTGTCATGTTTGGCGCCACTCGGGCCATGTCGTGCGCACGACTTACGCTCCACGAAAAAACTTTCGGTTTTTAGAGGTTTTCGGTTTTCAGAAGTGCGGATAAAGGATAGTCTACCTGTATCAGCAAACCTCTTCCTCGTTTTCAGCCGGGTACAAGGGAGCTGGAAGAGTGCACTGACTCAGTCGGTGACCACCTTTAAGTGTCAGCTGTGGCTCAGTGGGTAGCACTCTCGCCTCTGAGACAGAAGGTTGTGGGTTCATAGTACCACTCCAGAGACTTGAGCATGTACTTCAGTACATGTACTGAGAGAGTGCTGCACTGTCGGAGGTGCCGTCTTTCGGATGAGATGTTGAACTGAGGCCCTGCCTGCCCTCTCAGGTGGACGTACAGGCACTAGTTTGAAGAGTAGGGAAGTTCTGCCTGGTGTCCTGGACAACATTTAGCCTTCAGCCAACATCACAAAAACAGTTTCGTTGGTCATTTGTCACATTGCTGTTTGTGGGATCTTGCTGTGTGCAAATGGGCGGCTGCTTTTCCTACATTGCAACATTGACTGCACTTCATAAGTAATCCGCTGGCTGTGAAGTGCTTTGGGCTGTCCTGAGGTTGTGAAAGGCGCTATATAAATGCAAGTTCTTGCTTTCTCTTTCCATGCAGCTTGTGCCTGTGCTTTTATTAGAGGGTGGCCTTAAGCCCCAAACAGAGCCACCCTGTTCACCTCCTGCTGCAGGACCTCCAACTCCTCAGCATCAATAGGACAGTTGCCCATATCTTCACTGTGCCACTGTGGAAAATTAATCCATTTTTCAGCTACCTCCATAATTTCCCCTTTAATTGTAAGCTAAAGTTCCGAAAGGATTCTACACTCTGCAGCTAAGTGTGCCAGAGGCCAAGCTTGCTGGGCAAATTGTTCATTTGCCAATAAGCTATTAACATTAGGGCGAGGGCCTCCAGTCAGGAAATCCGGCATGGCTCACGATGCGGTCTCCTCTACATTGGGGAGACCAAACACAGATTGGGTGATCGCTTTGCGGAACACCTTCGTTCAGTCCGTAAGGGTGACCCCGAGCTTCCGGTCGCCTGTCATTTTAATTCACCGCTCCATTCCCACTCGGACCTCACCGTCCTTGGCCTCTTGCATTGTTCCACGGAAGCTCAACGTAAGCTCGAGGAACAGCACCTCATCTTCCGATTAGGCACTTTACAGCCTTCCAGACTCAATATCGAGTTCAACAATTTCAGATCATAACCTCGGCCCCTATTACATTTTTACTTATATTTTTTTTCCACCCCTTTGTTTTGGATCTTCCCTTCCCCCCCTTTCCTTTTTTTTTCCCTCTCCCACATGGCAGCTGTCTCCCATCCTGCCAGTACACTTCACATCTAATCTTGCCGTCTTTTGTCTCCACTGTCCTATTACCATCTCGTCTGGTTTTGAATACCTCTTAATGTCTCTTTTACTTCTTTTGTTCTATCGCAGCCCTGCCTTCGATCTATTTTATTTCCTTTCCAGTTTGAAAAAGGGTTAGACCCGAAACATCACTCTAATTTCTCTCCACTGATGTTGCCTGGCCTGCTGAGTTTTTCCAGCATTTTCTGTTGTTATCCCAGGTGTCCTATATCTGGTCAGGTCCATGAACTCTAAATATTATCAGGCTTGGACCTACATGGTATTTTATTTATACAGTTGCTCACTAACATTGCTTGTTAAAAAAATTGGTTTAATGAAGAAAAATTAAATAAATGAAGGATCTATCTTTCCTCTATGTACAGTATGGTGGAAGACTACCACAGCAACATGTGGTAATTTGGTCAGTGGGTGTGCAGACACTGCAGGGGTTATAGTTTGACTGTACAATGAAACCCAGGCTGGGAATTTTCTCAAACTTCCTCCTGTTCCACCGTGTGTTAACGGGGCTTCTGCCTCACATCCAGTGAAGTTACATTGGCTGAGTGGGAAATTCCCAGCCACAATAGAGACTCTTTCATTTGAGTGATTGATCTGCCGGCTGTGTGTGAAATGATGCAACCAGTGACGTGTTAACAGTAATAAGGTCTGTAATAATCACATCAATGAAAACCTCCCACAAGAGGACTTTAGGTGTCAATGATATTATGTAGAATTACATCGACATTTACAGCACAGAAACAGGCCATTCGGCCCAACAGGTGTATGCCAGTATTTACGCTCCACATGAGCCTCCTCGTACCCAACTGCAGCTGACCCTATTAACATATCCTTCTATTCCTTTCTCCCTTGTGCACTTATCTAGCTTCTGCTTAAATGCATCTATGCTAATCACCTCAACCACTCCACATGGTAGCAAGTTCCACATTCTCACCACTGTCTGAGTAAAGAAGATTCTCCTAAATTCCTCATTGCATTTATTAGTCACTATCTTATATTCATGGCCTCTAGTTTTGACTCTCCCCATATTAGAAGGAGATGTTGGATTCATTGCAATTCATTCATGAATCAAGCATTTGTTTTCCCGCTGGCTTGCAAAATTGACCCATTTACATTACTTGTTATTTGATCTCGCAGGTTAAAAAACCCACTGCTTTGCCAACTACTCCTTCCCTGACTTGTCTTCTTTGTCCTTCCAACTTACTTCTTTTATCTCCTGGGTAGGTAACAAGACTTAAAAGAAATGTAGAATCATAGAATCCTAGAATGGTTACAGCACAGAAGGAGGCCATTCAGCCCGTCGAGCCCGTGCCGGCCCTCTGCAAGGGCACTTCAGCTAGTCCCACTCCCCCGCCCTTTCCCCGTAGCCCTGCAATTTTTTTCCTTCAGGTACTTACCCAATTCCCTTTTGAAAGCCACAATTGAATCTGCCTCCACCACCCTTTCAGGCAGTGAACTCCAGATTCTAACCACTCGCTGCGTAAAAAGGTTTTTCCTCAAGTTGCCTTTGGTTCTTCTGCCAATCACCTTAAATCTGTGTCCTCTGGTTCTCAACCCGTCTGCCAATGGGAACAGTTTCTTTCTATCTACTCTGTCTAGATTTTGAACACCTCTATCAAATCTCCTCTCAACATTCTCTGCTCTAAGGAGAACAACCCCAGCTTCTCCAGTCTATCCACGTAACTGAAGTCCCTCATCCCTGGAACCATTCTTGTAAAACTTTTCTGCACCCTCTCTAAGGCCTTCACATCCTTCCTAAAGGGTGATGCCCAGAATTGGACACAATACTCCAGTTGAGGCCGAACCAGTGTTTTATAAAGGTTCATCATAACTTCCTTGCTCTTGTACTCTATGCCTCTATTTATGAAGCCCAGGATCCCGTATGCTTTTTTAACCGCTTTCTCAACCTGCCCTGCCACCTTCAACGATTTGTGCACATATACCCCCAGGTCTATCTGTTCATGTACTTCCTTTAGAATTGTAGCCTACAGTTTATATTGCCTCTCCTCTTTCTTCCTACCAAAATGTATCACTTTGCACTTTTCTGTGTTAAATTTCATCTGCCACGTGTCTGCCCATTCCACCAGCCTGTCTATGTCTTCTTGAAGTCTATCACTATCCTTCTCACTGTTCACTATACTTCCAAGTTATGTGTCATCTGCATATTTTGAAATTGTGCCCTGTACACCCAAGTCTAAGTCATTAATATATATCAAGAAAAGCAGTGGTCCTAGTATCAACCCCTGGGGAACACCACTGTATACCTTCCTCCAGTCCGAAAAACAACTGTTCACCACTACTCTCTGTTTCCTGTCACTTAGCCAATATCATATCCATGCTGCCACTATCCCTTTTATTCCATGGGCTTCAGCTTTGCTGACAAGCCTATTATGTGGCACTTCATCAAAGGCCTTTTGGAAGTCCATGTACACCACATCAACCGCATTGCCCTCATCAACTCTCTCTGTTACCTCATCAAAAAACTCAATCAAGTTAGTCAAACGCGATTTGCCTTTAACAAATCTGTGCTGGCTTTCCTTACTGAATCCACACTTGTCCAAGTGACTGTTAATTTTGCCCTGGATTATCATTTCTAAAAGCTTCCCCACTACCGAGGTTAAACTGACTGGCCTGTAGTTGCTGGGTTTATCCTCACACCCTTTTTTGAACAAGGGTGTAACATTTGCAATTCTGTAGTCCTCTGGCACCAGCCCCGTATCCAAGGAGGATTGGAAGATTATGGCCAGTACCTCTGCAATTTCCACCTTTACTTCCCTCAGCATCCTAGGGTGCATCCCATCCCCGTCCTGGTGACTTATCTACTTTAAGTACAGCCAGCCTTTCTAGTAGCTCCTCCTCATCAATTTTTATCCCATCCAGTATCTCAACTACCTCTTCTTTCACTATGACTTTGGCAGTATCTTCTTCTTTGGTAAAGACAGATGCAAAGTACTCATTTAGTATCTCAGCCATGCCCTCTGCCTCCATGCATAGGTCTCCATTTTGGTCCCTAATCAGCCTCACCCCTCCTCTTACTACCTGTTTACTATTTAATTGCCTATAGAAGACTTTTGGATTTCCTCTTATGTTAGCTGCCAATCTATTCTCATACTCCCCCTTTGCCCATCTTATTTCCTTTTTCACTTCCCCTCTGAACTTTCTATATTCAGCCTGGTTCTCACTTGTATTTTCAACCTGACATTTGTCATACGCCCCCATTTTCTGCTTCATCTTACTGTTAGAAAAAATAATTTCCACACGGATAAAGGCAGGAGCAGTCTGGAAGCAGTGCTCATTTATTCGGCCCACAGTATTTGAGTTGGTGGGGGGTGGCGGTGGGGGTGCGGGGTTGGGGGGGGGAAGGCGGAGGGAAATGGACCTGCTTCAAGTTATGCCTAAAATCGGGCCGAGGCTCACGTAGATTTTTGATAATGTGGAGATGTGTTGTTTGCAAGTTTACTCGACAAAAGATGTTTCCAAAATGGCGCACTGTTTTGTAGACCCTGAGCTATACTACATTAGGAAGTTCTGTACTGGCTGTATTTGCAGCAGTAGCCAGCTGATAGAACACTTTCAGAAGATAGCACAAGTCCAGATTGGCTCCCAATCTAGTCCAAAATTGTGGTCTATATTAGAATAAATGCAGCTGCTCTGAGGCTGAGGTGAAGGAGTCACAAAGTATTCCCCCTCCTAGTACAGTTCTTTTCACTTTAAATGCACAGATACATTTAGACATCCCAGAAACACTGCAGCAAATATTCTCTCCTGGTTGACCACGCACAGTATCATTTCACTAGATTTAATCAATATAGTTCATAGCACTTTCTCAAGAAATTAACTTACCCACTATACATCATTTCACCTCAAAACTCACCTGAGGTCTGTGTCTGTTACAATATTTATTCATTGGAGCGGTAAATATAAGCTACTACAGGTAGACTATCCTTTATCCGAAAACCTCGGGACCAGCCGTGTTTCGGTTTTCTGAAAATTTCGGATTTCGGAAGGTATTTTATAAGACTGGGAAATTTGTCGGGGGTGGGTCGGCGGGGGTCGTCGGGGTGTCGGGGGTGGGGGTCGGCGGTGGGGGTCGGCGGGGGGGTCGGCGGGGGGGTCGGGGTCGGCGGGCGTCGGGGTCGGCGGGGGTCCGCGGGGGGGTCCGCGGGGGGGTCGGCGGGGGTCCGCGGGGGGGTCGGCGGGAGTCGGGGTTGGCGGGGGTCCGCGGGGGGTTCGGCGGGGGGGTCGGCGGGAGTCGGGGTTGGCGGGGGGGGCGGCGGGGGTCCGCGGGGGGTCGGCGGGAGTCGGGGTCGGCGGGGGGGGTCGGCGGGGTCCGCGGGGGGGTCGTCGGCGGGGGTCGGGGTCGTGCGCCACTCTGGTCATGTCGTGCGCATGACTTACGCTGAACGAAAAAACCTTCGGTTTTTAGAGGGTTTCGGTTTTCGGAAGTTCGGATAAAAGGTAGTCTACCTGTATAAAGAACAAGCATGCTGGTCAATGCGTGTGTCAGATTCAGAACTCGACGTGCTAATATTTAGGAGTAACTGAATCCAAAGCTTCAGGATAAATCAGTTTTGAAACAGGTAAGGAAATTCAATGTAGTCTGTGGAGTCTACCATGGAGTCACATGCCCGCCCCACCAGACCCACAAGAAAACATAATGCAAAGCCACCACTAGACCAACAGGGAATACATCATCACAGAAAGTCGATGACAATTGTTTTTCTTTTAAAAAGAAAGCTGTTTTTAAAAGTTAAGAGTGAAGACTATCAACACCCAGATAGTAATGTACATGCAGAGATTCGGCACAAACTGTGCATGCATAGTACCGTGTTCTGAAAGAAACAGGCAGATCTGTTCCAATTGTTCCCATATTATTTCAGAAGAACATTAATTTATTCAGTGAGGCTAAAGCTACTTAGTCTTTACGGTTTATTAATGAACAGCTTTGATAGCCTGAGTTTTGTTAATTTTAATATAATTAATAAGGTCCATGGCCGTACATTCTATTGGGGATGGAATGGACTGAACCATAACCTTATAGTCTATTGGTGAATCATTTGGATAGGTCACTGGCCTTAACATAAGAACATAAGAAGTAGGAGCAGGAGTAGGCCATACGGCCCCTCGGGCCTGCTCCGCCATTCAATAGGATCATGGCTGATCCGAATCTAGACTCACGTCCACTTTCCTGCCCTCTCCCCGTAACCCCTAATTCCCTTATCTGCTAGGAAACTGTCTATCTCCATTTTAAATTTATTTAATGTTGCAGCTTCCGCAGCTCTCTGGGGTAGCAAATTCCATAGATTTACTACCCTCTGAGTGAAGAAGTTTCTCCTCATCTCAGTTTTGAAAGGGCAGCCACTTATTCTTAGATTATGCCCCCTAGTTCTAGTCTCGCCCATCAGTGGAAACATCCTCACCGCATCCACCCGATCAAGCCCCCTCACAATCTTATATGTTTCGATAAGATCGCCTCTCATTCTTCTGAACTCCAATGAGTAGAGTCCCAACCTACTCAACCTTTCCTCATACATCAACCCCCTCATCTCCGGAATCAACCGAGTGAACCTTCGCTGAACCGCCTCGAGAGCAAGTATATCTTTTCTTAAATATGGAAACCAAAACTGCACGCAGTATTCCAGGTGTGGCCTCACCAATACCCTGTATAACTGCAGCAAGACTTCCCTGTTTTTATACACCATCCCCCTCGCAATAAAAGCCAAGATTCCATTGGCCTTCCTGAACACCTGCTGCACCTGCATACTAACTTTTTGTGTTTCATGCACCAGGACCCCCAGATCCCTTTGTACTGTAGCACTTTGCAGTTTCTCTCAATTTAGATAATAACTTGCTCTTTGATTTTTTCTGCCAAAGGCATAACCTCACACTTTCCAACATTATATTGCATCTGCCAAATCTCTGCCCACTCACTTAGCCTGTCTATGTCCTTTTGCAGGTTTTTATGTCCTCCTCACTCACTGCTTTCCCTCTCATCTTACACTATTAATACATGATTTAGGCAGGTGCATGGTCTTAGAGTTCATCAGGGGATGGTCTTAGAGTTTATTAGGGGATCGTCTTTGAGTTTATCAGAGGATGGTCTTAGAGTTCATCAGAGGATGGTCTTAGAGTTCATCAGAGGATGGTCTTAGAGTTCATCAGAGGATGGTCTTAGAGTTTATCAGGGGACGGTCTTAGAGTTTATCAGGGGATGGTCTTAGAGTTGGTCAGGGGATGGTCTTAGAGTTTATCAGGGGATGGTCTTAGAGTTTATTAGGGGATGGTCTTAGAGTTCATCAGGGGACAGTCTTAGAGTTTATCAGGGGATGGTCTTAAGGTTTATCAGGGGATGGTCTTAGAGTTTATCAGGGGATGGTCTTAGAGTTGGTCAGGGGATGGTCTTAGAGTTTATCAGGGGATGGTCTTAGAGTTTATTAGGGGACGGTCTTAGAGTTTATCAGGGGATGGTCTTAGAGTTTATCAGGGGATGGTCTTAGAGTTGGTCAGGGGATGGTCTTAGAGTTTATCAGGGGATGGTCTTAGAGTTTATCAGGGGATGGACTTAGAGTTTATCAGGGGATGGTCTTAGAGTTTATCAGGGGATGGTCTTAGAGTTGGTCAGGGGATGGTCTTAGAGTTTATCAGGGGATGGTCTTAGAGTTTATTAGGGGACAGTCTTAGAGTTTATCAGGGGATGGTCTTAAGGTTTATCAGGGGATGGTCTTAGAGTTTTTCAGGGGATGGTCTTAGAGTTGGTCAGGGGATGGTCTTAGAGTTTGTCAGGGGATGGTCTTAGAGTTTTTCAGGGGATGGTCTTAGAGTTTATCAGGGGATGGTCTTAGAGTTTATTAGGGGATGGTCTTAGAGTTTGTCAGGGGATGGTCTTAGAGTTTATATGGGGATAGTCTTAGAGTTTATCAGGGGATGGTCTTAAGGTTTATCAGGGGATGGTCTTAGAGTTTATCAGGGGATGGTCTTAGAGTTTATCAGGGGATGGTCTTAGAGTTTATCAGGGGATGGTCTTAGAGTTTATCAGGGGACGGTCTTAGAGTTTATTAGGGGATGGTCTTAGAGTTTATATGGGGATGGTCTTAGAGTTTATCAGGGGATGGTCTTAGATTTTATCAGGGGATGGTCTTAGAGTTCATCAGGGGACAGTCTTAGAGTTTATCAGGGGATGGTCTTAAGGTTTATCAGGGGATGGTCTTAGAGTTTTTCAGGGGATGGTCTTAGAGTTGGTCAGGGGATGGTCTTAGAGTTTATCAGGGGATGGTCTTAGAGTTTTTCAGGGGATGGTCTTAGAGTTTATCAGGGGACGGTCTTAGAGTTTATCAGGGGACGGTCTTAGAGTTTATCAGGGGACGGTCTTAGAGTTTATCAGGGGACGGTCTTAGAGTTTATCAGGGGACGGTCTTAGAGTTTATCAGGGGACGGTCTTAGAGTTTATCAGGGGACGGTCTTAGAGTTTATCAGGGGGTGGTCTTAGAGTTTATCAGGGGACGGTCTTACAGTTTATCAGAGGATGGTCTTAGAGTTTTTCAGAGGATGTTTGGGTTGGCACATAAAGGATCACCCATGGATATTTTAGGCGAGCCTCTTGTTTTTACAACTTATTTAATTGTAGCTTCAGCAGCTCCATGTGCTGTATAATTAATAAACAAAATGTTTGAGCCATGGATGACTATAAAATGTAAGAGAAAGCATAAAACTAAAAGAAAAGGAATACAATAATGCAAAAAATAGCACAGATCCTGGTGAATGGGAAAGATGCAAAGATACAAAGAACAGCAAAGGGTGACAAAACCAGATAGTAAGATCTGCAAAAAGGGTGTATGATAAGAAACTTGCAAAGGATACCAAAATCAACACAAAGAATGTTTACAATTGTATTAAGAAAAAGAGGGTGGTCAGGAGCAGTGTTGGCCCCTTGAAAACTGATATCGGTGATATTGGCCTGGAAATTGCAGTCGGAGACTTGCTGCCTGCATACGCCTCCGAGCCGAAAGAAAACGACGTACTTACCTGGTGTCTCCGGAGCTTTGGACTCTTGGGGTCCTGGGCCTGCAGGCGTAGGCCTACGTAAAGGCCCACGGATCCCAGGGGGGTCCCTGGGATCACATGTGTGCCAGGCCAACCAATGACAAAGGGGGATTTCTATGATGCTTATTGGGATTCCATTTACATACGGAATCCCCAGGAGTAGAATAGAAATCACCTAATAAATGGAATTTCATACCACTTACACAAAAATAAATGACCACAGGTTCAAAATAGCCCTTAATTAAACATTTAAAATAAAAAATTTATTTTTTGAAAAATAAATTTGAACATTTTTAAACGGGACAATATTTACCTAAACTAAGTTTAAATGTAAGTGAACGTTTAAACCATTTCAAAAATGTTATTTGAACATTTATTTTAACCATTACGCTGGTAAAAGTAGGCCTTACGCCAACTCTGCACCAGGGAAAGTGAATTTACAATGGATGCGGTGGATCTGTCCGAGCGAAACTTGACAGATCGCAAGTTCCGGGTTTTCGCAGATGTGCAGCGCTTCTGAAAACTTGGAACTTGCCGGGCCTTTCCGGAGGCTTCCGGCAGTGTACGCTGTGACAGCTGTGTGTACCCTGTCGGAAGCACCGTAAAATCAAATTTTCAGTTGATCAGAGAGAGCCAGCATGGATTTGTGAAAGGTAGATCATGCCTGACAAACCTGATTGAATTTTTTGAAGAGGTGACTAAAGTAGTGGACAGGGGAATGTCTATGGATGTTATTTAAATGGACTTCCAGAAGGCATTTGATAAAGTCCCGCATGAGAGACTGTTAAGGTTGAAGCCCATGGAATTGAAGGAAAATTGTTGACCTGGTTAGGAAATTGGCAGAGCGGCAGGAGACAGAGAGTAGGGATAATGGGTAACATAACAACATAAGAAATAGGAGCAGGAGTCGGCCAATCGGCCCCTCGAGCCTGCTCCGCCATTCAATAAGATCATGGCTGATCTGATCCTAACCGCCAATCCACTATCACAGAACCATCTCCTGAATCCAACAGAATTAGACACACGAAATAGGAGCAGGATCAGGTTACACGGCCCCTGGGCCCGCTCCGCTACCCACAGGGCCATGTCCGATCCGAACCTAGACTCATGTCCAAATTCCTGCCCGCTCCCCGTAACCCTTAATTCCCTTTACTTCTAGGAAACTGTCTATTTCTGTTTTAAATTTATGTAATGATGTAGCTTCTACAGCTTTTTGGGGCAGCATATTCCATGGACCTACCACCCTCTGAGTGAAGTAGTTCCTCCTCATCTCAGTTTTGAAAGAGCAGCCCCTTATTCTAAGACTATGCCCCCTATGCCTTAGAGGAACTCTAATTGGCAGGATGTGACTAGTGGTTTCCCACAGGGATCTGTTTTGGGGCCTCAACTATTAGCCATATTTATTAATGACTTAGATGATGACATAGAAAGCTACATATCCAAATTTGCTGAAGACACAAAGATAGGCGGCATTGTAGGCACTGCAGATGAAAGCATAAAATTACAAAGGGATATTGATAGATTAAGTGAATGGGCAAAACTGTGACAAATGGATTTCAATGTAGGCAAATGTGAGGTCATCCACTTTGAACCTAAAAAGGACAGAACAGAGTACTTTCTAAACGGTGAAAAGCTTGAAACAATGGAGGTCCAAAGAGACCTGGGAGTCCAGGTACATAGATCATTAAAATGTCATGAACAGGTACAGAAAATAATCAAAAAGCTAATGAAATGCTGGCCTTTATATTTAGAGGATTAGAATACAAGGGGGTAGAAGTTATGCTTCAGCTATACAAAACCCCGGTTAGTCCACACCTGGCGTACTGTGAGCAGTTCTGGGCCTTGGAGGGAGTGCAGCCTAGGTTTACCAGAATGATACCCGGTGATTTGATCGAAGTTTTCAAGATAATAAAGGGAACAGATAGGGGAGATAGAGAGAAATTATTTCTGCTGGTTGGGGAGTCGAGGACTAGGGGGCATAGTCTAAAAATTAGAGCCAGACCTTTCAGGAGTGAAATTAGTAAACACTTCTACACACAAAGGGTGGTAGACGTTTGGAACTCTCTTCTGCTAATGGCAATTGATGCTCGATTAGTTGTTAATTTTAAACCTGAGATTGATAGATTTTGTTAACCAAAGGTATTAAGGGATCTGGGCCAAATGGAGTTAAGTCGCGGTTCAGCCATGATCTCATTGAATGGCAAAACAGGCTCGAGGGGCTAAATGGCCTACTCCTGTTCCTATGTTCCTATGTTCCTAGATCTATGGTAGTTACAATTCATTAATGAATGGTTAGGGCTGGCCTTGGACACTGGTGGTTCAATGCTAGATAGCACTAATTGACCCATGGGCTTTATAATTCATCAATGAGCAGTTTAGGCAGGTCTAAGATTCATATTATTCATTGGCATATAGTTTCAAGTAGTCCATCAATGTTATAGGTCATTAATGGAGAAAATAGGTTGACCCATAGCCTTATGATTTATTAAAAGTCATGTAAGCTGGCCATTGCTGTTTCTAATCTTTCATTCAATGCTCTTGGCAGGTTGCTAGTTCACTAATGGGTGTTTAGGTTGGCTCATGGGCCTGACAGTTCATTGATGGCTGGTTTGGCTGTTGTTTAGGCCCTATGTTTCAGTAATACATAGCTTGGGCTAGCTCAGGGGCTTTATAAGAAGAAATTCATTAGTTCATTAAAGGATAGGGTGAGCTTATCCTAGGAATGTAGCAAATGATCCAGAAGAACCCCAAGACAATTAACCCTTCAAAAACCCCTTTAACGTTTATGTTAGAAGCACATGATTTCAAACAATTCATTTTTATGACTGTGATAAACCCTTGGTTACTTACCAAGCAATCTCCGTGGTTTCCTTGCACTGTAGTATTCGTACTCTGCTATGTAACATCAA
The DNA here is from genome assembly GCF_052327205.1 of Somniosus microcephalus. Classification (NCBI taxonomy): domain Eukaryota; kingdom Metazoa; phylum Chordata; class Chondrichthyes; order Squaliformes; family Somniosidae; genus Somniosus; species Somniosus microcephalus. The sequence goes on along the minus strand of NC_141000.1, from coordinate 17,903,646 downwards.
TGAGTATTAGAAAGAATTGTGGTCCAAGGTAATGAATATCATTCATGTTTCACATATAACTTCATTCTTAAGCTATTTTCCAAACCTGGTACAGATTGCAGCTCCATTATCTTCTTCCATTTTAATCTTAGCCTATTGAAAATGGCACATTGAGGTCCCTCAATAGCTCAGTCTGTCTGAGAGCTGCCTCCCTGACTGGGGGTTCCTGGCATGGATCACTGGTTGGGAAATCAGCGCTACATTGTATTATAGGACTGAGCCCTGCAGACCATGCGTGCGCCCGTTGCGACCTCCGTCGTGTGGTAGGTGTTGGGGAGGAACTGTTAACCTGGGGATGAGGTAAAAATAGGCCGATCTTCTTCTCCTCACCACTATCCAGCCACTCTTCTTGTTCAGTGAGAACAGGGAGCAGGCTCAAATGTGATGACCTCTCCGCTGATACCAGAGGGTGCCACTGTCATCAGGCAGGAGACGTAAATGGAGAGAATTCGATTTGATCATTGGACTCCACCTCAGCCATTCCTGGGAGGCACATCTAGGCCAGTTCTCCCTATGCTTTGTCCCTCCCCCGCTGTGAGGAAGCATTGTGCTCCTGATCACCCTTTGTCTTGATTGGGCAATTCAGAACAGCAACTTACCTTGTGGGAAACTGCTGTCACAACCCCCCATTCAACCACTCATTAGCACAAGTATATTCCTCCTAACACTGCACCTCTGGTCACCTGGCTTTCCTAAAAACAGCTTTTTGTTGCTTGTTACCCATTTTCTAAAGTTATTTTCTCTCTCGCTTTTGGGCCCATATGTCTATTCTTTTTTAAGAGGACACAACATCCTCCTCTGAAAACATCTTACCTTGGGTCAAAAAAAAAATCACCAAGTGATAAAAGCTCTGTAAGCCTGACATCGGTAGTGGGGAAAATGCTAGAGTCCATTATAAAAGATGTAACAGCAGAGCACTTGGAAAACAGTGACAGGAACGGACAAAGTCAACATGGATTTACAAAAGGTAAATCATGCTTGACTAATCTACTGGAAGTTTTTGAGGATGTAATTGGTAGAATAGATAAGGGAGAACCAGAGGATGTGGTGTATTTGGACTTTCAGAAGGCTTTCGATAAGGTCCCACATAAGAGATTAGCGTGTAAAGTTAAAGCACAAGGGATTGGGGGTAAGGTACTGACTTGGATAGAGAACTGGTTGACAGACAGGAAGCAAAGAGTTGGAATAAATGGGTCTTTTTCCGAGTGGCAGGCAGTGACTAGTGGGGTACTGCAGGGATCGGTGCTAGGACTCCAGCTATTCACAATATATATTAATGATCTGGACGAGGGAACTAGATGTAATATCTCCAAGTTTGCAGATGACACAAAGCTGGGTGTGCGTGTGTGCTGTGAGGAGGATGCCGAGAAACTCCAGTATGATTTGGACAGGTTGGGTGATTGGGCAGATGCATGGCAGATGCAGTATAATGTGGATAAATGCGAGGTTATCCACTTTGGTGGCAAAAACAGGAAGGCAGATTATTATCTGAATGGCAATAGATTGGGAGAAGGGGAAGTGCAACGAGACCTGGGTGTCCTTGTGCACCAGTCGCTGAAGATAAGCATGCAGGTGCAGCAGGCGGTTAAGAAGACAAATGGTATGTTGGCCTTCATAGCGAGAGGATTCGAGTACAGGAGCAAGGATGTCTTGCTGCAGTTGTACAGGGCCTTGGTGAGACCACACCTTGAGTATTGTGTGCAGTTTTGGTTGCCTTACCTGAGGAAGGATGTTCGTACCATGGAGGGAGTGCAGCAAAGATTCACCAGACTGATACCTGGCATGGCAGGAATGATGTATGAGGAGAGATTGGGTCAATTGGGCTTATATTCACCGGAGTTTAGAAGAATGAGAGGGGATCTCATTGAAACTTATAAAATTCTAACAGGACTAGACAGACTAGATGCAGGAAGGATGTTCCCGATGGCGGGGGCGTCCAGAACCAGGGGTCACAGTCTAAGGATAAGGGGTAAGCCATTTAGGACAGAGATGAGGAGGAATTTCTTCACTCAGAGAGTGGTGAACCTGTAGAATTCTCTACCACAGAAGGCAGTTGAGGCCAATTCATTAAATATATTCAAGAAGGAGTTGGATATATTTCTTAAGGCTAAAGGGATCAAGGGATATGGGGAGAAAGCAGGGACAGGGTACTGAATTTGGATGATCATCCATGATCTCATTAAATGGCGGAGCAGGCTCGAGGGGCCGAATGGCCTACTCCTGCTCCTATCTTCTACGTTTCTATGTTTCTATGTAGTTGCATTAAACCGGTACAAAGAATATCACACGGACTGCAATGGTTCAAGCAGATGGCCCACCACCACCTTCTCTGGACAACTAGGCATGGGCAATAAATAGTGGCCTTGCCAGCAATGCCCACATCCTGAGAATTAATAAGTTTAAATAAACTTCCAGTAAAATCCCAATGATAAAAACTTTATGAGCGATACCAAAATGAAATGCCTCTGTGTCTCCAATCATTGGCAGTAAAGGAGCAACTGGGGCCCTTCATCCACCAGTGAAATCTTCCCAATATGTAGCTCCAAGTCCAGGCATGCACAGGTACTGAGCAGTCAGGAATATCCCACATCTGCGATATTTATTCCAAGTTGGACGTGACGGTATTTTTAAATAGGAGTTTGTAAAATCAATACTGTATCTGGATCAATGGTAGGCCTAGACTTGGAGCCATGTATTAGTCTTCCCAACACGCACTTACCAAAGTGATGTATAGAAATAGAAACCCTTTAAAGGTTTTCTGCAAAGCTTGGCTGTTCATGCGTCTTATAATGTACTACACTGAAAGACGAGGGGCCGAAATTCCTGGCTTTACTAATTTCAAGTTTTTAAAAAATGACAGCTTGAGTAATAATTGGTGGCGTGTCGATAGAAAGTGCTAACAGGCTATTCGGCCATGGGTAGCTCTGCTCTGGCGATTCCTGCCCGTTCAAAAATGGATTGATGGGCATGAGTGAAAAGTGAGAGAAAACAAAAAGACATTGGCCCAGAAATTCAGGTCCCAACGCGTGAGTACGGACGGGGTACTCACGCGTGGACCCGTTGGAAGTGCCGGATTTCAGCATGCACAACGCATGCGCGGGAAACCAGCATTTCCTCCAAGGGGTTCAGAGGTCCAACGCGTGCGCGCAAGACTCTGCGCGCACGCGTTGAACTTCCTTCTTTTTGACAGGTTTGCGCGTGTGCAAGGGCCTGAACTTTTTAGACATATAAAAAGGAGGCGTAAGGAGTGGATTCTTGAAGGTAAGTGGTCTATTATTTAAAATTATAACATTTTTCCACAGCTTCATTGTTTTTAAGGACTTTACAGTAAGGTAAGTTTATTTTTAGACCCGATTTCGTAAAAAATTATTATTTTCAAAAATTTTATTAATTGTTTAAAATAGTTTTTTAAAGTTATTTATAGTTTCTTTAATTATTGGGATGTTTTTTAAAATTTTATTTAAAGTTAAACTAGTCTTTTGGGCGCCCGTACTTTTCATGAGTTTGACAGTCTTTACTATCAAACTCATGAATGACGTTTCCCCTCCCCTGATTGGCTGCAGAGTGCTCACCTGATCCCAGCCGGCACATCGCACTAACTACGCCGTTGGATCAGGTAAGCACAGCGCGCCGACATCTGAACCAGGCCAGTGACAGGAATTCCAAGCAGGCCCGGGCTTCAGATGTCGGCGCGCCGGGTGAGTGCACATCGGGGGCTTGCACGCGCGACAAGCTCCCGATCCTAATTTCTGGCCCATTGATAAGGAACTTCTGCAGCTTTCCTGAGCAGCACCGTCAAATGGCAAAGTGAGTCTCCAGGTCAGAACTGGCTAAAGTGAATTTAACAAACAGAAATTGTTGAAGTATCACCATAGCAGTGACAAAAGTGATCTCACGGCACATGGTGCCCAGGGTTATATATACAATAGTCTATCTGACTGTAACTGTTATTATCTTACACTGTTTCTATCGCATTGTGCAGTTATATTCTTCAGTGTGTATCCCTGTTAAATTTTCTGATGTGTACACTGCAGTTATATTGGCCCAGAAATTCGGGTCCCAACACGTGAGTACGGACGGAGTACCCACGCGTGGACCTGATGGAAGTGCCGGTTTCTTGCATGCACAACGCATGCGCGGGAAAACGGCACTTCCGGTCCCCTGAACGAAGGGGTTAAGAGGTGAAACGCGTGCGACGTATGAGGCAGCACGTGCGCGTTGAACTTCCGGTTTTTTGACAGGTTTGCCCGTGCGTGAAGGCCTGTACTTTTTGCACATTTAAAAACCAGGCGTAAGTACTTCGTTTTAAAAGGTAAGTGGTCTATTAATTAAAGTTAGAAATTTTTTTCCACAGGTTTATTATTTTTAAAGACTTTACAGTAAGGTAAGTGTATTTTTAGACCCGATTTTTAAAAAAAAATTTTTTTTCAAAAATTTGATTAATTGTTTAAATTAGTTTTTTACAGTTATTAATAGTTCATTTAATTAGTGGGATGTTTTTTAAACTTTTTTGGGCACCCGGAGTTCTTACTATCAAACTCATGAATGAACTTTTGCAACCTCCTCACGTGATCCCAGCCGGCTCATCGCACTAACTACGCCGCTGGATCACGCAAGCACAGCGCGCCGGGAGCTGCAGCAGGCCACAGACCGGAAATGCACGCAGGCCCAGGCCGCAACGGCCGGCGCGCTAGGTAAGTGCAGGTCGGGGGCTTGCACCCGCGGGAAGCCCCCGACCCGAATTTCTGGGCCAATATTCAGTATCTATGGCTCTAATTACCCATTTGACTCTGCAATATATTTACCGTACTGTGTTTCAGGCTGTAATATTACAATTTTTTATGTCTTTGGTTATTTATTATTTTATGACTACCTCACTCACTCACTCTCTGTTATATTGTTTTATATACTCTTTGCGATGTTACATTCTATTACTGTTTATAGTAGAATCCAGTGTCATAATATTTTATATTTCCCACTCTCTCTCTCGGTGTCCTGTGGCTCACACACTGCATTGTTTAGATAGTCCATTATATTATTGATTATTGCTTAAAATATAAATGTTCACAACGGTTATATTTTAAATAATGGCCAACACAAGATGGTGGTCGAAGAACTCGCAATTCGGAGGCAGGAGAGGCACAGGAAAATTTGGGAGCCTCCCAGAAGTTCCTTAAAGCTCAAAGGGCATATTTTCAATAATTTTTGGGCAGGAAAAGCAGCGCTATCACTGTGAACCTGAGCATGTGCAAAGCCTTGTAGGTAAATCGGAATTTTTTCCATTTTCCACAAAATTCGCTCACTTCACAGCTTTGTGAATCAACTTTGTGACATTTACACTTGTTACGAGGCTCATTAGCTGCTTGACAATGTTAAAGGAGCATTATTGCAAGTGTGTTGCGATTGGATGCTAGTTTTTCATTACCAATAGAACTGAACTCACAGGAAGCATTTCAAGGCCACACATTTGTTAGTGATTCTTAAATCTCAACAACAACAAAAAGGACTAAAAACAGAAAATGCTGAAAATGCTCAGCAGGTCAGGCAGCATCTGTAAGGTTTCAGGTCGATGCCCTTTCGTCAGAACTGGAAAAAGTTAGAGATGTACCAGGTTTTAAGCAAGTGCAGGGGCAGAGAAAGGGGGGCGGGGAGGTAAGAACAAAGGGAAGATCTGTGATAGGATGGAAGGCAGGAGAGATTAAAAGACAAAAGAGATGATGGTGCAAGGCAAAAGGAGATGGTAATGGGACAAGAAACAAACAGGACAACTTAGAAAGAAATTTCAGCACCAATGTCATATGATTTCCTCCTCTAAGTATATATTTTTTTACATGTTGGATTCTAAAAAGTGTTTTTGAAATATTATTTTTAATTTTTGCAAGTCATAATTATGTTGTTAGAAGTATTATTTAATAACTAAATGAATCTAAAGATATAGCTTAGCTTAAATAATAACCTACAGGATTGTATCTAGCAAGGATAGACATTTGTGTCATTCTGCTTTTTATGTTGAATTGTGAACTGCAGCGATTTCCCTTATACCTGCTAATTATTGCCTTGAGCCTAGCTATGCAAGGGACTTTGTACATATTCTATAAAAAATAATGTTGTATACACTGATTTTGTTGCTCCCCTAAATTTAAAAAAGTGCTGGTAGTATCTGCACATGTGTACCATCACAACACTGCTGAGTAATGGGATACAGTTAGTGTGAAATGTTTGAATGAAGGACCTAACTTGCAGCAGTAATACAGTGATTTCTGAGTTTGGAATCAGTTTAGCACTAATCCGGTCAGGTATTTTAAGCTGTCTTATTCTGCCTGCTTATTGGAGTCAATTTAGTGAGGCTCTGTTCCCTCATTTGTTAGGGAATCGGGAGCAGCAGTCAGCACACCCCTGATTTTCCAGTCTTAAATTTACTTAGTTGCCCCTTGCTGAGTGCCATGAGCATCAGGGAGATGCAGCAACACAGAGAGTCAACCCTTTATAGGAACAGGTGTTGCACCATTCACTTAGATCATGGCCGATCCGTACCTCAACTCCATTTATCCACTGTGGCTCCATACCCCTTAAAAACCTAACAAAAATCTATCAAATTTAGGCTTGAAAATTGAAAGACCAAATTCCTGAATCAAGAAAGCTTTGTAAAATTATGACGAATGCATTTGCAATTTCTTCACCATTTTATTTTATTACTCTGGGGCGGAAACCGTTCAGTCCTGGAGAGTAGTCTATCTTAAGTCCCATTATTTTCGCCATTACCATTTAAAAAAAAACTTATACAATAAACTCTTGTTTAAACAGCACTTTATCATCCGGAATACTTTAATAACCGGCAAAATAGATGTATCTCAATACAAAACAACACCTCAATAACCGGTAATCTTGCCGATTCTACTATACATTTAATGGAACATTCTGTAGGTGAATACCCAATTATACAGTACATTTCTTGATTTTTTACTTTTGTTTGTGTTAAAAATTGCCTTGGTAGGTATACCTCTCTGTTATCCAGAATTTTTCATCAACCGGCACCATCCTGGTCCCATAGGTGCTGGATAAGAAAGAGTTTACTGTACTAAAGTTCCTCCCTTTGGCTTATTTTAAGGTTCCCTTGGTATTTTTCCCTTTTGTTCCACTGTGAAAATGGATTCAAGATAGGAGAGCAGACTCTCCCAGCAATGGATCACCTAAGGATGCCTATCAGTAAAAGGTTACAAATAATGGTTAATTCAATCAGTGGGTATTGTGTGCTGGCTGTGAGAACCACAAGCTAATAGTTAAGAAAGATCAAGCTCTACATGGTGAAGGATTCCTTCTGAAACTTGAGGCACACCTGCACAGTCAGGATAGGGATGTACAGCCTGATGCACTATCAATAACACCAAAGACTACGAGTTGAACTTATACGAAGTAGGCTTTTATTGACTAAGAACTGGAGCATGCCTCTGCTAGTGGATCCATCCTAAGAGTTCCCGGGGGAAGGGTGGTGAGTCACCTTTATACCCGGGCTTAGGGGTGGAGCCAGGGGTGGAGACATGCCCGGACTTGTACAGAGTTAACAGTGGTTTACCACACAGACATGTACAGGGTTAACAGTGGTTTACCACACAGCCATGCTGCTATCTACCACACCTGAACAGCAACTAAATGTGGCCTTTGTACTATGGTGGCCAGGTCATCTTTGAAGTGAGAGGAGAGGATGTTCTTCAGTTAGTATGATGTGAAAAAAGCAGTACTATAGATTGCTTTTTTTCCAGTTTTCTTCCATTTCTTTCCTGACAGTGGAAAACTTACAGGCACCAGTTTGGAAGGATAACTCAAGGCCAAAAGCAGGGGGCAACCGCGGATATCTTGGCTTGACAACATCAAGCGGGGGACTGATGAAAAGATTTCAACCTGTAAATCTTTACACCTGTGTGGTTGCAACTTCCAATCCTCCATAGTGGGGATCGGGGGCAGTAAATTAATAGACAGAAAGACTGTGTCCTAATCCTAGTTAATCCTCATTTATCTGAAGCCAGATGAGACTTGGAAAGACAGCAGAAGCAATAAAGGGCAGTTTGGCATGCAGCTCTAGATACTGTCAAGACAATTAGACCAGGTTCAGGGGTATAGTTGGAAGTAAAAAAAGAACTAGCAATGATAGGAGGATGCCATTCAAGCCCTCAAACTCTGCATGCAGATTATGCTGTGTAGATGTTTGATAAAGATGCTGTCTGATGTGCAGACACTGACAGCACACTTGGACACTAGTCAAAAATTATAATGCTATAATATTTCCATATAATCTGCATTTCCAGAGCTACCTAAAACTATCAGTTGGGGATTGGGCTATGAGCTCTTCACTTACTTCTGATCCTTACAGTCAAAAGTGTACAAGGAAGCCTTGAAACGTCTCCCATTAGCTTTTTCCCCCATGTCATTACTAGGCTGCCCCTATTAGAGCTAAAACACATCTTTGCAGAAGACCTTTAAGGGCATATGAGAAAAGTTTAAGCACGATAATAGTAAACCAGGAAGCTCCTGAAGTATATATAATGTTTTCCTCCTTACCTGAATGTTTGAAACGAGATTTGAGAAACTGTTGCCCTAAAAGATCAGAATTTTATCAATATTCTGTCCCACCTAAACATGCAGACGAGTTGCATCCTTCAGAAGAAGAACTGCACTTATTACCAGTTTGGACATGAGTTGCAATGCTGGTGGATTGAAATCGCAACTTGACATTGTTAACACAAGTGTAAACACGTGCAAGTGAAATTTCTTTGTCCATCATTCGATCAAAGGCATTGATCTATTTATTTGAAATGAATGAGTGCCTTTCATACAAACATGTCAGCTTATTCATTATGAATATTGCACAGTATGAGTTCAAACCCTGAAGGTTTTGTTGATACCATTTAAAACTCAGCACCAAGAAGCTTTTGGGAGCAAAACCAACTGTTAGAGAATAATACACATATTTAAAGACAATCATTGCCAAATAATTTCTAGTGTAGTAACATAGTAACATTAGGAACAGTAGTAGGCCATTCAGCTCCTCGGGCCTGCTCCATTCACTTAGATTATTTAGAGGGATCTAGACAGAGTAGACAGAGAGAAACTGTTCCCATTGGTGGAAGGGTCGAGAACCAGAGGACACAGATTTAAGGTGATTGGCAGAAGAACCAAAGGCGACATGAGGGAACAAAAATTATGCAGCGAGTGGTTATGATCTGTAATGCACTGACTGAAAGGGTGGTGGAGGCAGATGCAATCGTGGCTTTCAAAAGGGAATTGGATAAGTACCTGAAGGAAAAAATTTGCTGGGCTACGGGGAAAGGGTGGGGGAGTGGGTCTAGCTGAAGTGCCCTTGCATAGAGCCGGCACAGGCTCGATGGGCCAAATGGCCTCCTTCTATGCTGTAACTATTCTATGATTCTCTCATGGCTGATCTGCACCTCAACTCCATTTTCCTGCCTTTGCTTCATATCCCTTGATCGCCTTACCGAACAAAAATCTATCGATCTCAGTCTTGGAAACTCTAATTGTCCCCCATCATCCACAGTATTATGGGGGAGAGAATTCCAAACATCTACTATTAGTGGCTCTGTCATTCTGGAGCATTATGTAATGGTATGTTCCATACATATATATGTAACCCCTGTGTGTCTGTACTATATAAACTCATCCTTGGTACAGATTATAGATCTGCACACAGACCCTTAAGACACACTCGAGTGGCCATTGAGTACCTGACACATGAAGCACATCTCAGGTACACTGCCCGTGTTTTTCCTCCACTGGGCCATTCGCATGGGCTGGGGAAGCCCCAGGTACACTGGCCTATGCATCTAAAAATGCAGAAAGCTAACTGTGCAGAAAAAGGCTGTTGAGATGAGGGCCTGCTTGGTGCTTCTGAAGAGCAACAGCCAGAAGCTCCTGAGTCATCCAAGAGGAGGAGGGGGTGTGGGTGTTGAATAAAAATGTAAATAGTTGTCTCATGAGTCTTCAGCCTGCCCTCCCGAACATCTCCAGACCCTCTGGTCCATGGGGATTCCAGGACAAGCCCTCATGCCAGCAATCTTTAGGACAACCTCTGCTGACAACAAGCATATGGAGAGGAAAAATGCAGCAGGAGAGCATTAATTTTTTTTTAAGTTTCCTCGTGGGCCAGAAGGACCAGGAGTCCTTCTCTGGGCCCCACAAAGAAACCTTGGGCCTTCCCTGCCCCAGGCTTCCCTCCCTCTATAACCGTGATTCCACTCCCTGAGTCCTGCGATGCACTTACCTTGTGTCAGAAACCAATCCAGCAGTGGCCTCCTACCACCCAAAATCCCACCCCTGCTTGCCAGTCAGGTGGTGGATGCGGCCAGGTAGCCGGCAAGTTACATGTAAACGAGGTTTGGCAGTTATAATCTGACAGGCCTCATACTGATGATGACGTTCGGGTCCATCGTCCGTCCAGACTCCCCCCTCAGCACCGATTCCGCCCCGACTTAAAGTCAATCTCAATGTCTAACTATAACACATCGAAACAGGTTTTTGTCTGAAAAAGTACTATTAGATCTCCTGTGACATTGCCCATGACAAGTCAAAGGACATATTATTTTATATTATGGACACAGCAACCATCTATCTCACTCCCAGCAGAATCTGAGATGCCCTACGTCCAAAATGCAAAAGGGTCTCTCTCATTCTTTCACTTTCTTCTCTTCCCCCGCACCCCTCCCACCACCCCCCCCCCCACACTGACTTCAACCAGGCCTCCAGGAGGGTCTCTCTCCTTCTCCCTTCACACTTTGCCACAGGGATTATATATTCCTCTTCTTTCTGCTCCTTCAATTGAGTTTTCTCCACTTCCTTCCACTCTTCAAGAGGATATTGCTCTCTTTTGTCTCACCCAACAGTGCCCGTCTCTCCCTCCCTCATCTCTCCCTATTTTTGGGCCATTGCATTGCTGAAATAAATAAAGTCAGTCTGTTCATTAAAAAAAAATCTCCTATGCATGCATATAAGTTTACACAAGGGCAGAACTAGGTTCCATGTCAAGAGGTTCTTCTTTCCCCAGAGGATAGTAGACCTATGGAACAAGCTGCTGGCCCGGGCAGTGAGTGCAGTTTCACTGTATACCTTCAAAAGAGCACTGGACCAGATCCTAACTGGGGTGGAGCTCATGGCATACAAAAGATAGGTGGAATACAAAGTTATATAAATCACGGTCAATGTTTTGATGACCTAAGGGGGTTGGAGAGGAATTTTCCAATTTTTTTCTCCCTAAATTGACCTTTGATTTTGTTTTCTGTTTTTTTGCCTCTCCTGGGAGATGACATGGCTGCTGGTGGCTGGGGGTTGTAAGATAACCTATTCTTATATATACATAATATACGTAGGATTAGGATTTGGTTTAATCTCATATGATTAAAGTTTTTGTTTTATTTTTACTTCTAGATAGCTTGCAGATTTGTACTGTAGCTAGAAATAATGAAATGGGTAGAGTTGTTCATTCACAGGATACTTTAGGGTTTACTGTGTCAGGGTACAATTTAGCTCACTGTGCTGTTTAGCTTCTGCTGAAAGTGCCAGATGTGGGTTACAGGATGTGTGATTCGTGCCGGTTGACTTTTTTTTTGTCACCACATTGTGCAATGAGATAGCCTGGATTGCCTTGAGGTAAATAAATTGGCAATGGGGCTGAGATGATTAGTTACGTGCTTAATGGTAAACAGATTGGTCATCTGAAAGTTTTGCAGCAACAATAGCTGTTATCAGGAAATAATGAATCAGCAAGGAGAGTGTGTGTGACTAGAAGCCTAAAGAGATCTGGAGCTGTCCTTAACAATTTGTAGAGAGCATCAGGGTCGAAAGGATTGATGAATGTTACATCTCTATCCAGGGAAAAATGGGGTAATATTGTTTATGTCTCTGTATGTCTACTGCTTAGATACATTGCGTGTGTCAAAGGCTTGATCGAACATAATAAAAAGTTTAAGTTGCAAACCATATTTGCCTGTCGGATTTGAATTGTCTTACAGGGTGTCGTGCACCATGATGGTTAAAGCATCATGGCTGCATGGGGCAGGCCCAATGGACAAGCTGGTATTTTCCAGTCCCATTATTTTCATATGTTTGTATCTGCATTTCAGGAATAATGCTGGCTGCATGAAGAAAGAAGCACTTTCCCTTGAGCATGCTTTAGAGTCATGGCAATTGTCATCATTAATATCGGAGACAGACTTCTGTGCACATGGATTTTGGTTGTTTACATCAGGATGGTTACTGGACCACCAAATGTGAGAAGTCAGCGGGCCAGATGAGAATTGTGCAACATGGAGTGGAATGATGAATCAGAAGTCCAGTATGTTTATGGTCCAGTGGAGTGAATCGCAATGTTTGTGGAAGAGGGGAGCCATTGAAATGTAGTTTATCGTTGGTTTGTGATTTTTTTTGTGTGTTTGTTAAGTGAATAATACTTTTTTTGCAGTTTATGATGAGGTAAGTCAGGTAATCATAGCAACTGTATCTCAGAGAATTGTTTTTCTTGAATATGAATTGGTAAAAAAATGTTGGTGAAGTGTGATGGGAAGAAATTTTAGGTAGAGTGTGAATTAAAATTTGGGCAAAAGGTTTTAAACAGAATTACATAGGATATACGGCACAGAAACAGGCAATTCGGCCCAACCAGTCCATGCCGGTGTTTATGCTCCACTCGAGCCTCCTCCCGTCTTTCCTCATCTAAATCTATCAGCGTAACCCTCTATTCCCTTGTCCCTCATATATTTGTCTAGCTTCCCCTTAAATGCATCGATACTATTCGCCTCAACCACTCCCTGTGGTAGCGAGTTCCACATTCTCACCACTCTTTGGGTAAAAAAGTTTCTTCTGAATTCCCTTTTGGATTTCTTGGTGACTATCTTATATTGATGGTCTCTAGTTATGCTCTTCCCCACAAGTGGCAACATTCTCTCCGTATCCAATCTTTCATAATTTTAAAGAGCTCTATTAGGTCACCCCTCAGCCTACTTTTTTCAAGAGAAAAGAGACCCAGCCTGTTCATCCTTTCCTGATATGTATACCCTCGCACTTTTGGTATCATCCTTGTAAATCTTCTCTGCTCCCTCTCCAGTGCCTCTATATCCTTTTTATAATATGACGACCAGACTGTACGCAGTACTCCAAGTGTGGTCTCACCAAGGTTCGATACAGGTTTAGCATAACTTCCCTATTTTTCAATTCTATCCCTCTAGAAATAAACCCTAGTGCTTGGTTTGCTTTTTTTATGGCCTTGCTAACCTGTGGCACAACTTTTACTGGTTTGTGTATTTGTACTCCGAGATCCCTTTTCTCCTCTACCCCACATAGACTCGCATCCTCCAAGTGATTCTGGGAATCACTTGGAGGATGCGAGTCTAGGTGGGGTAGAGTATTCTTCCTACCAAAATGTAATACCTCACATTTAACTGTGTTGAACTTCATTTGCCAATTATTTGCCCATTCTGCAAGTTTATTAATGTCCTCCTGTAATTTATTGCAGTCCTCCTCAGTATTGGCTATCCCCCCCAATTCGGTATCATCCGCAAATTTAGAAATTGTGTTTTTGTTTCCAAAGTCTAAATTGTTAATGTAAATTGTGAACAGCAGTGGTCCCAGCACTGATCCTTGTGGAACACCACTACCCACCTTCTGCCACTGTGAATAGCTACCCTTTACTCCCACTCTCTGCTTTCTGTCTTGAAGCCAGCTAGCAATCCATTCGGCTACTTGTCCCCTGACTCCGCATTTTCTGACCTTATTCGTTAGTCTATTATGGGGTAACTTATCAAGGCCTTTTGAAAATCTAGATAAATTACATCTACTACACTGCCCTTGTCTACTCTCTCTCTGTTACCTCTTCAAAAAATTCAATAAGGTTGGTCATGCAAGATTTTCCCTTGTGAAATCCATGCTGATTATTCATTATTATACTTTTTGTTTCTAGATGTTCTTCTATTCTCCTTTAGTAGGGATTCCATTATTTTTCCTACCACCAATGTTAAGCTGACTGGATTATAATTCCCTGGACATGTTCTATCCCCCTTCTTAAATATCGGTATTACGTTAGCTATCTACCAGTTCTCTAGCACTACACCTTTTTCTAACGAATTATTAAATATGTGTAGTAATGCCTCTGCTATCTCTTCCCTAGAATCTTTTAAAATGCGTGGCTGCAATCCATCTGGACCAGGGCTTTTATCCTCTTTGAGTTTGATTAGTTAATTTAATATATCCCCTTTTTAAATTTTAAATGCATTTATCTCATTACTCATCTCATCATCCAAGGTTATATCCACCTGTTCTATCTCCCTGGTAAATACTGAAGCGAAATAATGATTTAATATTTCTGCCATCTCGTTATCATTACCTGTGGTATTGTCCTGTCGATCCTTTAATGGCCCTATTCCCATCCAAACCTTTTTTTTTATTGATGTGCCTGTAAAATATTTTACTATCTTGTTTTATGTTCTTTGATCATTTAATTTCATAGTTCCTCTTTGTCTTCCTAATTGTTTTTTTGACTTTGTGGTAAACCACTAATCTGCCTGTACAGAACATGTCTGGGCATGCCTCAGCTGGCTCCACCCCTGGCTCCACCCCTAAGCCCAGGTATAAAGGTGATTGACCTCCAGTCCCCCTGGCTTTAAGGATCGGTCTACCAGCAGAGGCATGCTCGTATTCTTTTGTTAATAAAAGCCTACTTGTTATAAGTTTAACTCTTAGTCTTCTGGAGTTATTGATGGCGCATCAGACTTCTCTCCTAATCCCTTCATATTCTCTCTTATCATGCACTCCTCTGCCATCTATGTACTTAATGTATGCCTCTTTCCTTACACTCAATTGTTTCCTTATGTCTTTATTCATCCATGGAGTCTCATTAGTGTTTAGTTTGTTCTTTCCTTTTAGCGGAATATATTTTTCCTGCACTCTGTTGAACACCATTTTAAATGTTTCCCATTGTCCTTCTACATCGTTGTTTGCCAATATTGTTGCCCATTTTATCTTCCCAAGTTCTATTCTCAGCCCCTCAAAACCAGCTTTTCTCCAATCTATTAACCTGTTTTTTGTCATATTATGTCCTTCTCTATTATCATCTTAAAGCGTATTATATTATGGTCACTATTGCTTATATGTGCCCCTACTTTTACTTCTCTGATCTGCTCTGGCTCATTCCCCATAACTAGATCCAATAGCGAATCCTCCCTTGATAGGCTTTTTATATATTGGGTTAGAAAGGAGTCCTGTAGACATTGTAGGAGCTCTATTCCCTTATCCCATTTACCTTCCTCTTTTGTCCAATTAATATTGGGGTAGTTGAAATCTCCCACAATTATTATCTATGTTTTTTACTCATTTCTCTAATTTGTCTGCATATTTCTTCCTCCACCTCTTTTCCACTATTAGGTGGTCTGTAGACTACGGCCTAGAATTTCAGTATAGCCAGTTTTGGGGCGCTAACGTTAGCGCCCGCCCAAAGTTAGCGCCCGCCCCAAAGTTGCGCCCCCTTGCCGGAAATTCAGTGGCTTCGCCCTAAGAGGTTGGTGGAGTGCTAAAAGAGGTGTTCCACTACTATCTTTAGGCGCTAAGCCAGCGGTGCAGAGGGATAGTGCCGAGGCGGGGCGCAGCGCGGGTGCGGTCATTTTTTGATTGACAGCAGACCCCGTGGCGCCGACCAGCTCTTAAAGGGGGAAGGGACGATTTGGTCTGCTGCCATGCCCTGCACACTGCAGCTTTGCAAATAGGCCTCAACACTGCTGCTCAGCCCCAGGGAGCCAGAGAAGGCCCGTGAGCGTGCCCTGCGCTTCTCAGAGCGTGATCTGGAAATAATGGTGACAGCTCTGGAGAAGAGGCGCAGGATCTTGTTCCCAGAGACTGGGAGGAATCCGAACCACCAAGAATACACCAGAGCCTGGAAGCAGATCGCCAACAGGGTGACGTTCACCGGCGATGCCCCCAGGACCCACAAACAATGTCGGAAAAAATACAACGACCTGACCAGGATTGTCAGGGTGAGTACCCTTTCCAGTCTCCTCCTCATTCTTGCATGTACACCTGACATGATGGGCAAAGGGAGCTGAAAGTCCTAATGGCCAGCCCTCAGCCAGCAGCTTTGGGACAGTCATGAGCATCAATTGCCCATTCTGCACTCTACACTCTGGCCAAGCTATTCCACCATGGGAGGCAGTGCACAGTACATCAGGGCTACACTCTGGCCAAGCTATTCCACCATGGGAGGCAGTGCACACTACATCAGGGCTACACTCTGGCCAAGCTATTCCACCATGGGAGGCAGTGCACACTACATCAGGGCTACACTCCGTACTTACAGCCCGTCCTTTCCATTGCAGGCTAAAGTTGCCTATAATCGCCAGGCCCGTGCCAGGACCAGGGGAGGCCGCGCCAAGCTACAGAAGCTCACTCGCCTGGAGGAGCGCGTGTGTGGGCTCATGGGAGCCCGGTTGATCGTGCCCACAGCGTGCGGAGTAGCCGACCCTCCACTGCCCTGCAATGGTAAGGACCTCACCTTTTGGCCCTCTCGCGTCGCACTTGCGCATCCGAGCTACCTCCTTTGCCACTGTCCCACCAATGCGCTGAATGCCACCAGTCCTAACTCCCTCGCTGACGCCGTCTCCTCACTCTGAAGCTACTCTTGTGCATTCCTGCTTTCAGCTGGTGACGACCAGGACCCTGAAGCTGCCAGTGACAGCCCCTCCGAGCAGGAGGAGGAGGAGGAGGAGGAGGAGGAGCAAGAGCAAGCCGGACCATCAGGAGAACACTCAGGTCCCGCAGGAGAGGACGAAATGATTGACATGTCCTCACTGGACGAGTGCCTGGACCAACTGTCGCAGGGGATTGCAGCTTCTGGCACCAGTGGCGTCCAGCCACCCAGGAGCCCTGCGCGTGGGCCGCGGCCTTCCCCCCAAAGGGGGGAAGGATCAGAGGGGAGTGCAGTTGATCGGGACACTCGCCGCCACCAACGTGGCAAGGTTACCCTAGTTCGGTCCCCTGCTCCCCAGCGGGAGAGTCCCGACTCCAGTCCGGACACCTTCACCTCGGAGGAGGCGCGGAAGCTGGACAAGATGGCCGAGGATTCGGACCGGCGCCACACGGAGCTCATGCGCGTGGTGGGGCGCATGCCTGAGGCCATCGAGTCGCTGGCGACCAGTGTGCGCGAGTTCGGGGCATCAACTGCCGCGAGTGGCCGCATGCTCACTGATGCCGTCAAGTCCCTGGCGGGTGTGATGCGGGCGCACACCAGGACGACAGGGGCACTCACTGCTGCCACACGCGCTGTCTCAGGCAGGCATCACCAGGGCAGCCGCCGCGCTGGAGCATCCCAGCGAGCCGCCCCTCGGCTGATTGTTGCGGATCCTGCAGTGCGGGCCCGGCCGAGTGCCAGCGCGCCACAGCACCAGCCAGCGCATCCCAGACGCCAGCTTGCCCACATTGCACCATCCGTCGCCGCCACTCCCCCACTGGGGCGTCAAGGGCAAGCGGCTGGAGCTGATGTTGGCCAGGCTCAGGTGCGCCACTCAGCAGCCGGCCCCTCGAGGCCCAAAGGCCGTGTAGGCCGCCCCCCAGCGGCATCTGGCGGAAGGACATCTGAGCCTCAGGCGCCATCCCCCAGCCTCGCAGCAGCCACTGGGCAGAGCTTGCGAAGGAGCAGCAGGCCGGGCAGGGGAGGCAAAAGGCTGGACAAGGTCTCGCCCTCGCGGGCCACTCAGTAGAGGGTGTGGCGAGCTTTCGTTTTATATGGCGGTGGCCATCTTTCTTTTGCCCATGGTTGTTTGGTTTGTGGGCTTATTTTTTGCGTTAAGGCCGAGGTTGAGGCCAGGTTTGTACAAATGTGGAGTGACGCCTCCCCAGTTTGTGGGAGTGAGTCGTTTGTTGGGCTTTTTGTGGGGCCCGTTGATTGTTTTTGGGGATTCATGTGGGAAGGGGTTTTCATTTTTGTGTAATAAATAATTATCTTTATTCATACAGTCTCCATGGTTGTTCTTGATAGTGTTTGTTGGCTTCGCCGGCTGAGGGCTTGCGGAGCGGCTGCATTCATCTTCCCTCATGACCCCAAGGCATTCCCTGACAGGGGGCTTAGAAGTACCGTGTAATAAGGTGGCGTCGCGCGGCCCTTGGCCCTGGTCGCTCCCTCCTGGGAACGTACTCCTGCTCCTCCTCCTCCTCCTCCTGCTCCTCCTGCTCCTCCTCCTGAGGTGCTGGTCCAACGTCAGGTGGCAGTGCCTGAGTCCTGCGGATAGCCAGGTTGTGTAGCATGCAGCAAACTACCACAAATTGGGAGACCCGGTCCGGCGAATACTGCAGAGCTCCTCCGGAGCGATCAAGGCAGCGGAACCGCTGCTTGAGGACCCCAATACTTTGCTCGATGATGTTGCGGGTGGTTTGATGGCTCTCATTGTATGCCTCTTCAGCAGCAGTCCTGGGCGCGCGGAGCGGGGTCATGAGCCAGGTACACAAAGGATAGCCTTTGTCCCCGAGTAGCCATCCTCTTGGGGGAGGCTATGCCTCGAACATGTCATGCACAGTACTCTGCCGCAGGATAAACGCATCGTGGCTGCTGCCTGGAAAGCTGGCATTGACAGCCATGATGCGCTGCTTGTGGTCACACACCAGCTGCACATTCAGGGAATGGTAGCCCTTCCTGTTGCGAAACTGCTCGCCATGCTCCAGAGGGGCCCGCAAAGCCACATGCGTACAGTCAATGGCGCCCTGCACCAAGGGGAAGTCCCCGAGTCTGGCAAATCCCAATGCGCGCTGATGCTGGCTCTCCAGGGCCATGGGGAAGGAGATGAATTGTCTTCTCCTTCTGAACAGTGCTTCGGTCACCTGGCGGATGCAGCGATGCGCGCTGTACTGGGAGATGTTCGCTATGTCCCAGCAGCGGATTGGAAGGAGCCGGTGGCATAGAAGTTCAATGCCACCGTCACCTTCACTTCCACCGACAGAGACGTCCTGCACCTGAGCTTTGGTCGCAGATCTCTGCGAAGCAGGTGGCAGATCTCTGCAACCACCTCCTTTCGGAATCGGAGCCTTCTAACACATCGCACGTCAGTCATGTTCAGGTAGGAGCGCTGCTGGCGGTATAGCCTGACTGGGTAAGGCCTACGTGGCCGACGCCTGTAGCCCCCTCTGCCTCTAGCCAGGGCTGCCCCTCTCACAATGCGTCTGCGAGCCCTACGGACATGGCGCTGCAGCTCCACGTTGGCACCCCATGCAACCCCCATCAAATCCTGGCAAACAGTCAAATTTCCAAAAGGCCACTTGCAGCGCTCTGGCCTGAGTCCAAAAATACCTGAGCTGTTGCTGCTTGAAACCAGTTAGCTATCCTCCTTGTTGTGTGTCCACAAATGCGTTGCACAAGAGTGTTTGCTGAAAAATGGTTGGGCTTTATACTGGAGGGTACGTCCCCTTTAATTTGCGCCCCCCGGGGCCCGCGCTGGTTGTGTTGCGTTCCTTTTTACAAACGCTCCGGCCACCAGCCGCACAATGGGGCGGTCCGACTGAAGTTTGGAATCGGGGCGGCCAAAGGGCGTTGCACGAGGATGTGACGTCATTTTCTGCGCGCGCATCCGGGCGGGCGCTAAACTTTGCGCCGGCGCTAAGGGTCAACTTAATTTGGGGCGAGGCGCAAACTGCACTGCGCCCGGGCGCTACACGCATAGCGCCCGAAATTCACTTCTCTTAAGGCGCTAACTGCTGGCGCAAGCAACTGAAATTCTAGGCCTACGCCTTTTAGAGTGATTGATTTTTTATTATCTTTTATTCATATCATATGGATTCTATTTTTGTCTTGCTGATATCTACGTCCCTTTTTTCTACTGACATTATGTTATCCCTAATAAGTACAGCTACTCCACCTCCCCCTTTTCCCTCTCTATCTTTTCTAAATATGTTATATCCTGCAATGTTTAATTCCCAGTCCTGAATTTTCTGTAGTCATGTCTCAGTAATCCCTACTATGTCTGGTTCCTCCCAATGCATGATTGCCTCCCACTCCCCTGTTTTATTACGGACACTGTGTGCATTGCTGTACAGACAGTTTAATTCATTTTTAATAGGATTTCCTCTCAATTTACGTTTAACCATCTATTTAGACTCCCGTTCTGTAACTGTTTTGTGCAATATGATTGATAGAAATTAGCCAATATAACAAATTAGAAAGGAGAAAATATCCTACATTTAACAAATGAGGAAGAAGAAAATTGGCAACTAGACTTTATAGTCAATACTTAGGCAATGGCACAAGAAATGTTATAATAGAGATTATGTAACTCTTTTTTCCAAGGAAATAGAATGAAACTACTTTGTCGCATAATGTTATCACTGTAATGTTGTGGCTGTGGAAATACACACCTTCTTCCATTCAGCCTGGTGATGAGATCATACCTTAAACAACTTATTTAATGAATGCAGTGGTACTTACAGCAAGGCAGCGAGTCGTCATTTTCCAAGATTAATCCCCTGAAGTCCCATTGTTGGCTGTCCCAGGTGATGACATTCCCATCTTCGCAGTTCAACCTAGAAATTGGCTGCTGTCTTTCTACATGATCCCACAACCTGAACAAGTATAAGTCTCCAACAAATGCCCTCTCAAGGTCCACCTCCAACCGGTCTGCCCTTCGCCTGTGCGTTCGACCAAGCACCAAGCTCCCATTTTGACCAAGTCTGTGATTTTTTTTCAGTGGTTCTGTAAACACCATTGTTTCATTCACATAGACATGTGCTTTATTAGTTTGCCCATTCCACGTTAAACACAAAAAGTGCCAGCTATCTACGGAAAGACTTTTCTTTACTTCAATCTTCTTATGAAACAACCAGATTATCAGTTTATTGTTTTGCACCATGATGCCAAGTTCATGGTGGGATCTGGAATGGGTATGCTCGGCGTCTGTGTTGTAGGTAAATGCTACCATTCCCTTTTTATTATTCTGTCTTAGCCTGATGTCAATGCAGAGAGTAAAATTGGCAAGTGAAGGAATGTTTGCTCGTGGCGACAGCGTCCCGTATTCATTGCGTGCACCAGGCTGGAAAACTGCTTTTTGACCTTTGAGGGAAGTGCCCGTTGCTAAAGGAATTGAAAAATAAAGTTAGTATATGCTCATTGCCATTTGAGTTCGAGATCAAAGAAGAAACAAGTCTGAATGTTCAACTGTCAAAGCCTACTAACAAAATGTTCTATTTCATATGAATCAACTGTTTGAAATATAAATGCTGTTTCTGGATATAGTTCTCATCTCTTATAAAAGAGGCATTGTCTGAGTTGGTAATGGCTACACCAATCAGTAGATAACAGCATTGTCCAGTGTGAAACTGAGCCATACAGGCCAGGGCAGTCCCAGGTAGGAATCCCAGTCGTATTGGTGGTAGAGCAGCTACATTTGATCCCAGTGAATAGTCAAGATTCCCATTCTTGATTTATTTCCAGGGTGGGGGGTGGGGGTAAAATTTCCATGGAAGTTCTTCCAATCTCCTGCTGTAACTTCAGTGGAAACCCCAGAGAAACACCACTTCTCTGTGACTGCCTCCAAAGTAACAGCAGAAGGTTGGGAGAACTCCAGCGGCCAATTTATCCCCCAATGGCCTCTGCTGGAAAGTGCGTTTGTGCACATCAGGTGAAGTCAGGATTCAGCTTAGTTATGCTAACCCTTCAGTTGAAAGGGGTAGAGGCCTGGTAGGATCAGTTCAGGCAGGATGTAGAGTTGGGGTTGAGCCAGCGTGGAGTTAAGCAGAGCAGAAAGGCCAGATCAGACATAAAGATAATAATTTTAAAGATATTTATTTATATAAATATAGGATTGACTAAGTCTGGGATTGAACCTGAGGATAATCTACAAATCTTTTACTCCAATGTGTTTAGCAACAATATACACTTCTTGAAAAATGAAAAAAGCAACATCCACAAATCAATGATTACTGAATAAATACACAGTGGAAAAGAAGCAGTACTGGGACTGAGTGTTATAAACCAAATGATCCATTAGCTCTGCAAGTATTTCCAGTGAGTCAGGAAGCACTATAGGTGAGTTTGAGGCTTAGGACCACTTAACAATAATTTGCATTTGTAGAGCATCTTTAACATAGAAGCTGTCCCAAGGTGCTTTGAGAGGAGGGAAAAAATAGGTAAAAGGAATATCGGAATGGAAACTGTGCCATAGTAGGAATGTTAAGAGAGGTGACTGAAAACTTAGTCGCGAAGGTTGTTTTTAAAAGCGGAATGGTGAAGAAGCGGAGGCCTTTAGGCAGGGAGTTCAAGACGGTGGGGCCGAGGCAGCTGAAGGTTCCGCCATCAATGGTGAGGCGAAGGGAGGGGAGATGCACATGGTGCCAGAGATGCAGGACCAAAGGGTGTGGGAGAGGGCATAAAACTGGAAGAGGTTTCAGAGATGGGGTGGGACGAGGCCATGGAGCGATTAAAAATGAAGATAAGAGTTTTGAATTCAATGCATTGGAGAACAGAGTCAATGAAGGTGGCGATGGGTGAGATAGACGTACATAGTGTGCAACTGAATGCAGTGGCTGTATTTTTAATGAATTAAATTTTATGGAAATGTGGAGGATGGGTGGCCAGCAAGGAGAAGATTGGAGAAATTAAGTCTAGAAGTGACAGAAACATGGATAAGTGTTTTAGCAGCAGTGGGGAGGAGGTAGGGACAGAGACCATAGTGTGGTGGAGATGGAATGATGTATTATGTGGTCATGGAGAGGGTGTGTGAAGCTCAACTCGATGTCGAACAAGTAACCAAGGTTTCAGACGGTCTGGTTCAGCCTAAGCAAGTAAGGAGGCTCATATCAGTGGAACGTGAGTGTAGCTTATAGCAGTTTAAAAACAACAACTGGTTTTCCCACTGTTCAGTTGGAGGAAATTTTGATTTATCTGCAAGTTGATGTCAGACAGACAATCTGATCGCACAGGGGTGGTCGAGTGACTTCTGCCCATAAGTATCATTACCATTTGCAGGAATGCAGCGTTTGTGTTGGCCTCTCCTGTGATATAAGCCTGGAAATGACTGTATTTAGGATCAGCTAAAAAATGCTTAACCCTGTTTAAACAAAGTGGGTTAATACCTTCATTAAAATAGCAGAGAGAGGACTTCCATATGAATACTTTGAGCATTGGTCTGCTAATATTACTCTGTCTTTCACTCATTTTTATGTTACATCAGCTTACATACAATTCTAAAGTTACAATTTTAATTTTTGTTTTCACTGATTTTCTCCCCCATCCCAATAGCAGAGACTCACTGTGATGTGGTACTTTGCTCGAGAGGCCAAGTATTTTCCAATCGGGGGTGTTCACATCCAAACTCTTAACGCACTGTAATACGTTCTGTGTGCGCTAGTTTTAGGCAGGCATTAACCCATTTATAACAGGTTATTAATGGCACAAAGAGAAATGTAGTACGAGTGAGCTAAGCAAACCTCCAATTGAAAAATGCGTCAGCAGGCTGTTCAGCCAGGGGTTCACACTAACCCAGCCTGATCTTGTTGACACGACCATGTTTACACACGTGCACTTTCCAGGAGGGCTTAATTGGATGACAGGGGCCCTCATTGAAAAACATATACACCAAACAAAAAATGGGAAAATATTCGCCTGTTTCATCGACTTCAAGAAAGCCTTTGACTCTATATGGCACGAAGGGCTCTATTATAAACTTCTTCAGTGTGGAATAGGGGGCAAAGTCTATGACCTTATTAAATCAATGTATCTGAAAAACAAATGCGGGGTCAAAATTGGAGACAAACGCACCGATTTCTTCACCCAGAGAAGAGGCGTCCGGCAGGGCTGCAATTTGAGCCCAACCCTGTTCAACATATACATAAATGAATTAGCAGACATGCTGGAGCAAAGCAAGTCACCAGGTCTCCGTCTCCTGGATGGAGAAGTGAAATCCCTGTTCTATGCGGACGACCTGGTTCTGCTGTCTCCCACAGAACAGGGATTACAGCAACAACTAGACCTACTCGACAAATACTGCCAAAATTGGGCTCTAACAGTAAATCTAAAGAAAACCAACATCATGATTTTTCAAAGAAGGCCCAGATGTCAGGAAAACAAATACCAGTTTACCCTCAGTGATACCACTATAGGACACACTATGAGCTACACCTACCTTGGTCTAACTATTACAGCATCAGGGAGCTTCAGCATAGCAGTGAATGCACTAAAAGAAAAAGCCCGAAGAGCCCTATATGCAATAAAAAGAAAATTCTACAACATCCAAATCCCAATCAAAATCTGGCTCAAAATATTTGACAGCATAATCCTGCCCATTGCACTGTACGGTAGTGAAGTATGGGGCCCGCTAAATCACCAAAGCTACACTAAATGGGAAAAACACACAATAGAAGTCCTACATGCAGAATTCTGCCGAAGCATCCTTCGCACCCAAAGAAAAACGCCAACAAATGCATGCAGAGCCGAACTAGGCAGATACCCACTGATAATAAACATCCAAAAACGAGCACTAAACTTCCTAAATCACCTCAAATCTAGCTCCCCAGACACCCTTCATTTCAAAGCCTTTCAGACCCAAGAGCTAAACCCAGAAAAGAGTCCCCTGAGTCAGCTGCTACTGAAACTAAGTACTCAGCCGGACCCTGACCAGCCCCAGACCAACACAGCCGTCCAAACACCAATCCGAGTGAACCAAATCATTAAACAATGCAAAGAAACCTACCTGGAACATTGGAACAAAATAACCGAAAGCCAAAGCAGATTAGAATGTTACCGGGCCCTAAAAAGAGAATATAAACTGGCAGACTACCTCACGACCATCAGAGACACAAAACAGAGACAGACCCTCACCAGGTACAGACTAAGCGACCACCAACTGGAAATTGAAAAAGGCAAATACAAGAAATCCTGGCAGCCTAGAGAGAATAGAATATGCGATCAATGTCTGGCCGGCGAGGTTGAAACAGAAATGCATTTCCTCCTAAAATGCGAAAAATTCAACACATCAAGAAACATATTATTCAACAAGCTAAGCCAAACAACCCCAGATTTCAAGGAATTGGATGACCTGTCAAAATTGAGATTAGTCCTAGGAGAAGGAGACAGACCATACCTTGGGGCCAAATATGTAACAACATGTCACAACCTGAGGACTGTTTAAAATTAAGACTGTTTAAAATTAATATTGAACGTACCAAATGAAGTACAAAGACTGTTTAAAATTAATATTGTTTAAAAGTAATATTGTATGTACCCAACAAATGTCAAATCGATTGACACCTACAGAATGTTGGAAAACTGTACCTTTTTGCTATGTAAGCTTTGGCAATATGGTTCTCTGTAAACTTTCATGCCAATAAAGCATTTGAATTGAAAAATTGAATTGAAATTGAATTGAATTGGATCCTGACTGATTTTTTTTTCCCATTCTTAGCCCAGGAATGCTGAAAGCGTACATGGCACCCTGACGGAGGTCATCAACCTCAGTACAGACCATAGAATGAACTTGTGAATTCTCTGGGTGGCATGTTTCAGTAGCACCCCAGACAGTGCAATTAAACAGCATGAAGAGCTAACACCAACACAATGAGCCAGACGGGAAGGCGCCGAACACCTCGAGTCTCTTCGCCGGGAGCAAGCGGAACCCAAGCGCAGGCAGCGCAAGGAGCGCACGTCAACCCAAGCACCCCGCCCACCCGCCCCTTCAACCACCGTCTGCCCCACCTGTGACAGAGACTGTAGGTCCCGCATTGGACTCATCAGTCACCTGCAAACTCATTTTTAATGTGGAAGCAAATCATCCTCGGTTCCGAGGGACAGCCTAAGAAGAACAACAACAACTTGCATTTATATAGCAGCCTCTTTCTGTGCTGGAGTTACTACGATTCTATGAAGGAAACAAAAGAACTTGTATTATATCGCACTTTCCATGATCTGAAGACACCCCAAAGAGCTTCTCAAACTTTTAATTAGTTTTTGAAGTGCTGTCACTGGTTTTTTTGTAGGCTTTATGTGTGTGGAGTTTGAACTCATAGCCTTCTGAAGCAGATGTAAGAGTGCGACCAACTGAGTCAAGCTGATAATTGAATTGCCCATTAAGCCATCAGAAGAGGAAAAAGTAACAATTTTAGCCATTTGCCCACACCACTTCATTGCAAAATTTGAGGGTTCAGGTATCAAAGTACAAAAGGTAGCTGGCAAACCAAATGCGAGTGGATCAGTTGTAAGATACATTTGTGCCAGCTGATCGCTTGCGCCCTGGTGATCTCTGAAAATTTGCTCCTTTGTGAAAGCTGTGGTCCTTCTATTCTACTTTGTTTATTATTGTTGCCGTGTGACTATGACAACTTGCTTCAGGCCATTTGACTCAAGAGCTGGCGGATAAGGTGGAGCGTGAATCAATTGTAGACTACGTAAAGGGTGGGGTGGAAACACTCCTTAATTTTACCAGGCAATCCCTCAGCATTACGTTAGGCATAACACATCAAGTCAAAACCATTAATAACCTCAGGTCAAAATGGGCGTATATTGCTTGAGAGAGAGAGAGGAATGTGATCCCTATAAATTAACATTTGTGTTAAACTGCCTTGTTAACATTAAGGTAAGATCTAATTGAAACATCATTCACACTGTGATAATGCTACACAATGTTCTATAAGTTGAATAAGTCTTTTAAAGAGACACGGCTCACCTTAAAAGGTGACTTGTTAGATCTTAATTCCTTCGTTTATGAACATGATGAAACTTGGCTGTCATAAACATTGATAATGCAATGTGACTCCCCAATGGCTCAGTGAGTCTATCCAGTGGGCATCTGAGCCACACAGAGCAGGGATACCCAGGTTTGATCCCCGGTTAGTTGATTTTAGCTGGGGTGGCAGCAGTGGCACAATATTTGACCTCAGTATCTCTATTTCAAGGACTAGGAGGAGACATTCATGCCAGGGTTCCCCTTCCCGATTTGTATCCAGTGACCTTTACTAGAGGTATACGTGAGTGAGGACAGAATCAAGCTTGGCCATGATGTCAACCTGCTGTTGAATTACCTGCTATCACTTACAGTCAAGGCTTATGTATGAACGAAGGTCACCTGTCCAAGGTGCTGGAGGGCAGCCAGTGGCTGAGAATCAATACTTTCAGAATAGTGTTGAAAATTGACAGGGCAAAAGATTTAAAGGGTACTTACAGGGATAATTCCACTGTTGCAGGAAATCCTTGCTCCAATCCCCACGAAGAGACAGTAAGATCCCGACTCCACTCCCCATTAGGAGGCATTGAGATCCCTACTTCACTCCCCCACTAGGAGACACTGGGATCCCTGCTCCTCTCCCCACTAGGGGACACTGAGATCCCTACTCAACTCCCTACTAGGAGACACTGGGATCCCTGCTCCACTCCTCATTAGGAGAAACTGAGATCCCTGCTCCACTCCCCACTAGGAGACACTGAGATCCCTGCTCCACTCCCCACTAGGAGACACTGAGATCCCTGCTCCACTCCCCACTACGAGACACTGAGATCCCTGCTCCACTCCCCACTAGGAGACACTGAGATCCCTGCTCCACTCTCCCACTAGGAGACACTGTGATCCCTGCTCCACTACCCACTAGGAGACACTGAGATCCCTGCTCCACTCCCCACTAGGAGTCACTGAGATCCCTGCTCCACTTCCCACTAGGAGACACTGAGATCCCTGCTCCACTCCTCACTAGGAGACAGTGAGATCCCTGCTCCACTCCCCACTAGGAGACACTGGGATCCCTGCTCCACTCCCCACTAGGAGACACTGAGATCCCTGCTCCACTCCCCACTAGGAGACACTGAGATCCCTGCTCCACTCCCCACTAGGAGACACTGAGATCCCTGCTCCACTCTCCACTAGGAGACACTGAGATCCCTGCTCCACTCCCCACTAGCAGACACTGAGATCCCTGCTCCACTCCCCACTAGGAGACACTGAGATCCCTTCTCCACTCCCCACTAGGATAGACTGAGATCCCTGCTCCACTCCCCACTAGCAGACACTGAGATCCCTGCTCCACTCCCCACTAGGAGACACTGAGATCCCTGCTCCACTCCCCACCAGCAGACACTGAGATCCCTGCTCCACTCCCCATTAGGAGACACTGAGATCCCTGCTCCACTCCCCACTAGGAGACACTGAGATCCCTGCTCCACTCTCCACTAGGAGACACTGAGATCCCTGCTCCACTCCCCACTTGCAGACACTGAGATCCCTGCTCCACTCCCCACTAGGAGACAGTGAGATCCCTGCTCCACTCCCCACTAGGAGACAGTGAGATCCCTGCTCCACTCCCCACTAGGAGACACTGAGATCCCTGCTCCACTCCCCACTAGGAGACAGTGAGATCCCTGCTCCACTCCCCACTAGGAGACACTGGGATCCCTGCTCCACTCCCCACTAGGAGACACTGTGATCCCTGCTCCCCTCCTCACTAGGAGACACTGAGATCCCTGCTCCAATCTCCACTAGGAGACACTGAGATCCCTCCTCCACTCTCCACTAGGAGACACTGAGATCCCTGCTCCACTCCCCACTAGGAGACACTGAGATCCCTGCTCCACTCCCCACTAGGAGACACTGAGATCCCTGCTCCACTCCCCAGTCGGAGACACTGAAATCACTGCTCCACTCTCCACTAGGAGACAGTGAGATTCCTGCTCCACTCCCCACTAGGAGACACTGAGATCCCTGCTCCACTCCCCACTAGGAGACACTGAGATCCCTGCTCCACTCCTCACTAGGAGACACTGAGATCCCTGCTCCACTCCCCACTAGGAGACACTGAGATCCCTGCTCCACTCCCCAATAGGAGACACTGATTTCCCTGCTCCACTCCCCACTAGGAGACACTGAGATCCCTGCTCCACTCCTCACTAGGAGACACTGAGATCCCCGCTCCACTCCCCACTAGGGGACACTGCGATCCCTGCTCCACTCCCCACTAGGAGACACTGAGATCCCCGCTCCACTCCCCACTAGGGGACACTGCGATCCCTGCTCCACTCCTCACTAGGAGACACTGAGATCCCTGCTCCACTCCCCACTAGGAGACACTGAGATCCCTGCTCCACTCCCCACTAGGAGACAGTGAGATCCCTGCTCCACTCTCCACTAGGAGACACTGAGATCCCTGCTCCACTCCTCACTAGGAGACACTGAGATCCCTGCTCCACTCCCCACTAGGAGACACTGAGATCCTTGCTCCACTCCCCACGAGGGGACACTGCGATCCCTGCTCCACTCCCCACTAGGAGACACTGAGATCCCTGCTCCACTCTCCCACCAGGAGACACTGAGATCCCTGCTCCACTCTCCACTAGGACACACTGAAATCCCTGCTCCACTCCCCACTAGGAGACACTGAGATCCCTGCTCCACTCCCCACTAGGAGACACTGAGATCCCTGCTCCACTCCCCACTAGGAGACACTGAGATTCCTGCTCCATTCCCCACTAGGAGACACTGAGATCCCTGCTCCACTCCCCACTAGGAGACACTGAGATCCCTGCTCCACTCCCCACTAGGAGACACTGAGATCCCTGCTCCACTCCCCACTAGGAGACACTGAGATCCCTGCTCCACTCTCCACTAGGATACACTGAAATCCCTGCTCCACTCCCCACTAGGAGACACTGAGATCCCTGCTCCACTCTCCACTAGGAGACACTGAGATCCCTGCTCCACTCTCCACTAGTAGACACTGAGATCCCTGCTCCACTCCCCACTAGGACACACTGAGATCCCTGCTCCACTCCTCACTAGGAGACACTGGGATCCCTGCTCCACTCCCCACTACGAGACACTGAGATCCCTGCTCCACTCCCCACTAGGAGACACTGAGATCCCTGCTCCACTCCCCACTAGGAGACACTGAGATCCCTGCTCCACTCCCCACTAGGAGACACTGAGATCCTTGCTCCACTCCTCACTAGGAGACACTGAGATCCCTGCTCGACTCCCCACTAGGAGACACTGAGATCCCTGCTCCACTCCTCACCAAGAGACAGTGAGATCCCTGCTCCACTCCCCACTAGGAGACACTGCTTTCCCTGCTCCACTCCCCACTAGGAGACACTGAGATCTCTGCTCCACTCCCCACTAGGAGACACTGAGATCTCTGCTCCACTCCCCACTAGGAGACACTGAGATCCCTGCTCCACTCCTCACTAGGAGACACTGAGATCCCTGCTCCACTCCCCACTCGGAGACACTGAGATCCCTGCTCCACTCCTCACTAGGAGACACTGAGATCCCTGCTCCACTCCCCACTCGGAGACACTGTGATCCCTGCTCCACTACCCACTAGGAGACACTGAGATCCCTGCTCCACTCCCCACTCGGAGACACTGAGATCCCTGCTCCACTCCCCACGAGGAGACAATGAGATCCCTGCTCCACTCCCCACTAGGGGACACTGCGATCCCTGCTCCACTCCCTACTAGGAGACACTGAGATCCCTGCTCCACTCCCCATTAGGAGACACTGAGATCCCTGCTCCACTCTCCCACTAGGAGACACTGAGATCCCTGCTCCACTCTCCCACTAGGAGACACTGAGTTCCCTGCTCCACTCCCCACTAGGAGACACTGAGATCCCTGCTCCACTCCCCACTAGGAGACACTGAGATCCCTGCTCCACTCCCCACTACGAGACACTGAGATCCCTGCTCCACTCCCCACTAGGAGACACTGAGATCCCTGCTCCACTCCCCACTAGGAGACACTGAGATCCCTGCTCCACTCCCCACTAGGAGACACTGAGATCCCTGCTCCACTCCTCACTAGGAGACACAGAGATCCCTGCTCCACTCTCCCACTAGGAGACACTGAGATCCCTGCTCCACTCCCCACTAGGAGACACTGAGATCCCTGCTCCACTCTCCACTAGGAGACAGTGAGATCCCTGCTCCACTCCCCACTAGGAGACAGTGAGATCCCTGCTCCACTCCCCACTAGGAGACACTGAGATCCCTGCTCCACTCCCCACTAGGAGACACTGAGATCCCTGCTCCACTCCCCACTAGGAGACACTGAGATCCCTGCTCCACTCCCCACTAGGAGACACTGAGATCCCTGCTCCACTCCTCACCAGGAGACACTGAGATCCCTGCTCCACTCCCCACTAGGAGACACTGAGATCCCTTCTCCACTCCCCACTAGGAGACACTGAGATCCCTGCTCCACTCCTCACTAGGAGACACTGAGATCCCTGCTCCACTCCCCACTAGGAGACACTGAGATCCCTGCTCCACTCCTCACTAGGAGACACTGAGATCCCTGCTCCACTCCTCACTAGGAGACACTGAGATCCCTGCTCCACTCCACACTAGGGGACACTGCGATCCCTGCTCCACTCCCCACTAGGAGACACTGAGATCCCTGCTCCACTCTCCACTAGGAGACACTGAGATCCCTGCTCCACTCTCCACTAGGGGACACTGCGATCCCTGCTCCACTCCCCACTAGGAGACACTGAGATCCCTGGTCCACTCCCCACTAGGAGACACTGAGATCCCTGCTCCACTCCCCACTAGGAGACAGTGACATCCCTGCTCCATGCCCCACTAGGGGACACTGCGATCCCTGCTCCACTCCCCACTAGGAGACACTGAGATCCCTGCTCCACTCCCCACTAGGAGACACTGAGATCCCTGCTCCACTCCCCACTAGGAGACACTGAGATCCCTGCTCCACTCCCCACTAGGAGACACTGAGATCCCTGCTCCACTCCCCACTAGGAGACAGTGAGATCCCTGCTCCGCTCCCCACTAGGAGACACTGAGATCCCTGCTCCTCTCCCCACTAGGAGACACTGAGATCCCTGCTCCACTCTCCACTAGGAGACACTGAGATCCCTGCTCCACTCTCCCACTAGGAGACACTGAGATCCCTGCTCCACTCCTCACTAGGAGACACTGAGATCCCTGCTCCACTCCCCACTAGGAGACACTGAGATCCCTGCTCCACTCCCCACTAGGAGACAGTGGGATCCCTGCTCCACTCCTCACTAGGAGACACTGAGATCCCTGCTCCACTCCCCACTAGGAGACACTGAGATCCCTACTCCACTCCCCACTAGGGGACACTGAGATCCCTGCTCCACTCCTCACTAGGAGACACTGAGATCCCTGCTCCACTCTCCCACTAGGAGACACTGAGATCCCTGCTCCACTCCCCACTAGGAGACAGTGGGATCCCTGCTCCACTCCTCACTAGGAGGCACTGAGATCCCTGCTCCACTCCCCACTAGGAGACACTGA
This sequence comes from Somniosus microcephalus, assembly GCF_052327205.1. Classification (NCBI taxonomy): domain Eukaryota; kingdom Metazoa; phylum Chordata; class Chondrichthyes; order Squaliformes; family Somniosidae; genus Somniosus; species Somniosus microcephalus. The sequence continues at coordinate 17,871,333 of NC_141000.1, read as the reverse complement.
GATCCCTGCTCCACTCCCCACTAGGAGACACTGAGATCCCTGCTCCACTCCCCACTAGGAGACACTGAGATCCCTGCTCCACTCTCCACTAGGATACACTGAAATCCCTGCTCCACTCGCCACTAGGAGACACTGAGATCCCTGCTCCACTCCGCACTAGGAGACACTGAGATCCCTGCTCCACTCCCCACTAGGAGACACTGAGATCCCTGCTCCACTCCGCACTAGGAGACACTGAGATCCCTGCTCCACTCCCCACTAGGAGACACTGAGATCCCTACTCCACTCCCCACTAGGAGACAGTGAGATCCCTACTCCACTCCTCACTAGGAGACAGTGAGATCCCTGCTCCACTCCCCATGAGGAGACAGTGAGATCCCTGCTCCACTCTCCACTTGGAGACACTGAGATCCCTACTCCACTCCCCACTGGGAGACAGTGAGATCCCTACTCCACTTCCCACTAGGAGACACTGAGATCCCTGCTTCACTCACATGAACTAATACAATTGCTATGAGAGAATAGAAAAACAAACAGGAGAGTACAAAAGAACAAGGAAAGAGGAAAAGGAAAAGTTAAATTCAGTTAAAGGTAAGGGGAAGTGAGCTGCAGCAGAGAGAGGCCTTGAAATCTCCGATCCGCCAATGGTTTCTCCTCTCATGCCCACACCGGCACCAAGCCTTGGTTCGGTCCTTTTCATTATTGACATGTCTCCCCTTGATGGCATCATCCGGAAGCTTGGAATCAGGCTCCATATTTATGCTGATTGTATTGATTTCTTTGTGGGTTCAAGGATGAGACATTTATGAACGAGAATGAGTTTTAATCTAAAGTCTGTTCAACTCTTTATACAGCATTTCCGGAGACACCCTGCTAGTGATGCATCTAGAATGAAACTGAAACTAAACTGAACTGCCTTGCTTGTCTCGGTCACATGACCTCTGCTGGTCAGGCACAAGCAATCAATCAGGCAACTCTGCCGGTAAGACATGATAATCAAACAGGCAAATAACATCACTATTTGCTGATATCATTACATCTCCTTTTCTTAAAACAAAAGTACTTTACTTTTAACTAACAACATGTTTTCTTTGTATTAATCTGCATTTTAACTGTAACACTTAATGAACTTACATTATCATTATCATGATCAAGGTTTTTTAACCTTGCTTTGTGTGTTCACATGAAATATGTCAATACACTAGAACTTGAAGAAAGAATAAGATAACATTACTTCCTTCTATAACAATAGTCCTTAAATTTGCTCATTGAGTCTCTCAGGAGGCTTCACGTGTCTTGAGGAATTTCTGATTGATTGTCCTTGAATCTGAGTTGTTGCCTCAGATGATTGGTTCTCAGCTGTGTGATCAGGTTGTTCAACAGTATCAGTCTCTTGACCTGCTGTGGCTGGTCCCATGAAAAGATCTCGACGATTTCTTCTCAGAACAGCACCCTCATCTGTCTGAATGGTGTATGATCTTGGTTGAACTTCACTCAGGACAGTTCCCTTCTGAGTCCATGTGTTTGTTTTGTCTTTGAACCTTACTTGGTCACCAGTGTGGAGTTCAGGTAGGTTTTGTGTTCCTCTGTCATAGTAGTACTTTTGCTTTTCTTTCTGTTGTTCTTTGAACTTCCTCACTTTCTCCCCCTCTTTTGTTTTCAGGAGGTTCTCCGGGATGGGTAGGTTTGACCTTAGCCGACGTCCCATCAGGAGTTGGGCTGGTGACATACCACACTCGAGCGGCGTTGTGCGGTATACAAGCATGCTCTGGTAGAAGTCAGTTCCACTGTCTTTTGCCTTGTACATCAGTCTTTTCACTGTCTGGACTGATTTTTCCACTAGTCCATTGGACTGTGGAAAGTGAGGACTTGACGTTGTGTGGACAAAGTCCCACTCTTTGGCAAAGTGTCGGAAACTTGCATTGTAAAACTGAGGTCCGTTGTCTGTGAAGACCTCGCTTGCCACGCCATGTCTGGAGAATATGGCTTTCATACATGTTATCACAGCATCTGCAGTGGTGGTGTGCAGTCTACAAACCTCTGGATACAGGGAGTAATAGTCTGTGACTACAAGATAGTCCTTCCCTTGACATACGAATAGGTCAGCACCTACCTTCTGGTAAGGTCTGTCTGGTGTTGGGTGTGGCTTTAGTGGTTCTACCAGATTGCTTGCTCGATATTTCAGGCATATTGTGCAGTTTGACACCTCATTTGTCACATCTTGGTTGATTCGTGGCCAGTACATCACCTCTCGTGCTCTTTTCTTACACTTTTCGATTCCCAGATGTCCTCCATGGATCTTTTTTAGCACCTCTCTTCTCAGACTCTTTGGGATAACTATTTTACTTCCTTTGTAGATGATGTCTTCAACCACTGATAGTTCCGCCCTGCAGTTCCAGTACTCTGCTATATCAGGTGAGCAGTCTTGCTTCATGTTGGGCCATCCATCCAAGATGCCTTTTCTCAGTCGTCTCATTGTTTCATCTTTGTTTGTCTCAGTCTTTATGAGCTCCATTTTTGCATCTGCTATGGGCAGTGCACTTGTGATCATGTCCACGTAGGCGTTCACTTTGTCATCCATTGTGGTGTTTGCAGGCTCACTTGGGTCTACAGCTCTGGACAACGTGTCTGCTGTATACATCAGCTTACCCGGTGTGTACGCAACATTCAGTGTATAGCGTTGCAGCCTGATCATCATTCTTTGTATTCTAAGCAGACAGCTATTTAGAGGCTTTTGGAACCATGCAATCAAGGGTTTATGGTCAGTCTCTACACTGATTGCTTGTCCTGCCACAAACTGGTGAAATCTTTCACAGGCGTATGTGATGCTGAGCAGCTCCTTTTCTATTTGAGCATATCGCGTCTCCGCGTCTGTCATTGAGCGCGATGCATATGCAATAGGTTGCCAGTAGTCATATTGTTGCAGAAGAACGGCACCGAGCCCACTCTGTGATGCATCTGATGATATCTTGATGGGTCTCGCTGGGTCATAAAACCTCAGAACTGGTTCCTCTGTGAGCAGTTTCTTTAGATCGCTCCATGACTTCTCATGCTCATGATTCCATTCCCATTCTATGTTCTTTTCAGTTAGTCTTCTCAGTGGCGCCATCTTTTCTGAGAGGTTGGATATGAATTTCCCCATGTAGTTGATCATTCCATTAAACCTCTGCACGTCCTTTTTGCATTGTGGCTTTGGCATATTCTCAATGGCGGACACCTTTCTGGAATCTGGTCTGATGCCCTCACTGCTAAGGATATCTCCCACGAATGTAAGTTCTGTCACCCTGAGCTGGCATTTCTCTCTATTCAGCTTCAGGTTTGTTTTCCTTGTTGCTTCCAGCACTTTTTTCAGTCTCTCGTCATGCTCAGTTCTCGTGGTTCCCCATACTATGATGTCATCCATTGATGTATCAACTCCCTCCAGGTGCTCATAGATCATATGGATAGTCTTGTGATACACTTCAGGAGCTGAGGCAATGCCAAATGGTAACCTTAGGAATCTGTATCTGCCAAATGGACTGTTGAACGTGCACAGTCTTGAACTTGCTTCATCCAGCTTCATCTGCCAAAATCCTGATGATGCATCTAACTTGCTGAAATATTTTGCTTTTGCAAACTGTGCCATGATTTCCTCACGTGTAGGAAGCTTGAAGTGCTCTCTCTTTATTGCTCTGTTTAGATCTCTTGGATCCAGGCAAATTCTGAGCTTTCCATTCTTTTTGTCCACTACGACGAGGGAACTCACCCACTCAGTTGGCTCATCTATCTTCTGAATCACGTTCAGGCTTTCCATCCTGTCCAACTCTGCCTTCAGTTGCTTTTGAAGAGCAAACAGAACTTTTCTGCATGGATGTATGACCAGTGTCATACTTTTATCTACTCTGATCGTGTGTTCTCCTGGAATGCAGCCTAGACCCTTAAATAGGTCGTTGTACTCTTTCATGAGCTCATCATAGACTGTCTCTCCTTCGCTTTCCACAACGAGGACTCTCTTTACCAGGTTCAGTCTCTCACAGGCTTTTAAACCTAGTATGGCTTGCACATCCTTTGGCACCACGATTAATGCTAGCGTGTGCTCTCTGTCCTTGTGTGTTACTTTGACAATGCATCTTCCTTTCACTGGTATATCAGTACCTGAGTATCCTGTCACTTTCACTTTTATTCCATGTATCTTTGGTCTGGGTCTAATTTTCTTAAAATCAGTCTCTGATATCACATTAACTTGCGCTCCAGTATCCAATTTAAATGGAATGTGTATGTCATTCACTTTTAGTGTCAACATCCAGTCTCTTCTTTTTTGTTTTCAGACACAACATCTACATAGAACTCCTCTACGTCGCTTTCATCTACTGCATGGACCTTGCTTTGTTGCATTTGGTTCTTACAGCAACGGGCATAATGGTTGTTCTTGTTGCAACTATTGCATGTTTTACCATATGCTGGACACTTTCTTGGTGGATGCTGTGTACCGCATCGACTACATGTCTTTCGATTGTCCCTTTCATTTTTGTTCGCTGGCCACGCCTCTTTTTTCACATTGGCGCTCTTTTTGTTAAACGGTTTGTATCCGTTCTTTCTCACTGCATCCACGTTGCAGCTTTTGTCACTGAACAGCTCCTTTGCCTGCAACTTCACAGTCTCTGTAGCCCTACACAGTGCTATGGCTTTTCCCAGGTCTAGATCTTGCTCTCTTAGCAGTCTTTCCCTTAGACCATTATTCGGAATACCACACACCAGTCTGTCTTTTATCAGCGAGTCTGTCAGTCCCCCAAATTCACATGATTTGCTTCTGTTTCTCAGTTCAGTCACATACTGATCAATAGTCTCACCCGTTTTCTGTACACATGTGAAAAATCTGTGCCTCTCAAACGTCACGTTACGTTTAGGTATGCAGTAGGCCTCAAACTGTTCCATTATTTTATCTAGCTTCATTTTGTCTCCATTAGCAACGAATGTGAAGTTATTATACACCTCCAGCGCTTCATCACCCACGACATGTAAGAACAGTGACGATTTCTTATTATCACTTTTCTCGTCAGCTCCGATTGCTGATAAATACAACCCCACACGTTGTTTGAACCTTCTCCAATTTTCAGCCACATTACCTGTCATCTGAAGCATCGCCGGTGGGTGTAAACCTTCCATTTTTTCACTTCGTTAGCTATTCTCCAATGGTAAGCAACGATGTTCACTTTTGGCTTGCTAATCTGTGGAGAGCTGATTTTGCTTATTTGCCACTATCTCGTCGAGTTGCTAACTTCAGATTTTTTCTCTTCATCTCTTTCAGCCACTTCTGACACCATGTATTGATTTCTTTGTGGGTTCAAGGATGAGACATTTATGAAAGAGAATGAGTTTTAATCTAAAGTCTGTTCAACTCTTTATACAGCATTTCAGGAGACACCCTGCTAGTGATGCATCTAGAACGAAACTGAAACTAAACTGAACTGCCTTGCTTGTCTCGGTCACATGACCTTTGCTGGTCAGGCACAAGCAATCAATCAGGCAACTATGCCGGTAAGACATGATAATCAAACAGGCAAATAACATCACTATTTGCTGATATCATTACACTGATGACATCTAGTTTAACCTTTCCTTGCCCAATCTTGATTCTTGGCCAACTGGCTGACATTAAAAGGGGGATTTTAACTCCCTCCAGCTGGTGGAAGCCTTGCCCTTGCTGCTGAAAGCAGTGCATTTACGACTATATTTCCAACTCACATGAGGTAATACAGGAGTCAGATGGTCTCCTCATAAATATATGCAAATCAGGGGCCATTTTAACAGCCTATTAAGTGGAGTGTCTGTCATCGACACTCTGATCAGTAGAAGCAGTCTGAGCTGAAATGGAAGCCCCGAAAAATAGGTACAAATATTTGCACCCCCGACACTGAGGTCTAATTCTTTTCAGTCCATCATTAATGGCCGGTCTTTCAGTTACCATACTCCTGTGCTATAAAAATTCCTCTGAAAAACCCTTCCACACTACCCCCTGCATTCAAAATCCCGCTTAAGACTTTTCTCTTTGTGCACTCTTTAGGCCTTACCCCTAAGCCATTCTTTCCCTCCTACTTGGTGGCCATTTTACCCTCCTCACTGTAAAGTGCTCTGTGATGTTGCAATGTGAGGAGAGCCATACTATGTAAGTTGTTGTCGCTCTTGAGTCAACTTTCTGAGCCAGCTCTTGTCATATGGGCACGGTTTCAACTTTTAAACGTCTTAACGTTTGCACTCAACTAGAGAGAAAATGAAAGCAATTGTGTCTGAGTCAGCTAACAGAAAGGATTCTCTTGGAGCCACTGCAGTATCTACGTCTGGGGGTGGGTCCAGCACACTGCCAGGTGGAACACTATTTGAACACAGATTTGAAGTTGGCCCCCTAACCTGCTGTGTGTTTGACAGGTTAAGTTCAGTAGAAATGGTATCATTAACTGAAGCAAACACCAGTTCTAATTCACAACCTTTGGTTCTTACCTTGGTCTACAGTGACAAGAATAAAGATAAGAACTGCAGAGAAGAAGGAAATACGAGCTTTCGAAAACATCCAGCCGCTTGAGCTGTAGCGTTGTGTTCCACAGGGAATCATTCTAGAAAGAAAGCAAAATCAATTAGAATAGAAACATACTCAGGGCAATAAATGCATTCTGCTCCATAAAATAAACAACTACAAACAAAACAACAACTTACATTTGTATAGCACCTTTGAGGTAGACAAATGTCCCGAAGCACTTCACAGACGCCTAATCAAAACAATGGACACCGAGCAAAAATTGGTCAAACAGATGGGTTTTTAGGATGGTCTTAAAGGAGGGGAAGGAGGTGGGGTGGCAGACAGATTCGTGGGCAATCCCAGAGCATGGGGCCTAGACAACTGAAGTTAGAGCCACCAACGATGGCCCAAAGGGAGTGGGGGATGCCCAAAGAGATTAGAGGCACAGGGTGGAGAGGAATATGATAGCAAAATTTTCCCAGCCCCTAACTTGCTTCACAATCTATTCCTTTTCCTGCTTTTTTCCAGTTCTGACGAAAGGTCATCAACCTGAAATGTTAACTCTGTTTCTCTCTCCACGGATGCTGCTCTGGCCTGCTGAGTTTTTCCAGTGTTTTCTGTTGTTGATTTGGAGAGGAATATGCTTCATTTCAGGGAGGTGGTGAATATCTGAGAGCGGTACCAGTCTCATCGATCTCCTAAAAGCCAGTAACAGTGTGGAGTTTGTAGAGGCTTGCTTTACTGCTCATAGAGTTGTGTGTGCTGGCAGTAGCAGCTTGTGGGAAACTTATTTTTTTAGTACCTAATTCTACAGTGATTTAAAAGATACACAGTAGAAACAGAGTGTAGACGGCCCTTACTTGGCATTCTTATACTAATAAAGTTACAAACTGGATTGCTGAATATTAAATATTGTGGCAGAGCCACTGAGGGACTCTGAACAACTGTACATAATTCCCTTTAACGATGTGTTAGCTACAGACTAAATCTGTACCATTGTATATACTGTTTGCATGTACAGTGCGCGGTCCCTTTGAGAGCGCGGGCAAACGCGATGACGTCATGCCGCTAATCACGTGATCACCCAAAAGTGGGAAAAACGTGATGACATCATGACGCCATCCACGGGACCGCCCTGGCAGTCCTTGTGGAGCCTCCGACCTGTTAAGACCTGTATTCATAGTTCTCTTGCATCAATCTGTTTAAACTCATTAGTTTGACATTAAAAACCTTTTTGATTGATTGCCTGCATCAAACTCAATCTCTAGATAGGAATTTGACCATTCCTACATTGGTGACCCCGACTTTTGTGAACGGATTTCGCAAAAGAAACACAGCATGGAGGCAAACGCCGTTTCATTGAAGCTGCCATAGTTCTGGGAGCAACAAGCGACCTCGTGGTTCATCCAAGTTGAAGCCCAGTTCACCCTGAGAGGCATCGTTGAGGATCAGACCCGATACTTATACGTGGTCTCCGCACTCGACAGCTCTACCGCCTCGCGGATCGTCAGTCTTCTCGGGAACCCCCCAGCGGACCGCAAGTATGAGACCCTCAAGGCGCGGTTGCTACAGGTTTTCGGGCTCACGAAATCAGAGCGCGCCCGTTGGCTGCTCGCTATGCCCGGGATCGGGGACTCCAAACCTTCCGAGATGATGAGCCAAATGCTCACACTCCTCGGCTCCGAACCGGAATGCTTTCTCTTCAGAGAGTTATTCCTCAGCCAATTGCCGGAGCAAGTGCAAGCGGCCTTGGCGAGATCCGAGGTCGAAGACTGTGCAGTGCTCGCTGCCGAGGCAGACAAAATGTTCGCTGTTACGCAACAGTACTGCGCTGCCATGAGACGCCCATCCCCCACAGACGCCGCCCCAGTTCTTCAGCCCGCGGGGCTGTGCTTCTACCACACGCGGTTTGGCATGAAGGCGAGATGTTGCCGCCCTCCCTGCAGCTTCTCTCAAAAAAAACCAACTCCGTCCAATGAAGAACGGGTCTAACGGGTGCCCCGCGGTCACGATGGCAATCGGCAATGCAGGCAAGCTGCTCTTCATCACAGGTACCCTCTCCGGTCGTCGGTTCCTGTGCAACACCGGAGCGCAGTGCAGCATTCTACCCGCGTCAGCTCTTGATGTACAGGCTGGGAGGCACGGCCTCTCCCTCAAAGCGGCTAATGGCGGAGCTATTCGGACCTTCGGCAGACGGCGGGTCCAGGTGTGCTTCGGCGGCCAGCGGTTTTTCTGGGAATTTGTTACGGCCAAGGTTTTGGTGCAGATTTCCTGTGCGCCAACGGCCTCCTGGTCGATGTAAGGAACCGATGGCTGATCAACGCTGCCACGTTTCACTCTATCCCTTGCCACCGTAGTAACACCATGTCGCGCACCGTCTCCTGTGCTTTCCCGACTCCGAATGAGTTCGCTGGCCTGCTAGGCGACTTTCCAGACCTGACCAGGCCCATGTTCTCCTCCACGGCCACAAAACATGGTGTGGAACACCACATCACCACCACTGGACCCCCAGTCCACGCGCGGGCCCGGCGCTTCAAACCTGGCAAGCTAGCGGTCGCGAAGGCGGAGTTCGCAACAATGGAACGCTTAGGGATTATTCGCAGGTCGAATAGTCCCTGGTCTTTGCCTCTTCACATCATTCCGAAACCTGGTGGCGGATGGCGGCCCTGCGGCAACTATCGGCGCCTAAACGACGCCACCACTCCTGATCGATACCCGATCCCCACATCCAGGATTTCTCTGCCCATTTGGCAGGAAACACCGTTTTGTCCAAGGTTGACCTTGTCCGAGGCTACCACCAGGCCCCGGAGCACCCGCAAGATGTCCAGAAGACCGCAGTCATCACCCCTTTCGGTCTCTTCGAATTTTTAAGGATGCCGTTTGGGTTGAAGAACGCTTTCCAGCGCCTCATGGACTCCGTGCTGCGGGACCTCAAGTTCCTTTTCGTCTACTTAGACGATATTCTCATCGCCAGTCCTAATAAGGAGGATCACATCTCTCATCTACGCACCCTCTTTCGACGCCTCAGCCAACGTGGCCTGATTATCAACCCAGCCAAGTGTCAGTTTGGTCTGCATCAAATTGATTTCCTGGGACATCGCATTACCGCAGAGGGAGCGGTTCCTTTGCAAGTGAAGGTGGAGGCGGTGGCATCCTTTCCACGCCCGCAGAACATAAAGGCCCTGCAGGAATTCCTCGGCATGGTAAACTTTTACCACCGTTTTGTGCCTAAGGCAGCACTGCTCATGCAGCCCCTGTACGAGGTCCTCAAGGGCAAGTCTGGCAAGGATCCGGTAGGCTGGACAGGTGACATGGACCGGGCACTCACCGACACCAAGAGCGCCTTAGCCAACGCGACCATGCTGGCGCACCCGCTACCAGGAGCCACCATCGCCCTCACCACCAACGCATCAGATTATTCAATCGGCGCCATTCAGGAGCAGTGGGTGAACGGGACATGGCAGCCGTTGGCATTCTTCAGCCGTCAACTGTGGCATAACGAGCGGGCGTACAGTACTTTCGACAGGGAGTTACTAGCCCTTTTTCTGGCCATCCGCCATTTCCGGTTCTTGTTGGAAGGACGTCCTTTCACCGCCTTCGTCGACCATAAGCCACTGACCTTTGCCATGGCCAAGACCGCCGAACCATGGTCATCTCGACAACAACGTCAGCTGACATACATCTCCGAATTTACCACAGATATTCAGCACATGGCCAGTAAAGACAACCTGGTGGCAGATTGCTTCTCCCGCGCGACCGTGCATGCGGTCCAGCTGGGCATCAACTACACCCTCATGGCAGCAGACCAAGTCTCAGACCCAGAAGTGCAGACTTACCGCACCAACACCACTAGCCACCAGTTGGCCGACGTCAGGTTTCATTCGACTGGTACCACGTTGCTGTGTGACGTCTCCGTTCGGGACCCTCGCCCTATTGTGCCGGTCACCTGGTGCCGCAAGGTGTTTGACGCCATACATGGGTTGTCACACCCAGGAATGAAGGCTTCTCAAAAGCTAATGTCATCTAAGTTCGTTTGGCGGGGCATGCATAAAGATGTCCGTGACTGGGCCAACACCTGCGTGGTCTGCCAAAAGGCCTAGGTACAGTGCCACATCAAGGCTCATTGGCCACCTTTGCAGTTCCTGAGCGACGGTTTGACCACGTTAATGTGGACCTGGTAGGACCACTTCCACCTTCCCATGGTTTTACGCACATCCTGACCATGGTAGATCGCACCACCAGATGGCCGGAGGCGGTTCCCCTGTCATCTACTACTTTGGCGGACGTGGCCAGGGCGTTCATCTCTTCATGGGTCACCCATTTTGGAGTGCCTGCTGACATCTCTTCAGACCGGGGACCGCAGTTTTCTTCCGAACTCTGGAATGCGGTGGCTCAATGACTCGGTGTCAAATTACACCACACCACAAGCAAACGGTCTGTGCAAACATTTTCACAGATCGCTTAAGGCCGCACTGAGGGCCAGCCTCCAAGACGCTGGATGGGCAGACAAGCTGCCATGGGTCATGTTGGGCCTTCGCACGGCCCCCAAGGAAGATCTTCACTCTTCCGCGGCAGAGCTCGTTTATGGTCAGCCGCTGCGAGTGCCAGGGGATTTCCTGCCAACACCAACGGAGCCATGGTCTGCCTCACGCCAGCTTATCAGCCACCAGGAAGCAGCCAGATATTTCGCACCGGTTCCCACATCGCATCACGGGTTTCAGGGCTCTCACGTTCCAGCGGAGCTGAAACAAGCCGACTACATGTTCATCCACCACGATGCTCACCGGGATCCGCTCAAGGCCCCATACACTGGTCCTTTTCGCGTGTTAGAGGCAGGAGACAAAACCTTCAAGGTGGATGTCGGTGGTAAACCGGACCACATTTCGGTCGACCATTTGAAGCCAGCACACCTGGACCTTGACCGTCCCGTCGAGACCGCACAGCCACTGAGACGAGGTTGGCCGCCCACCGTCATCATGCCAGAACAAGTGCAACCACCCGCCAGACCAGCCACTGAGGGACTCTGAACAACTGTACATAATTCCCTTTAACGATGTGTTAGCTACAGACTAAATCTGTACCATTGTATATACTGTTTGCATGTACAGTGTGCGGTCCCTTTAAGAGCACGGGCAAACGCGATGACGTCATGCCGCTAATCACGTGATCACCCAAACGCGGGAAAAATGTGATGACATCATGACGCCATCCATGGGACCGCCCTGGCAGTCCTCGTGGCGCCTCCGGCCTGTTAAGACCTGTATTCATAGTTCTCTTGCATCAATCTGTTTAAACTCGTTAGTTTGACATTAAAAACCTTTTTGATTGATTGCCTGCGTCGAACTCAATCTCTAGATAGGAATTTGACCATTCCTACAATATCACGTTTAGGCAAAAATCCCTATCAACTATACTAGGAATGTAAGAACAGGAGTAGGCCATTCAGCCTCTCAAGCCTGTTCCGCCATTCAATTAGATCATGGCTCCATCTACTCACCTTCGTTCTGTAACCCTTAATACCTTTGCCAAATGAAAACTTATCAATCTCAGTTTTGAAATGCTCTACTCTTAACGGTTTCCAGTGTAACAAGTTATAAAAAGACTTGGTTGATACCAGGGAGTCTATCAACTATTTGGGGGAAAAATTAGGTTGTTTTGCGCCCCCTGTTAGCGCCCTAAGAGGGCGCTAATGGGGTGCAAAGCAACTAGCGCCCGGGCGCGGCGATGTTTGCGTCGCTTACGAAATTGACCGAACATTTTGTGGTGGCGCTAACCACTACCGTACGATCTCCTGCATCCGCAGATCATGACATCAGTCGAGCATGCAACGCCCGGTAGCACCCCGGACTGGATGTTGAGTGGCGCCCCCTGCCTTTCCGCCTGCCGCTAGCAATGACAGGTAGAGGGGAACGTTTTGCAGTCGGGAAGGGACTGGGGGAGTGCTATTTAAAGGCGGCTGCTTCCTGCCTTTTTTGTCTGCGACATTTTTGCACCACGCATTCTGAGAGAGAGAGACTTCTGGAGAGATTCAATGCTGTGTGAAGGAGTTTTGGGTACTGAGCAGAACTTTGCAGGTTCATTTTGATTTAACCTTCCTTGCAGCAATTTAGAAGAGACTATGGGGGCTGCACTCTGAGCTCTTTCCCTGGGCCTCTCCATTGTTCTTTCGAGCAGAATTGATGTAAAGGTCTCTACAGGCTGAGATTCAAGGCTGCAATGAGCAGGGTGTGGCTGGAGAGCAAGATCGACCCTCCCCTTTAAGAACTGGCCGGCGCCAGTGTGTCTGTGTTCCATTGCTAACTGACATCACATGAGCTTCGCCAACGCTCTGAGGTAGCGCCTCGCTCCTCGGCGTTAGCGCCTTAAGAGAGGTGTGTAGCACCTGATTTAGCGCTCCAATCACCTCTGAGGGCGATAGAAGCCAAGTTTGCAGTCGGAGGCGATAATTAGCGGCAGGCGCTAAACTTTGCGCCCGGCCGATAATTGTGCCCCAAACGGGGCGATACCGAATTTCTCTCCCTTTGTCTTTTAAAGAGGAATTATCACTTCAAGGGTTTTTTTTAAGAAGAGTTGTGTTACGTTCACACTAAAGCATACAGAGTATCACCTGCCACATTGCCAATATTAGTGGTGATACAATTGTGTCACTGTTCAGTAAATAAAATGTATTTCAGGACTGTTTATCTTGACAACAAAGACCTCCTAAGGATCAATGTAAGTGAAGTGACCTTCCAGAGGTGGTCTCACATCGATTTTGCTTCAAACCAGCAACAGTGTAACTGAAGACAGCACAAAACCTATTCCTGTCCATTGTGAAAACCTAAGTAGCTTCCTGTGTTGTCACTGAATTTCCTATTGATTGAAAAGACTAATTTTCCTTCAGCTCTTTGCAATCAGTAGAAGGCACACTGAGAGTGCCTGTCATGTGAAGGGAATTATGCCCCGCCCTCACCTCACACTGTAGCAGCGAGAGCAGGCAGTATAACTCACACTCACATTGCTGCACAGATGTCACTGGCATTACAGTAGGCAGGATCCAGTCAATGCTCTCAGGTATATTTGTCTTTATGGACTCCATCCTTTCCTCTGGAAAAACAAGCTAATTTCTGGTTGCAACTTAACTAAAGATGAAACTTGCCAAAATCCTACTAAATCACTGGTCCTTGTAAATAATGGAGACACTAGAGAAGCTGGTTAGAGCAGAGAAGGTTCAGGGGAGATTTAATAGAGGTGTTCAAAAGTATGAAGGGTTTTGATAGAATAAATAAGGAGGAACTGTTTCCACTGGCAAGAGGGTCAATAACCAGAGGACACAGATTTAAGATGATTGTCAAAAGAACCAAGAGGGAGCTGAGGAGGAATTTTGTTACACAGCGAGTTGTTGTGATCTGGAATGCACTGCCGGAAATTGTGGTGGAAGAAAATCAATAGTAACTTTCAAAAAGGAATTCGATTTATACTTAAAAGGAAAATTTTGTAGGGCAAAGGGGAAAGGGAGTGGAACTAATTGGACGGCTCTTTCAAAGAGCCGGCATAGGCACGATGGGCTGGATGGCCTCCTTCTGTGCTGTCAGATTCTATGGTTACAACCCATATTTAGACTTGTTTCAGAAATGGAACAAAAGCAACTGGCATCACCAGGATTTCAGCAAAGATCCAAATCCCTCTCTGTTTGGGCAAAGTCCTTGCTGCAGATTTTGTCCGCATGATTCGTAACTCCATCCTGCCCCCACCATCCTCCAGACCATTTGGCAGATCCCATTGCAAACAAAAGTGAGAGTATTATGGTCAAAACAACACAATTTTCATTGTGGTGCTTCAAAAAATGACAATGGTTTGCACAATACATTGTAACTACATTTAAGGTAAGAAGTATGTGGGGCAGAAGGGACATGGCATTAATGGTATCGAACAGATCTTATTATAACTTGTTAAATTAGGAACCATTACTGTACAAGGAAATAATCTAGAATTAGTTTAAAATGGAGGGTGTGTCAGATTACTGGGCAGCAATCAAATCAAGCAGGTCATGTGACATTGTAACCCAAGAGAATGAAACTCAAGCAGTTAGGTAAGCAACTGAACCAAAGGACTGAATGACTACTTGTAATCCTCTGCCATCCATTCAGTATTTCTTATGTTATAGTTGGGATTTGTTTTAACTTCTGTCGCAGTTTGTTTTTGGGTAGTCATGTAAAATGACACAGAGCAACATAAAGTATGGCCTTTGTGAGGCAGAATAGCATGGGTCTGGCAGAAGACCTGGTTCTTTTGGATGATGAACTGCACTGCATCCTCCTTCATATGACAAGATAGGCCTGCCTCCCTCTCTCATTACAACGGTGACTACACTTCAAAAGTACTTCATTGGCTGCAAAGCACTTTGGGATGTCCTGAGGTCATGAAAGACGCTCTATAAATGCAAGTCTTTCTTTCTTTCCCCCAATTGGATGGTTGCAGGCTCCAGCCCCATGGGTGTTTGTCACTTGAATCTTGGTCCCAGCAGTGATCCGCAAATGACCTCTATATATTCCAGTCCTGCCATCAGCAGCAGCCCGACCTTGGGCAACACTGTCCAGCTTTGAGATCAAGATAAATCAAGAGGTGATTTATCAGTGCCACCAGTGGTATAGCCCAGCCAATACTAAACACAAATGGACTTGCAAGCCCCTGCAGGGCACAGTTTTGGTACTACAGCCCCACATGAACTTTCCCTGACATCAGGGGAGGTCTGCGCTAAAGACATTTTGGCCCAGAAATTCGGGTCCCAACGCGTGAGTACAGACGGAGTACTCACGCGTGGACCCGATGGAAGTGCCGGAATCTTGCATGCACTACGCATGCGCGGGAAACTGGCACTTCCGATCCTCTGAACCAAGGGGTTCAGAAGTCGAACGCGTGCGCGCGGGAGTCTGCGTGTGCGCGTTGAACTTCCTTTTTTTTACAGGTTTTAACGTGCGGGTAAGTCTGTACATTTTAGAAATGTAAAAAGCAGCCATAAGGACTTCATTTTCAAAGGTAAGTGGTCAATTATTTAAAATTAAAACATTTTTTCCACAGGTTTTTTACTTTTAAATACTTTAAAGCAAGGTAAGTTTATTTTTAGCCCCGTTTTTTTATTAAATTATTTTTTTCAAAAATTTAAATTTTTGTTTAAAATAGTTATTTAATGTCATTTATAGTTTACTAGCTGGGGGGAGCCCGGCTTTGCCAGGGCTGTTTTGGGCTGGGCAGTTTAAATCGAGTGCCAGGCTTTGGGCCCTGTCTGTGTCCCTCTGTGAATCTGCTAGCGGGCAACATTTCTACCTTTTAATACCTTGAAAGATGAAAGTGAAAGTACTTATAAAACGTTTTTGGTAAATCTTATGTTATTTTTAAAAGAGAAACTAACTTTTTCAAAGCTGGATAAGGAGAGTAGTTTGAGCTGCAAGCAGTGAAGGAATGGCTGGCAGATCCCTGAGATGAAAACGATTAGTCCCGCCCACACACACACTTAATACCTTGAAAGATGAAAGTGAAAGTACTTATAAAACGTTTTTGGTAAATCTTATGTTATTTTTAAAAGAGATACTAACTTTCAAAGTAGTTTGAGCTGGAAGCTGCAAGCACTGAAACAATGGCTGCCAGATCCCCGAGATGAAAACGATTAGTCCCGCCCACACACACACACACCAATTGGCCAACCATCAGGGGACTGTACTGTAGGATTGGTCAATCGTGACGGCACAGGATTGGTCGAACCTTGACGTCAGTCAATCAATGCTAGCAGATAATGAGTTTAATTTTGAAGGTTTTTTGCATAAGGCGCGAACAATTTTCGTCCGACCGAAAAGTAAATACGCTTACCAGCGTCCCGGAAGCGTAAGCTTTCTTGGGAGGTAACGCGCGCGTAGGTACGCCGTATAACTTTCGAGCGCATAGCCGGACAGACGCACACCCGAAGACAGACAGACAGACAGAAGGACAGACAGATCGACCGCTTTATATATATAGACTAGCTGAAGTGCCCGGCGGTGCCGAGGCTTTTTCGAGGGCATGTTGTTGTTGGAAGAGAGAGAGAGAGAGCGACTGGGGGGGGGGAGAGAGAGAGAGAGAGAGCGTGACTGGGGGGGGGAACAGAGAGAGCGACTGGGGGGTAGAGAGAGAGCGACTGGGGGGTAGAGAGAGAGCGCGGGTGGGGGGAAGGGAGGGCGGGGGGGGAAGGGAGGGGGGGAAGGAGGGGAAGGGGGGGGCGGGGTGGAAGGGAGGGCGGGGGGGGAAGGGAAGGGGGAAGGGGGGGCGGGGGGAAGGGCGGGGGGGGAAGGGAGGGGGGGAAGGAAGGGGGAGGGAGGGCGGGGGGGAGGGAGGGAGGAAGGGAGGGCTTGAGGCTGAGAGACAGGCACGGCCACGCCCGGTTGCCGTGGTAACCCTGCCGCGCCGCCCCGCACTGCCGAGAGCCCAGCTCTCCGAACCCCGCCCCCCCCCGGCCGAGAGCCGCGCTCTCCGAGCCCCGCACCCCCCCGGCCGAGAGCCGCGCTCTCCGAGCCCCGCCCCCCCCCCGGCCGAGAGCCGCGCTCTCCAAGCCCCGCCCCCCCCGGCCGAGAGCCGCGCTCTCCAAGCCCCGCCCCCCCCAGCCGAGAGCCGCGCTCTCCAAGCCCCGCCCCCCCCGGCCGAGAGCCGCGCTCTCCAAGCCCCGCCCCCCCCGGCCGAGAGCCGCGCTCTCCAAGCCCCCCCCCCCCGGCCGAGAGCTGCGCTCTCCAAGCCCCGCCCCCCCCGGCCGAGAGCCGCGCTCTCCAAGCCCCGCCCCCCCCCCGGCCGAGAGCCGCGCTCTCCAAGCCCCAGCCGGCCCGCACTCCCGTTGCCGGGGTAACCCGATCTGCACTCTCGAGAGCCCCGCCCCCCCCCGCCCGAGCCGAACGCGGAACAGAGTCTCACCTGCTCCTGCTGCGCCGCGCACCCTGACCCTCGTGGCTGACGCCGTTGCCCCGGGTAACGTGACACGGCGGGGGGGGTGGTGAGGAGCTTAGCAGCAGCCCAGTTACCTAGCTCGGGCCTGGCTGGGGAAGAAAGGCCCAGGCTTTCAGGCCTAAGAAAAAAACGGGCAAAGGTAGGAAAAAGAATGTTCAGGTGAGATAAAATATTTACAAATGAGTGATTTATTTTAAAAGAATTTAATAAATTGAATTTTATTTTGCTGGAAATGTATATTTGAAAAGAAAGATGCAGAAAGCAGGAAAAAGAATGGAAGCAAGATGGCGGCGACTCACCTCGGTTCAGAACGATAAGGCCCGCCCACACACGCACCAATTGGTCGACCGTCAGGTCACCAAAGTGTAGGATTGGTCAATTGTCCCGTCACTCGACCGTAGGAGGGCCTGGCCGCACGCGGCAGCAAGCCGCCGTACGATTGGTCGACCTCGAGGTCACTCTGTCGCTAATGAGCGGATAATGAGATGCTAATGAGCGGAATGTTGAAGGTTTTTGGGATACCGCGGGTGCAATTTTAGCCCGGCCAAAACGTAAATATGCTTAAAACCGTCTCGGAAGCGTAAGCTTTCTTTGGAGGTAACGCGCGCGTAGGTATGCCCTGTAACTTTCGAGCGCATAGCCCGACAGACGCACAGGCGATGACAGACAGAATGACAGACAGACAGACAGATCGACCGATTTATATATATAGATTTACAAAGTGTGATTTTTTTAAAAATTTATTTGAAGGTAAAGTACAGTTTTACAGCCTCAGCATTTATACGTTTTGACAGGTTTATCTGTCAAGACTTATGAATGGAGCATTCCCTGCTCCGATTGGCTGCCTGTTGCTCACGTGATCCCAGGGGACGCTTCGCACTAACTACGCCCCTGGGACACGCCAGCATAGCGCGCCGGCCTCTGGGACAGGCCTCGGAGAGGAATTCCACGCAGGCCAAGAGGTCAACTGCTGGCACGCTAGGTAAGTGTAGGTCGGGGGCTTGCACCCGCGGGAAGCCCCCAACCCGAATTTCTGGGCCATTAAAGGTTTCTTTGGGCCACTGGTGCTCTCTGAAACCTGCCCTGCAATATAAATGGGGCAGATTCCAAGCATCAGGAGCCACAGCTCATTAAACTAGCACTTCTGCTAAAAGCTCTTCTGCAATATAAAGGGGCACAAATGAAATCTCAGGAGGGTTAGAAAGAACTTGCATTTATATAGCCCCTTTCCCATTCTCAGGTCATCCCAAAGAACATCACAGTCAATGAATTACAACTGAAGTGTAATCGCTGTTGTACTGTAGGCAAAACGAAGCAGCCAATTTGCGCACAGCAAGGTCCCACTAACAGCAGTGAGATAAATGACCAGATAAATCTGATTTAATGGTGCTTGTTTCAAGGAAGAACTCTCCTTGCTCTTCTCCAAATGGGATCCTTTACTTGCACCTGAGAGAGCAGTCTGAAAGAAGGCACCTCCGACAGTGCAGCACTCCCTCAGCACTGCACTGAAGTGTCCAGCGATGTAAACACTCCAATGCAGTACTGAGGGAGTGCTGCATTTTTAGGGGTGCTGTCGGAGGTGACATTAAACCAAGGCCCCATCTGCGGGTTCTGTTGTATCGGTTGGCCGTTAAAGATCCCATGGGACTAGCTGAAGAGTAGGGAGTTCCCCTGGTTTCCAGGCCAATATTCCTCCCTCACCAAACACCACCAGAAAGCAGATAAATTAGTCATTCATTTCACGGGTTTTGTGGCATCTTGCAGCATGCAGAATGGTTGCTGTGTTTACTTCCATAACTGTCGCTGCGGCAATTATTCGCTTGCAGAATGCTATGGAATGTCTCTTGCTGTGCATTTACACGACAGATTCAGTGTTGGTGTGAAGTGGTTGCAGCTTTGCGCTGGCACTAAACTTGTGCTGTGTAAATCCAGTGTCCAGACTCCAACTCCCCCCGAAGCAACACCAAGTGATACCCTCTCCTCCAGGGAATTTGACACAATTGGCTCCAGGGTCAAATCAGGCTCCCACGCTGGATTTCAGGCTGTCTGTAGACTATATCTGCAGCATTGCCACTGATGCTACAGCTATAGAGTAAATGTATCTTTCGAGAGGTGACAGGGCAATGCATAAATGCCAGTCTTCCTCGTTTCATTACACTGTGCTTAAGATTTCTCTACAAATAACCTATAGAGGAAATCCCCTGAGCTGTGCATTTGTAGGGGGTGGGGTGGAGTCACATTGTCAATAAGATGGAATCTCTTTAGAAATAAAAAAAACCTTACATTACTTCAATGGGACTGGCAGTAAGTGTCTGGGATACGCTTGTCCTCTGCCACACTGAAGAACAGCAGTAAGGGCCCATCACACCAACATCACTCCGGATTATAATCCATGAGAGATAAAACGCTTCTTCGCCCACCTCATCAATAAAGAGACTGCGAGGCTTTAACGATTTTATGATCGAATTACTTTTTTTTTAAAAGGCAACGTCTCCACATTTCTGGAGGAGCAGGGAACAGGCTGCTGAATTATTAATATGACTCCCGAGCTATAGGGAGAGCAGCAGCCCAGGACTGTCTGACAGGAGGGCGGCCTGGAAGCTCAGCTCCGGGAAAGTGATGAAGAACACACAATCAGAACAGTAGCGTGGGAACTGTACAGTTAGGAGATGATCAAAGCACCCCCACCCCCTGTGTGTGTGTCTGTGTCAAGTGTGTGTGTGTGTCTGAGTGTATGTCTGGGTTGTGTGTGTGTGAGTGAGTATGTGTCTGTGTTAAGTGTGTGTCTGAGTTAGCGTGAGTGTGCCAGAGTTAAGTGTGTGTCTGTGAGTGTGTGTGTGTCTGAGTGTGTGTCTGTGTTAAGTGTGTCTGAGTTAGCGTGAGTGTGTCAGAGTTTAGTGTGTGTCTGTGAGTGTGTGTGTGTCTGAGTGTGTGTCTGTGTTAAGTGTGTCTGAGTTAGCGTGAGTGTGTCAGAGTTAAGTGTGTGTCTGAGTGCGTGTGTGTCTGAGTGTGTCTGTGTTAAGCGTGTGTCTGAGTTAGTGTGTGTGTCAGAATTAAGTGTGTGTCTGAGTGTGTGTGTCGGAGTGTGCGTCTGTGTTAAGTGTGTGTGTGAGTGAGTGTGCCTGAGTGTGTCAGAGTTAAGTGTATGTGTGTGTCTGAGTGTGTGTCTGTGTCGTGTGTGTGTGAGTGAATATGCCTGAGTGTGTCAGAGTTAAGTGTGTGTGTGTGTCTGAGTGTGTCTGTGTCAAATGAGTGTGTGTGAAAAATGTTCATCAATTTAGCATAACCATTTGTTTTCCAATAAGGAATTGTCCTCGAATCAGTCCCTACAAATCAGTAGGTCTGATATGTTTGCAAATCAGTTAGTCACATCAGGAACAGATGAATCCAAAGATGAAAGACCCTCTACATCCTCCTCATCACCCCCCCCCCCCCACCCCCCTCATCCCTACCCCATCAATTACCCCACACTTACCTGTCGGGGTTTATTGCTTTGGGATCTGAAAAGTTTGAAATTCATTCTTTCATTTGAAGGAATCCTCGCAAGTCAGGTACCATCCCGCTGCGTGTGTCTTGAAAGTGAAGAATGAGTAAGTTTTGTTGTTAGCGGAGGTTTTATCCTGTAGATGGACCGCGCTGAGACCGGCCAGGCTTTCTCGCTCGATCCGATTTGTTCACAGTCAATGTTTCGCTGTTCAGTGTTTTTTTGGGGGACTGCCGGATCCGGCACAGGGTCAGAAAGTGACAGCTTCTGCTCACATTCACGGGGCGAGTTTCGTCGGATCAGCGGTCGAAGGATCTCTCTGTATATCGTAGTGTCAATGAGCAACAGGAAGAGAATCCCCAGTGAATCCAACAGTCACGAAACTGACACAGATTGAAACTGATTAGGGTTGGTCCCAGATTGAAAGTAAGATCCTCATTCCCAAACTCGCCTTCCTCCCGCCAGATTGTGGATAGGTTTGCAGCTTCCCGGTTGGCAGATGTGTAACAGTTTGAGCCCCACCTGTACACAATGGGTTTAATGTTTCCCCAAAGTGCAGCTACGCGAGTGTGAGAGAAAAAAACCCATGAAAACATATAGAGGTGGGGCAACTTCCCAGAGGGCGATCCATTGATCAGGTTACATTTTTCTTTATCATCGGAAAGGATGAGGTACGGGGGCAGTTGACAAACTTGCTCCAGGAATCCACTGACTGTTGGAATCTGCGTGCTTGTCTGACCCATGGAATGGTCCACCATGTGAACCTACTGCCTTATCTTTACTGCCGAACTTAAGCTTATTTATATAAACTAGATTGTATACTAGATAAACTAGTATATCTATTATATATATAAACGGATGCTTCTTTCTGTCTGTCTGTCCTTCTGTCTGTCCTTCTGTCTGTCTGTCCTTCTGTCTGTCCTCACGTGTGCGTCTGTATGGTATGCGCTCGAAAGTTATAGAGCGTACCTACGCGTGCGTTACGTCGAAAGAAAGCTTACCTTTCCAAAACGGTCTTAAGCGTATTTACGTTTCGGCCGGACAAAAATCGCGCTCGCGGTATCCGAAAAACCTTCAACATTCCGCTCATTAGCATCTCATTATCCGCTCATTAGCGACAGAGTGACCTCGAGGTCGACCAATCGTACGCCGGGTTGCTGGCGCGTGTGGCCGGGCCCTCCTATGGTCGAGTGACGGGACGATTGACCAATCCTACGCTTTGGTGACCTGACGGTCGACCAATCGGTGCGTGTGTGGGCGGGCCTTATCGTTCTGAACCAAGGTGAGTAGCCGCCATCTTGCTCCCATTCTTTTTCCTGCTTTCTGCGTCTTTCTTTTCAAATATACATTTCCAGCAAAATAAAATTGTTTTTATTAAATTGTTTAAAAAAAAACTAGATTCATTTGTAAATATTTTCTCTAACCTGAAGATTCTTTTTCCTACCTTGCCCCGTTTTTGTTAGGCCTGAATGCCTGGGCCTTTCTTGCCCAGCCAGGCCCGAGCTAGGTAATTGTCCCCACGGCTTCTGCTAAGCTCCTCACCCCCCGCCACCCCCCCCCCGGTGTCACGTTAACCCGGGGCAACGGCGTCAGCCACGAGGGTCAGGGTGCGCGCGCAGTAGGAGCAGCTGAGACGCGGCGTCTCTCTGTTCCCCGCTCGGCTCGGGCGGGGGGGGGCGGCGGGGCTCTCGGGAGTGCGGCTCTCGGCCGGGGCTTGGTGAGCAGGAAGGGTTACCCCGGCAACCGGGCCCGCCGGCCGGGGCAACGGCGTCAGCCACGAGGGTCAGGGTGCACACGCAGCAGGAGCAGCTGAGACGCGGCGTCTCTCTGTTCCCCGCTCGGCTCGGGCGGGGGGGCGACGGGGCTCTCGGGAGTGCGGATCTCGGCCGGGGCTTGGTGAGCGGGAAGGGTTACCCCGGCAACCGGGCCCGCCGGCCGGGGCAACGGCGTCAGCCATGAGGGTCAGGGTGCGCGCGCAGCAGGAGCAGATGAGACGCGGCGTCTCTCTGTTCCCCGCTCGGTTCGGGCGGGGCTCTCGGGAGTGCGGATCTCGGCCGGGGCTTGGTGAGTGGGAAGGGTTACCCCGGCAACCGGGCACGCCGGCCGTCTCACAGCCGCAATCGGCGGTCTTGAAGCCAGCTCGGGAGGGCGGGGCTCCGGAGGGCGGGGGGCCGTGCTCGGAAGATCGGGCCTCCGGAGTTCGGTGCTTGGTGGGGGTGTTAGGGTGGGGTGGGGTGGTGGGTGGGGTGGGGTGGTGGGTGGGTTGGGGTGTTCAGGTTGGGGGGGTGGGCCAACCTCGGGAGTTCGGGGGGGGGGTGAGCCTCAGGGGGGCGGGGATCAGGGGGCTCGGGAGTTTGGCGGGGGGGGCGAGCCTCGGGGATCAGGGGGCTCGGGGACTCTCCCCCTTCTCCTCCCCCCCTCTCTCCCCCTCCCCCTCTCTCCCTCCCCCCTCCCTCCCCTCCCCCTCCCTCCACCGCCTCCCCCCTCCCTCCCCCTCCCCTCCCCCCTTCCTCCCTCCCTCTCCCCCTCCCCTCCCTCCCTCCCTCCCTCCCTCTCCCCCTCCCCTTCCCCCTCCCCCCTCCCCTCCCCCTCCCCTCCCCACCTCCCCTCCCCCTCCCTCTCCCCTCCCCCTCCCTCTCCCCCTTCCCCTCCCCTTCCCCTCCCCTCCCCCTCCCCTTCCCCCCCTCCCCTCCCCCTTCCCCCCTCCCCCTCCCCTTCCCCCCTCCCCTCCCCCCTCCCCTTCCCCCCCTCCCCTCCCCCCCTCTTTCCCCCCCTCTTCCCCCAGTCGCTCTCTCTCTTCCCCCCAGTCGCTCTCTCTCTTCCCCCCAGTCGCTCTCTCTCTTCCCCCCCAGTCGCTCTCTCTCTTCCCCCCAGTCGCTCTCTCTCTTCCACCCCAGTCGCTCTCTCTCTTCCCCCCCAGTCGCTCTCTCTCTTCCCCCCAGTCGCTCTCTCTCTTCCCCCCCAGTCGCTCTCTCTCTTCCCCCCCAGTCGCTCTCTCTCTTCCCCCCCAGTCGCTCTCTCTCTTCCCCCCCAGTCGCTCTCTCTCTCTCTCTCTTCCAACAACAACATGCCCTCAAAAGACCCTCGGCACCGCCGGGCACTTCAGCTAGTTATATATATTTAAGACACATGTATGACGTCATAGAGTCATAGGGGGAGAAATTGGGTGAGTAGCGCCACCTGTTAGTGCCTAAAGAGGTAGCCAGTGGCTCTAGCGCCACTGGCTGCGTCTGCGGCGATATTCAGTAGGGGCGCTAATGGTGGTGTTAGGCATTTGCGCTGCGCCCCCACCGATGACGTCATCGGTGTGCGCAGCGCCCCATTCGTGCCCCGTTCGCGATATTTGGTAACGAACGCCGCAGTTGCGCCGCTCGCTACCCGCACCCGGTTCACGGGGCCTTACTGTGCCGGCAGCGGCGCAAGTTAAGGTGGAGGTGCGGGGCGGCCGCTTTTTCGGCGGCCGCCTGCCAGCACCTCCGTCCCCGGCCTCCTGACCACCCCCCCCCCCGCAGCATTGCCGGCTGTTTCCCGAGAGCCCGGCACTTCTCCTTGGTGCCGCGCTCATTTGCCGGCACTCGCGATCACAGATCGCGCTGTTGCAGGCACCTCCCCCTTAACAGTGGGAGGAAGGCCTGCAGTACCGCAGCGTGCCATGCCGCAGCATGTGGCGCTGCGGCACGTTGCGCTGCGATAATCAGTTTCAGCGCCCTAAGAGGGACATGGAGCGCCTCGAGCCTCGCCCCGTGTCCCTCGAGGGGCACTGAAACTGAATTTCTGACGATCGGTATCACTCCGATCGCTGCGCTAAATCCTGTGCTCCGCCGAATTTTGCGCCACTTTGGCGCCCCAACCCAATTTCTAGGCCATAGAGTTATACAGCACAGAAAGAGGCCCTTTGGCCCATCGTGTCCGTGCTGGTCATCAAGCCCTGTCTATTCTAATCCCATTTTCCAGCACTTGGTCCGTAGCCTTGTATGCTATGGCATTTCAAGTGCTCATCTAAATGCTTCTTGAATGTTGTGAGGGTTCCTGCCTCTACCACCCTTTCAGGCAATGAGTTCCAGATTCCAACCACCCTCTGGGTGAAAAAGTTTTCCCTCAAATCCCTTCTAAACCTCCTGCCCTTTACCTTGAAACTATGCCCCCTAATTATTGACCCCTCTACTAAGGGGAAAAGTTCCTTTCTATCTACCCTATCTATGCCCCTCATAATTTTGTACACCTCAATCAGGTCCCCTCTCAGCCTTCTCTGCTCTAAGGAAAACAACCCCAGCCTGTCCAGCCTCTCTTCATAGCTGAAGCGCTCCAGCCCAGGTAACATCCTGATGAATCTCCTCTGCACCCTCTCCAATGCAATCACATCCTTCCTATAGAGTGGCGACCAGAACTGCACACAGTATTCCAGCTGTGGCCTAACTAGTGTTTTGTACAGCTCCATCATAACCTCCCTGCTCTTATATTCTATGCCTCGGCTAATGAGGGCATGTATCCCATATGCCTTTTTAACCACCTTATCTACATGTCCTGCTGCCTTCAGGGATCTATGTACATGCACACCAAGGTCCCTCTGATCCTCTGTCCTTCCTAGGGTCCTACTATTCATTGTGTAATCCTTGCCTTGTTAGTCCTCCCAAAATGCATCACCTCACACTTTTCAGGGTTAAATTCCATTTTTCACTGTTCTGCCCATCTAACCAACCCGTCTATGTCGTCCTGTAGCCTGAGGCTTCCCTCCTCACTATTTACCACTCCACCAATTTTCATGTCATCTGCGAACTTACTGATCATACCTCCTACATTCATATCTAAATCATTAATGTACACTACAAACAGCAAAGGACCCAGCACCAATCCCTGTGGTACACCACTGAACACAGGCTTCCAGTCACAAAAACAACCTTCGACCATCACCCTCTGCCTCCTGCCACTAAACCAATTTTGGATCCAATGTGCCAAATTGCCCTGGATCATAGAGTCATAGAGTCATAACGACACAGAAGGAGGCCATTAAGCCCATCGAGTCCGTGCCGGCTCTCTGTAGAGCAATCCAGTCAGTCCCATTCCCCCGCTCTATCCCCATAGCCCTGCAAGTTTATTTCCCTCAAGTGCCTATCCAGTCTCCCCTTGAAAACATTGAGTGCCTCCATGTGTAATAATGTTGGAAAACTTACGATGGAAATTACTGTCAGTGATATTATATAAACACAACGTACTCAGATCAAATTTTTGCTCTTTTAAAGGAAACATTAACTTGTTTTTAGTACTAATCTGCATTACTGATAAAACAAGATACTGGTGGAAAGTATTATGTCCGTGTATAGTTGAGACACGGACTGCAGGAGTTGGTTATAACAAGTCTTTACTGAATGGCGACAACCTGGAACTACTATGCAAAAGTTACTACACAGGCTTATAAAAAGGAGTGGTCACTACTGGTACTGCAGTATACAGGGGCTGCAGAATATAGTCCCTTCTGCAAAGTACATACACTACAATTCCTCCCCTTTTAGCTAAACAGTACATAACATTCGATTAACAATGAAATAACATATTTACAATTACAGTTGCTAGATACATTAGTTGAAGTTAAGCAATTATAAGTTCAGTCTTTGAGGAGGCTTCCTGATTCTGTCTGGATAACGCCTCTTTGGGGTATCAGGTTCTTCTGGCAAAGTTGAGTCGGGATCAATGTCGTTGTTTGGTCCGTCTGCTTCCAATATCACCGATTCTGAGGTAGATGCAATTGGTACTTCGGTTTCATCGCCAGGTGTATCAGATCGTGGTGTGGAGTTGACGTTTTCCAGTGACTCTAGAATCTGGTCAGCATGTCGTCTTACAATGCTCTCTCCAACGTCCGCGGTATACATTAGAGGTCCTTGCCGTGTACAGATCGTTCCTGGCTGCCATTTCTCTGTGCGCTAGTCCCGGGCCAAAACTGGTTGACCTATCTTAAAACTCCTGGTCAGCCTTTCATTCATATTCTGAAACTGCCTGTTCTCCACATCTCTTCTGATGTTTGGCTTAACCAAATCCAAGCGGCATCGTAGTCTTCGATTGAAGAACATCATGGCTGGAGTTTGGTTGGTAACCGCATGTGTCGCATTCCGGTAGGCAAACAAGAAGCTATCCACCTTGTGTTGTAGGGGTATATCTTCATTACACATTGCCTTGATAGCCTTCTTGAATGTTTGAACGAACCTCTCGGCCAATCCATTGGTGGCTGGATGATATGGGGCGGATGTGTAATGCTTAACACCATTGTTCTTTAAGAACCTTCGGAACTCTTCAGACACAAACTGTGGTCCATTGTCGGAGCAAATCTGTTCAGGCAGCCCATTCCTGGCGAATATGGTTCGTAAGACTGTGATAGTTTTTTCTGTGGTGGTTGAGGACATTTTTATTACCTCTGGCCACTTTGAATGTGCATCCACCGCAATTAAAAACATCGAGTCCATAAATGGACCATCAAAATCAATGTGCACCCTTTGCCATGGAGATGAGGGCCACTCCCATGGATGTAGAGGGGCTTGTGGTGGGGCGTTTTGGACCTTCTGGCATCCTGTACCGCTCTTGGTCAGCTCTTCAATTTCTCTATCGATTCCCGGCCACCACACAAACGCTCTGGCTAAGTTCTTCATTTTTACCCCTCCCAGCTGACCCTCATGAAGCTCATTGAGCACTCTATCCTTCAATTTGGGTGGAATTACTACTCTGGATCCACACATCAAGGTTCCTCTGCACACTGACAGCTGTTCTCTTCTCGGCGAGAATGCTGGCAGCAGTGGTTCGCCATGTGCTGGCCATCCCTTCACCGTTAAATCATAGACCCAGGAGAGTGTCGGGTCATTTCGTGTTTCCTTTTCTATGTTTGCATTCATCACAGGGAGACATTCGACTATGGTCGAGTGGAATATCTCCACTGGATCCACTGCAGGTGCTTCTTCCACCGTCGGAAACGGTAGGCGCGACAATCCATCAGCATTCCCATGCTGTTTAGTTCCTTTGTACTCGATGTCATATTGGTGTGCCCCTAGGAAAAGGGACCACCTCTGTAGCCGTTGTGCTGTCATTATCGGTACGCCCTTCTGAGGGTTGAAAATGGAGACAAGAGGTTGATAATCAGTTAGTAGAGTAAATTTCTGACCGTGCAGGTAGTGATTGAACTTCTTCACCCCCACACCAGGCTGAGGGCCTCTCTGTCAATCTGGGCGTAGTTACGCTCGGCTGAAGTTAACGAGCGTGACGCAAAAGCTATCGGCCTCTCTGAACCAGCAAGGAATTTATGTGACAGTACCGCTCCAATGCCGTAGGGAGATGCATCACACGCCAGTCTTATCGGCAGTGATGGGTTGTAGTGAGCCAATACTTCCCTTGAAGTGATGAGGTCCTTACTCTTCTAAAAGGACCGCTTACATTCATCGCTCCATTTCCATGCTACTCCGGTTTGTAGTAGGGCGTTCAGTGGGTGCAGAATTGTGGACAAATTCGGCAAAATCTTATGGTAGTAATTCACCAATCCGAGGAATGACCTCAATTGCGACACATTTTCAGGCGCTGGAGCCTTAACTGCCGCTTCAATTTTGTCAGGGGGCTTATGTAACCCCTCTTCATCAAACATCTGGCCACAATACGATATCTGTTTCTTAAAAAACTCGCACTTGGGGCGATTGGCTCGTAGCCCATGTTCTCTTAGTCTAGTGAGCACCTGCTCTAGGTTGGCAAGGTGTTCACTGTCATCTTCACCTGTCACTAGGATGTCGTCCAAGTAACACTGAGTCCCCGGAATCCCTTGCAGGACTTGTTCCATCGCTCTTTGCCATATCGCCGGAGCTGATGCTACTCCGAATACCAGTCGATTATACTGGTAAAGACCTTTGTGAGTGTTTATCGTGAGATACTTCTTAGAGGATTCTTCAACCTCCATCTGCAAATATGCTTGCGCTAGGTCAATTTTTGTAAAACGCTTCCTTCCAGATAGTGAGGCGAAGATATCTTCTATCCTCGGAAGAGGATATTGTACTGTGTGAAGGACAGGGTTCACCGTCACCTTGAAGTCCCCACAGATGCGAACCTTCCTTGGCTCCTCAGACTTATTGTTTAACGTTTTCTTCATGACAGGAACGATGGGTGTCGCCCACTCGCTCCAGTCTACCTTAGATAACACGCCTGCATTCTCCAGATTCTCCAGCTCTGCCTCGACGGCTGGCCGAATTGCATATGGTACCGGTCTTGCTTTGAAAAACTTGGGAATTGCATTCTCTTCTATTTTTATCGAGGCGGTTACGCCTTTAAGAGTTCCCAGTTCTTGTTGAAATACCTCTTTGGCGTTAGCTAAGATTGTTGACAATCGTCCAGGAGTGACGTCGTCATCCTTTTTACCAGCCACTGTCAGTGCCTGAATGGAGTGCCAGTCTAAACTTATCTTTCTGATCCATTCACGTCCCAATAACGGTGGTCCACCATCTTACAGTATGTACAGATACAGTTTCTGTATTTCCTTGCCGTTGTATTCGACAGGCACCCTTATTTTTCCTCTGGGGTATACTTTTTGCCCCGTATACATCTTCAAGACAATGGATGTCTCTTTCAAGGGTATGTGTGGGAATAGCCGTTCGTAGTCTCGTCGATTCATGACGGTTAGAGCTGATCCTGTATCCAATTCCATTTTGACTTGGGACCCTGCTATCGTGAGGGTGGCCCAAATGGTTCGGTGATCCTCTTTTGCGATTACATTGTGAATTTTGAGACAGCTTAGTCTCTTGTTCCTGGATTCACTATCGCTCATCTGGTCTTCGGAACTACTGTCCGTCATCTTTTGTACTTTCCTGTACTGTTCCTTAGTAACCTTTTTGTTGTCATTGGTCTTCTTCCCAGACCTGCAAACTCGTGGAATGTGTCCCATCTTTCCGCATTGCCTGCATATTTTGTCCTTGGACCAGCAGTCCTTCTGGTCATGGGTTGTTCTGCCGCAGCGATAACATTTTTCAAATCCCCGTGTCATTTCATGGGTGCCGTATTCCTGTGGCTTTTGCTGTATTTCTGCAGCTCCCCTTGCTGCTGCTTTGTACGATACTGCCACGCTGAAAGCCTTATCTAGCGTCAGCTCTTTCTCTGAGAGTAACCTCTTCTGGGTTCCTTCACTCAGGAGTCCACAGACAAATTTGTCCCGTAGGGTATCTGCCAGTCCTGCTCCGAACTGGCAGTGCTTTGATAGCTTGCGTAGTTCCGTAAGGTAATCAGCATTGCTCTCATCTCTATGCTGATTTCTCCTGTGGAATTTAAATCTTTCTGCTATCAGCAGCGGTGTAGGATTTAGGTGTTCCTGTAGGATAGCAACAATTTCGTTAAAACTCTTCGCCTTCGGTTTGGCTGGAGTAATCAGGTCCCGCAATAGGCCATACGTTCTTGCGCCCATTAAGTTTAGCAGTACCGATGCCTTTTTCTCATCGGCCACTCCGTTTGCCTCGAAATATACCTCGACTCTTTCCACATACGTGGTCCAGTCTTCTATTGTATTATCGAAGGCAGTGATATTGCCAGTCTTCGGCATCTTGGAAATCTAAGATGGCACCTCCCGCGCTTTGCCTTCTTCCCCGATTTAACAAAATGGCGCCTCCCGCGCTTTCCATCTTCTCCGCTGCTGCTAGCGCTGTTGCTGGCGTTTTATGCCTTGATGGCGATGCCCTATGGTCTTCGCGCACTCCCCCCGCGCTGCTGCTAACGCCGTTCTCCGCGGTTCCCGTGGCAAACTGCAGCTCCTCGCGGCTTTCTGCGCGTTTAATTTTCATTATTTCCCCATCGTCGGAACAACCCTGCGGGACACTTGCCTCCCTCTTCTCGGGTCTGTACGCTGCCCGGCTTCGTAGCACCGGCCGGGCCCTGTGTGCTCCACCCTCTCTCTCTCTCCTCTTCCCGACAATGCTGCTCGGCCCCATTGCAAAGCCACCCGCTCGAGCTCTAGACCGCCGCAGCCCAGGAAGGATCAGTGTACTACCTGCCACCAGCCCGATTAGCTGAAGTACCAACGACAGGATAACCAAGCCCCGCTCTCGACAGCCTCTCCTGCAAATCTTCAACTCCGCTGAATCAGAGGCGGATGCCCACGGTCGACGCCCGTTTCTTCTGTTTCTTTCTTCCTTCTGGCCTCGACCTCTGATAACTTCGCTTCAGGGATGGATCCCCATGAGCTGGTGCAGACTGTAGGTAAGTTCGTATCTGCTCGTCGCCAGTATTATGTCCGTGTATAATTGAGACACGGACTGCAGGGGTTGGTTATAACAAGTCTTTACTGAATGGAGACAACCTGGAACTACTATGCAAAAGTTACTACACAGGCTTATATACAGGGGTGGTCACTACTGGTACTGCAGTATACAGGGGCTGCAGAATATAGTTCCTTCTGCAAAGTACATGCACTACAGAAAGGATTTTCAAAAAACGTTTTGAGTTATTTGATTGGGTCCCCCTCTTCTCCTTGTTTTATTAGTAACCATTTACTCATTCTTCATTGGTAATTTTTATACCTACTTCTTTCCTACAAGTTTAGTCACGATATGAAGTTGCATGACGAAAGACATTCCAGTCAAACAGGTACAAGTGTGACACTTTGAAGTGTGATGCCTAAAGTGTGACAGGCATGCACTTAAAGAAAGACTAATTTATATGTATATATATATCATTATTACAAGTCTTCCTTATGGTGTACACTTCCTGCACATAATGACAGTGACACAAGAGGGAGCATGACTAGCTACAGGACTCCCTGGTCAGTTTACTCATCCCCAGCCTGGTGGGACAGCAGCACCTACTGCTAGGTCATGGTCTGAACCACAAAGATTTTGAAATTGTTGCCCCCATTGTCCGGTTCCATTATAAAAGGGGACACTCAGTACACTTTAGGATCCTTCCAGGGGTGGGGGAGGCCTTAGCACCCAAAACTGCATTTTTCGGCCTACTCCACCCGGCCAGCACCCAAGATGTACCATTACTGGCACTGGCATTTACCCTGGTTTTCTAAATTAAGTGACATACCCCTGACCCCACTTACTTTGACAGGGTCAGCCTCAAAGTTCATCAACAGGCGGATCTTGGCTTTTATACCAGAATTGACAGCCTGCATAATTTCAAGACTCATATCACAATGAAGCAAATCAAATCACTCAAAGTGCTTTATGAAAAAGAATTCCTGCCAATAACAAACATCTAATATCAAAAATAAGATTTTGAACAAAATAAATATTCAAAAATTACATATTTTACAGTAAAGTGATAAAATTTACCAACTGAATTGTCTTTTGTGTCTTTCAGTGCCTTCCTTAAAATTCCTACTTCAGGCTTTGACTGGAAATTTTTACATCATGGTAGCTGGACAGAACTTCCGAATATATTGATGTGTTTGGAACATCTGCAGTTTGCAGAATTTCTCAGCATGCAATACGTGCATTATCAGCATGAATTATGTAGAATGGTGTGTCCCCTCACGTGAGGATTTGAGACTGAAACAAACTAAATTCTTAACACTTTATTTCAGGCACATGATTACGTTTACATTTATTAACAATCACTGCTTTTTTTAAATATTGTGAACAGTTCACAAACAAATAACACTTGTGACAAGAGCACCTGTGGGGTTTCTTTGCAGTTAGGAAAGAAATCTAAGAGATTTATCAAGTTTTTTCCCCCCAGTTGAAAGGTTGAAAAAGGATTTCAGCTTGCTTTTCCAAATGATTTAACTAGAAAAGCTTTAATTATTGTATTTCTCCTGATTTGCTGTTGCCATGTCAGTCATGACTAGGCACTCCACTCCACTGGTTGAATGATAAACATTGGCCAGAACCAAGAGATCTCCCCTGCTCTTTTTCAAGTAGTGCCATGGAATTTTACATCCATCCTGAACAGGCAGATGGGGCCTATTCCAAAAGATGGCAATGTAGCTCTCCCTCAATACTGCACTGAAGTGTCAGCCTAGATTATGTACTCAAGTCTTGGAATGGGGCTTCAACCCACAAACTTCTGGCTCAGAGGTGAGAGTGCCACTACTGAGCCAAGATGACATTTCAATATGTACTAGAAATACAATTTATCAGTAATCAACTGTAAATTATTCCGCTAAATTGTC
Organism: Somniosus microcephalus; assembly: GCF_052327205.1. Classification (NCBI taxonomy): domain Eukaryota; kingdom Metazoa; phylum Chordata; class Chondrichthyes; order Squaliformes; family Somniosidae; genus Somniosus; species Somniosus microcephalus. Next base: position 17,838,291 of record NC_141000.1, on the reverse strand, counting down.
AGACTGTTTGTCCGACTATTGGATGAGCAGAAATTTCTTCCAACTAAATTTTGGGAATACTGAAGCCATTGTCTTCGGTCCCCACCACAAACTCCATTCCTTAGCCACCGACTCCATCCCTCTCCCTGGCAACTGTCTGAGGCTGAACCAGACTGTTCGCAAACTTGGTGTTATATTTGACACCGAGATGAGCTTCAGACCACATATCCACGCCATCACTAAGACCGCCTATTTCCACCTCCAGAACATCTCCCGACTCCACCCCTGCCTCAGCTCATCTGCTGCTGAAACCCTCATCCATGCCTTTGTTATCTCTAGATTTGACTATTCCAATGCACTCCTGGCCGGCCTCCCACGTTCTACCCACCGTAAACTTAAGGTCATCCAAAACTCTGCTGCCCGTGTCCCAACTCGCACCAAGCCCCGTTCACCCATCACCCCCTCGCTGACCTACATTGGCTCCCGGTTAAGCAACGCCTCGATTTCAAAATTCTCATCCTTGTTTTCACATCCCTCCATGGCCTCGCCTTTCCCTGCTTGGGGAGCGGGCGGGGAAGTGGCTTTGAGCCCAAGATCAGTCATGATCTTATTGAATGGCGGAGCAGGCTCGAGGGGCCGAGTGGTCTATTCCTGCTCCTATTTCTTATGTTCTTTCCCTATCTCTGTAATCTCCTCCAGCCCCACAACCCTCCGAGATATCTGCGCTCCTCTAATTCTGGCTTCTTGAGCATCCCTGACTTTAACTACTCCATCACTGGTGGCCGTGCCTTCAGCTGTCAAGGCCCTGTGCTCTGGAACTCCCTCCCTAAAACCCCTCCGCCGCTCTACCTCTCCCTCCTCTTCCAAGACACTCCTCAAAACCCATCTCTTTGACCAAGCCTTTGGCCATCCGCCCCAATATCTCGTCATGTGGCTTGGTGTCCAATCCTGTCCGGCAACACCCCTGCGAAGTGCCTTGGGAGGTTCCACTACGCTAAAGGTGCTATATAAATGCAAGTTGTTGTTGTTGATACAAGTATTATAATCATGAATCCTCCACTATTAACATTGTGTAGCAATGACATGGAACTTACAAACATTTGACATTTGCATCAACAGTTGCTGCCAGCATATAAACTGGTCAAAGACAGAGTAAAACCCCTGTATAAAAATATATAACAAATAAAAGATGTTCAACATGATTTCAAGCCATTATGTAATATCAATGCTCAACTAATTATTATAAACCACTCATGTTTCAGTCTAGTAATTTATGTAATTATCTGAAATCCTCAACTGGATTACTGCTTTGTAATCACTCCCAGGAAGCCACTATGCTACGAGTAATGATATAACCCTTATTTTATACAAAGAACATGTGTTTAAACTTTTTTTAATGGTTTGGTTTCAGAAAAAATGCTGTGTGTGTGTCAAACCAAGCATCCAGGCTATGAATGATAATAAAATACAAAGAACTAGATGGGCTCTTACCTTCTTGACCAGTCTCCCATGCGGGACTTTGTCAAAAGTCTTACTGAAGTCCATGTAGACCACATCAACTGCACTACCCTCATTCACACACCTATCACCCCCTCGAAAAATTCAATCAAATTGGTTAGACATGATCTCCCCCTGACAAAGCCATGCTGACTATCCTTGATTAATCCTTGCCTCTCCAAGTGGAGACTAATTCTGTCCTTCAGAATTTTGTCCAATAATTTCCCTACCACTGACGTTAGGCTCACTGGCCTGTAATTCCCTGGTTTATCCCGACTACCCTTCTTGAATAATGGTACTATGTTAGCTGTTCTCCAGTCCTCTGGCACCTCCCATGTGGCCAGAGAGGTTGTAAAAATTTGTGTCAGAGCCCCTGCAATCTCCTCCCTTGCCTCACACAGCAGCCTGGGATACATCTCATCTGGGCCTGGGAATTTATCCACTTTTAAGCCCGCTAAAACTGCTAGTACCTCCTCCCTCTCAATACTAATTTGTTCAAGTATATCACAATCCCCCTGCCATTTTCCATAGTGAACACAGATGCAAAATATTCATTTAAAACCTCACCTACATCTTCCGGCTCTACACACAGATTGCCTCTTTGACCCCTAATGGGCCCTACTCTTTCCCTGGTTATCCTCTTGCCCTTAATATACTTATAAAATACCTTGGGATTTTCCTTTATTTTGCCCGCCAGTGTTTTTTCATGCCCCCTCTTCGCTCTCCTAATTTCTTTTTTAATTACCCCCCTGCACTTTCTATACTCCTCTAGGGCTTCCACTGTTTTTAGTCCTTTGTATCTGCCAAAAGCCTCCCTTTTTTTCCTAATTCATTCTTGTATATGCCTTGACATCCAGGGTTCCCTGGGCTTATTGGTCCCACCCTTGGCCTTTACGGGAACATGTTGGCATTGCACTCTATTTCCTTTCTGAAAGACTCCCACTGCTCTGATGTGGATTTTCCTACAAGTAGCTGATCCCAGTCCACTTTGGCCAGATCCTGCCTTATCATATTAAAATCAGCCTTCCCCCAATTTAGAACTTTTATTTCCGGTCCATCTTTGTCCTTTTCCATGATTACCATAAATCTCACCGAATTATGGTCACTGTCACCAAAATGCTCTCCTACTGACATTTGTACCACTTGCCTGGCTACATTCCCTAGAATTAGGTCCAGTACCGCCCCCCTCTCTTGTAGGACTTTCTACATGCTGGCTCAAAATGCTCTCCTGGATGCACTTTAAGAATTCCGCACCCTCTAAGCCTTTCACACTTTGACTATCCAGTTAATATTGGGGAAGTTGAAATCCCCTACTATTATTACCCTATTATTTCTACAATTCTCTGAGATTTGCCTACATATCTGTTCCTCTATCTCCCCCTGACTGTTTGGGGGCCTATAGTACACTCCCAGCAAAGTGCTTGCCCCCTTTTTGTTTTTAAGTTCTACCCATATGGCCTCATTAGAGGAACCTGCTAAGATATCATCCCTCCTTACTGCAGTAATTGACTCCTTGATTAATATTGCGATACCCCCTCCTCCTTTACACCCCCCTCTGTCTCGCCTGAAGATTCTATACCCCAGAATATTGAGCTGCCAGTCTTGCCCCTCCCTCAACCATGTCTCTGTGATAGCAATAATATCATACTCCCATGTGTTCATCAACACCTTCAATTCATCTGCCTTACTCGCAAGACTCCTTGTATTAAAATAAATGCCATCCAGCCTTGCCATACTCCCTTGTGCCATTACATATTTGCTCTGCCTTCCAGGCTGACTTGTTTTTCCCTCTATATTTGGCTGTGCATCACCCCCTACTATAGCTCCACTCCATATCCCATTCCCCTGCCAAGTTAGTTTAAACCCCCCCCAACAGTACTAGCAAACCTCCCCGCAAGGATGTTGGTCCCATTCTGGTTCAGATGCAACCCGTTTGACTTGTCCAGGTCCCACCTTCCCCAGAAGCAGACCCAGTGATCCAGGAAACTAAAGCCCTCCCTCCTGCACCAACTCTTTAGCCACGCATTCATCTGCTCTATCCTCCTATTCCTATACTCACTAGCATGTGGCACCGGGAGTAATCCAGAGATTACAACCTTTGAGGTCCTGCTTTTTAATCTGCTACCTAGCTCCCTAAATTCTCATTGCAGGACCTCATCCCTCTTTCTACCCATGTCGTTTGTACCAATGTGAACCACGACCTCTGACTGTTCGCCCTCCCCCTTCAGAATGCCCTACAGCCGTTCAGTGACATCCTTGACCCTGGCACCAGGGAGGCAACATACCATCCTGGAGTCACATCTGCAGCCACAGAAACATCTATCCATTCCCATTACGATAGAATCCTCTATCACTATTGCTCTCCCACTCTTTTTCCTCCCCTCCTGTGCATCTGAGCCACTTGTAGTGCCATGGACTTGGCTCTTGCTGCATTCCCCTGAGAAACCATCTCCCCCATCAGTATCCAAAGTGGAAAATCTGTTGGAGAGGGAGATGGAACCAGGGGACTCCTGCACTACCTTCCTAGGTCTTTTACTCTGTCTGCCGGTCACTCATTTCCTATCTGCCTGTACACTCTTTACCTGCGGTGTGACCACCTCGTTAAACGTGCTATCCACGAAGATCTCAACTTCGCAGATGCTCCACAGTGACTCCAGCTGCAGCTCCAGCTACAAAACACGGATTTCGAGTAGCTGCAGCTGGAGACACTTCCTGCACATGTGTTCACCCTGGACACCGAAAGTATCCTTGATTTCCCACATAGCACAGGAGGAGCACGCCACGCTGCCGAGCTGCCCTGCCATGTCCTAGCCTTAATTTACTCCCTTTACTTCCTTTAAATTAAAGAATATTAAATACGCTAGGGACCTTACTTCCCTTTAAACACTACTTACTCTAAACTGGAGACCTTGCTTTTACTTTAACGACTGGAGTGTAGAAATACTGTAGAAATACTCACCGCTGGTTCTCTGTCCCCTCTTGTGCAGCTTTTTAGCTCCTGCTCTCCTGGAAGCTGACAAAGACAGAAAAAGAAAGGAACACCTCCTTCCCCGAACTCCCTCACTCACCAAACTCGCAGCTTAACATTCTGTTCCGATCTGCACTCCGTGACAAACTGCACTCCAGCCTCCCTTATTTATACTGCTGAGATTTAAATAAGTGAGCTCTCTGGCAGTTACAGAACCAGATTAGACCAGTCTGTATATTAACATATATTCTACATTTCAAAAGTACTTAAAGCTCATTGGGACCTCCTGAGGAAGTGAAAGGCACCATATAAATACAAGTTTTTCTTAATATATATAAATACTCGATATACATACCAGATATATAGACTAGATGTCTGCTATATACAGTGGATATATTATACACACACATACAAATATATCATGAGAATATATAAATATATAGTAGAGTGACCATATTTTCTAAACCTAATCTGGCAACACACAGGGTGGGAGCACAGCAAAGTAGCCAGGACACGTTTCAGGAAAACTGGCATGACGACTTTGTTGCTTCTGCTAGTGGAATATGGGTAGAGACAACGCCATCTCCACTTTACACCCCATTGTAAGTGCTTTCTGCGGGTGGAGGGTCTCCAGAAAACGGAACTCTCCCCCCGCAGAGGCCCTGCTCCAGGGCAGCCAGAGGATCTGTCGAGAGCTTTCTTGACAGATCGGAAATGCCGGTTTCCAGCGCATGCGCAGCGCATACACACCCGTAGGGATCGGAATTTCTGCCCCAATAGCTCTTTGTAACTTTATGCCTCCATCTACATTGTTTACAATGCCGCCTATCTTTGTGTCATCAGCAAACTTGGATATGTGGGTTTATATCCCATCATCTAAGTCATTAATAAATACAATGAATAGTTGAGGCCCCAACACAGATCCCTGCGGGACACCACTAGTCACATCCTGCCAGTTAGAGTACCTGCCCATTATCCCTACCCTCTGTCTCCTGCCACTCTGCCAATTTCCTAACCAGGTCAACAATTTGCTTTCAATTCCATTTTTAACTAACAGGCCTAGAAATTCAGTTGCGTTTGCGCCCACTTATTGGCTATAAAGTGGTTTGCGCCTGAAGTTTTTTATCGCCCGAAATTCAGATGGACCCTAACATCAGCGTTAGCCGGTAGCGCCGCGCCGGCACCGATGACGTCATCGGTGTGCGCAGCGCCCCGGTTGCAATGCTATTCCGGCCCGATGGCCAAATTCAGTTGCGGCCGCCTCGCCCGTGGCAGCCGCAAACAGCGTTTGTGAAACGGGGTCTTGCAGCTCCGAAAGGCCGGCGCATAAAGGTGGAGCGGCGGCCGGCCGCTTTCCCGGCGGCCGCCTGCCCGCACCTCCCTCCCCGGACTCCTGCACCACCCCCCCGCGGCATTGATGTCTGAGTCCCGCGAGCCCGGCACATCTCCGTGGTGCCGGGCTCATTTGCCGGGGGAATCCACCGGCGATCTGACGGCTGCAGGCAGCTCCTCCTTAAGAGGAGGAGGCCTGCAGTACCCCAGCCTGCCGCACCGCATCGGGTGCCGCAGCGGCAGCTGGACGCCTGAAAGTGACATTCATCGCCCCTAGCGAGGCGGCCAAACCCTGCAATAGCGCCCGCCGCCATCTTGGCCCGTCGCAACTGAATTTTAGGCGGGCGCTACGGGAATCCTGGCGAGCGCAAAATTTCGGGCGCAAAAGACCTGGCGGGGCCATATTGAATTTCTAGGCCACAGTCTCTTATGAGGGACTTTATCAAAGGCTTTCTGGAAGTCCATAAAAATAACACCCTTAGACATTCCCCGTCCACTACTTTAGTCACATCTTCAAAAAATTCAATCAGGTTCGTCAGGCATGACCTACTCTTTACAAATCCATGCTAGCTCTCTCTGATCAGCTGAAAATTTTCAAGGTATTCTGTCACTCTATCCTTAATTATAGACTCTAGTAATTTCCCAACAATAGATGGTAGGCTAACTGGTCTATAATTCCCTGGTTTCCCTCTCTCAACTTTCTTAAATAGTGGAGTGACAGGCGCAATTTTCCAAGTTAAAGGAACAGTTCCCAAATCGAGAGAACTTTGGAAGATTATAGTTCTTACCTACTTCCTTTAAAACCCTGGAATAGAAACCATCTGGTCCTGGGGATTTGTCACTCTTTAGTGCCATTATTTTCTTCATTACTGTTATAATACTGTTTACATTCTTGCTAAATACTTTAGGGTCAATATTACCGATGCAACCACTGCAGAAGGTTACTGCTAAGTGCATGTATCAGGAACTTGCCGTCACACTACCTGTGATTTTTCTATCTGTTCATCAAAAATTGTCCATTGGTTGTAAAGCATTTTGTGATGTCCCGTGGCAGTGATAAGATGCTATTAAAAATGCAAGGTCTTCTTATTTCCCAGATCCCCTAAAGTTGAAATCCATGTGCACAATAATCCTGTTTATTAGCTATAGAATCTTTTCTTCCTTTGTTAAGATCATTTAACATTGTTAACAGTCTCTGAATATGTTTTACATAAGAAGCCATTTTTAAGAAGAATTTTACACTTGACATTTACATTTGTGGGAATAGCTTTACCCTCTTGGACACAATTTATATTAATGGGTGCAACTACATTTAAGTGTATACAGAACATGTTGTACATTGGCCTAATCATTGATCTTGTTTCCTGTCTTATGCACCTCTGGAACTCTGATTTTGACTAATTTGGAATAATTGGTCATTGACCTGGGCAACCCAAAGTCTTTGACAGGGTTTGGCACTGCACTTCGAAACAAGTACCATGGTACGGCCTCCTTCTTCTCAACATCCTCTGACTGTGCTGTAATTCATGGTTAACCCCTGACTCTTTTTGTATTAACAGGGATTTCCAGGGCTCTGTCCTCACTTCTATTCTATTCTTTTCCATATCAGTGACTTCCTCCCATCTTCATCCAACGCAACTCGTTCTTTTGCAGATGATTTTAGTCTACATTCATCAACTCCTTTCAGATCATACGTTTCTCTAATTTCTTCAATTCCTTCACATCTGATGCAAGTCTAACCAACAGTTGCTTTTGATGGCTACCCCTTTAGTTCTTCATTATTCTGTGGCATTTTTAGCTTCACTATCTCCTGTGGCCTCAAATAGAACTTCCAGGTCTCCTTCTTTGGTAAAACTGCCTCCAAGAAACTCAGTTCCTCGTTTGTGCCAAACACTTCTTGCCCTACCAATCAGTCCCAATTCTTTATAAAGCAAATAACCTGTCCAAGACAGCTCCATTTCTCTGGAAAATGTTTTCCACAACTTCACTCAAACTATTGTCAGCTGAAAGATAATCCCATTTCTTGCCTCTACACTTCAACCGTTCTCTGTCACAAAATTTATTGTCTTCCTATATTTTATCAATACTATTGTGGTTAGGGAACATTCCTCTCTTGTTCCCTCTAAGTTGCCCTAGAAACTGCTCCTCACAGCACCTTCACTGTTTTGAACACAAGATTCATGTCACTTGTAGCTTAACTCCCAGAAGGTCAAAACTATGGAACCTTTGACCTCTCTCAATCATTCCTTTACTCTGCAATTTACAGACATTTTAAACCCAAGATTGACATCCATGAGTCGCTGCTTCCCAATTTACTTCACCCCTTTTCCTTTTTCTTCAGTCTTGGTGGTGGCCTTCACCTTGGCCTTAGCTGAAGTTTGCACCACTGGAGACTTTGTTCAACTTTGTGACTGATGGTTAAAAAGCTTCAGAGCTCACATACGAGAGAGACCTCCTCAAAACCACGTTGTAAGAAGACATCAACAATAATTAGAATTGCCCTAATCCAACAGGCTCTCCCCCTCCAGAGTTAAAACACAATTTCTAAATTTGCAGATGAGACCAAATTGGGGGGATAGTCAATACTGAGGAGGACTGCAACAAATTACAGGAAAACATTAATAAACTTGCAGAATGGGCATATAATTGGCAAATGAAATTCAACACAGATAAATGTGAGGTACTACATTTTGGTAGGAAGAATAGGGAGGTCACTTATTAATTGGAGGGTGCGAGTCTGGGTGGGGTAGACGAGCAAAAGGATCACAAATCACTAAAAGTAGCGACTCAGGTTAACAAGGCCATAAAAAAGGCAAACCAGACACTAGGGTTTATTTCTAGAGGGATAGAATTGAAAAGTAATGAAGTTATGTTAAACCTGTATCGAACCTTGGTTAGACCACACTTGGAGTACTGTGTGCAGTTCTGGTCGCCATATTATAAAAAGGATATAGAGGCACTGGAGAGGGTGCAGAGAAGATTTACAAGGATGATGCCAGAAATGCGAGGGTATACCTATCGGGAAAGGATGAACAGGCTGAGTCTATTTTTGCTTGAAAAAAGGCTGAGGGGTGATCTAATTGAGGTCTTTAAAATTATGCAAGATTTTGATAGAGTAGATACAGAGAGAGTGTTTCCACTTGTGGGGACGAGCATAACTAGAGGCCATCAATATAAGATAGTCCCCAAGAAATCAGATAGGGAATTCAGAAGAAACTTCTTTACCCAGAGAGTGGTGAGAATGTGGACCTCGCTACCACAGGGAGTAGTTGAGGCAAATAGTATAGATGCATTTAAGGGGAGGCTAGATAAGCATATGAGAGAGATGGGGATAGAGGTTTTGCTGACAGAGTTAGATGAAGAAAGACGGGAAGAGGCTCGAGTGGCACAAAAACGCTGGCATTGACTGGTTGGGCCGAATGGCTTGTTTCTGTGCCGTATATCCTATGTATGTACTATGTAAGTTAAGGATTTCACAGGTGCTTAAAGGCAACACTCTACTAAGTGTCAACAGGACTATTCCACCAGAGTTGTGCCCGATCGTTTCCTCACCAAAACTCCACTTGAGGACTTCCTGCAGATGTCACTCGATAGCAATCAAGAGCAGCAACTCTGATTGATTTTTCTCTTCCTTAGCTTGGGTATAGCAAGAGCAATTTTAACAGTGCAACTACTGCCCCAGCTCAACACAGATCAGAGACCTCACCTGCAACTTTCTTGGCCTGTATGGTTCAGGAGCACATTAGGCACTGAGACATTGGGGAACTCATTGCTCTTGCTATATTACCAATTTAGATCTGGGATTATGCCTGGATGCAATGATTGGCATCCTAGTGCACTTCCCTTGATAAGTAAGGTTCTGATTGCATTTCAGTCGAACTGGCCTAAGTCCACTCCAGTTCCTCAGAAGGTAGATAGATGCTGGCAACTACTCAGTTGGGGATTCTCGTTTCCTTGGAGAAGCACTCTGCAGTTTTGGAGGTTATTAGGGATGAAATGAGGTCTCATGTGATTGAGTATTGGCATTAAATCATATGCAAATTTATTAGGACACTTCTTCTAAACAGGCAGAGAAAAATGATTTGTAAAAGAGTCACACTTACAAGTGAATTAGTCCCAAAGAAGCAAAGCACTATTAACTGAAATGCTTTACACTTGCAGGCATTTAACTTCATAGTAATTTAATTGAACCTGCATCATCAAAGAAATTCAATTCAAATGGGACAACGTGCCCTCCTTTCAGTAACAGCATCCAACTATAGGGGCTAGAAATTCGGCTGCGTAGTGCCCGATTTTTTGGCGCTATGGGTGCCGTTTTATGCCGAAAAAATGGTATCCACGTCATGCGCGCCCACCTCTGGTGTGTGCCGTGTTGTCGCCTTCTTGGCGAGGGCAGTAGGGCGGGCATTAGGAGTGTGCGGCGGAAGTACGTTGTGTGGGCAGATCGTGACGTCAATCAGTGTGCAACGCTGATTTGACGCCAGTGCTGCCATTTTCACCCTCATCGCTGGAACTCACGCCCTGTCTTAACCTGGCACAGCTGAACATGCGTTCAGCAGCAGCAAGGACCTCCTACCTGCAATATTTAAAGGGATCAGCAATCACTCTAAGGTTAGCTGCTGATTAATTTCTACTGGCTCTGTGTAAGTTTGTGGAAGTGTTGGAGCTTTCTAGATTTGATTAAAGTTGGTGAGGTGACAGGGAGTGGTGCTGCAAGTGGAGAAGGCCATTGTCTGACTTCAAGGGTTCTGGTCAGTCCACTTGCTCCCAGTCATGGGTGCTCTAGCCACCATCCCCCCTGGCTTGCAGCATGACAGGGAGATGGAGCAGAGGCAGCAAAGAAGAGGACAAGCTGCTTGTAGAGGATGAGGGGGAGAAGGGCTCTCAGCAGGAGGCCTTCCATGCTGGAAATTACAGGCTCCAATCTCTGTGCAGAGCCCTGCGCACCGTTGGTGCTGGACTCCTCCATGCTCCTTGAAATTGCACTCAGGCTTTTTGGCAGGCCTGCCAATGCACCAAGCATTTCCTGGTGTACACCCATCAGCGTTCTTCTATAGGCCGCCCCATCAAGTCCTCATCTGAGTTTTGTGTAGCAGCATCCTGTAGGGAGCTGGCAAATGCGCTACCCTTTCTCCCTGCTCTGGCTGCAGCCCACTCATGCCCGGTGTCTCACCATGTGCAGATCCCACCTCTAACCTATCCTTAAAACTATGTGGAATATCAGTATCTGAGCTGGTGGCTGCGAGTGACGGTGTTGTGTCTTCATCATCAGTGCCTTGGTGTTCTTCTGTTTCTTGCTCCTCCACCAGTGCCTGGCCAGTTGTCAGTTCTTGGCTATCTGAAAGGAGAAAGGCACATGGGTAAGGTTGTGGTGAGTGAGGTGGTGGGGGTGGGGGTGGGGGTGGCGGAAGCAAAAGGTGTTTGCTTACACCATGTGCAGCTTGTAAATCAGAAGAGATTATGGGATGAGGGGGAAGTGGGGTGAGAGAGGGAGGATTACGTATGAGGATATCGGCATCTTGTATTCTTTCAGCCCTGTCGCTGGCCAATGGCTCAGCAATGCCCCTCCCAATAATGGTTTTCTTCACCGTCTCCTCCAATGGGGATCAGATTATGCATGTGCACCTATCCCCCACCGGTTAGGTCCTGCTGGCACCAGTTGTGAGCCATCTTGTCCTGCAAGAGAAAGGCAAGTGTGTCAGTGAGTGTGGTGTAATGTGTTTGGGTGGAATGCCTATCATGGTTGAATAGCTGACAGTGTGTGCAAGCTGTGAGATGTGGGTGTGAGGCTTGCAGCAGTGGTAAGTGAGTAAGGGTGAGGCAAAGCTATGAATGTGAGGTATCAGTCGTGTTTGGTAGAGGTTGTTGGTAGGTGAGTGATGGGGGTGTAGTGCATTGCACAGGTCATTAAAAATCCTGCACTGCGCCCAGGTCCTCTGGGCTATACTGCTGGCATTCACCACAGTGCCTAGCTGCTCCCATTGGATTTTGCACATTTGACTGGAGGGTCTCCTGGTCCCCTGTGGAAAGAGGACCTCTCTCCTCAAGTTGACCTCCTGCGCCAGTGCTGCATCAAAGAACCTTGGCGCATGTTCTCTCCCCTGTTGTGATATCATTGGTGCTTTTTTCCTCCTCTCACTCTCTTCCCCAGCCAGTTAAATAAGCTTCTGCAGGCAGAATGCACCTCCCCTTTAAGAGGTGCAGGCTGCCTTTAAGAAGTGCAGGCTAGCTTTAATTGGTGCTAGCCTCGCACGAACTTTGGCCCCCTGCTGAGCGTTCAGCTACTCAGCAGTGCATTCAGCACTGGGCTGAATGCCACAATCATGGTAATCAGCAGGCAGCACAAAGTTAGCGTGCTGCCTGCATTCCTTTGAACGGGCGCGGGGTGATCACGCATCCTGATCCTTGTGCCCATTTTTGGGGGCAACTGAATTTTTAGCCCCTATTCCAGGCCATTAATCACATCTGTGCATGTTTCAGTCCATACAATGCTCCCTTAGTAGTTTGATCAGTAAATAACAGGAAACAGTGATCAAGAAATATAACACAACACGAATCTATAATTAGTCATCATCAGAAAAAAGACAAAGTGCTGAGGTAACTGGGTGGTGCAGTGAAATAGAGCCTGAGGGCGCTGAAACAGATCCAACCAAGACTGGAGGAATAAAAGTCTTCGCTCTCTACTGGCTGTAAGTATCCTAAGTGAAATAGGGTTGGGAAGTCTCAACTAGGTTCCCAGTGGCTAGAAGAACACAATATAAAGCTACCCACACTTCACTATGAATCTGACCATTTCACTCAGAGATGTCACAGGGTGGCTGATTTGGGAAATAAAGGTATCAGAAAGAGTAGAACTGCTACTTCTAGGTTGTGTGAGGCAGATTTGGTCATGTTTCCCCTGATATGGGAATGCTTATGGCTTACAACAGGTTTGAGCAATCTCAAATAGGCAAAAGGTAGATAATGTTCCATTCCCTGTACTACCCAGCATTGGCATTCCCTCATAGCGATGATCAGAAAATTCAGGTAAATTATATTTTCAAAAATCAAGGAGCCTCAGTCTTTCTCTCCTTTTTTATTTAACTCTGTTTCTGTAAATGATCTTTATTGATTAACTGTAAGCGAGAAAAATCTGGAACTAACAGACTCAGGTGTTACCCAGATCAATAGTTTTATTACGAGTGCACACGGAAGAACTATCTCAGCTACCCTTAGCTGGAGACGTCGTTCTCAAAGGAAAATGTGAAAATACAGCATAGTTTTACATTTTATTAGACAACGCCCACTTATTACTAATGAGGGCGTGTACATGAGAATATTGATACTTCATTGGTTTACATGGTTAATCAATCAACTATTAGGCCTGCACTTTGAACTCCAGTAACCTCTGGATACGTCAGTAAGAGCTTATGGACTGCAGAGACTTCATTCTAACTTCTGCTAACTTCTGCATTCTTGGGCTATCTCTTACTCTTGTTATCAATATAGAGAGGTATCTTCAGCAGAGATATGGTTGGGTGGATACAAAGCCCCATTGAATTATGTAGCCAGGTGACCAGTCTTCAAGGCCTTATTTGCAGAGACTTCTTCAATGTGCCTTTGTACTTTTACCTCTTCCAGGAGCAGGCCTCCTCTCAGCATTTACTCAGTGTAATTATAAGTAGATCTTCAGAATGTCCTTGGTCAGCTAAACTCATTTATGTTAGTCTAAAAGGGTTAACACAGCCAAATATCCCACGGTGCTTTGCGTTTGTTTTCCAGCCTAACAAGACTGAATGGTACCTTTCAAACATATTGTACCGGTTAAATATTGAGGCCTATCCCTTTATATCCCCTAAACCAAATTTTATCCTAACAACCCCCCATTTTGGCCCTTGGCTAAGCCCAAGGTAGCCAACCCTTACCCATGACCCAGTCCGGGTGGAAGAGAAGCAGAGCATCTGATAGTCCTATCAAACTATGATTGTCTCCCCTTTTATATGCACCTTACCCCGGTAGTTACTCCTCCCGGTACCACTCAGACGTGTTCTTTGTTGGGATCATTCTCACCCAGGCTTTGTTTTACTGCCTTTGCCAATCTTTTCATCCTCTGCCCACGATATTTATTACAGGCCATGAAAATCAAGAAGCACATTACAACAAATTGCACTACTACTAATACGTGTGAGATTAATCCAATCCAAGGATGGATCTGTATATTTAGTCCCCAACTCCAAAGGTCATCCCACCAAGTGGTGACTTTACTTTGGTCAATGTCATGCTTAATGTTCTTATTGTTCTGTTGTAGGTTATAATAAACTTTCTGGGAGAGGCGTATCTCCATTCGCAATACTTTCAAGTGTGCAGGCAACGGGGGTATCGGATACCCAAATGTGTTCTGATAGTCCTTTAAGTCTTTCTTGATATATTCAGAAACTTGTAAGGTGGTGAGGTTATACTGGTGTATCTCCACCAATTCCTCGTGTCCAATCCGTACCGGGATTTCAGGAATGAAGCAGAACTCTGGACTTGGTATATCACAAGTTAGATTGGCATATTTAAACATTTTTAAATTAGTTGTAACACAATATTCACCCTTTCCAGCATATGTCACTTGAGTGGGTTTTAAATCCGCCTCTCGGGCCTCCATGGTACAGTTAATATCCTGATTGGTACCAGTATTGTTAAACCCACACTGTGCTTCTGGACTGTGCCCAATACTATGTGGACATACGGTGATAGCATGTTTAGTAACACATCCCTCCAATTTCGTTCCAGCCAAATTTCCTTTAATCTTTACAGCATATGGTAACATATTGTGATGGGATATGTGCATTCCGTCCTTCATTGCCCCAATATTCTGGATCCGGTACACCTCTCATCCTTGGGCTTTGGGTGCCATTACCGGTATTACCAATACCAACCCTAGGAGCCCACCCCGTCAGGTTTACACTCGACTTGTGTGGGGTGCACCCGAACCATTGCTCTTAACTGGCAATCCATCAAGCTCCTGCCTGCCAACATCCGTTTAGAGGTACCGTCCCCCTTGTGCCCACCGGTCAGGTTCGCCCTTAATTGTTGATTCGTTATCCATAAGGGTACTTCCCCTGCCTGTATCTGGGCCAGGTTTTCTCGGGTTTGTTCCACAATCCAGTTACCATATGTGCTACATATGTCATTCGCAGCCGCCTGCTGAGATGCATTGTATTCTTCCTTTATTAATTTATTAATGGTTTGGGCATGTGTTTCTAGCACCGTAGCTATCTTTTGCAAATGTATGGTCAGCATTTGATCCTCAGATAATTCCTTATCTGTATTTTCATTTGTTTTTATAATACATCTTTAATGCGAGACCCGAGGTCTCTAACCTTTTGATCTAGTGTCGCCAAATCAATAGTATTAACAACTGAGGTACCCATATTAAAGGCAGTTGCTGCATCATTTATCACAGACCTTTTACATCTCCATATTTGTTTATTTATTTTACTATGCCCACCACCATTCCATGTCGCGCATTGTTTTAACACTTGAGTTATAAAAGATGTAATAGCAGAGCACTTGGAAAGCAGTGACAGGATCGGACAAAGTCAACATGGATTTACAAAAGGTAAATCATGCTTGACTAATCTACTGGAATTTTTTGAGGATGTAATTAGTAAAATAGATAAGGGAGAACCAGTGGATGTGGTGTATTTGGACTTTCAGAAGGCTTTCGATAAGGTCCCACATAAGAGATTAGCGTGCAAAATTAAGGCACATGGGATTGGGGGCAAGGTATTGACTTGGATAGAGAACTGGTTGGCGGACAGAAAGCAAAGAGTTGGAATAAACGGGTCATTTTCCGAGTGGCAGGCAGTGACTAGTGGGGTACCGCAAGGATCGGTCCTAGGACCCCAGCTGTTCAGAATATATATTAATGATCTGGACGAGGGAATTGGATGTAATATCTCCAAATTTGCAGACGACAAAAAGCTGGGTGGGAGGGTATTCTGTGAGGAGGATGTCGTGAAACTCCAGTACGATTTGGACAGGTTGGGTGATTGGGCAGAAACATGGCAAATGCACTATAATGTGGATAAATGTGAGGTTATCCACTTTGGTGGCAAAAACAGAAAGGCAGATTATTATTTGAATGGCAATAGATTGGGAGAAGGGGAAGTGCAAAGAGACCTTGGTGTTCTTGTGCACCAGTCGCTGAAGGTAAGCATGCAGGTGCAGCAGGCGGTTAAGAAGGCAAATGGTATGTTGGCCTTCATAGCAAGAGGGTTCGAGTACAGGAACAAGGATGTCTTGCTACAGTTGTACAGGGCCTTGGTGAGACCGCACCTTGAGTATTGTGTGCAGCTTTGGTCGCCTTACCTGAGGAAGGACGTTCTTGCCATGGAAGGAGTGCAGCGAAGATTCACCAGACTGATACCTGGGATGGCAGGAATGACGTATGAGGAGAGATTGTGTTGATTGGGCTTATACTCACTGGAGTTTAGAAGATTGAGAGGGGATCTCATCAAAACCTATAAAATTCTGTCAGGCCTGGACAGACTAGATGCAGGAAGGATGTTTCTGATGGCTGGGGAGCCCAGAACCAGGGGTCATAGTCTAAGGATAAGGGGTAAGCCATTTAGGACTGAACTGAGGAGGAATTTCTTCACCCAGAGAGTGGTGAACCTGTGGAATTCTCTGCCACAGAGGGCGGTGGAGGCCAGTTCATTAAATATATTCAAGAAAGAGTTGGATATATTTCTTAAGGCTCAAGGGATATGGGGAGAAGGCAGAGACAGGGTACTGAATTTGGATGATCAGCCATGATCTCATTGAATGGTGGAGCAGGCTCGAAGGGCCGAATGGCCTACTCCTGCTCCTATCTTCTATGTTTCTATGAGTTAGAAGGTGTTGATATAATTGTTGAGTTTTCTTAGAACACCACGTAGGTAAGGCCGTATCTGTTAAATCTAGCACTACCAGTACAAGCTCATGTTGCACATTATCACACAATACATTTTCAGTGAGGGTTATAACCAATTCACCGGTAGGGCCCGGTGTTTGCGTTGGGCAGGCCAGGGGTCGAAAGGCAGTCGGTGAGGTAATTATAGGCTTGATTGACGCAGGGATTGTTGGGAGCTGCCGTATTGTGTACGTCTGGGTACACGTTGACTTCCCTTCCCCCACGCAGGTGAGGCTTCCCCCCACGGTTGTACTAACACATGTTGCGCATCGCATCCCTGAACAACATACAGTTATATTCTGGCCTTGCCTTTCTTGTGTGATTATGGTACTCTGGTCGGAGCACTGGCCTCCTGATTGTATCCAGAACCCGCACAGTAATCCATATACTCCTTTCGGAGGTGAGGGTTGTGGGTGCACCAGGGGACATCGTTTTAAAGGTCCGATAGTCATTCGGCAATGACACCCCTGATAGTTAGCTCAGCGGCTCCCCACGTCTTGATGCGTCAATTGTTTGCATACTTTGTTGTTTTCCCGTGTCCCGCATATAAGTGTTGCTCGATCTGTGCTACGCTTCCATAATGACTGTTCGGAGGAATTATTCACACACTTAGGGTGAGTGACTATACATACACACCCTGTGGTACTACTACCGTTAACCGAATGTGCAGGGAACTCGCATCTCCTGGTTTCCGCTGGATTCTTTGCAATAGCTCCAGCACACAAACCTCCCAGGAGGAGGAGTGCCCGTATCCCGCCCATTTCGTTGTTTACAATGTAGATCGCAACAAGTTGTCCCCGTTTCCTGGGTTACTCCAGTAGGCGAAGCACCTATAGGTGGAAACAAAGGGACGTTCCTTAGTGGTGGCAGCATGTGGCTTCATTTGGGACCAATGCTTCCATCGCGGTCCCTGCTTAGTATCCACACATGCACAGGTATCACTTAGCTTTACCACTTGATGTGGCCCTGTCCACCGGGGCGCCAACCCGGGTTTGGGTGGTATTATTTTAACCATAACCCTATCCCCTATCTCTGGTAACTTAATCTGGGCTTGTCGGGTTTCTCCCTAGAGATCTTTAATGATCTGCCGATCTCGTACTTCGCCTTTTAAATCGTGCAAGTGTTCACATAACTGTTTAACATAGTTTCTGTGATATCCGAGTGGTAAGGTCCAATAACTGCTATAAGCCAGACTTCAGGAACCAAAACTTTACTTTTTAATTACACAGTTTAGGAGAGAACATAGCTCTTACAGGCTACAAGCAAAGCACACACATTTCTTACTGCACGAGCAAGATGGAGGATCAACCTCTGAGTCATACCCAGAATGCAATGCCACTACCTTAATAAGTGGTGTGCCAGGACATTACCTTAAAACACTGGTAATTGTGATCCCTTAACATTTGTCTCCATCTGGTGGATAACTTAAGCATTGCATCCCAGATTACGATAGTTTCGGACTTTCTCCCTGACAGGTCCTACTTCCACCCCTCCTGTAATTACATCAGCTGGGAGCTGCATAGCTCTCCCAGTCATGAGCTCGTATGGGGTTAACCCCGTTGTGCGGTTCGGGTTAGCTCTTAGCTTCATTAAGATAAAGGGAAGTACGGCTGCCCATCCTTTCCCTGTTTCTTGGATTGCTTTAATCAGAGCATGCTTTAGTGTGTGGTTCATGCGTTCCACCATGCCTGAACTTTGCAGACGATAAGGTATGTGGAATTTTTGTTTAATTCCCATTAGTTTACATATATCCTTCAGTATTTTGCCCGTGAAGTGTGTTCCTTGGTCGGAATCTATTTGTAAGGGTATCCCCCATCTAGGTATGACCTCTTCCACCAGAATCCGCACTACTGTCCCTGCGGAACAATATCGGGTAGCAAAGGCTTCCACCCACCTAGTAAACTGATCAATGATTACAAGGCAATACTTCTTCCCTTGTGATTGAGTCAATGGTCCTGTAAAATCAATCTGCAGATTCTCCCATGGTCCCTTTGGCTGTGGTTGATGGCGCATTTTTATTTTAATGGTTCCCCCTGGGTTACACTGCGCACACACCATACAGTTGTGGCAATGCTTATCGATGGCATTATTCAGTCCTTGCCACCACCAGCATCGTTCTATCATGTGCTGCATGGTTTTGGGGCTTGCGTGATCAATGCCATGGTACAGTCGCAAAAGGGTCTCCT
This sequence comes from Somniosus microcephalus, assembly GCF_052327205.1. Lineage (NCBI taxonomy): Eukaryota > Metazoa > Chordata > Chondrichthyes > Squaliformes > Somniosidae > Somniosus > Somniosus microcephalus. The sequence continues at coordinate 17,819,408 of NC_141000.1, read as the reverse complement.
GTATACATTTGGGGGTGATAACTTCCCCATGGTTCCGCCACAGTCCATCTATATGACTTTCTTTACCCCCCTTTGCTCTCCACCCTTGCTTTTCTTCTTCAGAGGTGCCTTGGTGCAGCTGATACAAATTAACCTCATCTATGGGGGTACAGGTGGCCATCGGAGATAGGGGTGTTTCCTCATCCTCCTGTTCTGCGGCGGCCCGTGCTGCTGCACCTGCCCAGGCATTCCCCTGCTGCTTCTTGTTTGTTATCTTCTGGTGCGCTTTGATTTTAATTACGGAGGCTGCAGTAGGTGCCTCGGCGGCTTCTACTAACATTCGTACTATTGTTTCATTCTGGATGGTATATCCTCCAGAGGTCATGTAACCCCTTCTGCTCCAGGATCCCGCATAATCATATACTACCCCGAATGCGTATCGACTATCAGTGTAGATGTTCACCCGTTTCCTTCTTGCATATTTTAGTGCCTCTGCTAATGCTACTAATTCTGCCACTTGTGCGGATAGGTGTCCTGCCAATTTGCCTTTCCGGACTACCGTCCCGTCCCCATCTACTACTGCCCAACCTGTGCGTGCTACTCCATCAGTTACTTTCCTCGACCCGTCTACATATAGGGTAAAATCTACTTGCCCCATCGGTTCTTCCCCAATTCGTCCTACATTTTCATTTTCTTCCGTATCCGCACATCTGTGGTCTTCTCCCTCAGTGACCACCCATTCGGCTGGATTGGTCTTAATGTCCCTGACTATTTTTATGGATTTATCCTTGGGCAGTAATACTGCTTCCCATTTGGCCCATCTCCCGTCTGAGAGAGTTTTCAGTCTTCCTGTATTTAGCAGTTCTACGATGGTGTGGGGAGTATGTAGTACTACTTCCCCCATCATGGTAATAGGTTCACTGATTCTGATTGCCCATGCTGAGCAGTCAAGGGCTTGCAGTCAGTGGCTAAAGCCAGCCGCTACTGGGTCTATTTTAGCAGAATAGTATGCTACCGGTCTTTGCTTATCTCCGTGGTCCTGTGTTACCATCACTGTATAATACCCTCCGTGGTTGTGGCAATGGATGTGAAAATGTTTCCTCATCTCTGGCAATCCCAATGCGGGTGCCGATGCGAGGGCTTGTTTTAACTGGACAAAAGCTTCTTCACACTGCGGGGTCCATTCGCCTTCCCCTAACTGTGTCCTGGAAGGTCTCCCCCCTTTTGTCAGGTCTTGTATTGGAGCTGCTGTTCGTGAATAGTTCATAATAAAGTTACGGCAGTAGTTGAATAGTCCCAAAACTTGTCGAACTTCTTTAACATGCTGTGGACGGGGTAAATTTAAGATAGTCAATTTCCTATCTTCTGGTAGGCATTTAGTGCCTTGGGCCAGTACATAGCCTAGGTAATGGACTTCCAATTGTCCCACCTGTGCTTTCCTAGGGTTTATCTTCAACCCTGCGGCTTGGATGATATCTAATACTTGTACTAAGGTGCGTACATGTTTCCTATTTGTTCCCGAGGTTATCAGAATGTCATCTACATACTGCAGGACCACACTTCCACTAGCACTTAAGTCCAGCGGGGCCAAAACTCCCGCCATTACTCGGTGAAAACTATTTGGGCTGTTGTGAAATCCCTGTGGAACCCGAGTCCAGGTGTACTGCTTGCCCTGTACTGTAAAAGCAAATTTATCCTGTGATTCTGGGGCTAGTGGTATTGACCAGAAACCATTAGCGATGTCTAAGACGGTAAAAATTCGATGTTTACTATTTAATCCATTTAGAATAGTAGCTGGACTGGCTACTATTGGGTGCTGTTTGGGTGTAACTGCATTCAACGCAGTGTAATCTATAGTTAGCCTGTAGGAACCATCAGGTTTCTTAACTGGCCACATCGGCGAGTTGGTGGTACTTACTGCTCCTCTGACAATACCCTGCTTTTCTAATTCTGATACTATTATTTTAACAGCTTCTACTGCTCCTTGTTTTACTGGGTATTGTCGGACAGGGTGGTGTTCTGGTCCAGGCACAGCCTCAGGGGCTACTTGGACTAGCCCACATTCTTGTTTGTGCCTGGCCCACGACGTATATTGCTTGCATATAACTCCCCATCCACCCTGCTTATCCCAATTTATATTCATGTGTGTGAGGGCTCCCACGTACACTCCCATTGCTCCAGGTCTTAGTATACCCCGGCTAGGATGATACCTGTGGGTCCATGAAATGACTTCTTTCTTTGTATCTACCAATGCTCCCAACTGTTGCATCAAATCAAGCCCCAAAATAGTTCCCGTAATTCCTGCATTTCCCCGTGTAGTTACCCAAATTTGAATCGGGACCATAATCGTCACCGGCCTCAGTGAGGGTTTCCTTGCCTCGCTTATTTTTAGGCATTGTGTTTTATCGGTTCATTATCTTATACTTTATTCTGCACACACTCACTCGTCACGTGATCACGATTCTGTGGTGTTTGTAGTTCCCCACGCCTACTTGATCCTGGCCATCACGTGGGACTATGTCCTCTTAATTCAGGCTCAGGCTAGGTGTTTGAAATAGACAACCACCCTTGTCCGTGTTGATCACTCCGTGACTCTCAAGGGTTCAATCTTATACTTTATCAGAATAACGACACAAACTTATACTCTAAACAGACAAACACTTATACTCTAAACAGAACAACAGTTAGGCCTAGAAATTGGGTTGGGGCGCCAAAGTGGCGCAAAAGTCGCCTGAGCGTAGGTTTTAGCACAGCGATCGGAGTGATACCGATCGCCAGAAATTCAGTTTCAGTGCCCCTCGAGGGACACGGGGCGAGGCTCGAGGCGCTCCACGTCCCTCTTAGGGCACTGAAACTGATTATCGCAGTGCAACATGCCGCAGCGCCACATGCTGCGGCATGGCATGCTGCGGTACTGCAGGCCTTCCTCCCACTGTTAAGGGGGAGGTGCCTGCAACAGCACGATCCCCGATCGCGAGTGCCAGCAAATGAGCCCGGCACCAAGGAGAAGTGCCGGGCTCTCGGGAAACAGCCGGCCATGCTGCGGGGGGGGGGGGTGGTTAGGAGGCCGGGGACGGAGGTGCTGGCAGGCGGCCGCCGAAAAAGCGGCCGCCCCGCACCTCCACCTTAACTTGCGCCGCTGCCGGCACAGTAAGGCCCCGTGAACCGGGCGCTGGTAGCGAGCAGCGCTACTGCGGCGTTCGCTACCAAATATCGCAAACGGGGCACAAATGGGGCGCTGCGCACACCGATGACATCATCGGTGGCAGCGCAGCGCAAATGCCTAATGCCACCATTAGCGCCCCTACTGAATATCGCCGGAGACGCAGCCAGTGGCGCTACAGCCACTGACTGCCTCTTTAGGCGCTAACAGGTGGCGCTACTCACCCAATTTCTCCCCCAAATACTTATACTCTAAACACCTTTTAACTTGAATCCCTCCGGATCGTCACCTGGTATTTCCCCTATTTTTAGTTTCTAAACCCGTTCCCTCAAGGGTCTCCAAACCCTCTAGCGCTTTCCCCTGGGTTTATAAACCCTCTTGCTCTTTTTCCCTGGGTTTATAAACCCTCTAGCGCTTTTTCCCTGGGTTTCTAAACCCTCTAGTGCCTTTTCCCTCCCGAGAGTTTCTAAACTCCTTGGGTCTGTTTGTTCCTGCTTAGTACGTCAAGCGCAGCTTTATACCCTAAAACGCGTCCTATTGGTCCACACCTGAAGCCTGTTGTTCCTTCACTCGCTGTTCTTTATACCACTGCTACACCGATCCGCCTCGCGGACCTCCACATTAAGGGTGAATATTGCTACACACCTTTCCGTGTATGTCGTTGTGGAGGATCGATCAGCAGTCTGGTGGTATCCCACTTCTGACACCAAATTGTAAGCGAGAAAAATCTGGAAGGTAAAACAGAACTAACAGACTCAGGTGTTACCCAGATCAATAGTTATATTACGAGTGCACACGGGAGAACTATCTCAAATAACCTTAGCTGGAGACGTCGTTCTCAAAGGAAAATGTGAAAATACAGTGTAGTTATACATTTTATTAGACAACGCCCACTTATTACTAATGAGGGTGTGTACATGATGTTGTATCCGTGTGTTAATGGAGACACGGAATGCAGGAGTTGGTTTAACAGGTGTTTACTGAACAAAGTCTGGAGGTGAACTAAAAGATACAAGACGCTATACAGGCTTATATACCCGAGTGGTCACTACCGGTATTACAGTACACAGGGGCTCTTAAAGGTACATACACTACAATGCCTCCCCTTTTAGATAATTAGTACATAACATTTTAAGTAATCATTAATTAACATGTTTACAAGAACAATAATCTACACATTTGCTGCAGTTAATCAATTATAAGTCAGTCTCTCTGGAGGCTTCCTGACTCGGTCCGGATAACGCCTCGGTGGTGCAGTAGTTTTCGGTGGTGTAGTAGGTTCTTTTGGCAAGGTCGATTCGGCTTGAATGCCAGTGTCGGGTTCATCTGGTTCCAGTATCACCGGATCGGAGGTAGATACTATGGGTATCTCTGCTTCATCATTAGGCGTATAGAGTTGTGGTGTAGGTTGTCCCTTTTCAGATGACTCTATGATCTGGTCAGCATGGCGCCTTATTATGCTTTCACCAATATCCACGGCATACATCAGCGGTCCTAGTCGTGTGCAAATAGTTCCAGGCTGCCATTTCTCGGTACGGTAGTCCCGGGCCAAAACTTGTTGACCTATCTGGAAGGTTCTAGTTGGCCTTTCATTCATGCCTTGAAATTGCCGGTTCTCTACGTCCCTTCTGATGTTTGGCTTGATCAAATCCAGCCGGCATCTTAGTCTTCTATTGAAAAACATCATGGCGGGAGTTTGGTTTGTAACCACATGTGTTGCATTCCTGTACGCAAACAAGAAGTTATCTACCTTATGTTGTAGATTTATGTCTTCATTACCCATGGCCTTTATGGCCTTCTTGAAGGTCTGGACAAACCTTTCAGCCAATCCATTGGTGGCGGGATGGTATGGAGCGGACGTGTAGTGCTTAACCACATTGTTTTTTAAGAACTTCCTGAATTCTTCACACAAATTGCGGTCCATTATCAGAACAGATCTGTTCAGGCAGCCCATTCCTGGCAAATATGGTCCTTAATACTGTGATGGTTTTTTCCGTGGTGGTGGAGGACATATTTATTACCTCCGGCCACTTGGAGTGTGCATCAACCGCGATTAAGAACATTGAGTCCATAAATGGACCAGCAAAGTCGATATGTACCCTTTGCCATGGAGACGAGGGCCACTCCCATGGATGTAGAGGGGCTTGTGGTGGGGCGTTTTGGACCTTCTGGCATCCTAGACAGCTCTTGGTCATTTCTTCGATGTCTCCATCGATACCTGGCCACCACACAAACACTCTGGCTAGGTTCTTCATTTTCACTCCACCCAGATGCCCCTCGTGAAGCTCCTTTAGCACTTTATCCTGGAGTTTGGGTGGAATCACCACTCTGGATCCACACATCAAGGTTCCTCGGCACACTGACAGCTGTTCTCTTCTTTGCGAGAATGCTGGCAACAGTGGTTCGCCATGTGCTGGCCACCCCTTCACTGTTAAATCGTAGACTCGTGAGAGAGTCGGGTCATTTCTCGTTTCCTTTTCAATGGTAGAATTTGTTACTGGTAGACATTCCACTATGGTTGAGTGGAACATCTCTACTGGGTCCACTGTAGGTGCCTCTTCTACCGTTGGCAACGGTAGGCACGATAAACCATCAGCATTCCCATGCTGTTTTGATCCTTTGTATTCTATGTCATATTGGTGTGCCCCTAGGAAAAGGGACCACCTCTGTAGCCTTTGCGCTGTCATAATGGGAACGCCCTTTTTAGGGTTGAATATGGAGACGAGGGGTTGATGGTCAGTCAACAAGGTAAATTTTTGTCCGTGTAGGTAATGGTTGAATTTCTTCACTCCCCACACCAGGCTGAGTGCTTCCCTGTCGATCTGGGCATAGTTACGCTCAGCTGAGTTCAATGAGCGTGACGCAAAAGCTATCGGCCGCTCCGAGCCATCAGGGAATCTATGCGATAATACCGCTCCTACGCCGTAAGGGGATGCATCGCACGCCAGTCTGATTGGCAGTGATGGGTTGTAATGAGCCAACACTTCCTTGGACGTGATCAAGCCTTTGCATTTATGGAAGGCACGTTTACAGTCTTCGCTCCATTTCCAAGTTACTCCCGTTTGTAGCAGTGCGTTAAGAGGGTGCAGAACAGTTGACAAGTTCGGTAAAAATTTATGATAGTAATTTATCAATCCTAGGAACGACCTTAATTGTGAGACATTTTCAGGTGCTGGGGCTTTTATGACCGCTTCAATTTTTTCAGGTGACTTATGCAACCCTTCTTCGTTAATTATATGGCCACAATATGATATTTGTTTCTGGAAAAATTCGCACTTGGGGCGATTTGCTCGTAGGCCCCGTTCTCTCAGCTTAGTGAGCACCTGCTCCAAATTGGCAAGGTGCTCGTTGCCGTTTTCTCCTGTTACAAGGATGTCATCTAGGTAGCATTGAGTCCCCGGAATCCCTTGCAGGACTTGCTCCATAGCTCTTTGCCAGATAGCTGGAGCTGATGCTACTCCGAAAACCAGTCGATTGTACTGGTACAGGCCTTTGTGTGTGTTTATCGTGAGATACTTTTTAGAGGCCTCCTCAACCTCCATCTGTAGATATGCCTGTGCCAAGTCAATTTTGGTGAAACGTTTCCCTCCGGATAGTGAGGCGAAAATATCTTCTATCCTCGGAAGAGGATACTGTATCATGTGAAGGACCGGGTTTACAGTCACCTTGAAGTCCCCACAGATGCGAATTTTTCTCTGTTCTTCAGATTTATCATTATTCAACATTTTCTTCATGACCGGGACGATGGGTGTTGCCCACTCGCTCCAATCTACCTTGGATAACACGCCTGCTTTTTCCAAATTCTCCAGCTCTGCCTCGACTGCTGGACGAATTGCGTATGGCACCGGCCTTGCCTTAAAAAACTTGGGAATTGCCGCATCTTCCACTTTTATTGAGGCGGTGACGCCTTTCAAGGTTCCTAGTTCCTGTTGAAACACTTCTTTGGCGTTAGCCAAGATGTCTTTTAATCGTTCAGGTATGACGTCAGCATCATTTTTTCTTACTGGCCACCGTCAGTGCCTGAATGGAGTGCCAGCCTAAACGTATCTTCCTGATCCATTCACGTCCCAACAACGGTGGACCACCATCTTGCAGAACGTATAAATACAACTTCTCTATTTCCTTGCCGTTGTATACAACAGGCACCCTTATTTTCCCTCTGGGGTATACTTTCTGCCCCGTATATGTCTTCAAGATAATGGATGTGTCTTTCAAAGGTATATGCGGAAATAGCCGCTCGTAATCCCGTCGACTTATGACAGTCAGAGCTGATCCTGTATCTAGCTCCATTTTAACTGGGGACCCCGCTATCATGAGGGTAACCCAAATGGCCTGGTAATCTTCTTTGGCAATTACATTATGTAATTTGAGACAGCTTAGTCTCTTGTTTCCGGAGTCGCTATCGCTCTTCTGGTCTTCGGAGCTACTGTCCGTCATCATTTGTACCTTTCTGTACTTTTCCTTATTGAGTTTTTTTTCTGTCAGTGGAGTTTTTTTTTCCAGATCGGCATACACGTGCAATGTGTCCCATCTTTCCGCATTGCCTGCATGCTTTGTCCTTGAACCAGCAGTCCCCCTGGTCATGGGTGGATCTGCCGCAGCGATAACATCTCTCGAAACCCCGTGTCATTTCATGGGTGCCGAAGTCCTGTGGCTTTTGCTGTATCTCTGCAGCTCCTCTTGCTGCTGCTTTGTATGATACAGCCACACTGAAAGCCTTGTCCAGTGTCAAATCTTTCTCAGAAAGTAGCCTTTTCTGTGTTCCTTCACTTAGGAGACCGCAGACGAATTTGTCTCGTAGAGAATCTGCCAGTCCTGCCCCGAATTGGCAGTGCTTTGACAGCTTTCTTAATTCGGTGAGGTAATCAGCGTTACTTTCATTCTTGTGCTGATTCCTCCTGAAGAATTTGAATCGTTCCGCTATCAGCAGCGGTGTTGGGTTTAAGTGCTCCTGTAGGGTATCAACAATCTCTTTAAAATTCTTGTCCATCGGTTTGGCTGGAGTGATTAAGTTTCGTAACAGCCCGTATGTCCTTGCGCCCATCAGATTTAGAAGTACCGATGCCTTTTTATCATCCTCTACTTCATTCGCTGTGCAATATACCTCCACTCTTTCCACATATGTGGTCCAATCCTCTATATCACTATCGAAAGCAGTAATATTGCCAGTCTTAGGCATCCTGAAAATCAAAAATGGCGCCTCCCGCGCTTTCCTTTCTTCCCTGCCGAGAAAAAATGGCGTCTCCCGCGCTTTCCCACCGCTGCCGCTGCTGACAACGCTGTTCTCCACGGTTTTTATTTACACAGATATTTTATAATAGTTGGAGACTCGTTCCCGCCGGACTCTCTGGGACTTTTCCCTCCCTCTGCTTGGTCCAAACGCCGACCTGCTTTGCAGCGCCGGCCGTCTACCGAGTGCTCCACCCTCCGTCTCTGTTTGCCTCTGCCTTCCGACTCGCTGCTCGGCCCCGCTGCAGAGCCACCCGATCGAGCCCCAGCCCGCCGCCCAGGAAGGATTTGTGCAGTACCTGCCACCAGCCCGGCTAGCTGGTGAAACCACAGTTTTTTTTTGGTTTTTTTTTCTTCGACCTTCGTCTGAGGAATCATAGAAACATAGAAACATAGAAGATAGGAGCAGGAGTAGGCCATTCGGCCCTTCGAGCCTGCTCCGCCATTCAACGAGATCATGGCTGATCATCCAAACCCTAGCACCCGGCCCCTACACCGACAGCCATCCCACCCAAGCCCTATCCCCGTAACCCCGCATATTTAATCCCCCCTAACACTAAGGGCCAATTTTTTAATCATGGCCAATCAACCTAACCCGCACATCTTTGGACTGTGGGAGGAAACCGGAGCACCCGGAGGAAACCCACACAAACACGGGGAGAATGTGCAAACTCCACACAGACAGTCACCCGAGGCCAGATTTGAACCCGGGTCCCTGGCGCTGTGATGCAACAGTGCTAACCACTATGCCACCATGCTGCCCTTGATCTCCTTGAGGTGCTGCCGAATTGCAGGTAAGTCCGTTTCCAATTCGTCGCCACTGTTGTATCTGTGTGTTAATGGAGACACGGAATGCAGGGGTTGGTTTAACAGGTGTTTACTGAACAAAGTCTGGAGGTGAACTAAAAGATACAAGATGCTATACAGGCTTATATACCCGAGTGGTCACTACTGGTATTACCATACACAGGGGCTCTTAAAGGTACATACACTACACATGAGAATATTGATACTTCATTGGTTTACATGGTTAATCAATCAACTATTTGATTTTGATATATGCCCTTTCAACTCCAGTAACCTCTGGATACGTCAGTAAGAGCTTATGGACTGCAGAGACTTCATTCTAACTTCTGCTAACTTCTGCATTCTTGGGCTATCTCTTACTCTTGTTATCAATATAGGGAGGTATCTTCAGCAGAGATATGGTTGGGTGGATACAAAGCCCCATTGAATTATGTAGCCAGGTGACCAGTCTTCAAGGCCTTATCTGCAGAAACTTCGTCAATGTGCCTTTGTACTTTTATCTCTTCCAGGAGCAGGCCTCCTCTCAGCATTTACTCAGTGTAATTATAAGTAGATCTTCAGAATGTCCTTGGTCAGCTAAATTCATTTATGTCAGTCTAAAAGGGTTAACACAGCCAAGTATCCCACAGTGCTTTGCGTTTGTTTTCCAGCCTAACAAGACTGAATGGTACCTTTCAGACATTTTGGGCTGGATTTTCAGTTGCTTGCGCCAGCAGTTAGCACCTTAAGAGAAGTGAATTTTGGGCGCTATGCGTGTAGCGCCCGGGCGCAGCGCAGTTTGCGCCACGCCCCAAATTAAGTTGGCCGTTAGCGCCGGCGCAAAGTTTAGCGCCCGCCCGGATGCGCGCGCAGAAAATGATGTCACATCCTCGTGCAACGCCCTTTGGCCGCCCCGATTCCAAACTTCAGTCGGACCGCCCCATTGTGCGGCTGGCGGCCGGAGCGTTTGAAAAAAGGAATGCAACACAACCAGCGCGGGCCCCGGGGGGCGCAAATTAAAGGGGATGTACCCTCCAGTATAAAGCCCAGCCATTTTTCAGCAAACACTCTTGTGCAACGCATTTGTGGACACACAACAAGGAGGATAGCTAACTGGTTTCAAGCAGCAACAGCTCAGGTATTTTTGGACTCAGGCCAGAGCGCTGCAAGTGGCCTTTTGGAAATTTGACTGTTTGCCAGGATTTGATGGGGGTTGCATGGGGTGCCAACGCGGAGCTGCAGCTCCATGTCCGTAGGGCTCGCAGACGCATTGTGAGAGGGGCAGCCCTGGCTAGAGGCAGAGGGGGCTACAGGCGTCGGCCACGTAGGCCTTACCCAGTCAGGCTATACCGCCAGCAGCGCTCCTACCTAAACATGAGTGCCGCGCGATGTGTTAGAAGGCTCCGATTCCGAAAGGAGGTGATTGCAGAGATCTGCCACCTGCTTCACAGAGATCTGCGTCCAAAGCTCAGGTGCAGGACGTCTCTGTCGGTGGAAGTGAAGGTGACGGTGGCATTGAACTTCTATGCCACCGGCTCCTTCCAATCCGCTGCTGGGGACATAGCAAACATCTCCCAGTACGGCGCGCATCGCTGCATCCGCCAGGTGACCGAAGCACTGTTCAGAAGGAGAAGCCAATTCATCTCCTTCCCCATGGCCCTGCAGAGCCAGCATCAGCGCGCCTTGGGATTTGCAAGACTCAGGGACTTCCCCTTGGTGCAGGGCGCCATTGACTGTACGCATGTGGCTTTGCGGGCCCCTCTGGAGCATGGCGAGCAGTATCGCAACAGGAAGGGCTACCATTCTCTGAATGTGCAGCTGGTGTGTGACCACAAGCAGCGCATCATGGCTGTCAATGCCAGCTTCCCAGGCAGCAGCCACGATGCGTTTATCCTGCGGCAGAGTACTGTGCATGACATGTTCGAGGCACAGCCTCCCCCAAGAGGATGGCTACTCGGGGACAAAGGCTATCCTTTGTGTACCTGGCTCATGACCCCGCTCCGCGCGCCCAGGACCGCTGCTGAAGAGGCCTACAATGAGAGCCATCAAACCACCCACAACATCATCGAGCAAACTATTGGGGTCCTCAAGCAGCGGTTCCGCTGCCTTGATCGCTCCGGAGGAGCTCTGCAGTATTCGCCGGACCGGGTCTCCCAATTTGTGGTAGTTTGCTGCATGCTACACAATCTGGCAATCCGCAGGACTCAGGCACTGCCACCTGACGTTGGAGCAGCACCTCAGGAGGAGCAGGAGGAGGAGCAGGAGGAGGAGCAGGAGGAGGAGCAGGAGTACGTTCCCAGGAGGGAGCGACCAGGGCCAAGGGCCGCGCGACGCCACCTTATTACATGGTACTTCTAAGCCCCCTGTCAGGGAATGCCTTGTGGCCATGAGGGAAGATGAATGCATCCGCTCCGCAAGCCCTCAGCCGGCGAAGCCAACAAACACTAAGAAGAACAACCATGGAGACTGTATGAATAAAGATAATTATTTATTACACAAAAATGAAAACCCCTTCCCACATGAATCCCCAAAAACAATCAACGGGCCCCACAAAAAGCCCAACAAACGACTCACTCCCACAAACTGGGGAGGAGTAACTCCACATTTGTACAAACCTGGCCTCAACCTCGGCCTTAACACAAAAAATAAGCCCACGAACCAAACAACCATGGGCAAAAGAAAGATGGCCACCGCCATATAAAACGAAAGCTGGCCACACCCTCTACTGAGTGGCCCGCGAGGGCGAGACCTTGTCCAGCCTTTTGCCTCCCCTGCCCGGCCTGCTGCTCCTTCACAAGCTCTGCCCAGTGGCTGCTGCGAGGCTGGGGGAAGGCGCCTGAGGCTCAGATGTCCTTCCGCCAGATGCCGCTGGGGGGCGGCCTACGCGGCCTTTGGGCATCGAGGGGCCGGCTGCTGAGTGGCGCACCTGAGCCTGGGCAATGTCAGCTCCAGCCACTTGCCCTTGACGCCCCAGTGGGGGAGTGGCGGCGACGGATGGCGCAATGTGGGCAAGCTGGCGTCTGGGATGCGCTGGCTGGTGCTGTGGCACGCTGGCACTCGGCCGGGCCTGCACTGCAGGATCCGCAACAATCAGCCGAGGGGCGGCTCGCTGGGATGCTCCAGCGCGGCGGCTGCCCTGGCGATGCCTGCCTGAGACAGCACATGTGGCAGCAGTGAGTGCCCCTGTTGTCCTGGTGTGCGCCCGCATCACACCCGCCAGGGTCTTGACGGCATCAGTGAGCATGCGGCCACTCGCGGCAGTGGATGCCCCGAACTCGCGCACACTGGTCGCCAGCGACTCGATGGCCTCAGGCATGCGCCCCACCACGCTCATGAGCTCCGTGTGGCGCCGGTCCGAATCCTCGGCCATCTTGTCCAGCTTCCGCGCCTCCTCCGAGGTGAAGGTGTCCGGACTGGAGTCGGGACGCTCCCGCTGGGGAGCAGGGGACCGAACTAGGGGAACTTTGCCACGTTGGTGGCGGCGAGTGTCCCGATCAACTGCACTCCCCTCTGATCCTTCCCCCCTTTGGGGGGAAGGCCGCAGCCCACGCGCACGGCTCCTGGGTGGCTGGACGCCACTGGTCCCAGAAGCTGCAATCCGCTGCGACAGTTGGTCCAGGCACTCGTCCAGTGAGGACGTGTCAATCATTTCGTCCTCTCCTGCGGGACCTGAGTGTTCCCCTGATGGTCCGGCTTGCTCTTGCTCCTCCTCCTCCTCCTCCTCCTCCTGCTCAGAGGGGCTGTCAATGGCAGCTTCAGGGTCCTGGTCGTCACCAGCTGAAAGCAGGAATGCACAAGAGTAGCTTCAGAGTGAGGAGATGGCGTCAACGAGGGAGTTAGGACTGGTGGCATTCAGTGCATTGGTGGGACAGTGGCAAAGGAGGTAGCTCGGATGCGCAAGTGCGACGCGAGAGGGCCAAAAGGCAAGGTCCTTACCATTGCCGGGCAGTGGAGGGTCGGCTACTCCGCACGCTGTGGGCACGATCAGCCGGGCTCCCATGAGCCCACACACGCACTCCTCCAGGCGAGTGAGCTTCTGCAGCTTGGCGCGGCCTCCCCTGGTCCTGGCACGGGCCTGGCGATTATCGGCAACTTTAGCCTGCAAGAGAAAGGACGGGCTGTAAGTACGGAGTGTAGCCCTGATGTAGTGTGCACTGCCTCCCATGGTGGAATAGCTTGGCCAGAGTGTAGAGTGCAGAATGGGCAATTGATGCTCATGACTGTCCCAAAGCTGCTGGCTGAGGGCTGGCCATTAGGACTTTCAGCTCCCTTTGCCCATCATGTCAGGTGTACATGCAAGAATGAGGAGGAGACTGGAAAGGGTACTCACCCTGACAATCCTGGTCAGGTCGCTGTATTTTTTACGACATTGTTTGTGGGTCCTGGGGGCATCGCCGCTGAACGTCACCCTGTTGGCGATCTGCTTCCAGGCTCTGGTGTAATCTTGGTGGTTCGGATTCCTCCCAGTCTCTGGGAACAAGATCCTGCGCCTCTTCTCCAGAGCTGTCACCATTATTTCCAGATCACCCTCTGAGAAGCGCAGGGCACACTCACGGGCCTTCTCTGGCATTGCCATGACTCCCTGGGGCTGAGCAGCAGTGTTGAGGCCTCTTTGCAAAGCTGCAGTGTGCAGGGCGTGGCAGCAGGCCAAATCGTCCCTTCCCCCTTTAAGAGCTGGTCGGCGCCACGGGGTCTGCTGTCAATCAAAACATGACCGCACCCGCGCTGCGCCCCGCCTCGGCGCTATCCCTCTGCACCGCCGGCTTAGCGCCTAAAGATAGTAGTGGAACGCCTCTTTTAGTGCTCCACCAACCTCTTAGGGCGAAGCCACTGAATTTCCGGCAAGGGGGCGCAACCTTGGGGCGGGCGCTAACTTCGGGCGGGCGCTAACGTTAGCACCCCAAAACTGGCTATACTGAAATTCTAGGCCATTATACCGGTTAAATATTGAGGCCTACCCCTTTGTATCCCCTAAACCAAATTTTATCCTAACATTAATTGATAATCAACATCATTTTTACAAGAGTACATAAAGTATTCTGGAATGAGTTAAGTCTCTGCGTACACTGTTTTAGGTATATTGATGACCATTTTTTACAGTATGCCTTTGGATGATGAATAAGCAGGAGAGCAGTCTTTCTACTCCTGTGAGGAAGATGACAATTGTAAGTATGATTTGTCATAAAGCAGGAAAAGGCCAAACAAACCAAGTTGAGACAAAAGCTTTTTGAGAAGCAACTATCTCACAAAACAGAAATGTTAAGAAGAAGAATTTAGATTTTTCTCCATTTCATTCTCTGTTCCTCACTCATATTCCTGTGCACTTTCTGTCAGAGTCTATCCAGCCTTTTGCTTCACCGTGATTTTGGGCCCTCTTTCTGTCACACTTCTGCCAATCTGGAAAACTAGCAAACGCTGACCAACAGCTAACAATTCGGAAACAGCCCTGAATATAGGCCTCGGTCATGTAGTTACACTAAAAGTGCAGTAGGACTCAAACTTGTACTAGCATAAGCTGTAGCTATAACCAACATGTCATCACTTGTATAGTGAAAGGTTGTGGCAGTCATTCTTCCCATCTCCCCCAATTCATGGAGGCACTCTTTTTCCCCCTCACCTCCGTGGTTCACGCTACCAGTCTTCTTCCCTCCCTCTCACCCAATTAATGCTGGTAATTCTCTCCTTTTCATCATTCACTTCACTTCATATCCTCAGAACATCCCATTGTGCTTCACAGCCAGTGAATTACTTCTTGTAGTGTAGTCACTGTTGTAATGTAGTCAAAACACAGTCGTCAATTTGTGCACAGCAAGGTCCCACAAACAGCAATGAGATAAATGACCAGATAATCTGTTTTAGTGATGTTGGTTGAAGGATAAATATTGGCCAGGATACTAGGAGAACTCCCCTGCTTTTCTTCAAATAGTACCATGGGATCTTTTACGTTCACCTGAGAGAGCAGACAGGGCCTCAGTTTAACATCTCATCCAAAAGCCGGCATCTCCCGACAATGCAGCATTCCCTCATTAATGCACTGGTGTCAGCCTAGATTACGATGTTCAATTCTCTGAAGTGGGAGTTGAACCTACAACTTCTGATTCAGAGACGAGAATGCTATCACTATCATAGAATTACATAGAATTTACAGCACAGAAACAGGCCATTCGATCCAACTAGGCCATGTGGGTGTTTATGCTCCACACGAACCTCCTCTCACCCCCTTTCATCAAACCGTATCAGCATAATCTTCCATTTCTTTCTCCCTCATGTGTTTATCCAGCTTTCTCTTAAATACATCCCGGCAATACACCTCAACTACACCTTGTGGTAGTGAGTTCGACATTCTCACCATTCTGTGGGTAAAGAAATTGATCCTGAATTCCCTGTTGGATTTATTGGTGCCTGTCTTACTTTCATGGCGCCTAGTTTTGGTTTCCCCTACAAGTGAAAACATGTTTTCTACGTCTACCCTATCGAACGCTTTCATAATCTAAAAGACCCCTATCGGGTCAGCCTTCTCTTTTCTAGAGAAAAGAGCCTCAGCCTGTTCAGTCTTTCCTGCTGGATATAACCTCTCAGTTCTGGTATCATTCTAGTAAATTGTTTTTGCACCTTCTCCAGTGCCTCTATATCCTTTTCATAATATGGAGACCAGAACTGTGCATAGTGCTCCAAATGTGGTCTAACCAAGGTTTTATATAAGTTTAATATAACTTATCTGCTTCTCAATTCTATCCCAAGTGCTATTTTTGTTTTTTATAGTCTCTACTTTTAATGATTTTGGTATCTATACCCCCCAGGTCCCTTTGCTCCTCTACCCCATTTAGACTCCTGGGAGGGGAAAATTGGGTTGCTTTCTGCCCTAAGAGGGCGCTAACGGGGCGCAAAGCAACTAGCGCCCGGGCGCCGCCCACGCCTCCCGCGAAATTCAGCTAGAGGTTAGCGGCGGCGCTAGCCGGTAGCACCTCACGGCGCTGACATCATCGGCGTGCACAGCAGCCCGCTCGCTCCCCGGCCACAATCTTCGGGAGCGCCCCCTGACTTACTGCCGGATGCTATGTACGACGGGGTCAGGGGGGCCTACCTGCGGCCGGGGAGGCGCTATTTAAAGGCGAGGTGCGGGGCGGCCATTTTTCTTGCTGGCCGCCTGCCAGCACCTGCCTGTGCTCCCGTCCAAGGTCTCCTGACCTGCCCCCCACCCCCCGCGGAGTGCCAGCTGTGCCCCAAGAGCCCGGCACTTCTCTTGAGTGCCGGGCTCTTTTGCCGGCACTCCTGATCCCCAGGGGCCCAGCTGGGCCCTGGGTCGCGCTGCACAAGGCCCCTCCCCTTTAAGAAGGGGAGGAAGGCCTGCAATACCGCGGCACGTAGCGCCGCGATATTGACTCGCAGTGCCCCAAGAGGGATGGCAGGGCAGCCACTCAATTTCTGCCGTGGGGCGTGTGATGAAATATTCCATTCATCACTCATCAGTATTTCTCTGCCTGTGACTGTGGTTGGTTTCAGTTTCATTTCCATTGTATTGTACTGTGTGTAGGGCTCCGCCCATACCTGGCTCCTATGTAAGCTGGCCCAGCCTGCAGCACATCCAGTACGGCAGACCTCTGGATGGAAGATACATTCTCCTCTGTGTGTTACCTTCTAAGTCAATAAAAGCCTTGTTTTGTTTCGCTAACATCGAGTCTCGGATTTATTGAGGCACATCAGGGCACTAATTTTTCCAGCGAAGTTAGTGCCCCAAATGGGGTGCTACTCAATTTGTAGTCCCTGTTTTCCAAGGTGTATGTGGCCTCCTTATTCTTCCAACCAAAATGCATCACCTCCCACTTATCTATATTGAAATTAATTTGCCAATTACATGCCCATTCTGCAAGTTTATACCCCCTCACCACCATTCCCAGCTCCTATTGGCTGTCGCTGATGCAGAGGAAGGAACTCTGCTGCACGCTGTGGTGGGAATTCCTGATCTCGCAAAGCTATTGTGACAATTTCAGCATGTTCCATTCCCTAGTAGCAGTGGCAGGCAGAAATGCGCGAGCCTGAGTTGGATGCAGCAATGAGGGACAGAGCTGGGAGCAACGTTTTTTTTGATCTCTGAACGCAGGGTTTGGATAATGACTTCAAGATGCTGAATGTCCATGTGAAATGCAGGTGGTTGGCAGATCTGCTGTCAGTAAACTATTACAGCTCACAGACACACTGAACTCCCCCTCAGGTTATTCACCTGCAGCTTCATGTAGGATGTAAATGCTTCAAGGACACCCTCAAAGCCTCCTTGAAAAAGTGTAACACCCCCACCGACACCTGGGAATCCCTGGCCCAAGACCGCACAAAGTGGAGGAGAAGCATCCGGGAAGGCGCCGAACACCTCGAGTCTCTTCGCCGGGAGCAAGCGGAAGCCAAGCGCAGGCAGCGCAAGGAGCGCACGTCAACCCAAGCACCCCACCCACCCACCCCTTCAACCACCATCTGCCCCACCTGTGACAGAGACTGTAGGTCCCGCATTGGACTCATCAGTCACCTGAGAACTCATTTTTAATGTGGAAGCAAGTCATCCTCGGTTCCGATGGACTGCCTAAGAAGAAGAAGAATGGTAGACAAACATTCTGGAGTTTTGCTTTATTTATGGAGGGGATCAGGGAGAAAGTCTAAGAAATCTTTCCTTAGGAGATTAAAATGGATTGGGTAAGTCTGTAATAGGTCATTTGTACATAGTCTGTGGCCTCTCCCTCTTTACACTCAGGACCCTAAAAACGAATTGGCCTCATGCAATATTTGTGAATTAACTTTGGAAATGTTTGTAAAGACTTCTCCCACAACAAGATGCATCATCGTTGTCTATTCAAATATTACTTCAACCTCAGCATATTCAGGACTATTTCTTCTGCCAAATCACTCGCTCCAGTGCAGATAAATTCTTGATGAATCTACCGGACATCCTGGTTAAGGCTCAAAGGCTGAAGCTTTGGTGGATAATCAGGAATTTAAGCCAAGATTATTGACTTTTCTGTCGCCAAAATAACCTTGTAAGTCTCCTTAGGACTTTGAAAGCATTTTTTTCATGTTGTCAGAGAGTTAAAAAAATATATTTGGAAAAACACAGCTTAATTCATGTTATCAATGCAAGTACTTATTATTTATACTTGGTGTCTTCTTAAGTAGTTTCATACTGTTCTTCATCTGGGGAAATCCAACAACTGAAAGAAATCTCTGTTAGTAGAAAAGCATAAACAGAACAATGTGTCAGTGTTTCAGAAAAGGGGTTTGGAATTGGAGGACAGTTTTGATTGAAGTGTTTAATTTATGTTGCAGATGTTACCACATGTTATCTGAGGGCTGTTGTAGGACACAATGGTAACCTGGGGAGACACTAAAAACTGCCTAAGCCTTTTCATTACCAGAAGTGACCTTTCTCTGAACCACAATCAACTGCTTGGAGACAGAAAACCAAGTGAGACAATGTCCTAGGTTTAATACCAGGATGTAGGGAGCGAGGTTGGATTCTCCACTGTTGATCAAACGGCTCACAAAAGGAGAATTTATTTTCTCTATTGATCATCGACAAAGCAGCAATGGTGCAACCAAATGGAAAACCTTCGACCTCACCAGCTTACCTCCGTAGTGAATTGGCTTTGCCACACAGAAATGCACACACCTTGCTTCCTGTCTTCAGTAATTTATGTCAGTAAGGGAAATCTTTAGCTTGCTATTTATTACTGTGATTATGTTTTGCACTACTGTAATTAAATAATTAAAAACTCACATATATTCTCACATTCCTTACCACTTTGATGTTATTGTGCAGACAAGCTTAATGTCTAATTAATTTGGTCTAAGTTGCCTAGAATGTCTGTACCTTTTTTTTATTCGTTTCTGGGATGTGAGCGTCACTGGCAAGGCCATCATTTATTGCCCATCCCTAATTGCCCTCGAGAAGGTGGTGGTGAGCTGCTTTCTTGAACCGCTGCACTCCGCGTGGTGAAGGTACTCCCACAGTGCTGTTAGGTAGGGAGTTCTAGGATTTTGACCCAGCTACGATGAAGGATCGGCGATATACTTCTAAGTCAGGATGGTGTGTGACTTGGAGGGGAACTTGGAAGTGGTGGTGTTCCCATGCGCCTGCTGCCCTTGTCCTTCTAGGTGGAAGAGGTCGCGGGTTTGGGAGGTGCTACCGAAGAAGCCTTGGCGAGTTGCTGCAGTGCATCTTGTAGATGGTACACACTACAGCCATGGTGCGCCGGTGGTGGAGGGAGTGAATGTTTATGGTGGTGGATGGGGTGCAAATCAAGCGGGCTGCTTTGTCCTGGATGATGTTGAGCTTTTTGAGTGTTGTTGGAGCTGCACTCATCCAAGCAAGTGGAGAGTATTCCATTACACTCCTTATTTGTGCCTTGTAGATGGTGGAAAGGCTTTGGGGAAACTGACAGTGCTCCTACTTCTCAACCAGACCGAGGAATATCACAGAGCGTATCTGCAGCACCCTGCTGTCGTATTAAGTTGCAAAGTACAGCTACACAATTGATCAATGGCTATTATCTCCTACTTCCGATGAGTTCTTGCCCCCTTCATTGATCCAGCTCCAATTAAATGCATCTGAACAATATAACCTCTGACATTGAAGTTCAAGTTTTCCATCCAGATTTATCAAACCAAAGTTGACTCAGTGTGTAAATAAACCTGAGTATCAGTAGTTTCTCACTCAACGTCAGAACATTTATTAACTTCTTGTGCTCACTGTAAAACACAGTTTCAATGAAAAGTTAATGCCTTGGACATTTAGCACCAAAAGATACACTTTTGACCTAGGCAAGAAATTAAGAGGATTCGTTAGACTTTTATGACAAGTCATTCCCAATAGCACAAAAACTCCAATCAAGAGGAAGAGCAGGTAATGTCCTGCTATATTATTGCTGTAGAAAGCTCTTCCTTGAGTATCAACTCAGTCTAGTTGTATATCACACTAGATCACTAAATGCAATTAACAGCCCAATACTAAAGAATTATTTTATTTAGTCCTTGATCTTTAAATCAATACTTCTACTTACAAGGACTTTGATGTTAAGTTAGATAACCCAGTGCATATGCTGTGCACTGTTACTAAAATCAAGAAGTCACAAATATATTTAGTTCTCGATTCTTTACATGCCGTAACTATAATCTAGACGAATCTCCAAAAAGTTTCCCTATGGGTCTGTGACATGTTTTGGCCTGCTCTGAAGTGAAAGGTGCACACAAGAGGAGCAGCTTGGGTGTAATTTTGACTTTGTGCTATAGCATAAAACGGGCAATAGTGTATTGCTGCCCGCTATACAGCGCTCCCAAATTTCCTTTCCATTGAAGTCAAATGGCCTGAAGAAATATCTTTGTTTTTGAAACTGTTCAACTTCCAATGGAACCGCTCCGACCAGAGAAGGTAATCAATCCCCTCCAAATCAGTTACTGTACTCGAACAAAGGTTTGAGGCCTTTAGCACATCTCACATGGACTTGCATGGGTCTCAACTGGTGTGAGTTTTGCTGAGGCCTTTCAAGGATATAAAGGGAGGAATTATCTGCGGGAAGCCCAGGAATTCTCCCTGACACACCCTGTTGAAGTAGGTGACGGGTGGGGGGTGCAGGCAGAACATCTGTCCCCAGACCTCTCTCCCCACTCAGTGGAATTTTAAGTTTTGGCCCAAATGGGGCAGAATCCCGGAGGAGCTAAGATCCTGCCCATATTCCAAACCCTGCCTCTTTGGGGCAAATGCAACTTATGCCTTCTCCAGTCCCAGCATCTTTGGGCCCTGTAACTATAAGAACCCATCCAATCTCTTGTACATGGCTTAAGATCTGTATAGGATTCCTCTAGTCTACCCATAATTCTAAGTTATCATCAGTTCTTTCACCTCTCTTTTTGATTGATCTCAACCGCACTTACCCGCCTTCTTATTCTATTCCTCAATGCCTATTTCCCTAAATGCTTCTGGAACTCACCTATGATGATAACTATTGCTAGGGGAGGCTCTCAGAGCCTCGCTTGACAGGAATGCGAATCAGAGAATTGGGTTTTGAGATAGGCGCTTCTAAATTAATTTAATTAATTAATCCTGATTTAATTTCATAAAATATAATTGATTTAAATCACAGGACAATTGTATTACACTTTGGATGAACATTTCTACCTGACTTTTCTTCTAACTTCTTATTTTTTTTTACTTGTCTCCCCTCACCAGAGTGAAGAATTTGTCAGACCCCTTCAGTAATCTTGAAAAATTCAATTCAGTCACCTCAGAAAAAAGACCAACATCCTCACCTTTTCCCTGTAAAATAAATTCCTGATGCTCAAAATCATCATAATTCCCCATCATATCCTTCCTACGATCAGTGTGATGGGTTGAATGGCCTCCTTCTATGGTGTAAAATACCACGATTCTATTCCAGGTGAACATAACTGCCCGCAGTCCTCCGCAGTACTCCAGCTGGGGTCTGTCTATGACCTTATATGGTGACAATATAATCTTCAGCTATGATACATTCAATCCCTGAGCCTTGAGTCTGAAAGCTTCTGATCCCAGGCAGAAATTCTGAACTTTGCAAAAAGGTGATCTCTTCCTTCTTTCTGGATCAGTTTTGACAGTACTTATTATCTAAAATGGGTTAGAAATGAACCAAGCAATAGTGATCACAAATGTTTTAACACATCATATGAAATTCCTCTATGTAGTATTTTAATAAAGTGTTAATTTTAATAAAGAAGAATTTCAGATGAAAATGGTGATGCATTTGTCACTAATATCACCCAGTGCAACTTCAACCCTCGCGAGCAGGGGAAGGGAAGCAACATTCCTCAGGAGTTCCACTGGTCTCCCCAGCCATAGCTGCAGCACAATTCCTTGTAAAAGAGCGAAGACTTGGTTGCACCAGGTCTCCACCATTTCTGGGATTTTCCTCTTCGTCTTCTCAGGGACAGAGCCTCTATCTGACCCTTACAAGGCTAATGACAGCAAAAAGGGTGTGAACTCCCTACACCAGGAGTTCCTGCTCCTGTGGTTCAATCAGGACCTAGCGTATGAGTGGTGAAGGGTCGCCCATTGACGTTTGGTGTATTGGCTGCCATTTGGCTGGATGTAGACGCCACCAGTGGGGCCTAGGCCAGGGAAGTGCCCTGGACCCCAAGGAACACTCAAGATAATTTGGGGAAAATTGTCGAGATCGACCCCTTTTTCATATCTAAACCCTGGATATGTCAGTATATAAAGAGGGGAGGGGGCTATCCTTTAAATGCAGTTTAAAGTATAGGATGGACTATGCAGCACCCTAGAATGTGGTTCAATGACAGATGAGGGAGGAGCTGGCATTTGGTCTTGAATGTCTTAATGAAATTCAAAATTGCCAATAATAAGTGGATAGATTAAAACGAGGACAATATGTTGTCCCCCAAAAAACCTATTGTCCACCAAGTCAATGCCACCTTCTAATTGATCAAGTCAACACAACTTTCTAATTCACCAAGTCAATGCCATTGTTGGTGAAAAATAGATTCACTCGAGTCTGTCTTAAAGTAAAAGTACACAGTTTATTAACAGAACGTTCTGGGAGAAGAGCCTTAGACCCTGCAGTCTAGTGGTCACCTTCTCACTGTTACAGTGATATCAAACTTCTTTTATACAGGCAAAACACTACACACAAATGTGTTCACCCAATTATGTTCCCCCAGCAACAATTCTCTTGTCCTCATCCAATCACGTTCCCCCAGCAACAAGATATTGAAACTTCACACAAATGTGTTCATCCAATTATGTTCCCCCAGCAACAATTCTCTTGTCCTCATCCAATCACGTTCCCCCAGCAACAAGGTATTAAAACTTATTTTATGCATTATAGCAAAATATTACACACAGGTGTCTTCAACCAATCACGCTCCCTCAGCAACAACTCCCCTGTCCTCACAGGAATGATATGGAACCTTCTAGAACTTTGGGTGGTTAATTACAAAATGGGCAGTTTTGCAGCTACCAATTACTGTAACTCATCAATACATCCAAAGGGCTTCCAGCAAATAGTTTGCAGAAGGCTGCACCACTGAATAATTGTGAAATATTTAGTGTTTCCTACATTCAATAACTGTTCAACAATAATGTCAAGCACAATGGTTTTAATGGGAGCAGACACAAACAGTTAATTCCTGCCCCATCTTAAGCTGAGTTTGTTTTGTCTTGTGCCATTGTTTCTTATTTACAAGTTCATTCTTTAACTCTTTATGTTGCTGCTTTAAACTATATAATTTTCACCCTAACACCATCTTCTAATTCACCAAGTCAATGCTACTTTCTAATTCACCAAGTCAACACAACATCCATATTACTTTCTGTATTATTTTATCTAGCCTAGGTAGCCCAGAAAATTGTTCTCCAAAAATTTGGATCAAGCAAATGTTTGGCTTAGAGCAGTTCTTCCTGTAGGATCCGTTCCTCCCCCTCAACGGTAAAAATTGGATTATGAAATATAAAAACCCAGAACTGCACAGCCCGCAAAAAGATTTGGGCAATAAAGGGTTAATTCAAACATTGCAAACGAACCATCAAGAGACTGGATATCAATGATCACAGACAATCTAATATACGAATGCTTCTGAACAAGAACATTCGCATATTCATTTACCTTAAGGGGTTACATTGTTAAAGAAGACCATGGCCCCCGAATAACTAGTATCAGTGCAGGCCTAGACAATGGGCCGGGCCTTGAACCATTTGAATACGAATGCTAATAGAAACCAACAACTAGCATATGCAGTCACCTTGGGAAGGTTGCATTGTCAGAAAGGTATCTCTAATCAATGGACAATACGAGGGACAATTAGCCATCAAGAGTTCTCTGCTAGAGACATTCACACATTTTTGAAATGGCTATCGTATGCTCAGGAGGGGGCCATGAAATGTGTTTCAAGATTGCAAGTTGGTTTTGGTTTAAAGTAAGAGGCACTTCAAAGAGAGTGGTGTGGGAAACCAATGGTAGAACAGCGAGCAGAAAGGTTCAGGCCTACAATCAACTCCAAGAGACGGCCGATCGGGAGCGGTGATTGTATGTTTCAGTCAAATCATGGAGGGGACTTTTGTGATTGAGTCTGAGTAAGTTTGTGAGTTTCAGTCAGATCACAATAAGGGCTTTGTGATTGAGTCTGGGTAACTTTATATGTAACAGTCAAATCGCGGATGGGTTTAATTGTGTCATATTGTGTCGATGCAAATGACCCTTGCGTAGGGGTTTGTATTTTGGGGTTGTTAGCCTGATATAAATTGTAGGGATTTATACTGGGGAAGGTAATTGTGTGCGTGTGTTCAATAAACGAACAAATCAAAGGTTGAGCCAAAACCCTGTGCCATGTGTATTTTGTTCTTATAAATCCTGACGTCCAAGAACTGTGTGTAACAGGGAACCAGTACCGGAGAAAACTCCTTACATTCCCAGTGCAGTATTTACAGTCTCCAGTGTTACTAGATATTACTACAAGGGTTTTCTGGTGTCTATAAAAGTACCAAGGATTTTATATCATTCAGTGTTAATGATGTTTGAAAAAAAATCAATAGTTCCTTTTAATTATTAACGGCTTCTGGGGAGCTTTTTTTGTCTTGAAGTTATTCATGGGTAGTTGCACCAGTGACCTTGTCCATGTACAGATCATATTTCTCTAATCTGTGACTAGGACAAGTGATGTCAAACTGCCATAGTGCGATCTCTTTTATTTTGCAACAAATTACTGGCCCACCCCTCCACCACCTCAAGAGTTAGAATTGTGCTCGTTTAGGGTTTGATGCCTAATGTTATTTCACCCATACAAGTAAACTACATAATCCATGGTTAGGGGAGGGGAACACACATAATGCCATTTACATTTTACTAGCGGGGGCAACCTCTAATTCACTGTTACAATATAAATAGTATCAGAGTTGAGAACTATATTAGTTATCAAATAATAGCATGTTACTGCCACTGAAATCCCAATGAAGATTCTTCTTAACGCATAAACCTCCAGTCTACTGATCCATGAAAATATATTTTCCGTTTAGATTTTCACATTTTTTTTGCTCACTCTTGTGTTTTTTATGAGCAAGTGTTGTGTGAGCTAACAGGGGTAATTTCCCCAATAATATGATTGGCAGGATCCCCTTCATTGTCTGCCTCAGCAAAATAGCTTTTACTGGTGTGTAACCATGCTAGTTCTTTCAGGAATGCCACAAACATGAAAACTGTTAATTCTTCAATAAATATTTCAAACAAAAAAGCAGAGGATTCAAGTCACCGCTTCATTGCAGAGTGTGTAAGAATGTCAGTATGCACATCACTGATGGGTACTGTTGAACATTAAGACTAGAATTTTGCCAGTGCTCAGCAGACAGAATGGGTGGCGGGTCAGCTGTTAAATTTAAAATGATTCACAGCGGGTCGAGAACCGGTGTCAAAACGCGCACACTGGACATTCCCGATATTGGGTCTGCCAGCACTGAGTAGACCCAACAGGCAGCGGCGGGGGAGGCAATTAAAATCATTAGTGGCTTGTTTACAGCCACTTATCAATGGTTTTTTCCCAGCTTTTTTGATTTGACAGGTTGCCCACCAGTTTCCCACTGTGCCTAGACATTGTCTGTGAAGCTGAGGTGGGAGGTCAGTGGCCATTGAATCAGCTGATGAACTGACAGCTTCAGATGCCAAGTTAAAGCACCCAGCTGATTGAGAAATGTTCCCTTAAACACCAACTTCTCTAAACTGCATTTCCACTACAGATTCAGAATGCTGCAAGTCTTTACACAAGTCTCCATCCAGTCTGACCTCATTACCTCTCCCACCATTGACAGATCGCTTCTGCCATCTCTCAGCTGCCATCTATTCCATCAGCGTGGGTGCCCTTGAAACTCTCTCACATTGGTCCTCAGAATCCCACCACAATCAGCACCAACACCAGCAGCACCAGGTACACCATGAACCTTCTCTGCAATCACCTGATGCTGCACAGAATCAAGGGCATCAACACCCGACCATATTGTTGCCTGGGACGCCAGGGATGGCCTCACCATGGTCAGATTTATTTCACTTGATGCTGTACACCCATATGGCTGCCACATGATGTGCCAGGTTGTCAGCACCCCATACCAACAACATAAAGCATCCCTATAATGGCCAAGACATTCCTTTCACACTCATCACCATTACGGGGGGTGGGGGGGTACCATTATGTCTCACGATTCACTGTAACTCACTAAGCCACTTCCAAAGATGCACACAGACCTGTCCAACACCAGAATATGTTGAAAATAAAGATTTCTATGTTTGACAGCACATCAACAGAAACTTTACATGAACATTGGCTAAAGCACAAAAGTGCCTACCCTTGTGTGTTGTTAGTTGATTGCACGAGGATGAGGGTGAGTGTGAGGGGTGGCTAGTGAGATGTGGAAGTTATAATACAGATAGAGAGGGATGGGTGGAGCTGCAAGGTAAGTTGGTGTGAGTAAGGATGTCCAGGAGTAGGGTAGGGAAGGCAGAGTGATGGGGATGTGATGAGTGGCACAGCAGGATGAGGTTGAGTGTGGCTTTGCAGTAACGTTTCGTGATCTGCTGAGATCATTGAAAGGTTTTCGCCACTGCAGCCTGGTCCTCCTGATGACATCCCTGCTTTTGCCGTCCTGTGCAATGTGCAACCAGGCTGCGTTGGTGTCCTGGGGTGATCTCTTCTGTCCTTGGAAGGGAAGAGAACCTCCCTGTGTGCTGTTGCTCCCTCCATAAGCATATGGAGGGAGTCATGGGAGAGCCTGGGTGCAGCCGTGCACCTCTGTACAGTGATTGTCAGTGCTTGCAGCACCTCAATGCTGTAGAACACTGACAGCACAAATGTCAAAATTAATTTGGCCATGGTCCCTTTAAGGAAGCTGGCTAATGATGCGTCATAAATGACGTCATCAGACCCGCTTCCTTTAATTGGCTGGGTGGGCTTAATAAACCCAATCATCGGAAAGTCATTTCAGAGGCCGGGATGGAGCCAGCAGCGGGGTCGGGACCCGCCAGTGACATCGCCCACCCCGAACCCACCAAGGTTCGTAAAATCGCAGCCTTAGAAACCTAGTCAAATTGCCAGGACATGGGCAAGAAGAGTAGGAGATGGGATGAATCAACAAGAAGAGTAAGGAGTTCCTACATAGTCTTTGCTTCTTTTTATTTAATTTGTTTATAGGATTCCATAGAGGAGCAGCTCTGCACGGCAAGAAGAAGAGTGGTTGCAGACCAGGATAGACAGTGAGCCATAGCCAGTGCCAAGTGGTCAGTCCAGTTTTATTCTTATTGTTTTTCAGCAGCAGTTTTTCTTTTACAACTGAGTGGCTTGCTAGGCCATTTCAGAGGGCAGGTAAGAATCAATCACATTGCTGTGTGTCTGGAGTCACATTTAGGCCAGACTGGGTAAGGACAGCAGATTTCCTTTCCTAAAGGACATTAGTGAACCAGACGGGTTTTTACAACAATCTGATGGTTTCATGGTCACCATTACTGACACTAGCTTTTTATTCCAGATTTATTTATTTAACTGAATTTAAATTCCCCAGCTGCCGTGGTGGGATTTGAACTCCCATCACTGAGATTATTAGTCGAGGCCTCTGGATTACTAATCCAGTAACACAACTGTTATGTTCATAAATAAATAGATGTTTTCATTATGAACAGCTAGCTTGAGCTAGTCATTTATTCAGCCATGTGGACTAGTGTACAGGCATCCATCCTGACTACAGCCTAGTGGGTAGCCCACTACTAAACATAGAGCTCCACCTAGTGTACCATTCTAGAATGACATGTTACTGATCATTACATCCCCCTTCCTTAGAGGTTAAACAAAATCAATATCAATCAATCATAATGGCATAAACATCTTCACAACAGTCAACACATTTTCAAAGCTTTACTTTATGAACTCTAAGCTTTTCATTCTTTTATTATAGTTTTCTTTGTACTCAAAGATTAAGTCTATCAGGCTTTTTTACTTCACGTGTGGATCTTCTCAGCACAGGTAAGTCTGATGTGTTTTCATGAGAGCCTGTATGTGTGTTTGTGTTAGATTGTTCTGGTGGTGAGTGACAAGATTCAGTTGCAGCATTGTCATCGATTTGCTCTTGGATAGTTTCTTGTGTTTTCAGGAGGGAACAGCGGTTCCTCCTGAGAATCTGTCCTTCCTCAGCTCTAACGGTGTATGACCTTGGTCCTACTTCCTCAAGAACTGTAGCTTTCCTGTTCCATGCATTTGGATCCTCAATCCTGACAACATCATCCCTTGTCAATGGTTTCAGAGTTTTGGATGGCTTGTCATAGTGTGATTTCTGTTTCAGCTTTAACAGTTGAAGTCTCTGTCTTAGTTCCTTACTCTGCTTTTCTTTTGCACAGCAGGGTAGCATGGTGCGCAACTTGCGGCCCATTAGGAGTTCAGCAGGTGAAGAACCTGGGCAGTGGTCTGTCTCAACTGTGAAGGTGGGAAGTCCATATATGTAGCCATGGAACTTTTCTAGTACAACTACCAAGCCTAGGCATTCCTTTTCAATCTGGGCGTATCGACACTCAGAATCA
This sequence comes from Somniosus microcephalus, assembly GCF_052327205.1. NCBI lineage: Eukaryota > Metazoa > Chordata > Chondrichthyes > Squaliformes > Somniosidae > Somniosus > Somniosus microcephalus. The sequence continues at coordinate 17,790,674 of NC_141000.1, read as the reverse complement.
GTTATAGACCTGGAGGCATAGGCAACAGGCTTCCAATCTTCACCCTCTGCTTGTAGCAAGACCGCGCCTAGGAATTCTTTTGATGCATCCGTTGACACTTTGATTCTCTTTGTTGGGTCAAAGAAGATGAGTACAGGTGTGGTTGTCAGCACTGTTTTGAGGTTCATCCACTTTTGTTCATGTCTTTCTGTCCATGCGAACTCATTTGTTTTATGTAGCAGGTCTCGCAGACAGGCTGTCTTGGCTGACAAGTTAGGAGTGAACTTTCCAATGAAGTTTATCATCCCCGTGATGCGTAGCACTCCTTTTTTATCAGTGGGTCGGGGCATGTTGAGTATGGCGTTTACTTTTTCCATATCTGGCTCTATTCCTTTACCAGATAGATTATCTCCTAGGAAAGTGACTTCCTGGATGCCAAACTGAAACTTGGCTTTGTTGAGCTTCAGTCCATTCCAGCGTATGCTCTGTAGCACTTTAGTCAGTCTCTCATTGTGTTCTTTCAGTGTGGAGCCCCAGATGATGATGTCATCAACATAGACCCGAACTCCTTCCAGACCTTCAATTATGTGTTCCATCACTCTATGAAAGATTTCAGATGCAGATATTATCCCGAAAGGCATTCTGAGGAAACAATACCTGCCAAATGGTGTGTTGAAGGTACAGTATTCGGTGCTCTCTTCATCCAGTTTTAGTTGCCAAAATCCTTGTGAGGCATCAAGCTTTGTGAAGTATCTGGCACCTGACATTTCACTGGTGATTTCTTCTCGCTTGGGAATCTGGTAGTGTTCACGTTTTATGTTTGCATTTAAGTCCTTTGGATCCATGCATACTCTTAGATCATTGTTCTTTTTCTTTACACATAGCATGGAGTTAACCCAATCTGTTGGCTCTTCGACTTTCCTGATAACTCCTAGTGTGGTCATTCTGTCCAGTTCTTTCTTGAGCCGGTCACGCAGGGGTGCTGGAACTTTCTGTGGAGCATGTACCACTGGCTGAGCATCCTCCTTTAGCTGGATCTTGTAAGTGAATGGTAGAACTCCAAATCCTTTGAACACATCCTGGAAATTACTCACTACAGAATCCACTGAGTCATCTGGTCTGCTTATGGCACAGTTTATACGGTAGACTCTCTTTACCAGTTCTAAGGCCTCACAAGCTTTGTCACCTAGTAGTGAATCAAGTCCTTCAGCCACAACAGAAAACATGAGATGATGCACTTTGTCTTTGACTGTCACTTTGAGTGTGCAGACACCTAAGCTATCTATTTTCTGTCCATTATAGTTCTTCAGTAGTACTGACTTTTTCTGTATTTTGGGCTTTTCTTTCATATTTTTAATGTCACTCATACTGATTAAGTTTGCTTTTGCCCCAGTGTCTAGTTTCAATGTAACTAATGCTCCATTTACCTGCAGTGACATTATCCATTTGTCCACTTTTACTGCATTAACTTTACGTTCAGCATTGTCCATTCCTGAGGGCTGCACATTTTCTGTATCCTTTTCGATATTGTCACATGACACCATTCCTACAAAAAATGTCTCACTTAAATCAGTGTCCTCAATCACATTGACTTGTTGCCCTTTCTTTGTTTTTACTTTTGAAAAGCATTGTTTGGCAAAGTGATTCTTTCCATTACATTTTGTGCACATTTTCCCAAACGCTGGGCATTGTCTTGACTGGTGCTGGTAACCACAGCGTTTACAATTAAAAATTCCATCCTCCGATTGCTTTGCATTTCTGTTCTGCCCACGTTTCTTCCCTTTGTAGGACACAGCACCAACAGCAGCACAGTCACTCATTACATTCGCATCATTATTAATTTCACTGAAAGTCTTTGCGTGCTGCCGAGCTAGCTCACTGGCATGGCATATTTTCACAGCATCTTCCAATGTTAGTTCGGTCTCTCTCAACAAACGTTCCCTGACCTTTTTATCATGAATACCAAACAAAATCCGATCACGAATCATGGATGATTTCAGTTCAGAGAAATTACATGTCTGTGCTTTCAGTTTCAGATCGGTCACAAAGCTATCAAAAGTCTCATTTTGCTGCTGTGTCCGTGAACGGAACACGGTCTCTCATAGGTCTCTTTTTTGGAGAACAATGTGTATCAAACTGCTTTAGCACATCGTCCATTTTTCTCTCTGTCCCCCTCTTGCTCAAAGACAAACGTATTAAATACCTCTATCGCCTGCGGGCCTGCAACCATGAGCAGTAACGCTATTTTCCTTGCATCTGGCTTCGTACCGAACCCGATGGCAGCAATGTAGAGTTCGAATTGTTGTTTGAAAGTCCGCCAATTGCAGTCGACATTCCCCGTGAGTTTCAAACCCTCCGGTGGCTTCAAATTCTCCATGTCGCGTTTCACAATATTCAGCAGATATTACCAATCCTAGTACCATGTTATGTTCATAAATAAATAGACGTTTTCATTATGAACAGCTAGCTTGAGCTAGTCATTTATTCAGCCATGTGGACTAGTGTACAGGCATCCATCTTGACTACTGCCTTGTTGGTAGCCCACTACTAAACATACAGCTCCACCTAGTGTACCATTCTAGAATGACATGTTACTGATCATTACAACAACCACTATGCTACCGTCCCCCTATGAAGGCTCCTGTACCTCAGGTGACATACTTTCAACACTCTTGTCAGCTGGGTTATTGCCCTATCTCTGTAATCTTCTCCAGCCCCACAACCCTCTGAGATATCTGTGCTCCTCTAATTCTGACCTCTTGCGCATCCCAATTTCAATCGCTCCACCATTGGTGGCTGTGCTTTCAGCTGCCAAGGCCCTACGCTCTGGAATTCCCTCCCTAAACCTCTCTGCCTCGCTACCTCTCTTTCCTCCTTTAAGACGCTCCTTAAAACCTACCTCTTCCTGCCCTACTATCTCCTTATGCGGCTCGGTGTCAAATTTTGTTTTATGATGCTCCTGTGAAGCGTCTTGTGATGTTTAATTATGTTAAAGGCGCTATATAAATACAATTTGTTGTTGTTAAGCGCTGGATGTCAATGGCGTTCACCCTTCATGTCACATTTGCTTCTTGCCCTTCATCCTTCTCTCCAGATAAGTCAGCGTGCCTTTTTGCAAGTAATCTGCAGTGCTTTATAATGTGTATGAATTATTACCCAGTAGCTATGAAAAAATAGTTTGCAAGCATAAAACGTTGGACTATGAATCATCAGAGTTTTTTTAAATATAAAAGACTGTGGCATAAAGCACTGAACTATATTTTACTTTAAAAACTTTATGGAATGGAGTTAAAGTGGGCAACAAACTTTGTTATTTTCTATGTGATGTATTTTCTTGGAATAAGTATAATATTAGCCTTGGAGTTAAGATTTTTATGCAGTGAATGGGTGATGTATATATGGTTGCTCCTCTTTTAAGAAATTGAATAAAGTCACCACACTTTTGTTTCCTGAAGTATTCAGTAATTTCTTTCAGTAGTGACGCTCCGCTCTTGTTCTTGCTTTGCTGTTCAGGTGTTTATTGAACCATCTTCATCGTTGTCATTCTTCTTAGGGAATCGGGTTATTTTCTGCAGTCCTCTGGATCTTGGTTTTGAGATTGTGTGAATTTTGGAGGGAGGAAAGTCGATGCCTGCTATTGGGACTCGCAGCAGCTGCAGATAACTTCCAGTTTGATGACATCATTTTGTGTTTTCCTTTTAATGAATATGAAGATACTACGGTCTGAAGCATGACCTACAAACATTCGTGCTTCAGTCACCCTAACAAGCCACACTTGGTAAAAAGGAATCATTTTCCGGTTGTTAATCAATTAATTTGCATTATTGCATCTTACATCTCTCGGTGCTTTAACCCATTTTTGCTTGGTAATTAATGATGCAAAATGGCACCATAACTGTCTGATTGTAACTATCCATAATTAGCGCACAGTTAACACTAAAAGGTCCTAGCAACTGCGGGCAGGGTGATTATGCTTTCATTGCACTAATGAGCATCACTGACCCAATGACCGCCTTGGATTCATTTATGACGACTTCAATTTCACCAGTTCACATCATGTCAAGTTCAGAATGGCTTGTGCCTTTAACAAAATGGCGGTGTGCACAAATATAACAATCTGTTTTCATCTGGCCTTCTCCACCATCGTCACAGGAAGCCAGAATTCCCAGCCTCCCTCTCACTAATGAAGAGCAACAGATTTGTTTTAAATGATTATATTCCATGGTACGGTAAAACATTGCCACTACAAATATTTAGAAATTACAGTAAATGGAGAATAAATGATTACTGGGAGCATTTCGTGAGCCTATTACACAGTCAGCCACATCCCAGGAATGTTTGTTTGTATATGTACCTCTTTGTTCCCCACATGGCTGTTTCTCATTAACAGGGTAGGTGCTCTGTTGAGGTAAGTGACTTGTTATTACCTAGATCAATTCAGAACCTGGCATCCTCACCACTTTTTGGAGCTTTTATTGAAACCTGCGATACTCTTACAGCAAATTGCAATGTGTGCAGTAAAGGTAGAGATTCGTAGGCACTGTAGTGGGGCATCACGCTGTGCCAAATCACGAGCCCCACCTCATTAAGAGCTGCTTTTGCCGGTGGGTTATGAGTGAAGCGCATGAGTTGAGAACAGCTGATTATTTGAAAGCATTGGGTTGAATACATTACTTCTTACAGAATTTGCATCACAATTGTAGAACATCATATTGGAATGACGGTCTGGAATGTTACTCAATTTCCTTCAGGGGGAGGAGGAGTCAGGGATATTTGGGGGGTGAAATTGGGTATCGCCCCGCTTGGGACGCTAACTTTTGAAATTTTGAAAATTTAGCGCCAGGCGCTAAGGATTCTGAACTTCTACTAAATTGGGTGTTAGCACCCCAGGATGGAAGTGGGGTGTTAAATCAAGAGCTAATGACCTCAGTGGAGTGCTACAGGGGCGATACCAGCAGAGCGCTAATGAATTTCAGGTGCTATGTGACATGAATCTTGTCATTCATGTGGAAATGACTTCTGAAATGATACTGGGAGGCCTGCTGGTGGCGCTGTCCAGGGAGAGTATAAATACTCGGGCATGGGCCCAGCTTGCTCAGGACATTCTTTAACAGGAACTAGTGAAGGACATAACTAGATCTCCATGTTGAAAAACAGTTGATTAAAGCCTTGTTTAACGCTTAGACCAAGTGCCTAGTAGTCTTCTTACGTCACCATGCATTCAGCAACGATCCTTCACACTGGCTCCTTCCAGCTCTTAAAGGGGAGGTTGCATCATTGTGCAGATGCTCATTTTCAGCATTGCTGGCTTTGAGGTGACCTGCGAGCTAATAAATCCCCTGATGGCTTTGGCTGTTCCCACTCTCAGGGAGAGAGCTCGTCAGTTCACAGACGTGGCATTGGAGGCATTGGTGGCTGGAGTGGAGCGAAGGAGGGCAATGCTGTTCCCGGCCACTGGAAGGAGGCCATCGCCTCAGGTGTTCAGGGCAATGTGGAGAGAAGTGGCCCAGGAGGCCTCGGCCAGTAGTGTGGTGGAACGCAGCCTGACACAGTGCCGCAAGAAATTCATTGACCTCAGTTGGGTGGCCAAGGTGAGTACATGCTTCAACAGGTCCTACATACCAGCATCTGAACCTCAGTCTGTGCACACTGCGCAAAGAACCACACCGTCACCACTCACCCACCAAACATCTTCACCTCCTCAAACTCACAACCAGATCTCACGCCTTGCCTACAATCACAACTATTCAACTACAGCAGGCACATCTCCCAAACACATAGCTGGGCTCTGACTCACACACATTCGTTTCTCTTGCAGGCCAAGATGGCCCACAATAGGAGGGAGCAGCAGAGAACAGGTGGGGGTGATGCGCAGCTCCAGCAACTCTCAGACCTGGAGAAGCGAGTGATGAGAGTCATTGGGCAGCAGGTGGTGGGTGGCGTGGCCCTCGGCAACGTCAACTCCCCTTGGGGGCAACAACGGTATGTTCATCCCTTCTCCTTCTCTCATCCCACTTCCCCCTCACACCACAAACCTTTCTCACTGTCCACCTCCTGATACTGTCTGCATTCCTTGCTCCCTTCCTGTCCACCTTCCCTCAGCTTAGCCCAAGTTTTGTGCCTTTTTGCTTTCAGATAATCAGCAACCAGAAGACCAGCCTGTCCCTGAGCCTCCCCACTGAGATTGAGGAAGGAAAGGAGGATCAAAGCACCGCATCACTGCATCTCTCACCCGCAGGCACCACCTCAGATACTGACACTACGCGATCTTTAGAGGCAAGTTTAGTAGAGGGGTCTGCACTGGGTGATGCACCGGGGACGAGCGGGCTGCAGCAAGGCCGGAGGGAAAGGGTAGCTCGGGAGCCAGCTCTCCAGAGGGCGAGTTCGCGCACGTGTTCTTCTGCACAGGACTCAGATGAGGACCTCGATGGGGAGGCGTTCACAAGAAGGATGATGGCCATGCACACCGAGATGATAGGTGCAATAACAAGGGTGTCCAAGAGCTTCTCAGCAATGGTAAGGAGAGTGGAGGTGTCCACCTACAACATTGCACAGAGCTCTGCACACATCATGGAGCCCACTGTGCAGACGATAGTGGACTCCCAGAGAGACCGTGTGGATCTAGACCTCATGAAGCGTATCATGGGCGATGTGGCAGCATCCATTGCAGCACAGGCGGAAGCCACGCAATGTCTTAGTGCTGTAATGTAGTCAATGGCTGCTACCATCGAGTCTCAGTCTGCTCTCATGCCGTCTCAGCTTGATGCCACAAAAGCTCTGACTGCTGCCATCGTCGCTGGGTCCACCACAGTCCACAGGGGATCTCATGGTGTCGCAGTAGGCCAGCAATCTGCGCTCCAGCAGATTGCTAGGGTGCTGAGCTGCCGCCCCAGGGGAGTGGGAGTGGGTCAGTGGAGCAGGAACCTGCTGTCCTCTCTCCGGATGACAGCATTCCTGATCCCACCACTGCCACTCCACCATTGCACTTGTCGCCGCCTGTCAACCAGCCAGCCCAGACTGCCGCCGCCCAGCCTGAGGTGGTGCAGTATACAGCCGGGCCTTCCAGGTCCAGAGCTGGTCGAGGACATCCTGCAAGGCCATCTGTAGTCTCTGGCACCGACACTCAGCAGCCTTCCACCAGCCCTGCTGCAGCCACTGGGGAGACACTACGTAGGAGCAGTAGATTAGGAAATGGGACTGTAAAGAGGGGAGGCAAGGGTTTGCACAAGGGTGATTAGTCAATATTGTTGTATATATGTGGTTAATGGATTTGATAAATTTATTACTGGAATGTTGCAGATTTGGTGCTGTGTCTCATTCCAGTTCTGGGGTTTGATGGAAACACAAAGTGATGGAATGATCGTGACGTGCTCAGCAACCGGAACGAGGACTCAAAGTCACTGGAAACAAAATCTGATGAGGTCACGGACCTACCTTGCAAAACACCGATTGAGTGGCTGCCTCCTCCAACACTGCTGTTCATCCTCCTGTTCCTCCTGCTCCTCTTCTTCTTCCTCCTCGTCCTCTTCCTCCTCCTCCTCCTTCTCCTCGTCCTCCTCCTGAGGTGGTGCGGCTATGCCTAGTGGCAAGGGCTGCGCCCCCATAATGGCCAAGTTGTGCAGCATGCTCAGCCGAGTACTGGAAGGCTCCTCTCGAGTGGTCAAGGCAGCGGAACCATTGCTTGAGCACCCCGATGGTCTGCTCAATGATGTTCCTGGTGGCAGCATGGCTTTCATTATATGAGTGCTGGGCACGAGTATTGGGGTTGCAGAGGGGAGTCATGAGCCAGGTGGAGAGCGGATAGCCCTTGTCTCCCAGCAGCCAGCTGCAAGCTTCATGTGGTGGTTGGAACAGATCTGGCACACCGGTCTGGCGCAGGATGAAGGCATCGTGGCTGCTGCCAGGATAGCGGGCATTGACGGTCAGGATTCGCCGTGTTTGCACACCAACTGCACATTATGTGAGTGGTAGCCTTTGCAGTTATGGAATATCTCAGGATTGTTATGAGGTGCCCGCAAAGCAACGTGGGTGCAATCAATGGCACCCTGCACCATGGGGAATCCCGCTACCCTGGCAAAGCCACATACACGCTCACGCTGCTTCTCTCTAGTCATGGGGAAGGAAATGTAGTCCCTTCTCCTTCTGTACAGAACATCTGTGACCTGGCGGATGCAGCAAAAGACGACAAACTGGGAGATGTTGGAGATGTTGCCTGTCGCACACTGGAATGATCCGCTGGTGTAGAAATTGAGGGCGATGGTGACCTTGACTACCACTGAGAGAGCCTTGGTTGTCCTGATCTGAGGCTCGAGTTCTGGCTGCAGGAGGTGGCAGAGCTCTGTGATCACCTTCTTGCTGAAGCGGAGCCTTCTAACACACTGGTCCTCAGTGAAATTCATGTAGGAGTACTGCTACCTGAATACCCTGTTGGAAGCCCTGTTGGCGCACCTACCTCTGGCCACATGTTGCACACTTTCTCTGTGTCTCAGTTGCCTCTGACATTGACGCTGGAGGGCGAGGTCCAGTGCCATACAGCCCCCGTGAAAGGATCCAAATATTACACATTCAAATCTCCCCTCAATGAAACTGAGGAACCTTTATGTGCCAGAACTCTTGTTAAAATGCAAAATGCTCAAATCGGTCAAAAGGCTTCTTTGCATATGTGAAACTAACAGCGTAGCATTGTTGGCCGATGAAAGCTACACTGGGATGTGGACACCTTTAAATAGCGCTCCTCCAGGGGACATCTGCCTGAAAGCCACCTCCTCTACCTGTCGTTGTTAGTGGCAGGCGCACAAGCAGGGGATGAGAGGAAATTTTTCATCCGGGGCGCTGCGTACGGCAATGAACTCCGGACACAGGAGATCGAGGCGCAACATCTTACCACCACTGCAAAACACCCGCCGAATTTAACGGGAGGCATTGATATCGCTGCGCCAGTTCACAAACCCCCCAGAGGCACTAACGGGAGGCGCAAATGAGCCCAATTTCTAGCCCTTGATTTTTATTTAAGAAACACTTTTCTCTTCCAGGCTGTTTTAGTTTGGTTACTTATCACTCTCTTATCAATTAGACTCTGTGACAGTGCAAACTGTGCATAGCCCTTGGAAAGGTCAGGTTCAGAAGACTGAATGGCAATTATGGGCCAAATAGCCATCCTCATCTGTATTTATCTTGTGAGCTTTTATACTTATTTTGCCAAGTTGTTCATATTAATAATAGCACAGAGCTGCATCAAACAGTGTAATAATGACTTGCATTTACATGTACAATAGCAAAATACTGCAGATGCTGGAAATCCAAAATAACAACAGAGAATGCTGGAAAAACTCAGCAGGTCAGGCAACATCCGTGGAGAGAAATTTGAGTTGACGTTTCGGGTTGAAAGAAGGGTTTTGAAGACGAGGACAAGGGGTTTTAAATGTAATGTACTGAGGGACAAGGAGCCAATATAGGCAAGTGCGTGCAGGAACAATGGGTGACCAGGACATAGTGCAGGACAGGTAGTGAGTTTATGGAGGGTGGAGGAGGGGAGGCTGGTAAGAAGGTAGATTGGGAGAAGGGAAAGTGCAATGAGACCTGGGTGTCCTTGTGCACCAGTCGCTGAAGGTAAGCATGCAGGTGCAGCAGGCGGTTAAGAAGGCAAATGGTATGTTGGCCTTCGTAGCGAGAGGGTTCGAGTACAGGAACAAGGATGCCTTGCTGCAGTTGTACAGGGCCTTGGTGAGACCACATCTTGAGTATTGTGTGCAGTTTTGGTCACTTTATCTGAGGAAGGATGTTCTTGCCATGGAGGGAGTGCAGCGAAGATTCACCAGGCTGATACCTGGGATGGCAGGAATGACGTATGAGGAGAGATTGGGTCGATTGGGCTTATACTCGCTGGAGTTTAGAAGAATGAGAGGGGATCTCATTGAAACTTATAAAATTCTAACAGGACTAGACAGACTAAATGCAGGAAGGATGTTCCAGATGGCCGGGGAGTCCAGAACCAGGGGTCACAGTCTAAGGATAAGGGGTAAGTCATTTAGGGCAGAGATGAGGAGGAATTTCTTCACCCAGAGAGTGGTGAACCTGTGGAATTCTCTACCACAGAAGGCAGTTGAGACCAAATCATTAAATATATTCAAGAAGGAGTTAGATATATTTCTTAAGGCTAAAGGGATCAAGGGATATGGGGAGAAGGCAGGGACAGGGTATTGAATTTGGATGATCAGCCATGATCGCATTGAATGGCGGAGCAGGCTCGAGGGGCCGAATGGCCTACTCCTGCTCCTATCTTCTAAGGTAAACATTATGCTGTTCTTTAGGATGATTCACTCGCGAGTTTGACAGTGCACTAGAGAATATATTCATTCTCCCCTAACTTTGACCATGTTGAATCATTAACTGCTTCCTGTTGGCTGGGAGTTGATTATACTGCTGTCCTGTGATGACTTGCACTTGTGCTAGACTGAATCAGAGATATGCTAGATTTGTAAAGATCCCAGAATATTATTAAGGAAATTCACCATTACAGATGCCAGATCATCTTAAAGGTGTATTCCTCCCAGACTGCCCAAAATAACAGAAGTAAAGATATATTTTTTAAATGCATTGGATTTCCATAAAACTGATCCAAACAAACTATGACTGGAACAATATTCATTATCCAATTGTACATAAGTGTTGCTTATCACAGAATTTGTTTCCTACTAAATTACAACAGCAGCTTCATTTTAGCCCAGAGCTCCCTGAAAATGGCAGACTTTACAGTGCAGTGATTTATCCCAGATTGCCGAGAAATGATATGAAGTACTGGCAGCTTTTGTTTCTGAATTGTTTTCCATCCTCCGCCCCCTCCTCATTTACAAAATCTCCAGTTTCCTTCAACAGTATCTATAGCTAGGATTCACCATGGGCGACATTAGGCGACAAACATTTAACACACTCATACAACATCCCTATGTTATTTTAATGGCTAATGTCCTCATTAAACAGTGGACAGACGAAAGTCATATGATTGGGCTGGAATTCCTGTGTAATCTGGGTGCAAATCAAATATACGGCATAAATATGATATTCCGGTTCAAGGGGGCACAATCTTCAAATTAGAGCTGGGTCATTTTGAAATGAAATCTCTCAGCACTTTTCCACACAAAGGCTAGTGGAAACCAAGAATTACCTCCCCCACATGGCTGTGGATACTGGGTCCAATTGAACTTTTCAAGACTGAGATCGACAGATTCTTCTGAGCTAATGGTATCAAGGAATATGCAATTTCATGAATGCATTTTGATGGCACAAGTCATGTTAAAAATTGAAAAGCTTCCCTGATTGAAGGTTCTTAAACATGCTGTGCCTGATGTATGTGAATAATCGTTGAATAAGTTGAAACTTTAATTTTCATACTTAATGAAGGAATATATGGTGTGGGCTCAGCGCTTTCCTTGGGCCCCGATTGTTGACGCTGATTTGTAACCATTTCCGTCTATTTTACCCCCGGGCGTACTCTAATGTGATTTGCAGGACATTCGAGTGGAACTTGACATCGGCAGAATGGCGGCATTGTTGGGTGTACCTTCCAGGTTGTCCCCGCAGTGGAAATTCCAGACCATTGAGTGTTCCTCCGTTATTATCACAGTGATCTCACATTGATGTACAGAATATACCTTCAATATTTATTTCCAGAGGCTTCATCATTTTATAACTTCTGTTCCACTTGAAAAAAAGAACTCCAGGAGGCCAGACCTCCCTGCTGTCAGCAGATGCACTCCTGGTATAGGTGGATGCAGTCCGGTTTTATATGCCTTCACAATATTGGGACTTAGGTGTATTGACCTGTATGAACTAAAAATGTTCTATTATAAATCAGAACCATAAATATTAAATATCCCTGACAAAAGGTCATCGACCTGAAATGTCGATGCCTGTTTCTCTCTCCACAGTGGCTGCCTGACCTGTTCATCATTTCTAGCATTTTCTGTTTTTATGCCCTAAATATCAAGCTGTAGGGAGCACACAGCATCCCAGCTCGGAGGAAGAGGCCATGTATTAACTCTATTGGCCACGGACGTCCACTTTCAACGGACAGACTAATTTTGGCCTGGGAAATGGACAGCCAATTAGTAATGCCCCCACTGACATGGATTATACATGGGTTAGGAAGCTCTCGCACATAAAGGGCCTGAATTTGCTGCAAACTCGCACCATATTAATGATGTATTAACGGTGTAAGCGAGGAAAATCTGGATGGTAAAACAGAACTAACAGACTCAGGTGTTACCCAGATCAATAGTTTTATTACGAGTGCACACGGGAGAACCACCTCAGCCACCCCCAGCTAGAGGCACCGTTCTCAAAAGAAAATGTGAAAATACAGCATAGTTATACATTTTATTAGACAACGCCCACTTATTACTAATGAGGGTGTGTACATGAGAATATTGATATTTCATTGCTTTACATGGTTAATCAATCAACTATTAGGCCTGCCCTTTGAACTCCAGTAACCTCTGGATACGTCAGTAAGAGCTTATGGCCTGTGGGGGGCTTCATTCTACCTTCTGCTAACTTAATTATGTAGCCAGGTGACCAGCCTTCAAGGCCTTATCTGCAGAGACTTCGTCAATGTGCTTCCTTATCTGCAGAGACTTCGTCAATGTGCCTTTGTACTTTTATCTCTTCCAGGAGCAGGCCCCCCTCTCAGCATTTACTCAGTGTAATTATAAGTAGATTGTAATTATATCCCTGGTCAACTAAACTCACTGGCCTAGAAATTCGGTGACGCCGCATTTGGGGTGCCAAGATCGCCTTGGCGCCGGAAGTCCCGCCCCAGAAGGAGCCGGGAGCGCCAGCCCGATATTCAGTTTGAGCGACCCAAGAGGGACGCGGGGCGCTGCTCGAGGCACCCCACATCCCTCTTGGGGTGCTGAAACTGAATATCGCAGCGCAACGTGCTGCAGCGCCACATGCTGCGGCACGGCGTGCTGCGGTACTGCAGGCCTTCCTCCTCTTCTTAAAGGGGAGGGGCCTGCACCAGCGCGAGCACCGGCAAAAGAGCTCGGCACCGAGGAGAAGTGCCGGGCTCTCGGGACACAGCCGGCACTGCCCGGGGGGGGGCATCAGGAGGCTGGGAAGGGCGGCGCGAGGAGGTGCTGGCAGGCGGCCACCGAAAAAAATGGCCGCCCCGCACCACCCCTTTCATTTGCGCCACTACCACCACAGTTAGGCCCCCCTGAACCGGTCACGATTTGCGACCAGCGCTACAGGAGGGGGCGCGACCCAATATCGTGTTCAGGGCGGTAACGGGGTGCTGCGCACACCAATGACGTCATCGGTGGCGGCGCAGCGCTACAGGCTAACGCCGCCATTAGCGCCCTGCTAAATTTCACGGGAGGCGTGGCCAGTGGCGCTAAAGCCACTGAGTGCCCTCTTTAGGCGCTAACTGGTGGCGCAGCCCACCAAATTTCTAGGCCATTTAGTTCTAAAAGGGTTAACACAGCCAAGTATCCCACGGTGCTTTGCGTTTGTTTTCCAGCCTGACAAGACTGAATGGTACCTTTCAGACATATTATACCGATTAAATATTGAGGCCTACCCCTTTATATCCCCTAAACCAAATTTTATCCTAACAAACAGCATGCACCATTGTTAACACCTAAACGCTCCAGGAAGTAATGGAGTAAGTGCGTTGCGCCCTGGGTTGCGTTGCGCCATAGTTTTCTGGCACATTTTCTCCGCTCCGCCATCAGCCCTGCCAAAGCCGATAAACGTTGTCTCTCGCCGCTCAGCCTCCATTGTTGTTAATGGCGATCGCCAATTTGCTGGATTTACGCCATTGTTCACGCTGCAGCCAGTTAGACTGAAAAATAATGGTGTGGGCGACCTGGTAATGACGTGATTTATGGCCAACACATGACTCTCAGCCTGGGAGAGAACAAAAGGGCCATTAAAGCTTAGGCATGGGGTAAACATCAAACTTAGATATGTTGTTTAATTTTCTAAAATCATTACAAAATCTCCACAATCCATCAAATTTTGGTACCATAACTATAGGGTTTGACCATTCACTGCAAGACTCTTCTATTACTCCGAGCTCTCGCATTGTCCTTTCTTTTGGGACACATCCCATCTCTTTGCCTCGGGAATCTGGTACAGTTTCACCAAGACCATTATCCACAGAGGCGTTACGATATCATGTTTAATAACATTTTAATTACTACTCTTTTCTCCTTCTCTTGCACACAGCATTCTTTGTGAACCATCTTTAGATGAGTGAAATTGAACTGTTCAAATGGTCACATCACTTTAATTGTCATTAAAAATACATGAAATGTAAACCATGGCGTTTGAATGATGAATAATTCACATTGGAGAGCTTTGGAATAGGTGTTTTCATCACTGCTTGTTCAGCTGTGAGAAGCTGCCAGGGAGCTAGGGACAGTATTTCACTCAGGGCATAATGCAAGAAGCAAATTTCTTAGTGTGGTTAAGTGGTGTGGGAATTCTTTCATCGCACCTTAAGTATGTAAAATAAAGCACTATTTCTTGATTTCTCAAGACACGTTTCATTATATGAGGAACACTATATAAATGTAAGTTGTTGTTGAGGGAAGGGATGGAAAGCTATACTGCAAAAATCGCTTTCCCAAAAAAGTTAAATGCTTATTAAGAACTCTAATGGCCTTGTTGAGGGGATCATGCGAATCTGGCTAGAATTTCTGCTGTGCTCGAAATAAAATAAAACAGTGATAAACATGAAAATGCAGAGCAGACTTTAATTTGGTAAATCTGCTCATAGTTTTCAGGATATTGAGGGGAACTGATAGGGTAGATAGAGAGAAACTATTTCCGCTGGTTGGGGATTCTAGGACTAGGGAGCATAGTCTAAAAATTAGAGCCAGACCTTTCAGGAGTGAAATTAGGAAACACTTCTACACACAAAGGGTGGTAGAAGTTTGGAACTCTCTTCCACAAACAGCAATTGATGCTAGATCAACTGTTAATTTTAGATCAGAGATTGATAGCTTTTTGTTAACCAAAGGTATTAAGGGATATGGGCCAAAGGCAGGTATATGGAGTTAGATCGCAGATCAGCCATGATCTCATTGAATGGCGGAACAGGTTCAAGGGGCTGAATGGCCTCCTCCTATTCCTATGTTCCTAAAGGAGGCAGGTCCATCAGCTGAGCAGAATGGGCCACAGGTTTTCAACAGAACATCTGAAGAGCACAGCAGGAGAGCTGATCCTCTGATTAAGCATGAGTTGGGGGAGCAGCAGATGGAAGAGACAGTGTAGAAGGTATGCAAAAGGCATAGGAGGTGGAGCATAGCATCTAGGAACGTCAAGCTCCAAATGGCTACCTCAAGCTCACATCAGTACCTCATGAGGCTGAAGTTGTCCAAAGACACAATATTTAAACTGGGCTGCTTGCTCTATCCACAACTGCAGGGTTAGTTCATCTTTAGCACTGCCCTGTTAATTAAAGTCAAGGTGACTGCAGCACTCAAGTTGTTTCTAGACACCAAGTGGCAATATCACAGAAGTCATTAGGGCCCGTGAGCCATTTCCTGCCCTGGAAACCCAGCCCATGAAGCCCAATCAGCTTACTTCTATTTGTGCTTATATTTCTTATCAGCTAATTTTTACAGTTTTAATTTTGTGGGCCTGAAGATTGGGAGAGAAAGGATTGATTTTAGCTCTGATTGGTGGATAAATCCTAAATCAGAACACCAAGATCTGTTAGTAGCAGAAATTTAAGATACATGAAAATTCATGGGAACACGGTTTTAAACTTTACATGTGGCACCCACAGAGGAAATGCTTGAACACTCATGCTGTACATTGAACCTCTTTATTTGGGAAGTTGTAGATGGCCTGTATGACAACAGTTGAAGGTTCTCATACCACGTGGGCAACAGCAGCAGTAGAGACAAGTGCAATTTTACAGGACTGCGGGATTCCTCAATGTGCAGCAGGTAAATGACTGTACACACATACACTGTCCAGATAAACAGGTGAATCGCAGAGACTTCAATCCATCAATGTGCCGATGATGTGCAATAACTGTAACAAGGTTCTACAGATTAATCCGTCACTGAATGGTAATGCTGGAGCTTGGTTGTATGGGGCTCTTCACCTTGTTTGGCTGCAAACCTCTGCTTTCACCTACTAGTGATGGAGTGCACATGAGTACTTAAGTGCTGTATTCCTGGGTAACATTACACTCAGATAGATTGAGTAGACTAGGCCTAGATTGAGTAGACTAGGCCTAGATTGAGTAGACTAGGCCTATATTCCCTAGAGTTCAGAAGAATGAGAGATGATCGACATAGGATTACATAGGGGATATACAGCACAGAAACAGGCCATTCAGCCCAACCAGTCTATGCCGGCGTTTATGCTCCACATGAGCCTCCTCCCGTCTTTCCTCATCTAATCCTGTCAGCGTAACCCTCTATTCCCTTCTCCCTCATATGCTTATCCAGCCTCCCGTTAAATGCATCTATACTATTCGCTTCAACCACTCCCTGTGGTAGCGAGTTCCACATTCTCACCACTCTCTGGGTAAAGAAGTTTCTTCTGAATTCCCTATTGGATTTCTTGGTGACTATCTTATATTGATGGCCTCTAGTTATGCTCCTCCACACAAGTGGAAACATTCCCTCTGTATCCACTCTATCAAAATTTTTCATAATTTTAAGGACCTCTATTAGGTCACCCCTCAGCCTTCTTTTTTCAAGAGAAAAGAGACCCAGCCTATTCATCCTTTCCTGATATGTATACCCTCGCATTTCTGGTATCATCCTTGTAAATCTTCTCTGCACCCTCTCCAGTGCCTCTATATCCTTTTTATAATAAGGCGACCAGAACTGTACGCAGTACTCCAAGTGTGGTCTAACCAAGGTTCGATACAGGTTTAGCATAACTTCCCTACTTTTCAATTCTATCCCTCTAGAAATAAACCCTAGTGCTTTGTTTGCTTTTTTATGGCCTTGCTAACCTGTGTCACAACTTTTAGTGATTTATGTATTTGTACTCCTAGATCCCTTTGTTCCTCTACCCCACCTAGACTCGCACCTTCCAGGTGATAAGTGACCTCCCTATTCTTCCTACCAAAATGTACTACCTCACATTTATCTGTGTTGAACTTCATTTGCCAATTATATGCCCATTCTGCAAGCTTATTAATGTCCTCCTGTAATTTGTTGCTGTCCTCCTCAGTATTGACTATCCCGCTCAATTTTTTGTCAACCACAAATTTTCCTAAGTCTAAATCGTTAATGTAAATTGCGAACAGCAGTGGTCCCAGCACTGATCCTTGTGGAACACCACTACCCACCTTCTGCCACTGTGAATAGCTACCCTTTACTCCCACTCTCTGCTTTCTGTCCTGAAGCCAGCCAGCAATCCATTCTGCTATTTGTCCCCTGACCTTATTCATTAGTCTATTATGGGGTACCTTATCGAAGGACTTCTGAAAATCTAGATAAATTACATCGACTACATTACCCTTGTCTATTCTCTCTGTTACCGCTTCAAAAAATTCAATTAGGTTGGTCAAGCAAGACTTTCCCTTTTTAACTCCATGCTATTCATTATTATATTTTTGGTTCCTAAATGTTCTTCTATTCTTTCCTTTAGTAGGGATTCCATTACTTTTCCTATCACCGACTGGTCTATAATTCCCTGGACATGTTCTATCCCCCTTCTTAAATATCAGTATTACGTCAGCTATCTGCCAGTCCTTTGGTACTATACCTTTTTTTAACATATGTGTAATAATGCCTCTGCTATCTCTTCCCTAGATTCTTTTAAAATGTGTGGATGGAATCCATCTGGACCAGAGCTTTTATCCTCTTTGAGTTTGATGAATTTATTTGATATATCCCCTTTTTTATTTTAAGTGCACTTTTTGAAATATTTAAAATTCTTAAGGGGCTTGACTGATTAGATGCTGGGAGGATGTTTCCCCTGGCTGGGGAGTCTAGAACTAGGGGTCACAGTCTCAGAATAAGTGGTCGGCCATTTAGGACTGAGATGAAGAGAAATTTGTTCACTCAAATGGTTGTGAATCTTTGGAATTCTCTACCCCAGAGTGCTGTGGATGCTCAGTCGTTGAGTATATTCAAGACAGAGATTAATAGATTTTTGGATACTAAGAGAACCGAGGGTTATGGGGCTAGTGTGGGAAGCTGGAGTTGAGGTAGAATATCAGCCATGATCTCATTGAATGGCAGAGCAGGCTCGAAAGGCCGAACGGCCTACTCCTGCTCATATTTCTTATTTTCTTATGCTCTTATGTTACATTGTCTTGAACTTATGGCGACTGTAACAATGCACAAGTAACATTTGAGGGTAGATTCAGACAGTTTGCACTCCCAATGTTCTAGCCAAGTCTCAAACTTATGCCCCCTTTTTGGTGAATTTTTGCTCCAGTATCACAGCCTCATTGATTTTGTCCTTTAATTCGCATCAGTAAAGAGAGGGTGAATGTAGTACCCACTGGAAACGCCACGACTTACCTCTATCTTGTGATGATCAACTGTTTCCACAGATTCAGTGTCAATGGCCCAGATATTCCGATCACAGGCCTCCCGCGGGCGGAGGGCTGCGATCTGGAAAAAACTGCGCCCTTACCTGAGGACTCCTGGGAGGCGCACAGTTCCGCTGCTGGGCCTCTCCAAATTGCCGGTGTGCAGGGCCCACGTATCCCAGAGGCGCAGGCGGTTCGCAGCGTCCCTGGGATCACGTGGGCCATGGGGAGCCAATCAAAGAAGGGAATCTCCCTTCATACATTTGACAGGAAGACCTGTCAAATATATGAATGGAGCTCACCCCCAAAACATAGTAAAACTTTAAATAATTTTTTTTTTTTAAATCACATTTTTAAAATGACTTGAAAGTACAAATAAATTAACTATTTTAAACAAAACTTTAAATTTTTGAAAAAAATAATTCAAGTTTTTTACGGGGCTAAAAATAAACTTACCTTTTTTTAAAGTATTTTTAAATGATAAATCAGTGGAATTTTTTTTTTACTTTTTTCAACTCCTATCCTGGTAAAAGCAGGCCTTACACCTGCTTTTACCAGGTGCAAGAATTGTAAGGGTTTTCTGCGGGTGGAGGGTCTCCAAAAAGCGGAACTATCTGCCCACAGAGGCCCTTCTCCAGGGCAGGCGGAGGATCTGTCAAGAGCTTTCTTGACAGATCGGAAATGCCAGTTTCCAGCGCATGCGCAGTGCATGCTTCACCTTTCACTCCCACAACGTTCTACAAATCAATTGCCATCTATACTCCGCAGCTACCCCATCTCTTCCCTCATCGTATTCACCTCCTCAAAAATTCCACCACCTCAAGCCCCTTTGACCCAATTACCACTTCTCAGTACTACACATTACAGCTCTACAATCCCTTATCCACAATTCCGAAATTCGAAAAGCTCTGAAAACCGAAAGTTTTTTCGTGGAGCATCACTCGTGTGCACGACATGACCTGAGTGGCGCCAAACATGACCCGACGCGGCCGATGCTTGACCCACACAGGTGTGAGGCGTCAGTTGTGTCTCAACGCTGCTACCAGTCACACGTGCGTCTGCTGCTCTCTGATATTATTTGTTATTTTGTGATTTTGAGTTTAATTTCACAGTGAAAATGTCAAAAAGAGCTGCAGATACCCCTATGGTTCTGAAATCCAAAAAATTCAGAATTCCGAAACACATCTGGCCCCAAGGGTTTCGGATAAGTGATTGTAGACCTGTATCAACCCTGACACTGCCAGCCTCTCCCTATCTTCAGACACGGGGGGGGGGTGATTTTCATTCAGAAGTCAGGACTACAACTTTTGGGGTTGTAGTCCCGCCTCCATCGAGATGCGGCCAATCCACGCGATTTTAACTTGATTGACCTTGTTGAGCCCGCCCACCCAGCGGGCTCAGCAGGCCAATTAAGGGCCACCCGGCAACAGGTGACATCACAGACTGAAATATCAGTGTTTCACAGCTGTTTGAAGCTGTCAAACACTGACAGTCTGACTTCTAACCTGAGTCCTTCTACACAGACTCAGTTAGAAATCTCACCGGCACAGAAAGCTGCAGGCTGTCACTTTTGACAGATCGCAGCCATTCTGCTTTCTGTGCCGGCTGAGTGATGGACTCCTGAAACCTAGAGGAAGGAAGGCTGAAAAGGTAAGTACAGGTAATTTAAACTCCTTTACACACTTTAGACACACCAAACACACTTACCTTTGCACACATGCACCCATCACTCATCTGAACACCGACATCTCAACCCCTCCAAGTCCTTCAACCCGACGGCCCGACTCCTCTAACTTGGCGTGGTTTGGAGCCGTCGGGAATCCCACACTTCAAGCTTTAAAATAGGGATGAGGCTAAAAACTGCCTGTTAACTAACTGTTAACAGGCAGTTAATTGGCACTAATCCCTTCCCGCCTCAGGTAGGCGGGTCCCAGTGCAATCCTTTGAAACTTACATGGAGGCAGGTTGGGGGCGGGATGGTGTCGGGACCCCCAAATTCGGGACCCTCCAATCCCGACTCCACGGGTCAATGAAAATCGACCCCAGGGAGTCATTTTGACTTTGTGCGATAGTGTAAAATAGGTGATAGCAAATCAGCAGCCTGTTTTACATCTCTCCTGATGTTTTTATCTATTGACTTCACTGTCCCCTTCCTTGGTAGACATTCCTCTAAGTGAGGAGCGCTATACAAATATAAACTGCTATTGTTGCCTCCATTCCAAACGTCCTGAATCATTCAGGAGATGCTTGGCAATGAGATTATATCTCTCGCCTCCTGAGTCAGTTGAAAATTCTCCCATTAAATAGATTTAAAACGTTGGCACTATTTATTTCTCCTGAGGCAGCGCTGACAGAAGCAAAGGACATATGGTAACTGATATGAAGAAAACAGCAATTAAAATGGTTGCTAAGGGCTTGGAGACATTGCAGCCATGTTGGTTGTAGTTTTGGGTGCGCTTCATGTAATATGCTGCCTCACTAAATTTGCAGTATTTCAGTGATGGGCGGACCACCACGAACCCATATTGCGGCTCACAGACTAGCTATGAGCAATGCCACAGGACACCAACTAGTAACATATCACCTGGAGCAACAGATGCAACCACTTCAATTCAAGTCCATAATTTGCCGCCTCGAGCACAGCAGCTTGATCAAAACTCCCTGATGAACAGCCAAAACCTGCTGAAGCTACAAGTGTAACCGCCTGATAACATCTTTTAAAAGTTGAATTATTTACACTCGGGTATTTTATTAGGGTTTTCCAGAGAATCCGAGCCTGAGGCTTGAGAGAAAGCAAATACTGAGGAAAACTGCAGCTCAGCGAAAGTAAGTCTCAAAGCAAGAGAGGCGCCACAGCAAACCTGTTTGAAGTAAGCAAGACATTGTAAAATAACAGTTTATAATATAGCTGTTTGGGTTTTGAATACACAAATCACAACTTGGCTTAATGTCTAGCAGGTTAATTAGTTTCATATTTGAGAGTTGAGATCGTTCTGTGCGCAGTGC
Source organism: Somniosus microcephalus (assembly GCF_052327205.1). NCBI lineage: Eukaryota > Metazoa > Chordata > Chondrichthyes > Squaliformes > Somniosidae > Somniosus > Somniosus microcephalus. The sequence goes on along the minus strand of NC_141000.1, from coordinate 17,769,172 downwards.
ATTTTCTATGTATTTGAGTCAAATTCCTGTCATTAGCCTGTCTATTTTAGATGGATAATAATTTTGAGAAAACAGTTTGAATTTTATATGAACACGTTACCAATGCACTAAAAGTTCTGCACAAGGAGTCTCACCCACGTGTGTTTGCAAAGGAAAATACAGGGTAAATCACCGAAAAAAACACAGGAAAATAGTAGGGGCATCTTGTAGTTTTCGGGCATCCTCCGCCTTCTGCAAACTTAAGCTCATACAAAGTTCTGCTGCCTGTTCCTAATCTGCACCGAGTCCAGCTCACCCATCACCCCAATCCTCACACACCTACATTGGTTCCCACTCCTCCAATACCTCAAACATAAAATTAATCCTGCTTAAACCTCTTCATCGCCTCACACCTCCTATTTCTGTAACCTCCTCAAGCCCTACAGCCCCCAAACTCTCTTCTTCTGACTCTGGCTTCTTGTGCGACCCTCCACCCTCCTCACCCCACCTCACTGGCGGTTGTGCCTTCAGCTGCCTAGGCCCCACCCTCTGGAAATCCCTCCTTCAGCCCCGCTGCCTCTAGCCAAGCTTTTGGTCAATCATCCTAATACCTCCTTTGGCTCAACATCCATTTTATGATCATGGTTGTGTGCGGCACATTGGGACTTTTTCTATTTTAAAAGAATTATATAATTTCATGTTTTGGTTGTTGTAGTTTAAGGGTAGATTTTCACGTGTACAAATGGGCGTAATGAGTGGGAGGCAGTGTCAGGAAATTGGGCAAGGATTCATTTAGCTGGATTCCCATTCACCCTACACTTTAATTTCCAGTCAGCCAAAATGTGAGAAAGCATTATTATCAGATGCAAATATAATTAAATGCACATTTGTTTGCATATGATTTATCAATGTTAGATAAATGGGCCATTTTCACTTTAGCTCAGTTATGACAAGGCATCTAACTGCAAACTAGAGTCCCAGGTAAGTTGACAAGTCAAATTAAAATTAATGACGTAAGTTGCTTTTAAACCACTGCAATCACAGTATTTCATGGTTGAAGTGGCACAAGATGGAAGAAGGCATGACAGGAAGGTCAGTTGGTACCAGAGCCTAACTGCCCATACCCACCATTATACCATCAACCATATCTATAGGCCCTGCCACACAGATCTGCTAATGACCAAAATCAACCCCCTCTACAATCACAGGTTCAGCACAGGGACATTTGCAGAGCTGGCCATTTGCTGTAAGTTCAGGTGTAGCCAAACTTTACCTTTGGGACCTCACTACCAGTGGCATTCAGGGCGACATCTTTCTCTATCTCCTTCCGGGCTAGTTTAAGGATTATCTACATCAATCAATATGCTACTCACAGATGTATCAAACAGATGACTAATGCAGTGGTCTGTTTGGACAGTACCTTCCTCTCCCTTCCCATTGGATAGATGAAGGAAGGATAGGATGTTCTTGCCATGGAGGGGGTGCAGCGAAGATTCACCAGACTGACACCTGGGATGGCAGGAATGACGTATGAGGAGAGATTGGGTCGATTGGGCTTATACTCACTGGAGTTTAGAAGAATGAGAGGGGATCTCATTGAAACTTATAAAATTCTAACAGGACTAGACAGACTAGATGCAGGAAGGATGTTCCCGATGGCGGGGGAGTCCAGAACCAGGGGTCACAGTCTAAGGATAAGGGGTAAGCCATTTAGGACAGAGATGAGGAGGAATTTCTTCATCCAGAGAGTGGTGAACCTGTGGAATTCTCTACCACAGAAGGGAGTGGAGGCCAATTCATTAAATATATTCAAGAAGGAGTTAGATATATTTCTTAAGGCTAAAGGGATCAAGGGATATGGGGAGAAGGCAGGGACAGGGTACTGAGTTTGGATGATAAGCCATGATCTCATTGAATGGCGGAGCAGGCTCGAGGGGCCGAATGGCCTACTCCTGCTCCTACCTTCTATGTTTCTATGTTTCTATAGTAACAGCAGCATGACGTAAATGCCTACGTTCTCCATAATGCTGCATTTCCCAAAATGCTGGCTCCAAGAAACACCTTCCAAACAGCATTTGAACTGCAATATACTGTGTATAATGCTTTTGTGGTTGTATTATGTCTATGTGTTCACGAGTGAGAAGGGAAACAAAACATAATAAGGAAGGTGATAGAGAAAGAAACTTTAAGGAAGGCTGTGGCCCTGAATGCCACTGGCTGTGACATCCCAAAGGTGGAGTTTGGCTACACCTGAACTTACAGCAAATGGCCAGCTCTGCAAATGCCTCTGTGCTGAACCAGCGATTGTAGAGATGGTTGATTTTTGTATGTCTTTTCTGGTACGATCAGTCCTCAGCAAAGCCCTCAGCTTCATCCCCTTATGCCCCACCTCAATGAAGTTCGAGCTCAGCACGATGCTGAGCTCTTTTTCCGTTGCCTTCGCCTCCACGCCCACTTCTTTGGCCAGGAGTCTTCCTTCCCGCACAGTGGACACTTTCTCCTTTCAGAATTCTCATTCCACCTGGACCCCTCCCTCTGTCCTCTTATCCTCTCTTGATCTTCTCATTGGGAACTGCCGGCGTGACGTCGGCCATCTCAATATCTCTGCTCCATTCACTCACTCTAACCTACCTCCCTATGAACTTGCAGCACTCCGTTCTCTCAGGTCCAACCCTGTCATTAAACCTGCTGACAAGGGAGGTGCTGTTGTTGACCTCTACCTTTCGGAGGCTGAACGCCAACTCTCTGATACCTCCTGGACCATGACCCCACCACTGAACATCAAGGCATTGTTTCCCAGACTGTCACTGGCCTCATCTCCTCTGGAGATCTTCCCTCCATGGCCTCCAACCGCATAGTCCCCCAGTCCCTCACAGTCCGCTTCTACCTCCTTCCCAAGATCCACAAACTGGACTGCCCTGGTAAACCTGTTGGCGTAAGAAAACTACTAGGCACTTGGTCTAAGCGTTAAACAAAGCTTTAATCAACTGCTTTACAACATGGAGGTCTAGTTGTGTCCTTCACTAGTTCCTGTTAAGAATGTCCTGCGCAAGCTGGGCCCGTGCCCGAGTATTTATACTCTCCCTGGACAGTGCCACCCGCAGGCCGCTCAGTTGATTCATGTCACCTATCATTTCAGCCTGTTCTTTCCCCATGGAACTGATTTCTTCCTATCTCGACTCTATTTTTTCTCCCCCTTGTCCAGTCTCTTCCCACCTCCACCCACGACTCTTCCGACGTCCTCCACCACTTTAAATGTTTCCAGTTTCCTGTCCCTAACCGTCTCCTTTTCACCATGGACATCCAATCCCTCTACATCTCCATCGCCCACAAGGACGGCCTGAGGGCGCTCCGCTTCATCCTTGAACGGAGGTGCAACCAGTCCCCATTCACCACCACCCTCCTCCACCTGGCTGAAACTGTTCTCAGATTGAACAGCTTCTCCTTTGACTCCACTCACTTCCTCCAAATTATAAGGTGTTGCTATGGGAACCCGCATGGGTCCTAGCTATGCCTGCCTTTTCGTGGGATATGTGCAACATTCTTTCTTCCAGTCCTACTCAGATGTTACCTGATCTGCTGAGTATTTCAGCATTTTCTGGTTCCATAACAAGAGAGGGATGGCTTTATTTCTGAACTTGGAGAAGGTTTACAGCTTCACCACCCCGCACTACCTTAATGCTCTTATAGGCAAGTGTATTCAGGATGTCCTCCTCAAAGGGAATCAAGGGCTTGTAATTTGCAGGCCCTCCTCTAACTAAGGTTTGTTAATTTATATTAGGAACCGTCTTGTACAAGAAAGGAATAGTCTTAAAATGTTGTAAGTTGAAGGAACAGATACAGTGACAAATATGTACACAATCTGCAGGTTCAACCTGTATTTCATGCATTCAGCAGCTATATTGTATCACATTCATTTTCTGCATGAAGTCTTCTGGAAATGTCAGCGTGCCAATGGTTTCAATTGTAAGTTGCAGCTTGAGTCATGGGGGAGAAATTCAGTATCGCCCCGTTTGGGGCGCAATTATCGGCTGGGCGCAAAGTTTAGCGCCTGGCGCTAATTATCGCCTCCGACTGCAAACTTGGCTTCTACCGCCCCTGGAGGTGATTGCAGCACTAAATCAGGCGATACACACCTCTCTTAAGGTGCTAATGCTTCACTGGTTCATTTCTAAAGAAAAAGCGTTTTGTTGTTTAATAAAGCGTGCTAAGCTTGAATAAAGGAGACTATGAAGGTATGAGAGCGGAATTGAGTAGTGTGGATTGGGAAAATAGATTAAAGGGTAAGACGATACATGATCAGTGGTGTACATTTAAGGAGTTATTTTACAACTTCCAAAAAATATATATTCCACTGAGAAGAAAAGGGTGTAAAAGAAAAGACAGCCATCCGTGGCTAAGTAAAGAAATTAAGGATAGTATTCGACTAAAAACAAGGGCATATAAGGTAGCCAAATCTAATGGGAGGATAGAGGATTGGGAAAACTTTAAAAGACAGCAAAAAATAACAAAAAGATTGATTAAGAAAGGGAAGATAGATTATGAAAGTAAATTAGCAAAAAATATAAAAACAGATAGTAAGAGTTTTTATAGTTATATAAAAAGAAAAAGGGTGGCTAAAGTAAATGTTGGTCCCTTAGAGGATGAGACCGGGAAATTAATGGTGGGAAATATGGAGATGGCAAAAACACTGAATGAATATTTTGTATCAGTCTTTACAGTAGAAGACACTAAGAATATCCCAACACTGAACAAACAGGGGGCTATGGGGGGGAGGAGCTAAACACGATCAAAATCACTAAGGAAGTGGTACTCGGTAAAATAATGGGACTCAAGGCGGATAAATCACCTGGACCTGATGGCTTACATCCTAGGGTCTTGAGGGAAGTGGCGGTAGGGATTGTGGATGCATTGGTAATAATTTTCCAAAACTCCCTGGACTCAGCAAAGGTCCCGGCAGACTGGAAAACTGCTAATGTAACGCCCTTATTTAAAAAGGGCAGTAGACAGAAGGCTGGAAACTATAGACCAGTTAGCCTAACATCTGTGGTAGGTAAAATTTTGGAATCCATTATTAAGGAGACAGTAACAGGACATTTGGATAATCATAATTTAATAGGACAAAGTCAGCATGGTTTTATGAAGGGGAAGTCATGTTTGACAAATTTGCTGGAGTTCTTTGAGGAAGTAACATATAGGGTGGATAAAGGGGAACCAGTGGACGTAGTGTATTTAGACTGCCAAAAGGCATTTGACAAGGTACCACACAAAAGATTATTGCTTAAGATAAAAAATCACGGGATTGGGGGTAATATTCTGGCATGGATAGAGGATTGGCTATCTAACAGAAGGCAGAGAGTTGGGATAAATGGTTCATTCTCGGACTGGCAATCAGTAACTAGTGGTGTTCCACAGGGGTCAGTGCTGGGTCCCCAACTCTTTACAATCTGTATTAACGATTTGGAGGAGGGGACCGAGTGTAACATATCAAAGTTTGCAGATGATACAAAGATGGGATGGAAAGTAGTGAGTGAGGAGGACATAAAAAACCTGCAAGGGGACATAGACAGGCTAAATAAGTGGGCAGAGATTTGGCAGATGGAATACAATACTGGAAAGTGTGAGGTTATGCACTTTGGCAGGAAAAATCGTAGAGCAAATTATTATCTTAATGGCAAGAAACTGGAAAGTACTGAAGTACAAAGGGATCTGGGGGTCCTGGTGCACGAAACTCAAAAGGTTAGTATGCAGGTGCAGCAAGTGATTAAGAAGGCCAATGGAATGTTGGCTTTCATTGCTAGGGGGATAGAATATAAAAATAGGGAGGTATTGCTTCAGTTGTACAAGGTATTGGTGAGATCGCACCTGGAATACTGCATACAGTTTTGGTGTCCATACTTAAGAAAAGACATACTTGCTCTCGAGTCAGTACAAAGAAGGTTCACTCGGTTAATCCCGGGGATGAGGGGATGGACATATGAGGAGAGGTTGAGTAGATGGGGACTCTACTCATTGGAGTTCAGAAGAATGAAAGGCGATCTTATTGAAACATATAAGATTCTGAAGGGGTTGGATCGGGTGGATGCGGGGAGGATGTTCCCGATGATGGGTGAAACTAGAACTAGGGGGCATAGTCTTAGAATAAGGGGCTGCTCTTTCAAAACTGAGATGAGGAGGAACTACTTCACTCAGAGGGTGGTAGGTCCATGGAATATGCTGCCCCAAAAAGCTGTAGAAGCTACATCATTACATAAATTTAAAACAGAAATAGACAGTTTCCTAGAAGTAAAGGGAATAAAGGGTTATGGGGAGCGGGCAGGAATTTGGACATGAGTCTAGGTTCAGATCGGTCATGGCCCTCTGGGTAGCGGAGCAGACCCAGGGGCCGTGTAGCCTGATCCTGATCCTATTTCGTGTGTCTAATTCTGTTAGATTCAGGAGATGGTTCTGTGATAGTAGATTGGCAGTTAGGATCAGATCAGCCATGATCTTATTGAATGGCGGAGCAGGCTCGAGGGGCCGATTGGCCTACTCCTGCTCCTATTTCTTATGTTCTTATGTAAATCTAAATTGGGAAAGGTGGTAGTTGCGACATGCCCTGACCTATATTTTCTGCTCACGTGATGCCAGCACCCTAGAATAACCATTTGGCGGAAAGTTCTTCAGAAGTCACTTGCTATCAGGCTCTGCCACTTTCTGCTGCCGTCACCTTCAGGAAGAGTAATAAAAGTGAGATGTTGCAATTGTCAAAGTGACATGCAGTAACACCCAAGTGGCAACATGCATTGGTGTGAATCCCCACATGAATCTGAAAGTAATGATGATTGCTTCATATTAGGGATTTAGGGACATCATCCAGGTCTCGGGCACTGTTTTTATTTATCCAACATTAGAAGGACAGATTTTCCTCTTGTTACACTTGGGTATAAAAAAATCACCCGGGTGCAGCGCATCGGGTAAAATCGGGCAAGCTCAGTTATGTGTTTGCAGTTCTCCCTATCCGATCTTCCTCTGTGCATCGCACCCAGGCAATCATTTACATCCAAGCTCTTCAAGAGGACTATCTGCCCCACAAAATGGCAGCAGTTTGGATAGAGGGGCCATTGGTGAGTACTGGAAACAGGTTTAGGCAGATGATCTCATGCTATTTCTAAACATACTAGATCAAAACATATCCTGGGATGATTTCCTCTGTGTGCTATGTGTTGCACTTATAAAGAATTTTTATCATTCTGCTACACACTGTGCAAACAAAACCATCTTTGCTTATGTCTGCTGGTCCAACTGAACATGCTCAGGAGATTTTTCACGATGCAACATGTGGTGTATGTAACCTGTTCCACCTTAAGAGAACTACCTTAAGAGATGTACTACTTTCTCTTGGCTGCTGTATACTGTAATACCGGTGGTGACCACACCGGTATATAAGTGTTGTGTAGGGATTTGCTGGGCAGTTCAGCCCTGACCTCCGAATAGTAAAGACCTGTTAAAAGTTATTCTTGTTGTCTGTGTCCAGTGATTGATCCTAAGCATAACTGGGACACACAGACTCAACACAACATAAGTTGGAGTACATACAGTGCACCTTAACAAGGTGCAAACTGGTGAGTAAGCACAATGTGTCTGCCTGAAATAAACAGAGTACTTAAGATTCTATAACCAGCAACTTTGAAATTGATGTTAATGCAAATAGTTAATGGTTATTGATGTTTGGACAGTATGAGTGACTACCCATTTTAAACATGAGCATTTTAAGTGGTGGGGACTGTATACCTGAAGCCATAATACCAAAGTATTGTTTCTCCTCGATCTATAACTGTCTACCATTTTAGGAACCAAAAGAGCGTACAAATTACTTATGAATCCCAAAGTTAAACGATTTAGCGAAGCTAATATTATCCCTCTATTGAACTGTTTCAATGCATTTCTGAACAGATTTCAGATTCTTCCACTCTTACAATGAGGGAAAAGAAGGGAGATTTTCCACTTTGCTACAAATAGGGAAATTGCGCATCCTTGGTCTGTGATTGTCCATTCGTTCACTTTAATGGGCTGATGGTCACAGGCTGGTGCTGCACATTTTACTGATACAGGACATGCCAGCGCCACTGAAACGGAAAACTTCTCTAGCATGGTTTAAAAATATTAGGGGGTTGAAAGCTCTGTTACCAGTGCATTGATTAATGTGTCTGCATCAAATTCCTCTGTGTTCTCTTTTTGATCAAGTTATTAACCTGTTTAATATAATTGGGCTAAGAACTTTGTTACAATAGTACAGTACACGGAGGAACTCCAACTTGCAGAATCCTGTTATATTAAAATATACAGTCCAAACCGATATGTGTGGTGGTGTGTGTTGAACAGGGTATAAAAATTCAGGTAGTGGATTGGACAGGCATACGAGAGATGCATAAATAATCACACAAAAGGCCCATAAAATCCTGAATCTTGTGTGTCTGTTAGCTGCCCTTGACACAAGCTCATTGCTAAGCACCTTTCAGGCTCCTAGAATATCCTGTGTCAATATTTTTTATAAATAAATACACAGCTGGTTACACAGTAGCCTCATTGCATGGTACTGTTAATCATTAACTTTCTGCTCAAAGGCGACAGTCTAAATCAATCAATGCATTGCAGGAGGGAGTGCTCTCAGGAATACCTCCCCAAGGACTAGGATGTGGGTCTGTGCCCCTTTAAATTTCCGCACAGTCAAGTGGAGTGGGATGACCTTCATTGCACAGTCACTTAAAGAAAAGCACTGGGACCGATCTTCATCCCCTCTGATGGGTATGAATGGGGCAGTAGCATAATGAAAATCACAGTGCAGCACTTACCTTCCCATTCTGGCTGACACCCGGCCCGCCGCGAAGTAGGCGAGCTCTGCTCCTGCCCGAAACAGGCGGGAGCCTATTTAATGTGTGCAATCCGGGCTATGACGTACATAGGACTCTGATGCAATTACAGGCTTCCAGTGGGTTGAATGTGCAAGCCCCTCTCGGTCGAATTGTATGTAGTGTAGCCAAACCAGAGGTCCTTAAACGGAAAGGCTGGAGGCCGCTCCAAGGTCCCCGCAGGCAAGTTGCAGCAACGACAGTTGTGCAGCCTGAAGGAAGGTGGATGCTCGTCCCGGCTCCTGGGAGTGGGAGTGGGAGAAGAGGTAATTGAAAGAAAGAAAGAACTTGCATTTATATAGCACCTTTCACAAACTCAGAATGTCCCAAAGCACTTTACAGCCATTAAATGAAGCCCTTTTGAAGTGTAGTCACTGTTGTAATGTAGGAAACTCAGTAGTCAATTTGCACACAGTAAGGTGCAACAAATAGTCAGCACCTCCATCAGCGCTGCCCTGGAGTGTCAGCCGAAATGTTGTACTCAAGTCTCTGGGTGGGACTTAAATTCACAACTTTCTGACTCAGAGGCAAGAGTGTTGCCCACGGAGCCACGGCAGGCACCTAACTGGGATCCCTTTTGGATCGAGTTGACTTCAGGATAACATGCAGCTGAAAGATTAAAACCAAGGCAATCGTCATTGGCAGCCTCAGACATCCAATATCTGAGCCAGACAGGTTCATCAAAACAAAAGCAAAATCTACGCATGCTTTATAGATTTCCAGAAGGCTTTCGATTCCATCTGGCACGACGGTTTATTCCTGAAACTTATCAAAAGCGGGGTAGGGGGAAAAACATATGATGTAATTAAATCAATGTATACAAACAACAAATGTGCAGTTAAAATTGGAGACAAACAAACAAAATACTTCCCACAGGGGCGGGGGGTGACGCAGGGCTCGCCAATCTCACCGACACTCTTTAATATTTACATAAATGATTTGGCAAAACTACTTGAACAATCTACAGCACCCGGCCTCACCCTATATGAATCCAAGGTTAAATTCCTCCTCTATGCAGACGACCTGGTTCTGCTGTCACCAACTAAGGAGGGTCTACAGCAGAACCTGGATCTGCTGGAGTCGTACTGCCAGACTTGGGCCCTGACAATAAATCCCCAAAAAACCAAAGTCCTTGTGTTCCAGCAAAGATCCAGACATCAGGGACCCAAAATAAATTTCACACTAGGAACAACCAAAATTGAACAAACCACTAACTACACATACTTGGGCTTAAAAATCAGTTCTACGGGAAATTTCAAACTGGCTGTGAATGAACTGAAAGAGAAAGCAAGAAGGGCTTTCTATGCCATTAAAAAATCAATCCAAATAGAAATCCCAATTAGCATTTGGCTCAAAATTTTCAAATCAGTAATTGAACCAATTGCACTCTATGGCAGTGAAGTGTGGGGACCGCTAACACAACAAGAATTTGCAAAATTGGACAAACACCCAATTGAGATCCTACATGCAGAATTCTGTAAAAGTATCCTCCGGACTCAAAGGAAAACCGTAAACAATGCATGCAGGGCAGAACTAGGCCAATATCCATTAATAATCACTATCCAAAAAAGAGCCACCAAATTTTGGAAACACCTACAAATGAGCAACCCCCAATGCTATCATTACGAAGCCCTGAAATGCCAAGAGAGGACCATAAAGAAGAATACCCTCAGTCAACTAGTCCTGGGACTCAGTGAAGTAACTACTAACACTACTAACAATAACCAGCCCCAGGACAGTGACAGCGTAACACAAAGAATTCGACCCAACACAATCGTCGCTAAGCAAAAGGAAAAATATGTCATATTGGGCAGAAACAACAAAAACCCAAAGCAAACTCAATTGCTACTTGGCCCTAAACAGACAATACAACATGGCTGATTACCTGACCATGGTAAAGGATAGCAAACTGAGAAAAACCTTGACAATGTACAGACTTAGTGAACATAGCCTGGCGATCAAAAAAGGTAGACACAGGCAGACTCGGCTACCAAGAGAGGACAGGATATGCTCTCACTGCAGTCAGGGAGTGGTGGAGACAGAGATGCACTTCCTCACAGCTTGTAGAAAATATCAGGGCATAAGGGAGAACTTCTACCCAAAATTCACAAAAATATGCCCGGAATTCAGAAATTTGAAGGACGACCAAAAACTCCCATACCTACTAGGGGAAGAGAGAAATTGTGTAACACTAGCGGCACACTATGTTACAGCTTGCCATAAACAGAGGGACAACCACTAAATATAAGAAAAGAGTATATATAAATTATACGAAAGTATATTTATACACTCAGGGATATATCTGTTTATACACTGTATGGATAGATCTGTATTTTTGTGTACAAACATGAATGTTTTTCGATGCTTTGGCAACATAAGATGTAACTTGTCATGCCAATAAAGCGATTTGAATTGAATTGAATTGAATCTTCCCAGCTATCACCTGTCTCCCCGTGTCACTGCCAGCTCAGCTTCCTGAAGGAGCAGGCAGGTTTGCCGCGCCCCTCCCCGATCAGTAAACATACTGTGCTGGAAATGGGGTGGGCAGCTGGCCTATCAAATTAAAGTGAGGACCATGGCTGTGAAGGTGGATCGGGTCTCTCATCAGTGACATCGGGCAGGCCTCCCGATTACTATTCCCACTGCTCACCCGATATGTGCCCACAATGAAAATCGGGCCCAGCTTGTGCATACACAAAATGGCTCTGAATCCACATATGTGAACAGAAGAGGGTTCCAGCTGCACGTGCGGCCAGTTTTTTAAATGCAGCAAAACAAAAACTGGGCTTTTACCCTCAGCTTTTTGATTATCACAACTATAGGACACCAATTCCCCCAAAAGTAGACTGTCTGGTTCAAACTCTTGGCAGGTGATCGGCCCTAAGGTGGGGTCCAGGAACTTCAGAGTTGGCTGTGTTATGAGGATCGTTCAACTAATAAGGAAATACCTCCAACCTGGAAATCTGACATTAAAACAGAAAAGAAATGATCACAGAGTATGCTGGGAATGCACAATAGATTATTCAGCATCTGTGAAGAGAAAAGACTGTACATACTCAAAACATCATAACTACCTCTATTATATAATGATGACGCCAATACGCCTCTTGATACCAATGTGTGTCACAAAATGAAGGATTTCCTCTTAAGAACAGCTGAAACATAATTATTGGCTACTTTTTCTTTCACTCGTGTTCCCCAGAGATCTTATGAGAGATTGACTGAGGAGCTGTGTCTTCGCTGACATCGATGCACTAAGTTGGTACGGTAGTGTAGTGGTTATGTGGCGGTGGAAGCATAGGGAGCCAACAGTTCATCTTCCCTACAGATTGCCCAACAGCTACCGATCCAGAAATTGCCCTAAAATGGGCGTGATGATCTTGGAAGATCTGAGACAGAGTATCTCACGATAATGATGGGATTCAGCTTCAGCATAGGAACATAGAACAGGAGTAGGCTATTCAGCCCCTCGAGCCTGTTCCGCCATTCAATGAGATCATGGCTGATCTGTGGTCTAACTCCATATATCCACCTTTGGCCCATATCCCTTCATACCTTTGGTTAACAAAAATCTATCAATCTCCGATTTAAAATTAATTGATCTAGCCTCAATTGCCATTTGCAGAAGAGAGTTCCAAACTTCTACCACCCTTTGTGTGTAGAAGTGTTTCCTAATTTGACTCCTGCAAGGTCTGGCTCTAATTTTTAGATTTTGCCCCCTAGTCCTAGAATCCCCAACCAGCGGAAATAGTTTCTCTCTCTCTACCCTATCTGTTCCCCTTAATATCCTGAAAACTTCAATCAGATCACCCCTTAACCTTCTAAATTCTAGGGAATACAACCCTAAGTTGTGTAATCTCTCCTCGTAACTTAACCCTTGAAATCCGGGTATCATTCTAGTAAACCTATGCTGCACTCCCTCCAAGACCAATATATCCTTCCCAAGGTGTGGTTCCCAGAACTGCTCACAGTGCTCCAGGTGTGGTCTAACCAGAGTTTTGTACAGCTGCAGCATAACTTCTGCCCCCTTGTACTCTACGGCTCTAGGTATAAAGGCCAGCATTCCATTAGCCTTTTTGATTATTTTCTGTACCTGTTCATGATATTTTAATGATCTATGTACCTGAACCCCAAAGTCTCTTTGGACATCCACTGTTTTTAGCCTTTCAACATGGAGATTCATTATGGGTGGTGGTAGATTAATTCTTGGTGGTCTAGGATCTCTATGTTTGTTTTGAGATGTTTGTACGATATGGTACGGTACTATATGAAAGTTTTTTCTTTCTTTGGTGAAGTTGTGTTCCCTGGCAGCCAAGGCAGAATTTCACACCACCAAATCTCAGAAGGTTAGACTGTAACAAGCCCCAAACGGCTCACACACTGCTCCTCAGAAGACATGGGCTGATACTAATGGGAAGTTACCAATACTTTGTGATCCATACTTTCCGCACTGTTTCCAGTGCAGCATTGGCACTGGGTGGCACTTTAACATTTTGAGGGCTGCAAATTGTTGTAGTGTAGGAATGTCTAGTTCCTAACAAGAGACTGAGGTCGACTCAGGCGATCAACAAACGATGTTTAATATAAAACAAACTGAGTTTAACAAACCAATGCACGAGAACTACGAAAACAGGTCTAGTCAGTTCGGAGGCTCCATGAGGACTGCTTGGGCGGTCCCATGGCTGGCGTCATGACGTCATCACGTTTTTCCCGCTGAAGGGGGATCACGTGATGAACGGCATGACGTCATCGCGTTTGCCTGCGCTCTTAAAGGGACCGCGCTCTGTACATGCAAACAGTATATACAAAGATACAGACTCAGGTTGTAGTTAACACACTGTTAAAGGGAATTATATACATTTGATCGGAGTCCCTTAGTGGCTCCGCCACATGCGCCCCCCCAGAATTGTCTTTAACGGAAAAAGTGAAACGGCGAGGAGGCCTGACAAGCCTGTCAGAGCGACTTCTGTACAGTTGGAGTGGAAGCTGCTGGACGGCGGGCGGGCTGGCGGGCGGTGGCACTTGATCTGGCACGGCGACTGTGGGCGGTCGGCCACGTTTTGGCTGCTGTGCGGTCTCGACCAGGCGGTCAAGGTCCAAGTGTGCCGGCTTCAACCGGTCAACCGAAATGTGGTCTGGTTTACCTCCGATATCCACCGAGAAAGTTTTGTCTCCCGGCTCTAGCACGCGGAAAGGACCAGTGTAAGGAGCTTTGAGCGGATCCCGATGAGCGTCGTGGCGGATGAACACATATTCGGCGTTCTTCAGCTCTGCTGGGACATGGGAGTTCTAAAAGCCGTGATGCGACATTGGTACTGGTGCAAAACACCTGGCTGCCTCCTGGTGGCTGATGAGTTGATTGGATGCGGACCATGGCTCTGTTGGAGTCGGAAGGAAATCACCTGGTACGCGTAGCGGTTGGCCATAGATGAGCTCTGCCGAGGACGAGCGAAGATCTTCCTTGGGTGCCGTGCGAAGACCCAACAGGACCCATGGTAGCCTGTCCACCCATCCAGCGCCTTGGAGGCTGGCCCTCAGTGTGGCTTTGAGTGACCTGTGAAACCGTTCGCACAGGCCTTTCACCTGTGGATGGTAGGCTGTGGTGCGATGGAGCTTGATGCTGAGCCCCTGAGCCACAGCGTACCAGAGCTCAGAGGAAAATTGCGGTCCACAATCAGAAGAGATGTCCGCCGGTACCCCGAAACGGGCGACCCAAGAGGAGCTGAATGCCCTGGCTACGTCTGCCGAAGTGGTGGATGACAAGGGAACTGCCTCTGGCTATCTAGTGGTGCGGTCTACCATCGTAAGGATGTGTATAAACCCATGAGAAAGTGGAAGTGGCCCCACCAGGTCCACATTCACGTGATCGCACCGTCGCTCCGGAACAGCGAAGGTAGCCAATGGAGCTTTGATATGACGCTGCACCTTGGCCTTTTGGCAGACCATGCAGGTGTTGGCCCAGTCGTGGACATCCATATGCATGCCCCGCCAAACGAACTTGGACGACATCAGCCTTTGCGAGGACTTCATGCCCGGATGTGACAGCCCATGTATGGTGTCAAACACTTTCCGGCGCCAGGCGACCGGCACGATAGGGCGAGGATCTGCTATGGAGACGTCACAAAGTAGCGTGGTGCCTGCGGCGTGGAATTTGACGTCGGCCGCTTGGAGGCTAGAGGGGCTGGTTTGGTAAGCTTGCACCTCTGGATCCAAGGCTTGATCCGCAGCCATGAGGGCATAGTCGATGCCGAGCTGGACTGCCTGAACGGTCGCGCGGGAGAGGCAATCCGCCACCAGGTTGTCTTTACCGGCCATGTGCTGAATATCAGTTGTGAACTCAGAGATAAACGTCAACTGACGTTGTTGTCGGGCTGACCACGGTTCGGCAGTCTTGGCCATAGCGAACGTTAGTGGCTTATGGTCTACAAAAGCAGTGAAAGGACGTTCCTCCAGCAAGAACCAGAAATGGCGGATGGCCAGAAAAAGAGCCAGCAACTCCCGGTCGAAAGTGCTGTACTTCCGCTCGTTTCGCCGTAGTTGACGGCTGAAGAACGCCAGCGGTTGCCACGTTCCATTTACCCACTGTTCCTGCACTGCGCCGATGGCGTAGTCTGACGTGTCGGTGGTGAGGGCGATGGTGGCACCTGGCAGCGGGTGCGCCAGCATGGTCGCGTTGGCGAGGGGGCTTTTTGTGTCAACGAACGCCCGGTCCATGTCGACCGTCCAGCTTACCGGATCCTTGCCAGACTTGCCCTTGAGGGCCTCATACAGGGGCTGCATGAGAAGAGTTGCCTTAGGCACGAAGCGGTGGTAAAAATTTACCATCCCGAGGAACTCCTGCAGGGCCCTGATGGTCTGCGAGTGTGGAAAATATGTTACTGCCTCCACCTTCATTGGCAAAGGAATTGCGCCGTCCGATGTGATGCGATGGCCCAAGAAATCAATCTGTTGCAGGCCGAACTGGCACTTGGCTGGGTTGATGATCAGGCCGTGTTGGCTGAGGCGTCTAAAGAGGGTGCGTAAATGGCAGATGTGCTCCTCTTTGTTAGGACTGGCGATGAGGATGTCGTCGAGGTAGATGAAAATAAACTTGAGGTCCCGAAGTACGGAGTCCATCAGGCGCTGGAAAGCCTGCGCAGCGTTCTTCAGTCCAAACGGCATCCACAGAAATTCGAAAAGGCCGAATGGGGTGATGACTGCAGTTTTCGGGACGTCTTGCGGGTGCACGGGGACCTGGTGGTAGCCCCAGACAAGATCGACTTTGGAAAAAATGGTATTTCCTGCCAAATGGGCAGAGAAATCTTGGATATGAGGAATCGGGTACCGATCAGGAGTAGTGGCGTCGTTTAGGTGTCGGTAGTCGCCGCATGGCCGCTATCCACCGCCAGGTTTCGGGACAATGTGTAGAGGCGAAGACCAGGGACTATTCGACCGGCGAATAATCCCTAACTGTTCCATCGTGGCGAACTCTGCTTTCGCAACCGCGAGCTTGCCAGGTTTGAGGCGCCGGGCCCGTGTGTAGACCGGGGAGCCAGTAGTGGTGATGTGATGTTCGACACCATGCTTCGTGGCCGTGGAGGAGAAGGTGGGTCTGGTCAGGTCTGGGAAATCTCCTAGCAAGCGAGCGAACTCATCCGGAGGTGGGAACGCACAGGAGACGGTGTGCGACATGGCATTACTTCGGTGGCAAGGGATGGAGTGGAACGTGGCCACATTGATTAAACGGCGGTGCCTTACATCAACCAGGAGGCTGTTGGCGCACAAGAAATCTTCACTGAGGATGGCTTGCGAGACCTTGGCCGTGATGAATTCCCAGCAAAACCGCTGGCCGCCGAAACACACCTGGAGCTGCCGTCTGCCGAAGGTCCGAATAGCCCCGCCATTAGCCGCCTCGAGGGAGAGGCCGTGCCTCCCAGCCTGTATATCAAAATTTGACGCGGGTAGGATGCTACACTGCGCCCCGGTGTCGCAGAGGAAACGTCGACCAGAGAGGGAGTCGGTGATAAAAAGAAGCTTTCCAACATTTCTGATTGCCATCGCAGCCGCGAGGCGCCCGTTAGAGCCGATCCTCTTTTGCCAAAGTTGATGGGTTTTTTTGGGCGAGAAGCTGCAGGGAGGGCGGCAACATCTTGCTTTCGCGCCAAAACGGGCGTGGTAGAAGCACAACCCCGCAGGTTGAGGAGCTGGGACGGCGTCTGTGGGGGATGGGTGCCTCGTGGCAACGCAGTACTGCTGCGTCACCGCGAAGATCTTATCTGCTTCAGCAGCAAGCGCTGCGCAGTCTGTGACTTCGGATCGGGCCAGGGCAGCTTGTACTGGCTCCGGTAACTGACTGAGGAAGAGCTCCCTAAAGAGGAAGCCTTCCGGTTCGGAGCCAAGGAGCATGAGCATTTGGCTCATGAGCTCAGACGGCTTGCAGTCCCCGAGGCCGGGCATAGCGAGCGGTCGGCGGGCACGCTCCGCCTTCGTGAGCCCGAAGACCTGTAACAACCACGCCTTGATAGTTTCATACTTGCGGTCGGCCGGGGGGTTCTCAAGCAGGCTGACGATCCGCGAGGCGGTGGCGCTGTCGAATGCGGATACCACGTAAAAGTAACGGGTCTGATCCGCAATGATGTTCCGTAGTGCAAACTGGGCTTCGACCTGGACGAACCACAAGGTCGCTTGTTGCTCCCAGAATTGCAGTAGCTTCAATGCAATGGTGTTTGTTTCCATGCTTCGTTCCTTCTGCGAAAACCGTTCGCAAAAGTCGGGGTCACCAATGTAGGAATGTCTAGTTCCTATCAAGAGACTGAGGTCGACTCAGGCGATCAACAAACGATGTTTAATATAAAACAAACTGAGTTTAACAAACCAATGCACGAGAACTACGAAAACAGGTCTAGTCAGTTCGGAGGCTCCACGAGGACTGCTTGGGCGGTCCCGTGGCTGGCGTCATGACGTCGTCACGTTTTTCCCGCCGAAGGGGGATCACGTGATGAACGGCGTGACGTCATCGCGTTTGCCCGCGCTCTTAAAGGGACCGCACTCTGTACATGCAAACAGTATATACAAAGATACAGACTCAGGCTGCAGGTAACACACTGTTAAAGGGAATTATATACATTTGATCGGAGTCCCTTAGTGGCTCCGCCACAGTAGAACCTGTTTATGCTGATGCTGCCTGGAGATATTATGAACAATGGTAATAAGGAAGAGCAGTATAGGAGTGGCAAAAAACATAGAGCTTGCGTGCACAATGCTCCAAGGGTAACTTAGAACAAAATAACAGAAGTATACCAGTTACCAGCATCAGCCAATGCTGAAAGGTGTGATTTACTTTGGAGCCTGCAGCCGAGAGAAGCTTTGAAGAGCGATTACACAACATACAATAATGAGTTTTGTTCTGAGTTAAGGTCACGGGATTGCCAATGGGCATTCCCCTGTTTTAATGGAGGAGAAGGACCAGTTCAAGAGGGAGGAAAGGAGAGCTAGACAACATTTGAAGATGATGTGTGTTACAATATATCACCCCCAGCAACCCCTACCAATGAATTTATAGGCCACACAGATCACATAGGATTACATCGGATTACACAGGATATGCAGCACAGAAACAGGCCATTCGGCCTAACCAGTCCATGCCTGAGTTTAAGCTCCACTCAAGACTCCTCCCGTCTTTCCTCATCTAAATCTATCAGCGTAATCCTCATATGCTTGTCCAGCCTCTCCATAAATGCATCTATACTATTTGCATTAACCACTCCCTGTTCCACATTCTCACCACTCTTTGGGTAAAGAAGTTTTTTCTGAATTCCCTATTGGATTTCTTGGTGACTATCTTATATTGATGGCCTCTAGTTTTGCTCTTCCCCACAAGTGGAAACATTCTCTCTGTATCCACTCTATCAAAACCTTTCATAATTTTAAAGACCTCTATTACGTCACCCCTCAGCCTTCTTTTTTCAAGAGAAAAGAGACCCAGATATGTATACCCTCGCATTTCTGGTATCATCCTTGTAAATCTTCTCTGCACCCTCTCCAGTGCCTCTATATCCTTTTTATAATATGGCGACCAGAACTGTACGCAGTACTCTAAGTGTGGTCTAACCAAGGTTCGATACAGGTTTAGCATAACTTCCCTACTTTTCAATTGTATCCCTCTAGAAATAAACCCTAGTGCTTGGTTTGCTTTTTTTATGGCCTTGTTAACCTGTGTCGCAACTTTTAGTGATTTGTGTATTTGTACTCCGAGATCCCTTTGTTCCTCTACACCACCTAGACTCGCACCCTCCAAGTGATAAGTGACCTCTCTATTCTTCCTACCAAAATGTAATACCTCACATTTATTTGTGTTGAACTTCATTTGCCAATTATTTGCACATTCTGCAAGTTTATTAATGTCCTCCTGTAACTTGTTGCAGTCCTCCTCAGCATTGACTACCCTCCCCAATTTGGTATCATCTGCAAATTTAGAAATTGATTCCAATGTCTAAATCATTAATGTAAATTGTGAACAGCAGTGGTCTCAGCACTGATCCTTGTGGAACACCACTACCCACATTCTGCCACTCTGAATAGCTACACTTTACTCCCACTCTCTGCTTTCTGTCTCGAAGCCAGCTAACAATCCATTCTGTTACTTGTCCCCTGACTCCGCATTCTCTGACCTTATTCATTAGTCTATTATGGGTTACCTTATTGAAGGCCTTTTGAAAATCTAGATAAATTGCATCTGCTACACTACCCTTGATTACTCTCTCTGTTACCTCTTCAAAAAATTCAATAAGGTTGGGCAAGCAAGATTTTCCCTTTTGAAATCCATGCTGACTATTCATTATTATACTTTTTGTTTCTAGATATTCTTCTAATCTCTCCTTTAGTAGTGATTCCATTATTTTTCCTACCACCAATGTTAAGCTGACTGGGTTATAATTCCCTGGACATGTTCTATCCCCCTTCTTAAATATAGGTATTATGTTAGCAATCCACCAGTCCTCCGGCACTACACCTTTTTCTAACGAATTATTAAATATGTGTAGTAATGCCTCTGCTATCTCTTACCTAGATTCTTTTAACATATGTGGATGCAATCCATCCGGACCAGGGGTTTTATCCTCTTTGAGTTTGATTAGTTTATTTAATATATCCCTTTTTTAATTTTATATGCACTTATCTCATTACTCATCTCATCATCCAATGTCATGTCCACCTGTTCTATCTCCCTGGTAAATACTGAAGCGAAATAATGATTTAATATTTCTGCCATCTCGCTATCGTTACCTGTGGTATTGTCCTGTCTATCCCTTAATGACCCTATTCCCATCCCAACCTTCCTTTTTTTATTGATGTGCCTGTAAAATATTTCGCTATTTTGTTTTATGTTCCTTGATAATTTAATTTCATAGTTCCTCTTTGCCTTCCTAATTGTTTTTTTGACTTCTCTCCAAATCCCTTCATATTCTCTCTTATCATGCACTCCTCTGCTGTCTGTACCTAATGTATGCCTCTTTCCTTACCCTCAATTGTTCCTTTATGTCTTTATTTATCCATGGAGTCTCATTAGTGTTTAGCTTGTTCTTGCCTTTTAGCGGAATATATTTTTCCTGCACTCTGTTGAACACCATTTTAAATGTTTCCCATTGTCATTCTACATCGTTGTTTGCCAATATTGTTGCCCATTTTATCTTCCCAAGTTCTATTCTCAGCCCCTCAAAATCAGCTTTTCCCCAAACTATTAACCTGGTTTCTGTCATACTTATGTCCTTCTCTATTATCATCTTAAAGCATATTATATTATGGTCACTATTGCCTATATGTTCCCCTACTTTTACTTCTCTTATCTGCTCAGGTTCATTCCCCATTATTAGATCCAATAGCGAATCCTCCCTTGTTGGGCTTTTTACATATTGGGTGAGAAAGGTGTCCTGTAGACATTGTAGGAACTCCATTCCCTTATCCAATTTACCTACCTCTTCTGTCCAATTAATATTGGGGTAGTTGAAATCCCCCATGATTATTATTCTATGTTTTTTTACTAATTTCTCTAATTTGTCTGTATATTTCTTCCTCCACCTCCCTTCCACTATTATATGGTCTGTAGACTACACCTATTAGTGTGATTGATCCTTTATTATCTTTTATCTCTATCCATATGGATTCTATTTTTGTCTTGCTGATATCTACGTCCCTTTTTTCTACTGCCATTATGTTATCCCTAATAAGCACAGCTACTCCACTGCCCCCTTTTCCCTCTCTCTCTTTTCTAAATATGTTGTACCCCGCAATGTTTAATTCCCAGTCCTGAATTTTCTGTAGTCATGTCTCAGTAATCCCCACTATGTCTGGTTCCTCCCAACGCATGATTGCCTCCAGCTCCCCTGTTTTATTTTGGACACTGTGTGCATTGCTGTACAGGCAATTTAAATCATTTTGATAGGATTTCCACTTACTTTATGTTTAACCATCTTTTTAGACTCCTGTTCTATAACTCTATTTGCTTCCTTGCCGTCAATGTCCTCCCTTACTTTATTCTTTCCTATGCTCACTTTTCCTGTTTTGTTTATATTTAGGCTGCTTACGTTTCTTGTAGACCCCTTCCCCCTTCTTACTAGTTTAAAGCCTTTGCCACCTCCCTATTTACCCTTTTGTCTAGGACACGGGTCCCATCCCGGTTCAGGTGGAGCCTGTCCCATCAGTACAGCTCCTTCCTGTCCCAGAACTGGTGCCAGTGTCCCATGAAAAGGAACCCCTCTTTCCCACACCAGCCCTTTAGCCACGTGTTAATTTATCTGATCTGTCTGTTTCTATGCCAATTTGCATGTGGCTCAGGCAATAATCGAGAGACTATTACCCTCAAGGCCCTGCTTCTTAATTTAGAGCCTAACTCCTGAAACTCTTTCAGCTGAAGATTTTACTGAGAAACTACACAAGAGTGTGTATCACCAAAGGTGCTACAGAGGAACTGTGCTAGCTTTAGCATGGGGATATACGGCCAAGATCATCTGCTTGGACAGTTCTGCCTGTGGCTTTGAAAGTTACCATTGACCTCATTTTATATGCCACTGACTCAATTTAAGCAGCTATGGGGAATCGATGTACCACCACCCAGGATGCTATCCAATATCCATTACTCAGTTAACTGATACACTCAATAAATGAGCTGAGTAAATCACTAAGTTTGACATGACATCAAGGCAGTAGCGTGACGTCCGTTCTCCCTAAGCTCTTCAAGGAAGATAGTCATGCTATCTTAATAGAACATCCTCATAAAATGACCTCAGAGTGTGCATTGTAGAGATTCACGTACCTCTGCTAAACAGGATCGAGTGCAAACCAATATGGTGGGTATATGTGTTTACTCGGAGTTTAGGATGACATATAACACACTAGTAATACAGCAAAAACATACGACCGTGACAAGCAGCTGGTATCGGACCCGATCGGACAGACAGCTGGCGTGCATGAACAGTTCTCTGACTTGTGGCCTCTCTTCCTTTCATCTAGAATTGGTGAGCATGGGATCACTCTCGATAAGCCCAACCTTTGCTTAGCTCTCTCCTCCGCCGTCTGTGTGGGCAAGCCCTCAGGATGTTACTTTTATTCTCTTTTTAGGGGTGGGCCTGAGGCCAAATTATTGACAAGACATTTAACCTATAGAGGCTCCCCATAAACCTCAGTACCCAATTGGGCATCAAGTTCTTTGTCTCAATTCTTGGATGAAAACCCTCCCCTGAAGGTGTCTCATGATCTCATCCAATTTGTCTTACTGTTTAATCTTTCTGAAAGTTCTTCCTTTGGAACTCGTGTCTTATCTCCCTGGTCCCTATCCTCCCAGGTACAATTGGTACTCGGCCTGGCCTTGCACCCTGTCAATCAAGAGGCCCAAGCCAGAGCTGTCCCACTTCAGCCAGTCGTTATCTCACGTTATTCTATGTCTTTCTATATTAATTAATTTTTAATTATCTCCACAAGGTGGAGACATTGAACAAATATTTTGAAGACACTAAAAGCATCCCAATAATAAATCAAGGGGCTATTGGGGTGGGGGGGGGGAGGTTAGGACTTAAAACAATCACTATCACTAGAGAGAAAGTACTAGACAAACAAATGGGACTAAAGATGGACAAGTCCCCGGACCCGTTGGCCTGCATCCTAGAGTCTTAAAAGAGGTGGCTGCAGAGATAGTGGATGCATTGGTTGTAATCTACCAAAATTCCCTGGATTCTGGAGAGGTCCCAGCGGACTGGAGAACCGCAATTATAATGCCCCTATTTAAGAAAGGAGGGAGACAGAAAGCAGGCAACTATCGACCAGTTAGCCTAACATTTGTCATTGGGAAAATGCTGGAGTCCATCATTAAGGAAGTGGTAGCAGGACATTTAGAAAATCATAATATAGTCAAGCAGAATCAGCATGGTTTTATGAAAGGGAAATCATGTTTGACAAATTTGCTGGAGTTCTTTGAGGATGTAACGAGCAGGGTGGATAAAGGGGAACCAGTAGATGTTGGCCCTGAAATTAGGATCGGGGGCTTGCCGCGCGTGCAAGCCCCCGATGTGCACTCGCCCGGCACGCCGACATCTGAAGCCCGGGCCTGCTTGCATTTCCTGTCACTGGCCCGGTTCAGATGTCGGCGCGCTGTGCTTACCTGATCCAGCGGCGTAGTTAGTGCAATGTGCCAGCTGTGATCAGGTGAGCACTGTGCAGCCAATCAGGGGAGGGGAAACTTCATTCATGAGTTTGAGAGTAAGAACTGTCAAACTCATGAAAAGTATGGGCTGCCAAAACACTACTTAAACTTTAAATAAAATTTTAAAAAACATCCCACTGATTATATTAACTATAAATAAGTTTAAAAAAATATTTTAAACAATTAGTCAAATTTTTGAAAAAAGTAAATTTTTAAAAAATAGGGTCTAAAACTAAACTTACCTTACTGTAAATTCTTTAAAAATAATAAACCTGTGGAAAAAAATGTTCTAAATTGTACTAAAAGCCCACTTACCTGTAAAACTAAGTACTTACGTCTGGTTTTTCCACGCGTAAAAACCGGAGGCCTTTACACTCGGGCAACTCTGAAAAAAAAAAGGAATTTCAGCACGCACGCGCTGCATCACAAGTCGCAAGCGTTCTGCCTCTTAACCCTTTGGGTCAGAGGACAGGAAATGCTGGTTTTCAGCGCATGCGCTGTGCATGCTGAAAACCGGCAATTCCTCCGGGCACACGCGTGAGTACCCCGTCCGTACTCACGCGTTGTGACAGGAATTACTGGGCCGTTATGTATTTGGATTTCCAGAAGGCATTCGATAAGGTGCCACATAAAAGGTTACTACACAAGATAAGAGCTCACGGGGTTGGGGGTAATATATTAGCATGGATAGAGGATTGGCTAACTAACAGAAAACAGAGAGTCGGGATAAATGGGTCATTTTCAGGTTGGCAAACTGTAACTAGTGGGGTGCCGCAGCGATCGGCGCTGGGGCCTGAACTATTTACAATCTATATTAATGACTTGGATGAAGGGACTGAGTGTAATGAAGCCAAATTTGCTGATGATACAAAGATAGATGGGAAAGCAAATTGTGTGGAGGACACAAATAATATCCAAAGGGATATACAGTAGATAGGCTAAGTGAGTGGGCAAAATCTGGCAGATGGAGTTTAATGTGGGAAAATGCGAGGTTATCCACTTTGGTAGGAAAAATAAAAAAGCAAATAATTATTTAAATGGGGAGAGATTACAAAATGCTGAGGTGCAGAGGGATCTGGGTGTCCTTGTACATGAATCACAAAAAGTTAGCATGCAGGTACAGCAAGTAATTAGGAAGGCAAATGGAGTGTTGGCCTTTATTGCAAAGGGAATGGAGTATAAAAGTAGGGAAGTCCTGTTACAACTGTACAGGGTGTTGGTGAGACCACACCTGGAGTACTGTGTACAGTTTTGGTCTCCTTATTTAAGGAAGGATATACTTGCATTGGAGGCAGTTCAGAGAAGGTTCACGAGGTTGATTCCAGAGATGAAGGGGTTGTCTTATGAAGAAAGGTTAAGCAGGTTGGGCCTATACTCGGAGTTTAGAAGAATGAGAGGGGATCTTATTGAAACATATAAGATTCTGAAGGGGCTTAACAAGGTAGATGCAGAGAGGATGTTTCCCCTCATGGGGGAATCTAGAACTAGGGGGCATAATTTCAGAATAAGGGGGCACCCTTTTAAGTCGGAAATGAGGAGGAATTTCTTCTCTCAGAGGATCGTGAATCTTTGGAATTCTCTTCCCCAGAGAGCTGTGGAGGCTGGGTCATTGAATATATTTAAGGTGGAGATAGACAGATTTTTGAATGATAAGGGAGTCAAGAGTTATGGGGAGTGGGCAGGGAAGTGGAATTGAGGCCAAGATCAGATCAGCCATGATCTTATTGGTTCGAGGCTCGAGGGGTCAAATGACCTACTCCTGCTCCTATGTCTTATGTTCTTATGTAAGTAGTTCTGCTAAACAAACTCAAAATTCTACCTTAGCATTAATGGAGGAAACATGGGTTGGGCCTTCATTGGCCAAATTAAAGATACATTAACAAAGTCAAAACCCTAACTTACAACCAACAGATATAACAGGCAAGGCCTTCCTGTGGCCCCTGTGTGGAATGTTTATGCCTCATCTAATCTAACTGAAGACATTTTGTCTCAAAATCTAATACGAACCTCCAGGAAAACTAAACTTATACATTAACCCCTTACTTGTCGCGAGCAGAAACATACAATCATTTAATCACAGTATTATTCACGTAGCCATATACATTTTTAGGCACCCCTAGTTTCTAACAGCATATAGGTACAATGTTCCTCAAACATCCTTTTCAGTGAATACCTATGAGATCTGCATCCTACAACTACAGCGTCATGCTCTATGAATCACCTGCTGCTACATCCTCACTTACATTATCTATCGCACCCAGGTGAAAGTATCTGAGCCAGTGCAAGGCAATGAGAAAACAAGTGTCATATGATGTGACATCGAGGAAATTAGGGCAGAGGAACGTGTGGGCCTATCCTGCGCCAGGGACTTTTCTGTACTGATACTCATTATTCTCCTCCTCTTCTTCATCATCATCATCACCATCATTATCCATCATCATCATAGTCCACCAGAAATAATTTTCTTTCTTTCTGCTGTTCCTCTGATTCATCATCCTCTTTCCCCTGTTTGCTGCAATGAATCTGCAGAAAAGGAGGGCATAAGCCAAGAATGAGTGCGCAGAACCCCTTGAGCTGAAGGGGAAAGTGAAGGGTGAGGAAGATACTGGTTGTTTGCTGTTTCACGGGAATGACAAGGTGGCAGGTGGACAACAGTAAGGAGATCAACAGAGAGGCGATCAGCAGAGAGGAGATCAGCAGAGGGACCAGGTTCGCAGGAGGCACTGCCCACATAACAGGGTGTACAGACAGAGGGTCAACTTCCTAGACCTTTCGAAAGAACAATGCTTCCACAAGCTCAGATTGACACAACAGGTGGTCGCACACATCTGCAGCCTCCTAGAAGAAAAGCTGCTACCTGCTGGACCTGCTGACCACACATTACCAGTGGCTGGGAAAGTCGCCATCGCCCTCAATTTCTTTGCCTCTGGCTCCTCGCAGGACGCCACTGGAGACATATCCAGGATCTCCCAGTCAGCTACACATAAATGCTTAAGGCGGGTGACTGATAGATTGTTGGCCAGGGCTGCGAGTTATGTCAACTTCCCCTGCAATGACAATAGCCAGAATGATAGGGCACTTGGATTTGCATCTCTGGCTGGCTTCCCACAGGTACAGGGTGCCATTGATTGCACACACATAGCAATTTGAGCACCACCACATCAACCAGGAGAAGTCGTCATCTGCAAGGGATTTAATTTCATCAATGCGCAGCTGGTGTGCAACCACAAGAAAAGGTTTATGCAGGTGTGCACCAGATTCCTTGGGAGCTGTCACAACACTTTCATCCTGGGGCAATCCAAGATCCCCGACCTCTTTGTACCTGGAAGCAGCCTGAAGGGTTGGCTAGGAGACAAAGAATACCCTCTCAAACTTGGCCTGTGACGAATCCCACCACTAAATCCCATGAGCGGTAGAATGACAACCAACGACCACCAGATATGTCATCGAGCAAGACATCGGCATGCTCAAGATGCACTTCAGGTGTCTGGACAGCTCTGGAGGTGCCCTTCAGTGCTCACCAGCCAGGGCCTCCAGAATGGTCGTGGTGTGCTGCGCTCTGCACGACATTGTGCAACGGCAAGGTGTGGAGCTGCAGGAGGAACAAGGCACTCAGCACACACCGTCAGCTGATGATTCCAATGAAGAGGAGGAGGACAAAGAGAAAGAAAAAGAGGGTGACTTGAATCAGTCATTCATGAAAGAAAGACTTATGAAATAATACTGGGCGGCCTACAGGTGGCGCTGTCCAGGGAGAGTATAAATACTTGGGCACGAGCTCAGCTTGCGCAGGACATTCTTAACAGGAACTAGTGAAGGACAACTGGACCTCCATGTTGTAAAACAGTTGATTAAAGCTTTGTTTAATGCTTAGACCAAGTGCCTTGTAGTTTTCTTACATCAGAGGGTACACCCCATGCCAGGCCAGCCATTACTTGGGATGCCAGGGGTGTTACTTGGGATGCCAGGGGTGCCCTAATAGCTAGAAGGTTCAGTTAATCACTCAAACTGGGACAAGGTAACTATCACATCCCCTGCCCCCGCCCTTCCTCCCTCCACTCACACAAAGCAGTCCTGTAGCCAACCACACACCCATTGCACATCCTCCAATTAGTCCCGTCAATTCATATCCTCACATTCATCACCAAGCAACTGAAAAGGCGAGTAGCCACTTGGCTCACAAGAATGGGCAACACGGGGAAGTGGTGCAAATTAATACATTTTATGTGAGGTAATAACAAAAGGAAACTTAATAACATAACATTTTCACAAACACCCATGTGTTTACCTTTGGTGAGTTACACTGTTTTTATTTTCCTTTCCCTACCACTCCAACGTGGTGCAACCCCTGTGGCTTCAGCAGAGGTAGAGGCAGGCTGCTCAGATCCCTGCCCTGACTGCTGAGATGCTCTTGGCTGACGACCTCTGGGTTCTGGAGCCTGTGAGGGCCCCGCCAAAGACTGCTCAACCTGCACCTGTGCAGGGGCAGGCCTGGCCATCGGGACACGAGGCAGCATGTCTGGTACTGTCTGAGGAGGTGGGGTGGTCAACGGGTGAGAAGTGGAAGCGTTTTGAGTGGAGTTCCCACTTCCATGTCCCCTTTCATCATTCTCCTGCTCCTGGGCCAGTCGCTCATCGCTCCTGCCACTCTGCTGGGGAGCAGCTCGGAGTAGATCAGTGACATGTTGTAAGGCCACGGATAAGGTGTCTTTCATCCTGTTTAAGGCGGCAGACATGCTGCCATCCAAAGTCTGCACGCATGCGCTCATGCTCTGCAAGGACTGGTTTAATAGCCCCAATTGAAGTTCCACAGAGGCGGCCTCTCTCCCCATGGCAGACACCCTCGCAATGGTCTGCGACATCAATCCACAAATGTTTGAGCTGGACTTGTCCATCTTACTATGGAGAGTGTGCGTGGTACGTCGGCCAGAACCTTGCAAAGTTTCTGCTGCCCCTCTATGATTCTCCTTTTCATTGATGTCCCCCGGGGTTCAGCATCTGTATCCAGCTGAGCAGAGCTTGGAGAGGATTGCATCCCCCGACGCAGACTCTCCACAGCTGTTCCCTGCCACCAGTGTCTGCTCGTGCTTACTTGTGAACTGTAACTCACCAGGTGAAAACCCAACTAGCTGTCTAACAGGACCCACCGAAGTGCGAGTATCTGTGCTGGTGTCTGGTAGTATGCCCTGTGATGATGCGCCCTCAAAAGGAATGAAGTTCACTGAGGAATCGTCATCAGGAATATCGACAGACTGCTGCTCTACGTGTGAAGGCCCTATAGGAGAGAAGAAACGGATATGAATTAGTATTGGCAATGTAACATGTTGCCACTCAGCATAATTACGCTTATCATTTTTCACTCATTGCTGAAATCAAGTCAGCATGACGTAGTCTTGTATGAAATGTGAGTCAGAGATATTTTGCCTTTTCCCTTTTTTTCTCTCTCCCACATGGCAGCTGTCTCTCACTCTGCCAGCGCATTTCACACTTCATCTAGAGCCATTGTTTGTTTCTTTACCTGTCCTATTACTATCTCGTCTCACCTTGAGTATCTCTTAATGTCTCTTCTATCGCCCCTCCCCCATTTCCCAGCCCCCAAACTGCCTTTTAATCTTTTCCTTTCCTGCCTTTTTTTCCTCAGTTCTGTAGAAGGGTTTCAGCCCGAAACGTTAACTCTGTTTCTCTCTCCACGGATGTTGCCTGGCCTGCTGAGTTTTTCCAGTGTTTTCTGTTGTTATTTTGGATTTCCAGCATCTGCAGTATTTTGCTATCATATTTAATTCTCTCACCAGGCAACTGCGAAGTCCCAGTCTTTCCATCTCTGATGGTCAGGGATGCAGAGACGCCACTGATCTCCATTGCCTCTTCCTCGGCCTCTGTTGCTGTCAGCTGCACAATCTGTGGCAGGCCGCCTCCAGTCCTCTCCCTCTCCCTAGTTTCCGTGCTCTCTTCTCCTGAAGCAGGGTAAGGAACAGACCTGTGAGTGACTGTAAGGACATGTGTTCACCCAATGGATGCAGTGCATTCGGTGAGGGTGACTATCAGGCAGATACATCACATTACATAAGGATTGGGGTGAGTGGCAGCGGTGGATGGAAAAATGGGGATGTGAAGAAGTACACAGAAAAAGAACGATGGGCACTCTTGAAACCTAAGTGGGTGTCAGGAGTGATGTGATGGAGTAGGCTTGACAAGACAGAGTTATTGGGGTTGGGGGGGTGCGGTGGGGGGTGGCGGTTGGTTGGTGAGGTGCACTACAGGATGTAGGTGAATGTGTAACTGTACTCACCTTTCCTGACCTGGTTAGGTCATTAAAGTGCTTCCTGCACTGAATCCAGGAATGGGGCACAATGCTCCGGCTCCTTACCTCCTTGGCCATCTCCAGCCACACCTTCTTGGTAATCAGCCACAGGTTTCTTTCTCCCATTGCCAGAGAAAATGATCCTCTTCCTGCTCCTCATTGAACCCATCAAGTGATGTTTCGTTAACCAGGGGCACAGCCCTTGACCGTCCTGAGTTCATCTTTAAACTTCACCGTCTCTTTGCACAAACTCCTAACTCCTCCAAATGCCATCTTTGAATAGACCCTTTAAATAGTAGAGTTGAGGTCGCATTGTGCCGGTGCGCACCACGCCCACAGTCGCGTATTGGAGACACGAGACCCAGAAATAAAATTATAATTAGGTAGCCGTGTTGAAATCGGACATTCCAACTTCTTTCAGCTTCGCGCCCAGTATCGCCCCCCTCACGCTCAGAACCTGCCTCTGGGTTATTATCAGGCCCAAAGCTTCTGTCGCAGTTTGTTGCCAAAAGATTTGTGTGCTGCTAAAACATGGGTCAATTATAATCATCACAAAGGTTAAGTAGTAGCACTTGATGAGGCGGTTTTAATACCAAAACAACTTGTCACTTTGATTGCTAAAGTGCTTGAGCCCTAGCATCTGATGAGGTGAAATAGATTCTGAAGTATCACTGATTAAGGTGATTTATACACCTCAGCACATTGATTGGCAAAAAGCACTTAACACATGGGCTTTAGCAAGGCAATACAACACTTAAATCAATAAATCCAGACTTTTGCAATTCATTTAAACATTTTATTCAACTAACAGCTATTCATGTAACAGGGAAAGCTATCATTGGAAAAGATAGAAAGGGCATTTGTGCATGGACATTTTATTCTGTGGAGTGGAGCTAATTTACAGAACAAACGGGAAACTGTTCAACCTCCCTCGCCTCTACTCCAGATCCAAGGTCGTCCCATCCTCTGTCGTCGAATTACAGTATGCAGACGATGCTTGCGTCTGCGCTCACTCGGAGGTCGAACTCCAAACCGTCGTCAGTGTTATGTATTGTGTGTTCTCCTCCCACCTGCGGTGGCGCTGTCACAGCAGATAAATGGTTGGGGTTGTTCTCTTGGTTAAGTTTTAGTTCTCTTTGTTCGGTACTCTCCAGAACCTTCTTTTTGAATAAAGCACTTCATGTTTGAATCTCTGAGTTCTGAATCCTAATTGTGTCTAGGTAGAAAGGTACAGACACAACAAAGTGGCGACGAGGATTGGATGAATCTGCGTTGTGGGAACTTTCTTGTTTTCGACTACAAAACACTCAGAACAGAGATTGCAGCATCACATTAACGTTATGGGTGCAGTGAGTAAACAGAAATTAAAATTTGAAACGTGAGATGGTTACTATATTAGGAAATATCGGTGATTTTGATGAAAATGTGGAGCAATGGAGCGCTTATACGGAACGTTTTGACTATTTTGTTTTGGCGAATGCGGTGGCAAACGAAAAGGTCGTGCCTACCTTTTTGAGTATAATGGGGGCAAAGACATTCAATTTACTTTGCAGCCTTGTACAGCCAGATAAGCCAGGAACTAAAACATATAAACAACTAGTGGAAATTCTTGGAGCACATTTTTCACCAAAACCTCTGGTTATTGCTGAGAGATTTAGATTTCACAAACGAAATCAAGAGGAGGGGGAATCAGTGACGATGTTTATTGCTGCTTTAAAAAGGTTGTCAGAACACTGCGATTCAAGGAGGTGCTGAATTACACCATTAGAGACAGACTTGTGTGTGGTCTGCTAAGTGCAGCCACACATAAGCACCTTCTTACTGAGGACAACCTTACTCTTGAAAAGGCCATTGAAGTTAGTGTCTCCATGGAGATGGCGGAAAAGGAGGCTCACCAGTTGAGTTCAACAGGGAGAGTTCACAAGGTGTCATCTGAGCCTAAAAGGGCACGGAACAGCACATGTTACCGTTGTGGGAAAATGGGCCATCACGCTAATGACTGCTGGTGTACGGAGCTGGAATGCCGAAATTGTGGCAAAAAAGGTCACATTGAACGTGCCTGTAGAGGTAAAAAAAGAACAGACAGAGCTGGGAAGCATGAAAGCAAAATGTCTGTATTTGGACAAGAGAAGAAAAAGAGTGTTCATTCAGTGCAGTATGATGGAACAAGCAAAACAGAGGGGAGCGACACCTCTGAGGAGGAAGAGGTGCACATACTGACGGATGCAGGTGGTCCAAATGGCTACTGGGTGTCACCACTGGTGGAGAGACAATCAGTGCAGATGGAGGTGGACACAGGCGCGGCTGTGTCCCTTGTTTCAGACACTGTCTATAAGAAAATACTAAAGCATCTTACCCTTCAGCCAACAAACATCGTGCTAAAGATGTATACCGGCGAACCTGTGGCCATGAGAGGCGCCATTGAGGTGACAGTTAAATTGAACGGACAGACTGCGAAACTGCCACTATATGTGGTAAAGGGAAATTACCCATCTCTACTGGGACGTGCGTGGCTAGAGAAAATCACGCTGGACTGGCCTGCAGTCCGCATGATGTCAAAAGGCGAGTCAGGTCTGACTGCAGTTTTAAACAAACATGCAGAACTCTTCAATGGTGAACTTGGGAGCATGAAAAAGATCAGCGTGAGACTGGACATTAAACCTGACAGCAAGCCGAAGTTTCACAAAGCCCGACCTGTACCCTAAGCAATTAGGCCAAAAGTTGAGGCTAACTTAGAGGCCTTAGTCGAGAATGGAGTCCTGGAGCCTGTGAGCATGAGCAAATGGGCTACACCCATTGTTCCTGTCCTGAAAAAGGATGGATCTGTTCAAATCTGCGGGGATTTTAAAGTGACTATTAACCCGGTGCTGTCTGCGGAACAGTACCCTCTTCCCCTCATTGGTGATCTGTTTACGGGCCTGGCCGGAGGGCAAAAGTTCAGCAAAATAGACTTATGCCAGGCTTATCTACAAATGCATGTCGATGACAAATCAAAGGAGCTGCTGACAATTGTGACACACAAGGGGCTATGCCGGTACTGCCGCCCTCCGTTTGGAATTACGTCGGCCCCTGCTCTATTCCAAAGGGCAATGGATCAGGTTTTGAGTGGACTGCCAGGAGTCCAGTGCTACCTGGACGACATCCTTGTCACTGGGACAAATGAGGAGGATCATCTTCTGAACTTGGATGCGACACTACAGCGACTGAAAGAGTACGGACTCAGAGTTCGTAAGGACAAATGTGAATACTTTCAGTCTTCAGTTGAGTACCTGGGGCATGTGATTGACACTACTGGCCTGCATAAGGTGCCGTCAAAGGTCAAAGCGATCGTGGGGGCCCCAGCACCCCAGAATGTGAGCCAGTTACGTTCATTTCTGGGGCTACTTAACTACTATGGGAAGTTTATTCCAGACTTAGCAACATTGCTGAAGCCGTTACACCAGTTGCTATGTCAAGGCAAAACATGGAAATGGACTGAACTGTGCAACAAAGCTTTCGCCCAAGCAAAGAAAGCATTGCTGAAATCGGAGGTCCTGACACACTTCGACCCAAAGCTACCCGTGCAGCTAGCATGTGATGCATCACCATATGGTGTGGGAGCAGTCATATCCCACATCATGCCTTCTGGGGAAGAGAAACCTATTGCCTTCACATCACGCATCTTGAACAAGGCCAAGAGTAACTATGCGCAGATTGAGCGCGAGGCCTTGGGAATTGTTTTTGGAATTCGAAAATTTCATCAGTACCTGTTTGGGAGAAGGTTCACACTCCTGACGGACCACTGTCCATTGACTTCAATCTTCGGGCCCCACACCGGAATTCCATCTCTTGCTGCAAGCAGGATGCAAAGGTGGGCTTTACTGTTGTCAGGACACACATACGACATCAAATATTGCAAATCAGACTTGCACGGCAACGCAGACGGTCTCTCGAGGCTGCCCTTGCCTGTTACTCCCCCAGAGCCTCGTCAGATAGACATCTTCTGCTTTAGACAAGTGGAGGGAGCACCTGTAACTGCAGTTCAGGTGCGAAGGTACACCCGCAACGATCCAGTCCTGTCTGAGGTAATGGACGATATCATTCGAGGGAGAGCTATAGGAGATTCTCCTAGTTTGAAACCTTACGTTTCAAAAAGAAATGAGCTCTACGTCCAGGCAGGTTGTCTTCTTTGGGGACACCGTGTCATCATTCCGCCACCTCTGAGGGAACCTATACTGCAACAACTTCATACAGGCCACAGTGGGATGGTTCGGATGAAGGAAATGGCAAGAAGCTACTTCTGGTGGCCAGGTCTTGATGGAAATATTGAGGAGAAAGCCAAAACATGTTCCCCATGTCAAAGGGTCCGGAATGTTCCACAGCTGGCAACCCTACACCCCTGGGATTGGCCTGAAGAAGTGTGGCAGCGAGTACATGTGGACTTCGCCGGTCCTTTCGAAGAGAAGATGTTTATGGTGGTTGTGGACGCTCATAGCAAGTGGCCGGAGGTCACTGTGATGAGGTCTACCACGGCAGAGAAAATAATTGAGAAACTTGGTGAGATGTTCAGCCATTATGGCTCACCGGAACAACTCGTAAGTGACAACGGTCCACAATTTGTATCACAGGAGTTTGCAACCTTCCTGCATGTGAATGGTGTCCAACACATCAGGTCTGCGCCCTATCATCCCTCTACTAACGGCCTGGCAGAAAGGTTCGTGCAAACTTTGAAGCACGCCTTGAAGGCATCGCTAGGTCAGGGCTCAATCCATCAACATCTGAACAGCTTCCTGTTGTCCTACAGGAACGAGCCGCATGCCATAACCAAAACTTCCCCCGCTTCGCTCATGATGAAGAGGCAGTTGCGGACAAGTTTTGACTTACTCAAACCTCCAAGGGCAGAGCAGGTTGTCCATCATCAGCAACAAGCTCAAGTTGAAAAGAGAGAGAAAAGAGCCAAGGAGAGACCGTTTCATCCTGGAGAGCACGTCCTAGCACGAAACTACAACACTGGACCGAAATGGGTTCCTGCTACGGTGATCGCGCAGATGGGCCCTGTGTCTTACACGGTTGAGACTGCTGAGGACGTCGTCTGGAGATGACACACAGATCAACTGTTGCTAGGAGCAGAGACAGCCACAGAGGCTCCAACGGCTGATTGGCCTGAACTGTTTCCGGATGATACCGCAAACCAGCATCCTTTGCCACAGTGCTCTTCTCCAACACAGGAAGTCAAAGAGACTGTTCCACCTGTGCAAACTCCTGACTTTCGACTGACACAGGCACCTTCTCTATCTAGGCCTGTGTCAATGCCTACTGCTGTGGAAGCCAGCGATGACCGCTGGTATCCTGTCAGAGAGCGGCGGCCTCCAAGATGCTTGGATCTGTAGGCTTAGTGACTTACCCCCAAGACTGGGGCAGAATAAACCCCAGGGTAAAGTCAGGGTTTGAGGCAGTCTACCTCTACCCTTGGTTAGTTGAGTGCATTGAAAGTAACTTACCTGTTGAGGAATAATGTGAACCTTTCATTTAAGAGGGGAGGAATATGTTATGTATTGTGTGTTCTCCTCCCACCTGCGGTGGCGCTGTTACAGCAGATAAATGGTTGGGGTTGTTCTCTTGGTTAAGTTTTAGTTCTCTTTGTTCGGTACTCTCCAGAACCTTCTTTTTGAATAAAGCACTTCATGTTTGAATCTCTCAGTTCTGAGTCCTAATTGTGTCTAGGTAGAAAGGTACAGACACAACAGTCAACACCTTCACCGAAGCATACGAGAGCATGGGCCTTGCACTAAACATCCGTAAGACAAAGGTCCTCTACCAACCTGCCCCCGCCACATAGTACTGCCCCCCGATTATCAAAATCCACGACAAGACCTTGGACAATGTGGACCACTTTCCATACCTCGGGAGCCTACTGTCATCAAGGGCAGACGTCGACGACCAAGTCCAACACCGCCTTCGGTGTGCCAGTGCAGCCTTCGGTCGCCTGATGAAGAGAGTGTTTGAAGACCAGGACCTCAAACCCGGCACTAAGCTCATGGTCTACAGGGCAGCAGTGATACCCGCCCTGCTGTATGCCTCAGAGACATGGAACATGTACAGCAGGCACCTCAAAGCACTGGAGAGGTACCACCAACGCTGCCTCCGCAAGATCCTGCAAATCCACTGGCAGGATAGGCGCACCGACGTCAGTGTTCTTGCTCAGGCCAACATCCCCAGCATCGAAGCTTTGACCACGCTCAATCAGCTCCGATGGACGGGTCACATTGTCCGCATGCCTGATACGAGACTCCCAAAACAAGCACTCTACTCGGAGCTCTGGCACGGCAAGAGAGCCCCAGGTGGGCAGAGGAAATGCTTCAAGGACACCCTCAAAGCCTCCTTGAAAAAGTGTAACATCCCCACCGACACCTGGGAATTCCTGGCCCAAGACCGCACAAAGTGGAGGAGAAGCATCCGGGAAGGCGCCGAACACCTCGAGTCTCTGCCGGGAGCAAGCAGAAGCCAAGCGCAGGCAGCGCAAGGAGCGCACGTCAATCCAAGCACCTCACCCACCCGCCCCTTCAACCACCGTCTGCCCCACCTGTGACAGAGACTGTCGGTCCCGCATTGGACTCATCAGTCACCTGAGAACTCATTTTTAATGTGGAAGCAAGTCATCCTCGGTTCCGAGGGACTGCCTAAGAAGAAGAAGAAGACAACACTTAAATCAATAAATCCAGACTTTTGCAATTCATTTAAACATTTTATTCAACTAACAGTTATTCATGTAACAGGAACAGCTATCATTGGAAAAGATGGAAAGGGCATTTGTGCATGGACATTTTATTCTCTTAAGCATTTTATTCTTTTATCAGTTATTCATTTAAGTGGGCTTGACTCCATCACCCTGTTAAAGTGAAGGAAGGGGCTTCGCATGCAGGTAGTTCTTGTTAGAGGACATGTATTATAAGACTGATATAAGGGGCAATTTTAACCCTACCCGCCCGGTGGATAACAGGCTGGTGGGTAGTTAAAATTGGCCATGTGACTTATCCGATGAAGTCAGCACCGATCCAGACAGAGCAGTCCCGTGCAATAAATTTTTAAGCAGGTTTACGGACTCCCAGGCCGCTTGCCATTTCTGCGGCCTAGAGGAGTCCAGCTTCTACATTTACATCGAATGTGAGAGGTTGCAGCCCCTCTTTCATTACCTGAAGGGGCTGCTCCTCGATTTTTGGTTAAACTTCAGTCCCACGTTCCTGATCTTTGGTCACCTGGTGCAAAGGGGAGCGGGCGGGTCGGAGGACCTCCTCATAGGACTGCTCCTGGGCCTGGCGAAAGTAGCTATAAGCAGGTCCAGGCAGCGGGCGGTCGAGGGGGTCCTTCGGCCCGATTGCCTGCCTCTCCTTCGCGGTCATGTTCGCGCCCGGATGGCCCTGGAGATGGAGCACGCGGTGTCCGCAGGCACGCTCGAGGCCTTCCGTGACCGGTGGGCGCCACGGGGACTGGAGTGCGTCATCACCCCGGCAAACCAAATTTCAATTTAATTTGTTAAGTTTTATTTAAAGTTTTATTAATTTACAGTTAATTGGTTCATTAAAAGAGCAGCACCGATCCAGCTGTTTTGAATTTTAACCTGCTCTCTGAGCAGGCAGCAAGAAGGTCCTCCTGAAGCTGGAGGGGTCCTTCTTTAAATATGCAGATCAAGGTCCAATGATTTATTGGGCCCCGACTGCAATCTTAACTGGTGACCTGAGCAGGGAAGCTGTTGTGGGACATGACTGTTGGAAGTAAGTGCGGGGTCAGCAGAGGTCTAAACAGGTAAGCTTTTTTTTTAACTTTATTTTACTTTCATGTGGGGCCAGGAGGAGCAGGAGTGCTCCTTTGGGTCCCACAGAAGGAAATGTTAGGCCTTCCCTGCCCTGGGTTTCCCCCGCCGTTCCCTCCCTCGAGACTCCACCTCCCACGACTTAGCTTGTTGCCAGCAACTGTTCCTTTGGTGCCGGTCGGCAGCCTCCTGCTGCCTGAAATTCTGCTCACGCCCACCGGGCAGCCGGCTGGCAGGATGCAGATGAGGCACCGGGAAGTAAAATCACCGGGGTCTCATGCTGCGGGGGTCAGGGGGGGAAATTATAATATTCTAACAGGACTAAACAGACTAGATGCAGGAAGGATGTTCCCGATGGTGGGGGAGTCCAGAACCAGGGGTCACAGTCTAAGGATAAGGGGTAAGCCATTTAGGACAGAGATTAGGAGGAATTTCTTCACCCAGAGAGTGGTGAACCTGTGGAATTCTCTACCACAGAAGGCAGTTGAGGCCAATTCATTAAATATATTCAAGAAGGAGTTAGATATATTTCTTAAGGCTAAAGTGATCAAGGGATAAGGAGGGAAGGCAGGGACAGGGTACTGAGTTTGGATGATCAGCCATGATCTCATTAAATGGCGGAGCAGGCTCGAGGGGCCGAACGGCCTACTCCTGCTCCTATCTTCTATGTTTCTATGTTGGTACTCGCCTTGCCCGCACCCGCCGATTCTCACTCCCGATTAAAGTTGGAACTTTGGTAAACCCCTGATTCACAGTGCAGTATGAAGGATAACTTGTGGGTGACCCGTGTCCTGGTGTACATGGTGCCTAAGAGAGAAAAGGACGTGGCCAATCTGGTACCTTGCCTGCCCTTCGTTAGGTCTGAACTTTTCCAGCACCAGCCTGCAGTCCTGGTTGTGAGAGAGGTGACACTCAGTTCCATCTGGAGCAGGATGGCGCTAAGAGACATTTCCTCCCATAAGCACCCCAGCAGTCTATCTCTCTCCTTTGTTGCATTTCATCCAGAAGTGTCTGAAGGTTGGCCTCTTTGAAAATGTTGGGCTTTTCTTTTCCGCATCCTTTCAGTGTCCTGCTCCCTTTTTTCCATTGCCTCTGCCCGCTTCTCCAGTAGATGACTTTCCTCAGAAGTGCTACCAAATCTCACATGATTCAACCGTGACAGCTACCTGACAGTCAACTGCAAAAAGTTAACGACTGATCT
Source organism: Somniosus microcephalus (assembly GCF_052327205.1). Taxonomy (NCBI): domain Eukaryota; kingdom Metazoa; phylum Chordata; class Chondrichthyes; order Squaliformes; family Somniosidae; genus Somniosus; species Somniosus microcephalus. The sequence continues at coordinate 17,730,340 of NC_141000.1, read as the reverse complement.
GCTGCTCCCCCGGCCTGCTGCTGAAATCTTCAGCCATTCTATGCAGTTTCAAGACGTCATTTTAATTTCCAACCCTGCCAGCGCAGTGACTCAGCCGTGGCTCAGTGGGCAGCGCTCTCGTCTCTAAGTCAGAAGGTCGTGGGTTCAAGTCCCACTCCAGAGGCTTCAGCACAGAATCTAGGCTGACCCTCCAGTGCAGCACTGAGGGGGCGCTACACTGTTGGAGGTGCTGCCTTTTGGATGAGCTGTTAAACGTCCTTCTCAGGTGAACATAAAAGATCCTGTGCCACTGTTTCGAAGAAGTGCAGGGGAGATTTCCTCAGTGTCCTGGCCAATATTTATCCCTCAACTAACATTGCTAAAACAGACTAGCTGGTCATTATCTCACTGCAATTTGTGGGAGCTTGCTGTGCACAACTTGGCTGTTGGGTTTCCTTCCTTACAACAGTGACAACTCTTCAAAAGTACTTCATTGGTTGTAAAGCACTTTGGGATGTCATAGAAACATAGAAGATAGGAGCAGGAGTAGGCCATTCGGCCCCTCGAGCCTGCTCCGCCATTCAATGCGATCATGGCTGATCATCCAAATTCAGTACCCTGTCCCTGCTTTCTCCCCATATCCCTTGACCCCCTTAGCCTTAAGAAATATATCTAGTCTGTCCAGTCCTGTTAGAATTTTATAAGTTTCAATGAGATCCCCTCTCAAACTCTATCGAATATGTCCTGAGGTTGCGAAATGCGCTATATAAATGCAAGTTCTTTCTTTCTTCCTTACACCCGTATTCCATGGGAGGTGCACTCAGCCAACACCAGAGGTTGTTTTAATGAGCTACCTGGTGATTGGAGTGGATAGGTGGGCAGAAGGCCCAGCTCAGCAGCGCAACATCTGGTCAAATGGTCACATGGAAATTTGGGGCCTATCACTAATCACACGTGACATCTCCTTGTACAAAACATCCTGGAACACACTGCAATCTGCTCTCATTAAAGTGAGTCCAAGTCAAACTATTACCAGCACTTACTGGGTTAAATTCTTTCACATGTCCAACTTGTCCTTAGAAACAAACAAAAACATGGTTTGTTACTTTGCGGCTTATGGCTGGGATTAAGGAAGCTACTGGTTTTGAAATTCCTAAATATAAATTTAAATCTGCAAAAGCTCTTATCACCACCTATAGCAACTATGTGATTATAGAGAGTTATTGCCACGCACAATTACCTGTATTATGCAATTACAAGAAACTGCCACAGATTAGAAAGAAGTACTGTAATCTGAAACCAAAATAAGAAAGCACATTTGAACAAAAGTAGGAAGAAAATGCACCTTTGGTATTAGTAAGTAAATACACTTCTCTCATTTCCCTTTTTGAATATTTCCCCATACAAACTGATCTCAGCAGGGTGGCTGAGGAGACAACACAATTGACCTCAGTCACCATGGACTATGGGTAGAATTTCAGACTTGGACGTGGAGGCGGTGGGGAATGTTGTGCCGTGGGCATTGCGCCCAACCTGAGCTGTGCCCAGCTGACCTTGAGAAACGTAATGGTGTTGAGCCTCAATAGGCACGAAGAGCGAGCCCTCAGCACAAAAGCTGCCGGTGGTTGGGAGCTCGCTGCTTCGGGCCCGTGAGTTCTGCTGCAGCTGAAGAAGGCTTAAAGAAGAGTTTAGTTGGGTTGTGCAAAATGACACTGTACATTCACAGAGGGGTATTCCGTACCACAAGGATTATACTGCTACTGTTGTTTAAAGCAACAGGGACCCAATTATGAAGTGGTTAAAATTCAAAAGTTCTTGGGGAAAAAAAAGTTAGGAAAATAGATAGATAGACAGACAGACAGACAGTTAGATTGACAGACAGATCAACTGATAGTTTGATAGATAGAAAACATAGGTAAAAATAGCCAGTTCAGAAATAAAATAATAGGGTAAAGTATGCCTGCCTCTAAATTATTAACATTTATATGACACCAAAAAAAAATGCTACAAAAGAGGGTAGATAATGCTATCCAAAGTTCAGCGAGTAAGGAAACAGTGCTAGAAAGTAAGCCCCTTAAGCATTAGCGCAGCAACAGTACGAAGTTCCCCCCCATCCTGACTTGGACAAATATCGCCATTGTCGCTGGTGTGACGGCAGATGTGTTTTTTACTTGATGTCATTTTTATGAAGGCAGATGTTTGTGCTTCTTTACGAGGTGTAAATTAGAACACCTTATCCAGGGTGAACCATTGTTTTGTTCCCAAAGGTCAGCCTGTCGGGAGCCTTTAACCTTCTGTTTCAATAAGGTTAGCATAGAAGCATAGAAGATAGAAGCAGGAGTAGGCCATTCGGCCCTTCGAGCCTGCTCCCCCATTCAATGAGATCATGGCTGATCATCCAAATTTAGTGCCCTGTCCCTGCCTTCTCCCCATATCCCTTGATCCCTTTAGCCTTAAGAAATATATCCAACTCCGTCTTGAATATATTTAATGAACTGGCCTCCACCGCCCTCTGTGGCAGAGAATTCCACAGGTTCACCACTCTCTGGGTGAAGAAATTCCTCCTCATTTCAGTCCTAAATGGCTTACCCCTTATCCTTAGACTATGACCCCTGGTTCTGGACTCCCCGGCCATCAGAAACATCCTTCCTGCATCTAGTCTGTCCAGGCCTGACAGAATTTTATAGGTTTCGATGAGATCCCCTCTCAATCTTCTAAACTCCAGTGAGTATAATCCCAATCAACACAATCTCTCCTCATACGTCATTCCTGCCATCCCAGGTATCAGCCTGGTGAATCTTCGCTGCACTCCTTCCATGGCAAGAACGTCCTTCCTCAGGTAAGGTGACCAAAACTGCACACAATACTCAAGGTGCGGTCTCACCAAGGCCCTGTACAACTGTAGCAAGACATCCTTGTTCCTGTACTCGAACCCTCTTGCTACGAAGGCCAACATACCATTTGCCTTCTTAACCGCCTGCTGCACCTGCATGCTTACCTTCAGCGACTGGTGCACAAGAACACCCAGGTCTCTTTGCACTTCCCCTTCTCCCAATCTATTGCCATTCAAATAATAATCTGCCTTCCTGTTTTTGCCACCAAAGTGGATTACCTCACATTTATCCACATTATAGTGCATTTGCCATGTTTCTGCCCAATCACCCAACCTGTCCAAATCGTACTGGAGTTTCACGACATCCTCCTCACAGCTTACCCTCCCACCCAGCTTTGTGTCGTCTGCAAATTTGGAGATATTACATCCAATTCCCTCGTCCAGATCATTAATATATATTGTGAACAGCTGGGGTCCTAGGACCGATCCTTGCGGTACCCCACTAGTCACTGCCTGCCACTCGGAAAACGACCCGTTTATTCCAACTCTTTGCTTTCTGTCCGCCAACCAGTTCTCTATCCAAGTCAATACCTTGCCCCCAATCCCATGTGCCTTAATTTTGCACGCTAATCTCTTATGTGGGACCTTATTGAAAGCCTTCTGAAAGTCCAAATACACCACATCCACTGGTTCTCCCTTATCTATTTTACCAGTTACATCCTCAAAAAATTCCAGTAGATTAGTCAAGCATGATTTACCTTTTGTAAATCCATGTTGACTTTGTCCGATCCTGTCACTGCTTTCCAAGTGCTCTGCTATTACATCTTTTATAATGGACTCTAGCATTTTCCCCACTACCGATGTCAGGCTTACCGGTCTATAATTCCCCGCTTTTTCTCTACCACCTTTTCTGAATAGTGGGGTAACATTAGCTACCCTCCAATCCATGGGTACTGTTCCAGAGTCTATCGAGTTCTGGAAGATGACCAGCAATGCATCTACTATTTCCAGGGCCACTTCCTTAAGTACCCTGGGATGTAGATTATCAGGCCCTGGGGATTTATCGACCTTCAGTCCCATCAATTTTCCTAACACCATTTCCCTACAAATACTGATTTCTTTCAGTTCCACCCTTTCATCAGGCCCTATGTTCCCCGGCATCTCTGGGAGGTTATTTGTGTCCTCCTTTGTGAAGACAGAACCAAAGTATGAATTTAGTTGGTCTGCCATTTCTTTGTTTCTCATTATAAATTCCCCTGATTCTGACTGTAAGGGACCTACGCTTGACTTCACCAATCTTTTTCTCTTCACATATCTGTAAAAGCTTTTACAGTCAGTTTTTATGTTCCCTGATAGCTTACTCTCATATTCTATTTTCCCTTTCTTAATTAATCCCTTTGTCCTCCTTTGTTGAATCCTAAACTGCTCCCAATCCTCAGGATTATTGCTTTTTCTGGCCAATTTATATGTCGTCTCCTTGGATCTTATGCTATCCCTAATTTCCCTTGTTAGCCACGGTTGAGTCACCTTTTTTGTTTTATTTTTATGCCAAACTGGGATGAACAAATTCTGTAGCTCATCCATTCGGTCTTTGAATGTTTGCCATTGCCTATCCACCGTCAACCCTTTGAGTGCCATTCCCCAATCAATCCTACCCAACTTGCTCCTCAGACCATCGCAGTTTCCTTTATTTAAATTGAGGACCCTAGTCTCTGAGTCAACTATTTCATTCTCCATCTTAATGAAGAATTCAATCATATTATGATCGCTCAGACCCAAGGGGCCTCATACAACAAGATTGCTAATTAATCCTTTCTCGTTACATAATACCCAGTCTAAGATGGCCAGTTTGGACCAGGGAGCGAGGTGAGGCGGAGCCCAGTATAAAACCCGGCGCGAGCACCGAGGCCCGACCAGTTCGGACCAGGGAGCGAGGTGAGGCGGAGCCCGGTATAAAAACCGGCGCGAGCACCGAGGCCCGACCAGTTCGGACCAGGGAGCGAGGTGAGGCGGAGCCCAGTATAAAAACCAGCGTGAGCACCGAGGCCCGACCAGTTCGGACCAGGGAGCGAGGTGAGGCGGAGCCCGGTATAAAAACCGGCGCGAGCACCGAGGCCCGACCAGTTCGGACCAGGGAGCGAGGTGAGGCAGAGCCCGGTATAAAAACTGGCGCGAGCACCGAGGCCCGACCAGTTCGGACCAGGGAGCGAGGTGAGGCGGAGCCCGGTGTAAAAACCGGTGTGAGCACCGAGGCCCGACCAGTTCCAGGCAGCAGCGAGGCCCGACCAACTCAGCAGCGGGGAGAGAGGTAAAAAGTAATCAGAGTGTGACGTCACCAGGGAGCAGGTAAGTGATTGGTTGGTGAGTATTTCTCTTTTTTAAACATTAACTCTGTGGTTTATAGTTGTTAAGGTCTTTCTGGTGTAGCGGGGACTGTTGGTAAACCATACAAGTGCCTTAGAGTTTATCTTTAATTGGCGATAGTGATTTAATTTAAATTAATTAAAGGGTAAGTCATGCCAGGAGAGCCCAGCCCCGTGTTATGCTCCTCTTGCTCTATGTGGGAATTCAGGGACACTGCCGGTGTCCCTGATGACCACGTGTGCCAGAAATGCATCCAGTTGCGGCTACTAGCAGACCGCATTGCGGCGCTGGAGCTGCGGATGGATGGGCTTTGGAGCATTCACGATGCTGAGAGGGTCATGGATAACATGTTTGATGAGGTGGTCACACCGCAGGTAAGGGCTGCACAGGCAGAAGGGAAATGGGTGACCATCAGGCAGAGCAGTAGAGGCAGGCAGGTAGTGCAGGGGACCCCTGTGGCCATCCCCCTCTCAAACAGGTATACCGATTTGGATACTGTTGAGGGGGATGACTTACCAGAGGAAGGCAGCAGCAGCCAACTTCCCGGCACCAGGGGTGCTTCTGCTGCTCAGGAAGGGAGGAAAAAGAGTGGGAGAGCAATAGTGGTATGGGATTCTATCGTAAGGGGAACAGATAGGCGTTTCTGTGGCCGTAGACGTGACTCCAGGGTGGTTTGTTGCCTCCCTGGTGCCAGGGTCAAGGATGTCACTGAATGGCTGCAGGGCATTCTGAAGGGGGAGAGTGAACAGTCAGAGGTCGTGGTTCACATTGGGACCAATGACATGGGTAGGAAGAGGGATGAGGTCCTGCAGCAAGAATTTAGGGAGCTAGGTAGCAGATTAAAGAGCAGGACCTCAAAGGTTGTAATCTCTGGATTACTCCCGGTGCCACATGCTAGTGAGTATAAGAATAGGAGGATAGAGCAGATGAATGTGTGGCTAAAGAGTTGGTGCAGGAGGGAGGGCTTTCATTTCCTGGATCACTGGGCCTGCTTCTGGGGAAGGTGGGACTTGTACAAGTCGGACGGGTTGCACCTGAACCAGAGCGGGACAAATATCCTTGCAGGGAGGTTTGCTAGCACTGTTCGGGGGGGTTTAAACTAAAATGGCAGGGGGTTGGGAACCTGAGCAGGGAGACAGAGGAAAGGGAAACAGGGATAAAAGCAAAAGATAGGAAGGAGAAAAACAAAAGTGGCAGTCAGAGAAATCAACGGTTTAAATCAAACGTGGCCACAGTAAATAATAATTCTAATAGGTCTAAGAGCGTTAAAAAAACAAGCCTGAAGGCTTTGTGTCTTAATGCGAGGAGTATTTGTAATAAGGTGGATGAATTGGCTGCGCAAATAGAGGTAAACGAATATGATTTGGTTGGGATTACGGAAACGTGGCTCAAGGATGGCCAAGACTGGGAACTCAATATCCAGGGGTATTCGATATTCAGGAAAGATAGGCAAAAAGGAAAGGGAGGTGGGGTAGCATTACTGGTTAAAGAAGGGATTAATACAATTGTAATGAAGGATATTAGCTCTGATGATGTGGAATCTGTATGGGTAGAATTGAGAAATACTAAGGGGAAAAAAAATTAGTGGGAGTGGTATATAGACCTCCCAACAGTAAGGCAGAGGTTGGGGATGGCATTAAAAGGGAAATTAAAGAAGCGCGCAATAAGGGCACAGCAGTCATCATGGGTGACTTTAATCTACATATAGATTGGGCCAACCAAATTAGTAACAACACTGTGGAGGAGGAATTCCTGGAGTATGTACGGGATGGTTTCCTGGACCAATATGTCGAGGAACCAACCAGAGATCAGGCCATCTTAGACTGGGCATTATGTAACGAGAAAGGATTAATTAGCAGTCTTGTTGTACGAGGCTCCTTGGGTCTGAGCGATCATAATATGATCGAATTCTTCATTAAGATGGAGAATGAAGTAGTTGACTCAGAGACTGGGGTCCTCAATTTAAATAAAGGAAACTACGATGGTCTGAGGAGCGAGTTGGGTAGGATTGATTGGGGAATGTCACTCAAAGGGTTGACGGTGGATAGGCAATGGCAAACATTCAAACATTCAAAGACCGAATTGTTGATTCAGGGTCAACAACTATCTTATCTCAATAGCCAAAATGCTTTCACAGCTTTTTCAAAGTTAGATTTCTAGATTTCCAAACCCAGTTTGTCATGTTTTGATAAGGCCAGAACTCTTTCATGAGACGGTGCATTTTTCTGAATAGGTTATATGGCTTATTCCTTCACAATGCAACCTAGCCAGCATTACCCATATATCAAAACTAAATAATAATTTAAAAACATTATTGGAGTTATCTACTTCCCAACTTCTTTCAGAAGAAACAAATATCACTAAGACAAGATAAAAAATAACTTTTTCATCTTTGCCACCTATTTTCTTCCCTTTCTTCTCCTTGTCTGAAGGTATTAACTCCTTGCTGAAGTACCATTTGACAGGAATTGGTTACCCTCTGGTACCTTGTCCCAGTAGCTGTTATTCATGAGCCTTCACAAGAAGTGTTGGCAGACTACTTCCACAAGGGGTACCACAGCAAAATCCTGTCCTCGTGTGGCCTTTGCCCAGCAGGGGTCACTGGATAGTGTTCAGGAGTGAACCCAGACCCATTTTCCACTCACTAAACACAGAGTGTTGACAACAAATGTAGCGCTACTACTAGAATCATAGAATCATAGAAAGTTACAGCACGAAAGGAGGCCATTTCGGCCCCTCGTGTCCACACCGGCCAACAAAGAGCTATCCAACCTAATCCCACTTCCCAGCGCTTGGTCCGTAGCCCTGCTGGTTAGAGCATCCCAAGTGCACATCCAAGTACTTTTTAAATGTGATTAGGGATCCTGCCTCTACCACCCTTTCAGAAATTTCCCCTCAAATCCCCTCTAAACCTTCCCCCAATTATGTTAAATCTGTGCCCCCTGGTTTTTGACCCCTCTGCTAAGGGAAATAGGTCCTTTCTATCCACTTTATCTATGCCCCTTATAATTTTATACACCTCAATAAGGTCTCCCCTCAGCCTCCTCTGTTCCAAGGAAAACAGACCCAGCCTATCCAGTCTTTCCTCATAGCTAAGATTCTCTACTCCCCGCAACATCCTTGTAAATCTCCACTGTACCCTCTCTAGTACAATCACATCTTTCCTGTAATGTGGTGACCAGAACTGCACGCAGTACTCTAGCTGAGGCCTAACTAGTGTTTTATACAGTTGAAGCATAACCCCCCTGCTCTTGTATTCTATGCCACAGCTAATAAAGGCTACTAGCACGTAGCTTAAACTAGCTAACTCGCCAGCAAGCAAGGATAGAAGCTGGGACCTTCCAGGTCTATATAGACCAGCTACTCAGTGCCTTAACCAACTGAATCATTGGTGAAGCCTTCACACTTACTTTTAAACTCCCTCCTTTCCATCCTCACCAGCTTTTCTGATCTATATTACTCTGTATTTAGTATTTTATTACTGTTCAGTCATATTTTAGATTGACGATCAGTGGTCCAACCATTTGCGATTTTTAGTCAAGTGGTTGAGAAGTAAGCAACATCCTAATGAGCTTGATCTTCCAACGTAATTTCATTCCAAAACCATCCCGAGAGCATCGTTTATTATTGTTACAATGATCCTTATTAAACCCATATAGTATTCTCCACACCCCCAATTCTTATGTATTGACTGTATTTCCAAATACGCCTTTCCATTGACAAAGTGCATTCTGGAGCAGGCTTGCATTCTACAAGACGCTCCCATTCTAGTTTTGTAAGTATACCAAACCTTTACTTTTGCTAGGATTGGCCTTTCAAGATTTATTGGCGTCATCGACGAAGCCAAGACGTTCACCACTGGCCCTGAAGCTTTGCACAAATATCTCGCGATCTCTGTGCCGAGAATTTTGGGTTTTCCGACATGTCGTTGAAATCAATGGAAGTTAATGGGGATTCCCTGGGAAGAGTTACTGTGACATCAACAAGCTGTCTAAGCAGCCAATCAAAACAAAGAATTCTCACAGACAGCGAACCAGGAAGTGGGCAGGCTCTTAAAATTCTAACTTCTTTTAAATGTTAGAGAGAGCGCAAAACAAAGATTGGGGCTATCACATGGGGAAAAGGCAAACCTGAAATAAAGATGAACAAACTTTTTTTTTAATTAATTTTTTCAAAGAAGTTTCTTTAAAAATTTTAATTTTTATTAAAATGGATAAATTTGACACTGCACAAAATTAAAATTAGTTTTTCAGGGCCATAACCTTTGCTTAGCAGACAATACGCTGTTAAAACCCCAGTTACATCTAATCCCTTTGGGTCTAACTTTCAGTGGGGAATTTAACAGCGTACTTACTACAGAAGAGTTGAAGCTTTCATCGGTTTCCATGATTTGAGAGATTTCACTGATTGCCGGCTCTGTGGGGGTGGGTGGGGGCGGGTGGGGGGGGAACAGTCCGCAGCTTGTGGCGGAGCTGTGAATGACAGTCCGCAACTTCAGGATTTCTGCATTAGGCTGCGCATACGCTAAATCCTGATGTTGCGGTCATTTTCAAAGGCAAAATGATGGCGAACACTGCCAGTTCGCCATCATCGGGACCACAAATTCCGGGCCGTCATGTTTCACTAGTTCCATTTACTATTCTGTTTGTATATTTCAATTGTATTTTGTCCCATGTCTGTAATGTTGATGTTGCAGTTTTTTTGTACTCCCTATTGCAGCTAAGCATGTGTCTTGCCTCTGAGTCAGAAGGTTGTGGGTTCAAGTCTCACTCCAGAAACTTGAGCACAATAATCTAGGCTGATTATAATATCATAATTATAATTAGAATTACAATATATATAATTATAATTACAATAGCAGTGCTGAGGGAGTGCTGCACTGTTGGAGGTGCCGTCTTTCGGGTGAGACATTAAACCGAGTGTGGTAAACCACTGTTTGTATTCCTGTTTGTCCTGTTTGTATTCCACTGTGTACATGCCTGGACATGCCTCGGCTGACTCCTCCCACAGGTCCTAGTATAAAGGTGACTGCTCCCCAGCCCTTGGTATCCTGGACCGGTCGACCACTCGAGGCAGACCTCCATTCTGTTGTTAATAAAAGCCTTTAGTTACTCTTCTAACTCTCAGTCTTTTATGAGTAATTGATAGCGCATCAATTTTATTAACAACATTTTTATAATGGAGAAGATCCTCACACCAGCATGCCTGGACTTAGATCATCGGGAGGCGGACTCATCCACCAAGTTTACTCACTGGCTTAAGTGTTTCGAAAAATTCCTGACCGCCTCCGAAGCAATCAAATCGGACGAGGACAAACTGGATGTCCTGACCTCCAAAGTGAACCACCGAGTGTACTCGGTCATCCAAGACGCGACCTCGTACGTGGATGCTATCAAGCTCCTCAAGGACCAGTACACGCGCCCAGTGAACGAAGTGTACGCCAGGCACCTCCTGGGGAGTCGTAAACAACAACCTGGGGAATCGACCGTGGAATACCTTCAGGCACTGTCTGTGCTTGGCCGGGCCTGTGGTTGTAAGGATGTAAAGGCCGCCGTGTACACAGAGGAACTTATCCGGGACGCTTTTGTAGCGGGCCACAGATCCAATTACACACGACAGCGACTGTTGGAGCAGAGTAACCTCGACCTCAACAAGGCCTCTGAACTCGCACTATCGTTGGATGCAGCCTACCAGGGCATGGATGCCTACTCCTCTGCACCGTGGACGCCGTGGGGAATGACAGCCTGGGACACGGTAGGACCGCCTCATAGCGCCGTGCCACCCCAGCCATACCCCAACAACGGCCCAACTACCGCAGCAGTGTCCCAAGGCCAGACAGCAGTGCCCCAAGGCCAGAAATGCTACTTCTGTGGCCAGGCAAAACACCCCAGAGCGCGCTGCCCGGCGAAAAACGCGATCTGCTCGGGCTGCGGGAAGAAGGGACACTACGCTAGCGTCTGCAGGGCCAAAGCCACCCCGAACCCCAGCAGCGCCGCGTGTGGGCCATGCGGGCCGCCATTTTGGACCTCCCCGGCCGTGTGCGAATCACCGGTACAGCAGCCATTTTGGACGCCTCCAGCCACATGGGGATCATGGACGCCGCCATCTTGGATGACAGCCGGGACGCAGCAGGCCCCCGACACCGCCTCATCTGATACCCGCAGCGACACACCGACCCCTACGCTGGCATCCGTTACACTGGACCAAGCGAGACCGCACCAACTGGCCAGTTCCACAATGGACATTAAGGTAAATGGTCACGATACAATCTGCCTTTTTGACTCTGGGAGCACGGAGAGCTTCATCCACCCCGACACGGTGCGGCGTTGCTCTCTCCCAGTCCTGCCTGCGCAACAGCGGATTTCTATGGCCTCCGAGTCCCAGTCGGCGGACATCGGCGGCTACTGCGTGGTGACACTCGTAGTAGACGGGACCGTGTACGATCATTTTAAACTTCTGGTCCTGCCTGACCTCTGCGCTGCCGTCCTGCTGGGGTTAGATTTTCAGTGCCACCTTAAAAGTGTTACGATGGCGTACGGTGGACCCCTACCCCCACTCACAGTCCGCAGCCAGCAGCTTCCAAATTGCCCGCCGCGCACCAGGTGCAACCTCTCCACACTCAGAGTCACCCCCCCACCACTGTTTGCTAACCTCACCCCCGACTGTAAGCCCATCGCCACAAAGAGCAGGCGATACAGTGCCGGGGACAGGGTTTTCATTAAAACCGAAGTGGAGCGGCTCCTGAAAGAAGGGATTATTGAGGGCAGCACCAGCCCCTGGCGAGCCCAGGTTGTGGTCGTTAAGACCAGCGAGAAGCAGCGCCTGGTCATCGACTACAGCCAGACAATAAATCGCTACACCCTGCTGGACGCCTACCCACTCCCCCGTATAGCTGATATGGTCAACCAGATCGCGCAGTACCGCGTCTTCTCGACCATTGACCTGAAATCAGCGTACCACCAGCTCCCCATCCGCCCTGAGGACCGCCAGTACACTGCCTTTGAGGCAAACGGCCGCCTCTATCACTTCCTTAGGGTTCTCTTTGGCGTCACCAACGGGGTCTCCGTCTTCCAAAGGGAGATGGACCGGATGGTAGATCAAAATGCGTTGCAGGCCACTTTCCCATATCTGGACAATGTGACCATCTGCGGCCGTGACTTGCAGGACCATGACGCAAACCTCGAAAAATTCCTCCGCACCGCCCAACTCCTAAACCTGACATATAACAAGGAGAAGTGCATATTCCGCACAAACCGCCTCGCCATCCTTGGCTGTGTTGTGGAACACGGAGTCATCGGCCCCGACCCCGACCGGATGCGTCCCCTTATGGAACTTCCACTGCCCCACTGCCTCAAGGCCCTGAAGAGGTGCCTAGGGTTTTTCTCCTATTACGCCCAGTGGGTCCCCTACTATGCGGACAAGGCCCGTCCGCTGATCAAGTCCACCTCTTTTCCCTTGACGGCAGAGGCCCGCTTAGCCTTCCACCGTATCAAGGAGGACATTGCCAAAGCCACCATGCACGCAGTGGACGAATCCATCCCCTTCCAGGTGGAAAGCGACGCGTCCGACTTTGCCCTGGCCGCTACCCTCAATCAGGCGGGGAGACCCGTGGCCTTCTTTTCACGAACCCTCCAAGGCCCGGAGACCAGACACTCCGCTGTTGAGAAGGAGGCCCAGGCGATTGTGGAGGCTGTGCGTCATTGGAGGCACTACCTGGCCGGAAAACGATTTACCCTGCTCACTGACCAGCGTTCAGTTGCTTTTATGTTTAACAACAAGCAGAGGGGCAAAATCAAAAATGACAAGATCTTGAGGTGGAGAATCGAACTTTCCACCTACAACTACGAGATCTTGTACCGGCCCGGGAAGCTAAATGACCCCCCGGATGCGCTATCGCGTGGCACCTGCGCCAGCGCGCAGATCGATAGACTACGGGTCCTCCACAATGACCTCTGCCACCCGGGGGTCACCAGGTTCTTCCACCTCATCAAGGCCCGCAACCTGCCTTACTCTATTGAGGAGGTCAGGACCATGACCAGGAACTGCCAAGTCTACGCTGAGTGCAAACCACACTTTTATAGACCAGACAGGGCCCACCTGATAAAAGCCACTCGCCCCTTCGAGCGCCTGAGCGTTGATTTTAAAGGGCCTCTCCCCTCCTCCGACCGCAATGTGTACTTCCTCAATATTATTGATGAGTACTCCCGTTTCCCGTTCGCCTTCCCCTGCCCGGACATGACCAGTGCCACGGTCATTAAATGTCTGAACAACCTCTTCACCCTGTTCGGTTTCCCCAGCTATATCCATAGCGACCGGGGCTCATCGTTTATGAGCGACGAACTCCGTCAGTACCTGCTAACTAGGGGTATTGCCACAAGCAGGACCACCAGTTACAACCCCCGGGGGAACGGACAGGTGGAAAGAGAAAATGCGACAGTTTGGAAGGCCGTCCTGCTAGCCTTAAAGTCTAGGGGCCTTCCAACCTCCCGCTGGCAGGATGTGCTCCCCGATGCGCTCCACTCTATTCGGTCACTGCTCTGCACTGCCACTAACGCCACCCCTCATGAGAAAATGTTTGTCTTCCCAAGGAAGTCCACATCAGGGACATCGCTACCGCCATGGCTGACGTCCCCAGGGCCGGTCCTACTGAGAAGACACGTGAGGACCCATAAAACGGACCCCCTGGTCGAGAGGGTCGACCTCCTCCACGCCAACCCCCAGTATGCTTACATCGCATACCCGGACGGGCGGGAGGACATAGTCTCCATAAGAGACCTTGCACCCTCGGGGACCACAGTAACCCACTACCCACTACCACCCCCCCCCACGATCCGATATCCAGCCCCAGCAGACGGCAGGCCTGGGCCCCGCGACCCGCTCGACATCTACGAGGACGACACGCCTGTGCCACAGCCTACGCTGGACTCGACGCCGGAAACTTCACTACCCCTGCCGTCGCCACGCCGATCACAGCGGCAGACAAGACCTCCGGAGAGACTCCAATACACTAACTTTTAATACACTTCACCCCGCCGGACTCAATTTTAAACAAGGGGTGAATGTGGTAAACCACTGTTTGTATTCCTGTTTGTCCTGTTTGTATTCCACTGTGTACATGCCTGGACATGCCTCGGCTGACTCCTCCCACAGGTCCTAGTATAAAGGTGACTGCTCCCCAGCCCTTGGTATCCTGGACCGGTCGACCACTCGAGGCAGACCTCCATTCTGTTGTTAATAAAAGCCTTTAGTTACTCTTCTAACTCTCAGTCTTTTATGAGTAATTGATAGCGCATCACCGAGGCCCCGTCTGCTCTCTCAGGTCGACATAAAAGATCCCATGGCACTATTTCGAAGAAGAGCAGGGGCGTTATCCCGGGTGTCCTGGCCAATATTTATCCCTCAATCAACACAGCAACAAAAAAAAGATTATCTGGTTATTATCACATTACTGTTTGTGGGAGCTTGCTGAGTGCAAATTAGCTGCCGCATTTCCCACATTACAACAGTTTTTCATTGGCTGTAAAGCGCTTTGGGATATCCGGTGGTCATGAATGGCGCTATATAAATGCAAGTCTTTTTCTTACACATGCGTCCTGTCCCATGGCTCACCTCACCCTTACCATCTCTCCCTAAACTCTGGCTTTAAGCTAAAGGCCTTGAAAAGTCACAGGCTCCACCCTCTTGGGACACGCACCACTGTCCCCACCAAAGTTCATGGGATCGGGAGAACGACATAGGAATTGCTAGATGAAAAAAAGACCTCCGGTCCATCTAATTTGTCATCTTCCATCTGGTAGTCGCATGATACAATAATAATGGAGTTGTTGACTAATCTCTATCAATTAGTCTACAACAGACCCAGACATGATGCGAGGAAATCCCCAGTGGTGGAGTGCTTTGGGAACCGTAGTTCCAAAGCCACCTGTTCCTCCCAAGCATGCTACACTACCATACGTCAGGGAGGTCCTGTGATTTGCCTTCAACGGGCTTATGGTGCACCTGGTGATTGGTCTGCTGGGGGGGGGCACGGTTCTGAGTTCTCCTGGAAATATTAATCAGCTGTTACGCAAGGGGGCTGCATCACGTAAAGAATATTTTTTCATAAATTCCAAAATCTTCTTCAGAGGCCCAGGCCTAGACCCCAAGGTGGGCCTCACGTTTGACCTGGAGGTAGCCTTATGCCAGCTTTCACCACAGCTGTGTACCGCTCCCAAGGACGTGCCTGGTCTTTTTCAAGGGCAAAGTTACAGAAACTCCTAATGTACGGAGTTCTAGTTCCCCCCTTATGATTATGGTCTAGTTTGGGGCCGACAGAGCATCTGCCCCCCATAAGACCATCTGGAAACTGGAACAAATGAACAGTAACTTGTGTATCCAAGACCCAGCCTAGTTTCCAGTCATTCCGCCAGACTGCTGCCGAAGTTACAGTGGGAGTGTGCTAGAATGGCGTGGATTTTCCACCCCAATATCTTTAGGACAGCTTGGTGACTTTCCAACTCAGAGGATCTAGAAATTTAAGCCTAGCAGCTTGGCTCAGTTGGTATCACTCTTGCCTGAGGCTGAAGTTATAAGTTCAGGCCCAACTCCTAGACTTGAACACATTATCTAGGCATAAACTTCAGTGCAATGTTAAGGAAGTGCTGCACTGACAAAGGTGTTAAACTAAGGCCCGTCTTCCTGTTCAGATGGAAATAAAAGATTCCAAGGCAATATTTAGCCTCCTACCCAAAACCACTAAAACAGATTATCTGGTCATTTATTTCATTTGCTGTTTGTGGGATCTTGCTGTGTGCAAATTGGCTGATGCATTTCCCATATTACAGCAGTGACTACGCTTCAAAAATAGTTCGTTGGATATAAAACACTATGGGATGTCCTGAAATCATGAAAGGCGCTATATAAATGCAAGTTCTTTCATTTTGTCAACTGACATTTCTTCCTGCTTGCCCTGATTGGTGAAGTTATGCTGAGGTTCTGAAGAATCAAATGCAATTCCATGGAAATGCAAACATAGCTGGATTAGTTAAGTTGGATATATTCAGCAAGGACCAATTTAAATGGGCCTGCCCCTTTAAACATTAATTTGCATCTATGCAGATAGATAAATTTACACTTTTGTATTGACTAACAAACTGGATTTCAAAGTTTTGAGCTGCTCTAGACTCTACAGCAATGCAAATCTCTGCAACATTACACAGGATTACACAAAATATACAGCACAGAAACAGGCCATTCAGCCCAACCAGTCCATGCCGGTGTTTATGCTCCACACGAGCCTCCTGCCGTCTTTCCTCATCTAACCCTATCAGCATAACCCCCTATTCTCTTCTCCCTCATGTGCTTACTCTAACCGCCCCTTAAATGCATCGATACTATTCGCTTCAACTACCCTGTTGTAGCGAGTTCCATATTCTCATCACTCTCTGGGTAAAGAAGTTTCTTCCGAATTCCCTATTTGATTTCTTGGTGACTACCTTATATTGATGGCCTCTAGTTTTGCTCTTCTGTATCCACTCTAACAAAACATTTCATGATTTTAAAGACCTCTATTAGGTCACCCCTCAGCCCTTTTTTTTCAAGAGAAAAGAGACCCAGCCTGTTCATCCTTTCCTGATATGTATACCCTCGCATTTCTGGTATCATCCTTGTAAATCTTCTCTGCACCCTCTCCAGTGCCTCTATGTCCTTTTTATAATATGGCGACCAGAATTGCACACAGTACTCCAAGTGTGGTCTAACCAGGGTTCGATACAGGTTTAGCATAACTTCACAACTTTTCAATGCTATCCCTCGAGAAATAAACCCTAGTGCTTGGTTTGCTTTTTTTATGGCCTTGTTAACTTGTGTCAATACTTTTAGGGGGAAAAATTGGGTCACGCCCCTTTTAGCGCACAGTCCTTGTGGCGACAAAGTCCCGTCTTCACACTGAGGACACCCTCCATCGTGTTGTGTGGCACTACCACCGTGCTAAATGGGTTAGATTCAGAACAGATCTAGCAGCTCAAAACTGGGCATCCATAAGGCGCTGAGGGCCATCAGCAGCAGCAGAATTGTATTCCACCACAATCTGTAACCTCATGGCTCGGCATATCCCTCACTCTACCATTACCACCAAGCCAGGGGACCAACCCTGGTTCAATAAGGAGTGCTGAAGATCATGCCAGGAGCAGCACCAGGCGTACCTAAAAATGCGGTATCAACCTAGGGAAGCTGCAACACAGGACTACATGCATGCTAAAAAGCAGAAGCAGCATGCTACAGACAGAGCGAAGCGATCCCACAATCAACAGATCAGATAAAAGTTCTGCCGTCCAGCCACATCCAGTCATGAATGGTGGTAGACCATTAAACAACTAACGGGAGGAGGAGGCTCCATGAATATCCCCATCCTCAATAATGGTGGAGCCCAGCACGTGAGCGCAAAAGACAAAGCTGAAGTGTTTGCAACCATCTTCAGCCAGAAGTGCCGAGTGGGTGATCCATATCAGCCTACTCCTGAGGTCCCCACCACCACAGATGCCAGTCTTCAGCTAATTCGATTCACTCCACGTGATATCAAGAAATGGCTGAGTGCATTGGACACAGAAAAGGCTGTGGGTCCTGACAACATCCCGGCTGTCGTGCTAAAGACTTGTGCTCCAGAACTAGCCGCGTCTCCAGCCAAGCTGTCCCAGTACATCTAAAACACTGGCATCTAACCGACAATGTGGAAAACTGCCCAGGTATGTCCTGTCCACAAAAAGCAGGACAAATCTGTAAAGTATGTGACTATACTTAATACAATAATGAGGAGACAGCTTGGAAGGTTCAACTTCGGTCTTTACTTCATACCAACAGGCGGGAACTGAGGGGAGATCAGTACCCACAGTACTATTTATACCCCTATGGCCAGGAGTGGTACTACGGTATCACTACGCCCTACAAAGTAGTGCTGCCCTGGCCATAGGTTTAAAGTAACATACATATTACATACACAACATTCCTCCCCTTTTAATTAAAACATACCCGTGCAATTAAATCAACAGATGCACCATAACTAGGGCTAATAACATTTGGTAACACAACATACATAACATATTTACATCAGAGTTGTCTACCTATATATATATCTGAACCGAGGTGAGTGGCCGCCATCTTGATTTTTCACGATTTTTTCCCCCACACTTTCTGTGTGTTAGGGAACTAAGGTAAATGGCCCAGAAATTCGAGTCGGGGGCTTGCCGCGCGTGTAAGCCCCCGATCTGCACTTACCCGACGCGCCGGCCGTTTAGCTTCAGGGACGCCTGGAATTGCTGTTTTAAAATGTTGACTCCCGGGCAGCGTCTGACGTCACGCCGCCCAGGAGTGCAGCCAGCGCGAAGCCTGTAGCGCGCTGTGCAACTGAGACACGCCCCTTGAGGTCTCAGTTTAACAGGACATGTCCCCAATGTTTCTGCCAAGCTGCTAAGCATTTTTACATGCAAAGCAGCAGTTTAAATAGGTTTTTGGAAGTTTTTTCAAGCTTTTGGTAACTTTTATAAACTTTTAAAAACGTTTACATTATTTTGAAGAATCTGAAGTAGTTTTAAACAGAATTAAAGCAATTTAAAGACTTTTAAAAGCCCTAAAAGAATTTTTTTAATTCTATTTATTTATTTAGCAATGTCGTCGTCATACGTGTCTTCACACTGTTCCCTTTGGGGAACTGTATGAAGTGGTGGAAGGATTTATGGCCATAATTAACGCTCATTCCGTGACCGTAACCATCTTTGAACCAGCCATTAGGGTGGTTAGTCCTATGGCGGGAGGGTTTTACGGGCTCCCACAAGCTATACAAGGACGGGGGGCCACCCACACCCACGGACGCAAATATCCCACTGGATGTCAACCCAGAATTTAGAGCCGGAGCTCCGACTCCACTTGCCGGGACTGTCTGGAGCGGGGTTCGAAACCCCACCCTGATCTGGCCCAGCGGCGGGGATCCTACCGCTATGCCAAAGGCCCAATCCAATTAGCAACGTGAAATGGCTGGAATGAGCACAATTCACGGCATTAAAAGAACTCACAATTGAACTGATGATGACCTCAGCAATCTCCTCAAGGAGGTGGAGGCGCAGCGCCTGCTCATCATTGGTAATGAGAAGTCAAAGGCGCCGCAAAAAGGGCAGATGATAGCTTGGTCTTTCAAGTGGCAGCATAGGTATCCAGTCACGGGGAGGGAAAAAGCGCAGGAAACGTATGGGTGTCACCTTTTGTGCGGAGTGGGCCTTTTGCGTAGCAGTAAGCATCCCCGCCGCTGGGCCAGAAGGAGTAGGGTTTCGAACCCCACTCCAGACAGTCCCGGCAAGTGGAGTCGGAGCTCCAACTATAAATTCTGGGTGGACATCCAGCGGGATACTTGTGTCCGTGGGTGTGGGTGGTCCCCCCCCATCAGATGGGTTGTGGGAGCCCGTAAAACCCTCACGCCATAGGACTAACCACCCTAATGGCTGGTTCAAAGATGGTTACGGTCACGGAATGAGCGTTAATCACGGCCATAAATCCTTCCACCACTTCATACAGATCCCGAAAGGGAACAGTGTGAGGATACGTACGACGATGACCTCTTGCGCAATGCACCTCCTTGGACCCTCAGTCGCAGATGCGAGGGGGCAAATCATGCAATTGTTAAATTTTTCATTTTATTGACATGTAAAATGTTGGCCCAGTAATTCCCTTCCAAATGTGCGAGTACGGTCGAGGTACTTACGCGTCTGGCCGGAGGAAATGCCGGTTTTCAGCATGCACAGCGCATGCGGGGAAAACCGGCATTTCCTGTCCTCTGAACGAAGGGGTTCAGAGGCAGAACGCGTGCGCAGTAAAATTCGCCGCTTTCATTCATGCTTTCAGTGAGGTCAAGTCCTTACAACTTACACATGAAAAAAGCATGGGTACAGTTGCTCCAGAGGCTGCGGAGGAAGATATTTCTTATCGTGGAGCTTCTGAAAGTATGTATGACTGTATATATTCCTTTGCGTGTTATGTATATCTTCCTTTACTTATGTGTATGAATGTATTATTTAATTATGACTTTCAGAGAAAGTAACTTATTGGAAAATCATAATTAAAAACATACATTCATACACATAAGTAAAGGAATATAAAACATACATACATATACGTAAAGGAATATATGCGGACATACATACATAATTACTTATTACTGATGAAAAGTTTCTTTCTTAAAAGTGCTGGAAATGTTACATTACTCATTTTAGAACACTCATTTTCACATTCAATTCACACAGCCACAATTGCTCCTTCTACCTACCGTTCTGAAAACCCATTAAAAAAAAAAAATTTTAACTTTAAAACTTACTTAAAATTTCTTAAAATAACTTCCCTCTCTTTCCCAAACAAAAATATTGCCTTTCAGAAGCTCCATGATAAAATATATCTTCCTCCGCAGCCTTGGAACAACTTTACACATGCTTTTTTCAAGTGTAACTTGTAAGGACTTACCCTCACTGAATCCATGAATGAAATCGACGAAGTTCACTGCGCAAGCGCTGCCTGTGCAGTCGCACGCGCTGTGCCTATGAACCCCTTCGTTCTGAGGACTGGAAATGCCGGCGTACCCCGCATGCGCTGTGCATGCTGAACGCCGGCATTTCCAACAGCCAGATGCGTGAGTACCCAGACCGTACTCACGCATTTGGTCACGAATTTCTGGCCCATTATTTTAATGATGTGTTAGGGAATTAAATAACAATTTATTTGTGTTTTAAATTGTGTTTAGCAAATGCACACGCGGTGGGCGGGGCAGTTGGCTCCTCGTTCGAGACCAGGCCTGCGTCCGACCCGAGGGGCCACTTAGTTAACCGGCAGCCGAGCCCTGCCTCCTATTCACATCTACCGTCCTTCTTGCATGGGCCTACCGAGCGACTCCTACTCCCTCCTCCTCTTTTGCTGCTCTCTATTTATTTAATCTCCTCTTACTCGGCAAAAGATGAGTTTAAAAAAAAAAGAAGAGGCCGCCAGTTGCGCGGCCGCCTTCACGACGGCACGCATTCGCATGGCTCCCGTTACCACGGCAATGGGGCACGCCGGCGGTCTTGAAACCACGCATGCGCACGGCCCGCCACCCCGTGACGCCAGCACGCATGAGTTTAAAAAAAATGAAGAGGCCGCCAGTTGCGCAGCCGCCTTGATGCCGGCACGCATGCGCACGGCCCCCGTGACGCCAGCACACAGCCTCGGGAGATCGCGGGGGGGGCGAGCCTCGGGAAATCGCGGGGGGGGGAGAGCCTCGGGAAATCGCGGGGGGGGGGGAGAGCCTCGGGAAATCGTGGGGGGGGAGAGCCTCGGGAAATCGCGGGGGGGGGAGAGCCTCGGGAAATCGCGGGGGGGAGAGCCTCGGGAAATCGCGGGGGGCGGGGGGAGAGCCTCGGGAAATCGCGGGGGGGAGAGCCTCGGGAAATCGCGGGGGGGGAGAGAGCCTCGGGAAATTGCGGGGGGGGGGGAGAGCCTCGGGAAATCGCGGGGGGGGAGAGCTTCTCTGTTCCCCCCCCCAGTCTCACTCTGTTCCCCCCCGTCTCTCTCTGTTCCCCCCTCCCCCCAGTCTCGCTCTGTTCCCCCCCGTCTCTCTCTGTTCCCCCCCAGTCTCTCTCTGTCCCCCCCCACCAGTCTCTCTCTGTTCCCCCCCCCAGTCTCTCTCTGCCGCCCTCCCACCCCCCCAGTCGCTCTCTCTCTCTCTTCCAACAACAACATGCCCTCGAAAAAGCCTCGGCAACGCCGGGCTCACCCCAGCTAGTATATATATAAAAAGAAACATGTTATAGATTCAGTCTCTGAGGAGGCCTCCTGTCTCGACTAGGATAACGTCTTTCTCTAGTCGGTCTCGGTGTAGGCGGCGGTACTTCCGTCACCACTTCATCGCTGGAGTCGTCGGTGTCTGATGGCACATCCTGTGCCGTGGAGCTCACTGGAGTGATGAACTCCTCGCAATCCTGAGACTTCTGTAGCGACGAGCTGGGCCGTGATTCCGCTGTAACAATGTGCTGAGACGTTTGAGGTAGTGAATCAGTTGGGTTTCTGGACTCCACAAGTTGATCAGCATGTCGTCTGATTATGCCATCCCCTGTATCCACTGTGTACATCAAGGGTCCCTGGCGGGCCTTTATCGTACCAGACCGCCACTTTTCATTTCTATAATCACGGGCCAACACTTGCTGCCCCACCTCGAAGCTCCGTGTCTGTCTGTCAGGAGCCCTACGAAATATTCGGTTTTCCACATCTCTCCGGATGTTTGGTCTGAGCAATTCGAGGCGCGACCTTAACCTTCTATTAAAGAACATGACGGCGGGGGCCTGGTTGGTCACCGTATGTGCAGCATTACGGTACGCGAATGGAAATTGTCCACCTTGTGTTGTAGTGGCAACCTTTCCTCCCCCATCGCCTTGATGGCCTTTTTAAAAGTCTGTACAAATCGCTCTGCCAGCCCATTTGTAGCCGGATGATATGGTGCGGACGTATAATGTCGCACTCCATTCCTTTTTAGGAATGCTTGAAATTCTTCTGCCACAAATTGTGGCCCATTGTCCGAACAGACTTGTTCGGGCACCCTGTTTCGGGCAAAAATGGTCCTTAAGGCTGCGACTGTCTTTTCGGCTGTCGTTGATGACATCTTTATGACCTCCGGCCATTTTGAGTGGGCGTCCACTACAATAAGGAACATCGCATCCAGGAAGGGCCCAGCGAAGTCCACGTGGATCCTTTGCCACGGCGTTGAGGGCCACTCCCACGGATGTAGTGGGGCTTGGGGTGGTACATTCTGTACCATCTGGCACCCTTGGCATGCTTTTGCTACTTCCTCGATGTCCCTGTCAATGCCGGGCCACCAGACGTAGGCTCTGGCGAGGCTTTTCATTTTGACACCCCCCAGATGACCTTCGTGTAAGTCCCGCAACACTTTATGTTGTAATTTTTGAGGGACCACCACCCTGGCTCCGCACATCAATGTGCCCCGGCAGACAGACAACTGGTCTTTCCTTGCCGAAAACGCCGGCAATGATGCGTCACCCTGCGACGGCCAGCCTTTCACGGTCAATTCGTAAACCCTTGCCAGTGTCGGGTCGTTCTGTGTTTCCCGCTCGATACATTGGCTGGTGATGGGCAAGTGTTCCATAACAGCCGTATGATATATTTCCACGGGGTCCTGTACTATCTCTTCGATCTTGGCAGGCAATGGTAGCCACGACAGGCCATCCGCATTGCCATGCTGTTTGGTACCCTTATATTCGATAAGGTACTGGTGTGCTCCTAAGAACAGTGACCATCTCTGTAGCCTTTGGGCCGTCATCAGGGGCACCCCTTTTGTTGGATTAAATATGGACACCAACGGTTGATGATCCGTCAGTAGTGTGAAATGTTGCCCATGTAGATAGTGGTGGAATTTTTTTACACCCCACACCAGACTGAGGGCCTCCCTGTCGATTTGCGCGTAGTTTCTTTCGGCTGTAGTTAACGACCTTGAGGCAAATGCTATTGGCCTCTCCGTCCCATTGGGAAATTTGTGTGACAACACTGCCCCTATACCACACGGGGAGGCGTCACATGCTAACCTCATTGGCATTTTTGGGTCAAAGTGTGCGAGCACTTCCTTTGATGTAATGAGTTGTTTTTAAAAGCAGCCTCACACGCTTCGTCCCAATTCCAGGAGACTCCCTTTTGCAGCAATGAATTTAGTGGATGTAAAATGGACGATAAGTTCGGGAGGAACTTATGTTAATAGTTTATAAGGCCTAAGAATGATCGTAACTGAGATACATTCTCAGGGGGCGGGGCCTTCACTACTGCCTCGATCTTTTCCGGGGACTTATGCAGGCCTTCCTTATCTATAATGTGACCACAGTATGAGATACGTTCCTGGAAAAACTCACATTTCTGCTTGTTCGCCCTGAGTCCGTATTGTTGCAACCGTAGAAGTACTCGCTCCAGGTTAGCGAGGTGGTCGTTATCCGTTTGTCCTGTCACCAGGATGTCATCCAGGTAGCACTGCATTCCTGGAATGCCCTGTAGGACCTGTTCCATGGCCCTCTGCCATATTGCTGGGGCGGACGCCACACCAAATACCAGGCGATTGTACTGGTACAATCCCTTGTGTGTGTTAATCGTTAGGAGCTTTTTCGAGTCCTGCTCCACCTCCATCTGTAAATAAGCTTGACAAAGGTCAATCTTCATAAAGTGTCTACCCCCAGCTAATGATGCGAATATGTCCTCTCTCCGCGGCAGCGGATACTGTACCGTGTGCAGGACTGGGTTAATAGTTATCTTAAAATCCCCGCAAATGCGAACCTTCTTTGGTTCCCCCGGCGTGTTATTTGCAGATTTCTTTATAACTGGGACGATGGGCGTGGCCCACTCACTCCACTCAATCTTTGTAAGGACACCTGCACTCTCTAAGGCATCCAGTTCTGCCTCCACAGCTGGCCGAATGGCGTAAGGCACCGGTCTGGCCTTACAAAACTTGGGGTTTGCATCTTGAGCAATAGTTATTTTTGCTCTAATGTCCTTTAAGGTCCCCAGCCCTTGTTGGAACACCTCTGGCGTTTTTGCCAATATTTTCGACAGCCTGCTTGTAATGGTTGTATCATCCTTGGTGGTTTCTACTTTTATCTCGTGTATCGACTTCCAGTCGAAATGGATTTTTCTTATCCATTCCCTACCCAAAAGTGGTGGTCCACCGTTTGGTAGGACGTATAAATAAAGTCCTGGCACTTTTCTGCCGTTGTATTTAACTGTTACTTGCATTTTTCCCTTCGGGTAAACTTTTTGTCCCGTATATGTTTTTAATTTGATTTCGGTATCCTTTAAGGGAATGCGTTTGAACAGCCTGTTATAATCTTGTTCATTAATTACTGATAGGGCTGAACCGTGTCCAGCTCCATATTAACTTCGACGCCTGCTACCTTCATTTTAACCCACATTGTGCTGTGGTCCTCCGTTTTGTCTACACCATATAACTTGAGACATCCCAGACCTTTAGGCTCTGCTTTTGTGCCTTCCTGTGACTCGCCTGAGCTACTGTCAGATATCTTATGTATTTTTGTCCTTGCCTTGGTACTGCTCAGATTGCCCCCACTATTGGGTTTCGTACCCGACCGACAAACTTTCGCTATATGCCCCTTTTTCCCACACTGCCGGCATATTTTATCACAAAACCAACAATTACTTTGGTCGTGGGTGGTTTTGCCACAACGGTAGCATTTACCTTTGTGAAATGTCACCTCATGGGTGTCATAGCCGGTTGCGTTTTGTCATATTTGAGCAGCACCCTGTGCTGCTGCTTCATGTGCCAATGCTATTTCCATCGCCTGATCTAGGCTGAGCTGTTTCTTGGCCAGCAACCGTTTTCGTGTACTCTCATTTAACATGCCACAGACAAATCTGTCTCTGATTGCTTCCGCCAAAAAGGCTCCAAACTGGCAATGTTTGGACAACCGTCTGAGCTCAGCCAAATAGGCTGCCTGTGACTCATCATTCCTTTGGTCGCGTCTGTAGAAGCGGTACCTTTCCGCTATAAATGGTGGCTTAGGGTTTAAATGTTCCTTTAACGTTTCAACAATTTGGGCATACGTTTTGTCTGCTGGCTTTTCTGGAGTAAGAAGATTCCTCAGCAGACCGTATGTTTTTGCCCCCATAGAATTTAATAAGGTTGCTGCCTTTTCGTCATCTTTCACCTTGTTTACTACGCAATAAAGTTCATGCCTTTCGACATATGCGTCCCATTCTTCTGTGTCCGCAACAAATTCTGACAACCAAGCTTCTCTGGACATTTTAAAACTGCTGAAGAGGTTTTCCCGCCTTTTTCCACTAGATTGCGTTTGTTTTTATTTTAAACTGCTGAAGAGAAAAACTTTTCCCCTTTTGTCCACTAGATGGCGCTGTTTTTTTAATGTTAAACTGCTGGAGAAAAACTTTTCCCCTTTGTCCACTAGATGGCGCTTTTCCCGCCTTTTCTCCCTCTGCTGTCAACGACCTCTCTCCAGCGTCGTTATTTTTTTTTTCTTGCAGCTCCCGTTATTGCCACCGCCGCTATTACAACGACCTTCCCCTCTCGTGGCCCGCTAGTCCTCATGGCTCCATTTGTTCCCCAGATCGCCTGCCCGTTCTGGCCCTTGTAGCTCGCGTTCCCCGGGAAGGATTGCAGTTTACCTGGCCCTGGGTGGACTTCTGCCCCGTGTCTGGAGCGCCCGTTCAGCCTCTTCTCTCAGCTGCTGCAGCCTCCGCTGGAAACCTCTCTCTCTCGCTCCGTTGCTGCCGCTCCTCCCGAACTGGGCGGCCTCCTTCGGTCGACGCTGGACTCCGCAGGCTGGCTGGTAAGAAGCTTCTCTCCTTCTCTCTCCGTACTGCTACCGATCCTTGTTGCACCGTGTACTGGTGAGTTCGAACGTAACTCGTCGCCAGTGTAAAGTATGTGACTGTACTTAATACAATAATGAGGAGACAGCTTGGAAGGTTCAACTTCGGTCTTTACTTCATACCAACAGGCGGGAACTGAGGGGAGATCAGTACCCACAGTACTATTTATACCCCTATGGCCAGGAGTGGTACTACGGTATCACTACGCCCTACAAAGTAGTGCTGCCCTGGCCATAGGTTTAAAGTAACATACATATTACATACACAACAAAATCCAATCCAGCCAATTACCACCCCATCAGTCTACTCTCAATCATCAGCGAAGTGAGGGAAGGTGTCGTCGACAGTGCTATCAAGCAGCACTTAATCACCAATACCCTGCTCACTGATGCCCATAGTGGGTTCTGCCAGGACCATTCGGCTCCAAATCAAATCAAATCAAATCAAATCAACTTTTATTGTCATTGTTAGTGCACAAGTGCAGTACAACGAAATGTAGGCTTGCGGCTCCCGAGAGTGTACAATTTGGATTAGGACACTTAAACATTTCAACATACATTTGTACATATATATTAGCATAAATATGACCATAATAAAGTGAATAAAGTGCATCGGCAGATGTGCAGGCTTTAGTGTTTATTTGTGGAGTTCAGTAGGATGACAGCCCTGGGAAAGAAGCTGTTCCTAAATCTGGTCGTACGGGTGCGAATGCATCTGTAGCGTCTTCCAGATGGTAGGAGGGCGAACAGACTGTGGCTGGGGTGGGTAGGGTCTTTGATGATGGTCCGTGCCCTCCTTAGGCAGCGTTTCTGATATATATGTTCTATGGTCGGTAGCCGGGTGCCGGTAATGCGTTGGGCAGTTTTGACTACCCGCTACAGGGCTTTCCGGTCATGGGAGCTACAGCCGCCGTACCATACCATGATACAGTTTGTCAGGGTGCTCTCTATAGTGCAGCGGTAGAAGTTAGAGAGGATCGGGGGTGACAGATTACATCCCTTCAGCCTCCTCAAGAAATATAGGTGCTGCTGGGCCTTCTTCACCAGAGAGGAGGTGTTGAGGGACCAGGAGAGGTCTTCCGTGATGTGGACTCCGAGGAACTTAAAGCTGGCCACCCTTTCCACCTCCACCATTGATGTGGATGGGGGTGTGACTTCCGCCTTTGGACTTCCTGAAGTCCACGATTATTTCCTTTGTTTTCTTGGTGTTAAGGGCCAGGTTGTTGTCGGCGCACCACTTCACGAGATGCTGGACCTCCTCCCTGTAGGCTGACTCATCATTGCTGGTGATCTGGCCTACTACTGTGGTGTCATCTGCAAACTTGATGATGGTGTTGGAACCATTAACAGCCACACAGTCGTGGGTGAAGAGGGAGTAGAGGAGGGGGCTCAGCACACATCCTTGTGGGGCCTCCGTGTTCAGGGTCAGGGGGGGGAGGTGTGGTTGCCTAATTTGACAGACTGGGGTCTGTTTGTTAGGAAGTCCAGGGTCCAGTTGCAGAGGGAAGTGTTCAGGCCAAGAGTTTGGAGTTTGGTGGCCAGCTTATTGGGGACGATAGTGTTGAATGCTGAGCTGTAGTCTATAAACAACATTCTGATGTAGGTCTCCTTACCATCTAGGTGATTCAGTGCCGAGTGTAGAGCAGTAGTGATTGCATCCTCCGTTGATCTGTTTGCCCGATAGGCAAACTGGTGTTGGTCAAGGGAGGCAGGAACACTGGCTTTGATGTGGGCTAAGACCAGTCTCTCGAAACACTTCATTATGATGGGTGTGAGTGCGACAGGTCGATAGTCGTTCAGACACGTCACAGCCGCTTGTTTAGGCACAGGAATGATGGTGGCGGTCTTGAAGCATGTAGGGACTACTGCCTGGGCCAATGACAGGTTGAAGATGGCGGTGAAGACATCAGCCAGCTGATCAGCACATTCCTTGAGTACCCGTCCAGGGATGCTATCCGGTCCAGTAGCCTTTCGTGTGTTCACTCTGCGTAAAGCGCCCCTTACGTCGGAGGTCGACAGAGTGAGCACCTGGTCTTCCGGGGGTGGCAAGGCTTTGGTAGCCGGCTCCTTGTTGTCCCTGTCGAAGTGAGCGTAGAAGTTGTTAAGCTCCTCTGGGAGGGAGGCGTCGCTGACCGGGGGACTGGTGTTTTTGCCCTTGTAGTCGGTGATGGCCTGGATGCCTTGCCACATGCGCCGGGGGTCCGAGTTGTTGCGGAAGTGGTCCTCTATCCACAGTGCCTGTTTCCATTTGGCAGTCCTGATACCCTTTTTTAGGTTGGTCCTAGCTGCTCTGTAAGCCGCCGTGTCGCCAGATTTAAATGCTGCGTCGCGTGCTTTCAACAGTGAGCGGACCTCTTCGTTCATCCAGGGTTTCTGGTTGGGGTATGACCTGATATTTTTGTGGGTCGTGACGACCTCGACGCAGCTGTTGATGTAGAATAGCACTGTGGATGCGTATTCCTCGATGTCATTGTGGGCAAACATGCCCCAATCAGTGCGTTCGAAGCAATCCTGAAGCTCCGATACTGCCCCCTCTGGCCATACTTTCACTGCTCTCATTGATGTTCTCTCTCTTTTGATGAGCGGTTTGTATGCCGGGGCTAGAAACAGGGAGAGGTGGTCAGACTTCCCAAGGTGGGGGCAGGGAATGGCCTTGTAAGCGTCTACAATGCTCGTGTAGACTTGATCCAGTGTGTTCTCCCCTCTTGTGGGGCAGGAGACATTCTGGTGGAATTTCGGTAGTACAGTTTTTAGGACCTCATTACAGCCTTGGTCCAAACATGGACAAAAGAGCTGAATTCCAGAAGTGAGGTAATGACTGCCCTTGATATCAAGGCAGCATTTGACCGAGTGTGGCATCAAGGAGCCTTAGTAAAACTGAAGTCAATGGGAATCGGGGGGAAAACTCTCCACTGGCTGGAGTCATACCTAGCACAAAGGAAGATGGTTGTGGTGATTGACGGTCAATCATCACAGCCCCAGGACATCGCTGCAGGAGTTCATCAGGGCAGTGTCTGAGCCCAACCATCTTCAGCTGCTTCATCAATGACCTTCCCTCCATCATATGGTCAGAAGTGGGGATGTTCGCTGATGACTGCACAGTGTCCAGTGCCATTCACAACTCCTCAGATAATGAAGCAGTCCATGCCCGCATGCAGCAAGACCTGGACAAATTCAGGCTTCGGCTGATAAGTGGCAAGTAACATTCGCGCCTCACAAGCACCAGGCAATGGCTATCTCCAACAAGAGAGCCTAACCACAGCCCCTTGACATTCAACAACATTACCATCACCGAATCCCCCACCATCAACAACATCCTGCATGTCACCATTGACCAGAAACTGAACTGGACCAGGCACATAAATACTGTGGCAACAAGAGCAGGTCAGAGGCTGGGTATCATCCGATGTCATCTCCACCTGTTCTATTTCCCTGTTAAATACTGAAGCAAAGTAATTATTTAATATTTCTGCCATCTCTCTATTGCTGCCAGTGGTATTATCCTCTCCATCCCTTAGTGGTCCTATTCCCAACCTGACCTTCCTTTTTTTATTTACGTGCCTGTAAAATATTTCACTATTTTGTTTTATGTTCCTTGATAATTTAATTTCATCATTCCTCTTTGCCTTTCTAATTGTTTTTTTCACTTCTCTCATAATCCCTTCATATTCTCCCTTAGATGCTCTCCCCTGCTGTCCATGTCCATGTATGCCTCTTTCCTTATCCTCAATTTTTCCCTTATGGCTTTATTCATCCACGGTGTCTCATTAGTGTTTAGCTTGTTCTTGTTTATTAGTGGAATACATTTTTCTTGGGCTCTGTTGAACATCTTTTTAAATGTTTCCCATTGCTGTTCTACATTATTGTTTGCCAATACTGTTATCCATTTATTTTCCCAAGTTCTATTCGCATCCCCCTCAAAATCAGCTTTTCTCCAATCTATTACCCTGGTCTTTGTCATACCTATGTCCTTCTTAATTATTATCTTAAAGTGTATATTATGGTCACTACTGTCTAGATATTCCCCTACTTTTACTTATCTTATCTGCTCAGGTTCATTCCCCATTACTAGATCCAATAGCGAATCCTCCCTTGTTGCGCTTTTTACATATTGGGTTAGCAAGGAGTCCTGTACACATTGTAGGAACTCCATTCCCTTATACCCTTTACCTACCTCTTCTGTCCAATTAATATCTGGGTAGTTGAAATCCCCCATGATTATTATTCTAAGTTTTTTACTCATTTCCCTAATTTGTCTGCATATTTCACCCTTCCACTAGTAGGTGGTCTGTAGACTACCCCTATTAGTGTGATTAATCCTTTATTATCTTTTATCTTTATCCACATGAATTCTATTTCTGTCTTGCTGATAGCTGCATCACTTTTTTCTACTGCCGTTATGTTATCCCTAATAAGTACAGCTACTCCACCTTCCCTTTTCCCCTCTCTATCTTTTCTAAATATGTTATACCCTGCAATGTTTAATTCCCAGTCCTGAATTTTCTGTAGCCATGTCTCAGTAATCCCTACTATGTCTGGTTCCTCCCAATGCATGATTGCCTCCAGCTCCCCTGTTTTATTACGGACACTGTGTGCATTGCTGTACAGACAGATTAACTACATTTTAATAGCAGTTTCTCTCACTTTATTTTTAACCATCTTTTTAAACTTCTGTTCTGTAACTCTATTTATTCCCTGGCCATCAATGTCCTCCCTTACTTTACTCTTTCCTTTGCTTTCCTTTCCTGTTTTGTTTATATTTAGTCTGGTTTCATTTCTTGTAGATCCCTCCCCCTGTCTTACTAGTTTAAAGCCTTTACCACCTCCCTATTTACCCTTTCCGCTAGTACACGGGATCCATCCTGGTTCTGGTGGAGCCCATCTCATTGGTACAGCTCCTTTCTGTCCCAGTATTGGTGCCAGTGTCCCTTGAAAAGGAACCCCTCTTTCCCACACCAGCCCTTTAGTCACGTGTTAAATCTCCTGATCTGATTTCAAAGTTTGTTGACAACTGCTAAAACTAAACTTAAAACTAAAATTATGGTATTATATATTTTTCCAGCTGTTTTGCAGCAGTAGCTGATGAGAAAACTGCAAATCCACGTCCCGCTTTTTAAACAGTTTCCATAAAGTTATTCCAAAGGACAGGATAATTGTCTTGCTTAGCTCTTTGTGTCCCTCTGCTGGCATTTCTCGAATGTACACCATAGAATGGGAACACATGAAAAGGGTAAATTGACTGATCCTGCACACACAGAATGGAGCACGCGCTCAAGGGATGCACGGATTGGAGATTCGGCTACAACACCGTAGTGCCGATTCTCCAGCTTCCTGTCTGGGAGTACAGAATTGGTCAATTCTAACAATTACGCATTGCTTAATAACTGTCCCGATCAATGAAAGACCCGCGGGCTGCTTCCCCTCTGAGTTGTGCCGGCTGCCTGCTCTAACTGCTGCCGTCAGGTGGAGGGAAATCATGTGGGGAGCCATTCTGCCGGCTACCATGTGTGTGATATCCCACCAAGACTGATGCCAGGCATAGAATACAGCTGCCCAAATAAGGGAAGGAATTTGATGATGGAATGCAACTGTCAGGAGCACATCATACACCTCAGCCCTGAATATTCTCAGACTTTTGGCGAAGTTACACTAGCGCAGTGGCAGAAAGTCCAAGGAAATTTGGGACCCATGTTTCCCGTCACTTGTGCCCTAGTAACGCGCCAGTGCATTCCTGGTGTTTGGGGGCACTGTGGAGGGCGGACTTAAATTTTAAAGGGGCAGCTTTCCCAGTGCAATCAATTCCACACAGCAAGGCGGATGATTTTAGCAGCCACTTATCTGGCTACTAACTGCTAACCCTGGTCGTCTCTCAGGATGACAGCATGCCTGCTCCCCCGCCACACTCTCAACCAGTGGCCCTGTTGACAGTCAGCTGAGCCCCAGACGGCCCTGGGCAAAATACCGCAATCTGCAGCCGGGTCTTCTTCAGTCAGAGCTACTCGAGTCTGCCCGCCACGGCCATCTCAGGAGTCCGCAATGGAAATTCAGCAGCCTTCCACCTCCCTTGCTGTAGCCATTGGGGATGCACCTGGTGGCAGCACTAGAATAGGTAAATGAGTACAGAAAACAGGCACTAAGGCTTTCAATATAAGCAAATGTCACATGAAGAGTGATTAAGTATCTTGGTGCAGTAAACTTTTTTTCTTAGATTATCGTTGGTCTTTATATTGTTAGTCATGTAAGGGGAATATCTGTGAAGTTTAGACTGTATGAGAGCTTGGTTAGATGGATGAAGGGACTGTTAGAGCAATGGGGAGGGGAGGGAATCATTCATGAGAATCTCTCATCAATGAGTTGCCGCCTGAGATCTCTGGCAGCGCTTTTGGGCCTTGCTCCTCCTCTACAGCCTCTGCTTCCTATTCCCCAACTTCCTGTTCCTCCTCAACTTCTTCCTGCTCTTGCGGGTCCAACGCCTGACCCCTTTTCAAGGCAAAAGTGGTGTAGCATGCAGTACACGATGGCAAATCTTGACTCTCGCTCTAGCCTATATGGAAGCACGCCTCCAGATCTGTCGCGGCATCGGAACCTTTGCTTCAGGTCCCCAATGGTCTGCTCTATGGGAGTCCTGCTTCTGGTATGGCTCTCATTGTGTGCATGCTGTGCCCGGGTTCCTAACAGGAGTCATGAGCCAGGTGTTCAGAGGGCAGCCCTTGTCCCCTAGCCTCTAACACAGTGGTCTGGGTGGAAGAGCTGGGGGATTGAGGACTGGCAAAGGATAAAGGCACCGTGACTGCTGCCAAGATACTGGGCGCAGACATGCATAATCTGTTGCCTATGGGCACAGATGAGTTATACATTTAAGGAATGGAATCCCTTCCTGTTGTAGTAGAGGCGTTCTACGGGGGCGCGATGGGTCAAATGAGTGAAGTCGATGACCCTTGCACCCAAGGAAATCCAGCAACTCCCACAAAGCCCACCACTCTCTCCTCGTGATTGGCCGTCTCTATTGGGACGGTGATGAATTGCCGCCGCCAACAAACAGTGAAAGCCTTGATTGTAGTGTGTACAACAAACTGAGAGATGTTCCTGATGTCACCTGTTGGATGTTGAATGGAGTCCAATGCATATAAAAAATTAGGTCCATAGTGACCTTCACAGCCACAGTGCTGTGGATGCCCTGGTGTTGGGCTGAAATTGTTGTTCATCAAGTGGTAGAACTCAGTCACAGCCTCTCTGGAGAAGTAGAGCCACCTTGACCCACTGCTCCTGTTAAGTTGAGGTACAAAATCCCTTTCCTGTACACTCTCACGCTGTAAGGCCTCCTCCGCCCTCTTCCAGCAGCCTGTGCAGCCCTCTGCTGCCTTCCTTGCTGCTGATGCCCCTACGTCTCCTCCTTATGGTACAGCCCCAAAGGCAGACCGAACACCCATCTTCCTCTAATGTTTGCAAGACAGTCCTGTGAAAGTCTGCAGGACCTTCAACAAATCACTCTCCGACATGATCCGACAAAGAATTGCCAAATATCAGGAAAAACACACCCAGCAGCAGCCTAAGAAGATAGACCAGTGACTAACCTCGATGGTGCTGAAGAGCCCTTGAAATAGCATTTCTGCAGCCTGCTTCCCGACTCTATGTTGAGTCCATAGAGTTCAAAAATTTCAGACCATAACCTCTGCCCCTATCCTTTTTTTCCCATTTTTTTTTCTCTCTCCCACATGGCAGCTGTCTTTCATTCTGCCATTTACACTTCATCTAGAGCCATCTTTTGTTTCTTAACTTGTCCCATTACCATCTCCTTTTGCCTTGCACCATCTCTTAATCTCTCCTGCCCTCCACCCTATCACAGTCCTTCCCTTTTGTTCTTTCCTCCCCTCCCCCCTTTCCCTGCACTTGCTTAAAAAACTGTTCCACCTCCAGTTTTTTCCAGTTCTGACGAAGGGTCATCGACTTGACACGTTAACTCTGTTTCTCTCTCTACAGATGCTGCCTGACCTGCTGAGTATTTCCAGCATATTCTGTTTTTATTTCAGATTTCCAGCATCCGCAGTATTTTGCTTTTGTGTGCTGACTCAATTGTTTTGGGTATGTTTTTCTCTTTAGACAACTTCCAATCATAATTTCCTGTATTTTTAGCTTCCAGCTCTGCAGTTTTTTTATTCAACATTAGACAGATTCCGAACATGGGCTTCTCATTCTTTATTGTTGGTTTTGATCTCAAAAAGCAGAGGGGCAGGAGCAGGGATTCACCAGCAGGTCTGTCATCCAAACCGATTACCCCACCTCCTTAGAGTATATTCTCTGTGGACACCCTATACCATGCCCACAATGGGTGTGACTATTTGTTGGCCGCCTGCAACAAGATGAACATCCCTGGTCACCTTGGCTAATGGGCCTGGGAAGAGTCAATAGATCCTTGTCGTACCGGTTTGAAATAGACTGAGTTGTGACATCTCCCATGTAACTGTTGTGCAAATAGTCAATGCCTGCAGCCTGTAGAATTTCCTTTTTCAAAACCTGATGTATTAACTTTGTTTTAAAGCACAACCGTTAAACATAACTCAATCCCAAAGCCCTTTCGGTGAAACAAAAAGATCAAAAATCCCAAAATGCGACAGCTCCTCTTCAGACTTCGGGCTTCTCCGGGACCCCCATAGATCCCCTGGCCCTACTGCAGGCACAGGAGAGCCCTATGAAATCCCAGGGGCTGTGTAGTGCTGAGGGAACGCTGATTTCCCAGTATTAATGGAGGTTTCAACACACGACCTCCTTACTCTGACCACCCCTCCCCCCACTCAACATGTCCATCCTTGTGACGCAAAGCCTTCCCACGCCAACTGGAAAGCAAACGTGCTCTTAATTACCTGACTGGATGACGCCTGACTGTCAGTCAAACAGCCTTTTTATCCCGTCTCCAATATTTTCATAACTAGAGAATGAAAGTGTTCAAAGAAAATGAAAAAATTTACAAACATTAATTTTCTCCTGTGTTGCCCGTGACAGTGTCCTGGAGATTAATTTTTAATTCCTGGAAACTCCAGGACAATCCTGGAGGGATGACAACCCTATTCCCAAGCACAATAAGGAGGAAAACCCACCCTAAAACGATTACTTCGCTATACTGGAAATTGCACCAGGTAAACTGTAAACAAAAAATCAACATTTTCTACAGGGGATCCCTGGGCCCCACAGATGACTATCTCTAACAAACAAGAGTCTAACCACCTCCCCTTGACATTCAATGGTATCACCATCGCTGAATCCCCTACCATCAACATCTTGGGGGTCACCATTGACCAGAAACTTAACTGGACCAGCCACATAAATACTATGGCAACAAGAGCAGGCCAGAGGCTAGGTATTCTGTGGCGAGTGTCTCAGTTCCTGACTCCCCAAAGCCTTTCCACCATCTACAAGGCACAAGTCAGGAGTGTGATGGAATACTCTCCACTTGCCTGGATGAGTGCAGCTCCAACAACACTCAAGAAGCTCGACACCATCCAGGACAAAGCAACCTGCTTGATTGGCACCCCATCCACCAGCTTAAACATTCACTCCCTCCATCACCGGCATACCGTGGCTGCAGTGTGTACCATCTACAAGGTGCGCTGCAGCAACTCGCCAAGGCTTCTTTGCAGCATCTCCCAAACCCGTGACCCCTTCCACCTGGAAAGACAAGGGCAGCAGGCACATGGGAACACCACGACCTCCAAGTTCCCCTCCACGTCACACACCATCCTGACTTGGAAGTGTATCGCCGAGCCTTCATCATCGCTGGGTCAAAATCCTGGAACTCCCTACCTAACAGCACTGTGGGAGCACCTTCACCACACGGACTGCAGCGGTTCAAGAAGGCAGCTCACCACCACCTTCTCAAGGGCAATTAGGAATGGGCAATAAATGCTGGCCTTGCTAGCAACGTCCACATCCCATAAACAAATAAAAAAAACATGTGCTTGCTTTATTAGGCCAGAGTGAACTGAGCATGCTCATGCCAAACCATGTGATAATGCATTACACCAATATTTGTGATTCCTTTCACAATTGATTGATTTTGCTCTATTGTTTTAATGCCTGAGATTAGGAGACAGAGAGGGAGAGAAAAAAAATGTAATGCAAAATCAACAAGTCATTCAATTCAATGACAAATGTTGGCAACTAATTGGCAAAACTAAAGCCCATTTAAACATTAAAACTTTCGATTTACCGGCACCTAAATAACCGGAAATGTCAGTTAACTGGCAAAATTCAGGAGTCGGTTCAGGTAACTTTTATTACTTGCACAGCAACAAATGGAGGAAGGCAAGGGTGTGGCTGCAGCTGTTGCTAAGCTACAGAGACGCTTGCAACTTGTGGACGTTGTTCTGAAGCCAACAAGGTTTGTTGCTTTATACGGAGCTCTCAGCTCCGTATCTTTTACCATAGCGTTCGGTTATCCGGAATTTTTGATGAACCGGCACCACGTCGGTCCTGTCCGTGCGGGATACCAGAACGTTTCCTGTACTGTCTTCTTAGGCAGTCCCTCGGAACTGAGGATGACTTGCTTCCACATTAAAAATGAGTTCTCAGGTGACTGATGAGTCCAATGCGGGACCTACACTCTCTGTCACAGGTGGAGCAGGCGGTGGTTGAAGGGGCAGGTGGGTGGGGTGCTTGGGTTGACGTGCGCTCCTTGCGCTTGGCTTCCGCTTGCTCCCGGTGAAGAGACTTGAGCTGTTCGGCGCCTTCCCGGATGCTTCTCCTCCACTTTGTGCGGTCTTGGGCCAGGGATTCCCAGGTGTCAGTGGGGATGTTGCACTTTTTCAAGGAGGCTTTGAGGGTGTCCTTGAAGCGTTTCCTCTGCCCACCTAGGGCTCTCTTGCCGTGTCGGAGCTCCGAGTAGAGCGCTTGTTTTGGGGGTCTCGTATCGGGCATGCGGACGATGTGGCCCGTCCATCGGAGCTGATCGAGCGTGGTCAAAGCTTCGATGCTGGGGATGTTGGCCTGAGTGAGAACACTGATGTTGTTGCGCCTATCCTGCCAATGGATTTGCAGGATCTTGTGGAGGCAACGTTGGTGGTACCTCACCAGTGCTTTGAGGTGCCTGCTGTACATGGTCCATGTCTCTGAGGCATACAGCAGGGCAGGTATCACTGCCGCTCTGTAGACCATGAGCTTAGTGCCTGGTTTGAGGTCCTGGTCTTCAAACACTCTCTTACTCAGGCGACCGAAGGCTGCACTGGCACACTGAAAGCAGTGTTGGACTTCGTCATCGACGTCTGCCCTTGTTAACAGTAGGCTCCTGAGGTATGGAAAGTGGTCCACGTTGTCCAAGGCCTTGTCGTGGATTTTGATAATTGGGGGGCAGTACTGTGTGGCAGGGGCAGGTTGGTAGAGGACTTGTGTCTTACGGATGTTTAGTGTAAGGCCCATGCTCTCGTACGCTTCGGTGACGGTGTTGACGATGGTTTGGAGTTCGACCTCCGAGTGAGCGCAGACGCAAGCGTCATCTGCATACTGTAATTCGCAACAGTGGATGGGACGACCTTGGATCTGGACGGGAGGCGACAGAAATTGAATTGTTCTGTAAATTAGCTGCACTCCAGCGGGGAGCTTACTGAGGGTGAGATGGAGCATTGCAACAAGGAAGATCGAGAAGAGCATTAGAATGATGACACAGCCTTGCTTGACCCCAGTCCGTACGTGAAT
The DNA here is from genome assembly GCF_052327205.1 of Somniosus microcephalus. NCBI lineage: Eukaryota > Metazoa > Chordata > Chondrichthyes > Squaliformes > Somniosidae > Somniosus > Somniosus microcephalus. The sequence goes on along the minus strand of NC_141000.1, from coordinate 17,692,099 downwards.
TGGGTCTGTGGTGGAACCGTTGGTCAGGATTACGGCTTGCATGTCATTGTGAAGCAGGCGGAGGATGGCGACAAACTTTTGAGGGCAGCTGAATTTGAGGAGGACACTCCATAATCCCTCACGGTTGACAGTGTCGAAGGCCTTTGTGAGGTCAAAGAAGGCCAGGTACAGCGGTTGGTGCTGTTCCTGCATTTCTCTTGTAATTGATGCGCGGTGAAGATCATGTCCATTGTGCCCCTTAGTGGGCGGAATCCACATTGCGACTCTGAGAGGAGCTCTTCGGCCACTGAGAGAAGGCGATTGAGGAGGATTCTTGCAATGACTTTCCCTGTGGCAGACAGCAGGGGAAACTCCTCTATAATTTACACAATGGTTCTCATCAAAACAGGTTACAGTTTTAAACCAAAATGAGTGATACTTGCAGATCTGCTCAACTGTGTGAATGGCAAGATATCCCTGAAAGAAATTGTAGTTAAAAAGTTCCTCTAGTGAAAATTGGGGAGGGTTTCCTCTGGTTCTCTATGTGTTAAAAACATCAAACCAAAACTACAAAGTGGGGAACATTTCCTCTGACATTTCTAAACCTGTTCTTTTAAAACTCACTGACAATTCCGCTGGAAATAACAACTGCAGGAAATACAAAAACAAAATACTGCAGATGCTGGAAATCTGGAAAAAAAAACAGAAAATGCTGGAGATAGTCAGCAGGTCAGGCAGCATCTGTGAAGAGAGAAACAGAGTTAACATTTCAGGTCGATGACCTTTCGTCAGAACTGGAAAAAAGCAGGAAATGGAACAGATTTTTAAGCAAGTGTAGGGGCTGGGAAATGGAGGAGGGGATGAAAGAACAAAAGGGAAGGTCTGTGATAGGATAGAAGGCAGGAGAAGTTAAGAGACATTCAAGGCAAAAGGAGATGGTGGAAATCTCTCCCCCACCCCCCATCAGTGTGAGGTCTGAGATGTGCTTTCTCACTCAGGTGTAGCTGTCAGTCGGTCACTCTCCCTTTGGAGCGTTTGGTGGTTCCTCACTCCGGGCAAGCTGACGGTTGGCCAGCCGCCGCCACTCTCTCCGCGCCGCTTCACTCCGGGGAAGCTATCAGTCGGCCGGCCGCTCGCTCGCTGTGGGACTCGGTGATGACCAAGATGCTGCGGCTCCTGGGCAAACTGATCAGGGGCAGCAACAGCGTGAGTAGCGGGGCCGCGGAGGGAGAGAGGCAAAGAGGCCGGGGCGAGGGAGGCCGGGGAGGGAGGCCGAGCTCCGAGCTGGGACCCGGCCTGTGCAGGCCGCGGACACCGCTCCGGGGAGACTGTCAAGTCCCGGGCCCGAGTGCGGTGGGTTTCACGCTGGGTCCTCGGTGGGCTGCTTCTCACCGCCCGGGCTTCAAGGTCACCCGGGCCCGGGGCTGCTCCTCCTCCTCCTGGTTTCAAGATATTCTCAGTTTTGATCTTCAAAGTGAAGAGCGGCAGAGTTGTGAGGAACGGCGAGCGAAAGGTGGTCACAGCAGCAAAACCAGGTCGTTTAGGCAAACAATCCAGGAGAGGTTTAAAAGTAATGGAATTGTAAAATAAGAGCAGAGAGTGGTGTAAATACACCGGCTATTCTTTACATTTATAAAGCGCTTTAGGACGTCCTGAGGTCATGAAGGGTGCTCGCTAAATGTAATTAATTCCTTTCTTTCTTTGCTCTGTTTAAGATGCTGACAGACATGCTCTCTGTATTTCCAGTCATTGTAAACCCAGCTCTGGGTTATATATGGGTTGCTGATCAGCTTCCCGCTGCTCCTGCCTCTCTCATAATAGTTTTCTGATCAGAGCAGCTATAGGTAATGGTGCTTTAACTAACTACTGTACCTGAGACAGAAAATATTGTGGAAATGCCTCTTCAGTAAAGGTCTGCCTTATTCACCGCTAGTGATTCAGAGGCTATTATGCCATTTTATTCACCGACTGGTATGGGTGATGCTGCTAACACCGTCTCCTTAGCCCTGTTGGGACCTTGCTGTCTCTTGCTCAATCATTTAACCTTGGTTTCTAAAGGTTACATAGTTTGATGCATGACATTCTGAAAAAAATGAAGTCAGTTTAAACATATTTCAGTGGATTTGCAATCTGTCATCTGCCCCAAGGCCCTGAGACCTCTCTTCGCACCCCTGCTGCCACCGTTTAGAGCTGGGGTGGCCTCGAAGATCACGTCATTAAACACTTGTAGTTAGTTGTGAGTCTCAAGGTTACCCAACACTCACTTGCCTTGACATACACACCATGTTATGATGTTCTCTCTGGTGGACAAGGAATTTGTTCGTACCTGGCTGATCCTGAATAGTTAACTTTCTGCCAATCAGTTTGGTGGTGACAGTAGACACAAAGGGCAGCCTGGAGTACTTACTCCTATCATCGTGGCTGAAGGTATCACTTGAGACATGTTGTCCTGGGGGAATTTAGAGAATAGGGAGCAATTTTTTTTTTTTAATTTGAAGAAGTCCATCATACAGTATTTGTTTCCAAGCCCGCACTCTTTTTATGATAAATGTTTGTCAAACCTGAAAGAAAAGTAGGTTAAGAACATAAGAAATAGGAGCAGGAGTCTGCCATTTGGCCCCTCGAGCCTGCTCCGTCATTCAATAAGATCATGGCTGATCTTCTACCTCATCTCCACTTTCCTGCACTATCCCCATATCCCTTGATTCCCTTAATAGTCAAAAATCTATCGATCTCTGTCTTCAATATACTCAATGACTGAGTTTCCACAGCCCTCTGGGGTAGAGAATTCCAAAGATTCACCACCCACTTGAGTGAAGAAATTTCTCCTCATCTCAATCCTAAATGACCGACCCCTTATTCTAAGACTGACCCCTGGTTCGAGACTCCCCAGCCAGGGGAAACATCCTCCCTGCATCTACCCTGTCAAGCCCTGTAAGAATTTTGTATGTTTCAATGAGATCACCTCTCTTTTCTAAACTCTAGTGAATATAGGCCTCGTCTACTCAATCTCTCCTCATAGGACAATCCCCCCATCCCAGGAACCAGTCTGGTGAACCTTCGTTGCACTCCTCCTATGGCAAGTATATCCTTCCTTCGGTAAGGAGACCAAAACTGTACAGAATACTCCAGGTGTGGTCTCACCAGGGCCCTATATAATTACAGTAAGACGTCTTTACTCTTATACTCAAATCCTCTTGTAATAAAGGCCAACATACCATTTGATTTCCTAATTGCTTGCTGTACCTGCATGTTAACTTTCAGTGATTCGTGTACAAGGACACCCAGGTCCCTCTGAACGCCAACATTTCCCAGTCTCTCTCCATTTAAAAAATACTCTGCTTTTCATTTTTCCTACCAAAGTGGATAACTTCACATTTCTCCACATTATATTCCATTTGCCATGTTCTTGCCCACTCAATTAGCTTGTCTATATCCCCTTGAAGCCTCCTTGCATCCTCCTCACAACTTACATTCCCACCCAGCTTTGTATCATCAGCAAACTTGGATATATTACATTTGGTCCCCTCATCCAAAGAATTGATGTAGATTGTGAATAGCTGAGGCCCAAGCACTGACCCTTGCGGTACCCCACTAGTTACAGCCTGCCAACCCGAAAATGACCTGTTTATTCCTACACTCTGTTTTCTGCCTGTTAACCAGTCCATGCTAGTATATTACCCCCAATCCCATGAGCGCCATTTTAGCTTTACGTTGGTGGTAGGAAAGATAATGGAATCCTTGCTCAAAGAAAAATATCTACAAACTGAAAACATAGAGTATTCCGCATCGATTACAATGCTTGACCAACCTCATTGAATTCTTTGAAGAAGTAACCGGGTAATGTAGTAGATGTAATATATTTGGATTTCCAAAAAACCTTCGCTAAGGTACTGCATAATTGACTAAGGGCAGAACATATGGAGTCGGGGGACAAGTAGCAGAATGGATAGCAAGCTGCGAGAAAACAGAGAACAAGGGTTAAAGGTACAGGAAACTGTGCTATCCAGCACCCACGGGACCGAGCTGCTGCCGTTGCCTCAAAACTGCCGTACTCTCCAGAGTTAATGTTGAGAGATACGGAGATTCTTATCTCCGTATTTGACAACAAACACTGTTGCTTAGCAACAGCTTCTAAACACTCGGGTATGGCCTGCAAGCTCTGTAGCTGAAGCTGTTGCTATAGCTACAGACCTTGCACAGCTTGACTGTTCAAACAAAGCAAAAAAAACAAACAAAAAGAATAAAAAACGGCTGCTGATTTTTGCCAGTGGCTCCAGATTGCCGGATAGCTCACCTCCGGATAGCACAAAGTTTCCTGTAGTTACTCAGATTGGCAAATGGTGCGAAGTGGTGTTCCACAAGGATCAGTGCTAGGGCCACTGTTCACCATTTACATAAATGATTTGGATTCGGGAATCTGAAGTACAATTTGAAAATTTGTGGGGGAATTTAGTTAATACAGAGGAGAACTGCGACAAAATACAGGAAGACATTAATAAACTTGCAGAATGGGCGTTGAACTTCAATATAGATAACTGTGAGGCAGTGTTCGCTCTAAATTGTCTTTGTGCGCGGTCTGTTTATTTCAATGTGCGGTCTCTTTAAATTTCTGCGCATGCGCGGTAGTTCAAAAGCTTGTGAGCGGCTTGTGAGGTACCTTGCAGATTACTGCGCGGCCGTGCACGCGCAGCTTAAAGGGAAAGTTCGTGTGAGGTAGTACATTTTGGTAGGTAGAATAAGGAGGCCTTCTACTCCTTCGAAAATAGTGTCTAAATGGGGTAGAGGAACAGGGATCTGGGGGTATAGATACACAAATCACTGAAAGTAGTGATGCAGGTTAATAAGGCCATTTAAAAAAAAAAAAAGCACTGGGGTTCATTTCTAGAAAGATTGAGTTGAGAAGCAGAGAAGTTATGTTATGTTACTTGTATAGAACCATGGTTAGACCACAGTTGGAGTACTATGAACAGTTCTGATCTCCATGTTGTAAAAAGGACATAGAAGCACTGGAGACGGTGCAAAAATTATTTATTAGGATGATACCAGAACTGAGAGGTTATACCTATCGGGAAAGATGGAACAGAAGACTGAGGGGTGACCTGATGGAGGTCTTTTAAGATTATGAATGGGTTTGATAGGATAGACGTAGGGAAGATGTTTCCACTTGTGGGGGAGACCAGAACTAGGGGCCATAAATATAAGATAGTCACTAATAAATCCAATAGTGAATTCAGGAGAAACTTCTTTACCCAGAGAGTTGTTAGTATGTGCAACTCGCTACCAAAAACAGTAGTTGAGCCGAATAGCATAGATGCATTTAAGGGGGAGCAAGATAAACACATGAGGGAGAAAGGAATAGAAGGAGATGTTGATGGGGTGAGATGAAGAAGGGTGGGAGGAGGCTCGTGTGGAGCATAAACACCAACATGGACCTATTTGGCCGAATTCCCTGTTTCTGTGCTGTTAATACTTGTAATTTTGTCACGATGTTGCAAGTGAAGTGTTCAAAGCAGATTCAAAACAATCATAGCATTGTTTGTAAGCCAAGCAAGAAAAAGATTTGCCAATTGCTTTTTATGTAGGTACTGCCCCTTTAATACATTCTGTTGATTTGATTAATCAAATCTATTATAACTCTTCAAAACACGCTAGGTCATCACAACCCTATCCTGTGGTAATTATAACTGAGGATAATTGCTTTGCCCTGTTGTTGCTAGTATTTTCTGCGTGAGTCATTTTCTGTGTATATGTAGGTGGAAATTTCTACAGATATATATTCCGTTTTGTGAGAGGCCTTACAGTCACTACTCTGCCCAGTTCTGTTATTGCGTCTGTGTAAAACCTTGTCTACAAGGTTGGCATTTGGTCAGTTGATCAGTGAACTAAAATTCACATCCTTCAGCGTCTTTCCATTGAGGCTACACTCCCAATTCTTATTGTTCCTTCCACAATGTATTGCCTCGCACTTCTCCACATTAAGTTGCATCCAGCACCTATCTGCCCATCTGATTAACCTGTCTCTATCTTCCTGAAGTCTTTTACAGTTTTTTTTTATTCACTCATGGGATGTGGGCGTCGCTGGCAAGGCCAGCATTTATTGCCCATCCCTAGTTGCCCTTGAGAAGGTGGTGGTGAGCTGCCTTCTTGAACCGCTGCAGTCCATGTGGTGAAGGTACTCCCACAGTGCTGTTAGGGAGGGAGTTCCAGGATTTTGACCCAGCGACAATGAAGGAAGAACCAAGTCAGGATGGTGTGTGACTTGGAGGGGAACTTGGAGATGATGGATACGCCTGCTGATTCTGACTGTTTGCCGCCACCGTCTCCCTTGATTTATGTGGCATCGGTGATAGTGCTCCCTATGTTTAAATCCAAATCAGTGAACACAAGTTCTGATGCAAAACAAAAATTGGTTTCATAGCCTGTTTGTTTAAAACTGGGAGCCAAATCAGCATAGAGAAAAATTGATGCTCGATCACGATTGTAGGCATTACATGTTTAATGGAATTTGAGTCAGCTGAAAATGCACAAAAAACCTGGCCACAGATTCATGCCTCCTCCACCTTCCCTTGTAGCAGCAAGTTTCAAGCTTGTATGGATCGTTTACAGAGGAAAAGACCTCTACTATAGAGGAACGCAAGTTAAAAGGTAGCAAGAAGGAAAGTCGGGCAGGATTTTGTCATCCAAAGAACAATACAATTGTGGAACAAATGACGAGGAAAGGCCACTGAAAGGGATGTTATAATTGAGCATAAGAGGCAGTTCGAAGTGTTTCTGGAGAGAGAAGGGATTGAGGGATATGGTGAGAAGGCAGGTAAATGCAGGTTGTATCAAAAGCTTATTGGGCCTAATGGTTGTTTCCTGTTCCTACAAATTCTTGTGTTCAGTTTAGCCAAGCCTCACCTGCTTTACTGCACCCTGACAAATGAAATTTAATTGAAAAAAAGAACTGTAGAATATAAAAGACAATCCAAGCTAAATTTGGGCAAGATCAGAAGTGGTGGGTCAAGTAAATGCCGTTAACTGTCCCTTTTATACAGATTCTTGTGGAAATGCATTGTGTTGGAGCTCCCAGTCCTCTGCAATCTGCCCTGTTACATTGAGGGCATTTTCTCATCATTTGTTTCACACTTCTATTATTCAGATATTTCCTGGTACATTTCAGCACCATACTGGCTTTGAGCTATAACTTTAGATTGCTTTTTACCCATAATTATAATTGTAGATAAGTGACCCCCCTTCAGTATTCGGATTATCCTTCACTTTGCTTTCTTCTTGTATCTCGGTGTTCTATCATCGTGATGGAATTAAACACTGTAGAAAAGGACCTGGAACTAGTTTTCTTCAACTAGTTTTCTTCATATCTTGTAGTAGCAAATTGTGCATTATATTGTAGAACTTTAATATGTAGTGAGCACTTTTAAAGAATGATAAGCTACCATGCAGTATAGCTGGTTAATGCCCATGTATAAATGCTTGCAAGGCATTGAGTATGTTGGCAGCCAGCTGTGACACAAACTGCTCCCCCTTCCCCACATCTGGGGGTGAGGTGGGGGGGGGGGGAGGCAGGGAGTTTGAAGGGTGGATCAAACCTGACTTCACCTGATGGTTATAAAGTGCTGGTGCTGTGGTATTATGGTGTATGGTGTTGTCTGAATTCCTTGGTTCGATTCTACCCCTGTAATTCAGTCCAGATCCCCCCTGAACAATAGAATGGGCTGTATTTCTAGAACAGGGCTCTGCTGGTTAATTCTTAACGTACATGTAAAGGAAATTCAATGCAATGAATTAAAAATTTGCAAATCACAGTAGTACTCCTGCTCATTATTCATCAGAAGGAATTCATTTATTTAAAAAAAAATCAGGGGGGGTTTAATAGTTTTTGTTTCTTTAAATGTAAGGGACAGGATTGTGGAGTGGCCGGACCCCATCACCTTAGTGATGGGGTCAGTTCTAGCTTAGACTGAGGGAGATAAATGTGTTCTGTCTTCTTGCTAACTGTCAGGGTAGAGAGTGATCCATGAATGAAAAATAGCTGTTTTTCTCTGGTTAACAATCTGTTGTTAAAGTCTCATTCTTAAAAATCACGTACATCAAAGTAAAGTGTTCCCACAATTTCATTAGTTCCAGAGGAAAACGGGCATTCTGCCACTTTTTGCTCAGAAGAACTTACCCACTAATTGGCCATCTTTTTTGGGATGCAACAATAGCTCATCAAGAATATGGACGCGTTGCACTGAGCAGTTAGAGGAGGGTGTTCTCACACACACGGGAGCTTTAATCTGCTACTGATGTATGCTGTACCTGAACTTGAAAGGTATGATGCCGACACAGTGCAAAAAGTGGGAAATTGCTAAGATGGTTCCTTCCGCAGCACTGACCTCCTTCACCTTGAGCATGAATATTTAGGAACAAAGTCAATGATGCAACAGGATCCGTTTTTGATAGGCCTGTTTTGTATACAGGACTGAGGCTATGGTAAATTGTACTTGTAGAATGTCAGGCATGCCTTTCATATATAGTACTGTGGTTGAGGGTGACCTTGGATTACCTAAGGCCTGTATGACTTTCAAGGCTGGATCGGTGGTAATAAAGGCCTACAACTATAATTTATTATTATCATAAAAGTTTGATTGTGCCCATTTAAACAACATAAAAACATTATTGGTACAATAATACTTCGACATGGCTCCTTATTAATGCAGTGGATTTGGGATTTGAATCCTTCAAGCCAGCAACCTGTCGTTTTGACTGTGGCCGAGATTTTCCGGGTGGCCAGCTGGCGATATTGGTGGCGGGTCGCGTGGGAAAGTGTTTTTTTTCCTCCAGCGAGTGGGGACCCCGCTGTGAACCCGCTGCCACGCGCCTTTCCCCAATGTCGGGTCTGTGAGCACTGAGCAGACCCGACGTGCAGCGGTGGGGGTGCCAATTTAAATGATTAGTGGCTTGTTTACAGCCACTTAACAATAATTTTAAACTGACATTTTGAATTTGACAGCTCGCCCACGGGTTTCACGCTGTTGCTAGACCACATCTGTGAAGCTGAGGTGGGAGGTCAGTGGCCATTGAATCAGCTGATGAGTTGACAGCTTCAAATGTACAGTAAAGGCTCCCAGCTTAAGAGATATCTTCCCTCAGCCACAAACTCTTCCTCACTGCATTTACACAACAGATTCACCATGCTGCAAGTCTTTACACAAGTCTACATCCGGTCTGACCTCATTACCTCTTTCACCATTGACAGATCGCTTCTGTCATCTCTACTTCACCTGCCATCTATTCCATCAGCATGGGTGCCCTTTATACTCTTTCACCTTGGTCCTCAGAATCCCACCACGATCAGCACCAACCTTCTCCGCAATCACCTGATGCTGCACAGGGCATCAGCACCCGACCACATTGCTGCCCGGGAGGCCAGGGATGGCCTCACCATGGCCATATTTACTTTACTTGACACTGTACACCCTGGCTGCCACATGATTCGCCAGGTTGGCACCACCCCACACCAACAGCATAAAGCATCCCTACAATGCCCAAGCCATTCCTTACACACTCCTCACCATTGCGGGGGATACCATTATGTCTCAACGTTCACTGCAACTCACTAAGCCACTTCCAAAGGTGCACACAAATCTGTTCAAGAATGCAAAGTGTTGAAAATAAAGGTTTCAGTGTTTGACACCACATTAACAGAAACTTTACATGGACATTGCATAAAACACCCAAGTGCCTACCCTTGTGTGTTGTTAGTTGGTATGATTGGACGAGGGTGAGTGTGAGGGGTGGCTAGTGAGATGGGGATGTGATAATGTAGCTAGAGAGAGAGATGGGTGGAGGTTGCAAGGTAAGTTGGTGTGAGTAAGGATGTGCAGGAGTAGGATAGAGAAGGTAGAGTACATAAGAACATAAGAAATAGGAGCAGGAGTAGGCCAATCGGCCCCTCAAGCCTGCTCCACCATTCAATAAGATCATGGCTGATCTGATCCTAACCTCAAATCTTCTATCACTGTGCATCCACCCGAACCCATGTGATCTCCCGGGAGAGGCGAAAAACCAGATAAAGACCCAATGGCCAATTTGGGAGAAAAAAATCTGGGAAATTCCTCTCCGACCCATCTAGGCAATCGAAATTCTTCCAGGAGATCTCTCTGTCCCTATATTTTCTACAGTACTTACCTTCTGTAAAGGCGATCTCCACCCCAGCCAGGAACAGGAATAAAACCATCTCCTGAAATCTAACACAGAATTAGAACACAGTAGGAGCAGAACCAGGCTACACGGCCCCTGGGCCCACTCCACTACCCACAGGGCCATGACCATTCCGAACCTAGACTCGTCCAATTTCCTGCCCGCTCCCCGTAACCCTTAATTCCCTTTACTTCTAGGAAACTATCTATTTCTGTTTTAAATTTATTTAATGATGTAGCTTCCACAGCTTTCTGGGGCAGCAAATTCCACAAACCTACCACCCTCTGAGTGAAGAAGTTTCTCCTCATCTCAGTTTTGAAAGAGCAGCCCCTTATTTTAAGATTATGCCCCCTAGTTCTAGTTTCACCCATCATTGGGAACATCCTCACCGCATCCACCCGATCAAGCCCCTTCACAATTTTATATGTTTCAATAAGATCGCCTCTCATTCTTCTGAACTCCAATGAGTAGAGTCCCAATCTACTCAACCTCTCCTCATATGACCACCCCCTCATCCCCGGGATTAACCGAGTGAACCTTCTTTGTACTGACTCGAGAGCAAGTATGTCTTTTCTTAAGTATGGACACCAAAACTGTATGCAGTATTCCAGGTGCGGTCTCACCAATACCTTGTACAACTGCAGCAATACCTCCCTGTTTTTATATTCCATCCCCCTAGCAATAAAAGCCAACATTCCATTGGCCTTCTTGATCACTTGCTGCACCTGCATACTAACTTTTTGAGTTTCGTGCACCAGGACCCCCAGATCCCTTTGTACTGCAGTACTTTCCAGTTTCTTGCCATTAAGATAATAACTTGCCCTATGATTTTTCCTGCCAAAGTGCATAACCTCACACTTTCCAGTATTGTATTCCATCTGCCAAATCTCTGCCCACTTACTTAGCCTGTCTATGTCCCTTTGCAGGTTTTTTATGTCCTCCTCACTCACTACTTTCCGTCCCATCTTTGTATCATCTGCAAACTTTGATATGTTACACTCGGTCCCCTCCTCCAAATCGTTAATATAGATTGTAAAGAGTTGGGGACCCAGCACTGACCCCTGCGGAACACCACTAGTTACTGGTTGCCAATCTGAGAGCGAACCATTTATCCCAACTCTCTGCTTTCTGTTAGAGAGCCAATCCTCCACCCACGCCAGAATATTACCCCCAATCCTGTGATTTTTTATCTTGAGCAATAATCTTTTGTGTGGCACCTTGTCAAATGCCTTTTGGAAGTCTAAATACACTACGTCCACTGGTTCCCCTTTATCCACCCTGTATGTTACTTCCTCAAAAAACTCCAGCAAATTTGTCAAACATGACTTCCCCTTCATGAAGCCATGCTGAGTTTGTCCTATTAAATTATGTTTATCCAAATGTCCCGTTACTGTCTCCTTAATAATGGACTCCAACATTTTACCAACCACAGATGTTAGGCTAACAGGTCTATAGTTTCCAGCCTTCTGCCTACTACCCTTTTTAAATAAGGGTGTTACATTAGCAGTTTTCCAATCTGCCGGGACCTTTGCTGAGTCCAGTGAGTTTTGGAAAATTATTACCAATGCATCCACAATCCCTACCGCTACTTCCCTCAAGACCCTAGGATGCAAGCCATCAGGTCCAGGGGATTTATCCGCCTTGAGTCCCATTATTTTACCAAGTACCACTTCCTTAGTGATTTTAATCGTATTTAGTTCCTCCCCCCCTAGAGCCCCCTGTTTGTCCCGTGTTGGGATATTCTTAGTGTCCTCTACTGTAAAGACTGATACAAAATAATTGTTCAGTGTTTTTGCCATCTCCATGTTTCCCACCATGATGGGGATGTGATGAGAGGCACAGCAAGATGTGGTTTTGTACTAACGTTTCGTGATCTACTGAGATCATTGAAAGGTTTGCACCACTGCACCCAGGTCCTCCTGACCACAACCCTTCTTGTGCTCTCCTGTGTAATGTGCAACCAGGCTGTGTTGGTCTCTTGGGGAGGTCTCTTCCGCCCATCGGAAGGGAAGAGGACCTCCTTGCGTGCTGTGACTCACTCCATAAGCATATGGAGGGAATCATGGCAGCCATGCCCCTCTGAACAGTGTTTGCAGCACCTCAATGCTGTAGGACACTGGCAACACAAACGTCAATATAAAGTTGGCTGTGGTCCCTTTAAGGAAACCGGCTGACGACGGGTCATCAAATGACGTCACCAGATCCGCTTCCTTTAATTGGCCGGGAAACTCGCTGGGCGGGCTTAACAAGCTCCATCAAGGGAAATTCATTTCAGAGGCCGGGATGGAGCCAGCAGCGGAGTTGAGACCCGCCACCAATATCGCCCGCCCAAGTCAGCAAAATCGCGGCCTGTGCCTCCAGTCAGAGCCAAAGGGAAAGCAAAAGGGACTGTCTACATATATATGTGCATGTATGTGGATTTTGTTTCAAAAATGGTTTGAATCTAAAAAGCTATTACTTTATATTAGCGCAAAATTCTAGTCTATTCGCGTGGCACTCATTCGATACTGTCCCGAATAGTACTCTGTAGATAAAAAGTCAATTGACACAAGAAAGGTAAGTCACACAGAAACATTTCTGAAGATTGTTCCAAAGCAGTATCCCTTCTCCGAGTTGATTAACTACTGGGCGTAAAATCTTCCTTTTTAGCACACACCTGACACTCAATTGTATAAAATCACCACACCAGAATTCAATTGATTTCTGTAGTGTTGTCGCTTATTAAATAAATGTTTGAGATTGTGTCTGGCTGTAACATTCATCTGATTTGATAATGAACCTTAAATATGTTAACAGCAGGTGACGTGATCACTGTTCTTAATGTAACACACCTGCTATTATTCAGTGGATCCTGGGATCTCTTTCAATATATTAAAAGTTGTTACATTGTTGGAAGCTTCATTCGAGTTGTTGAAAGATAGTCAATCTCATTTTGTATCCAATTCCTGATTTGTAGATTCCAGTTTCCAAAACCAATCACGTCAGATGCAGCACCTTATTGATTATATGGAAATCTTGCATGTATACAAGTAAATGGCACATCCCCCCAGTTCCCATCCTTAACTACATGCCTTTTATGCTTCTCCATCCCCTTGGTTGCCTGGCTTGCTACATCATTTGCCAGGATTCCGCACTGCTGCTTGCTTTGCAGTGAGGGGGGAGAATAAAGGAACATGGGAAGTGCAACCATCACCAGTTTGAACCCGAAGGCTCACTACAGCCCCACTGTGTACAGTTAGCAGAGCCTTTCATTCGCACTGCTGAGGCTGTCTCCCCCATTAGTTTTCCCTCCTTTTTCTGTTGGGGGGAATCTGCACTCAACCAGCCCAGGAACTGAGGCAAAGGTGGAGAGTGGGCTGGATGAGCTGAGGGATGATGTGTTGGCGGAGACCGAAGGAGCAGAATACCCTTGTGTTGGTAGGACTTCTGCTTGTGCAGTTTTATCTGTATCCAACATTGTGTGTGGAAAATTGAACTGGCATAGAAGGGGGTTTGACTGTAAATTCTCCCCATTCTCGTTGAAACCCAAATAAGATCGGGCTTTGTTGATATTTTGTCGTCTTTTTACCCCACAAGTACCATAGTTCTATGTATAGGGTCCTTGAGAGGCTGGAATTGCAGGCAGAGTTTGCAAACTTGACTATGGTGCACATTGATGAGTACCTGTCATGTGTTCTGTACCCCTAAAGTGATCAATATTTTTAAAGATGTTCTTTTAGTTAAACAAAAAAATCAGAACGGTTAATACTGAGTGACCAGGTCCCCCTTACATTTAAAAAGTAGTGCATAATACTGTGTTAGTGCAATGTGATTCGAGTTGCGATCAGTTGTGGTGCATTCACCCTACAAATTTAGTGTCTTTGTGGAGCACTTTCAGTTTTTCCACAGATGCTAAACCTGTATCAAGACCCAAAGTGACCTGGACACTTTGACTACCTCCTGAACTAAATAGTGAAAGGTGGCCAACAGCAGTACACGTGGAACCTCCTTTTTTCAGTGTCTCTGGGGAATGGACCTTCTCTTCCCCTTGCTTCTCCGCGGCCTCTCCATGGCCTCGTTGAGTTTGAAAGCTCGCCATTTTGGAGAATCAGCCTACATGCCACGGAGAACTGTTAGATTTTCATAAAGGAGTGTTTCAGTCTGCACAAAAATGTTATATCCTGGAAAAGAATGTATTCAGATGAATAAATTGGAATTTACAGAGGGTTCCTGCTAAGACACTTGGTTTAAAGTAAATCATTGGCCTGGGCTAGTTGCATGACTTGTGAGCACTGCAGGCACTGGTGGGTTTTAGTTACTACAGAAAACTAAATGTAACTTCTCAAAAAGGATCAATGTGTTGTACATTAAAGTTGATCACGCCTCAGTCACGTGGTTTATGAAAAAATGAGATGATATATCGGTACAGTCAATTTCTTTTGTGTTTGAAGCCTTGTGTGAACTTTCTGATTGGTTCAGTCTAGATTCTTTTTCCAGTTCTCTGATTAGCTGAACCAATGAAATAGAAAATAAAATTTCCCTTCCCCATTCTGATTGATTCTGGTCAGGTCACTGTTTCGAATGAACCAATCAGAAAGGTTGGGAAAAGAAAATCCAGCTCCCTGTCCGTCGCCGTCGCTGCTCTCCAGTTGCAGTCCGGCAAACTTAGAAAACAAAATCAGTAAGTTATAATTTACCTCTTTGGACATGTCAGCAAGTTCCCAACCAGCAGTGCCTTGGACCGAGCCTCCTCCTGTTCACTCTCTGTGCCTCCCACTCTGTCATATGCCCTTTCGGGCCTCTTCTTCAGCCTGCAAGCAACTTAATGGGGGGTATGATTTGTCCATTGGTGAATATTCTAAACTTAAACCAGATTTTGAAGTTTAAAAAAAAAATCATTGTACGGCCTTAATTTTAAGGGAAGTCCGTTAGTAATTGTTCACTGTTTCCCGCCATTGACAGCCCTTCATTAAGTACTGGCTGTGCGAGCAGCACCAAGTGGTCTGGCACCATGATGTCCTGCGCCATTGATAAAAGTGTGAGCTGCCTATAATAACCAACCATGCCCACCGGAGTGGAACTCTCAATTCCACTTCAAAACAGATCGAGGCAAAATGTCTGGTCCTGCGCTACCTCGTTAAAAAATAAAATAAATAAATAAATATTTGGTGTGGTAACAGCATCATCGCATATTGGGTTCTGTGACCATTTGGTAGAACATGCTTCCACTTTAGGTTCCATCATAACAAGACACGGATGTTTTATGCATATACTGTACTATATTGTACAATATTGTGATGATTAAAGAATTAAGTATATATGTATTGTGGCCTCTTGGTGTTGGGTCATATATAGTCATTGCCAGTAATAAGTGCTGTAGTCTCGGTCTCTCACACAGGATTATACTGCTGCAATTCATCTGACTTTTGTTCCAGTTGTAATTTGCAAGTTTTATGATAGACCATCCAGATTCTCTTCCTGTAATTTTGAGTACCTGATGTTAATTTGTTCTACTATTATCCGTGACCTCGTATGTATAACCAGCCTCCCTAGATTTAAAAACCCAGAAGCAGGAATAGGAGCTTCAGTGTAGTCAGCCGTGGCTCAGTGGCAGCACTCTGGCCTCGGAGTCAGGAGGTTGTGGGTTCAAGCCCCACTCCAGAGACTTGAGCACAAAATCTCGGCTGATCACTCCAGTGCGGTACCGAGGGAGTGCTGCACTGTCAGAGGTGCTGTCTTTCAGATGAGGGCCCCGTCTGCCCCCTCAGGTTGGCATTGATAGAGACTTGGGAGCAGATCGCTGACCTCTCTTTTGTCTACAGTGGGTGGGGGAGTGTTGTGTCCGAACACACAATTAAAGACTGCAGTGTCCTATTATAAAAGTTTCTTTTTTACTTTCTCTTCCTGCCCCTTTCTCCCCCCCCCCCCCCACCCCCAGCTGTGCTACACCCCATCTCTAACCCTATTGTTGACTGCACTCAGCTCCTCACCAGCTCCCACTGGAAATCTGTTCACTGGTGCAAAGTCAAAGTCCCTTCCGAAGCAGAGATGACATTTCTAGATTTGAGGACTGCAGTTTAAGGGTTTGTTCGGACTAAACATCGTTTTTTAAAAAATTTTGGAACGTTCATGAAAATGTAATTGTGGGCCCTAATCTCACTCCAGGGACTTGAGCAAATAATCTGGGCTGACACTTGAGTGCAGTACAGAGGAACTGCTGCACTCTCACATTAAAACCAAGGTTCATCTATTTATTCTGATAGGTCAGATGGTACTTTTTGAAGCAGAGCAGTGAATTCTTCTATATAATATGAAAACAGAAAATGCTGGAAATACTCAGCAGGGCAGGCAGCATCTGTGGAGAGAGAAACAGAGTTGACGTTTCAGATCGATGACCTTTCATCAGGGAATTCTCCTGATGTCCTGGCCAACATTCTTCCTTCATTCAACACCACAGAAGCAGGTTAACTGATCATTCATCTCATTGCTATTTTTAGGCCCTTCCTGTGTACAAGACGTGTGTCCTGTTCACCCACCTAATAACAGTGACTGCACTTCAAAGTAATTCATCGTATATGTAGCACTTTGGGATGATTCTGATAAAGCACTTTTGGGTAAATTCAGTGATCCAAAGCTCCCAACGGGAATGAGAGTCCAAGATAATGCTATAACACTCTAATCTGCAATTCCATTCACCAGTGTTCCTGCTGGGAGTGCAACATTGCTGAAGTTACCCTTCGATAGATGCTTGTTCATTCTTTCTAACAAACACTAGCCTGTGCTCGCCAATATGGATTTGATTTCTTTCTGTTATCTATTGCTGGGCATTTAGAATTCTGAATTTCATTTCTTTCAGCCTGCCAAAGTTGTAGTGGGATCTCGCAATTATGCAGACTTTGCATCTGAAGCATCGTTTGATATTAAGGTAATAAGCATTTATGTATTTCCTCCCCTAAGCCATCATGATTAATTTATAAAATATTAATTCTGCGTTAAGTAAAGCCTTGAGCTTCCTTATATTTGAATAGATGGAAAAATTAGAAAAAAGAAACCTGAATGAATTTAAAAGCCAGGCATACGCTATGTAATGTAAAATGAACGTGTAATAGCATGCCAGTGACTCCGAGGTAGAACTATTGGGAGTAAATTGCTACCTTGTTTGAACCCCCCCCCCCCCCGGTGATTTTTAAATGGAGTATTCTATATATACTCATGGATTTTAAGAAACGTCTTCAGTATTTTTCTGTAAAGTAAATATTATTCCCTACAAAACGTCTGCTATATGCACTTAAAAAAAAAATTCATTCCTGGGATGTGGGCGTCGCTGGCAAGGCCTGCATTTATTGCCCATCCCTAATTGCCCTTTAGAAGGTGGTGGTGAGCCGCCGCCTTGAACTGCTGCAGTCAGCGTGGTGAAGGTACTCCCACAGTGCTGTTAGGGAGGGAGTTCCAGGATTTTGACCCAGTGACTATGAAGGAATGGCGATATATTTCCAAGTCAGGATGGTGTGTGACTTGGAGGGGAACTCCGAGGTGATGGTGTTCCCATGTGCCTGCTGCCCATGTCCTAGGTGGTAGAGGTCACGGGTTTGGGAGGTGCTGTCGAAGAAGCCTTGGTGAGTTGCTGCAGTGCATCTTGTAGATGGTACACACTGCAGCCATGGTGTGCCAGTGTTGGAGGGAGTGAATGTTTAAGGTGGTGGATGTGGTGCCAATCAAGCAGGCTGCTTTGTCCTGGATGGGGTCGAGCTTCTTGAGTGTTGTTGAAGCTGCACTCATCCAGGCAAGTGGAGAGTATTCCATCACACTCCTGACTTGTGCCTTGTAGATGGTGGAAAGGCTTTGGGGAGTCAGGAGGTGAGACACTTGCTGCAGAATACCCAGCCTCTGACCTGTTCTTGTTGCCACTGTATTTGTGGCTGGTCCAGTTAGGTTTCTGGTCAATGGTGACCCCCAGGATGTTGTTGATGATGGGGGGATTCAGTGATGATAATGCTGTTGAATGTCATGTGGCAATAGTTAAACTCTCTTGTTGGAGATGGTCATTGCCTGGCACTTGTGTGGCGCGAATGTTACTTGCCACTTATCAGCCCAAGCCTGAACGTCGTTCAGGGCAAAGCGGGCATGGACTGCTTCATTATCTGAGGAGTTGCGAATGGAACTGAACACTGTGCAATCATCAGTGAACATCCCCATTTCTGACCTTATGGTGGAGGGAAGGTCATTGATGTAGCAGCTAAGACACTGCCCTGAGGAACTCCTGCAGCGATGTCCTGGGGCTGAGATAATTGGCCTCCAACAGCCATCTTCCTTTGTGCTAGGTATGACTCCAGCAGTGGAGAGTCTTTCCCCTGATTCCCATTGACTTCAATTTTACTAGGGCTCCTTGATGCTGCACTCTGTCAAATGCTGCCTTGATGTCAAGGGCAGTCACTCTCGCCTCACCTCTGGAATTCAGCTCTTTTGTCCATGTCTGGACCAAGGCTGTAATGAGGTGTTCCTAGCGGAACCCAAACTGAGCATCGGTGAGCAGGTTATTGGTGAGTAAGTGCAACTTGATAGCACTGTCGACAACACCTTCCATCACTTTGCTGATGATTGAGAGTAATTGGCCGGATTGGATTTGTCCTGTGTTTTTTGTGGACAGGACATTCCTGGGCAGTTTTCCACATTGTCGGGTAGATGCCAGTGTTGAAGCTGTACTGGAACAGCTTGGCTAGAGGGGCGGCTAGTTCTGGAGCACAAGTCTTCAGCACGACAGTCGGAATATTGTTGGGGCCCATAGTCTTTGCTTTATCCAGTGTGCTCAGCCGTTTCTTGATATCACGTGGAGTGAATTGAATTAGCTGAAGACTGGCTTCTGTGATGGTGGGGACCTCAGGAGGAGGCCAATATGGATCATTCACTCTGCCTGAAGATGGTTGCAAATGCTTCAGCCTTGTCTTTTGTACTCACATGCTGAGTTTTAGATACGCCTATTGCTGCTCCTGGCATGCTCTTCTACACTCCTTATTGAACCTGCTAAATGGGATAGATTCAGAACAGACCTAGCAGCTCAACACTGGGCATCCATGAGGCGCTGTGGGCCATCAGCAGCAGCAGAATTGTATTCCACCACAATCTGTAACCTCATGGCCTGGCATATCCCTCATCCTACCATTAACATCAAGCCAGGCAACCAACCCTGGCTCAATGAGGAGTGTAGAAGAACATACCAGGAGCAGCACAAAGCGTACCTAAAATTGAGGTGCCAATCTGGGGAAGCGACAACACACGAAGTCTCATGGGCAAGGAAACTTGCTGATTACCACCTACCGCCCTCCCTCAGCTGACGAATCCGTACTCCTCCATGTTGAACATCAGTTGGAAGAAGGGTAGCAAGGACACAGAATGTACTCTGAGTGGTGGACTTCAATGTCCATCACCAAGGGTGTCTTGGTAGCACCACTACTGACTGAGCTGGCCGAGTCCTGAAGGACATAGCTGCCAGTCTGGACCTGCGACAGGTGGTGAGAGTACAGTACCAACATGAGTGGAAAAACCTACTTGACCTCGTCCTCCCCAATCTACCTGTCGCAGATGCATCTGTCCATGACTGAATTTAAATCCCGGATTATTATTCCAGGCCTCTGGATTACCAATCCAGTAAGATAACCACTATGCTACTGTTCCCTCTGGTGTTTGTTCAGTTTAACCTTGTAACATATTCATTTCTCTGCTCTTACTACAGCTGTCACTTCCCTCAACCAGCACCACCTCAACACATTTTGTTTGAGCATTACCTCATCGGGGGCTGTGCCCCAGAAAGAACTTGCAGGAAGTATTCATTAACTGGAGCTCAAATTGGCCATTTTGTGCTGTAGTTTTTCAATTTTGTGGAGATGATGTTATTAAGAACAGACAGCACTGTTTTTATTTTAAAAAAAATGCTCACAGTGACATCTCATTCGATAGGATTTTATTTAAAGTTAGTATTTGCAACTGATTCAAATTGTGTTATTTGCCTAATGTGTGGTATGAATGTTGATTTAGAATAGAATTGGTTAAGCCCAGACTGAAGACTATTTCGCAGGACGTGATTTTTACTGTGCCCGAGCCTCCATGTCGGAATAGTCTGCTGACTTACTCCGTCCAGGCTCATATGTGGAGAATGGGTGAAGTACAAGGGGACCCCAATAATTGCGGGACTTTACCACACCTTGAGACACTACCTTGGGGAGAGCAGGAATAAGGCAGCAAATTGGAAAAGGGAAAACAAAATCCATCTAGGGAGCTGGAAGCGGTTTGCTGCCATCCTTGATCATTTTGGCATATTCCCAAAAAAAATCACATCCGGCATCCACATACCTCCACTCCACTCCATGTGTTTCATGAAGAAAAAACAGGTGAAAAGATACATCAATATAAATAAAATTGTTCTAATTTTTTTAATAAATCCAACAATTATTGGGTCACTAAGTAAACAAGCCCTCACCAATAATTCTGCAAAGCTTTGGTCGGTGACAAACCTTTATTTATCTAAACTCCAGTGACTGTCAGCATTGAAATGACTGATTCCATCCAGTACAGAATTCACATTAGTCCGATCTCCGTGTGCTCTGATACTCTTAATCCACACTCTCCAGAATGATTTAGTGCAACCTCAGTATAGAACATTTATTAGTTATGCACTCATAATTAGCATTTTTAAGGAAAGTCTTTAAAATTTTCTGCTGTAATCATTGCTGTTTTAGGACATTTGTCGTAAAGAATTGTTTTTAAATATAGAAATGTGACTTGCATCGTCTTGAAGAAGGTCCTTCAACCACGACCGTCCTGACCAGAGAGGATGGCCTTAAATACTACCGGACAATGCAATTGATTCGCCGTATGGAGCTCAAGGCAGATCAGCTGTACAAACAGAAGATCATCCGTGGGTTCTGCCACTTGTATGATGGTCAAGTATGTATAAGAAAATGGATGGGAATGGCTCCTTCAGATGAAACGCTTCTATTAACCAATCTATAAAACAAGGTGTTTAGTCATAAGAACATAAGAACATAAGAAATAGGAGCAGGAGTAGGCCAATCGGCCCCTCGAGCCTGCTCCGCCATTCAATAAGATCATGGCTGATCTGATCCTAACCGCCAATCTACTATCACAGAACCATCTCCTGAATCTAACAGAATTAGACACACGAAATAGGAGCAGGATCAGGCTACACGGCCCCATGGCCCGCTCCGCTACCCACAGGGCCATGACCGATCCGAACCTAGACTCATGTCGAAATTCCTGCCCGCTCCCCGTAACCCTTAATTCCCTTTACTTCTAGGAAACTGTCTATTTCTGTTTTAAATTTATGTAATGATGTAGCTTCTACAGCTTTTTGGGGCAGCATATTCCATGGACCTACCACCCTCTGAGTGAAGTAGTTCCTCCTCATCTCAGTTTTGAAAGAGCAGCCCCTTATTCTAAGACTATGCCCCCTAGTTCTAGTTTCACCCATCATCGGGAACATCCTCCCCGCATCCACCCGATCCAAACCCTTCACAATCAACCAACCAAATGGAACCAACGAAGGGGTTCAGAGGTCGAACGCGTGCGCAGGAGAGACTGCGCGTGCGCTTTGAACTTAGTTTTTTTTTTACAGGTTTTCCCTGGATCGTAAGCCTGCAGTATTTAGAAATGTAAAACTGCTTTTTACAAGGTAAGTGGTCAATTAATTAAAATTAAAACATTTTTTCCACAAGTTTATTATTTTTAAATACTTTAAAGCAAGGTAAGTTTATTTTTAGCCCTGTTAGAATATAAAATTATTTTTTTCAAAAATTTAAATTATTGTTTAAAATAGTTATTTAATGTAATTTATAGTTTATTTAAAAAGTGTGATTTTAAAAAAAAAAGAAAAAAAAAATTATTTGAAGGTTTACTGCTATTTTGGGGTCCGTAGTATTTATAAGTTTTGACAGCACTTCCTGTCAATCTTATGAATGGGCTTTTCCCTCCTCCGATTGGCTGCCCATGGCTCACGTGATCCCAGGGGACGCATCGCACTAACTGCGCCCCTGGGACACGCAAGCACAGCGCGCCGGCAGCTGGGCCAGGCCCCGGAGCGGAATTCCACGGGGCCCTACAGCTCAACTGCCGGCGCGCAAGGTAAGTGCAGGTCGGGAGCTTACACCCGCGGGAAGTCCCCGACCCGAATTTCTGGGCCAATGTAAGATGATCAGGTTGATAGTTGTATTCTGGATATCCTTATTATTCATTTGCTATGTTCTCCTTGATGTTTGTACTTTTTTTCCTTCTATTTTATGTATTTTCTGACTCTGTTTTATTTGTTTCCATGTTACTTTTTGCTCTTGCTTACATTTTCTTTTATTCTATCTATGTAGCTTTTTGAATGGTGCCTTTTAGTTCTGCTTAAACCAGTAGTTTTTGTTGTATCTGTATTGGTACTGTTGGTCTGGACTTGTTTGCTTTGAGAACACTGTACTGTAAAGGTAACAGTTGAAGTTGGTCACAGTTAACCGTAATGTTAAATTATGCTGGGCCAGATGTGATGTCTGTGCTGCTATGGCTGTTCCATTGTGCTCTGTACTTTCTCAGTAACGCTTTGCAGAATTGCTGTTCGGCCTACTTGCAGCAGTACTCGAGTGTTCGCAGTTGAGAGCCAGTCTGGGTGGCCTGCAGGAGCACGGGCAGAAGTTCTCGTGATCTATTGTGAAAGTGCTATGATGGATTACGACCCATTTTAAATGAACTCCTAACTGTAAGGCTATTGCATTTCTTACTACAGGAAGCTTGTTGTGTTGGAATTGAAGTTTCAATCAAACCATCAGACCACCTTATAACAGCTTATCGATCTCATGGCTACACCCACACACGTGGGGTCTCTGTCAAAGAAATCCTGGCTGAGCTCACTGGTAAGCAAAGTTGTGTTTAGCCAAAAAAAAAAGCATTATAAAGAAAAGCGCCAGTGTTTTAAATTTGTCTACTTCTACATCATATTGAAACAGCAAGTAGAATTCACATTGATTCTTTGATAAATTCAGGTTTATTAAATTCAAATTAATTTTAGTTCTGCCGCACCTTGTTTGCCTACACAACCGCCCCTGAGCTTCAGAAAAGTAATTAATTGTGTAAAGTGCTTTGAACTGCGAAAAGTGTGCTATAAAGCAAGTGTTACTATATTACTGTCTAATGAGGTGGTACGGTGAGGAAACAAAGGCCAGAATCATCCACATGTCAGTAAGTTGTCAGACTAATTTCTGGTCAGGTGGAAACGTGGTTTAGGTTGAAGTTGCACCAGTTAGTATCGGCTAGCCCATGTGAAACTGGTAGTAGGAATTTTCCTGCAGAAAGTACTTTTTTTCTCTCAAATATAAAGTACCATTGAGAATAAAGTATATAATACAACAGTTCTTCTTCACAATCTTCTAGTATGCATTACTGGGTAAATTTAGTCTGTCTCTCCTCGTCTGTTTATGCCCCTTTGTAACTTTCTCCTCCCATCCACACAACTTGCTGTGCCTCCTAACTTAGTATCATCTGCGAACTTGGATATACAACTCTCTTCCTTCCTCCAAGTCATTGGAAAAGCTGAGACCCAGTACAAATTCCTGGCGAACACCACTTGTCACATCCTGGGGTCTAATGGAGGTGTACAGGGTCTGAGCTTAGACAACAGAGCCTGACATTGCATGTTGATTATGGATTGTATGAATATTGTCACATATTACAAATGTCAAATAGTATCTTCATGTTATTGTGTGTTTACATTGGCCCATATTTTCCGATGCTTACGGGTGGGTACACGCTGTGTACACACCCATAGGGACATCGGAAATGCCGGATTCAGGCATGCGAGGCGAGGCGCGTGTGCTGAAAGCCGGCATTTGCAATCTGTCAAGTCATCGGACACCTGCCCTGGAGAAGGGCCTCTGCAGGTGGAGAGTTCCACTTTCTGCAGAACCTCCGCCCGCTGAAAACCCTTAGAAGTCTTGCGCCTGGTACCAGCATAAGAGTTGAAAAAAGTTTTTAAAATTTTTTTTCACTCATTTATAATTTTAAAATACTTTTTTTTTTAAAAGTAAGTTTACTTTTAGCCCTGTTAAAAAAAAACTTTAATTTTTTTCAAAAAATTAACTTTTTGTTTAAAATATTAAATTTAATGTAATTTTAACTCATTTTAAAAGCGTGATGGTTTTTTAAAAATGTATTTAATGTTTTAGTGTGTTTTTGCGGTGATCCCCCAGGTCTATCTGTCAAAAGTATGAAGGGAGATCCCCTTCTCCTATTGGCTGGCCTGGCCCACGTGATCCCAGGGACGCTTGCGAACTGCCTGTGCCCCTGGGGTACCTGGGCCCTGCGCATTTCGACTGTGGAGAGGCCCAGGAACGGAAGTGTCCAGACCTCGGGTAAGTGCGTAGATTATTTTCCGACAGGAGGCTTCCTGCGTGCGGATGCCTCCCATCGGAAATTATGGGCCATTATATAAATGATATTATTCCCCACTCCCTCGACTCTTGCTGCAGATTTTCTTTAAGGAAAAGAATATCATGAATATAATATCACTCCTGGTTGCCACTGTTACTCATGAAAGTGTGTTTGCTCTCAACAGGTAGACGTAGTGGTTGTGCTAAAGGCAGAGGTGGTTCTATGCACATGTATGCTAACAACTTCTATGGTGGCAATGGCATTGTTGGTGCACAGGTAAGGATGGGCTTCTAGGACCACACTGGCTCGGAGAATGATTTTGATATAAAATACTGTGCAGATTAATGAGTGACTATGGAGTAAAGCTAAGACATGGCATCTAATAGGTAATATAATTATGCTAGATGGAAATGCTTTTGCAATTACACCTGAATTATAGTTGTTCCTCTAAATTAGGTTCCTCTTGGAGCAGGGATCGCACTGGCTTGCAAATACTTTGAGAAGAACGAGATATGCGTGAGTTTGTATGGTGATGGTGCAGCTAATCAGGTAAAGCATGCTTTCCGTTCAGTCATATAATTGTGTAAAATGACAGAGCTAGGTAATCCTGCAGTACAACAGCACCACAAAGAGTAATGTGCCAATACTTTGAGGTAAGACATTGGGCCGTATATTGCGAACCCTACGGGTGCATACGAGGTGTGTATGCGCCCGTAGGGACTGCGCAAGTTCCGGGTGTAGGCGTGCGAAGTGCATGCGCTAAAACCCGGAACTTGCGATCTGTCAAGAATTCTCTTGACAGATCCTCCACAGCCCCGGGGGAAGGGCCTCTACGGGTGGAGAGTTGTGCTATTTGCCCAACTTCTGCCCGCTGAATGCCCGTGAAACTCTTATGCCTGGTAAAAGCAGGCGTAAGGCCTGCTTTTACCAGCATAAGAGTTTTAAAGAATAGAAAAGTAAAATGTTATCACTCATTTATACATTAAAAACCCTGTCCAATAAAGTAAGTTTATTTTTAGCCCCGTTAAAACATATTTTAAAAAATTTCAAAAAATTTAATTTTTGTTTAAAATATTTAATTAAATGGCATTTTAAATATATAATTTTTAAAAATTTATTTCATGTGTTTGTGTATTTTTTAAGTGATTCCCATTCATACTTATGGGAGTTCCGTACGTACGGATCTCCCGTAAGCATGAATGGGGATTCCCTTTTATTGGGTGCGCTGACCCTCGTGATCCCAGGGGTGCTTGCGAACCGCCTGCGCCCCTGGGATGCGTGGGCCTCTGCCCGCACGTACCCGGAGAGGCCCAAGATCGCAAACCTCCGTACCTCCCAGACCACCAGGTAAATTCGTAGATTTTTTTACAGTTTGGAGGCATCCGCCCGCGGGAAGCCTCCGATCGCAAATTTTGGGTCAATGTTGTCTGGATATGAGAGTGTGGAGATTTTGCTGGGATTGGCAGTCAAACCAAAAGTGTCTGAATTCAGCTTTGACTGTGTAATATGCAAGGAGATCTAACGCCAGCAAACTGTTATGCTGCAGCTACTTCCACTAATTCTGTTGATCTGGTACAAGCTGCTTTCAGCCATTTTAGAATGCCCACCTGGGGCAAGAGAGCCCCAGGTGGACAGAGGAAACGTTTCAAGGACACCCTCAAAGCCTTCTTGAAAAAGTGTAACATCCCCATCGACACCTGGGAATCCCTGGCCCAAGACCGCACAAAGTGGAGGAGAAGCATCCGGGAAGGCGCCGAACACCTCGAGTCTCTTCGCCGGGAGCAAGCGGAAGCCAAGCGCAGGCAGCGCAAGGAGTGCACGTCAACCCAAGCACCCCACCCACCCCTTCAACCACCGTCTGCCCCACCTGTGACAGAGACTGTAGGTCCCACATTGGACTCATCAGTCACCTGAGAACTCATTTTTAATGTGGAAGCAAGTCATCCTCGGTTCCGAGGGACTGCCTAAGAAGAAGAGGATGCTGCAGCTACTTTCACTTATTCTGTTGATCTGGTACAGGCTGCTTTGAGCCATTTTAGAATGCATCAGATGGATTTATACTGTCAATTGTAAACCAGAATGTTCATAAAATATAAACATCTCCAGTTTCCAAATGACTGTATAAGCAGAGTGGAAGGCAGGAGTGTCCAATCTCTGGGCCCAAGCCTGATGTACAGTCCGTGCAGCCCAAGCAACTCGGTGCTAATTTTTCTTGATTTGCCGTGTAAATTTTGTGAACCTGGAGGTTTGGAAAGGCTGTTTTTAGTGCTGTTGCCTCGGTAGTTGACGAATCTTAAATCAGAAAACAAGATGTGCTCGTGTCAGTAACTTGAGGTATATGCAAATTATTGGAATCCTTAAACACGGTTGTGTGGCTATGAGGTTCTATAAGTACACATCTATACAGCCAGGAACATGGAAACCTGGACACATCGGGTGTAAGAGAGCCGTTGGTGCTTGACTTGCACCACAGCATTGTTTTGGGACAATGACCAGTGAGGCTGGGTTGTAGAGATGCACTGGCTCATAGAATCATTTTGTTAAATGTGAAATACTGTGTATATTGATCTATGCTTTTTAGCCAAGTTTTGAAAGAATGAGCTTGATGGGCTAATAGGTTATGGGCTAATAGGTTACATCCTAAATTTCCGAGGCTTCCCATTGGGTAGGATTTTCTGAGGTGTTACACGGTTTGAGGGGCAGTGGAAGTGAAGGGAAAATGGCACTGAAAGATTTATTCAAACACTTATTTTGTAATGTAATCTTTTCTACTGCATTATTTATTATTTATATTAATCTTCACCTTTTAGGGTCAGATCTTTGAAACCTACAATATGGCCATGCTGTGGAAGCTGCCCTGCATATTTATCTGCGAGAACAACAGGTATGGCATGGGTACCTCTGTGGAGAGAGCAGCAGCCAGCACAGACTACTACAAGAGAGGTGACTACATCCCTGGTCTGAGGGTAAGATGCTGACCCATTCAAGAATACTGCGCAAAAATTATAAATAAGGAACAATTCAATCTGCTTTGCAGTGTACATGTCATTTCTTTCATAAATAGACTGGAGATGTCACCAGTTATTCCATTTGTAGCTAGTATTTTTGATACACAATATCTGTTTACACTTAAAATTACAGAATGGCACTAATAATATTAGTGATTATCTGCACGAACATTTTGCACGGCCTTCTGCGAATGCACACAATATCCCGGGGCTGCACATGCGCACCCGAGCCCCTTCCTGAATGCGCGCTGTTACTGCGGCCGCGCATGCGCAGTACCCCACAGTTGTGGCCTGCAGTAGGCCATGCTTTTTTATTTGTTCATGGGATGTGGGCATCGTTGGCAAGGCCAGCATTTATTGCTCATCCCTAGTTGCCCTTGAGAAGATGGTGGTGAGCCGCCCTCTTGAATCGCTGCAGTCCGTGTGGTGAAGGTACTCCTACAGTGCTGTTAGGGAGTTCCAGGATTTTAACCCAGCGACTATGAACGAGCGGCGATATACTTCCATGTCAGGATGGTGGGGAACTTGGAGGTGGTGGTGTTCCCATGCGCCTACTGCCCTTGTCCTTCTAGGTGGAAGAGGTCACGGGTTTGTGAGGTGCTGCCGAAGAAGCCTTGGCGAGTTGCCGCAGTGCATCTTGTAGATGGTTCTGCGGGAGAAGGCATGTCATTGGATCCGTGCTGGCTTAGGGGGGAAGAGAGAGGGGGAATCAGGGAGGTGGGGGGTGGAGAGGGAATCGGAGGGTGGGGGAGAGTGAGGCAGATGAGATCGGAGTGGTGGGGAGAGAGAGTAGATCGGAGTGGGGGGGGTGGAGAGAGAGTAGATCGGAAGGAGGGGAGAGAGATGAGATCGGAAGGAGGGGAGAGATGAGATCGGAAGGAGGGGAGAGATGAGATCGGAAGGAGGGGAGAGAGGAGATCGGAAGGAGGGGGGAGAGAGGAGATCGGAAGGAGGGGAGAGAGGAGATCGGAAGGAGGGGAGAGAGAGGAGATCGGAAGGAGGGGAGAGAGAGGAGATCGGAAGGAGGGGAGAGAGAGGAGATCGGAAGGAGGGGAGAGAGAGGAGATCGGAAGGAGGGGAGAGAGAGGAGATCGGAAGGAGGGGAGAGAGAGGAGATCGGAAGGAGGGGAGAGAGAGGAGATCGGAAGGAGGGGAGAGAGAGGAGATCGGAAGGAGGGGAGAGAGAGGAGATCGGAAGGAGGGGAGAGAGGAGATCGGAAGGAGGGGAGAGAGAGGAGATCGGAAGGAGGGGAGAGAGAGGAGATCGGAAGGAGGGGAGAGAGAGGGAGGAGATCGGAAAGGAGGCGAGCGAGAGGGAGGTAATGGGAGTGGGGGGGAGCGAGAGGGAGGGGATGGGAGTGGGGGGGAGCGAGAGAGGGAGGGGTGCGGGAGCGGGGGGGGGAGCGGGGGGGGAGGGGGGCGGGAGCGGGGGGGAGCGAGAGAGGGAGGGGAGCGGGGAGGGGGGGGAGCGAGAGGGAGGGGAGCGGGGGGGGAGGGGAGCGGGGGGGGAGGGGAGCGGGGGGGGAGGGGGGCGGGAGCGGGGGGGGAGCGAGAGGGGGGGGAGCGAGAGGGGGGGAACGAGAGAGGGAGGGGAGAGGGAGGGGGCGGGAGCGAGAGAGGGAGGGGGGCGGGGGGGAGCGAGAGAGGGAGGGGGGCGGGGGGGAGCGAGAGAGGGGCGGGAGCGGGGGGGAGGGGAGGGGATCGCAGTGGGGGGGAGGGGAGGGGATTTGAGGGAGGGGAGTTGAGGGAGGGGAGGGGTGGAGGGGAGGGGATCGCAGTGGGGGGAGGGGAGGGGATTTGAGGGAGTGGATTTGAGGGAGGGGAGGGGATCGGAGTGGAGGGGAGGGGATCGCAGTGGGGGGAGTGGAGGGGATTTGAGGGAGGGGAGGGGATCGGAGTGGGGGGAGGGGAGGGGATCGCAGTGGGGGGGGGAGGGGAGGGGATCGCAGTGGGGGGGAGGGGAGGGGATCGGAGTGGGGGGGAGGGGAGGGGATCGGAGTGGCGTGGAGGGGATCGGAGTGAGGGGGAGGGGATCGGAGTTGGTGGGGAAGGGCGGGGATCGGAGAGGGGGCGGGGCGGGGATCGGAGTGGGGGGGAGGGGATCGGGGGGAGGGGATCGGAGTGGGGAGGGGTGGGGGGGAGGGGAGGGGATCGGAGTGGGGGGAGGGGAGGGGATCGGAGTGGGGGGGAGGAGATCGGAGTGGCAGGGAGAGGAGCGAATGGGAAGGAGAGGGCGAATCGGGTCGGAAGAGAGAATCAGAGAGGAGAGGAGGTCAGGGATTTTGGGTGGGGGGGCAGGTTATAAAGAGCACAGAGAGCACAGTGGGGATGGGGGAAGAACATGATTCAGGTCTTGTGGGGGGGTGATGAGAGCGAGAACGTGATCCAGATGGTAATGATCATGTTCTTCTAACCCCGCCCCCTTTACACCTGCACCACGTTCTTTCTCTCCTCCCCCTAGTCCTGGTTGATTTCTCGCAAAGCTCGGTGCCTGTGGCAAGTGACATCATTGGACGGAATGAAATCCGGAAGTCATGACACTGTCACTATTCACTTCATACCCAATAAACCTGTTAACAATCCGTGACCCACACACAATGCCCCATCTATGGAGGGGTTGGGGGAGGATGGGGGATGGTCAGGAACTTTGGGGGGGGGGGGGGGGCCATGAACCCGGGGTGGGTGCGGGAAGGAACTTGGGCCGAGGGAGAAGGTCAGGACCCTGGGGGGTGGGGAGGAGCTTGGGTAGGGGGAGGTCAGGAACCGGAGGTGGGGGCGAGCGGGGGGAGAGAGGAACTTGGGGGAAGAAGGTGAAGAACGGGGTTGGGGGGTCGGGGAGGTCAGGAACTCTGGCAGGGGGAGTAGGTCAGGAACCTGGGGTGGGGCGGCAGGGGGAGGTCAGGAATCTCTGGGTGTGGAGGAACTTAGACGGGGAGGAGGTCAGGAACCTGGTGAGGGCGGTCGAACTTGGGCAGGGGGAGATGGCCAGGAATCTGGGGGCTGGGGAATAGGATCTTGGGCAGGGGGAGAAGGTCAGGAATCTGCGGGAGTGGGGGTGGAAGGGGAAGGGAAGAAGGTCAGGAACTTGGGCAAGGGGGAGAAGGTCAGGAACTTGATTGGGGGGGTGGGGCGGTCAGGAACCTGTTGGGGAGGGAAAAGGTCAGAAACACTGGGGTGTGAGGAAGGTTAGGAACTTGTTTCAAGATGACCAATCAGAGATCTGGTGCTGGAAATAAACGCCCTAATAATATCCTAAGCAAAGAATGTCTTATTTTTAAAAAAAGGGATAAATTAGCATGTTTGTGACATGTAAAATATTATCTGCTCTTTTTAAAAGGTACAAACAATTGTATAAATTTATAATCCCATCTTTTTGCTTTTCGTTCATTTAAGCTCACTGCCTCGCCAGATGTGGGAAATTCCTTTGAGTCATTGACTCTGTGACAAAAGACTTTTTTATCTGAACAGTTAAATTACCTGACCGCATTTTATATTTTTCAATAAGATGATCATTGTTGAGCTATGACGCTTATTAAAATATTATAGAACTCGCAGAGTGTGCTTGTGACATCTCTTCCCTTGGTACCGTCAAACTGTATCAAGTACTTTTAGTGATGGGTCTAGTCATATTTTCAGCCACAATGAAGATGTACACAAATAAGGCCTGTATCCTAAATAATGCAGTTTTGTTGGATTGAAACATGTCAACAACTTGCAAGCAAATAATGAGGTAAACTTACACTTTTGATTGTCCCATAAATACTTTGTTTAGAGATGAGAGAATTGAAGTACAGACCTGGGAGTGAATGCTGACTGATGCCATTTAGTATTATTTGCAGAGATCCTAGTTACCACTACGTTCAGTCGTGACTTGGGTAACGATGGTGCAAAGTAAATGTGTTGTGCATGTTTTTATATCTTTTATACAATTTTTGACTGCTGCTTGTTACTGGACAGAAGTGAGTTGGTTTATTTAAGCCGTGTTTATTTTTTAATTGCAAGGGGCAGTGTGGCACTGCAGATACTTGGTGCTGCAGCACACTGCCACAAAGCAGCAGGGCGCCATCTCATGCCTGCTGTTCTTCATCTAGCGTGTGCCGTTCCTAGAAGTGCTGGCCATATCGCGCAGATTACTGGTAGATAGAAGCAGCACTGCCGCTGACCTGGGAACAGGCTGCTGCTGTCTCCTGGCAAAGGTACAATGAGAGAACAAAGAATATAGGAGAAAAATAGAACAAAAAGAATATGTATTTATTGTTTGATGACTCTTCAGGGTATCTTTGCAGTTGCACCTGTGTCGTACATGAATCCATCTTACACAAATCTGTTTACAGATCGATGGCATGGATGTGCTGTGTGTCAGAGAAGCAACAAAATTTGCAGCAGATCACTGCAGGTCTGGAAAGGTAATGCTTTAAAAAAAAAAGTCATTACTGGAATGCGTGAGTTTTGCTTTATATTTTAGTCAGAAATGGTTCAATTGTTAGAGCAGTGAAGAACACTTTAGTTTTCCACAAATGTGCTTAGTTCAGAGAATGCTATTTATGCGAGTAAAGTCTATTAAAGTGGATATGTGATACAGCAATAAATAATAGAAGTGTGAGCGTTCAGGAGTGTGTAATGAAGATGGGAATTGCTCCAGAGGTTTGGACATAAATCTTGAGTGATTTATAAATGTTGAGATTAACTTAGTCTTGTACCATGCCCACTGTCATCTGTAACTAGTGATTTATAAATGTTGAGATTAACTTAGTCTTGTACCATGCCCACTGTCATCTGTAACTAGTGATTTATAAATGTTGAGATTAACTTAGTCTTATACCGTGCCCACTGTCATCTGTAACTTTTTATAACTTGCTGTAGTCGAGATAAAACAAATACACTCCTAATAAATGACAAAGAAGGAAGTCTGCAATACATTAGAGATTATGAGAGCCTATTATGCCCTATGGAATAATGTCATAGGAAGATATAGAGCATAATGGGTATCTGGGATAGGTACAAGGCATTCATCTCATTGAAGGATTCAAGCAGCACCATGGACCATAGGAATGCCACCTGACCAGTTTATTGCTGTCATCACTTGAAATACAATAACTGCCTTGAATTCTCTCTCCATGCATCTGTGTCTTTTCAAATGGTACTAGAGATTTTCTAGAGGTGGTTTTATTCTTGCATTTTTGCTACTGGTTGGTTTTAATGATGAATGCCAGTAACCAGTGCACTTTGTAGTTGGCGACATTCACTCACTACAGGTTTACCTTGTGATAATTCGCAGTTGGCCCTAGGGGAATAAGTCAGGCTGTTCTATAAGGGAATTATTTTACATTCTTAGAATTCTGAGGAAATTAAGAGCGGTGTATATATTTAATGGGAATTGCAAAGGGAAAAAAAACAATAATAGAGGGGGGTGATGTATTGGAATGATCATATTATGAATAGCTTGTAATTCAGCCTGTTGCTATGTTCATTGAATTCTAACACCTTTTGTTCAACTCCAGGGCCCTATCTTGATGGAACTGCAAACTTATCGTTATCACGGACACAGTATGAGCGATCCTGGTATCAGGTAATGATGTGTTGGACCTGAACGCGATATAGTTGGGTATTGGCCCAGGATATATCCTTATACAAAAATGGATGCTCAGTGAATCATAGATATACACATTGAGTTACTTGTTCAAGGCCAGAACCATCAAGGGATTCCATACATGTCATTGGTTCTTCCTTTGCTGATTTGTATGCGGAGACTTTCTCTCCCATGCCTCTGTTTGTTTGGGGGAGGAAATGGCTGATGGGAAGTTAGAATGAACAACAATCGTGTCCAGTGTCGGAAGCAAGATGCAATGGCTGTTTCATGCCAGAAGTGCAGAATTACAGACATGAAAGCATGCTGTTTATAGATTTTGGGAAATGTAGAGGACTGAGGCTTATAAGCAGTAAGGTTTTTGAAATGCAGCTGAATGACAGAAGTTGACATTTTTTGGCCGTTAAGTCAGCTTCCAGATGGTAGCGCTTTAAATTGCACCGGAAGCTTCACAATGAAGGAGATATGTAATCACACGGTAATTTTGTAGCAGAATGTACTGTTTTGTTTATGATAACTGGTTGATCCCACACATTTTGTGTCAAGAACGAGTGTACTCGACATCAAGTTCAGTGATGCTGCTGTTTGTACTTGGTGCTTTTATAGTTGTTTTCTTAAAGGAGAAGTGTATTCTGCTGAATCAACACAGCCGATCAAGTCGTGCCGGTTTTTTCGAAGAGCAATCCAGTTAATCCCACTCTCCCGTCCTTTCCCCATATCCCTGCAATTTGTTTCCCTTTCAAATATTTATCCAATACCCTTTTGAAAGCTACTATTGCATCTTTTTCCACCACCCCATCAGGCAGTGCATTCCAAATCCTAACCATTCCAAGTCTTACCATTTATTGGTGTCTTTTTGTCACACTTTATTACTATATTGAATTTCTACTTGGAGGCAGTAAGCCTGTAAGCAGACATTTTGTACAGTAGTCCTTAATATGACATCTAAAAGTTGTACTTCAAGCCCACTGTTCTTGTTCATAATGGAATGAAATATATCACAGGAAGGGAAGTTCAGTACAAGACAGCTACTACCCCCAGGCTCGCTCTAACCAGTAATTCTAAAGTATAAAAATAATCAAGGACAACTGAAAGGCACCCATACAAATAACTCCTTTAATATCATGGGACATCTCATTAGAACATACTTCCCCTTTACTTTAGCGAAAGATCTCTCTCACTGCTGCAGTAAATTTGTTTTAATGTTAGGGTGCCATGCTTATCCCAGGCAGGGCTGGAATATTCTAATTCCAGGTGGAAAATGAAGCAATTCGACAAGCTCACAAATAATGTCCGCATGATTATCTTTCCATCTCCACTCAGTTATTTCTTCTGCTTTGTTGCTGCATTGTACCATTTTTAATCTGCTGTACTTCCCCCCCCCCCCCCCCCCTCTCTGCTGACGAGCTCCACTTCCCCAACAGTCTACCTTATTCCTCCACTGGTATTCATTTCCTCAGGTTAATGTTCACAAAATAACTTGATGAGTGAAAGGTTAACTTAACCAAGTTCAAAGACATTCATAATTATTAAGAATTGAGCAACTTTTTTTTAAAAAGTCCTCCAAATTATTCCTCTCTTCAATGTGATCTGATGTTGTTCCAGATATCAGAGAAAAGAAAGTTGGTGTTCTGCAGCATGTTGTAAAGAAATGTTTCTGATTGTACTTTGATACATGCAGTTACCGTACTCGAGAAGAAATCCAGGAAGTAAGAAGTAAAAGTGACCCCATTACCATGTTAAAGGAGAGGATGCTGAACAATAACCTGTCCAACATTGAAGAGCTGAAAGTATGTGTCTGTCCATTGGCTTTGCTGGTGGTTTGAATGTGACAAATGATCATGAGCGTTAAGACTTTGGTTTTAAAATAACGCATATTGACTGTTCGTTCAGCTCATGGCTGTTTGTGGGACAGTCCTGGTGCAGAATAGTTGTCATATTTGCCTACACAACTCATTGCACTTCAAACAGTGGTTTGAGAGATTTTTATGTGAAAGGCACTATGTAAACGCAGGTGTTACTATGGACAAGGATTAATTCAGCAATTCGGTAGGACAGTTTACTGCTTCACACTTAACACATGAAGACCCAGAAGTAGGCCTCCTTTCTCCATTTTATACCAGTCTGTTGAGTGATCTTTTAGTTCTTGGAGGTAGGATGAAACAAGGTACAGTAAACTCTTTCGTATCCGGCACCTACGGGACCGGGATGGTGCCGGTTGATTAAAAATTCCGGATAACGGAGAGGTATACCTACCGAGGCAATTTATTTATCGGCCGACCTCAGACCAGAAGGAGGTAATTCTGTGGGGGTGTTCCGAACTCCGGAGGGGAGGTGGGACATGGAGTGGCAATGGCCCAAGCTGCTTTTTTAAAAGCTGAAGGAGCAAACCTGCTTATTCTGGCCCCACAAATATACAGTAAAACTTCCCTTTGTGTTCCTCCTTGGCTGGAGGGCCAGCTGATACTGTGCGGGGAAGATTGCAGCAACGGCGGGAACAAGTGGTAAGTCATTCCCCACCATTTTCGGGACACTACTGCCCCGTTCCTTCTGGGGCGGAAGCCTCAAAACCTACTCCTGAATTTTGCCGGTTATTAAAGAATTCCGGATGATTAAGTGCCGTTTAAACAAGAGTTTACTGTAGCTTAAAATGATACCTTCCTTATTGGGTCTTTTGTGTATCCAAGTGGTTTAATGGGTTTTGAGAGAATTTTGTGTTAAAATTGGCCGTGGTTTTCAGTCATCATCCCCATCCCGTCACTGCAGCTAGAAAGTGCACATTGGGTATTGGCGGGGGGACAAAGGGAGGTGTAATGTGTGTAGCCGTTGGCAGAGGACCAAGCTCTGATATTGGTGATTAGGTATTGAGAAAAGATGACAAATTGTGTTATAAAACTGAAAGTGGAATAAACTGAAGCAAAGGAAAGACATTCGGGAGCAGGAAAGTCTGCTGCTTTGAAAGAGGTTAAGAAAGAAAAAGAACTGGGACAAATAGTTGCATTGTGAAGGTGCAAATAGTTCAATTTTCAAATCTGTGAAAGAGCACCTGACTCTCTTTTTTGAAGCTAGATTTTAAACAGAAGTAAAAAGAAAATGGGTGAATGCTGCATGAAACAAAAAGTGAAAATACTGGACGGGTACAACTGGTCAGTCAGCGCCTGAAAGAGATTAACTTTTTGCCTGTGACCTGAAATGTTAACATGTCTTTTTTGGATGCTGTCTGACCTCCTGTGCATTTCCAGCACACTGTTCATTTTGGAGAAAATTAAGTAAACCGTTTGGGGGGGGAAAAATGAGAATTGTGCACTGTAAACAGTAACTTCCATGTATGTAGATGTAATGGGGATGAAATTGGTCTACACTACTAGCGAGATACAGGCTCGTAGCTAATCGGCAGCCTGCTTTACACCGTGACCGATTTTTCTTTAGCATTGACATCCCTGGCTCCGGATTCACTCGGAGCCCATTTTGCGCTACTGGCATAGACCAATGTCACCTCAATATGTAGGAGTGTAGTGAAATAAGGGTCTATCCCCAGTGATGATTCTACCCTTTCATACCATATTCGCTAGAGTTTAGAAGAATGAGAGTGGATCTCATTGAAACTTATAAAATTCTAACAGGACTAGACAGACTAGATGCAGAAAGGATGTTCCCGATGGCGGGGGAGTCCAGAACCAGGGGTCACAGTCTAAGCATAAGGGGTAAGCCATTTAGGACAGAGATGAGGAGGAATTTCTTCACCCAGAGAGTGGTGAACCTGTGGAATTCTCTACCACAGAAGATAGTTGAGGCCAACTCATTAAATATATTCAAGAAGGAGTTAGATATATTTCTTAAGGCTAAAGGGATCAAGGGATATGGGGAGAAAGCAGGGACAGGGTACTGAATTTGGATGATCAGCCATGATCTCATTAAATGGCGGAACAGGCTCGAGGGGCCGAATGGCCTACTGCTGCTCCTATCTTCTATGTTTCTACTACTTGGTGGTTCAGAGTGTTTCACTTGCAGACGTGTAACACCCGTGTTGTTTTATAGGAAATTGATGTTACTGTCAGGAAGGAGGTGGAGGAAGCAGCCCAGTTTGCCACCACTGACCCTGAACCAGCCCTAGATGAACTAGCCAACAGCATTTACTGCAACAGTGCAGCATTCGAAGTCCGTGGCACCAACCCATGGATTAAGTATAAATCTGTCTCCTAAAAGGAACAAAGCCCTTGGAATCTGTTATACCACCGCCTACAACCAACGTGTACATTCTCATATGGGATCTGCAAGCCGGGTTCAAAAGAGATCAAGCTTCAATTAAACAAAACTGCATATTAAGAAAATTAGGACCTTTTACGATTTTTGAATTTTCCCTCCATTTTATACGTACATATGCAGTTTATGAACCACAATGAATCATTTACCTACCATGACTTATTTAATATTTACTGTCTTGTACTAGTTAGGTTGCTTCTAATCGAGCGTGTTCTGTAAGCTGACCAGGACTGCTGCTGTTTTGGTTGATAGCTGCAGTGTCTGACATCAATGTAATAAAGATGTATCTCAAAACTAGATGACTTTGTGTAATGTTGATTTTGTGAGTTAGAATTAGAAGTCCTTTTTCTGCAGAGTCTAATTTATAGATGCATAAAAGGTTGATGGGGTTCAATTTTGTATTATGTTCACTAAACCATATCTAAAGTTCCCTCTGTCCCAACACGCCTAACTCGTGAAGAATGCACTAGTGCAAAACATTACAACCAACGTGTATTTTTATGGCCTCACTGAGATCGATCCCTAATTTAATGCAAAATTATGGCCCTTTTTATTTCGGAACTGTCAGAGGAGACCTAAATTCTGTTTGTCTGGTCTGGATACTAACCCAAATCCCAGAGTTGAAAGTGTCACCACACTAACTGATAGCTTCACCAATTCATTGGGATTCTATAAGGTCAATGATATGTTGTGCACAACTGTGTACATCAGGAATTCAGGCACGAAGGTCATTAACATTAATGTACAGAAAATGCTGTGGGACACACTGATATCTGTTTCTGAATTCCCAGTAAGTTATAAGTAGCCCTTATATACTTCATGAGTAGGGGCTGCTTTTAATTTGTAGATTCTCTTTGGATTAGATGCAAGTGGCTGGTTGGGCGTCTTAATGATCCAGTGAGACACTGGAAATGTAAATGAGCTTTTGATTTTTGGGTTACACCCAAAAGGAAGATACATAGATATGGAAAGAGAGCAGGACAATAGGTTTAGTTTACGATTATTCTAGCAAAGAGCAAGCACAAAGTCACGGTGGGCCAATTGACCACCTTCTGTACTATAAGCTACCATGGCACATAGTTTATGGAGCTGAAAGTGTTGCACATACAGTGAGTGTTACTCTACCCACTACACTAACCATGGCTTGTGGGGCTATTAAGACAGTTTAAGGTCCACAGCAACATTTTGCAAAAAAGTTGTATTTTAAGCTTTAATTAACTAGTATTGTTTCACACACAAATACTAACACCCTAGATTATCGAATGGATCGAATATTCTCTACTATGTGCAAAATGGATTCTGCTTCTGAATGTGAGAAACATCAGTGATGTGGAAATTTGCAGCCATTTTAATAAATATCAACCAACAATTGAAGGTTCGCACTTTTAATCAGCGTTTCTAAACCGTTCCAAGAATTTTGTACAAATAGGAAGAAGCCAATAAAAGTTTTCTAAGAAAGCTCTGGGGGAATGCAAACTTTGTCACTGAGCTGCTGTAACCACAGCACAACGACCTGGCCTCCTCTCTCTCCCATCAGGAAAGCAATTGTGCAATAGTTTTCAATCTGAGGACCCTAGGATTTGATCGGGTCGACAGGGAGAAACTATTTCCTCTGGTGTGGAGAGTCCAGAACAAGGGGGCAGAACTTTAAAATTCGAGCTAGGCTGTTCAGCAGTGATGTCAGAAAGCACACTTCTTCACACACAGGGTAGTGGAAATCTGAAACTCTTCCCCCAAAAAGCTGTTGAGGCTGGAGGTCAATTGAAAATTTCAAATTGATAGATTTTTTGATAGGCAAGGGTTACAGAACCAAGGCAGGTAGATGGAGTTAAGATACAGATCAGCCATGATCTAACTGATTGGCGGAACAGGCTCGAGGGGCTGAATGACCACCTACTGTTCCTATGGTGATAGCAGTAATTATTCCCAGACTACATCAAGTAATATGTTTATTTACAATTAGATAAATTCACCAAATACTAAAAGCAGAATATATCTATACATACAATAAAATAGTCCTTAATCAGATAATTACCCTTCATTAGAATAGCTGCAGAAGAATATAAAAGATTCTGATCACTGTTTGAAAAAAGATTTTCTTTTTCTGACAGGAAAATCCAGCATGATAGTTTCTGTATTGGCATCATAACTTATTGCTCAGGCTAGCCGTCACATGGAGTTGCTTTTGTTTGATCACTGGCCAAAATTTCAAAAATAACTAAAAGACAATCCTTTCGATGTTGAATCCATCCACTCGAGAAGCTCAATTATCACCTTTCTCAGGCCAAATGAAATAATGGCTCCTGTGAGTCAATTGGCAAATGCGATTGTTTAAGCAGAATAAAAGCAATGCTTCTTCCATAAATTCAGTTAAACAGTGTACAGATTCAATGATCAATTTGCATAGTTAAATTAAATACAAATCTTAAAATCATTTTATTTGTTTGCGATGAAAGGTCCCTTGCTGTTGATTGCATCCAGGAAACCAACTCTTGATTTATTGGTCAAAATACACAATCTGTTCTTTAATTAAAAATGAAACCAGTAATTCAAAAGCCATGGCATGTTAGGGTGCTGCTTATAATGGAATGGGAAGAGGGAGATATAATAAATTGGCACCGAGTGATCTCATAAGGCTGTTGAACTGAAGGAGGCAATAGGACTTGTCAGAATGAGTCAGCTTCAAGTTTGAGGGGGGGTTAGCTGCTCTTAGATCGTTTTCTAATCCCGGATCCTGCAGACACCCGCTATGTGACTTGAGTATTCCACAATGATTCTCAGTGTTACTGAGCATACACAATACACATGCTGTACCTAAGGACTGTGATGGCTTCAGTGCTACACATATGTCAAACTAAATCTGTGCAAACACACAAACTCAATACATACATAATTACTCTTAATATAATAGCAGCTTTGGTCATTCATGTAATAAAAATATCACTCTGAAACAGCTGGACAGCATTTACTGTTTTCGCCCTTATTCAATCCTTGGTTGTTTTCCTGAACTTTAATACACCATTCCAGATTCGGCAAACAGTTCCTCCTCTAAAACATGGAAAATAACAGTGTTAGAGCCCAGTGCACTCTTAATGAGAACATTAGTTAATCTAATAGGATGGAAGCATCAACATCCATAGTTGCCACCTGTCTGCATTATGTGCAGGCAGCATGCGTTTCTGGCCTCCATTGGTACTGCTCGGCCCAAGCCTCAAGCTTGCTGATCCTCTGATGTTATAAATTGCCCCCAAACACGTTCTCCCTTCTATGCATGTAATGAAGCTTAGCGCAGGCACAGAAAAGAGAACACCCAATGTATTATGGGCACATTCATCAGTCCCTGGGGCTGCACACATGAGAAGTGCTGGTAGGCATAAATGAAGTGTGCCAGTGTCCAAACTCTCCAGTGTGTGTGCCAGATCCTCCTGCTGATCTAGGGATCAAGCTTGCAATTTGATGGTCAAAAGGCCCTGTATCCATAATGTGCCAGGTGGTCTAGGAAGGATCTTTGTCTCCCCTGGTCACAGCTGAGGGTCTGAAACATAGAAGATAGGAACAGGAGTAGGCCATTCGGCCCCTCGAGCCTGCTCCGCCATTCAATGAGATCATGGCTGATCATCCAAATTCAGTACCCTGTCCCTGCCTTCTCCCCATATCCCTTGATCCCATTAGCCTTAACAAATATATCTAACTCCTTCTTGAATATATTTAATGAATTGGCCTCCACTGCCTTCTGTGGTAGAGAATTCCACAGGTTCACCACTCTCTGGGTGAAGAAATTCCTCCTCATCTCTGACCTAAATGGCTTACCCCCTTATCCTTAGACCGGGTGGTGGAGCGCAATTACTATGTTGTCCTCTGGTAGCTCAGTTGAATTAATGTACCCTGCATTAATTTTTTGTGCGGTGTAGAGTCAATAAGCTTGGATTGGAGAATTGGGCTTGGAGGTCAACATGGCAGTTGTGTAGTGCTCCCAATTTTCCAGTGATTCATTGCAATGATCAGGAAAATCAGAAGGCCCACAAATCACCCACATGAGGAGAAATAGCTAACCCAATTGTTCGGGCATGTTGTGTTAGTAAAGGTCAGTTTGGCACTAAATGCTGCTTTTCTCCAAACGTTCTCATTTAAAAGTGTCATGGTGATAAGAGGCATTAACACGCGACTCCTCCACTGTCACTAATTTGTCACACTGCTTGTCCAACATCCAGTACTGGATGAGCAGAAATTTCCTCC
Source organism: Somniosus microcephalus (assembly GCF_052327205.1). NCBI lineage: Eukaryota > Metazoa > Chordata > Chondrichthyes > Squaliformes > Somniosidae > Somniosus > Somniosus microcephalus. The sequence continues at coordinate 17,650,444 of NC_141000.1, read as the reverse complement.
CACCAAATAAAGGGGAAGACCAAAGCTATTGTCTTCGAACCCCGCCACAAACTCCGTTCCCTAGCCACCGACTCTATATCCCTCTCCCTGGCAACTCTCTGAGGCTGAACCAGACCGTTCACAACCTTGGTGTCGTATTTGACCCTGAGATGAGCTTCCGACCACATAGCTGCTCCAACACCAAGACCACCTACTTCCACCTCCGTAACATCGCCCAACTCCGCCCCATCTCAGCTCCCCTACCTCAGGTTATCTACTGCTGAAACCCTCATCCATTCCTTCGTTACCTCCAGCCTCGACGTTGTGAGAACCAAACAAGTGGGCAGGGATTAAAAGGCACCTTCACCAGGCTGCAGCACTCAGTTACAAGGAGGGCAAATGGAAGGTGTCATCTGGCTTTTGTTCAATCTCCATTTCTCACTGCTGTGAAATCAGGATGATCCCAAGCAGTAACAGGAAAATTCCTCTCCCCTCCCTCCCCAGTATAATTCATTGCACTCCAAACAGAGTCTGGACTGCAAACGTCAAGCGATCCTCCATCAGATCTATTCTTTGGTCAACCAACAGAGGACAGTGTTTGAGTGGAAACGGTTTCAGCTTCTTTAATGATTCCAGGTTTTTGTCTGCATTACTCTACCTGCAAGTTCACTGCATATGTCAATCATTTTCTCTGTGGAGAAGAATTTCCCGCTATCAGTTGTAAATTCTCCTTTTACGAGTGTCCTTTTGCCCTACTCTCATAGTTTTGTTTGAAGTGCTGTCATTTTCCATGCTGCTACCAGTTTATATACACTTCCTGACGACCCAGAGCATGTGAACCAACCACATCTACACGAACAGCTCCCGTCAGTGCAAACACTGACCAAAAGTGTGCCGCTTCCCAGTGGGAAATTTAAACAGCAGGTAGAAATACTCAACAGTGATTTCAAGAGCGATTTCATCTCAGAATTCGGAGGACTTTTGTCAAGCAATCAAGTTTCACTTCTGGCAAATTATAATATTTCAGTTCCTCGATTAGATTACAACAACAACTTGTATTTTTATATCGAGCCTTTAACGTCGTAAAACATCCCCAGGAGCGATTATCAAACACAATTTGGCACCGAGCCACATAAGGAGAAATTAGGGCAGATGAGAGGTGGGTTATTGAGAAGCGTCTTAAAGGAGGAAAGAGAGGCAGAGAGGTTTAGGGATGGAATTCTCCCCTTGTAATTACAGCCTTGTAATTTTTCCCAAGTATCCAGTGTTTTACCTACATGAGCCTGCCAGGATTGATTATAAAGGAAGACTTCACAGAGCTCAAGACCACCTGGTCAGCGCTGTGTACAATGGGCTGTTCTCAGTATTTGTGATTAGTTCACTTCATTAGCAGAAGAACGAGATACACAATGGCCCAGAACTTGGTGTCGGGGGCTTGCCGCGCGTGCAAGCCCCCGATGTGCACTCACCCTGCGCGCCGACATCTGAAACCTGGCCCGCAGTGGATTTCCTGTCAGTGGCCCGGTTCTGATGTCGGCGCGCTGTGCTAACCTGACCCAGCGGCGTAGTTAGTGCGATGTGCCGGCTGGGATCAGGTGAGCACTGTTCAGCCAATCAGGGGAGGGGAAACTTCATTCATAAGTTTGAGAGTAAGGACTGTCAAACTCATGAGAAGTACTGCACCCCAAAACACTACTTAAACTTTAAATAAAATTTTAAAAAACATCCCAATCATTAAATTAAGTATAAATAAGTTAAAAAAAAAATTTAAACAATTTTTTTTTTGAAAAAAATAATTTTTTAATAAAAAGGGTCTAAAACTAAACCAACCTTTATTGTAGATTCTTTAAAATAATAAACCTGTGAAAAAAAAAATTCTAAATTGCACTAAAACACCACTTACCTGTAAAAATAAATACTTACGTGTGCTTTTTACAAGCGTAAAGACCGGAGGCCTTTACACATGCGCAAATCCCCCAAAACAGAGGAAATCCAAGACGCACGCGCTGCCCCCTACAGCGCACGCGCTAGCCTCTTCAACTCTTGGGTTAGAGGAGAGGAAATGCCGGTTTTCAGCGCATGCGCTGTGCATGCTGAAAACCGGCATTTCCTCCGGCCAGACGTGTGAGTACCCCTTCCATACTCACGCGTTTGGGAAGGAATTACTGCCCCAATGTCACTGCTAGTGAATGCTGCTTTTAGAGTGGTGCACAGAGGCAGTGCTGAGTGTTCGAGTGGAAACTGTTTCAGCTTCTTCAGAGACTTCACAGGGCTCGCAAATCAGGGAAAAACTGAGCACTGCATATATGTCCTTCAATATCTGCGCAGGGCAATGCTTACCAGTGCCAACATCCGGTGAAACTGTTACCGTTGGTAACCAGCTGGTGTCCTGTCAGCTCTTGACTAAGGTTAGAAACTTAAAGGAGGTTCACGGGGCTGCCTGGGAACTGCTTAAACTTCAATTATTACGGTTTAAAAGAGTTGTTGCTGCAACAGTTACATAGAAGATAGCAACAGGAATAGGCCATTCGGCCCCTCGAGCCTGCTCTGCCATTCAATGAGATCATGGCTGATCATCCAAACTCAGTACCCTGTCCCTGCCTTCTCCCCATATCCCTTGATCCCTTTAGCCTTAAGAAATATATCTAACTCTTTCTTGAATATATTTAATATGTATTGACCTCAACTGCCTTCTGTGGTAGCGAATTCCACAGGTTCACCACTCTCTGGGTGAAGAAATTCCTCCTCATCTCTGTCCTAAATGGCTTACCCCCTTATCCTTAGACTGTGACAGTTAAAGCAATGAGAGCTTCCCTCCTGAGGGGGTCCGACACTCGAATCAGAAACTCAAACTCAGACCAGCTCAGGGACCAGAACAATTCTTTCTGCAATGCAGACTCTGCAGTGCCAATCTTCATTTTCCACTTCCCATTGCTAAATTTACTTAAGAGAGCCACTGTTTTTTTGCTTCAGTGGAGTACGAAAAATGGACCGATTATTATGTAAATGAATCTGTCGTTTTAAACTGCAAAGGAGAATGTATCCACCATCTCTTTCTTTCCCCGTCTAAAACCGCACTTACCGGAGTTGTAGGTATCTCAAATCGTCTTTAGTAATATGTTTGAGAACATCAGGCAACGAGTAACCTTCTGCACACATCTGGAGAAGAGAAAGCTATTTAGAAGTTGATGAAAAGCAAAAAAAAGCAGTTTAACCTACTCTTCACCTCCCTCCCCCCCGTGAAGTTTATTTTATAATTTATTGATTGCAAAACCTGAACCCGTCCAGAAATGAACCGACAATCATATAATGATCAGTTAATAAACTTGGGATCATTTCCGAATGATGTGATGTCAGAGGAGGATAATTAGTAAATACTGGAATATTCAGTTTGATAGCAAACACTCACAAAATAAGAAACTGCTCAAAATAAGAAACTGCCCATCATTCTGAATAGTGCCGGTAGTGCAGAGGCACCAGAATCACATGGGTAATGTAGTGGTTATGTTACTGGTCTAGTAATCCAGAGAATATGGGGGCGATCTTGCCAGCCCTGGGGAGGCGGGTTTGGAGGCGGGACTGCCGGGAAAATGGCAGAATCTGGGGGCGGGTGCCCATCCCGCCCCCAACCCGCCTCCGTGCCATCTTCCCAGGAGGCGACCCGCGCCGGGTCCCGTCTTCTGGAGGTGGGAAGGGGATTACAGCCAGTTAAGAGGATTATCCCCATTTTTCCAGCAGAGGCGCGGGCTTCCCAACGTCGGGAAACCCCGCCAGGGTCACCGAGGCGAGCAGTGGGTCTGCGGGGGTCGGAGGGGTGCAAAAGTGCGCTGTGAATTTAAGTGATGAGTGCAGGTGTGGAGAGGTAAGTATGTGAGGTGAGTGGAAAGTGATAGAAAATGTTTACTTACCTTTGTTTCTTCCTGCAGGCTTCAACAGTTGGGGATGCGGAGACTCTCGCATCTCACCGGCAGAGATGACAGATGGATGCTACATTCTCCGATGCAACAACCATCTAATTTCTGCTCACAAAAGAGGTTTGATGAATCTTGAATACAAGGACTCATCAAACAACAGAGAATGTCAGTGTTTGACAGCTTCACACAGCTGTCAAACGATGACAATTCATCTGTCAAAAATTCTCTGTAAAAACGTTCTCTGTAACCAGCTTCCCCTTAATTGGCCTGCTAAGCCCGCTGGGGCTAAAACCCGACAAGCAGCAGCCCCGCCTCCAACGCGCCCCCATTAGTAAAATCGCCCCCTATGAGTTCAAATTCCTTCATAGCAGGTTAAGAATTTGAATTCAGTTTAAGCAAGCTGTAAGTAAAAAGCTGGTGTCAGTAAAAATGACCATAAAACAGTCAGACCCAACTGGTCCACCGATGTCTTTTAGGGAAGGAAACCTGCCGTCCTTACCTATATGTGACTCCAGTCCCACACCAACGTGGTTGACACTGAAGTGGCCGAGCAAGCCACTCAGTTGTATCAAAACCGCTACAAAGAGTCACAGCACTCTGGGAGTACCATCACCACACAGACTGCAGCGGATCAAGAAAAAAGCCCATCACCACCTCCTTAGGGTGACTAGGCTGGCTTTTCCAGTGATGCCCTCAGCCCAAGTAAAAAAAAAACAGATCAGGGTCAAATTTACATGTAGGTTACATATTTCTTCCTGTAGATTACACCCCCTCCACACACTCTTCCCCCCCCCCCCAAAGAAAACAGACCTAGGGCATACCAAGAAAAGTATAGCAAGTATATGGAATAGTAAACAACTAGTTGTATCGGGCTAGGTCAGCAGGACCTCAGCAGGAAACATGCACTAAAAGCTGCCAAATTGCCTTTGGGAGGACTCATGCATCACACCTGTTTATACGACAACTTGCTGGTGGGTTATTAATGATGCAACAGGATGCACCTTTTCTCATACCGCTGTGACTCAGGTCACTAGTGACATTAAACAGTGGAATTCCCTCAGATATGGTGAGACTATGGCCGCGATTTTGCCGGCGCTCAGAGTGCAGGTTCAGAGGCGGGTCCGCTGTCAAAATCGAGATAATTGACCCTCTCTGAACCCGCCTCCATGTAAGTTTCCAAAGTGTCGGGTCTGCGATTTCAGAACAGACCCGACACCAAGCAGCAGGGGAGGTGTTTAAGATACTTAACTGATTGGTAAATGCTTGTTGACTGCTATTTTGCCAGCCTATTTCTATTTTACCACATTTTTAACAGGGTTTGCGTCATTCTGAGAACACGTCAGGTGAGTATGTTGGGTTCTCCATGTCTCCCCATTGCTGTGAATAGGTGACAGCTGCAAAAGTGGTATAAAAGCTACCATTTCACAGCTGTTCACTTTCCAATGTCAGAAGCTTGAGCCTTCAGGAGTTGGAAGACACTTTTGAGCTGTATGCAGTTTGGAAGTGATGGGAGTAAACTCTCTATCCACTATCACCTCCTTGAAGCAAGCTCTCTCACCATTGACAGATCGCTTCTGTCATTTCAACTTCAGCTGCCATGTATTCCAGCAACATCGGTGCCCTTGAAAAAATTTCACCTTGGTCCTCTGAATCCCTCCACGGTCAGCCCCAGCACCAACATCACCAGGCACACCAACATCACCAACAACAACATCAACATTCTCCGCAATCACCTGATGCTGCACAGGACACAGGGCATCAGCACCCGACCACATTGCTGCCCGGGAGGCCAGGGATGGCATCGCCATGGCCAGATTTACTTCACTTGACGCTGTACACCCAGGCTGCCACATGATGCGCCAGGTTGACACCACCCCACACCAGCACCATAAAGCGTCCCTACAATGACCAAGCCATTCCTTTCACACTCATCACAATTGTTGGGTGGGGGGGAAGTTATGTCTCAGCATTCACTGGAACTCACTAAGACACTTCCAAAGGTGAGCACAGATCTATCCAATAAAGTAGTGTTGAAAATATAGATTTCACTGTATGACAACACATTAACAGAAACTTCACATGAACATTGGCTAAACCACCCAGGTGCCTACCCTTATGTGTTGTTAGTTCGTATGCTTGTAAAAGGTTGAGGGTGAGTGTGAGGGGTAGCTAGTGAGATGGGGAAGTGATAATGTAGATAGAGAGGGATGGGTGGAGGTGCAAGGTAAGTTGGTGTGAGTAAAGCTGTGCAGGAGTAGGGTAGGGAAGGCAGAGTGATGGGGATGTGATGAGTGGCACAGCAGGATGAGGTTGAGTGTGGCTTGGCAGTAACATTTCATGGTCTGCCCAGATCATTGAAAGGTTTGCACCACTGCAGCCTGGTCCTCCTGATGACATCCCTGCTTCTGACCACTTGTACAATGTACAACCAGGCTGCATTGATCTCCTGGGGAGGTCTCTTCCACCCATGGGAAGGGAAGAGAACCTCCCTGCGTGCTGTTACTCCCTCCATAAACATATGGGCAGCACGTGAGTGCAAAAGACAAAGTTGAAGCGTTTGCAACCGTCTTCAGCTAGAAGTGCCGAGTGGATGATCCATATCCGCCTACTCCCGAGGTCCCCACCATCACAGAAGCCAGTCTTCAGCCAATTCGATTCACTCCACGTGATATCAAGAAATGGCTGAGCACACTGGGTACAGCATCCCGGCTATTGTGCTGAAGACTTGTGCTCCAGAACCAGCAGCGCCTCTAGCCAAGCTGTTCCAGTACAGCTACAACACTAGCATCTATCCAACAATGTGGAAAATGTGCCCAGGTATGTGCTGTCCACAAAAAGCAGGACAAATCCAATCCAGCCAATTACTGCCCCATCAGTCTACGCTCAATCATCAGCAAAGTGATGGAACGTGTCATCGACAGTGTTATCAAGCAGCACTTACCAATAACCTGCTCACTGATGCCCAGTTTGGGTTCTGCCAAGACCACTCGGCTCCCGACCTCATTACAGCCTTGGTCCAAACATGGACAAAGGAGCTGAATTCCAGAGGTGAGGTGAAAGTGACTGCCCTTGACATCAAGGCAGCATTTGACTGAGTGTGGCATCAAGGAGCCCTAGTAAAACTGAGGTCAGTGGGAATCAGGGGGAAAATGCTCCACTAGCACAGAAATGGGAATGTTCGCTGATGACTGCACAGTGTTCAGCACCATTCACAACTCCTCAGATAATGAAGCAGTCCATGCCCGCACGCAACAAGACCTGGACGACGTTCAGGCTTGGGCTGATAAGTGGCAGGTAACATTAACGCCACAGAAGTGCCAGTCAATGACTATCTCCAACAAGCGAGCATCTAACCACCTCCCCTTGACATTCAATGGCATTACCATCGCCGAATCCCCCACCATCAACATCCTGGGGGTCACCATTGACCAGAAACTTAACTGGACCAGCCATAAATACTGTGGCAACAAGAGCAGGTCAGAGGCTGGGTATTCTGCGGTGAGTGTCTCACCTCCTGACTCCCCAAAGACTTTCCACCATCTACAAGGACAAGTCAGGAGTGTGATGGAATACTCTCCACTTGCCTGGATGAGTGCAGCTCCAACAACACTCAAGAAGCTCGACACCATCCAGGACAAAGCAGCCCGTTTGATTGGCACCACATCCGCCACCTTAAACATTCACTCCCTCCACCACCGGCGTACCGTGGCTGCAGTGTGTACCATCTACAAGATGCACTGCAGCAACTTGCCAAGGCTTCTTCGGTAGCACCTCCCAAACCCACGACCTCTTCTACCTAAAAGGACAAGGGCAGCGGGCGCATGGGAACACCACCACCTCCAAGTTCCCCTCCAAGTCACACACCATCCTGACTTAGAAGTATATCGTCGATCCTTCATCGTCGCTGGGTCAAAATCCTGGAACTCCCTCCCTAACAGCACTGTGGGAGTACCTTCACCGCATGGACTGCAGCGGTTCAAGAAGGCGGCTCACCACTACCTTCTCAAGGGCAACTAGGGATGGGCAATAAATGCTGGCCTTGTCAGCGACGCCCAGATCCTATAAGCGAATAAAAAAACCTCACTGCTCCCCATACAGATATAAGAGGAATAACACGTGGCCCTACACTGAAGTTGTGGTCCCACAATTTATCTGAACTAATTTTACTGCAAAACTCTGTAGCAGGGAATGCCACAAAGACCAGCTGTAGATTTTCATCTGCAAAATATTCTCCACATCTGTAAATTATTCTCTACGTGGAGTAAAGCAAGTTGGAACTAACACAAGAACAGACAATCAAAAGAATCAAACCGTATAAAATCAATACTATATATTACTTAAAAAACAAATGTTCAGAAGCAATTTCAGTCATCATTGTAGCTTTTGTATCTTTTGCTGCTTGTGTATTTGCCTAGTGTAGGGGAAAGAGGGAGAGAATGGACAGGAGTAACAAAGGAAAAGTGAGAGAATAGAAAAAGATAGGAAGAATAAAGAAAGATTGAGAAAAGAAAGAATATAAACGAGAAGTTAGGGGAGAGAGAAGGAATAAAGGGAGAGAGGGGAGAAAGGAGGAATAGAGAGAGAGAGACAGGGAGAGTGAGTAATTGAAAGGACAAAGAGGAGAAATAGAGCCTGAGGAGAGAGGAACTGTAAAGAAAGAGAAGGAATAGACTGGGGTGAAAGGAAGAATAAAGAGAGATATGGGGACAGAGGAGGAAGAGAGAGGACGAATAAAGAGAGATATGGGGAAGAGGAAAGATAAGAGAGATAAGGGAAAGAGAAGGGGAAATTAATAAAGAAGAACAATAAGAACAATTACTAGTGGAATCAAATAGTTCTTTTCTGGCCCAGCTATAAGGATTATACACTAAACATAGCAATAAGCAGTTCAGTAGGAGTAATCATCTGATGACAAGAAAGTATTTTTGTAGTTTTAATCAATTTGGCATCACAGATGTCACCCTTTACCTTGTATATAGTCTCTGGGTCTGCTCCTTGTTCTTGCAGCCAGTCAGTGAGCTCCTGATCCAATCTGTGGTGTCCAGGAGTCTGTGACACTGAAGGAAGTGAGATATCTGGGAATGGAGAATACAGGCAATGCAGTCAGTTGTTCTGGCTCAGTCCTGACCATTTGGGTTTTTTTTTTAGGAGTGAGCTAATACAGGAATGTGCTGAGATAGCCAAAATAGATGAAGAAACTTTTTATAAAAGAGTTTCAACCAGTTTTTCATGACTAAACAAATGCAGCACATGTGTTTCAGTGAACAAAACTGGCTAAACCACTCATTCCAGCATTCAGTATGGATGAGTAGTTCATCACACATTCCCTTCAGTAAGAAGTAAAGAATCTAGAGGAGGAAGATAAGCCGCAGTGGGTTGTTTTGTGAGTTCTCCTGGTCTAGGGTGTCCATGCTCAGTTTTGTTATCTTACCTGTTGGCTTGGATTTTAACTGGAGATGGTACATGTCCCAGTGTCTCTGCTCAATTGTTTGTTGAAGAAGCTTCTGATACTCTTTTTCCTTCTGGATCAAGTCTTCCAAAAGCCTACAGGGCCAGAACGAGATCATCTCACAACTCAACTAGAAAAAAAGACTATGGCGCATTCGACAACCTCAGTGCATCCCAAAGCGCTTTACAGCCAATGAAGTACTTTTGAAGTGTAGTCACTGTTGCAATGTAGGGAAACCAGACAGTACGAGTCTGCTTCATTATCAACCCTTTCAATTGTGTACAACAGAGTTTTATCTTTTTCCTCATTCACAGTTTGAGTTACAGAGAAGAATGGTATTAGGGAGTGAGTTAGCAGGCGATAATCGAGTGGGTTCAGATTACATGATAAACTCTAAGACTGAAGCTCAACCAATTTAGAATCTTGAAATTAGGAAACAACTTTGAATTTATGCTACAGTCCCTGTTGTTTATAATATGGACTTTTTAAGTGTAACAATGGAGGGATATTTTTATAATTCACCAAGGAGTGGTAAAGAGGGGTGAGCATTCAGTTAACCCCTACTCTCCAATGAGTGAGTCCTTATCCAGATTACATACAGGTGTCAGCCACAATCTCAGGATGGCCCAAAGCACTTTACAGCCAATGAAGTACTTTCTTTTACAAAACAAAGTCACTGTTGGAATGTACAAATCACAACAGCCAATTTGCACACGGCAAGATCACACAAACAACAATGAAATAAATTGACAGATCATTAGCTTTAAGTGTTGGTTGAGGTATAAATATTGGCTATGACTCTGGGAGAACGTCCCAGCTCTTCTTCAAAAAGTACCATGGGATCTTTTACATCCCTCGAAGAGGGCAGACAGGGCTTTGGTTTAACATCTCATCTGAAAGACAGTATGACACTGATGTGCCAGCCAGGACTTGAACCCACAACCTTCTGACTCAGAGGCACAAGAACTACCACTGAGCCAACAGTCATCCTTGCCGAGATTTTGTAGAACACTGATGTTGTTGAAAGTGACACATAGGAATGAGTTTCTAACTTGAAAGAACTGGTATAGACAAAAACGCAGATTGGGCGACCGCTTTGCGGAACACCTCTGCTCAGTCCGTAAGGGTGACCCTGAGCTTCCGGTCGCCTGTCACTTTAATTCTCCGCTTCACTCCCACTCTGATTTCTCTGTCCTCGGCCTATTACGTTGTTCCAATGAAGCTCAACGTAAGCTCGAGGAACAGCACTTCATCTTTCGATTGGGCACTTTACAGCCTTCCGGACTCAATATCGAGTTCAACAATTTCAGATAATAATCCCTGCCCTCATTTTTCATGCATTATGATTTTGCCATTCCCATTTGCAACATTTTCACAGTATATTCTTTCAATTCCTTCCTCCCCTCCTAACCCACCCCCCTGTCTCTGCACCTGCTTAATATCTGTTACATTTCCAGCTTTTTCCAGTTCTGATGAAGGGTCCCAGACCTGAAATGTTAACTCTGTTCTCTCTCCACGGATGCTGCCTGGCCTGCTGAGTATTTCCAGCATTTTCTGTTGTTATTTAAGGTTCAATACCTGCTTGTCTCCAGCTTTAGTTTGCCCAGCTGCACACACAGAGGCTTCTGTAGGTGCTGGAAGTCTTGAGATGCGACTGAACTAAAGGTGCTCACTCTGGAGGTAATGAGAGACTCCTTGTTTACAGGTTGCCCTTCCTGTTGGTACACAGGGTCTTCCACCTCATCTGGGTCTTTGTCTGCCCCTTCACCCTCAGAGGCAGGGCCATAGTGAGAACGCAGCTCTAAATAAACACCAAAATAGCCATTGAAATATTAGTACCCAGCCATTAAACAATAAATCAAGAAGCTGTGGTCTCTTAGATTACATGACTGCAGGGGTGGGGTGGCAGGGGAGATAAGAAATATTTAGTCATGATTGTCCAGCCAGCATGGTGTGGGGCAGGCTTGATGGACCAGTTGGTCTTTTCCTGCCCGTTAATTTTGTATGTTCATAGGGCCAATGATGCAGAGCCAATGAAGCCAAGTGAGCGGACCTGGGTGTGGGAATTCTCTACACAGGAACTTCCCCAGCTCAGAAAGGACCTACCCTGTTACTAGAGGCCTATACGCCAAGAGAGATGGGGCATATCGGCTTCCAGATGGGTAGGTCAGCCTCACCAGGGAGCAGTCCAGGCAAGGGAAGCTGCCTGTAGCCCAGGAATAAAGGTTGCTATTTATTTTAAATTAGATTGTGGCATCTTTATACAGGGTCTGAGGGGGAGCTGGATGGGGCCTAGGGGGAGGACTTGGACACCTCCACCCCGATTGTGGGAAATCACCGGATTTTCTGGTTGCATGGGGCCAATGGGCCTTGAGAGAGATGCACTCGTAATGACGTGGGCACACATCGATCTCATGCAAACAAGGTGTGCACATTGGCGGAGTCAGCACTGGAGGGCATCGGCGGGTTCAATCTTGGCATAACTGCCGTGATCGCAGTCAACCGATTTTCAGGGCCACAATGTTTGGACATACCATATAAGGCTTGATATGGAGCCCAGCAGTCTTAGCTTTACTTTCCACCTGGACTAGTTGATTTGAAAGTGTATTTGTATTTTCACTGCCAATGGGACATGGTGATAGAAGTTTTGACTAGATCCACGGCAAATGATCAAATTGTACTCTTGTCAGCATGCGCACTTTGAAATTTGGGGCCAATGTCAAATAAGAAACTAAGTTCAACCCAAGCACTCAAATAAGTTACTGATGAGAATACTATCAACAAGGTGTCATTTCACATGTACGTCCATTGCTGTCACTGTCCTATCGCACTGATCTCTGGGAAATGCAGTTTCATCAATATCTGGTCTCAAGACTCAAACAATACAGCAACCAATTATTGGCCCAGAAATTTGGGTCCCAACGCGTGAGTACGCACGGGGTACTCACGCGTAGGCCCAACGAAAGTGCCGGTTTCGTGCATGCACTGCGCATGCGCGGGAAGCCGGCACTTCCGTTCCCCTGAAAGAAGGGGTTAAGAGGTGGAACGCGTGCGCGGGAGAGGCAGCGCGTGCGCATCGAACTTACGTTTTTTTTCCAGGTTTCTCAAGGAAGGTAAGTCTCCAGAAGTTAGACATGTAAAAAGCAGTCGCAAGGTTTGCTTTTAACAAGGTAAGTGGTGAATTAATTAAAATTAAAACATTTTTTCCACAGGTTTACTATTTTTAAATACTTTAAAGAAAGGTACGTTTATTTTTAGCCCCGTTAGAAAATGTAATTAATTTTTTCAAAAATTTAAATTATTGTTTAAAATAGTTATTTCATGTAATTTATAGTTAGTTTAAAAATGTGATTTAAAAAAAATGTATTTGAAGTTTTAGTGATGTTTTGGGGCTTATAGTATTTATAGGTTTGACAGCTCTTCCTGTCAAACTTATGAATGAAGCATTCCCTGCTACCATTGGCTCTCCATGGCCCTCGTGATCCCAGGGGACGCATCGATCTAACTGCGCCCCTGGGATACGCAAGCACTGCGCGCCGGCAGTTGGAGGAGGCCCAGGATCGCAATTTCACGGGTGCCCACAGCTCAACGGCTGGCGCGCAAGGTAAGTGCAGGTCGGGGGCTTGCACCCGCGGGAAGCCTCCGACCCGAATTTCTGGGCCAATGTCTCCCACACCCCTGATGGGCAAGATGCATTCCTTCAGTGTAAATCACAGGCCTCAATTTTACCATGGTCTTGGTCCTAGTGCACTGTAAGTTATGTGGTACAGCTACTGAATCCTGATCTAATCACCTTGAAGGTTGGAACCTTCAAGGTGTGGCAATTAAGAGGATTGAGCTACAACTATTCTAATTCTGTTTCTAAGATTTTCTTTCAGGAGCCAAAAAGTCCCAGAAAAAGTTTTGAGCCCTAAATGATAAAGGTGAGGGGATAGTCCTGAGCTGCCTTTCCAGAAGCCAAAGGGGATTATGTACCTGGAATGAGAATGGTGACTGCAGCTTGCACAGCACGGCGCATAATGTTATCCATTGCAAACATCCAGTGGGGCTTGATGTGATGGTGTCGCAGAACCCTATTAACCTAGTGCATGCCAAAAAAAAAAAGCAAAAGAGTTTTATGTCATGCAGAAGTCTTTATTTTATTGCAAAGAGAAAGAAACTAAAACTAACCATCAAATCTACCAACTTCTGAAGATCAACTTCATTTATTTTGTTGAGAATTCAGAGTTTCCTCCTAAAGCAAAATCAGAACAGCTTGAACATACTCCGTATACTCATTGGAATTTAGAAGAATGAAAGGTGATCTTATTGAAACATATAAGGTACTGAGGGGGCATGACCAGGTAGATGCACAGAGGATGTTTCCCCTCGTGGGGAAATCTAGAACTCGGGGGCATAGTCTCAGAATAAAGGGTCGCCCTTTTAGAACTGAGATGAGGAGGAAATTCTTCTCTCAGAGGTTCGTAAATCTGTGGAATTCTCTGCCCCAGAGAGCCGTGGAGGCTGGGTCATTAAATACATTTAAGGTGGACATTTAAGGGCAGCACGGTGGCATAGTGGTTAGCACTGTTGCCTCACAGCGCCAGGGACCCGGGTTCGAATCCGGCCTCGGGTGACTGTCTGTGTGGAGTTTGCACATTCTCCCCGTGTTTGCGTGGGTTTTCTCCGGGTGCTCCGGTTTCCTCCCACAGTCCAAAGATGTGCAGGTTAGGTTGATTGGCTATGATAAATTGACCCTTAGTGTTAGGGGGATTAAATATGTGGGGATAGAGTGGGATATGTGTTGGTGTAGGGGTTACAGGGATCGGGTGGGATATGTGTTGGTGTAGGGGTTACGGGGATCGGGTGGGACATCTGTCGGTGCAGGCTCGATGGGCCAAAATGGCCTCTATCTGCACTGTGGGGTTTCTGTGATCTGTGATAGACAGATTTTTGCAAGATAAGGGAGTGAAGGGTTATGGGGAGCAGGCAGGGAAGTGGCTTTGAGCCCAAGATCAGCCATGATCTTATTGAATGGCGGAGCAGGCTCGAGGGGCCAAGTGGCCTATTCCTGCTCCTATTTCTTATGTTCTTGTGTCCTTATGTAACAGTTGAGCGACAATAGATGTATCTGTGGTCTGTGTTGCCAAACTGAGGGTAATCGAATTGGACAATTACATAGAATTTACAGCACAGAAAAGGGCCATTCAGCCCATGTCGATCTATGCCGGTGATTATGCTCCACACGAGCCTCCTCCCACTCTATTTACTTCAGCTCACCCTATTCATATATCCTTCTATTCCTTTCTCCCTATTGTACTTAGCTAGCTTCCCCTTAAATCTATCTATTGAATGTTGAGATCAAAGGCTGATGTCCATGCAGCTTTGGTTTGACAAGGCACTACAAAGTTCATTGAAGTTGCTCAAGTCACATGGTATAAGTTTGTACATCACAACGTGTGGCTGTGTTCTGTAGAATTACATCACTCCGCCAATGTGATATCAAGGTATTTGCAATCTGATTCAGTGGTCCTCAAATAACCATGTTTATCACTAATCAAACTCATCAACACTGGACAGTAGGACAAGTTTTGTTGGTGATATCTCAGCGGGTACCAATTTGTACAGCTGTCGTGTGATGCAGGTAGCAGTATGTGACTTTGCATGATTGTGTACAGTAACCCCTTGATAGATTATGCTTTGAGTTTGACTGGTTACTTGTCCCTGATGGAATTTAATATTCCTCAAAGTTTTCATTAAGGCCTGAGGCTGACACCATCATTTAGCAACACAGATTGGTAATAGTTTAATGCCAGATTGGTTCTTTAACAGCCATATTATTAAAACATTCAGGCAGTGCCATTGTTAGACGGCTGATCAGAGATACCACAAGACCTCACCATCACATTATTGCCCATGCCGGCTTCCTGTCTATTGTCACTTTTCCATTTGGAATCATAGAAGCACAGAAGTGTGCTGGCTCTTTGAAAGAGCTACCCAATTAGTCCCACTGCCTTGCTCTTTAGCCATAGCCCTGGAATTTCTCCCTTTCAAGTATTTATCCAACTCCCTTTTGAAAGTTGCTATTGATTCTATCCTTTCAGGCAATGAAAGGTTTTGCCACACACAGTAACAACATTTCTAAGTGTTTTTATCTCAGTTTTCCAAGGGCACCGATTGTCAGCCATACGGTACATGTACCTGGATCTGTTCAATCTTCCTGCTGTAACCTACTCTGTTACTACACACAGTTCGTCACTTCTCATTACTTAAACATCAATCACTGAATCCTCTCAGCAGTTACCCAACCTACTTCTTAATCAGTGTTCCAAAAGTATCAAGTCTGTTTCTGTGCCTACTTCAGCATTCAGCTCTCGGCACCACACAGCGTTGCCTTCATGGACTTTATTTCACATCCCATGGTACATCTCTCCTCTTCCAGGATAGTTTCCATATTTTTCTTCAAAAGCAATTCCACTTTAAACAATAAGCCTCCTCACCTCTTTCTCACACCCACCTTCATTGAGTGTACAACTTCACAGACATACAACTTTGTCCACCAATTCCATTTCCTCGACATCATGCCCATTTTCTTTAGCATTCTTGCTTCCTTTCACGCTCTTCCTCATACTACAAGCATAATCTTGGCAAGCAGAATCTGTATTCCTTCATCTCCCAGGTTCTTTAGTCATCCTGATGTCAGCAATTAAGAATGCATGTAGATTGGCACACACTGCGTGTCCTTTACCAGGTCCAGACTTGCATGCCTTCAGTGTCTCTGCTTCACACAGCTCATGACATGGTCTGATACAACCCTGTCAGAGATCTGTCCTTAAAGTAATCAGACACTTTTCCTTCAACCACACAAGCCTTTATTCCTTTTAGCAGTCTGACTCATTTGAAGGTTAAGGGGGATCTAATATAAATGCTCAAAGTTTTGAGTGGAAGATTATTTTCACTCATCACTGAATTAGTAACAAGTGGGGTATCAACTGAAAAGCATGAGATTTAGAAGAAATTTATTTACACAAAGGATTGTTAGAATTTAGAATGTCTTAGTGCAAGTGCTTATTGAAGCTGAGTAAATAATGACATTAAAGAGGGACTTGGTTAAACACTTGAAGAGGAAAAGTGCTAAACGGTACGGGGATAGAGTCAGTAACCCTAGAAACGATTTATCTACCTGAAATTATAAAGAATCATGAAGATTTCTGCACAGGGGGAGGCCTTTCATCCTATTGTACCTGTGCCAGTGTGAGCTCTACATCAAAACTACCTAGTCTAAATTCACTTCCTTGCTGTTCCATTGCATTAATACATTCTAAACTCTAATGATCCTTTGTGTGACTACATTTCTTATAAACCTTATGTTTTTAAGTGAATACCTCTTGTTGCCAATTCAATGACGAGTGGAATATAATCTTCTACTCTTTGCCCTCTCCAAGGCTTTCAAAACTTTGAGCTTTTCGATCAGATTTCTCCTCAAACTTCCCTGCTGCAGCAAACAAGTCTTTCATTATAACTAGATCCTCTCAATCCTGCTTTAATCCCAGTAAATTTACAGTGAACCTTCCATATAATTCCAGTATTTTCTGTTTTTGTTGCAGAATTCCAACATTGCAGTTTTTTAATTTTTTTAAATTTAGTCCTAGATGCTATTCAGGAGCAGATTATTGCCTTGGCTTGTTACACTCTTTAAATTTACTATCACAGGTCCTTATTATCAGCTCTTCTCTCCCCCCCCCCCCCCCATCTTCCATTTCCACTGATCGACTAGGATTCTTCTCTTTTGCTGCCTTTCTTTAAGTCCTATTTACAACTCACTTTTTCTGCGCTGATCCGCAATTTCCACTGTCTGCCCCTTTTCTTGTAATGGAATTATCCCAAACAAAACTTTTCCACCATTTCAGCCCCCTTCCCCATCTTCAAGCATTTCAGCTGCAGTTCTGCACAAGCTTGAGGCTTTTCCTTTCTCCATCTGTCTTACGGCCTGTTCAATCTCCTCCAATAGCACTTCTTGCTCCACCTCTCTTGCTACCTTGGTCAGCTCTCCAGTTAGCACTGTCACATTTTTAGCCACGACGTGAGCCATAGCTGGAACTACATCTCCTTATTCAAAATGGAAAAGGGGGGTAGCGCTGATATCAAAGGATGACATAAGGGCAGTAGTGAGGAAGGATCTTGGCTTGGAAGAGCAGAAAGTAGAATCAGTATGGATGGAGATAAGAAATAACAAGGGGCAGAAAACACTGGTAGGAGTAGTTTATAGGCCCCCTAACAGTAGCTATACCGTTGGACAGAGTATTAATCATGAAATAAGAGGAGCTTGTAACAAGGGTAATGCAATAATCATGGGAGACTTTAATCTTCATATAGACTGGGCAAATCAAATTGCCAAAAGTAGTTTGGAGAACAAGTTCATGGAATAAATTCAAGACAGTTTCATAGAATACGTCGTGGAACCAACCAGGGAAGAGGCTATTTTAGATCTTGTCTTGTGTAGTGAGACAGGGTTAATTAGTAATCTCATAGTAAGGGATCCTCTGGGCAAGAGTGATCATAATATGATAGAATTTCACACAGAGTTAGAGAATGACGTACTTCAGTATGAAACTAGAGTATTACACTTAAATAAAGGCAATTACATAGGTATGAGGGTGAGTTGGCTAAGATAGATTGGGAAATTAGATTAAAAGGTACGATGGTAGATAAGCAGTGCCAAACATTTAAAGTATTTCATAATTCTCAATGAATATACGTTCCATTGAGAAATAAAAACACCAGGGGAAAAGTGATCCATGTGTGGCTAATGAAAGAAGTTAAGGATAGTATTGGATTAAAAGAAGAGGCTTATAATGCTGCCAAGAAGACTAGTAAGCTGGATGATTGGGAGTTTTACAAACCAGCAAAGGATGTATATAACATGCAGGGGTGAAATTAAAAAGGGAATTAGGAAAGCAAAGAGAGGGCATGAAGAAATATTGGCAAGTAAAATCAAGGGAAATCCAAAGATGTTTTATAAATACATAAAGAGCAAGAGGATAACTAAAGAAAGAGTAGGGCCTATTAGAGACCAAAAGGAAGCTTGTGTGTGGAGGCTGGAGATGTGGGTATGGTTCTTAATGGATACTTTGGGCTGCATTTTGCCAGCCCCGAGGAGGCGAATTTGAAGGCGGGTCAGGTGGGAAATTTGTAAAAAATGGCGGTGGGTTCCGATCCTGCCATCAACCCGCCTCTGCGCAACTTTCCCAAATGCGGGTTTGCAGACTCCATTTCGGTCCCGCCTCCAAGTGCCAGGATAGGCCCTTAAGGCACTTAACTGCTACGTAACAACCTCTATAATCCCATTTTGAAAGGCCTTTCAAATTTTGCCACATTTCCAGTGTGCTGCACGTCTCTCCTGAAATACGCCAGCTAATCCTGTCGAGTTCACAAGTGGCTGGCTTCCTAATAGCTACAGCGCCACCATAAAAATGGAGTTTTCAACAAGGATCAGTTGCAGGTGGCAGAACTTAGTTTTTTCAGGTCCACTGATTTTGGATGTGGTGAAGCTGAGATGCATCTCCACTGTGACCTCCTGGGAAAACCCTCTCCCCACATTGACTGAGCACTTCCTCAACTGAGATATCAACCAGCATCATGGGAACCATTTATTTCCTTTCCTCCTGGACCTCAGATTCGGACGAAGAGCAGCCGCGGCAGCAGCAGAACCCGGAACAACAGCAGCACCAACAGCAGCAGCAACAGGAGCGCCAAGCTGCTGCTCACCCACCTGAAGCTGCACAGGCCAGAAGGCGCCAGCGCAGGGAAGCACGTCGCTGCAGGAGATACCCCCAAAACAGGGTTTACAGACAAAGGATGAGCTACCTCAACATGATTGAGCAGCAGTGCCAAAGGAGGCTGAGACTTTCGCGAGAGGTAGTGGGTGACATCTGCGCAATACTGCACCAAGACCTGGAGCCCAGAGGATCGGGTGGACAGCCCTTAGCAGTGCACGTAAAAGTCACCACCGCACTCAACTTTTTTGCTTCAGGCTCATTCCAGGGATCAACAGCAGACATCAGCGGCATCTCCCAGTCGCCCGCACACACTTGCATCATGCAGGTTACCGATGCCCTCTTAGCCAAGGTGCACAATTACATAAACTAAGCGTGCAGTTGGATTTGCAAATATGGCAGGCTTGCCAAGGGTGCAGGGCATCGTAGACTGCACACATGTGGCCCTTAAGGCACCCCATCACAATCCAGCTCTTTTTGTCAACCGCAAAGGCTTCCACTCCCTCAACGTGCAGCTGGTGTGTAAACACAAGAAGGAAATTTTGCATGTTTGCGCCAAGTACCCTGGCAGTTGCCATGACTCGTTCATCCTGTGGCAGTCTAGTGTGCCTCCGCTCTTCAGTCCGCCAAACCAACTTTGCGGATGGCTACTTGGAGACAAGGGCGATCCCCTGAAGACGTGGCTAATGACGCCGTTGAGGAGGCCATCCAACGAAGCTGAGGAGCGTTACAACTCCAGCCACATTTCAACCAGATCCATTATCGAGCAAACCATTGGCTTGCTGAAGATGCGATTCAGATGCCTTGATAGATCAGGTGGAGCCCTGCAGTACTCAGCAGCCAGGGTCTCCAGAATCATTGTGGTCGGCTGTGCACTTCACAACATGGCACAGCGTCGTGGTTTGCAGCTGCCTGAGGGACAAGTGGCTCAGCGCATAGCCTCCTCAGATGAGGATGAGGGTGAGGAGGAGGAGAGCGAGAGCGAGAATGAAGATCTTGCGGAGGCGCATCAACCAGCGGCAGCAGCATGCGAGCACATTGCTGCCTGGGCTGCAAGGAATGCACTCATCTTGGCCAGATTTGCTTAGGTTGCCCAATCAAACACATTTGGCTCGCAACTTCTTACCACACCGTAGACAATGGACAAGAACCTGCGGCTTCCTATCACTCTGACCACCATACTGACAATTCCAACTCGCCCTGAGCCCTCAATGTGGAACTTCCATTTCCGAAATGACACAGCCCAGAACTTCAACAGTTTGCCGTCACTTCATTTTATTACATTGACTAAAGGATGGCACTTAACAATTAAACACAGCAGAACACCCAAGTGACTACCCTTTATCTTCCTCTTACACGTGCTCCTACTTGGTGCTTCCCCTGTGGCTTCAGCAAATGTGGAGGCCCCTTGCCCACTTTTATGCTGCTCCTGCCTCGACACCTTTGGCAGGCATCCTCTGGGGTTGCGAGCCTGTGAGGGCTCGCCAACAGTCTGCTGCTCCTGCGGCTGTGCAGGGGATGATACCCATCTCAGTTGGGTGAGGACTCTAGTGGGGCTCTGATGGAGGGCTCCACAGTGGCATGGGAATGTGAGTGCTTGGAGAGGAGCCCCCACTTCCTTGTTGTCTGCCACCAACATCCCTCTCATGGGTCAGCCCCATCTCAGAGCTAGCAAGTGGCTCAACAGCACCTTGCTGCACTTCAGGGAGGCCATGAGGACCCGTAACTGCACTGGCAGACCTACTCCAGAGGACTTCCATGAAGCTCTGGTTTCTCTGCTCAATAGCTGCCCATCGCTCCTCCAGAGAGATCAGTCTATTCTGAACATTCACCATGTTTTCAACACTCAGGCGACTTAGCTCCTCCATGGCCGTAGCCATCCTCTCCTCTACCGTAGCCATCCTTTCCATGAAGGTAGCCATCCTTTCCGTGGTGATGCGTTCATGTGCCAATGCCTCCACAAAGGCTCTGCTCATGCTAGCGATGGACTCCTCCATCCTTTCCATACTCGCAGTAACCCTGGAGACAAAACCTGCCAGAGACTCCAGCACCTGTTCCTGGAGTTCCAGCACTGCTCTCCTTCTGGATGAACCTGGAGGCGCAGGGTCGACATGCAGCTGAGCCGAGCTGGGAGCACCCTGTGGCCTCCAACGAGGACTCTCCACTGCTGTCCCTGTCTCCACCATCTGCTGATGCTCACTTGTGTGCTGTGATACACCAGGTGACAACTCTACTCTATCTCCCGAAGGTCTCACCGAGGTGTGAGTGTCTGCGCTGGTGCTGGGTGCACTGAAATCTGCTGACGCTGCACCCTCAGAGAGTGCAGGTTCCTCTGAGGATTGTTCTGGCTCAGGCTGTTCCTCCTGGGCAGTGGGAAGGGGGGGCTGTCGATGATCTTGTGGGGGAGTAAAGGAATGAGTTAGATGGGATTAGATTAGACAGGGCTTGATGGCCGGCGCGGACGCGATGGGCCGAAGGGCCTCTTTCTGTGCTGTATAACTCTATGACTCTATGACTTGTGATATAAATGTTGCATGCACATGGAATTGTGCAGATGATCATAAGTCAATCTGTTTGAGCATCAGAAGCCATATCAGTCACTCATGCAATGTCATTCACAGAAATCACAGAAACTCCACAGTGCAGATAGAGGCCATTTCGGCCCATCGAGCCTGCACCGACACATATCCCACCCGATCCCCGTAACCCCTACACCAACACATATCCCACCCTATCCCCGTAACCCCACGTATTTAATCCCCCTAACACTAAGGGTCAATTTATCATAGCCAATCAACCTAACCCGCACATCTTTGGACTGTGGGAGGAAACCGGAGCACCCGGAGGAAACCCACGCAAACACGGGGAGAATGTGCAAACTCCACACAGACAGTCGCCCGAGGCCGGATTCGAACCCGGGTCCCTGGCGCTGTGAGGCAACAGTGCTAACCACTATGCCACCATTGAGAGAGATGCAAAACTATTCTGTCACCAGCTTGCTCTGATGCGCCAGTCTGTCCGTCCCCCACTTCCACATCCTCCTCGGCTCCCACAATCTCTAGGGCCGCCTCCTCAGCGCTGGTGAGATGGGCTATTGAGGGTGGCCCTCCTCCTGTCTTCGCCCTTTCCCTCTTATTGTGGGCTCTCTTTTCCTGCAATGAGGGACACAAGTGGAGTTTGAGTGAGAATGATGGAGTGAGTGTAGATAATCCATAGCATAGATGCTTAGAAGGACACAAAGATGGAGTGAGGTCCCAAGACCAAGGGCCCTCCCTGTGTGTTGTTAGTTGTTATCATAGCATAACAGTGATAGGAAGTGTGAGGGCAGCGTAGTCGAATAGTGAAGTGATTGTGTACATAGAGAGAGAGGGATGGTTAAGGGTGCAAGGGATGTAAGGGTAAAGTGGGATGTGGAGGAGGAGGTTGACAATGCAGAGTGCTGGTGATGAAAGGTGATGGGGAGCAGATTGACGGTAATGGTGGTGTTATACGCACTTTTCCTGTGCGGACAAGGTCATTAAACCTCTTTCGGCACTGCAGCCAGGTTCTGCTGCACATTGATCACAAACTGACCTTCTGTGCCACTCGCAGCCACACAGCCTTCATCTGCGGGGAAGGTTTTTTCCTCCCAGAGGAAGGAAACAGCACCTCCTTCTGAGCTCTGGCTCCCTCCACCAGAGCATGGAGGGAGTCATCATCAAACTGGGGTGCGGCCTTGGACCTTGAACTAGTTATTTCAAGAGGACAAAACCTTTAGAAGATTCGCCAATAAAAGTTCTGAGGCAGAAAATGAACCAAGGCTGCTTGCAGCCCTTAAATGCAGCTGCATAAATGACATCATCAGAGGTGAGTTTCAGGGTCAAAAGACTAATTGGGCCAGGGGTGCACACACGCTGGGAATCAATTGCCCAATTAGGGCAAAATAGCTAAATTATCCCACCTGACATCGGAGGCAGGAGCGGGACCTGCCGACCACCTGACCCGCCCCCAACCCGACACCAATGGCAAAATCCAGCCCTTTGTGTCTGTCTTCACAAATAAGAGGGACGATGCAGACATTGTAGTTAAGGAGGAGGAGTGTAAAATAATAGATGAGATAAACATAGTGAGAGAGGAAGTATTAAGAGATTTAGCATCTTTGAAAGTAGATAAATCGGTAGGCCCGGATGAAATGTATCCCAGGCTGTTAAGAGGAGCAAGGGAGGAAATAGCGGAGGCTCTGACCATCATTTTTCAATCCTCTCTGGCTACAGGTGTGGTGCCGGAGGACTGGAGGACTGCGAACGTTGTACCGTTGTTCAAAAAGGGAGAAAGGGATAGATCGAGTAATTACAGGCCAGTCAGCCTAACCTCGGTGGTGGGCAAATTGTTGGAAAAAATTCTGAGGGACAGTATTAATCATCATTTAGAAAGGCACGGATTAATTAAGGACAGTCCGCTTGGATTTGTTAAGGGAAGGTCACATCTGACTAATTTGACTGAATTTTTTGAGGAGGAAACAAGGAGGGTTGATGAGGGTGATGCATTTGATGTAGTCTACATGGATTTTAGCAAGGCTTTTGACAAGGTCCCACATGGCAGACTGGTCAAAAAAGTAAAAGCCCATGGGATCCAAGGGAAAGTGACAAGTTGGATCCAAAATTGGCTCAGTGGCAGGAAACAAAGGGTAATGGTCGATGGGTGTTTTTGTGACTGGAAAGCTGTTTGCGTTCCCAGTGGGGTTCTGCAGGGCTCAGTACTTGGTCCCTTGCTTTTTGTGGTATACATCAATGATTTAGACCAATGTAGAGGGCATGATTAAGAAGTTTGCAGATGATACAAAAGTTAGCTGTATGGTTGATAGTGAGGAAGAAAGCTATAGTCTGCAGGAAGATATCAATGGACTGGTCAAGTGGGTAGAAAAGTGGCAAATGGAATTCAATCCGGAGAAGTGTGAGATAATGCATTTGGGCTGGGCTAACAAGGCAAGGGAATACACAATAAATGGTAGAATACTGAGAAGTGTAGAGGAACAGAGGGACCTTGGAGTGTATGACCACAGATCCCTGAAGGTAACAGGACAGGTAGATAAGGTGGTTAAGAAAGCATATGGGATACTTTCCTTTATTAGCCGAGGCATAAATATAAGAGCAGGGAGGTTATGCTAGAACTGTACAAAACACTATATAGGCCACAGCTAGAGTACTGTGTACAGTTCTGGTCAGCACATTACAGGAAAGATATGATTGCACTAGAGACGGTACAGAGAAGATTTACAAAGATGTTGCCAGGACTGTAGAATTTCAGCTATGAGGAAAGGTTGGATAGGCTGGGGTTGTTTTCTTTGGAACAGAGGAGACTGAGAGGAGATTTGATTGAGGTGCATAAATTATGAGGGGCCTAGATAGAGTGGATAGGAAGGACCCATTTCCCCTAGCAGAGAGGTCAATAAATAGGGGGCATAGATTTAAAGTAATAGGTAAAAGGATTAGAGGAGAGTTGAGGAGAACTTTATTCACCAAGAGGGCGGTGGGGGTCTGGAACTCACTGTCTGAAATGGTGGTAGAGGCAGAAACGCTCATCACATTTAAAAAGTACAGGAAACTTTTTTTTATCCGGCACCGACGGGACCGACGTGGTGCCGGTTCATCAAAAATTCCGGATAACCGAGAGCTATAGTAAAAGATACGGCGAGCTGAGAGCTCCGTATAAAGCAACAAACCCTGTTGCTTAGCAACAGGTGCAGAACAATGGCCACAAGTTCCAAGCGTCTCTGTAGCTTAGCAACAGCTGCAGCCACACCCAACTGCACAGCAACAGATCGAGGAAGGCAAGTAATATGAAGTAAAACTTACCTGAACCTACTCCTGAATTTTGCTGGTTAACCGAGATTTCCGGTTATTTAGGTGCCGGTAAATCGAAAGTTTCCTGTACTTGGATATGCATTTGAAGTTCCGTAACCTACAAGGCTATGGACTAAGAGCTGGAAAGTGGGATTAGGCTGGATAGCTCTTTCTTGGTTGGTACAGACAATGGGTCGAATGTGCCATAAATTTCTATGAAATTTCTATGAAAGGATGACCAAAAAATTGATAAAGAGGGAGAAAATAGAATATGAGAGTAAACTAGCAAGAAATATAAAAACAGATTGTAAGAGCTCCTACAAGTATGTAAAAAGGGAGAGGAGCAAAAATAAGTGTCAGTCCCTTAGAGGCTGAGACAGGAGAAATTATAATGGGGAATAAGGAAATGGCAGAGACATTAAACAAATATTTTGTATCTGTCTTCATAGTAGAAGACACAAAAAAATACCAGAAATAGTGGGGAACCAACGGTCTAATGACAGTGAGGAACTTGAAGTAATTCATATTAGTAAAGAAAAAGTACTGGAGAAATTAATGGGACTAAAAGCTGACAAATTCCTCAGACCCGATTGCCTACATCCAAAGAGGTGGCTGCAGAGATAGTGGATGCATTGGTTGTGATCTTCCAAAATTCCCTAGATTCTGGAACGGTTCCGGTAGATTGGAAGGTAGCAAATGTAACACCGCTATTCAAGATTGGAGGGTGGGAGAAAACAGGGACCTACAGGCCAGTTAGCCTGACATCAGTCACTGGGAAAATGCTGGAATCCATAGTAAGGAAGTGGTAACAGGGCACTTAGAAAATCATGATATGATTAAGCAGAGACAACATGGTTTTATGAAAGGGAAATCGTGTTTGACAAATCTATTAAGAGGTTTTTGAGGATGTAACTAGCAGTGTAGATAAAAGGGAATCAGTGGATGTCGTATATTGGGTTTTTCATAGGCATTCGATAAGGTGCCACATGAAAGGTTGTTACACAAGATAAGGGCTCATGGGGTTGGGGGTAATATATTAGCATGGATAGAGGATTGGTTAACGGACAGAAAACAGAGAGTAGGGATAAACGGGTCATTTTCAAGTTGGCAGGCTGTTACTAGTGGGGTGCCGCAAGGATCAGTGCTTGGGCCTCAGCTATTTACAATCTATATTAATGACTTAGATGAAGGGACCAAGAGTAATGTATCAAAGTTTGCTGACGATACAAAGCTAGGTGGGAAAGTAAGCTGTGAGGAGAACATAAAGAGCCTGTAAAGGGATATAGACAGGTTAAGTGAGTGGGCAATAAGGTGGCAGATGGAGTATAATGTGAGGAAATGTGAGGTTACTCACTTTGGTAGGAAGAATAGAAAAACAGAATATTTTTTAAATGGTCCGAAACTATCAAATGTTGGTGCTCAGAGGGATTTGGGTGTCCTTGTACACGAAACACAGAAAGTTAACATGCAGGTACAGCAAGCAATAAGGAAGGCAAATGTTATGTTGGTCTTTATTACAAGGGGGTTGGAGTATAAGAGTAAAGAAGTCTTGCTGCAATTGTACAGGGCTTTGGTGAGACCTGGAGTACTGTGCACAGTTTTAGTCTCCGTACCTGAGGAAGGACATACTTGCCTTGGAGGTGCAACGAAGGTTCACTAGATTGATTCCTGGGATGAGAGGGCTGTCCTATGAGGAGAGGTTGTGTAGAATGGGCCGATACTCTCTGGAGTTTAGAAGAATAAGAGGTGATCTCATTGAAACATACAAGATTCTGAGAAGGCTTGACAGGGTAGATGCTGAGAGGCTGTTTCCCCTGGCTGGAGAGCCTAGAATTAGGGGGCATAGTCTCAGGATAAGGGGTCGGCCATTTAGGACTGAGATGAGGAGAAATTTCTTCACTCAGAGGGTTGTGAATCTTTAGAATGATCTACCCCATAGGGCTGTGGTGCTCAGCCATTGTGTATATTCAAGGCTGATTGATAGACATTTGGGGCTGGATTTTACCAGCCCTGAGGAGGTGGGTCTGCTGGGAAAGTCAAAAAGAATGGGAGCGGGTCCCGAACCCACTCCCAACCCGCCTCCAACCAATCTTCCCGGGAGTCGGGTCCCCAATTTGCGCAGAGACCCGACGCCTAGCGGCGGGAAGAGGATTATAGCCACTTAACTGCCTGTTAACAGGTAGTTAACAGGCAGTTAAGAGGCTTTTTCCAATTTTTAGACTTCTGCTGTGGGCTTCCCGATGTTGAGGAGCCCTGCCAGGGTAAGTGAGGCATGCTGTGGGTCTGTTGTTATGTTGGTGTATAGATGACAGCTGCAGAAGTGGTGTGAAGGATGCAGTGGGACACTGGTGAATATCAGAGGTAAGTAAATATTGGGAAAGTCATTTTATTATGTTTAGATTTTTATGTAGGTGACAAGCTTTGAAGTGTTTGTGTGGCCTCACCTCATTGGGAGAAGTGACAGATCGCTTCTGTACCCTCACCTGCAGCTGCCATCTGTTTCATCCTAAGGAGCGAGTCACTGGAATGTCTGGGTGCAAGGGCTCACCTGTGTACAGTGATTGTCAGTGTTTGACAGCACCTCAATGCTGTCAAACACTGTCAAATCATCTATCAAAAAATCTATGGATCATGTGCCTTTAAGAAAACCGGCAGATGAAGCGTCATCAACTGACATCATCTGACACCGGCTTTCCCTTAGTTGGCCAGCAAGCCCGCAGGGCGGGCTTAACAAGGCCAATCAGGGGAAAATACCATCTATGCATCGGACGTCGCTGGGGGCGGGACTAGAACCCGGAAGACAGCAGTCCTGCCCCCAATACGTCTCGGTGAGTAAAATCCAGCCCTTGGACTCTAAGGGAATCAAGGGATATGGGGGTCGGGCGGGAATGTGGAGTTGAGGTCAAATATCAGCCATGATCTTACTGAATAGTGGAGCAAGCTCGACGGGCCGTATGGCCTACTCCTGCTCCTATTTCTTATTTTCTTATGTTCTTATGTTTAGAGTTGCTATAATCACTACTAGCAGACATGCATGATTCCTTCCTCTTAAATCATTATGTTTTGCTCTCACCCTTCACTGGCTCAAAATAAAATGAGTTCATTACCAACCTACAAAGAGTTTCTTGCTACCAAGCGCTTCTCTTTGTCTCTTTAATTTCTGTTGCTTTATTCACCAAGGACACTTGTATCTCACCTTATTTCTGAGTTTTTACTGCCTTTTTCTGAGCCTTTCTCGCATCTCGCTTTTTCCTGTTCTTATTTAGTTTTGATCACCTGTACCTGTTTCCTTTGCTTCTTTTATTGACATGATGAAGGTTACTTCAGCTGCTCCTGCTGTGTTTTCTGCTCTTTGATCAAGTAGCTCCAATCTGACTCTACCACAACCTCTTGTATGTACCTCACAGCCTCTGCTCATCTCCTTCCTTGACCAGATCAGTAGGAAGTGGTGAAAATCACCCACCTATTACTGCCCTGAACTGAAGCTGCTTTGCTGGATTTTCAGTGCATCAAGGTCCACATCCAGAAACCGTCTCTGCTTGTTTGTCTATTCCCTGCTTCACTTACACTTCAAACAGAAAGGTCTGTCCAATTTCGGCTAACCATCTTACATTTGGATGTTAGGCCTTCCACTCTCAGCACTATATAATCAATTAAGCTTTCAGTCAACCCCATTTGATGAGCACTAGCTCAGCTTACGACTATTCTTTTGGTGCCAGTGGGTGTCACAAATTACCAGTTGGTTCTGAGTAGAACAATTTGAACCTTACTGTTGACATTATTCCATTGTCTGAGAACTTACCGCATCCTGGAACCCAAACAAAACCAACTGAAACTGGTTTATGGAGATACTATCAAAATCCAAGTCCAGTTTGAGTTTGGAGATGGTGTTGGCCATCACTCTCCGCTCTGGGGAGCGAATGAAATCCCGTAAAATACCAATAATCTGCTTTATGTGGTCAACTGACAGCTTAAGCTCCTCATGACCCTACAAAATAAAGCAAGTATTATATGTATGTGAAAAACTGGTGGGGAGTGAAGAACAACTAATAATTGAGTAAATAAAAGTAAAACACAATACAGGATATCTGTGATTTTTTTAAAATTCATTCACAGGATGTGGGCATCACTGGCAAGGCCAGCATTTATTGCCCATCCCTAATTGCCCTTGAGAAGGTTGCTAGGCCATTTCAGAGGGCAGTTAAGAGTCAACCACATTGCTGTGGGTCTGGAGTCACATATAGGCCAGACCAGGTAAGGACAGTAGATTTCCTTCTCAATGGACATTAGTGAACCAGATGTTTTTTTTTTACAACAATCTAGTAGTGTCATGGTCACCATCAATGCTACTAGCTTTTTATTCCAGATTTATTTAATTGATTTTAAATTCCACAGCTGCCGTTGTAGGATTTGAACTACGCTGGATCATTAGTCCAGGCCTCTGGATTACTAGTCTAGTAACATAACCACTATGCTACCATACCCAATTATAGAGATGTATAGTATAATTTTAGTGAAGACACAGTAATGAAAATCAGATATGGTGGACTGAGGTTAGACACTGGTCTTTCACTTCTTAGAATTGGGTTCAAATTCAACCCAAACTGATTGCATGTGAGGGTTCTACATGAAATGAGTTCAGGCAGTCTCAACCCAGATCCTATTGGGTGTGATTCCAATGGGCAATTTTACACAGAATTGGTGTAGCAGGAAATAGAACAATGGCCCGGAATTTGCGGTCAGTGGTGAAGCAAAGGCGTTCGCCGCTGGCCCCGAAGAAAGCCGCTGACAAAGATCTCGCAAACTCTGTGGCGAGAAGGTTGCCTTTCTCGACACCTAAGTGAGATCGGTGTAGAATAGTGGGGCATCCCTGCTAGACCAAGTCTGTGTAAAACTGCCAACCAGGAGCGGCTGCTGTGATGTAAAGACAATGGCCTAGAAATTCATTAAGGCGCTGCCAGCTTTGCGCCCAGTTAACGCCTAAAGGGTGATTTTGCGCCAAAAATGTGTTTGCGCAGATATTCAGCGCAGCGGTATTGGCGGCGGTAGCCGTTAGCGCTGCGCCGGCACCGATGACGTCATCGGTGTGCGCAGTGCCCCGGTTCCGCCCCGAAACCGCGCCGATCCCCATATTTAGTTGCGGCCACCTCCTCCGAAGCGGCCGCAAACAGCGACCAGAAAACGGGGCCGTCCTGCTGCCTTAGTGGGGCGCTTTAAAGCGGAAGGTGCGGCCGGCCGCTTTTGCGGCGGCCGCCTGCCCGCACCTCCTTCCCCGGCCTCCTCCACCCCCCCCCCCGCGGCATTGCCGGCTGCTTTCCGCGAGCCCGGCACTTCTCCGTGGTGCCAGGCTCATTTGCCGGCACTATCCAGCGGCGAACTCCCCGTTGCAGGCAGCTCCCCCTTAAAAGAAGGAGGAGGCCTGCAGTACCGCAGCCTGCCGCTGCGCAGCGCCTGGCGCAGCGGCGCCAAGAGCTCTGATATTCAGTGTCAGCGCACCAAGCGGAGGCGGGCACACCCTGGTATAGCGCCCGCTTCCGAATTGGGGCGCTAACAATGAATATCTGATGATCGCTATAGGCTTCCCGCCCAGCGCTAACTTTTGGGCGCTAGCCAGCTGGCGGGGCCATAGTGAATTTCTAGGCCAATCTGTCTAAGCAGCCAATCACGATGCAGAATTCTCACTGACATGGAACCAGGAAGTGAAGAAGCTGCTTTTATTCAGACGTGTTAAGAATGTTAGAGAGAGCAAAACAAAGACTGGGGCTCTCACATGGGGAAAAGGTAAACCTGAAATAAATATGAACAAACTTTTAAAAAGTATATCATTTTTTTTTAAGTTTCTTAAAGATTGTACTTTTCATCATTATGGAGAAACTTGACACGCCACAAAATGAAAATGAGCTTTCCAGGACTGTAACGTTTGTTTAGCAGTCAATACGCTGTTAAAGCCCCAGTTACACATAATCCAACAAGGAATAACATTTAATGGGGTATTTAACAACGATATTACTGCAGAAAAGCCCAAGCTTTTGTCAGTTTCACTGATTTCATTGATTACACTGATTGCTGGCTATGGTGTGGTGGGGGGGGGGGGGGAGCGTGTGGTGGAGGGTCCACAGCACAGCCAGTGTCGGAGCAGTGAATGACTGACCACAACTTCAGGATTTCCACGTTTAGATGCGTATGCGCTACATCCTGAAGTTGGGGTCAGTTTCAAAGGGGTAATAACGGCGAATGCTGTTAGTTCGCTGTTATTACCCACCGCAAATTCCAGGCCATAGTGTTGTTGGTGTGGGTGTTTGGGGAAGAGCAGAGGAAGCTTTGCTATGCACCTAACCATTCTGTTTCTGATATGGGAATGCTTGATGTGGACACCAGGTAGCCAAAATGGAAAAGTGCTCCAATCATCAGCACTGACATCGCTCATCGCAATCAGCATAATTAATATAAAAAAAAAAGAAATTCTGCCTATTTGACTCAACTGGTTAACATCAGGAGTTACTGTCATGGCAGTGATTTTCTGAACCTCACTAAAATAGGCAAAAATATTTCAAGCAATCATCACAGGGGAAGATATTATCTGTTGTACCATGTGTAACGGAACTGTAAACCCATTTATACAGTCACAGGGAGTGTGGAAGAGCCCACTTACCTGTGTCAGACTTTCCAACAGGTTGGAAACAACCTGATCTTGGTCAGCATTCAGGATTTTATGGAGAATGGATCTGCGCTCACTGTCTTTCTTCAGCAGGAAGAGGCCAGTGTCTATCTCATCAGAAGAAACTGGACTATTTCCATCTTCAGCGGATGAAGACTCATCAGGGATACTGTGTCATTGAACAGTGACAGGGTTAAAGAATCATCATCAACAAAACAGTACATGTTGGGAATATCGTCATCTATTAATTCTCAATTTTGCATTTATCTGATTCTGACTGATGAGGCATCCAGCAATGTTGGATCTGCATGTATCCATTCCCAAATGGAGGTCATGCCAAAGATCAAGCTCGTCAACAACAATTTGTATTTATAGGGCACCTTTAACATAGTAAAATGTCCTAAGGCACTTCACAGGCGAGAAATCAGACAAAAATTGACACCGAGCCAAAGGACAGATGTCCAAACGCTTGGTCAAAGAGGCAATGTTTTAAACAGCATCTTAAAGGTGGAGAGAGAGGTAGAGAGGTGAAGAGGTCTAGGGAAGGAATTCCAGAGCTTAGGGCCTAGAGGGCTGATGGCACGGCCGCCAATGGTGAGGTGAAGGAAGTGGGGAAGAGGACAGATTTGGCAAGTTGATAGTCTGGCACTGGGCGAACAAAAATAACCAACTTCAAGCATTCTCACCAGAGCCAGGGGAGAGCCACTAATAAATCCTGGTGACCTTCCCAAACTAGAAGTGTGTGTCAGTAACTTGTTTCACAATAATAATTGTGAACATAAGAATCAGGAGTAGGCCGTACGGCCCCTCGAGCCTGCTCCGAAATTGTCAAAAACAAGCACCACCTGTCGTTAAGCAACAATTGCACCATTTAATCTCACAGGGCAATTTTTATAATATTCATCTTTCATTTTATTAAAAATTGGGTGACAATAATTGTAACGGAAGATGTCATCGGGCATGCCATGATGTAATGTGGCCATTTGCATCACTTTGCCACCACGATATTAAACGGTAGAAAATCGGAGCAGGAAGCGGAGCGTCTTAAACAGAACAGAAAATCTTTTTTTTTTACCTCAGTAAAGAAGACCTTAAAACTCTGATCAGATTTTCTGAATTTGGTCTCCCATTTTTCTCGAAGAACACGTCGTGCTTTGAATCGGAGTCTGGTGACACTGATCCATGGTCACTTCCACTGCTGCCCACGTTTTCGCTCTGGGCCGCGATAGGAAGAGATATGGTTCGACTGTACGCTAGAAAGCAAACGAGAGAAAAAGTATTGGCCTTCATTATGTTACCATTTCTCTTGAATTTCTTTAGAGCAGTTTTCTTTTAAGCTCTCTTGACCGGAGCATAGATTAGATAATCGGGTTACAGAGGTCAGTATGCCTGGTTCCCGGTACTCAGCATGCCTAAGTTGCAGCGCTCTCGATTTTGAGACCATTAATCTTAATTGATGGAAAATCAGGAACACAGAGGGGGAGAAATTGAGTATAGCCCTGTTTGGGGTGCCAGCCTCGCCAGGGTGCTAAAAGTAGCGCCCCGGAAACATTCGCGCCCCCGCACCGGAAATTGAGTGGTTGCGCCCCAAAGGGAAGCGCAGCGCTACTGGAGGCGCCCTGCATCCCTCTTGGGGCGCTGCGAGTGAATATCGTGGCGCAACGTGCCGCAGTGCCACACGCTGCGGCATGTCACGCTGCGGTATTGCAGGCCTTCCTCCCCTTCTTAAAGGGGAGGGGCCTTGTGCAGCATGATCTGGGGCCCAGCTGGGCCCCCGAGGATCGGGAGTGCAGGCAAAAGAGCCTGGCACTGAGGAGAAGTGCCGGGCTCTTGGAGCACAGCCGGCACTCCGCGGCGGGGGGGTGGTGGTGGGGGGGTTCAGGAGGTCGGAGACGGGAGTGCAGGCAGGTGCTGGCAGGCGGCCAACAACAAAAATGGCCGCCCCGCACCTCGCCTTTAATTTGCGCCTCCCCAGCCGCAGGTACGCCACCCTGACCCTGTTGGACATAGCGTCTGGCGGTAAATCAGGGGGCGCTGCCGAATATCTCGGCCGGGGCGTCAGCGGGACGCTGTGCACACTGATTACATCATCGGCACCGGCGCAGTGCTAACGGTTAGCGCCACCACTAACGTCCCGCAGAATTTAGCAGGAGGCATGGGCAGTGCCGCGCCCGGGCGCGAGTTGGCTTGTGACCCACTTAGCGCCCTCTTAAGGCGTTAACGGGTGGCGCAACCAACTGAATTTCTCCCCCAGAGAATTACATGCCCAATTTTAGGATCTGCACTCCCATCGAGTGAGAATCTCTGCGGAAAGTAAAGTCTCACAATTTTGGGACTTCAGATTTAACTTCACTATTTTTGTGAATCTAAGTTCATCTTAAAGGGAGATTTTTTAATCTCACACTCCCAGTCTTGCATTCCAGGAGCACCTATTGGGAATATGTGTGCACGCTGTACATGATTATTAGACCATTTCTTCTGTGTGCCCTAATTTCTGATGTGTATCATGAGTGGGTAAGGTTCCCTCTTGGAGGCATGAAGTCAGAAGATTACCTCTTCTATTTGTTCTTTTGGTGTTTTTGTGTGCTCATCAAGATGAAGGGCGTCAGTGCTAGGAAGTTCAATACTTTCTCAGTTTTGGCATTCATTGTCAGCAGCAAGTATTCACACAATAGGTACAGCACAGCCCTTTTGCACTGAGTGTACCAGTACAGTACTGTGTGTACTTGTGCAAATGGCAAGTACTCACTTCTACTGGCTGCTCACACCAATACACGGGTGGGTGAAAGTGACCGTCTTAAGGCTTCCCACTTGCTTGTACCATTGGCCCAATGCATGTTTGGTCTGTCACTCACATTGCCATCAGTATTCCTATTCCACTTTCATCTGATTTGAAAAAAGCTGGTGAATGATTTCCTTCCCATACTCTTCCTCAAATCAGGAATTCGTGTTAGAGTAGGGTTCCGTGGATAGCAGAGCCTTGATCGAGTGGAAAAGTATCAGGTGTGAGCCTGCATAGCAACTGCCAACTATGGACGAGGCTTCACAGCCAAGCCTGGTCCTTGCAGTCATCCAACATCCACAAATGCGTACTCCTACCAGGGGTCACAGGGTCATGGTGAGGAGTAGGAACCCTGATCAAACTTTTCCTTCTGCAACTCAAGGACGTGGCCCTGGCTGAGATCAGCTACCTCAGTACAGAAAGGGACTGAACCAGGGGCTTTCCACATCGGTATGGTTTAGTTCAACACCATTTAGGCACATTTGCCACTGAACCATTGGGGTGGTATCTATCTGCTCTTTCCAATCAGTAGAGCAAAATGGGAGGTAGCACAAGCTTTTAAAACTAGGTGAGTAAATGCGTCCACTTTACACCTCAACTATTAGATTCTATCTACTCTGTCCCATCCTTTCATAATTTTAACACTTCTATCATGTCGCCTCGTGACCTACGTTGTTTTAATGACAAAAATACCCGATTTCTTTGTACAGGTAGACTATCCTTTATCCGAAAACCTCGGGACCAGCCGTGTTTCGGTTTTCGGAAAATTTCGGATTTCAGAAGGTATTTTATAAGACTGGGAAATTTGTCGGGGGTGGGGGTTGGCGGGGGGTCGGGGTCGGCGGGGGGGTCGGCGGGGGGTCAGCGGGGGTCGGGGTCGGCGGGGGGTCGGGGGTGGGGGTCGGCGGGGGTCGGCGTCGGTGGGGGGGTCGGTGGGGGGTCGGGGGTGGGGGTCGGCGGAGGTCAGGGTCGGCGGGGGGGTCGGCGGGGGGTCGGGGGTTGGGGTCGGCGGGGGTCGGCGTCGGCTGGGGGGTCGGCGGGGGGTCGGGGGTGGGGGTCGGCGGGGGTCGGGGTCGTGCGCACGACTTACGCTGAACGAAAAAACTTTCGGTTTTTAGAGGTTTTCGGTTTTCGGAAGTTCGGATAAAGGATAGTCTACCTGTACTTGTATTTCCTAATATCAGGCAGCATCTGAACAAATCTGCATTCTGCCCTCTCTATAGCCTTAATATCCTTCACATAGTGTGGAGATTAATACTGCACACAGTGCACTAACTGAGGTCTTACTATAGACTCATCGTAACCTCTTGACTTTTATATTACATACCTCGTGATAAAATCGAGAATTCCATTGGCCTTTTGTTTTTACGGCCTTATCAACCCGCGGTTCTGCCTTTACTGTCCTGTGAACCTGTACTCCCAAATCCTTACGCTCTTCCACAGCACCAAGCCTGCTTCCATTCAGAGTATAATTACTACTGTTCTTTTCTAACCAAAATGCATCACCTCACACTTACTGACATTAAATTCCATCTGCCATTTTTATGCCCATTCTCCCATTTTATCAATATCCCTTTGGTCTTCTAAAGAATTAACTGTACTCCCTATTTTGATATCATCTGTAAATTTCAAGGCCACTCCCTCTCGGCCTATATCCCAATCATTGATGTACACAGTGAACATGTGGCCCCAAAACGGAACCCTATGAAACACTGCTATCTAACTCTAACCCCTCTGAAAAACTGCCCTTAAATCCTACTCTCTGCTTTCTTCTAACCAATTTTTAATCCAGTTTGCTATCCTCCACCTAGTTCCATGCATCATAATCTTCTCTAGTAATCTCCCGTGTGGTACCTTGTACTTTACAAGCCCTCATTGCCAGTGGGACATTTCACCTGCTAGGATTGCCTATAGGAAATCTGAACGTGTGCTGCCCACTTTTTTCCAACTATTATGGTCAGAAAATCAGAGGCAATGCGTGCTCGAATTTTCAACATGTGCTGCCAGTGGGCAAGGCTCTATACCTGCAGCATGGATGGATAAACTGACGTTGCTTGTGCCCAGTCTATATATTATGTGGAAGCCCCTATTTAATTATATAAACACAGTATTGCCTTCTCCAAAGGACACTGGATCTTTGACTATTTGTACATGTCTCACCACTGTGCTTGAAGGCAATTTTATTCTTCTTGCCCCTATTAGTCTTCCTGAGGAAGGGGTCTTTGAGCAGCTCCGCAGCCACGGCTCGCTTACAGGGATCAGGCTCAAAGCAACGAAGAATAAAGGACTTTGCGTCTGCCGGCATAGATTCTGGGATTTCGGGATGGATTTTAAACATTCCGACCTGTTGAAGAAGCCCATCTTAGCTAAACAGGTAATCATCAAAACAGAACAAGCCTTCAAGGAGAGTGTCACATTCAGGTACAATCACCCCTCATTAATCACACTATCTGTACTACACTTTAAAGGTGGGGATATGGACATAATAGAAGATATAGAAAACTTTATTGAACCTAAATCATCCTGTTTTTCATTTCAAGTTTTTGTTACTGACTTCACGGAAATATGGCCATTGTTTATTATTAAACTCTACCCAGTTTTCCCTTTTCATACTAAGGTTTGAGATAGAAAT
This sequence comes from Somniosus microcephalus, assembly GCF_052327205.1. Taxonomy (NCBI): domain Eukaryota; kingdom Metazoa; phylum Chordata; class Chondrichthyes; order Squaliformes; family Somniosidae; genus Somniosus; species Somniosus microcephalus. The sequence goes on along the minus strand of NC_141000.1, from coordinate 17,613,453 downwards.
ACATGTGATCCTTTAGCAATAAGGGTGTGCTTTGTAACAGCAAAGAGAGAATTGAGAGCAATCTTACCTTAAACATGGCTACTTGGGGCTCCCCTAATTCATAGAATGGTGGCTTCCCTGTTGCCATTTCAATAACAGTACAGCCCAAAGACCAAATATCAGCTGGGGCACCATAGCCTCGAGGACCCTTGTCTATAATCTCAGGAGCCATATATTGTAATGTTCCTAAAGGTGGTTTGAATTAGACAAAGAAGCAAATTAAGAAAAAAAAGCTCCATAGTCAATCATATACAAATTCTTTTGTCTCATTTTAGAAGTTGTAGAATACTAAAGAAAAAAGAAAGACTGGTATTTCTATAGCGCCTTTCACGACCACCGAACGTCCCAAAGCGCTTTACAGCCAATGAAGTACTTTTGAAGTGTGGTCACTGTTGTAATGTGGGAAACGCGGCAGCCAATTTGTGCACAACAAGCTCCCATAAACAGCAATGTGATAATGACCAGATAATCTGTTTTTGTTATGTTGATTGAGGGATAAACATTGGCCAGGACATGAGGAGAACTCCCCTGCTCGTCTTCGAAATGCAATGTTTTAGGGTAGGTTTAGCGTTGACGGTGGCAAGCAGGGGGCAGCTCTAGGGGGGAAGAAGGGAAAATTACCAGGCAAATCACCAGCTTGAGAGACAGTCAGAAAACTGGGGATGGATTATCACCCCCACCTTCCGTGGTTGATTGTGAGAAAAAGATGAAAATAAACAGAAAAGGTGAAGAAATAAATTAAATAACCAGAATGCACTTGATATATAATAATAATACAACTAAACTGAGAACAAATTTAAATTTTAAATAAGCTGTAAACAGAGAGGGGGAAGGTAGATCTTGACTTTGGGTACTAGTGGAAAACAGGTGATAGTGAGTCGGCAGTCTGTTTTACATCTCGCCTGATTTCTATTTCCATTGGCGTCCTTGGGCCTCATCATAATAATTAGGGTGAGCTGCCATCGCCATTCAGGCGCCACAAGGTAGCTCGCTTCTTGGGGCCTTTCCAATTTTGCCCTGCGCCGAGGCCCACAGCTAAGTCCGGGGGGGGGGGGGGTAAGAGGCATCAGGAGAGGAGCAAGGGTGGACCAGCAGTGGCCCGTAGTTCTTTTGTGGAGTCACGAGGATCACTTCAAAATATATTAAAATGTTCAAAGCAATTGCTCGCCATTCCACAGACAGATGTTATATCATTTGAGCTCTACTGAAACACAACAGGAAGTTTTCTGCTTTGATGTTACACGTTGAGAACTTGCGCACTCGAGCTGGTGATTTTCCACCATTAGTTTTAATGGATAGAAGCTTATTGCTGATGTGTGCAATTTGCCAATATGCTGTGAGTTCCAAAGCAGAAAATCGGCCCTTTGATTCCAGTTGTGATTGACACTATTAAAGAGGCTTTACATAGAAATATAGGCCTAGAAATTCGGTGGGCTACGTCACCAGTTAGCGCCCAAAGAGGCCACTTAGTGGGTTTAGCGCCACTGGCCACGCCTCCCGTGAAATTTAGCGGGGCGCTAATGGCGGTGCTAGCCGTTAGCACTGCGCCGCCACCGATGACGTCATCGGTGTGCGCAGCGCCCCGCTACCACCCCGATCGCGAAATTTGGTAGCGCCACCTGCTATAACGCCGGTCGCAATTTGCGACCGGTTCAGGGGGGCCTACCTGCAGCGGTAGAGGCGCTGAGGTGCGGGGCGACCATTTTTTTGCTGGCCGCCTGCCAGCACCTCTTCGCGCAGCCATCCCCGGCCTCCTGAGACCGCCCCCCCACCCCGCGTTGTGCTGGCTGTCTCCCAAGAGCCCGGCACTTCTCCTCGGTGCCGGGATCTTTTGCCAGCACTCGCGATCTTAGAATCTTAGATCGCGCTGCAGCAGGCCCCTCCCCTTTAAGAAGGGGAGGAAGGCCTGCAGTACCGCAGCGCGCCGTGCCGCAGCGTGTGGCGCTGCGACACGTTGCGCTGCGAACTTCAGTTGCAGCGCCCCAAGATCGATGCGGGCGCCTCGAGTAGCGCCGCACTTCCGTTTGGGGCGCTCAAACTGAATATCCGGCTGGCGCTCGCAACTCCTTCCGGGGCGGTATTTCCGGCGCCCGAATTTCTAAGCCATAGAAACATAGAAGATAGGAGCAGGAGTAGGCCATTCGGCCCCTCGAGCCTGCTCCGCCATTTAATGATATCATGGCTGATCATCCAAATTCAGTACCCTGTCCCTGCTTTCTCCCCATATCCCTTGATCCCTTTAGCCTTAAGAAATATATCCAACTCCTTCTTGAATATATTTAATGAATTGGCCTCAACTGCCCTGTGTGGCAGACAATTCCACAGGTTCACCACTCTCTGGCTGAAGAAATTCCTCCTCATCTCAGTCCTAAATGGCTTACCCCTTATCCTTAGACTGTGACCCCTGGTTCTCGACTCCCCCGCCATCAGGAACATCCTTCCTACATCTAGTCTGTCTAGTCCTGTTAGAATTTTATAAGTTTCAATGAGATCCCCTCTCATTCTTCTAAACTCTAGCGAATATAAGCCTAATCGACCCAATCTCTCCTCATATGTCATTCCTGCCATCCCAGGTATCAGTCTGGTGAATCTTCGCTGCACTCTCTCCATGGCAAGAACATCCTTCCTCAGATAAGGCGACCAAAACTGCACACAATACTTACGGTGTGGTCTCACCAAGGCCCTGTACAACTGCAGCAAGACATCCTTGCTCCTGTACTCAAATCCTCTTGCTATGAAGGCCAACATATCATTTGCCTTCTTAACCGCTTGCTGCACCTGCATGCTTACCTTCAGCGACTGGTGCACAAGGACACCCCGGTCTCGTTGCACTTCCCCTTTTCCCAATCTATTGTCATTTAGATAATAATCTGTCTTCCTGTTTTTGTCACCGAAGTGGATAACCTCGCATTTATCCACATTATATTGCATTTGCCATGCACCTGCCCAATCACCCAAGCTGTCCAAATCGTACTGGAGTTTCTCTGCATCCTCCTCACAGCACACACGCCCACCCAGCTTTGTGTCATCTGCAAACTTGGAGATATTACATCTAGTTCCCCTCGTCTAGATCATTTATATAGATTGTGAATAGCTGGGGTCCTAGCACCAATCCCTGCGGTACCCCACTAGTCACTGCCTGCCACTCGGAAATAGACCCGTTTATTCCAACTCTTTCCTTCCTGTCTGCCATCCAGTTCTCTATCCAAGACAGTACCTTACCCCCAATCCCATTTACCTTCCTGAAGGATTGAAATAAAGAAAAAGTTGTATTTCTATTGCACTTTTCATGATCTCTGGACATCCCAAAGCACTTTACAGTCAATTAAGTACTTTTGAAGTGTAGTCACTGTTGTAATATAGGAAACATGGCAGCCAATTTGCTCACAGCAAGCTCCCACAAACAGCAATGTGATAATGACCAGATCATTTGTTTCACTAATGGTGATTGAGGGATAAATATTGGCCAAGACACTGGGGAGAACTCCTTCTTCTAAATACCGCCATGGGATCTTTTATGTCCACCTGAGAGAGCAGACAGGGCCTTGGTTTAACGTTTCATCCAAACAGTGCAGCACTCCCTCAGTACTGAAGTGGGAGTGTCAGCCTAGATTTTTGTGCTCAAATCCCTGGAGCGGGGCTTTTACACACTTTTTAACTTTCTGACTCAAAGGTGAGATTGCTACCACTGAGCCACAGCTGAAAGGTAGAGATTATATGCTTCCCCAAAAAGAAAGTGGCAAAGAAGTGTTGGGCTAGTTGTTTCCAGGCTACTGTCATGGATCTTTCAGCCACTTCTTCAGGGTTTGCATTGGTGGTGCCTGGGAGCAGAGCATCCACCTGTGCCACCTGATGTAGGATAAGGGGAAAAACACCATTATAGTCAGCAAACACTAGTCTGGCAGGACTATCATGAGTTGGCAATATGGTAAATTAACTATGGCTTCAACCATTTTTATATTTGCTTTGGAAATGATCTTAGTAATGAAATTGGTGAATCTCATACATTTCTGTGGAGTTACTTCTTCCCTTGGGACCTTTATTAGGCCCTGAATGGAACTCATGCCAGCATTCGGCTCGCAACAGTCCCGTTAGACCGAACAAAGGCATATAGCTAGACTGGCCTAGGAATTTTCCAGACATGCCGGGGAAGGGGGCGGATTATTCGTCCACTCCTCCCAAAGACTGGAATTTGGGATGTAAATGGAACAAGCCAGAAACCCGGAAACCTCTCCATCGCCCAGAATTTTGAGGCCTAAGAATATAAGCCCTTCGGGTCTGTCCCCTTACCAGCAAACGTTTCAGTGCAAAGGTTCACTCCTGCCAACTGTTTGGACGTTCCAAAGTCTGAGATCTTCACCACGCCACTGTACGTGTTTACAAGAACGTTGTCTCCCTGAAATTAAAAAGATCTTCACAATGACAAAAATAATCTGAAGAAAATAAGGGAGGACCTGGTAGCCAGTTTACGAGCCAAAGGGGAATTAGATACTCTTTTATTGCAGTCCTGTGCAAAAGAAATGATCAATGATATTTAAGTATCAGATATTAAGATCATAGCAACATAGGAAAAGGAGTAGGCCATTCAGCCCTTCAAGCCTGCTCCACCATTCAGTCACGTGATGGCTGACCTGTACCTCAACTTCATTTGCCCACCTTAGCTCCATATCACCTTGATCCCTTACCTAACAAAAAACTATTTGACCCGAGTCTTGAAAGCTCCAATTGTCCCCCAGCATCCACTGCCTTTGGGGCAGAGAATTCCAGAATTCTACTACGAGATCAATTGCTAAGCAACCATCTTAAGCCAATCAACTCTATGCACCTTCCATATAAAAATGGTACGTACGGCAGAAATAAATTTCTTTTAAATCTTTTATGGAAATTAAATAAAATATATACAGAGTAAGACTTTATACAGGATCTCATTTCTTACTTAAAACAGTTGGATTATCTAAGACTGTTGTGTTGGTGATGTTATAATGAGAACAATACTGTTTATCTGTTTATATTCTGGTGCCTTCAAAATAGCTTAGCTTGGGGCATGTGCATCTCTGAAGGACATTTCAAGCATGCTAGAATGTAATATCCCCGATGACCCATCTTTTGCCCAGTCAGTTCTATCTTTGACTTAATTATTATCTCGTCAGTCCCATTTGAACTCAGAGTGACACTTTCTCATGCCATCTCAAATCAAGTCACCTTGATATCTCTGTGCACAATCTGGTTCTCATGAAGGTATCGTAGGCCCTCCAGTATCTGTCTGGTGTAAAACACAATGGTAGACACGTTATCTTTCAATGGACCCCACTTTGATCTGAGGAGTGCAGAAAGGCTTCCTGTAAAGAATAAAGATTACGAACAAAGGTTAATTTCTGTATTTCATTGCAGCTCACCAACTGAAATCCACATCCAAGGCCGTATGCTGAATGGTGCGATTTATTTTTCCAGAAAATCACCAGAAGCAGGAAAAATCTTTTCAGGATGTGTCCTGATAGGCCCAGGTTACGCGGCTTTGGAATCAGTACTCAAGGTCAAGCAAATCAATGCTCTTAGCCTTTCATTATATCCTCATCCTTAATATCCCTTGGCACCATATCCTGTGAGTGCTGAATGGATAAAATGGAATACACTAATATCTCCCATTGTGGACCTGCTCTGAAATTCACAGGCAACTTTAGGAATGGAAAATGTATTGATTATAATCGCTCAACCTTTGGCGGCCATGCCTTCTGTTGCCTGGGTCCCAAGCTCTGGAATTCCCTGCCTCAACCTCTCCGTCTCGCTACCTCTCTTTCCTCCTTTAAGACGCTCCTCAGAACCTGCCTCTTTGACCAAGCTTTTGGTCACCTGCCCTAATTCCTCCTTATATGGCTCGGTGTCAGATTTTTTTTTCTTATAATACTCCTGTGAAGCACCTTGGGACGTTTTACTACGTTAAAGGCGCTGTATAAATGCACGTTGTTGTTGTTGTTGTTGTAGCTACCTCTGAATTATTCTATTGTTCTGATGAAAGGTCATCGACCTGAAACGTTGGGCTGGATTTAGCCGAGGGTCAGCGGGCGCGATCGATGGTGGGTCGGGTGGGAAAGTGTTTTTTCTCCCCAGCGGTTCGGGACCCCGCTGTGAACCCGCCGCCACACGCCTTTACCCATGTCAGCGCTGAGCAGACCCGACACACAGCGGCGGGGAGGCAATTAAAATCATTACTGACTTGTTTACAGCCACTTAACAATGGTTATTTTCCCAGCTTTTTGAATTTGACAGGTCGTCCACCAGTTTCCCGCCGTGCCTAGACCTCGGGCTAGATTTTCGGGGAGCCGTCAGGCGGGGTTTCAGGCATGTGGGGGAGGAAAATCCCGACTTTGGGGGTCCCGACACCATCCCGCCCAAAACCCCGCCCCACATAAGTTTCAGGGGCGGCGGGTACCCGCCCCACTCTGGGACCCGCCGAAACCAGACGGGAAGGGATTAGTGCCAATTAACTGCCTGTTAACAGGTAGTTAACAGGCAGTTTTTAGCCTAATCCCCATTTTGAGGGGTTTCGTGTGGGTTTCCCGACGTCTCCAAACCACGCCAGGTTAGCGAGGCGGGCCGTCGGATTGAATGAGTTGGAGGGGTCGCGATGTCGGCGCTCAGGTGAGTGATGGGTGCATGAGTGCAAAGGTAAGTGTGTTTGGTGTGTCTAAAGTGTGTAAAGAACTTTTACTTACCTGTACTTACCTTAACAGCCTTTCTTCCTGTAGCTGTCGGGAGCGCATCACTCAGCCGGAACTGAAAGCTGAACGGCTGCGATCTGTCAAAAGTGACAGCCTTCAGCTTTAATGCTGCTGAGATTTCTAAATGAGTCTGCGCAGAAGGACTCATCTTAGAAATCAGACTGTCAGTGTTTGACAGCTTCAAACAGCTGTGAAACACTGATATTTCATCTGTCAAGAAATCTTGACAGATGAAATTGCAGTCTGTGACGTCACCTGTTGTCGGGTGGCCCTTAATTGGCCTGCTGAGCCTGCTGGGCGGGCTTAACAAGGTCAATCAAGGGAAAATCGCGCGGATTGGCCGGATGTCGAAGTAGGCGGGTCAAAAACCCGAAAAGGGAAGTCCCGCCTTCTTCCCGACAGGTTCCACAAAATCGACCCCCTCCTCTGTGAAGCTGAGGCGGGAGGTCAGTGGCCATTGAATCAGCTGATGAGTTGACAGCTTCAAATGTCAAGTCAAAGCTCCCAGCTGATTGAGAAATGTTCCCTTAACCACGAGCTTCTCTATACTGCATTTCCACTACGGATTCAGAATGCTCCAAGTCTTTACACAAGTCTCCATCCAGTCTGACCTTATTACCTCTCCCACCATTGAGAGATCGCTTCTGTCATCTCTATTTCACCTGCTATCTATTCCATCAGCATGGGCGCCCTTGAAACTCTCTCACCTTGGTCCTCAGAATCCCACCATGATCAGCCCCAACACCAGCAACACCAGGCACACCAGCAGCACCAACAACAACAACAACCTTCTCCGCAATCAACTGATGCTGCATAGGACACAGGGCATCAGCACTTGACCACACTGCTGCCCGGGAGGCCAGGGACCATGACCAGATTTACTTAACTTGACACTGTACACCCTGGCTGCCACATGATGTACCAGATTGGCACCACCCCATACCAACAACATAAAGCATCTCTACAATGCCCAAGCCATTCCTTTCACACTCGTCACCATTGCGAGGGGTACCGTTATGTCTCACCATTCACTGCAACTCACTAGGTACCTTCCAAAGGTGCACACAAATCTGTCCATGAATGCAATGTGTTGAAAATAAAGATTTCAATGTTTGACACCACATTAACTGAAACTTTAAATGAACATTGGGTAAAACACCCATGTGCCTACCCTCGTGTGTTGTTAGTTGGTATGATTACACTAGGATGAGGGTGAGTGTGTAGTGTGGCTAGTGAGATGAGGATGTGATAATATAGATAGAGAGGGATGGGTGGAGGTGCAAGGTAAGTTGGTGTGAGTGCAGGATGTGCAGGAGTAGGATAGGGAAGGCAGAGTGATGGGGATGTGATGAGAGGCACAGCAGGAAGAGGTTGAGTACTAACGTTTTATGATCTACTGAGATCATTGAAATGTTTGTGGCACTGCACCCAGGTTCTCCTGACAACTCTTCACCGCTGGAACAGGCAGCTGGTAGGCCGCCCAAAGGTCAAAATCTACTCACAAGACTTTCCACATAACACAGGAAATACTGTAGAAGAAATTGAATAGTTCGAAGCAACATGTAACAAGTCTAACTTTTGTTATACTCTGCGCGAAATCCCAATTTAAATAAAGACTAACATTTCTGATTAGAAATGACCCATGATTTGTTACACAAATGCATAAAATATACAGTCCTTTCCTTAGAGTACACAATTAAAAGTACTATAAAATTTACATTTGGAACTATAGTTACTTGTTACAAACAGCTTCCAGAACATGGCCAGAGTTTGTGTCCAGTTTTGATTAAGATCTCTTCCAATTATCATAGGAACGCAAGCATAAAAACAGGGACATTTATTTGGACCATTCCTTCCAACTGGCTGTGAATTCCATCTACCAAGGGAACTAATTAACCATAGATGTATCTTCTAAGAGGAGAAAACTCAAACTTCTCCTGTACACCTAAAGATAACCAACCTTGACCCTGATAAGTGAACCCTGACCGGGTGACATTCTGATAATCTCAACTGGACTTGGGCCACAGTATTCAATATAGTAGCAAAAGTAAAATACTGCGGATGGTGGAAATCTAAAAAAAAACAGAAAATGCTGGAAATGCTCAGCAGGCCAGGCAGCATCTGTGGAGGGAGAAACAGAGTTAACGTTTCAGGTCGATGACCTTTCATCAGGTTTTCTGTATTCAATACAGCGTTTGAGTATCTGTGCCCGGAACAACAATTTGCATTTACATAGTGCCTTTAACGTAGTAAAAGATCCCAAGGCTTTTCACAGGAGTGTTATCAAACAAAAAAGCTGACACCAAGCCACATGAGGAGATTTTAGGGCAGGTGACCAAAAGCTTAGTCAAAGATGTAGGTTTTCAGGAGCGTCTTAAAGGAGCACAGAGAGGTAGAGAGGCGGAGAGGTTATGGGAGGGAATTCCAGAGCTTAGGGCCTAGAAAGCTGAAGGCACATTCCGATATCCCTATAAACCTCAATCATTTTCATATATATTCATCTAACTCAATTTTAAAGGAGATAGTCGAGACTGTGTTAACTACCTTTGATGACTAATTATCATTAGGGCGAGTAAAGTGTTGCAGGAAATGATTTGTTACTGCTCACATCTGCTCAGAAACAGGCAAGTTCACCTCCTCCAAGATTTTTTAAGCAAAACTGCAGTATATGGGAAGCAAATCGCATTACACACAGCCAACGTAGAGATTCACGGGATGTTGCAGCATGCTATATTAATTACCTTAATGGTCATCCAATGCCAAAAAATCCCATATTTGCAACTACTTGGTCACCTGCCCTTTTAAGTTCATCTCTGGAAGGGGCTGCTTTGAAGTGTATATTGGTCTTTTCACTCTAGGGATCCGTGTTTTCTTAATCTCTTGGCAGATTTTAAGAAGTAGAACCAGGCCTCTAACTGTTATATTTGCACCTCACTGTGGGAGACTGGACTGAGAATGGCCAGCAGAAACTAAGCATCATCTCCACCTTCTCGCCACATTTAAGCGTTCTCAAGTACCATCCTTGGTATTTTATTGCCTCACAAGAAACTGCTCATTTTGAAAACATTAATAATTAAGGAGCTTAGAATTATATTAAAAATTCTATTAATTCTCAAGGAGATTATCATTTTAGTTGTGTCCACAAAGGTCCTGAGGGCTATTGGGATGTTCTGCCTTCTGTCCAGATCTTTGTTATATTTCTTCATTAATAACTTCTTCAATTATTTAATATGGGTCAGATCATTGGGGATCTGAATCCTTCTGTATTAATTCTCATTAGGTAACCATATGTACAAAAAGTTAATAATCAGATCATGTATAAGTAGCTTACTTACTGTGGTAACTTCTGATCTTCCCAATTAATTTTTAAATTATTCATTCTTCAGATATTTGGCAGAAGCTGGTGTCGGGAGCAGTGAGACCGGAGACCCAGTGAGCATTTAAACTCACTTTCGCGGGCTTTCTTTGCAGAGGCTGGTGTCGGGAGCAGTGAGACCGGAGACCCAGTGAGTATTTAAACTCACTTTCGCGGGCTTTCTTACCAATCTCAGACTGGCGGCAGCGTTCCAGAGCCACGTCACGATTCAAAACGTGACGCAGGCAGTAGCAAGCAGCTGATTGGGTGAGTACGGCCAGGGAGTGTTTATACCACTCTATAGTTTGACAGTTAAGGTTCATAGTTTATAAAGTTTAGAAGGTCTTAATTTTTTTGTGGTTATAGTTTCTAGTGTTAGTAACCAAGGGCCCTTGAGTATATCATTTAATTGTAGTGTAATAGGTGGTATTGATTTGATTTAAGTTAATTTTAATTAATTGAAGGGTATGTCATGGCAGGACAGCTCAGTGCCGTGGTATGCTCCTCCTGCACTATGTGGGAAATCAGGGACACTTCCTGTGTCCCTGAAGACCATGTGTGCGGGAAGTATATCCAGCTGCAGCTACTGGCAGACCGCATTGCGGCGCTGGAGCTGCGAATGGATACATACTGGAGCATTCGCGATGCTGAGGACGTCGTGGATATCACGTTTAATGAGTTGGTCACACCGCAGGTAAAGGCTGCACAGGCAGGAAGGGAATGGGTGACCGCCAGGCAGAATAGTAGGCGCAGGCAGGTAGTGCAGGGGTCCCCTGTGGCCATCCCCCTCTCAAACAGATATACCGCTTTGGATATTGTTGGGTGTGATGGCTTATCGGGGGAAGACAGCAGCAGCCAACTTCCTGGCTGCACAGGACAGGAGGAGAAAGAATGGGAGAGCTATAGTAATAGGGGATTCTATTGTAAGGGGGATAGATAGGCGTTTCTGCGGCTGCAAACGAGGCTCCAGGATGGTATGTTGCCTCCCTGGTGCAAGGGTCAAGGAAGTCTCGGAGCGGCTGCAGAGCATTCTGGAGGGGAAGGGTGAGCAGCCAGTTGTCGTGGTGCATATAGGTACCAATGATATAGGTAAAAAATGGGATGAGGTCCTAAAAGCTGAATATAGGGAGTTAGGAGGTAAATTAAAAAATAGGACCTCAAAGGTAGTAATCTCAGGATTGCTACCAGTGCCACGTGTTAGTCAGAGTAGAAATAGAAGGATATTTCAGATGAATATGTGGCTAGAGGAATGGTGCAAGGGGGAGGGATTCAAATTCCTGGGACACTGGAACCGGTTCTGGGGGAGGTGGGACCAGTACAAACTGGACGATTTGCACCTGGGCAGGACCGGGACCGATGTCCTAGGGGGAGTGTTTGCTAGTGCTGTTGGGGAGGGTTTAAACTAAAATGGCAGGGGGTTGGGAACTTGTGCAGGGAGACAGAGGAATGGGAAACAAGGATAGAAGCAAAAGACAGGAAGGAGAAAAGCAAAAGTGGCAGGCAGAGAAGTCAAGGGTTTAAATCAAACATGGCCACAGTAAATAATAGTTCTAAAAAGTCTAAGGGGGAAAAATGCGGTATCGCCCCATTTGGGGCGCATTTATCGGCTGGGCGTAAAGTTTAACGCCCGGCGCAAATTATCACCGCCTACTGCTAAATTGGTCTGTTTCGCCCCTGGAGCTGATTGCAGCGCTAAATCAGGCGCTGCACGACTCTCTTAAGGCGCTAAGCTGGAGGAGTGAGGCGCTAACTCAGAGGGCGGGCGCAGCGTAGGTGCTGTCAGTTAGCGATTACACACAGACACACTGGCGCCGGTCAGCTCTTAAAGGGGAGGGTCGATCTGGATTTGCAGCCGCACCCTGCGCATCGGAGCCCTGAATCTCGGCCTGGACAGACCTGTTGCCAAATCCTGCAGCCAAGGACCATGGAGAGGGCCAGGGAGCGAGCGCAGTGTTTCAGCAAGGGGGCCTTGGAGGCTCTGGTTGGCGAGGTGGAGCGCAGGCGATCTCTCCTGTACCCGGAGAGTGGCAAGAGGCCTCTGCCCAGCGAGTACTGAAAAGCTTAGAGGGAGGTGGCTCACAGAGTGACTTCCAGCAGCATGGTGCCTAGGACCCCTGTGCAATGCAGGAAGAAGTTCAACGACCTCACTCGGGTCGTCAGGGTGAGTGCCTTTTTCAGAAACCTCTTCATCCCTCCATCTGGACCTCACTTTATGGCCAAAGGGTCTTGAAAGCCCCAATGCCCAGCACTCCTCCAACACCTATGGCCCTTTCAGGAAACTCACACGCACATTCAGCACTTTGCATACAGTAAGGGTTATTCGACCATGGGAGGCATTTCAGCCACGAGCATAGCTGCACACAGTAAGGGCTATTCGACCATGGGAGGCATTTCAGCCAAGATCATGGCTGCACACAGTAAGGGCTATTCGACCATGGGAGGCATTTCAGCCAAGAGCATGGCTGCACACAGTAAGGGCTATTCGACCATGGGAGGAATTTCAGCCAAGATCATGGCTGCACACAGTAAGGGCTATTCGACCATGGGAGGCATTTCAGCCAAGATCATGGCTGCACACAGTAAGGGCTATTCGACCATGGGAGGCATTTCAGCCAAGATCATGGCTGCACACAGTAAGGGCTATTCGACCATGGGAGGCATTTCAGACAAGATCATGGCTGCATCTTTACTCAGACCCCATCCTTTTCTTGCAGGGCAAGCTGGTGCATAATAGGAGACAGCAGCAACGGACCGGGGCAGGCCGGCCTCACCTTCAAGCCCTGACCGATCGGGAGTAGCGAATCCACCGGACTGAGGCAAGCCGGATGCTTGGCCCCATCGCCACTGGAGACGCTGACCCCGTTCTGGCCAGCAATGGTAAGGTCATCACCTTTTTGACCTCTCTCCTTCCACTTGTTCCTCACAACAGCATCCTTTGACCCTTTCGATCCAAATCAGTGCATCGCTGCACTCATGCCTCCCTTGCAGCCACCCTGTCCTCACACTAAAGCCACTCTTGTACCTCCCTGCTTTCAGATGCTGATTCACCAGGTGAGGAGGCGGGCCCTCAAGCTGCCACTGGGAGTGAATCTGAAGGCGAGGAGGAAGAGGAAGCCGGACCATCAGCGCAACCCTCTGCCGAGGCAGCCCATGGCCATACTGGGGACACGCCTTCCCTGGAGGGGAGCGGGGGGGAATGGTCTGATGAGGGTGAAGCTCCAGGACCCAGCGGCCTGCAGCAATGCGAGGGGGGTAGGGAAGCTCGGGGGCCTTCTCCCCGGAGGGAGAGTCTGGCCTCCAGTCCTGCTACAGTGAGCGCAGATGAGGTGCGGCTCCTCGCTGAAATGAGTGCCCAGGGGGAGCAAAGGCACACTGAGCTCATGGCTGCAATGGCAAGGATGCCCAAATCCATTGAGTCACTGGCAAGGAGTGTCCAGGACTTCGGTGCAGCACAGGCGTCTGCCACGCAAATGCTAAGTGCTGCAATGCAGTCAGTGGTTGGTCTCATGCAGACGCAGATTGAGGCCACGCGAGCACTAACTGATGCCACCCTCGCTGGACCGGACAGGTTTCCCCGGGCCCTCCCCGTGCCGCAGCAGGCCAGCAATCTGTGCTCCCGCAGATTGCTCTGCATGCTGAAGTGCTGCCCCGTGGGAGTGCCAGTGTGTCGGTCAAGCGGGGAGTTGCTGTCCTCTCTCAGGATGACAGCATTCCTGCTGCCAGCACTGTCACTTCTCCACTGCAGTTGCCACCACCTGTAGGACAGACTGCTGCCGCCCATGCAGAGTTGGAGCAGTCAGCAGCCGGGCCCTCCAGGCCCAGAGCTGGTCCAGGCCGTCCCTCAAGGGCATCTGCAGTCTCAGTTTCTGACACTCAGCAGCCTTCCCCCAGCCTTGCTGCAGCCACTGGGGTCCCAGTGCGGCGGAGCTGCAGGGTGGGAAGGGGGCAATTTCGAAAGGGAAGCAGATCACCCTCGAAGGGCAAAAAGTAGAAGGTGTGGCAAAATGTTTTGCATTGTTTTATTGAAGGCCGAGGATCGTGGTCATATTTTTGTTACTCTTTTGGACATTGTCTCCAGGTTGTGAGAGACAGTTATGTGATTAACTGCTTTCTTGTGTGTTTCTTTCTATTACTTTGTCATGCGGGAAGGATACACAGTTTGGTAAATAAAGAAGTGTCTTTATTCAAAATGTGCATGTTTGCTCTTTGCCCTCATTGTTGCCTTGACCGGCTTAGGGGTTGCGGGATGGTTTCATTCAGGTTGTTTGAATGGCAGAAGCCATTCCCTCAGAGGGGACCTAGAAGCGACTTGCTATAAGCCTTTGACGGACGGCCCTTGCACTTTGTGCCTCCCTCCCATCTTGGTGCTGCTGCTCCTCCTCCTCCTCCTCCTCCTCCGCTGGTGCTCCAAGGCCCGGTGGCATTGGCTGGGTCCTGAGGATTGCCAGGTTATGCAGCATGCAGCACACAACAACGAAGTGGGAGACTCGCTCAGGCGAGTACTGCAGGACTCCTCCAGAGTGGTCCAGACAGCGGAACCGTTGCTTGAGCATGCCGATTGTGTGCTCAACGATGTTCCTGGTAGCTTGATGGCTCTCGTTGTATCGTTCTTCTGCAGGGGTACTGGGTGAACGGAGCGGGAACATCAGCCAGGTGCACAGAGGATAGCCCTTGTCCCCGAGAAGCCAGCCTCCTGGGTGAAGCGGGGCCTCGAAAAGGTCTGCCACAGAAGTCTGGCGCAGGATGAAGGCATCGTGGCTGCTGCCAGGAAAGTGGGCATTGACAGCGAGTATCAGCTGTCTGTGGTCACAGACCAACTGGACGTTCAAGGAACGGAAGCCCTTTCGGTTGCGGAAATCCTCGGCATTCTCTTGCGGCGCCCGCAAAGCCACATGAGGGCAGTCAATGGCACCCTGCACCATGGGGAAGCCCGCTATTCTAGCAAAGCCCGTTGCGCGCTCTTGCTGCTTGTCCGGGGTCATGGGGTAAGAGATGTACTCTCACCTCCTTTTAAAGAGGGCATTTGTGACTTGACGGATGCAGCAATGCACCGCCAACTGGGAGATATTGGCAATGTCCCCAGTAGCAGATTGAAAGGAGCCAGTGGCATAAAAGTTGAGAGCCACTGTTATCTTCACTGCCACCGACAGAGACGTCCTGCTCCTCAGTTGAGGCTGCAGATCTGGCTGAAGCAGGTGGTGTAATGATATCAGCAAATAGTGATGGTATTTGCCTGTTTGATTATTTATGCCTGACCAGCAGAGGGCATGTGAGAGACAAGCAGTTTAGTTTTAGTTTAGTTTTAGATGGATCTCTAAGATGGTGTCTCCTGTAATGCTGTTAACTGAGCTGAACATACTTTAGATTAAAAGACATTCTCTTTCATGAATGCGTCGTCATTGAACCCACATACAAATCAATAAATGGTGTCAGAAGTGATTGAAAGAGATGAAGAGGAAAAATCTGAAGTTAAATCAGCTCTCCACATATTAGCAAGCCAAAAGAGAACATCGTTACTTACCTTTGGAGAATAGCTAACGAAGTGAAAAATGGAAGGATTACACCCACCGGCGAAGCTTCAGTTGACAGGTAATGTGGCTGAAAATTGGAGGAGGTTCAAACAACGTTTGGAGTTGTATTTAGCGGCAATTGGAGCTGACGAGAAAAGTGATAAAATGAAAGCGTCAGTGTTCTTACATGTCATGGGCGATGAAGCGCTGGAGGTGTATAATAACTTCACATTCGCTGCTGATGGAGACAAAATGAAGTTGGATAAAATAATGGAACAGTTTGAGGCCTACTGCATACCTAAACATAACGTGACGTTTGAGAGGCACAGATTTTTCACATGTGTACAGAAAACGGGAGAGACTATTGATCAGTATGTGACTGAACTGAGAAAGAGAAGCAAAACGTGTGAATTTGGGGGACTGACAGACTCGCTGATAAAAGACAGACTGGTGTGTGGTATTCCAGATAATGGTCTAAGGGAAAGACTGCTAAGAGAGCAAAATCTAGACCTGGGAAAAGCCATAGCACTGTATAGGGCTACAGAGACTGTGAAGTCGCAGGCAAAGGAGCTGTTCAGTGACAGTAGCTGCAACGTGGATGCAGTGAGAAAGAACAGATACAAACCGTTTAACAAAAAGAGCGCCAATGTGAAAAAAGAGGCGTGGCCAGCGAACAAAAATGAAAGGGGCAATCGAAAGTCATGTAGTCGATGCGGTACACAGCATCCACCAAAAAAGTGTCCAGCATATGGTAAAACATGCAATAGTTGCAACAAAAACAGCCATTATGCCCATTGCTGTAAGAACCAAGCGCAACAAAGCAAGGTCCATACAGTAGATGAAAGCGAGATAGAGGAGTTCTATGTGGATGTCGTGTCTGAAAACAAAAAAGAAAAAAGAGACTGGATGTTGACACTAAAAGTGAATGACATACACATTCCATTTAAATTGGATACTGGAGCACAAGTTAATGTGATATCAGAGACTGATTTTAAGAAAATTAGACCCAGACCAAAGATACATGGAATCAAAGTGAAAGTGACAGGATACTCAGGTACTAATATACCAGTGAAAGGAAGATGCATTGTCAAAGTGACACACAAGGACAGAGAGCACACGCTAGCATTAATCGTGGTGCCAAAGGATGTGCAAGCCATACTAGGTTTAATAGCCTGTGAGAGACTGAACCTGGTAAAGAGAGTCCTCGTTGTGGAAAGCGAAGGAGAGACAGTCTATGATGAACTCATGAAAGAGTACAATGACCTATTTCAGGGTCTAGGCTGCCTTCCAGGAGAACACACGATCAGAGTAGATAAAAGTATGCCAACGGTCATACATCCATGCAGAAAAGTTCCGTTTGCTCTTCAAAAGCAACTGAAGGCAGAGTTGGACAGGATGGAAAGCCTGAACGTGATTCAGAAGATAGATGAGCCAACTGAGTGGGTGAGTTCCCTCGTTGTTGTGGACAAAAAGAATGGAAAGCTCAGAATTTGCCTGGATCCAAGAGATCTAAACAGAGCAATAAAGAGAGAGCACTTCAAGCTTCCTACACGTGAGGAAATCATGTCACAGTTTGCAAATGCAAAGTATTTCAGCAAGTTAGATGCATCATCAGGATTTTGGCAGATGAAACTGGACGAGGCAAGTTCAAGACTGTGCACGTTCAACAGTCCATTTGGCAGATACAGATTCCTAAGGTTACCATTTGGCATTGCCTCAGCTCCTGAAGTGTATCACAAAACTATCCATATGATCTATGAGCACCTGGAGGGAGTTGATACCTCAATGGATGACATCATAGTATGGGGAACCACGAGAACTGAGCATGACGAGAGACTGAAAAACGTGCTGGAAGCAACAAGGAAAACAAACCTGAAGCTGAATAGAGAGAAATGCCAGCTCGGGGTGACAGAACTGACATTCATGGGAGATATCCTTAGCAGTGAGGGCATCAGACCAGATTCCAGAAAGGTGTCCGCCATTGAGAATATACCAAAGCCACAATGCAAAAAGGACGTGCAGAGGTTTAATGGAATGATCAACTACATGGGTAAATTCATATCCAACCTCTCAGAAAAGATGGCGCCACTGAGAAGACCAACTGAAAAGAACATAGAATGGGAATGGAATCATGAGCATGAGAAGTCATGGAGCGATCTAAAGAAACTGCTCACAGAGGAACCAGTTCTGAGGTTTTATGACCCAGCGAGACCCATCAAGATATCATCAGATGCATCACAGAGTGGGCTCGGTGCCGTTCTTCTGCAAAAATATGACTACTGGCAACCTATTGCATATGCATCACGCTCAATGACAGACGCGGAGACGCGATATGCTCAAATAGAAAAGGAGCTGCTCAGCATCACATACGCCTGTGAAAGATTTCACCAGTTTGTGGCAGGACAAGCAATCAGTGTAGAGACTGACCATAAGCCCTTGATTGCATTGTTCCAAAAGCCACTAAATAGCTGTCCGCTTAGAATACAAAGAATGATGATCAGGCTGCAACGCTATACACTGAATGTTGCGTACACACCGGGTAAGCTGATGTATACAGCAGACATGTTGTCCAGAGCTGTTGACCCAAGTGAGCCCGCAAACACCAAAATGGATGAAAAAGTGAACACCTACGTGGACATGATCACAAGTGCACTGCCCATAGCAGATGCAAAAATGGAGCTCATAAAGACTGAGACAAACAAAGATGAAACACTGAGACGACTGAGGAAAAGCATCTTGGATGGATGGCCCAACATGAAGCAAGACTGCTCACCTGACATGGCAGAGTACTGGAACTGCAGGGCGGAACTATCAGTGGTCGAAGACATCATCTACAAAGGAAGTAAAATAGTTATCCCAAAGAGTCTGAGAAAAGAGATGCTAAAAAGGATCCATGGAGGACATCTGGGAATTGAAAAGTGTAAGAAAAGAGCACGAGAGGTGATGTACTGGCCATGAATCAACCAAGATGTGACAAATGAGGTGTCAAACTGCACAATATGCCTGAAATATCGAGCAAGCAATCCGGTAGAACCACTAAAGCCACACCCAGCGCCAGACAGACCGTACCAGAAGGTAGGCGCTGACCTATTCGTATGTCAAGGGAAGGACTATCTTGTAGTCACAGACTATTACTCCCTGTATCCAGAGGTGTGTAGACTGTACACCACCACTGCAGATGCTGTGATAACATGTATGAAAGCCATATTCTCCAGACATGGCGTGGCAAACGAGGTCTTCACAGACAACGGACCCCAGTTTTACAATGCAAGTTTCCGACACTTTGCCAAAGAGTGGGACTTTGTCCACACAACGTCAAGTCCTCACTTTCCACAGTCCAATGGACTAGTGGAAAAATCGGTCCAGACAGTGAAAAGACTGATGTACAAGGCAAAAGACAGTGGAACTGACTTCTACCAGAGCATGCTTGTATACTGCACAACGCCGCTCGAGTGTGGTATGTCACCAGCCCAACTCCTTATGGGACGTCTGCTAAGGTCAAACCTACCCATCCCGGAGAACCTCCTGAAAACAAAAGAGGGGGAGAAAGTGAGGAAGTTCAAAGAACAACAGAAAGAAAAGCAGAAGTACTACTATGACAGAGGAACACAAAACCTACCTGAACTCCACACTGGTGACCAAGTAAGGTTCAAAGACAAAACAAACATATGGACTCAGAAGGGAACTGTCCTGAGTGAAGTTCAACCAAGATCATACACCATTCAGACAGATGAGGGTGCTGTTCTGCGAAGAAATCGTCGGGATCTTCTCATGGGACCAGCCACAGCAAGTCAAAAGACTGATACTGTTGAACAACCTGATCACACAGCAGGTCAAAAGACTGATACTGTTGAACAACCTGATCACACAGCTGAGAAACCATCATCTGAGGCAACAACTCAGATTCAAGGACAATCAATCAGAAAATCCTCAAGACACGTGAAGCCTCCTGAGAGACTCATTGAGCAAGTTTAAGGACTCTTGTTATAGAAGGAAGTAATGTTATCTTATTCTTTCTTCAAGTTCTAGTGTATTTACATATTTCATGTGAACACACAAAACAAGGTTAAAAAACCTTGATCATGATAATGATAATGTAAGTTCATTAAGTGTTAGTTAAAATGCAGAGTAATACAAAGAAAACATGTTGTTAGATAAAAGTAAAATACTTTTGTTTTAAGAAAGGGAGATGTAATGATATCAGCAAATAGTGATGGTATTTGCCTGTTTGATTATTTATGCCTGACCAGCAGAGGGCATGTGAGAGACAAGCAGTTTAGTTTTAGTTTTGTTTTGGATGGATCTCTAAGATGGTGTCTCCTGTAATGCTGTTAACTGAGTTGAACATACTTTAGATTAAAAGACATTCTCTTTCATGAATGCCTCATCATTGAACCCACATACAAATCAATACAGGTGGCAGAGCTCAATGACCACCTCCTTGCTGAATCGCAGCCTTTGCAAACACTGCTCCTCAGACATATTGATGTATGAGAACTGTTGCCGAAAAACCCTGGGAGGGTAAGGTCTCGTGTGCCGACGCCTGTTGGCCCTCCTCCGTCTGGCCATGATTGCCACTCTCTCTCTGTGGCTCTGTGCCCTCTCAATGTGATGGAGAAGCACGACGTTCCCATCCATTGCAGCCCCCATAGTATGAGGGCAATCAAAGTTATGCCGGTGAAAAAGCAAAGCAACTACAAAGTTATGGGCAGAAGCCAGAACTACCTCAGACAGCGTTGACTGAATGCAGAAGTCATTCTTTCTCCCTTTGTCTCTCAGCAAATCTCTCTCTCTCTCTCAGAACGAGTGGTCCAAAAATGGCTACCACACAGAAGACAGGAAGAGCCCCCTTTAAATAGCGCCCCCCCAGCCCCACAGTGACTGGGAAGCGTTCCAGTCAACCTGTCATTGGTAGCGGCAGGCGGAAAGTAGGGGGGCGCCACTGAATTTCCGGTCCGGGGCACCCCTAGGGCGTTGCACTCTGGGATGACGTCAAGATCTGCATGAGCTGGAGAGCGGGTGGTATGGTTTAGCGCCGCCGCTAAATGTCCGCTCAATTTCGCGAGAGACGCAGGTATCACCGCGCCCGGGCGCTAGTTGGTTAGCGTCCCACTTATCGCCCTCTTAAGGCACTAACGGGTGGCGCTAACAACTGAATTTCTCCCCCTAAGTGTGTTAAAAAAACAACCCTGAAGGCTTTGTGTCTTAATTCGTAATAAGGTGGATGAATTAACTGCGCAAATAGATGTAAATGGATATGATACTTTGGGATTACGGAAACAGCTCCAGGGTGACCAAGGCTGGGAACTCAACATCCAGGGGTATTCAATATTCAGGAAAGACAGGCAAAAAGGAAAAGGAGGTGGGGTAGCATTGCTGGTTAAAGAGGAGATTAACACAATAGTAAGGAAGGATATTAGCTCTGATGATGTGGAATCTGTAGGGGTAGAGCTGAGAAATACCAAGGGGCAGAAAACGTTAGTGGGAGTTGTATACAGACCCCCAAACAGTAATGCTGAGGTTGGGGATGGCATTAAATGGGAAATCAGAGATGGGTGCAATAAGGGCACAGCAGTCATCATGGGTGACTTTAATCTACATATAGATTGGGCTAACCAAATTAGTAACAATACTGTGGAGGAGGAATTCCTAGAGTGTATACGGGATGGTTTCCTGGACCAATATGTTGAGGAACCAACTAGAGATCAGGCCATCTTAGACTGGGTATTATGTAATGAGAAAGGATTAATTGGCAATCTTGTTGAGCGAGGCCCCTTGGGGCGGAGCGATCATAATATGACAGAATTCTTCATTAAGATGGAGAGTGCAGTAGTTGACTCAGAGACTAGTGTCCTGAATTTAAATAAAGGAAACTACGATGGTGTGAGGCGCGAGTTGGGTAGGATGGATTGGGGAATGTTACTTAAAGGGTTGACGGTGGATAGGCAATGGCAAACATTTAAAGATCACATGGATGAACTACAGAATTTGTTCATCTCTGTTTGGCATAAAAATAAAACAAAAAAGGTGACTCAACCGTGGCTAACAAGGGAAATTAGGGATAGCATCAGATCCAAGGAGAGGACATATAAATTGGCCAGAAAAAGCAGCAAACCTGAGGATTGGGAGCAGTTTAGGATTCAGCAAAGGAGGACAAAGGGATTCATTAAGAGGGGGAAAATAGAGTATGAGAGTAAGCTTGCAGGGAACATAAAAACTGACTGTAAAAGCTTCTACAGATATGTGAAGAGAAAAAGATTGTTGAAGTCAAGCGTAGGTCCCTTGCAGTCAGAATCAGGGGAATTTATAATGGGGAACAAAGAAATGGCTGACCAATTAAAGACATACTTTGGTTCTGTCTTCACAAAGGAGGACACACATAACCTCCCAGAGATGTCGGGGAACATAGGGTCGAATGAGAGGGAAGAACTGAATGAAATCAGTATTTGTAGGGAAATGGTGTTAGGGAAATTGACGGGATTGAAGGCTGGTAAATCCCCAGGGCCTGATAATCTACATCCTAGGGTACTTAAGGAAGTGGCCCTTTAAATAGTAGATGCATTGCTGATCATCTTCCAAAATTCTATAGATTCTGGAACAGCTCCCATGGATTGGAGGGTAGCTAATGTTACCCCACTATTCAAAAAAGGTGGTACAGAGAAAACGGGGAATTATAGACCGGTAAGCCTGACATCGGTAGTGGGGAAAATGCTAGAGTCCATTATAAAAGATGTAATAGCAGAGCACTTGGAAAACAGTGACAGGATCGGACAAAGTCAACATGGATTTACAAAAGGTAAATCGTGCTTGACTAATCCACTGGAATTTTTTGAGGATGTAACTGGTAGAATAGATAAGGGAGAACCAGTGGATGTGGTGTATTTGGACTTTCAGAAGGCTTTCGATAAGGTCCCGCATAAGAGATTAGTATGTAAAGTTACAGCACATGGGATTGAGGGCAAGGTACTGACTTGGATAGAGAACTGGCTGGCAGACAGGAAGCAAAGAGTTGGAATAAACGGCTCTTTTTCCGAGTGGCAGGCAGTGACTAGTGGGGTACCACAGGGATCGGTGCTAGGACCCCAGCTATTCACAATATATATTAATGATCTAGATGAGGGAACTAGATGTAATATCTCCAAGTTTGCAGACGACACAAAGCTGGGTGGGCGTGTGTGCTGTGAGGAGGATGCTGAGAAACTCCAGTATGATTTGGACAGGTTGGGTGATTGGGCAGATGTATGACAGATGCAGTATAATGTGGATAAATGCGAGGTTATCCACTTTGGTGGCAAAAATAGGAAGGCAGATTATTATCTGAACGGCAATAGATTGGGAGAAGGGGAAGTGCAGCGAGGCCTGGGTGTCCTTGTGCACCAGTCACTGAAGGTAAGCATGCAGGTGAAACAGGTGGTTAAGAAGGCAAATGGTATGTTGGCCTTCGTAGCGAGAGGATTCGAGGAAAGGAACAAGGATGTCTTGCTGCAGTTGTACAGGGCCTTGGTGAGACCACACCTTGAGTATTGTGTGCAGTTTTGGTTGCCTTATCTGAGGAAGGATGTTCTTGCCATGGAGGGAGTGCAGCGAAGATTCACCAGACTGATACCTGGGATGGCAGGAATGATGTATGAGGAGAGATTGGGTCGATTGGGCTTATACTCGCTGGAGTTTAGAAGAATGAGAGGGGATCTCATTGAAACTTATAAAATTCTGACAGGACTAGACAGACTAGATGCAGAAAGGATGTTCCCGATGGCGGGGGAGTCCAGACCAGGGGTCACAGTCTAAAGATAAGGGGTAAGCCATTTAGGACAGAGATGAGGAGGAATTTCTTCACCCAGAGAGTGGTGAACCTGTGGAATTCTCTACCACAGAAGGCAGTTGAGGCCAATTCATTAAATATATTCAAGAAGGAGTTAGATATATTTCTTAAGGCTAAATGGATCAAGGGATATGGGGAGAAAGCAGGGACAGGGTACTGAGTTTGGATGATCAGCCATGATCTCATTGAATGGTGGAGCAGATTCGAGGGGCCGAATGGCCTACTCCTCCTCCTATCTTCTATGTTTCTATATGGGCATTGCTGGCAAGGCCAGCATTTATTGCCAATCTCTAGTTGCTTTAGAGAGGATTGTGGTGAGCATCCTTCTAGAACCGCTGCACTCCGCAAAATGAAAGTACTCCTACAGTGCTGTAAGTAGGGGATTCAAGGATTTTGAGCCAGCTTCTTTGAAAAATGCCATGGAATCTTTTACATCCACCTGAGAGGGCAGACAGGGGCCCCAGTTTAACATCACGTCTGAAAACAGCATTTTCTACAGTGCAGCACTCTCTTGATAATGCACTGAAGTGTTAGACTACATTACGTGGTCGAGTCTCTGGAGTGAGAAGAACCCACGACCTTCTGACTCAGATGCGAGAGTACTACCAACTGAGCCACAGCTGACACCAACTGACAAGCTTATCTACCTAGAAATTAACGGCACCTCCATTTTTATTTTATTTGTTTATGGGATGTGGGCGTCGCTGGCAAGGCCAGCATTTATTGCCCATCCCTAATTGTAGATGGTACACACTGCAGCCACGGTACGCTGGTGGTGGAGGGAGTAAATGTTTAAGGTGGTGGACGGGGTGCCAATCAAGCGGGCTGCTTTGTCCTGGATGGTGTTGAATTTCTTGAGTGCTGTTGGAGCTGCACTCATCCAGGCAAGTGGAGAGTATTCCATCGCACTCCTTACTTGTGCCTTGTCGATGGTGGAGAGGCTTTGGGCAGTCAGGATGTGAGACACTCGCCACAGAATACCCAGCCTCTGACCTGCTCTTGTTGCCACAGTATTTATGTGGCTGGTCCAGTTAAGTTTCTGGTCAATGGTGACCCCCAGGATGTTGATGGTGGGGGATTCAGCGATTGTAATACCGTTGAATGTCAAGGGGCGGTGGTTAGACTCTCGCTTGTTGGAAATTGTCATTGCCTGGCACTTCTGTGGCGTAAATATTACCTGCCACTTATCAGCCCAAGCCTGAACGTCGTCCAGGTCTTGTTGCATGCGGGCATGGACTGCTTCATTATCTGAGGAGTTGTGAATGGCGCTGAACATTGTGCAGTCATCAGCGAACATCCCCATTTCTGACCTTATGTTGAAGGGAAAGTCATTGATGAAGCAGCTGAAGATGGTTGGGCCTGGGACACTGCCCTGAGGAACTCCTGCAGCGATATCCTGGGGCTGTGATGATTGACCTTCAACCACCACAACTATCTTCCTTTGCCGAGAAACTCCAGGATGATTTGGACAGGTTGGGTGATTGGGCAGAAGCATGACAGATGCAATATAATGTGGATAAATGTGAGGTTATCCACTTTGGTGGCAAAAACAGGAAGGCAGATTATTATCTGAATGGCAATAGATTGGGAGAAGGGGAAGTGCAACGAGACCTGGGTGTCCTTGTGCAACAGTCGCTGAAGGTAAGCATGCAGGTGCAGCAGACGGTTAAGAAGGCAAATGGTATGTTGGTCTTCGTAGCGAGAGGGTTTGAGTACAAGAACAAGGATGTCTTGCTGCAGTTGTACAGGTCCTTGATGAGACCACATCTTGAGTATTGCGTGCAGTTCTGGTCGCCTTATCTGAGGAAGGATGTTCTTGCCATGGAAGGAGTTCAGCGAAGATTCACCAGGCTGATACCTGGGATGGCAGGAATGACGTATGAGGAGAGATTGGATTGGGCTTATACTCGCTGGAGTTTAGAAGAATGAGAGGGGATCTCATTGAAACTTATAAAATTCTGAACAGGACTGGACAGACTGGATGCAGGAAGGATGTTCCCGATGGTCGGGGAGTCCAGATAGGGGTCACAGTCTAAGGATAAGGGGTAAGCCATTTAGGACAGAAATGAGGAGGAATTTCTTCACCCAGAGAGTGGTGAACCTGTGGAATTCTCTACCACAGAAGGCAG
This sequence comes from Somniosus microcephalus, assembly GCF_052327205.1. NCBI lineage: Eukaryota > Metazoa > Chordata > Chondrichthyes > Squaliformes > Somniosidae > Somniosus > Somniosus microcephalus. Next base: position 17,587,879 of record NC_141000.1, on the reverse strand, counting down.
TAGAGGCCAGTTCATTAAATATATTCAAGAAGGAGTTGGATATATTTCTTAAGGCTAAAGGGATCAAGTGGTATGGGGAGAAAGCAGGGACCGGGTACTGAATTTGGATGATCAGCCATGATCGCATTGAATGGCGGAGCAGGCTCGAGGGGCTGAGTGGCCTACTCCTGCTCCTATCTTCTATGTTTCTATGTTTAAGCTAGGTATGACTCCAGCCAGTGGAGAGTTTCCCCCCCGATTCCCAGTGACTTCAATTTTACTCGGGCTCCTTGATGCCACACTCGGTCAAATGCTGCTTTGATGTCAAGGGCAGTTACTCTCACCTCACCTCTGGAATACAGTTCCTTTGTCCATGTTTGGACCAAGGCTGTAATGAGGTTGGGAGCCGAGTGGTGATGGCGGAACCAAAACTAGGCATCCGTGAGCAGGTTATTGGTGAGTAAGTGTCACTTGATTGCACTTTCGATGACACCTTCCATCACTTTGCTGATGATTGAGAGTAGACTGATGGGGAGGATTGGATTTGTCCTGCTTTTTGTGGACAGGACATACTTGGGCAGTTTTCCACATTGTCGGATAGATGCCTTTGTTATAGCTGCACTGGAACAGCTTGGCTAGAGGTGCGGCTAGTTCTGGAGCACAAGTCTTCAGCACGATAGCCGGGATGTTGTCGGGGCCCATAGCCTTTGCTGTATCCAATCTCTTTTGTATTTGAACTGCTGGTAAACCCAGTCCCATGCTCCCGCCCCGCCTCCCCGTAAATATCAGGCCTGTGCCTCTATTAATAAAGCCAAGGATCCCGTATACCTTTTTAACAGCCTTCTCAACTTGTCCTGCCACCTTCAAAGATTTGCGTACATACACCCCCAGGTCTCTCTGTTCCTGCACCCCCTTTAACATTGTACCATTGAGTTTACATTGCCACTTCTCATTCTTCCTATCAAAGTGAATCACTTCACACTTCTCTGCATTACGTTTCATGTGCCATCTGTCAGCCTATTTCACCAGTCTGTCGGAACTTTGAAATTATGCCCCGTATACCCAATTCCAGGTCATTAATATATATCAAAAAGAGCCTGGGGAACACCACTGTATACTTAACTGCAGTCTGAAAAACCGTTCATTACTCTGCTTCCTGTTCTTAGCCAATTTCGGATCCACGCAGCCATTGCCCCTTTAATCCCACGGGCCTCAATTTTGTTAGCATGTTTATTATGCGGTACTTTATCAAACGCCTTTTGAAAGTCCATATACACATCAACCGCACTACCCTCATCAACCCTCTTGGTTACTTCATCAAAGAACTCAATCAAATTAGTCAAACATGATTTGCCTTTAAGAATCCGTGCTGCCTTTCATTTATTAACCCATATCTTTCCACGTGCCAGTTCATTTTGTCCCGGATTATTGACTCTAAAATTCTTCCCCCCACCACCACCACCGTCAGGCTGACTGGCCTGTAGTTGCCGGGTTTATCCCTCTCCCCTTTTTTGAACAGGGGTGTAGCATTTGTAATCCTCCAGTCTTCTGGCACCACTCCCATATCTAAGGAGGATTGGCAGATTGTGGCCAGAGCCTCCATAACTTCCACCCTTACTTCCCTCAGCAATCTAAGGTGCAATCATCCCGATTGGGATGACTTTTCTACTTTGAGCGCTGCCAACCTTCAAAGTACCTCCTCTTTATCGATTTTTATCCGATCTAATTGGTCTTCCACCTCCTCCTTTACTATGACATTGGCTGCAGCCTCTTCTCTAGTGAAGACAGATGCAAAGTATTCATTTAGTACCTCTGCCATGCTGCCTGCCTCTACAGGAAGATCTCATTTGTATTCTCTAATCAGATCCACCCTTCTTTTGCCTACCCTTTTACTATTTATATAATTTTAAAAGGGTTGCCTTTTATGTTACCCACTAACCTATTCTCATACACTCCCTTTGCCCCTCTTATTTCCTTTTACAGTTCTCCTCTGTATGTTCTGTATTCAGCTTGGTTCTATACCACACAGATCATAACATAAGAAGCCATCAGAAACCAAGAGGGAACAACCTCCAGGATACTCCCCATTGTGTCTGCCACCTTACAGAAACATCCCAGCATGGCGATCAGGAGTGTCACTATGACTTAGCTATTCAAATCATTGTAGATGAATTGGGCCAGTGCTGATATTGTGCCTTTTGCTTCCAAATGATAATCCTACTCTTCCAAGTAATTGAGATAGAATTACACATACATCTCGATATGTAACTCGACGCTCACTGTTTGGGGAAGTGGCCTAGTTCCCTTGGCATTCCTCCATCAGATTCTTCAGTGCAGCAGTCATGGTTCACGCAGGATCAGAGCAGAAAGTGCCAGTGTAACTGAGCCGCATGGTTTCAGTTATCAACATACAGATCAAGAGCATTCTGCCCAGGACGTTTAACACAACCCCTGTTTCCTAATCAAAAGAACTGACTGGTGTTAAAGTCCAGCAAGCTGTCATCAATAGTGGAAGTTCTGTGCTCATTGCTATGTTAAGGATAACAGCACAACTTGGTGTTTAATGCTCCTCAAGGGCATGTACCAATAAATTTGTGACTGATGCAACATGAAAAACATGAGTGGAAGCCAAGATAGATTACTTCTTTTTGCCAGTGTCCAGGGTGAGAATTGCTGACAACTTTGTGAACCCTAGTCTCCGCCTAAAGGCATCCCGTGAACTTTTATCTGGACTGAGTTTGGAATTCTCCTCCAATTGGTTTTTTTTGTGCCTCTGTGACTTACCCATGATATAAGGACCTCAACTAATGCATCATTTCCAGTTAAAGCAGAAAAAGGACAAGTGGGGTGACTTAGAGACCATACACTACTGGTCACAATGCAGGTCACTGCTTCAGCATGCCTCCAAGTGACTTTCTAAAGCTGATCGTGTTGCTGTTTATTAAAATTTCCTTGGAAGCTCTACCAGAATTAGCACAGTGCAAAACTATGAGGAATTCAAAGATACTGAAGCTAACAGCTACAGTCATTAATGACATGAAAAATCTTCCTGAATCACTTGTAAGTCTAAAAAGCAGGACTTGGCTACTCCCTCAATAATGCTTTCATATTCAGAGAATAAATACTGATGTCAAACTTTATCTAAATTCATTTCCACAATTTGAAAGTGGATAGGGAATTGTTAAGGGTTTTTTTTCTCTCATTTTGAAAGCAGCATAAATGTGACAGATGTTGACAGAAGGAGAGAAAGAGAATGGATGAGAAAGGGCAGGTAGGAGCTATACTGGGCTGAGCAATGGAGAGTCACATAGCAGGATGACAACGTGCTCTCAAACCAACACCCGCCCAAACAGTCCCTTATGGAATTTTATGACTTCATAACTTTACCCATTCTGTGTGGAGGAGAGGAAATAAACTAGAATCAGAGTTAATTGGAACTTGGGATAAATGTAACGATAAATCTTTTTATGTTTGTGAGTACTAAATAAAAACAAAACCCTACCCTTAAAGTTGATGTTGACTTGTATTGTGGCTTTTTGTAGTACAACAGGTTTAAAACCCACCAAATCCTCTATAGTATTCTCTATCGATGTCCATACGCACTCCATGTTAAGCCTGGACTGAGAGCGGGGTGCAGGGGGCTCGGGATGGGGTTGAAATTAGTCTACAGCAGAAGTGTGAAACTGACTCGTAGCCCGCTTTACTCCGCACCCGGCTGGTTTTTTCCCCAAGTCAAAACAATGTATAAACAGGCTGCCGATTGACTACGAGCTGGCCTCGCACTACTGGCAAAGACATAGAAACATAGAAGATAGGAGCAGGAGTAGGCCATTCGGCCCCTCGAGCCTGCTCCGCCATTTAATGAGATCATGGCTGATCATCCAAATTCAGTACCCTGTCCCTGCTTTCTCCCCATATCCCTTGATCCCTTTAGCCTTAAGAAATATATCTAACTCCTTCTTGAATATATTTAATGAATTGGCCTCAACTGCCTTTTGTGGTAGAGAATTCCACAGGTTCACCACTCTCTGGGTGAAGGAATTCCTCCTCATCTCTGTCCTAAATGGCTTACCCCTTATCTTTAGACTGTGACCCCTGGTTCTGGACTCCCCCGCCATCGGGAACATCCTTCCTGCATCTAGTCTGTCTAGTCCTGTTAGAATTTTATAAGTTTCAATGAGATCCCCTCTCATTCTTCTAAACTCCAGCGAGTATAAGCCCAATCGACCCAATCTCTCCTCATACGTCATTCCTGCCATCCCAGGTATCAGTCTGGTGAATCTTCGCTGCACTCCCTCCGATTTCAATTCAATTTCAACACCCCCCACACCTCAATGCTGTTTATTCCCACCCCAGCCATCAGTCAGTCATGGTGTGGGTCCAGAAAGCTTTCAATACCCAGAGCACAATCTGAATCTCAAAACATACAAACACAGGGACTGTTTTTCAAACCAAACATTGGGCACAGCTGCTATTCTCTCCAAAAATAAAGCTGTGTCTCTTTTCACAAGATCTTTGCTCAGAAGAACTATGCAGTGTTTTAAAGCCAAAGTGCTGAAGTGTGGAAAAAAAGGAGCTGCTCTGAAAAATAACTGGCGCCCTATATTTCATGGGCTTGCGAAATGTTTCCTTCCAATCAAAATGTTGCAGATGTAGCTTTTGCCTCTCCTCATGGTTTAATTCCCCTGGTAGCTCAGTTGCGAAATCCATCACATCATACGGTACTGAGCCACACAAATTAGAAAGGTCCCAGGTTCAGATTCTAGTCTGCGCTGAGTTACTGGGACTGGTGGTCAGATAGTTACAATTGGGCCAAGGCTCCAACTCCTGATTGCTATATAAGACCCACCAGAATGGACACATAAATACACTGGATGTGGGCCAGACCAGGTTCAGCCGTGATACCCTGAAATAACCTGCTGTCAACCATCTAGGCCCCCACAATTTGGCCAAGTTACTGAGGGTCAGCGGACCTCCATTGAACTGCAGCCCACCAGGAGTCAAAACATTCAGGAGAGGAGGCAAGAAAATCGGAGAGGACAAAAAGAATAACGTACATTAGGAAAAGTACTTTTACATTATTTAAATTTCTGAGAAGCCAGGATGCTATATCTGCAAAAAAAAAACAATGTACATTTCCTCTGTATCTGATGCAGGACTGATGCAAATACCAAGCAGTTATAACATTCCCAGAAAGATGGCCTAGAAATTAGTCTGGGCCTATTTTCAGGCCCAAATTCGGCATGCCTGACCGGAGAGGCCCGAGGATCGATGGACATTTGTCCTCAGTCAGGTTGAAGTGAAATATGATCATTTTCATAATGCTAAGTTGCAACATTCTTACTTAGCTGGTATTAATTCATATCTTTTCTCTCTGCCAGGGCCCTCACACATGCAGCAGCAGTCAATGGTGCTCCCAGACAACGAATTATCAGAGGAAATGATTCCTTTTGAGAGTGCACTGCCACAGGACTCATGCTCAAATTGTTTTTTGAGGAGGTTACAAGGAAGGTGGATGAGAGTAGTGCATTTGATGTAGTCTACAAGGATTTTAGCAAGGCTTTTGACAAGGTCCCACATGACAAACTGGTCAAAAAGTAACAGGCCATGTGATCCAAGGGAAAGTAGCAAGTTGGATCCAAAATTGGCTCAGTGGCAGGAAGCAGAGGGTAATGGCCGTCGGATGTTTTTGTGACTGGAAGGCTGTTTCCAGTGGAGTTCCACAGGACTCAGTACTAGGTCCCTTGCTTTTTGTGGTATATAATCAATGATTTGGACTTCAATGTAGGGGGTATGATTAAGAAGTTTGCAGATGATACAAAAATTGGCTGTGTGGTTGACAGTGAGGAAGAAAGCTGTAGACTGCAGGAAGATATCAATGGACTGGTCAGGTGGGCAGAAAAATGGCAAATGGAATTCAATATGGAGAAGTGTGAGGTAATACATTTGGGCAGGGCTAACAAGGCAAGGGAATACACAATAAATGGTTGGATACTGAGAAGTGTAGAGGAACAGAAGGACCTTGGAGTGCATGTCCACAGATTCCTGAAGGTAGCAGGACAGGGCGATAAGGTGGTTAAGAAGGCATACAGGATACTTTCCTTTATTAGCCGAGGCATGGAATATAAGAGCAGGGATGTTATGCTAGAACTTTATAAAACAGTAATTAGGTCACAGCTAGAGTACTGGGTACAGTTCTGGTCACCGCACTACAGGAAGGATGTGATCGCACTAGCGAGGGTACAGAGTAGATTTACGAGGATGTTACCAGGACTGTAGAATTTTACTATGAGGAAAGATTGGATAGGCTGGGGTTGTTTTCTTTGGAACAGAGGAGGTTGATGGGAGACTTGATTGAGGTGCATACAATTATGAGGGGCCTAGATAGAGTGGATAGGAAGGACCTATTTCCCTTAGCAGTGAGGTCCATAACCAGGGGGCATAGATTTAAAGTAGTTGGTAGAAGGATTAGAGTTGAGGAGAAATATTTTAACACAGAGGGTGGTGGGGGTCTGGCACACATTGCCTGAAAGGGTGGTAGAGGCAGAAACCCTCACCGCATATAAAAAGTACTTGGATAGGCACTTGAAATGTTGTAACCTACAAGGCTACAGACCAAGAGCTAGAAAGTGGGATTAGGCTGGATGGCTCTTTTTTGGTTGGCACAGACACGATGGGCCAATTGGCCTCCTTCTGTGCTGTAAATTTCTATGATTCCATGATTATCATGCACCAGCGCAGATACTCGCACTTCGGTGGGTCCAGTTAGGCAGTTAGTTGTGTTTTCATGTGGTGACTCACAGTTCACAAGTGAGCAGGAGCAGACATTGGTGGCAGGGACAGTGTGGAGAGTCCGTGTCGGAGGGCGCAGGCCTCTCCAAGCTCTGCTCAGCTGGACACAGATGCTGAACCACGGGGGGCCATCGATGAAAAGGATAATTATTGAGGGGTGGCAGAAAATCTGCGACGTTCTGGCAGGCTTTAAACACTCACTGTCCATGATTGCAGAGAGAATGGAGGAGTCCACATCAAGCATAAGTGGGTTGATGTCTCTGGGCATGGTGAGAATGTCTTCTTCCATGGATAGAGTGGACCAGCTCCGTGGAACATCAATCACGGCAATCAAATGAGTCCATGTAGGCCTTGACCATGGCTGTGCAGACTCTGGATGGCAACATGTCTGCTGCCTTAAATAGGATGACAGACAGCTTAGCCTTGGCCTTACAGCGCCTCACTGATCTGCACCAAGCTGCTCTCCAGCAGAGTGGTAGGAGTGAAGAACGCTGGCCCACGAGAAGGATGATGGCAAAAGGGGACATGGAAGTGGGGTCTCCACTTAAAGCGCTCCCACTTCCCACTCGTTGCACCACCCCCCAACCCCGCCCAAGTCAGTACCCAACATGCTACTTCCTCTCTCGATAGCCGAGTCTGCCCCTCCACAGTTACAGGTGGAGCAGTCTTTGGCGGGGCCCTCACAAGCTCCAAAAACCAGAGGCTGTCGGCCAAGAGCATCTCAGCAGTCACAGCAGGGATCTGAGCAGCCTGCCTCTACCTCTGCTGAAGCCACAGGGGTTGCACCGCGTAGGAGTGGTAGGAAAAGGAAGAGGAAAGCTTTGTAGTCCAACAAGGGTATGCACATGGCTGTTGCTGCAAATGTTAGGTTATTAAGTTTCCATTGTTTGCTAGCATCACATAAAATGTATTACTTTGCCCCACTTTTCCGTGTTGCCCATTTTTGGTTGCCGGGCAGTAACTCACCTTTTCAGTTGCTTGTTGATGAATGGGAAGACTTGAATTGATGGGGACCAATGGGGGGGATGTGCAGGGGGGTATGTGCAATGGGTGGATGGTTAGACTTGAATTGATGGGGACCAATGGGGGGGATGTGCAATGGGTGGATGGTTGGTTAAATGATGCTTTATGACAGTGGGATTGAGGAGGGGCGAGGGAGTGGGCATTGCTTGTGATTGTTACATCGTTCCAGTGGGAGTGACTAACTGAACTTTACAGCTATAAGGAAATCTCTAGCATCCCGGGGAGCAATGTGAGTGGCTGCTGCAGTGTTGGGAGCGTTATCTTCAACCTTCATCTTCTCCTCCTCCTCCTCTTCATTGGAATTGTCTGCAGATGATGTGTGTTGAGCGCCTTGTTCCTCCTGCAGCTCCAATCCTCGCTGCTGCACAATGTTGTGCAGAGTGCAGCACACCACCATCATTCTGGACACCCTGGTTGGTGTGTCTTGAAGGGTACCGCCAGATCTGTCCAGGCACCTGAAGCACATCTTGAGCAGACCGATCGTTTGCTCAATGACACATCTGGTGGTCAGCTGGCTTTCACTGTACCACTCTTGGGCTTCTTGGTGGGGTCCACACTGGTGTCATCAGCCAAGTTTGAAAGAGACATCCTTTGTCTCCTAACAGCCACCCCTTAAGTCTGCTTGCAGGTCCAAAGGGGTCGGGGAGCTTAAGTTGCTGCAGGATGAAAGCATCATGGCAGCTTCCTGGGAATCTGGCGCACACCTGCTTTAAGCCTTTTCCGGTTGCACTCCAGCAGCCCATTGATCAAATGAAATCCCTTGCGGTTGTTGAATACTCCTGGTTGTTCTGGGGGGTGCCCAGATTGCCACGTGTGTGCAGTTGATGACACCCTGCACATGTGGGAAGCCAGCCTGAGGCGCAACATGGAGCACCCACTCATTCTGACTAGCATCATCACAGGTGAAGTTGACATTGCCGGCCCTGGCAAACATCCGATCAGTTACATGCCTTATGCATTTATGTGCAGCCGACTGGGAGATCCAGGATATGTCTCCGGGAGCACCCTGGAACGTTCCGGAGGCAAATAGGTTGAGTGCAGTGGTGACTTTCACAGCCACTGGTAATGTGTGGCTACCAGGTCCAGCAGGTCTTCTTCTAGGAGGCTGCAGATGTCTGGCACCATCTAACGTGACAATCTCAGCCTCAGGAAGCACTGCTCTTCCGAGAGGTCAAGGAAGCTGAGCCTCTATCTGTACACCCTGTTACGTGGGTAGTGCCTCCTGCGACCTGGACCCCTCTGTTGCTCCCCTCTCTGCTGACCACCTGCTGCTGATGGTTATTTTCTTTCTCATCTGAAGTCCAATCTAAGGCAGCCATGGCTCCACCCATCCTGATGTTCTGAGTGTCGATACCTCCAAAGTCCACAAACTAGCCTCTCAACACAAGTTGTCGGACTAAACCCTTTCCCAGTGGGAGGTAAGAAAGCACCTGTGAGCACTGACCCTTTATTGATCTCCGTATTCGTGCCTTTTAATTAGACCCATGAATTGCCGTACAATCTTCTCGCCTTCCTTTCAATGGCAACTTTCAGGAAGCTCAGGAAAGCTGTGCATGTATTGTTAAATTTAAATGCTGCTGAAAATCTCGTTGAAATAGCCTAATTTAAATATTATAATGAGTAACCTGCCTTTCCAGAGGGGGTTCCGCACACGCATCCTAATGTGCCTGAGTTAAATCCAGAAGTCGGTACATTGGAGCCAGCTTCCATTTTCAGGAAATTTAACCGCACTTCTGAACCCCAACCCATACTGCCTAGACTGTTAAAATTCCCCCCACAATGTCCATAACTGAACGCAGCACTCCAGATGGGGTCTAACCAAGGCCCTATACAACTGAAGCATCACTTCCTCACTTTTGTATTCCAGCACCCCTGAGATAAAGGCCAACCTTTAGCCTTTTTGATTACTTTTGATACCTGTGCACTAGCTTTTAGTGATATGTGTACACAGACATCCAAATCCCTTAGAAACATGGAAAAACATAGAAAAATAGGAGCAGGAGTAGGCCATTCGGCCCTTCGAGCCTGCTCCGCCATTCAATATGATCATGGCTGATCCTCTATCTCAATACCATATTCCCGCTATAGGAAGCATAGTCCAGCTCTGAGCCTCTCAGCATTAAGGAAATATTCCCATTTGTGTTTTTGGATCTGAAGTGGATGACTTCTGCCTCAGTGAATGCACCAAGTTTACTTTTGGGTTATTATTGGCTGCAGGAGCCCTGCGAGCTGGTAACTGGCAGAGCTAGCACCCACTAAACCCAATATGATAGCAGTTTGAAAATGCTAGTGTACAAGGAGGGATTTGATATACATACCTCCTGGCACTTGCTCCATAAAGATCTTGATGTAGCCATCTTCAGAAATTGAACCAAGGTACTGGACAATATTCCGGTGCTTAAGGTACTTGTGTAGAGCTATCTCTTCATGAAGAGGTTGGGAGTACCTGGGAATAAAAAAAATAACTATTTACTAAAGATTAAGTTGCTAGAATTTTTACTCATTCATTAATATGTACAATTTTTAAAGGGAATTTTATGATCAAAGTTAGAGATATCAGTATTCGGAAACTTTTGAGTTTCTGCACCCAGTATCAGCAACAAGCACTTTCAGATCAGGTACAGCACAAGTTCAATGCCGAATTAAATTATTTCCTCGTGAATGTATCTTTTGGAACATTCACACTGCAGCTGGTTTTCCAATCCAGCAGGAATCCCACTGGATCGGTGGCAATACGAGCTTTGAGCCACAACCCCACAACCCCCCACCCCCCTCGTTTCCTGGTGACCACTGACCCCACTGGAATTCCACGGATCGGGGTCATTTACTTGCTGTTGGTGGACTCCCCCACTTCAAGTGGGGGTGCGGGGGAAAGGGAATGGCTGTGGCACCTGCTGCAATCTAACATTGCCAGCAGCCCCAGCTGAAGAAGATAAAGTTTACATTTTTCTTGCTCTCTCGCCTGTCTTTGGTTGTATTAGGCAAGCGGACCATTCATTTTTAAATCCTCCTCTGATACCTTAGCAACACCAGTTCTAGGAACGCACAGTGTTCCTGAGGCCCAGTGATGCTAAACGATTGGGAATCCAACAGATGACATATTCCCGTCATTGACATCTAATTTGAATACTGTTGGCCAAATTTATGTGGACGCAGTCAATCCTGCTGGCATTTTTGATAGGGAATCTCAGAAGTAGCAGTGGACTTTTGGAAGCCAACATCATGGCTCTTGGCTCCTCTTCTAATCCCACTACTGCCAGTTGTGAGGAAATCAGCCCCTACAAGTTTAGTGTCAGTGTCCAATCCAGTAACAGTGCAAAACAGGTTTTGGCCGTGGGCCTGGAATTTGCTGAAGCCTTGCGCCATAGTAATGGCGTATCAACGGCTTATGTCATTACTGTGCCCCAGGTTTTCAGGAAATTATGGCGTGACTCAGGCCATTACTTACGACGCACCAAAATTTCCTGGGCTTCTCTGCACCGCTCCGCTGTGAACCTCGCCAAAAGTGTTAATACCACTAGGTGTCAGCCATGGCTTAGTGATACCACTCTTGCCTCTGAGTCAGATTGTTGTGGGTTCAAGTCCCACTCCAGAGACTTGAGCACAAAATCTAGGCTGACATTTCAGTGCAGTACTGAGGGAGCGCCGCATTCTCAGAGGTGCCGTCTTTCGGATGAGACGTTACACTGCGGACCCATCTGCCCTCTCAGGTGGACATAAATAATCCCATGGTGCTATTCAAAGAAAAGCAGGAAAACGCTCCCTGTTGTACAAGCCAACATTTATCCCAAAACCAACAACTAAAAACAGATTAACTGGTCATAATCACATTGCTGTTTGTGGGATCTTGCTGTGTGCAAAGTGGCTGCTGCGTTTCCTACTTTACAACAGTGACTACATTTCAAAAGTACTTAATTGGCTGTAAAGCGCTTTGGGATGTCCTGAGGTCATGAACGGCGCAATAAAAATGCAAGTCTTTCTTTCTTTACCACTATCATAGCTCCGCCCCACACTGTAAAATCAATGGCAATGTCCAATTTGCCTAATTAACACTGGTTTGATCGCTGCTGACATGTAGACTGAAGCAGAACGGCACTGGTGACCTGGCAGTAGCGCGATTTATTGCTCTAAGATTGATTTTCCATTACCATAGATGAGTTTTGTCGATTTATTTAGCTAATGAATAAATAATTGGCTTTCAGATATACTAGCTGGTCGGAAAGTTTCTTGTTAAATGGAATTGAATTTTTGAAAGCCATTTAATGTTTCTATCCATTCACTAATCTCTGGCTCCTTGGCAGTGTCAATCGTTAGTTTTAACATAGAGTATCGATCCAAATAAGCGTTGCTTTCAGAATTCATATGGATAAATTCATTCAATTCCACATCAAGGGGGTATGGCATCAGTAAGTAATTTATTGAGGGAATCTTAGAATGAAACAGCACAGGAGGCCATTTGGCCCATCGTGCCTGTGCTGGAAAAAATGTGAAATTGTCAATCAAAGAGTTAAGACGACTATTCGAGACCATACAGCTGCATGTGCTTAGAAGGTGCAGGGGTTTATACCCCTGAGGGGCAAGAGCCATGGACAACTAAAGAGGTAAAGGGCAGCACAAAACTAAAGGAAAGGGCATACAAAAATGCCAAACAAAGCACAGATCCTGGTGAATGGGAAAGATACAAAGAACAGCAAAGGGTCACAAAACAGATAGTAAAAGCAACAAAAAGGGAGTATGAAAAGAAACTTACTCGCAAGGAATATCAAAATCAATATGAAGAATTTTTAAAGTTACATTAGAAAAAAGAGGGTGGTCAGGAGCAATGTTGGCCCATTAAAAACTGAAAGTGGTGATGATAATGCTGGAAATGGCGGACCTGACGGAAATCCCAAAGAAACGAATATTGACTTGGGGACAGGGACTCATTAAATTAATGTAAGTAAATTAACAGTAATGAAGAAAATAATGACACTAAAGAGGGTCAAATCCCCAGGGCCAGATGGTTTCTATTTCAGGGTTTTAAAGGAAGTAGGTGAGCACATTGCAGATGCCCTAACTATAATCTTCCAAAGTTCTCTCGATTCAGGAACCGTTCCCTTAGACTGGAAAATTGCACATGTCACTCTGCTTTTTAGGATTGGCGAGAGAGGGAAACTGGGGAATTATAGACCACTTAGCCTAACATCTGTTGTCGGGAAATTGCTAGAGTCTATAATTAAGGATAGGGTGTCGGAACACCTTGAAAATTTTCAGTTGATCAGAGAGAGCCAGCATGGATTTGTGAAAGGTAGGTCATGCTTGACAAACCTGATTGAATTTTTTGAAGAGGTGACTAAAGTAGTTGACAGGGGAATGTCTATGGATGTTATTTATATGGACTTCCAGAAGGCATTTAATAAAGTCCCACATAAGAGACTGTTATTTAAGATAGAAGCAAATTATAGACCTGATTAGGAAATTGGCTGAGCGGCAGGAGACAGAGAGTAGGGATAATGGGCAGGTACTCAAATTGGCAGGATGTGATTAGTGGTGTCCCGCATAATCACAAAGATAGGCGGCATTGTAGGCAGTGCAGATGAAAGCATAAAATTACAAAGGGATATTGATAGATTAAGTGAATGGGCAAAACTGTAGCAAATGGATTTCAATGTAAGCAAGTGTGAGGTCATCCACTTTGGACCTAAGAAAGGACAGAACATGGTACTTTCTAAATGGTAAAAAGCTAAAAGCAGCGGAGGTCCAAAGAGACCTGGGGGTTCAGGTACATAGACCATTAAAATGTCATGAACAGGTACAGAAAATAATCAAAAAGGTTAATGGAATGCTGGCCTTTGTATTTAGAGGACTAGAGTACAAGGGAGTAGAAGTTACGCTGCAGCTGTACAAAACCCTGGTTAGACCACACCTGGAGCACTGTGAGCAGTTCTGGGCACCACACCGTAGGAAGGATATATTGGCCTTGGAGGGAGTGCAGTGTAGGTTTACCAGAATGATACCCGGACTTCAAGGGTTAAGTTACGAGGAGAAATTACACAAATTAGGGTTGTACTCCCTTGAATTTAGAAGGTTAAGGGGTGATCTGATCAAAGTTTTCAGGATATTAAGGGGAACAGCTAGGGTAGATAGAGAGAAACTATTTCCGCTGGTTGGGGATTCTAGGACTAAGGGGCATAATCTAAAAATTAGAGAGAAATTAGGAAACACCTCTACACAGAGAGGGTGGTAGAAGTTTGGAACACTCTTCTGCAAACAGCAATTGCCATGGGAGCCAAGGAAAAGTGACAAGTTGGATCCAAAATTGGCTCAGAGGCAGGAAACAAAAGGTAATGGTCGAAGGGTGCTTCTGTGACTGGAAGGCTGTTTCAGTGGGGTTCCGCAGGACTTAGTACTGGGTCCTCTGCTTTTTGTGGTATATATCAATGACTTGGACTTGAATGTAGGAAGTATGATTAAGAAGTTTGCAGATGATACAAAAATTGGCCGTGTGGTTGATAATGAAGAAGAAGGCTGCAGACTGCAGGAAGATATCAATGGACTAGTCAGGTGGGCAGAACAGTGGCAAATGGAATTCAATCTGGAGAAGAGTGAGATAATTCATTTGGGGAGGGCTAACAAGGCAAGGGAATACACTATAAATGGTAGGTCACTGAGAAATGCAGAAGATCAGAGGGAGCTTGGAGTGCATGGCCACAAATCACTGAAGGTAGCAGGACAGGTAGATAAGGTGGTTAAGAAGGTATATGGGATACTTGCCTTTATTAGCTGAGGCATAGAATATAAGAGCAGGGAGGTTATACTTGAACTGTATAAAACACTAGTTAGGCTGCAGCTAGAATACTGCGTGCAGTTCTGGTCACGACATTACAGGAAGGATGTGATTGCACTAGACCAGGTGCAGAGGAGATTTGCGAGGATGTTGCCTGGGCTGGGGAATTTTAGCTATGAGGAAAGATTGGATAGGCTGGGGTTGTTTTCATTGGAACAGAGGAGGCTGAGGGGAGACCTAATTGAGGTGCATAAAATTATGAGGGGCCTAGATAGAGTGGATAGGAAGGACCTATTTCCCTTAGCAGAAGGGTCAATAACCAGGGGGCATAGATTTAAAGCAATCGGTCATAAGAACATAAACATAAGAACATAAGACGTAGGAGCAGGAGTAGGTCATTTGGCCCCTCGAGCCTGCTCCACCATTCAATAAGATCATGGCTGATCTGATCTTGGCCTCAACTCCATTTCCCTGCCCATTCTCCATAACCCTTCACTCCCTTACCTTTCAAAAATCTGTCTATCTCCACCTTAAATATATTCAATGTCCCAGCCTCCACAGCTCTCTGGGGAAGAGAATTCCAAAGATTCACGACCCTCTGAGAGAAGAAATTCCTCCTCATTTCCGATTTAAAAGGGTGCCCCCTTATTCTGAAATTATGCCCCCTAGTTCTAGATTCCCCCACGAGGGGAAACATCCTCTCTGCATCTACCCTGTGAAGCCCCTTCAGAATCTTATATGTTTTAATAAGATCGTCTCTCATTCTTCTAAACTCCAATGAGTATAGGCCCAACCTGCTCAACCTTTCTTCATAATACAACCCCTTCATCTCCGGAATCAACCTCGTGAACCTTCTCTGAACTACCTCCAATGCAACGATATCTTTCCTTAAATAAGGAGACCAAAACTGTACGCAGTACTCCAGGTGTGGTCTCACCAACGCCCTGTAAATTTGTAACAGGACTTCCCTGCCTTTATACTCCATTCCCTTTG
The DNA here is from genome assembly GCF_052327205.1 of Somniosus microcephalus. NCBI lineage: Eukaryota > Metazoa > Chordata > Chondrichthyes > Squaliformes > Somniosidae > Somniosus > Somniosus microcephalus. The sequence goes on along the minus strand of NC_141000.1, from coordinate 17,572,326 downwards.
CAATAAAGTCCAACATTCCATTTGCCTTCCTAATTACTTGTTGTACCTGCATGCTAACTTTTTGTAATTCATGTACAAGGACCCCCAGATCCCTCTGTACCTCAGCATTTTGTAATCTCTCCCCATTTAAATTATAATTTGCTTTTTTATTTTTCATATCAAAGTGGATAACCTCGCATTTTACCACATTAAACTCCATCTGCCAGATTTTTGCCCACTCACTTAGCCTATCTATATCCCTCCACACAATTTGCTTTTCCACCTATCTTTGTATCCTCAGCAAATTTAGCTACATTACACTCAGTCCCTTCATTCAAGTCATTAATATAGATTGTAAATAGTTGAGGCCCGAGCACTGATCCCTGCGGCACCTAGTTACAGTTTGCCAACCTGAAAATGACCCATTTATCCCGACTCTCTGTTTTCTGTTAGTTAGCCAATCCTCTAGCCATGCTAATATATTACCCCCAACCCCATGAGCTCTTATCTTGTGTAGTAACCTTCTATGTGGCACCTTATCAAATGCCTTCTGGAAATCCAAATACACGACATCTACTGGTTCCCCTTTATCCACCCTGCTCGTTACATCCTCAAAGAACTCCAGTAAATTTGTCAAACATGATTTCCCTTTCATAAAACCATGCTGACTCTGCTTGACTATATTATGTTTTTCTAAATATCCTGCTACCACTTCCTTAATGATGGACTCCAGCATTTTCCCCAATAACAGGCTAACTGTTCAATAGTTGCCTGCTTTCTGTCTGCCTCCTTTCTTAAATAGGGGCATTACATTTGCAGTTTTCCAGTCCACTGGGACCACTCCAGAATCCAAGGAATTTTGGTAGATTATAACCAATGCATCCACCAACTCTGCAGCCACCTCTTTTAAGACTCTAGGATGCAGGTCATTGGGTCCAGGGGACTTGTCCACCTTTAGTCCCATTAGTTTGCCTAGTACTTTCTCTCTAGTGATAGTGATTGTTTTAAGTTCCCCCCTCCCCACCCCAATAGCCCCTTGATTATCCATTATCAGGATGATTTTAGTGTCTTCTATCATGAAGACCGATACAAAATATTTGTTCAAGGTCTCTGCCATTTCCCTGTTTCTCATCATTAGTTCCCCAGACTCATCCTCTAGGGGACCAACGTTTAGCTACTCTCTTCCTTTTTATATACGTGCAAAAGCTCTTACTGTTTGTTTTTATATTTCTTGCTTACTTACTCTCATAAGCTACCTTCTCTCTCTTTATCATTTTTTTAGTCGTCCTTTGCTGGTTTTTAAAAATTTCCCAATCATCCGGCCTTTCACTATTCTTCGCAACACTGTATGTTTTTGTTTTCAATTTGGTACCATCCTTTACTTCCTTAGTTAGCCACGGATAGTTCATCCTTCTCTTAGAGTTTTTCTTTCTCACTGGAATATATCTTTGCTGAGAGTTATGAAATATCTCCTTAAATGTTTGCCACTGCTTTTCTGTAGTCTTACCCAGTAACATATTTTCCCAGTCCACTTTAACCAAGTCTGCCTTCATACCTTTGTAATTACCTTTGTTTAAGTTCAGGACACCAGTTTGAGACCTAGCTTTCTCACCCTCAAACTGAATTTGAAATTCAACTATGCTATGTTCACTCTTCCCAAAAGGATCCTTCACTTCGAGATCATTAGTTAATCCAGCCTCGTTACACATTACCAGATCTAAAATAGCCTGCTGCCTGGTTGGTTCCACAATGTATTGTTCCAAGAAACCATCCCATATACACTCCAAGAACTCTTCCTCAAGTCTACCTTTGCCAATTTGCTTTCTCCAATCAATATGAAGATTAAAATCTCCCATGATTATAGCCGTACCTTTCTTACAAGCCTCTATTATTTCTTGATTTATTCTCTGTCCTACAGTGTGGCTACTGTTTGGGGGCCTGTAGACCACTCCCACCAGTGACTTCTTACCCTTATTATTTCTTATCTCCACCCAAACTGATTCTACATCTTGATCTTCTAGGCTAATATCATTTCTCACTACTGCACTGATCTCATTCCTTATTAACAGAGCTGCACCACCTCCTTTTCCTTTCTGCCTATCCTTACGAAATGACAAATGCCCCTTAATATTCAGTTCCCAGCCTTGGTCACCTTGCAACCACGTCTCTGTAATGGCCATCAGATCATACCCATTTATTTCTATTTGTGCTGTCAACTCATCTATCTTGTTACGAATGCTGCATGCGTTCAGATTTAGAGCTTTTAATTTTGTCTTTTTACCATTTTTCCCTACTCTGACCCCGCTTTCTGATGCACTCTTATGTGTATACGCTCTGTCCCTTCCTGGTCGGAGGTTGAGAGGGGAGATAAGGAGAAATGTTTTCACCCGGAGGGTGGTGGGGGTCTGGAACTCACTGCCTGAAAGGGTGGTGGAGGTAGAGACCCTCATCACATTTAAAAAGTACTTGGATATGCACTTGAAGTGCCGTAACCTACAGGGCTACGGACCAAGAGCTGGAAAGTGGGATTCGGGTGGATAGCTCTTTGTCGGCTGGCGCAGACAAGATGGGCCGAATGGTCTCCTTCTGTGGTGTGAATTTCTATGATTCTATGAATTGATGCTAAATCAATTGATAATTTTGAATCGGAGATTGCTAGCTTTTTGTTAAACAAAGGTATTAAGGGATATGGGCCAAAGGCGTGTATATGGAGTTAGATCGCAGATCAGCCATGATCTCATTGCATGGTGGAACAGGCTCGAGGGGCTGAATGGCCTCCTCCTGTTCCTATGTCACTATCTAAAGGCAGGGATATCTGAGAAATGAATTATTAAATGATTACTTCCTACAGATCTTGCATTGAGTTTTTACTATATTTTTAAACTATTTCCCCTACAAAACACAGGACGTGTGCTTTGAAATGAATTTGTCCACCAACAGAGGAATACGATTAATTTAGAAGCCTTTGATTAGCTCAGGTGCTGCCCATATTACACCCAGGAATTACATTTCCACAACTTCAGAAAACAACAGAAAACCCGACGAACAGATTTGAGTTTTTTTTCACGAAACGGGACTCACAGCTCAAAACCTGTTTTTATAAAGCAGAATAAAACGCGGATGGATAATGCAATGCTGTTCACGTGACCGGTATTGATGACAAACATTTAGTCAATGGACACTGGCTGCATCGCTTCCGAATCGCCGCTGTCCCTCACTGTGACTCCAGCAAATTCTGGTGTAAATTCACCACTGGAGGATCGGAGGCGCACAATGGGCTGATCGGGGCCAAATGAGACGTTCCAGAAAATTGTGGCCCTTGTAGTGTAAACTGGGCGGTAAGGTCCAAACTAACTCCAAAGTAGAGTGGATTGAGACTCTCTCCTTCGAGAAGTCGCCCTTCCCTTTACTCTAGCATCAGGTCAGAGACTGACTTCTGCTTCAGGCTGTATTTAGACAGTAACTGCAGCGTGGGTGTGTAGTGATGAATCTGTTTCACACTAAACACTACAGTTATAGTGCGAAAGCAAGCTTAGTATTAACCCTAGAAGCACCCTTGGTACTGTATCAGTGTGAGCTTTTACAGGTCCTACACCAATCATCCTTAATGCCTCTCTGAGTCAGACGTGTGGCAAGTCTTGACCTGTGGACCTCCACCTATTGAAAACTGAGCTGAAACCACGCACATCCATTTTGCATAAAACCCTTAAGGCCAACAGAGGGACAAAACTTTCATCCCATCAGCTTGGGTTGGATTCTAATCCAAGATCCAGATGAGAAAGTAACATTTTCTAACCTACTCCTCTCGTTATGTAATCAATTAAAAAGAAACCCCTCCCCCACTGGAGTGACACAGCTAAAAAATAACAATTTTTTTTTATCATTAATACTAGTAGGTTACCTATGGCTAGTAGATGAAGATATTCCAGCAAACAGAGTTGGGATAACCTACAGAAACTTGCTTCACAGAGCCACCTAGTGGTCAAAGCTTGCAACTACATTGTGACGGTTGACATAGCAAAATTCAATTGGAAATGTTAATGTAGCAATTTACAATACGAAATGTTGACACAAAAACTGTGATCAAAAATTGTAATAACAGGAAGTAAGGTTTGTGTATAGGAAATGAGCACTCATGCAAGACTTGTAATACACAAGATATATCATACTCCATGATCACATTATGAGGGAAGTTATATCTCTTTGTAAAACTCAATGCAACTATTGTGAGGCCATCACATTCTCAATTAACAAGAATAACCGAATAACTTCTCAAGGTGGAAGAAGAACACTAAATGCTGGTTCTAATGTGTGTCACCCTCGCCTCTGCATCAGAAGGTTGTGGGTTCAAGTCCCACTCCAGAGAGTTGAGCACAGAAATCTAAGCTGGCACTCCAGTGCAGTACTGAGGGAGCGCTGCACTGTCGGAGGAGCCGTCTTTCGGATCAAATGTTAAACCAAGGCATTTAAATGTTAAAATGGCCTCCTTCTGTGCTGTATATACACTGAACATTCAATACAGATTGACAAGGTACCTCTCTTGGTGTAGATAGAAGTTTGTGCTCATTAACCCTGATATATCTAAGAAAAGAGCCAGAAGTAAACATTATTTACCACCAATCTATATTTGTATTGGCCCAGGAAGACTAAGACACAAACAGTTATCCAACACTCACCTGCTATCTTTCTCTGGTATTTCTTTGATTGCTATTCTCACTTGATTGCTGAGATCCCGCCCAGCATAGACCACTCCGTATGTGCCTTTACCCAACACCACCCTTTCTTCAGTCTCCTCATAGTCATACTCATACTGGAAGGGAAAGGAAGGGAAAACAGAGTTAGCAATTGCTGGAACTGTGGGTTCAAGTCTCACTCCAAAGACCTGAGCACATAATCCAGGCTCCAGTGCAGTACTGAGGGAGTGCTGCACTGTTGGAGGTGCCGTCTTTCGGATCAAACGCTAAACCGAGGCCCCGTTGACGTAAAAGTGAGGAGAGAGTGACTGCCCTTGACATCAAGGCAGCATTTGACTGAGTGTGGCATCAAGGAGCCCTAGTAAAACTGAAGTCAATGGGAATCAGGGGGAAAACGCTCCACTGGCTGGAGTCATACCTAGCACAAAGGAAGATGGTTGTGGTGATTGAAGATCAATCATCACAGCCCCAGGACATCGCTGCAGGAGTTCCTCAGGGCAGTGTCCTAGGCCCAACCATCTTCAGCTGCTTCATCAATGACATTCCCTCCAACATAAGGTCAGAAATGGGAATGTTCGCTGATGACTGCACAGTGTTCAGTGCCATTCACAACTCCTCAGATAATGAAGCAGTCCATGGCCGCATGCAGCAAGATGTGGACGAGATCCAGGCTTGGGCTGATAAGTGGCAGGTAACATTCGTGCCACAGAAGTGCCAGGCAATGACTATCTCCAACAAGCGAGAGTCTAACCACCCCCCCTTGACATTCAACGGCATTACCGTTGCCGAATCCCCCACCATCAACATCCTGAGGGTCACCATTGACCAGAAACTTAACTGGACCAGCCACATAAATACTGTGGCAACAAGAGCAGGTCAGAGGCTAGGTATTCTGCGGTGAGTGACTCACCTCCTGACTCCCCAAAGCCTTTCCACCATCTACAAGGCACAAGTCAGGAGTGTGATGGAATACTCTCCACTTGCCTGGATGAGTGCAGCTGCAACAACACTCAAGAAGCTCAACACCATCCAGGACAAAGCAGCCCACTTGATTGGCACCCCATCCACCACCTTAAACATTCACTCCCTCCACCACCGGCATACTGTGGCTGCAGTGTTTACCATCTACAAGATGCACTGCAGCAACTCGCCAAGGCTTCTTCAGCAGCACTTCCCAAACCCGCGATCTTTTCCACCTAGAAGGACAAGGGCAGCAGGCCCATGGGAACACCACCACCTCCAAGTTCCCCTCCAAGACACACACCATCCTGGCTTAGAAGTATATCGCCGATCCTTCATCGTCGCTGGGTCAAAATCCTGGAACTCCCTCCCTAACAGCACTAAGGGAGTACCTTCACCACATGGACTGCAGCGGTTCAAGAAGGCGGCTCACCACCACCTTCTCAAGGGCAACTAGGGATGGGCAATAAATGCTGGCCTTGCCAGCGACGGCCAGATCCCATAAGCGAATTAAAATAAAAGATCCCATGGCACTATTGAAAGAAGAACACGGCAGTTCTCCCCGGTGCCCTGACCAATATTTATCCGTCAACCAACATCACTAAAACAGGTTATCTGGTCATTAGTACATTGCTGTTCGTGGGACCTTGCTGTGTGCAAATTGGCTGCCGTGTTTCCTACAGAACAACAGTGATTACACAAAAAAGTACTTCATTGGCTGTAAAGTTTTAGGATGTCCTGAGGTGGTGGAAATCTCTATATAGATGCAAGTCTTTCTTTCTTTCAATATTTTTCACAAATATGAAAAGATCAGACACAGAGTTTTGGCCCTGCAAATCCATGGGCCTTTGATTCTGCTCCAAGTGCTGGGATCAGCCTGCTGGCAACCTCTACGGGCCATCCAAGCATCCGGGGTCGGGGGTTCCCCGATTTCCATTTGACTGGTGGGAGCCAGCATCACTGCGGAGACTAGCCACTCAGTCCGACTGCGGCAGCCCCAGCTAAAACCGCAGAACCCCAAAGGGTCTATCGGCCCCCTTCTGAGGGAAGCTAATCAGGCCACAGGGAGATCCGAGGTCTTTGGGGGAACCAGGCTAAGACACAGGCCTGGACCCCGGGAGGAGACCTCACATCCATCAGCTGACGCCAAAATAAATACCTGTTTTCTCCTAGCATGTTGGCCACACGACACAACCCAGGCCAGAGTCAAGGAAACTTGTAACTTGGGAGACCCCCCCCCCGCCTTGCACAGAACCTTGTGCACATCCCTGCACACATCCTTGTACAGATCATCGCACACATCCTTGCACACATCCTTTCACACATCCTTGCACACATCCTTGCACACATCCTTTCACACATCCTTGTACAGATCATTGCACACATCCTTGCACACATCCCTGCACACATCCCTGCACACATCTTTGCACACATCCTTGCACAGATCCTTTCACACATCCTTGCACAGATTCCTGCACAGATCCTTGCACACATCCTTGCACACATCCCTGCACACATCCTTGCACACATCCTTTCACACATCCTTGCACACATCCCTGCACACATCCTTGCACACATCCTTGCAGATTCCTGCACAGATCCTTGCACACATCCCTGCACACATCCCTGCACAGATTCCTGCACAGATCCTTGCACACATCCTTGCACACACCCTTGCAGATTCCTGCACAGATCCTTGCACACATCCTTGCACACATCCCTGCACACATCCTTGCACAGATTCCTGCACAGATCCTTGCACACATCCTTGCACACATCCCTGCACACATCCTTGTACAGATTCCTGCACACATCCCTGCACACATCCTTGCACACATCCTTGTACAGATTCCTTGCACACATCCTTATACAGATTCCTTGCACACATCCTTGCACACATCCTTGTACAGATTCCTTGCACACATCCTTGCACACATCCTTGTACAGATTCCTTGCACACATCCTTGCACACATCCCTGCACACATCCCTGCACACATTCCTGCACACATCCTTGCACACATCCCTGCACACATTCCTGCACACATCTATGCACACATCCTTGCACACATCCTTGCACACATCCATGCACACATCCTTGCACACATCCCTGCACACATCCTTGCACACATCCCTGCACACATTCCTGCACACATCCTTGCACACATCCCTGCACACATTCCTGCACACATCCTTGCACACATCCCTGCACACATTCCTGCACACATCCTTGCACACATCCCTGCACACATTCCTGCACACATCCATGCACACATCCTTGCACACATCCTTGCACAAATCATTGCACACATCCTTGCACAAAGCTCTTCCATTTCAAGGAATCATCCTGGGCCTGCAGCCACCATGACGGACTGTTTACCTCCAGTGCGTCTCCATCAGTGTCGCCCTCCAGTTCCACACCACTTGCTGCTTCATCGTTAATTTCCTTTACCAAGCGACAAAACCTGGAAGACGGTTACAAAACAATTCAGGGTGGGTGGCAGAGAATTTAAAAGCACCCAAGTGTGCGGGAGATGCGGTGTAAAATAATATTAATCCAAATTAGTTAAAATAAATTAAAAGCCGAGAGGCCCCGAAAATTCACGGGCCTTCTGGTGGCTCCCACTGTAACTTCAACTGAAGGTCCAGAAAAAGGGGCTGGGACCCCAAACATCCTGCACCAGAGGGAGCAGGGTCTGTGACCGATACTCCCTGTCCAGCCTCCTGACTGGCTCAAGTATGCCCACCGGATGATTAAAGGAGCTGATAGGGTAGATAGAGAGAAACTATTTCCTCTGGTGGGGAAGTCCAGAATAAGGGGCATAACCTTAAAATTAGAGCCAGGTCATTCAGGGGTGATGTCAGAAAGTACTTCTTCACACAAAGGGCATTGGAAATCTGGACCTCTTCTCCCCCCCAAACATAAGAACATACGAAATAGGAGCAGGAGTAGCCCATTCAGTCCTTCGAACTTTCTTCACCATTCAAGAAGATCATGGCTGATCTTCTACCTCAATCCACCTTCCTGCACAATCCCCATATCCATTGATTCCCTTAGTATCCAAAAATCTAGCAATCTCTGTCTTGAATATACTCAAGGACTAAGCATCCACAGCCCTCTGGGGTAGCGAATTCCATAGATACACAATCCTCTGAGTGAAGACGTTTCTCCTCATCTCAGTCCTAAATGGCCAACCCCTTATTCTGAGACTGTGAACCCTGGTTCTAGACTCCCCAGCCAGGGGAAACAGTCTCTCAGCGTCTACCCTGTCAAGGCCTTTAAGAATTTTATATGTTTCAATGAGATCACCTCTAACTCTTGTAAACTCTAGAGAATATAGGCCTAGTTTACTCAATCTCTCCTCATAGGACAAACCCCTCATCCCAGGAATCAGTCTATGTTGTACTCCCTCTAAGGCAAGTATATCCTTCCTTAGGTACATAGTACTGTACATAGTACTCCAGGTGTGGTCTCATCAAGGCCCTATATAATTGCAACAAGACTTCTTTACTCTTATACTCTAATTCCTTTGTAATAAAGGCTAACATATCATTTGCTTTCCTAATTGCTTGCTGTACCCGCATGTTAACTTTCTGTGGTTCGTGTACAAGGACACCCAGGTCCCTCTGAATACCAACATTTCCCAGTCTCTCACCATTTAAAAAATATTCTGCTTTTCTATCTTTCCTACCAAAGTGGATAACTTCACATTTCTCCACATTATATTCCATCTGCCACGTCCTTGCGCAATTCCTTAATCTGTCAAAATCCCTTTGCAACCTTTTTGCATCCTCCTCACAGCTTACTTTCCCACCTAACTTTGTATCATCAGCAAACTTGGATACATTATATTCGATCGCCTCATTGAAGTCATTGATATAGATTGTAAATAGCTGAGGCCCAAGCAATGATCCTTGTGGTACCCCACTAAGTTACAGGTTAGGTCAATTGAAAATTTCAAGACTGAGGTTGATAGATTTTTGTTAAGCAAGGGTATTAAAGGTCATAGAACCAAGGCAGGTAGATGAATTAAGATGCAGATCAACCATGATCTAACTGAATGGCGGAAAAGGCTCGAGGGGCTGAATGGCCTAACACTGTTCCTATGTTTCTGGGGAGGGTGGGAGGGTGGAGGCGGACCATGCCAGGAAAGGAGTCTGGGCCCCTGAAGAAAAATGAATTATTAACGGCTCCCTTTGTAAGTGGAACAAAGAGGCCAAGCAATCATTTCCCTGTGCGGGGAAGGTGGGGGTGAGGTGGGTGAGGGGAAGTGTCCCCAGGCAAAACTTGTGCCCTGTGTGGATGGGCCTTTCACGACGTGGGTGCCTGCCAGGCCCATGCTAATTAGGTGCCCTCCCCATACCCCATGTTTCCTGGCGTGGTCAACACTGGAGGCACCAGCTGACGCAGTCCCAACATCACTGTCAGCATTACGTCCCCAAGCAATTTCAGAAAAATGGAGTCGAAACCGCCATGCGTTTCGCCCCTATTGTGGCCTGAGCTGTGTACGCTCCGACCAGTTTTTCCAGTTCTACGGCAGCTTAACCAACGATCTTTAAAGGAGTTCGCTGAAGAAATGGCAAGGAAAGTTTTTCTCATTCCCCTCCTGTGTAGCTGGGAGAAGAAGAATGCCTTGCCTCTGCAAGGTGTCTTCTTACAGCAGCACAGCTTAAATTGGGAACTCGCCATGGTGGGGCGAGGAGAGCTAGAAACTGTATCCCAACTCACTTTGGGGAGACATTTAATGACTGTTGTAACTTAAAGGGTCAGTATCAATTGGTAAGCTGCCTTGCAAAGTTAGTAATGATGTTGCGATCAATATATAGACATCTCCTCAGATGCAATGCAAATAGAAACTAACTCCATAATGCAGAAATTGCATATATTACACCTAATAAAGAGCAAATTTTCCCTGGCAGTTATTCATGCAGAATGGGAGTAATTTTGACTTTGGTGATAGTGTAAAACGGGCGCTATCAGATCAGCTGCCTGTTACACATCTCTCCCGATTTATATTTCCATACAAAAATGGGGAGGGATGTATAACGGCCGTTTTACACTATCGGCCAAAGTCTAAATTACCCGCCATCTCTCTTGCATCACTCCTCACTGAGGCAGTGATAGGGCTTTAATAATCAATCACACGACTATGACAAGGTGGAAAGGTTCGAGCATAAACAGGACTCTTGCTCACAAATTAGCTGGGCAGTGATGGGTTACCTGTTGACACCTCACCTGCTGCACTGAGCCTCTGTGGAGAAGTAGATCTGAAAATCATCAGCGTTGTCATGGACGTACAAGAAACAGCAGCGCTCGTCACATTTAGATATGCTGGAATGAACACGGAGAGAATGTCAATAGGATTCATGTTATGTATCACTAAAGCCAGTGACATTCAAACTAAGCTCCATGAGGGAGAGCTGTGATTCAAATGCACCATCTGACATTGTACCATCCTACATTTAAAACAGTGATTACACTTCAAAAGTACTTAATTACCTGTAAGGCGCTGTGGGACATCCTGAGGTCATGAAAAGTGCTATATAAATACAAGTCTTTCTTTCTTACTAAGGAACAAGTTTGAGAGTCTGGTAGCCACGAGAGACACACCATTAAGCTGACGATGGGTACGTGTTTGAAGGACTCGCCACAGTTCATGTAGGTCATGGGTTGGTGTTTAACACCAGGTGGACATCAGACAGTGGTCTGCCGATATTCTCAGCATGAAGCCCAAGGCATTTTGAGGGCCCAGGCTCAATAACATTTGATCGGCAAGCTGCAAGCACGAGACCAGCGCTCACAGGCAGCTCATCGATGGGCCTGGGTGGGAAATTCAATGGCTCCGCCAGAAGTAAAGCCTTAAAGGAGGAAAGGTAATTGCTGAGTGGGAGGTGGGGTGGCCGCACATTTGGCTCAGCAATAGGTTGGAAGATTTTTTGTGGAGCCAGGAGGAGCATTCATGCTGCTGGCCCCAAAAATACTTCAAACAAACACTTGCACTTGCCTTTTTCTGAGTGTCCTGCAGTGGATCCTTTAAGGACCACCGTTTAGGTCACTCTATGCTCGGCACCAATGGGCAGGCCATGAGTGGAGCATGCTATGCCCATTGCTACCTCAATATTGCATTGGGCCCTATGTGCGTCATAGAACCCCCATTAGCATATCGAAGGTAGGTTCCAGCTTGAAACAGGTAGACACCCAGGCCACCCAAGTAAAGGCCCTAATAAAAATAGCGGCAGCCATGCCAGGAGTGGGAACAGGGCGGTAACTGGTGCACTGCCACGTTCAGCCCACCAACACCCTGTTCCCGTCTGAAGGAGGCCGTGAAAATCGCCCCCAATGTTTTTCCATGGTTTAGACTCAGTGTTCTGGACCGATGGACTATTTTATGTGCAGATAGCACCCTCTGGTGGTGGTTATGTGTTAGCAGTGTGTTTGTATGAAGCAGAGGTCATTTGACCTTTGTTCCTTTCTTCCTGTGTGAGGTCATTTGACCTTTGTTCCTTTCTTTCTGTGAGAGGTCACTTGACCTTCGTACCTTTCTTCCTGTGTAACCCAGGAAGTAGAATCCCAGGAAGTAGAATTCCAGGAAGAACCTGGCAGTAATGGAGGATTCCATGAGGGTTTCACAATCCAATGTAATCTGATTTCATATGTTAGGCCAAGCGCAATATCTGTGAGTATCTTTGTTTGTTAGCATAATAGCAACGTTGTCAGAGTAGTATTTTGACAATAATATGTTTATAAAAGGTTAATATTTGATAGTTACAGAAGTTAGTCCAAATGTTAGTTAGTTATACAATTAGTCTATTCTACTGTTGTAAATATGTTTATATCTTATGTAATATCGAATGTATAGTACTCAGTTTATGTACAAAACATACTTTATCTTTGTTTACAGTTTCACAAAAATTGTTCAAGTAAAGGCTTCAAACAGCAAACGGCTTCACGAAGAATTATTTTGAATAAGTGTTTAACTTGCTGGATAAGTAGATAGGAGCACGTCTAGCGTGGCCAGTACACTCAGGGAAGAGTCCTCAGTATCCTACGACAAGAGCCTCTAGGTGGGCAGTAATACCCTTCCCTCACAATTACCATCAGACACAATCCAAAGGCTCAGTTACCAGACTCTAATGAAACACCTGAATCAGATGATCGTGGATTTGCTGAATGAAGTTTTGAAACCTGTCACCGGAAATATTGCACTTTTGTATCTTCATCATTGGCATGGTGCTCATTCCATGCCTGCTTTCTTCATCGTCATGGAGATAGTCATGCAAAATTTGCAATAAATCACAGGATCATCAAATGCAGCTGTCGATTTCATGAATGCTGAATGATTAATTACTGTCCTATAATTTTATTTAACCCTCCTACAGATAAAGAACTGTAGAAATAAAAATCTCATTACTAGGGCATCAAGTCATGGATCGTACATCTCTTTGCTTCGTGGCCTTTGGTAAGTTTTAAGACAGGTGTCCATGGGAGTGTGCTGCGGATCCCCCACATGAAAAAAGTAGAAAATCATTGCCCTAAACTGTGCAGCACGAACATCACCCATTGGGGGTAATTCTGACTTTCTGCGATAGTGTAAAATGGGTGATAGCGAGTCGGCAGTCCCGATTAACATCTCTCCCCATTTTTAGTTCCATTGACTGCAATCAGGAGAGATATAAAACAGTTTGCAATCTCCTCAATATCACTACAGACAGTTGGGTCCTGTGAATAAAGTGATTACATCACCATCTACAACGTGCATTTATACAGCACCTTTAAAAGGTCTCAAGCGCCTTCACAGAGGCACAAGGAAACAAATGGACATGGAGTCGAGAAGGAGCTCTGAGGAGGGGCGCCCCAAAGCTTGGTCAAAGAGGTGGGTGTTAACGAAGGTCTTAAAGGAGGAGAAGGAGGTGGAGAGGTTTATGGAGGGAATCCAGAACGCGGAGCCTAGGCAGCTACCAGTAGTGTGGCAAAGTGGGGTGGGGGGGGGTGAATGCTCAAGAAGCCAGAGGAATTGAGAGTTGGGGGGGGGGCAAAAGGGACTGTAGCATTGGATTGTGGGACCTTGTTGTGCGCAAATTGCTGTCACTGACACTTATTCTCACTCGATTGCACTTTACTAATTCTCAGTCAGGCCTGGTTACCCTGGTTACAGGTACCAACAACAACAACAACAACTGTATTTATATAGCGCCTTTAACAAAGTAAAACGTCCCAAGGCACTTCACAGGAGTATTATAAGACAAAAACATTGTGGCGTATGTAACTGTTCCACCTTTAAGAGAACTATTTTAAGAGATGCACTACTTTATCTTGGCTGCTGTATACTGTAATACCGGTGGTGACCACACCGGTATATAAGTGCTGTGTAATGATTTATTGGGCAGTTCAGCCTGACCTTCAACTAGTAAAGACCTGTTGAATTTATTCTTGTGGTCTGTGTGCAGTGATTCTTATTAACAATAACTAGACACACACAGACTTAACAGTGGCGACGATGACGATCTTACCCTGCGGCAGAGATATATCCAAGGCAGTTTAACGGGCGTCGAGAAGAGGCATCCGCCCTCATCATCCTGCTGAGAAAAGACTCGGGTCTGAAGAGCAAGGAAGAATCCTGACACGAAGCCTTCCATCAGCAACAGGCAGTGATCATCCCTTCTATCACGGTGGTGGGTAAGCTGATCAGCGACGAGCAGCAAGTCGGCCACGTTGGCTGTGAAGTAGGGGAGGGAAAAATGGAGGATATAAGGGCGGAGAACTCGACCACGGCCGGGGAAAAGAGCCGGACAGAAGTCGGGGCCAGAGGTGCTGAGACTGGGGCAGCGTAAGGCACGGGAGCTGCGGTGAATGCAAACGCAGCCGGTGTAAAAGACCGGGCTGCAAGCGGGCTGGGAGACGCAACAGCGTCGAGAGAGAGCTCGACCACGACCGGGGAAAAAGGCCGGGCAGCTACCAAGGCCGCGAGGCACGGGAGAAAAAAAAAAAAATTTTAAACCGCGGAGAACTCAGCCGCAGCCGGGGGAAAGGACCGGACTGCAAGAGGGGCTGGGAGGCACGATTTGAGAACCGCTGGGGAGGGCGAACGCAGCAATACGGCAATCGCCATTACAGCCAGCGGGGGAGAAAGGCAAACGCGGGAAGCCGCCATTTTCGTAGGCGGGGGAAGAAGACAAGCGCGGGAAACCGCCACTTTGAAAAAAAAAAGAAAAGAAAAATTTCTTTTTGTTTCTCAAGAAGATTGCGAGGATGCCTAAGCGTGGTAACATCAACGATTTCGATGCCGATGTTGAAGATTGGGCCACGTGTGTAGAACGCATAGAGATTTATTGTACGGCAAATAAAATATCAGATGAAGATAAAGCACTAACCTTACTAAACTCAATGGATGCGAAGACATACGGGCTATTGAAGCATCTTCTATCACCAGCTAAACGGGCGGATCAGGCTTTCGCTAATATTGTTGCTGTCCTGAGAAATCATTTGAACCCCACACCGCTGATGTTAGCGGAACGATTTAAATTTTATGCGAGAACGCAACTGAAAGAGGAAAGCAACGCGGAGTATTTAATTGAACTGCGTAAGCTAGCGAAATACTGTCAGTTTGGGGAAAGACTGACAGAGGCACTGAGAGACAAATTCGTGTGTGGATTGTCGAAAGAAGGAACACAAAAGCGGCTGCTTGAAGAGAATGATCTTACACTTGATAAGGCTGTCACTATTGCAGCATCGCACGAAGCCGCAGCGAGAGGCACTGCGGAAATGCAGCTGAAGGCAGCGGTACTCAGCGTAGATCAAATGGCTTTGGGTACAGCGAAATGTTATCGTTGTGGAAAGACAACACACGATCAGAACCAATGCTGGTTTAAAAATCAGGAATGTAGAAAATGTGGCAAGCTTGGTCACATAGCTAAAGTATGCCGGTCAGGAAAGAAGACCAGCAACAAAAAGTCACCGCAGGAAAAGTGCAGAAAGGTACATAAGGTGGCTGAGAAGAGTTCGGATGAACAGAATTCGGATTCAGACTCCAACAGCAAGGAACTGGGTAGTCTGAGAATTCACAATGTGAGTAAGGAAGCTGACCTACAAACTATCTGGGTCACACTTCAGATAGCAGGAGTCCAAGTGAAGATGGAATTGGACACCGGATCGGCGTTGACGGTCATGAATAAGCAAGATTACAAAAGGTTATTCACACATATTCCCCTACGGGATACGGAGATAGTATTGCAGACATACACGGGGCAAAGAGTATACCCCATCGGAAAGATAAAAGTCAAGGTGGTACACAAGGGCAAAGAACACCAAGGAATGGACATATATGTACTGCCTGAGGGAGGTCCACCACTTCTGGGACGGGAGTGGATCAGGAAAATAAATATGGACTGGCACTCCCTAAAAGCAATAACGGTAGATTCCGGAAAAAAAGATGTCAAACCTGAACGATTGTCCAGAATATTGGATGAGGCTAAAGAGGTGTTCCAACAGGGACTGGGGTCACTGAGAGGAATTACGGCAAAAATCAAGATTGCAGAACGTGCAAACCCAAAATTTTTCAAAGCCAGACCGGTACCTTATGCGATACAACCTGCTGTGGAAGCTGAGCTGGAAGGGCTAGAACGTTCAGGAGTACTGTCTAAGGTGGACTGGAGTGAGTGGGCCATGCCCATTGTTCCCGTCATGAAGCGTTCATCGAGTAACAAGCCAGGGGAACCGGGGAAGGTCCGCATCTGTGGAGACTTCAAGATCACGGTTAATCCGGTGCTTCACACGGTGCAATATCCACTTCCGCGGATTGAGGATATCTTTGCTTCATTGTCTGGCGGGAAACACTTCACCAAGATAGACCTGGCGCAAGCGTACTTACAGATGGAAGTTGAGGAAGAGTCGCGCCAGTATCTCACAATCAACACGCACAGAGGCTTGTATCGATATAATAGACTGGTTTTTGGAGTGGCTTCGGCTCCAACAATTTGGCAGAGGGCCATGGAGCAGGTATTACAGGGAATTCCAAGCACTCAATGTTAATTGGACGATATCCTGATTACAGGAGATGACGATGAGGAACACCTTGCAAATCTGAAACTGGTGCTCACCAGATTGAAGGAATATGGACTTCGAGTTAATCGCCAGAAATGTGAGTTCTTTCAGAAACGGATCTCGTACTGTGGTCATGTCATTGACCAGGAGGGGCTGCACAAGTCACCTGACAAGATCGAAGCTGTTGTGAAGGCTCCCGCTCCGGAAAATGTATCCCAGTTGAGGTCGTTCCTAGGGTTGATTAACTATTACCATAAGTTTCTGCCAAATCTATCCATGGTGCTGCACCCGCTGAACGCTCTTTTGCAGAAAGAAGTACCATGGAAGTGGAGCGAGGACTGCAAGAAGGCCTTTCACAAAAGCAAGGCATTGATCACCTCAGAGGAAGTGTTGGCTCACTTCAACCCAACGCTACCTATTCGTTTAGCTTGTGATGCTTCTCCTTATGGTATTGGAGCAGTACTCTCACACAAGTTGCCAAATGGCTTGGAAAGGCCAGTCGCATTTGCATCCAGATCATTGACCTCCGCTGAGCGCAACTATGCTCAGATAGATAGGGAGGCTCTCAGCCTTGTGTGGGGAGTAAAGAAGTTTAATCATTACCTGCAGGGCCAGAAGTTTACACTGCTGACAGACCACCAGCCGTTGGTATCCATTTTTAACCCTAAGAAGAGTGTTTCGGCGATGACAGCACAGAGGCTCCAGAGATGGTCCCTTTTCCTAGGGGCACATCAATATCAGATAGAATTCAAAGGTACAAAGCAGCATGGTAATGCTGATGGGCTGTCGCGCCTGCCACTACCTACTGAGGAGGAGGCACCGACGGTTGACCCGGTGGAGTTATTTCACTCGACCATCATCGAATGTTTACCTGTCACCAATGCAAATATTGAAAGGGAGACTAGGAATGACCCGACACTGTCCCGGGTCTACGAATTGACAGTAAAGGGATGGCCAGCCCATGGTGATCCACTGTTACCGGCATTCTCAGCAAGACGAGAACAGCTGTCCATCTGTCAGGGAACATTGATGTATGGAACAAGGGTGATTATCCCTCCTAAGTTAAGAGAGAGAGTTCTAAAAGAACTACATGAAGGTCATCTGGGGGAGTCAAGATGAAAAGCCTTGCTAGGGCTTATGTGTGGTGGCCGGGTATCGACCAACAGATAGAGGATCTGACGAAAAGCTGCTCAGGGTGCCAAAAAGTCCAAAATGCACCTCCAATTGCACCGCTGCATCCATGGGAATGGCCTTCAACCCCATGGCAACGTGTACATATTGACTTTGCTGGTCCATTCATGGACTCCATGTTTTTAATTGCGGTGGACGCACATTCTAAATGGCCAGAAGTGATTAAAATGACTACCACTACCTCGGAGAAGACGATCGCGGTGCTAAGAACGATATTTGCAAGAAATGGATTGCCAGAGCAAATATGTTCAGACAACGGACCACAGTTCGTGTCAGAGGAATTCCAGAAATTCCTGAAGAAGAATGGGGTGAAACATTATACCTCTGCCCCATATCATCCAGCTACGAATGGGCTGGCCGAGAGGTTTGTACAGACGCTCAAAAAGGCAATAAAGGCCATGAGCGAAGATCAGATTCCACTGCAACACAAGGTGGACAATTTCCTACTGGCATATCGAAACGCCACCCATGCAACAACAAACCAAAGTCCTGCCATGATGTTCTATAACTGGTAGCACTCTCGCCTCTGAGTCAGAAGGTGGTCGGTTCAAGTCCCACTACAGAGACTTGAGCACAAAATCTAGATGGAACTTTAGTGCAGTACCGAGAGAGTGCTGCACTGTCAGAGGTGCCTTCTTTTGGGTGAGACATTAAACCGAGGCCCTGTTTGTCCTCTCAGGGGGTGTAAAAGATCCCACAGCGCTATTTGAAGAAGAGTAGGGGAGTTCTCCCCAGTGTCCTGACCAATATTTATTAACTAATATCACTAAAACAGATTATCTCATTGTTGTTTGTGGGACCTTACTGTGTGCAAATTGGCTGTCACATTTCCTACATTACAACAGTGACTACGTTTCAAACAGTACCTCACCAGCTGTAAATCGCGTTTGACAACCTGAGGTTGTGAAAGGCGCTATATAAATGCAAGTTCTTTCTTTCTTTTACCTGGACCTGGCTCCTGCTGCCTGCTTTCACTGGTGGGCCAGAGACCATGCGGGCCAACTGTTAAAATGGCGTGCATGTCCCAATGACCTCATCAAGATGTGACACTGCTATTTCAATTAGGACCCCACTCCTCTAGGGCGGATGGCCTCCCTGTGCCTGAATTCAGGCAAGTAAAACTGTTGGGAGACAGGAACGGGCCAAGAGCGCGGCACAATCCTCCGCCATCTTAACCCGCCCACCTACACCGTTCCCACTGGGCGGGGAGTTAAAATCAGCCCTCTACACTTTTGACTCAGTCTACTGGATATGTAACCCCAAACCATCCCAATTAGATCACTTTCACATACTTGCAGCCAGACTAAGTTGCTACAAGAACACTATGTGAGTGCAGAGAGACATGCCAATGTGATGCTGAATCAGTAAACTAACGTGGAATTGTACATTGGGGGGAATGTTCCAAGCCCTGGGGTGGCGGGTTTGGAGGCGGGACTGCCGGGAAAATGTCAGAAACTGGGAGCGGGTACCGAACCCGCTCCCAACCCGCCTTCGTGCCATCTTCCCGAGAGGTGGGTCCCCGACTCGTGCAGGGACCCGTCTCCTCGAGGCGGGAAGGGGATTACAGCCACTAAGAGGCTTATCCTCATTTTACCAACGCAGGTGCAGGCTTCCCGACGTCGGGAAACCCCGCCAGGGTCAGCGAGGCGACCAGTGGGTCTGCGGGGGTCAGAGGGGTCGAAAAGTGCGCTGTGGAGGTGAGTGATGGGTGCAAGTGTGGAGAGGTAAGTATGGGAGGTGAGTGAAAAGTGTTAGAAAAAGTTTCCTTACCTTTGCTTCTTCCTGCAGGCTTCAACCTTTGGGGATCCGGCGGCTCCTCATCTCCACGGCAGAGATGACAGAATGGTTGCTGCATTCTCCAATGCAACAGCCATCTGATTTCTGCTCAGGAAAGAGGTTTGGTGAGTCTTGAGTACAAGGACTCACCAAACAACAGAGAATGTCAGTGTTTGACAGGCCTGCTAAGCCTGCTGGGCGGGCTTAAGAAGGTCAATCAAGGGAAAATAGCGTGGGTTGGCCGGACGTCGTTGGGGGCAGGACTGAAACCCGACAACCAGCAGTCCCGCCCCCAATGCGCCCCCATTGATAAAACTCCCCCCATTGTCTGTGAACACTGGAGGGGGAGGACCTCTTGGAGGGAAACACCATTAAAAAAGCTCAAAAATTAAAAGGGACATCAATTTTGTTTAGAAGTACATTTTTCATCCAGGTGAACCCTGTATTGATTTCTTTGTGGGTTCAATAACAACTCATTTATGAAAGAGAATGTTGTTTAATCTAAAGTCTGTTCAACTCTTTTTAACAGCCTTTACAGGACACGCCATGCTGTGATGCATCTAGAATGAAACTGAAACCAAACTCCTCTGGACTGCTTGTCTCTCACATGACCTCTGCTGGTCAGGCACAAGTAATCAATACATGCAAATATGCTGCCAGGCAAATACAATCACTATTTGCTGATATCATTACATCTCCCTTTCTTAAAACAAAAGTATTTTACTTTTAACTAACAACATGTTTTCTTTGTATTAATCTGCATTTTAACTGTAACTTTAATGAACTTACATTATCATTATCATAATCAAGGTTTTTTAACCTTGCTTTGTGTGTTCACATGAAATATGTAAATACAGTAGAACTTGAAGAAAGAATAAGATAACATTACTTCCTTCTATAACAATAGTCCTTAAAT
Source organism: Somniosus microcephalus (assembly GCF_052327205.1). Classification (NCBI taxonomy): domain Eukaryota; kingdom Metazoa; phylum Chordata; class Chondrichthyes; order Squaliformes; family Somniosidae; genus Somniosus; species Somniosus microcephalus. The sequence continues at coordinate 17,551,771 of NC_141000.1, read as the reverse complement.
TTGCTCAATGAGTCTCTCAGGAGGCTTCACATGTCTTGAGGATTTTCTGATTGATTGTCCTTGAATCTGAGTTGTTGCCTCAGATGATGTGTTCTCAGCTGTGTGATCAGGTTGTTCAACAGGGTCAGTCTCTTGACCTGCTGTGGCTGGTCCCATGAGAAGATCTTGACGATTTCTTCTCAGAACAGCACCCTCATCTGTCTGAATGGTGTATGATCTTGGTTGAACTTCACTCAGGACAGTTCCCTTCTGAGTCCATGTGTTTGTTTTGTCTTTGAACCTTACTTGGTCACCAGTGTGGAGTTCAGGTAGGTTTTGTGTTCCTCTGTCATAGTAGTACTTTTGCTTTTCTTTCTGTTGCTCTTTGAACTTCCTCACTTTCTCCCCCTCTTTTGTTTTCAGGAGGTTCTCCGGGATGGGTAGGTTTGACCTTAGCCGACGTCCCATCAGGAGTTGGGCTGGTGACATACCACACTCGAGCGGCGTTGTGCGGTATACAAGCATGCTTTGGTAGAAGTCAGTTCCACTGTCTTTTGCCTTGTACTTCAGTCTTTTCACTGTGTTCGTGGGCTCTCCTGGGTCAACAGCTCTGGACAACGTGTCTGCTGTATACATCAGCTTACCCGGTGTTTACGCAACATTCAGTTCATCATAGATTGTCTCTCTTTCGCTTTCCACAACGAGGACTCTCTTTACCAGGTTCAGTCTCTCACAGGCTTTTAAACCTAGTATGGCTTGCACTTCCTTTGGCACCACGATTAATGCTAGCGTGTGCTCTCTGTCCTTGTGTGTTACTTTGACAATGCATTTTCCCTTCACTGGTATATCAGTACCTGAGTATCCGGTCACTTTCACTTGTATTCCATGTAACTTTGGTCTGGGTCTAATTCTCTTAAAATCGGTCTCTGATATCACATTAACTTGTGCTCCAGTATCCAATTTAAATGGAATGTGTATGTCGTTCACTTTTAGTGTCAACATCCAGTCTCTTTCTTCTTTTTTGTTTTCAGACACCACATCTACATAGAATTCCTCTATCTCGCTTTCATCTACTGTATGGACCTTGCTTTGTTGCGCTTGGTTCTTACAGCAACGGGCATAATGGTTGTTTTTGTTGCATCTATTGCATGTTTTACCATATGCTGGACACTTTCTTGGTGGATGCTGTGTACCGCATCGACTACATGACTTCCGATTGTCCCTTTCATTTTCGTTTGCTGGCCACATCTCTTTTTTCACATTGGCGCTCTCTTTGTTAAACGGTTTGTATCCGTTCTTTCTCACTGCATCCACGTTGCAGCTACTGTCACTGAACAGCTCCTTTGCCTGCAACTTCACAGTCTCTGTAGCCCTACACAGTGCTATGGCTTTTCCCAGGTCTAGATCTTGCTCTCTTAGCAGTCTTTCCCTTAGACCATTATCTGGAATACCACACACCAGTCTGTCTTTTATCAGCGAGTCTGTGAGTCCCCCAAATTCACACGATTTGCTTCAGTTTCTCAGTTCAGTCACATACTGATCAATAGTCTCGCCGATTTTCTGTACACATGTGAAAAATTTGTGCCTCTCAAAGGTCACGTTGCGTTTAGGTATGCAGTAGGCCTCAAACTGTTCCATTATTTTATCTAGCTTCATTTTGTCTCCATCAACGGCAAATATGAAATTATTATATACCTCCAGCGCTGCATCACCCACAACATGTAAGAACACGGACGATTTCTGTTTATCACTTTTCTCGTCAGCTCCGGTTGCCGCTAAATACAACTCTAAACGTTGTTTGAACCTTCTCCAATTTTCAGCCACATTACCTGACAACTGAAGCGTCGCCGGTGGGAGTAAACCTTCCATTTTTCACTTCGTTAGCTATTCTCTAATGGTAAGCAACGATGTTCTCTTCTGGCTTGCTAATTTGTGGAGAGCTGATTTAACTTCAGATTTTTTCTCTTCTGTTCTCTTTCAGCCACTTCTGACACCATGTATTGATTTCTTTGTGGGTTCAATAACAACTCATTTATGAAAGAGAATGTTGTTTAATCTAAAGTCTGTTCAACTCTTTTTAACAGCCTTTACAGAACACACCATGCTGTGATGCATCTAGAATGAAACTGAAACCAAACTCCTCTGGACTGCTTGTCTCTCACATGACCTCTGCTGGTCAGGCACAAGTAATCAATACATGCAAATATGCTGCCAGGCAAATACAATCACTATTTGCTGAAATCATTACAAACCCCCAAATCTTGTTTAACCAATGAAGCAGAAACAACGCCTACTCTCTGCTCACCAAGGTGTAGCGTTACTGGGTGAAATTCTCCACAGTGCAGCAGCATATGACTCAGAAAATATAGATTTAGAGGTGTGTTTGTGAGGAAGCAGTTAAATTTTAATGACTTTTACACTGAGTTAAATTCCCCTTAAAATCTATCATCAAAAATGCTTACGGACAACCTGAGTAAACCTCCTTGGCACAAACATTGCATCGGGCTCAACCAAGCACTCGATCATAATGGCAGTTCAACCACAATGCCCGTGTGCCAATTTAAGCAAGTGGCCTGAGATTTTCTGCTCGGGTTATGCCTGCTGCCAGATGTAACTCAAGTGGAGTTGGACAGGAAGTGCTTTGGAAGCCGAGTCGCTGTCTCTCTGCTTGCAGCCGTCACTTCTGGGATTTCCCACTAGATGTAACGGGGGTGTAACTTCCATCCGTATATGGGTGGGCGGGCTGAAATCTGATGTAAATGGTGAACATATGTCAATCGACATATGTTCATCATTTTCATCCCAGCAGTGCTGGACACAAAGAATGCCTGCTTGTCCCAGGCATACTGCATTGCTAATGGGTGGTGGCACTTAAATGTTAAGTTGGCCCAAAAGGCCTATGCAATCCATTACAGATGTCATTCCTTCCTTGGAATCACTCCTCAGTAACCATTATTCTCTACAAGTATACTTGCATTATTTTGCATCCTGCTCTATTATATGCCTTGCTATTGTATTCTATCATTTGTCCCTTTTAGCCAGAGGAGTCGTCAGGACACAATGCATCTTCCTTTAGTACATACATGACCTCTTTTAAATGCACACGCACCTGTATGCGCATGTGTGCATACACACACATGCACACACTATCACCTTTAAAAGCAAGGTTACACCCCTGATTTTTGCTTAATAATTACAGGTATTATTTCACACACCCACCTTATTCCTTTGATAGATGAGGATGCAAAGTTCCATTCATGAATCCCCTTCTATTAGAAAGATAACAGTAAGTACATTAGTTACACAGAACAATGAAGCAATGACAATAAATGTGCTATTCATGCCAATGTCCCACTCTTTTAACATTGCAAAATAAAAAGTGCCAGTAACGGCCAAGAGTTTTGATAGTAAGAAATCATGACACGTCTAAAATTCATGCACATTCTCCAGTCTAATGTACCTATCACCCATCGATTCACATCCTCTAAATATGGTGTGGAGATGCCGGTGTTGGACTGGGGTGGACAAATGTAAGAAATCACACAACACCAGGTTATAGTCCAACAGCTTTATTTGAAATCACAAGCTTTCGGAGCGCTGCTCCTTCGTCAAACATAGCTTATATAGTCAGAGAATAATGTCAGATGTTTACAGGTAATCTTTCTAACTGCCATTTATCACACCTCGGCAGAGAGATAATCACAGTAATCAAAGGTGTAAATGGTGTCCAAACAGGTCAGTCAGGAAAACATTACATCAAAGAACAATGAGGTGGGGTCACAAGGGGTCAAATGTTGCAGATGCTGGGGTCTATATGAAAAACAAAAAAACAGACAAAAAACATTTTTTTTGCTGGAAATCACAGCAGGTCCGGCCGCATCTGTGTGGAGAGAACAAGCCAACGACGACTTGAGTCTGGATGACCCTACGTCAGGTGGGGTTACATGTAGCGTGACATGAACCCAAGATCCCGATTGAGGCCGTCCTTATGGGTGCGGAACTTGGCTATCAGTTTCTGCTCGGCGATTTTGCGTTGTCGTGTGTCTCGAAGGCCGCCTTGGAGAATGCTTACCCGAAGATCGGAGGCTGAATGTCCTTGACTGCTGAAGTGTTCCCTGACTGGGAGGGAACACTCCTGCCTGGTGATTGTTGCGCGGTGTCGGTTCATCCGTTGTTGCAGTGTCTGCATGGTCTCGCCGATGTACCATGCTCCGGGGCATCCTTTCCTGCAACGTATGAGGTAGACAATGTTGGCCGAGTCACATGAGTATGTACCATGTACCTGGTGGGTGGTGTCTTCACGTGTGATGATGGTATCTGTGTTGATGATCTGGCATGTCTTGCAGAGGTTGCTGTGGCAGGGCTGTGTGGTGTCGTGGTCGCTGTTCTCCTGAAAGCTGGGTAATTTGCTGCGAACGATGGTCTGTTTGAGGTTAGGCGGCTGTTTGAAGGCGAGTAGTGGAGGCGTGGGGATGGCCTTAGCAAGGTGTTCGTCGTCATCGATGACATGTTGAAGGCTGCGAAGAACATGGCGTAGTTTCTCCGCTCCGGGGAAGTACTGGACGACGAAGGGTACTCTGTTGGTTGTGTCCCGTGTTTGTCTCCTGAGGAGGTCTATGCGATTTTTCGCTGTGGCCCGTCGGAACTGTCGATCGATGAGTCGAGCGTCATATCCCATTCTTACGAGGGCATCGTTCAGCGTCTGTAGGTGTCCATCGCGTTCCTCCTTGTCTGAGCAGATCCTGTGTATTCGCAGGGCTTGTCCATAGGGGATGGCTTCTTTAACGTGGTTAGGGTAGAAGCTGAAGAAGTGGAGCATCGTGAGGTTGTCCGTGGGCTTGCGGTAGAGTGAAGTGCTGAGGTGTCCGTCTTTGATGGAGATTCGTGTGTCCAAGAATGAAACCGATTCTGAGGAGTAGTCCATGGTGAGTTTGATGGTGGGATGGAACTTGTTGATGTTATCGTGTAGTCTTTTCAGTGATTCTTCACCGTGGGTCCATAGGAAGAAAATGTTGTCGATGTATCTGGTGTATAGCGTTGATTGGAGGTCCTGTGCAGCGAAGAAGTCTTGCTCGAACTTGTGCATGAAGATGTTAGCGTATTGGGGTGCGAATTTGGTCCCCATGGCTGTTCCGTATGTTTGGGTAAAGAACTGGTTGTCGAAGGTGAAGACATTGTGGTCAAGGATGAAGCGGATGAGTTGTAGGATGGCGTCTGGAGATTGGCTGTTGTTGGTGTTGAGTACTGAGGCTGTCGCAGCGATGCCATCATTGTGGGGGATACTGGTGTAGAGTGCCAAGACGTCCATCGTGGCGAGGAGTGTTCCTGGTTCAACTGGTCCGTGGGTGCTGAGTTTTTGTAAGAAGTCTGTAGTGTCACGACAGAAACTGGGGGTTCCCTGTACGATGGGTTTCAGGATGCCCTTGACGTATCTAGAGAGGTTCTCACACAGGGTTCCGTTGCCTGATACGATAGGATGTCCGGGTGTGTTGGCTTTGTGTATCTTTGGGAGGCAGTAGAAGTCTCCCACGCTGGGAGTACGTGGGATGAGAGCGCGTAGGATGCTTTGAAGGTCTGGATCGAAGGTCTTGATCAGTCTGTTGAGTTGGCGGGTGTGTTCTTTGGTCGGATCTGCGGGTAACTGTCTGTAGTGTTCCTGGTTGTCCAGTTGTCGGTATGCTTCTTTGCAATAGTCCATTCTGTTCAGTATGACGATGGCTCCTCCTTTACAGAGTTTCTACATCAAGTTTCTACAGAGATGCAAAAAAGCAGACAAGATCCCGAAAGGACTACCGATCACGAACCCACTCAAGTCGACCTACAACACAGACTACGCTGAGAGACTCTGCCGTCGTACCTCTTGCAGACTCCTCAACCATCTCGTACACCAGCTCTACAGCAGACGCCGCAACCTCGAAACTGAGATGGAGTCCATGTTCTCAGCCTGTGCTCAGGACACAGCAGACCAGCTACGAGACACCGCCAAACAGACGAGGCAACGGAACTACGCTGCCTACATGCACACCAAGAACAGGAAGCTTGAGAAACTCGGCATCACCAGCAGCAGCAACCAAGCCTCCCCCAGTACCACGGTTGAAACCACAGGGAAGTCCATCATCAACCTGTCCGACCACACCCTTTAACCAGATGAAATTGAAGTTCTCAGCCGAGGGCTCAATTTCTGCCCCACCACCAAAATGGACCCCATCGGTCTCGCGGCAGACACAAAGGAATTCATCAGGAGAATGAGGCTCCGGGAATTCTTCCACAAATCCCAAGATGTCAGCAGCGAACCCAATGAGACAATCAATGATCTGGACCAGCAGACAGAGGGATCCGCAGTGCAGCAACCGAAGAAGAAAGAGTCAAATTGGACCCCTCCGGAGGGTCGCTGCCCTAAGCTTGACATGTATGCTCAAGCTGTCTGGAGATGCATCAACGCCAGATGCATCAGCCGCACTCACAAGACAGTCCAGAATGTTACCCGAGCACAACGCAACGCCATCCACACGCTCAAGACCAACCGCAACATCGTCATCAAACCAGCAGACAAAGGAGGAGCCATCATCATACAGAACAGAACGGACTATTGTAAAGAAGCATACTGACAACTGGACAACCAGGAATACTACAGACAGTTACCCGCAGGTCCGACCAAAGAACACACCCGCCAACTCAACAGACTAATCAAGACCTTCGATCCAGACCTTCAAAGCATCCTACGCGCTCTCATCCCACGTACTCCCCGCGTGGGAGACTTCTACTGCCTCCCAAAGATACACAAAGCCAACACACCAGGACATCCTATCGTATCAGGCAATGGAACCCTGTGTGAGAACCTCTCTGGATACGTCGAGGGCATCCTGAAACCCATCGTACAGGGAACCCCCAGCTTCTGTCGTGACACTACAGACTTCTTACAGAAACTCAGCACCCACGGACCAGTTGAACCAAGAACACTCCTCGCCACGATGGACGTCTTGGCACTCTACACCAGTATCCCCCACGATGACGGCATCGCTGCGACAGCCTCAGTACTCAACACCAACAACAGCCAATCTCCAGACGCCATCCTACAACTCATCCGCTTCATCCTTGACCACAATGTCATCACCTTCGACAACTAGTTCTTTACCCAAACACACGGAACAGCCATGGGGACCAAATTCGCACCCCAATACGCCAACATCTTCATGCACAAGTTCGAGCAAGACTTCTTCGCTGCACAGGACCTCCAACCAACGCTATACACCAGATACATCGACGACATTTTCTTCCTATGGACCCACGGTGAAGAATCACTGAAAAGACTACACGATAACATCAACAAGTTCCATCCCACCATCAAACTCACCATGGACAACTCCTCAGAATTGGTTTCATTCTTGGACACACAAATCTCCATCAAAGACGGACACCTCAGCACTTCACTCTACCGCAAGCCCACGGACAACCTCACGATGCTCCACTTCTCCAGCTTCCACCCTAACCATGTTAAAGAAGCCATCCCCTATGGACAAGCCCTGCGAATACACAGGATCTGCTCAGACGAGGAGGAACACGATGGACACCTACAGACGCTGAAAGATGCCCTCGTAAGAACGGGATATGACGCTCGACTCGTCGATCAACAGTTCCGACGGGCCACAGCGAAAAATCGCATAGACCTCCTCAGAAGACAAACACGGGACATAACCAACAGAGTACCCTTCGTCATCCAGTACTTCCCCGGAGCAGAGAAACTACGCCATGTTCTTCGCAGCCTTCAACATGTCATCGATGACAACGAACACCTCGCTAAGGCCATCCCCACGCCTCCACTACTCGCCTTCAAACAGCCGCCTAACCTCAAACAGACCATCGTTCGCAGCAAATTACCCAGCTTTCAGGAGAACAGCGACCACAACACCACACAGCGCTGCCACAGCAACCTCTGCAAGACATGCCAGATCATCAACACAGATACCATCATCACACGTGAGGACACCACCCACCAGGTACATGGTACATACTCATGTGACTCGGCCAACATTGTCTACCTCATACGTTGCAGGAAAGGATGCCCCGGAGCATGGTACATCGGCGAGACCATGCAGACACTGCGACAACGGATGAACCGACACCGCGCAACAATCGCCAGGCAGGAGTGTTCCCTCCCAGTCAGGGAACACTTCAGCAGTCAAGGACATTCAGCCTCCGATCTTCGGGTAAGCATTCTCCAAGGCGGCCTACGAGACACACGACAACGGAAAATCGTCGAGCAGAAACTGATAGCCAAGTTCCGCACTCATGCGGACAGCCTCAACCGGGATCTTGGGTTCATGTCACGCTACATGTAACCCCACCTGATGTAGGGTCATCCAGACTCGAGTCGTCATTGGCTTGTTCTCTCCACACAGATGCGGCCGGACCTGCTGTGATTTCCAGCAAAAAAATATTTTTTTGTCTGTTTTTTTGTTTTTCATACAGACCCCAGCATCTGCAACATTTGACCCCTTGTGACCCCACCTCATTGTTCTTTGATGTAATGTTTTCCTGACTGACCTGTTTGGACACCATTTACACCTTTGATTGCTGTGATTATCTCTCTGCCGAGGTGTGATAAATGGCAGTTAGAAAGATTACCTGTAATCATCTGATATTATTCTCTGACTATATAAGCTGTGTTTTTATGCATCTCTCCACTTCGCCTGACGAAGGAGCAGCGCTCCGAAAGCTTGTGATTTCAAATAAAGCTGTTGGACTATAACCTGTTGTTGTGTGATTTCTTACATTACTCCTCTAAATACACAGCTAAATGTTGACGATTTGCTTACTCTCAACCGAGTGTCTTTTGTAAGTCTCACTATCAAGTCCAGTGTGTGTGTGCTGTAATTTGGATAAGGTGTGAATCCAGTATGATAGAGACACCAAGACTGGCGGGTTGGCTATGTTGAGGACAGGAGGACATGTATTTGTCACTTAGCACCTCTGGTATGAGCAATAGCTGAACCAATAATGTTTATCTTCTGTAGAAATGCATATAGTTCCAATATGATTGCATGTGCGTGTGACATTGCCACTGATAACAACCTTAACATAAGAACACAAGAAATAGGAGCAGGAGTAGGCCATTTGGTCCTTCGAGCCTGCTCCACCATTCAAGGAGATTATGGCTGATCTTCTACCTCATCTCCACTATCCCCATATCCCTTGATTCCCTTAATATTCAAAAATCTATTGATCTCTCTCTTGAATATACTCAACGACTGAGCCTCCACAGCCCTCTGGGGTAGAGAATTCCAAAGATTCACCACCCTCTGAGTGAAGAAATTTCTCCTCATCGCAATCCTAAATGGCCGACCCCTTATCCTGAGACTGTGACCCCTGGTTCTAGACTCCCCAGCCAGGGGAAACATCCTCCCTGCATCTACCCTGCCAAGTCCTGTAAGAATTTTGTATGTTTCAATGAGATCACCTCTCATTCTTCTAAACTCTAGTGAATATAGGCCTAGTCTACTCAATCTCTCCTCATAGGACAATCCACCCATCCCAGGAACCAGTCTGGTGAACCTTCGTTGCATTCCCACTATGGCAAAAATATCCTTCCTTAGGTAAGGAGACCAAAACTGTACACAATACTCCAGGTGTGGTCTCACCAGGGCCCTATATAATTGCAGTAAGATGTCTTTACTCTTATACTCAAATCCTCTTGTAATAAAGGCCAACATACCATTTGCTTTCCTAATTGCTTGCTGTACCTGCATGTTAACTTTCAGTGATTCGTGTACAAGGACACCCAGGTCCCTCTGAACACCAACATTTCCCAATCTCTCACCCTTTAAAAAATACTCTGCTTTTCTACTTTTCCTACCAAAGTGGATAACTTCACATTTCTCCGCATTATATTCATCTTGCTTATGTGAACAGCGATCAATGAACTGAAAAAACTCCTGTTTGAATTTCTGAGAATTCCGATTTTTGGGCTGAGTGTTTCAATTCTTTAGGCATTCATCTCCTCTTTTTTCTAGGTTAACAACCATAGCACTGCTAACAAGTAAAGCTTATTAGCTTGCAACAGGCATCAGTGCTGCCTGTGTGGTATAATAAATGACTCATTTTTTGGTAAAACAGACTTTCAAGTCTGGTACCGAGTGAACACACGAACACACAAAAAAGAATGATGGGGAATGGCCAGCTAGTCCATCAGCCTTTAAAAGTAAGAAACCATGACAAATGGGAGAGCCATGCCTAAAATGCTGAATGTTCTCCAGTTCAATGTATCTATCACCCACCCATTCATCTTCCTCACACAGTGTCCTGGGTCTGGGTGTGACAAAAAAAACCTCAGCCCAATTTAGGAAAAAAACTCTGAGAAGTTCCTCAATGACTCCCAAAGGTGATCAAATAAGTTCCAGGAGAACATGGTGAGTGGGAGACACATCCCCCCCACCAATACCCCTATATTCTATAAGTAGTTTTGCCGGCCAGACTCAGGAACGCCTCCAGCTCCCTTTTGAGTGTTTGTTGCAAATCCGCACAAGCTGCCAACTCGTTCCCTAGGTCGATGACCCTCTGCCAAAAGAAGAACCTGCTGGTATTTAATCTAGTTCTATGCTTACGTAACCTACACTCATGTCCCCTGCTCCTCCCTAATCTTTCCAACTCAAATAGCCTATCCACCTAGACCAAATCTAGCCCTTTCATTATTTTAAACATCGAAGTGAGTCATCTTGAGTTTGGATGTTTAGTTTAATTCAGGCACATAAACGGCCACAACTGATCTTATAATCCTCAGAACAAATAAGTGGATAAAGCACCTGTGGGTCATATCTGAATGGGTACAACCTCGACCTAGAACTGGGACCACAACCTGATTGTATGGCAGACTACAACTATGTGTGACTCACCCCTGGAGCATATTGCAGAGCCTTTCCCAACCTGTCTAGGCAGCAAACCTTTAAGAGCCTGAAGGCCCCCTCGCTAACCAATCTTATAGAGGCATGTGAAGAGATCGCAAAGTCTCTGTTTGAAGAATGGACTCAGTCGAGAACATTTTTGTGGACTTTATGGGATTTTTCTGAGGGTGTTTTCCCTGTGGTGGGATCGCCCTGTGCAGATGCGTGGGGGACTGGTTTGTTAAAACTCCAGAGAATGCATGGCAGTTGGCTGTGACAAAGGAACTGTCAGTCATCCAGGATGTATGGGTTCGCCCGACAATCCTGGAAAAAGGAAGGGGGCCATTGAACTTGAACTTATTAGAAAGCCACTCTAATATGCAAAAGCACTTCTCACCTCCATCTCAGAAGAGAAGCAGAACAATGAACCCACTGGCCTCGGCCAGCCGAAGAGGAGCCAGTTTTTCCCAACACAAAGACCGAAAGATATGTCCCAGACTTAGGGCCATTAATCCAATCACGGAATACTCATGGGTCCGATGATGACCCATCACTGATTAAGCACCGGAGTGCTTAGAAACAAAAGGATTTTAAAGATTGGCGGGAAAGATAGGGGTAACCAGACTCCTATAAAGATAGATTCTTTTCCACCATTCTCTCTCTCTCTCACTCTCCCGCTCCACCAAGATCGACCTAACAAGAAGTAGCAGAGGAAGAAGCCGCTGAGCGAAGCGATCGAGACCGACCGTGTGTGGTGGTAAGCATGGTCTCGAGTGTCCCAAGCCGGTAACCAGATAGCCCAGGCAAGCTGGGTGAGCTGTAAGGGCTCAGAGTTTTTCTCAGAAGTGAAGTTTTTGGGCTATTCCGAGGGTGGGAGCTTTGTTTGGTTCAGCCAAGCGAAGGGGCTTATGTGACTGGGTAATTCGTTGGTAGGGGTGGAATTAGAGTCCACCATAGCAACAAGGGAATTACTGCTTGTTATAGTCCCCAGTTGTGTACTGTATGTATGTTGTTTGTAACTTGGATTTTATTCTCCACAGAGACAGTGATTTCGTTTAGTGGTGCATGTTTTAGCCAGTGTATGTTAGACCAAATAAATATAAGTTCGATTTTTCACCGAAGCATTCCTGTCCGTGACTTATTCCATTTACACTCTGAATAATAATTCCCGGGTATAGAACTTTCGTAAGGTGGGGGCGATTCAAACCGTCTGTCTAGCAATTGGGCTAGGATCAAAACCGCTTACACATGAGACTCATTCAAGTGATCCTCTGCTGCTGTTTGCCTCTTAGTGGGGCCATTATGGATGGGAACAGGCGGTCGGCTTTTTTTACCCAGAAGCCATCTGTTGATGTGAGGGGGATTTTCTTTCAGAGCTCACAAAGCAACACAAACACCACTGACTGCCTCTTGGACCTTAGGAAAGCCAGCAACCCCATAAAACTGAACAGTCCTATCTTGCTGCTGCCTTGCCACGATACCGAAACTTGGAGCATGAAGTTATTTGTCACGGTTATACACCGGAACTGTGCTGATAATGGTGACAAAATTCACCACTTAATGTTTGCTTCATTTCTCAATTCTCTGTCCTCCTCTCCTGAAGACACTAGTTCATGCTAGTTCCAGGGGTACCAACAACCCTTCAATACCTTAGCCAAATGGCCACCCTTCACGTCTGAACTTAGATGATGATTTTTCACAAGCTATTTGATCAAGGGCGGGTGGGGAACGGTCATGATGGCCAAGCCTAATCCTTTCATTACATAACATGTTCTCCTCTTGCTGCATAGCAGTAACATTCCTAATATGAGTTAGTACGCAAATTATCCACTGATGTGACAGCCTAGAGGAGCTATGCACGTGATGCACCTATAAACTGGGGAAGGGGTCTGCTATTTGTTTGAGGCCCTGGTTTCTCATGTTGAAAACCCTGGCTGATTTTTCCTCCCTGCTTAAGCTGGGGTGCTGAGGCCAACGTTCATTCCTGCAATGCTGCCTTGGCTGAAATCAGATAACTGAACCTTGGATTTCCTTGGTCTGTTAGTCTCACAACATGATATACAATTAGCCACTGAGTCACCAAGGCAATTCCAAGCACACGCTGTTTAAACACAGATATATAAATTGAACAAATAATGATTGCATTGCTTCATTTTAAAAGGGGACATGAGCCAGACAATTGGCAAACAAGAATCCAAAGTACATTGTGACGGAGATGGTAGGACTGACGTCTCCCAATCTTACCACTTCCTCTGATGAGACATGCCATATGGAGACTGTTTTCTCATCTGCCTCACTATTTATTGATATGTAGGATGGCTGGTAGACGTTGGTTGGCTCTAGAATCAAAACCTAAAACAAAACAGAGGGATCGTTACCCAGTAACAGTAAACAAAGCAGTGATGGTTGTTCAACGCTTCCACATCATTGGTTAAAATTGCACTGTGTGCATCAAGAGGACATTTGTATGAAATTCTTTGTCTGTTATTATTTTAATAAAGGCATTAATCTTAAAATAGTGGATCCATAGGAATTTCATACAACCCCTCCCCGTGCCCCTACCAGTATGGCACAGCATCATTTCAACTCAAAAGGTATATTTCAAATTATTGCTTTCACCAAATACTTTCTTTTGCTTCAAGATGAACAAAGTGTGATAAGGCTGTAGTAAAAATGAATGCAAGTGCTAAATAAAAAGTTAAAGCAACATATCCAAGAGTGATTGCAATAAAACATTATAAAGATGTTTGGTTTATTCATGTAGCTTAACAATTGAGTTGGGCTGTGGCTCTATTTGTGGGTTTATATTACATCAAGGGGAATGGTTGAATATTTAAAGATTGTCATTTGAATCCTGAGATTGTAACAGCTTAAAATTCACTTCAATGCAACTATTACTCTCTATAATACACAGCAGTTATGGTATTTGTGTAATTAGGATTAAGTATAGTACTTTAATGCTAATTGTAGTTTTGGAAAGTGACACTGTCAGTATGTGTTTGCTATTTAATATATTTCTAAGCGATGCTGGGATTTTGGGATTTAAAAAAAATATAATCTGGAATTTGGTCCTCAAATCTTAAACGCAAAGCTAAGATTTCAATCTTAAAAGGGCTGTACCCAAGTCAAAAGTCAAGTAGTTCTTAGCTATGCTTCTGAGTGTAGCTTTAGCCCTATTTGACAGATGCAGACAGCTGTCATTCTTTGAACAATACTATTTCTGTATTATATCTTTTTATGTATATCCCTGCTAAACCGAATATTGTAAATTTAATTGAACGTTGTTTAGCTGAGATTATTCTTGAAAGGGGTCCTTCCTCTTTGTGGAATAAAAAGGTATTACACAAATACTGTCTAGGGATACCTACATTTTTCTGTAGGGTACCCACAGAGAATACCTTATTCTGAGCTAAGGACAAACTAGTGTACAATTAGACTGGTTGGCCTGGAATTTCCTCTTCTGCCACAGTGGCAATGGGTCGTCAGCACAGCAGGACTTCCACCCAATCCCTGCCTGCAACTCCAACCCATTTCCAGAGGTCAGGGTAGCTTCCATGTGGAGGGTGGGTATCAGAACCATTTACAGCACCATTTACTGGGCTTCCCATTTCGATGGGGAGCGGGCAGTGCCTTGCCACAGCGGAACATGGCTAGCAGCGCCAGCTGAAGACTTAAAAAATGTGAAGAAGTCTTAAAACTTTTCAATGTGCCGCTTTGACTTGTCAAAGTTGCTGTTTTAAAATTGAACCCTCCCAGCCTCCCTGCAGCCCACAGTAACGCTAGACGCCTAATGATCCAAAGGCGTTCATGAATGAAAAGTAAGTTGGACGACATATGTTCTTTATTAACATGACATTCGAATCCGCCCAGAAAAACATCATCCAGCATATTCAGCAGCCACCATCACTTCTGGAGGACGATCCCAGAAGTGGTAGTGACTGGTAGGAAGCCAGCAGGCAGAATCCACGACTGATCTCCCTTCTCCGCCTGCCCTGGCACCATCCAAAATCAGGTGATGAAGCAGAAGAAAATCTAGCCCATTGATCCATAGGATAGCCTGTCATCTAACACGAATCCAAATGCAGATAAAGTATTCAAAAATAGAAGTGGATCAATTCCTGATTCAGGCCTGGTGTCAATGGAGAAGAGAGATGAGAGTGGTCTGAAGAAGACCTGTACATGGATGTAAATGATGGCATGAGCTAAATGCCTTTAACTTTTTCTTATTTCTGCCTTCTTATGAACTATGAAGTTACAGAATTTAAAGGGCATAATCTTGAATGTCAATGACATCTTAATAAAACATTAGGGGTGAAAAATTCATATACTTACCGCCACCTGTTAGCGCCAGCGATTCTTGAAAAAATGGCGGCAGCCGCTCTTGCGCCAGCTGGAGGCGGTCCCCACGGCGGCCGCCATATTCGTGGGCCCCTTTGTGCTGCCGGTAACCGGCAGTGCCCTGTAAAAAAGGTGGTGGCGTGGAGACATCAGTCGGCGTGCAACACCGACTTGACGTTACCTACGCGAGCGTCGACCCTAGCGCTCAATTCAGCGCTGGGTCCTAAGCACGCCAGGTTAACCTGCCGTGCAAAGCAGGCTGACAGACGTTGACAGGGGCGATATCTGCAGCTGTTAAAGGGACATCAATCAGGTAAGTTTGAATGGAAGGGTTTGGCCTTGGTTTTTTGGATTTTATTGAAGTGGTGGCTTGCTGTAATATATGTGAAAAGTTTTTAAGTGTTTTGGGAATGCTGCTGGATGCTTGCAAGGGCTCGGATGGTAAGTGAACGCCTTTGAGAAGACAGAACATGCTGCGACTACTCAGCAGGTCACGCTACATCCGTGGAGTTCACATCTCAGGTCGGAATGCTGCCTAACCAACTGAGTATTTGCAGCATCTTATGCTGTCATTTCACAGTTACAGCATCCGCTTGCAGAGAGAAGGAAGAGGAGGAATCAGACGGAAGGATGCATCCCAGACAGCCCCTTTGTGGCCGGGGTGTCCAGGATGGAACCATCCACCTGCGGTCCCGGCTGCCTCTTCTTGTTGACCCACTAGCTGGGCAGACTGCATTTTTAGGTGTGGGTGAAATGAAGAAGACACAAGGGTGGAACTGTGCTGATGGGAGGGCGGGAAACCTAGAGGTGTATGCCAGAAGGGCGTTAATGTACAAGGATACCCGCATCTTGTATCGTTTCAGCCCCGCCGCTGGCCAAGGGCTCAGCCATGTCCCTGCCTAGAATGGTCTGCACTGTCTCCACCAAGGGGGTGAGGTGATGCTAGGAATGGGAGATGTGCCCCGTCATTGGTGCAGATTGTTGGTAGGTGAGTGATTGGGGGTTGTTTATTGAGCAGTGTGTGAGGCTAGTGGTGCAGTTGGTAGGTGACGGCTTTTGAAGATGCATTCACTGACCTTGACCAGTGGTCTGAGGTCATGAAGCTTCTTTGGGCTCTGGAGCCAGGTGGTGGGGGCGACACTGCTGGCAGTGACGGCCTTGGTAATAATAATTCAACTTTATTGTCATTGTACAATTACAATGAAATGTGATCTTGCAAGCTCCCATGAGTCCAGTACAAATAACATTAACATTAAACGTAAATAGCACCGTCCTGGGAGAAGCAAAGCCGCTGCGTCTGTGCGCGCCGCCATTCCATTTCCACCATTCCTCCTGCCCGACAATCTTCAGCCCGACGCCCGGGCCTGCTCACCAGCCGCCCCTCCTGGGGCTCCTTCCGTGACCTTCTCACCAACCGCCCCTCCTCGGGGCTCCTTCCGTGACCTTCTGCACCTGGTCTTCCCTGATGGTCACCCCTCCAGGTACTAACCAGGCCTGGCTCTGCTTAGCTTCCAAGCCTTGCCAGTGACCCTGTCCCTAGGCCCCCTACGTTGTTTTTTCTGGAGGGCCTCCTGGCCCCTGTGGGTAGAGGGCCAGTCTTGCAGTGTTGATCCCCTGCATAAAGCTGGAGTGCTGCATGCGAGACCCTGAGTGTCCCCTTCCCTGGCTTGCTGAGCCATTTGTGTTAGTGCTGAGGCAGTTTTCCCATTTGTTCAGTTTAGAAAGGTAATTCAGCTTTAAGAGCTGAATAATTACATTTGGAATTTCTTTTAAATATTTGTAAAAAGACAGAAAGGGCTGAAAAATGTATTGAATCAGTGCATTTTATTTTGTCTTGCTTCAATGTGCATGGTCCCTTTAAATGTCAGGGCTCCTCGCTGCCCACAATGCATTGCGAGCTCCACAGCCTCGCACACAGACGCTCGGGGAAGCAGCAACGCCGCACCAGGGCTACAAATTGGTCCCAGATCCCTCGTGCAACACCACCAGGACGGCATTGCACCTAAGGTTAGCGCTGTGCCACCTACCTCCATGGCCCTCACACCAATTTAGGTCAGTTAGCTTGAGCAGAGCACAGTCCAGGTATTTCCCCATAGGAATGGAAAACCTGAATGATCGCGCATCTCCAAGCAGTTGCGAAAGGCTATTAGGCACAGCCGGTAAAGCAGTTCAGCCCTCGGTTCTCTACTTGAGGGTCTGATGCTAAATGTGAGGAGACCTAAAAAAGGGAGGGTGGGAAAAGTTGAAATAGCAAATCAAAAACAAAATAAAAAGTTAGCTGGGGGGGGGGGTGCGGGTGGGGTTGAATGTTTAGGAAACTCTGGGTCTGTGTTTGGTCATTCCAATTGACTTCAGTGTCTTCAAGTTATGGAGGGGATATAAGGGTGCTCGTTCCTGATTGCTGTCCAGTGTCTACTTCTGGAAACTGTGCAGATGTGGATGTCAGATGATAAATGAGTCAGTCTCCCAAGGGTTGATCACCATACCAATACTCCCAGCCTAGGCTCACACGCCATTAATGGGGATGTGGAAGAGGTATTGAAGGGCTGCTAACATCGATAATACCAAACTTCAGATAGAATCCCCACCCTCAGGGCAGGAGAAAATTGGAGAAAGACAGAAAAGATCTCATACGGGGAAACGTAGTCCACTGGTACTGGTCTTGGTTGCTTCCACGATGATGTCCATCCAGAAGTTGAGACATTCCTGTTTTGGGGAATGATCAGTGCTGATCTTCTGGAATTGCTGCAGTAACATCAGGTTCTGAACTACTGACCTCAAATACCTGAAAAAAAGCAGAAGAGGCAGCTCAGCATTTACATTCCAACTGTTCTTTCAATGTTGTGTGATAAAGGTCAATGGGGGGAAATATTCAGTCAGTTTGCGCCTCCCGTTAGCGCCTTAAGAGGGCGCTAATGTGGCGCAAAGCAACTAGCGCCCGTGCGTGGTGATGTTTGCGCCGTTCATGAAATTAACTAAATATTTTGCGGCGGCGCTAAACACTACCGCCACAATCTCCTGCGCCCGCAGATCGTGACGTCAGTCAAGCGTGCAACGCCCCGGACCGGATATTGAGTGGCGCCCCCTGTCTTACTGCCTGCCGCTAGCAACGACAGGTTGAGGGGAGCGTTTTGCAGTCGGGAAGGGACTGGGGGAGCGCTATTTAAAGGCAACTGCTTCCTGCCCTTTTTTTGTCGGCGAAATTTTTTCACCACGCATTCTGAGTGAGAGCGAGAGACTGCAGGAGATATTCAAAGCTGTGTTGAGGAGTTTTGGGTATTGAGCAGCACTTTGCAGGTTCTTTTTTATTTGATCTTCCTTGCATCGATTTAGGAGAGACTATGGGGGCTGCACTCTGAGCTCTTTCCCGGGCCTCTCCATTGTTCTTTCAACAGATTTGGTGTACAGGCCTAGATTCAAGGCTGCAATGAGCAGGGTGTGGATGGAGAGCAAGATCGACCCTCCCCTTTAAGAACTGGCCGACGACAGTGTGTCTGTGTTCCATTGCTGACTGACGTCACATGAGCTTTGCCAGCGCTTTGAGTTAGCGCCTTGCTCCTCGGCGTTAGTGCCTTAAGACAGGTGTGCAGTGCCTGATTTAGTGTTCCAATCACCTCCAGAGGCGATAGAAGCCAAGTTTGCAGTCGGAGGCGATAATTAGCGCCAGGCGCTAAACTTTGTGCCCGGCCGATAATCGCGCCCCAATCGGGGCGATACTGAATTTCTCCCCCAACTTAAGGTACCTGCTGCATTTTTAGTGAGTCTCGCCATTTTGAAAATTAAGGTTGCAATTACCTTTGGAAACACTCAGCAGGTCAGGCAGCATCTGCGAGGAGAGAAACAGAACTATTGGGCTGGATTTTGTCAATGGGGAGCTTTTGGAGGCGGGACTCCCACTTGTTGGGTTTTAGTCCCGCCTCCATTGACTTGTGGCCAATCCACGCTACTTTCCCTTGATTGACCTTGTTAAGCCCGCTCAGCGGGCTCAGCAGGCCAATTAAGAGAAAGCCAGTTACAGGTGATGTCAGCGAGTGCCGTTTCATCTGTCAAGAGCTTTTGACACATGAATTGTCATCGTTTGACAGCTCTGTGAAGCTGTCAAACACTGACAATCTGTCTTCTAAGTTGTGTCTTTACTCAAGACTCTATTAGAAAGCCCTCCTGACCAGAAAGCAGAAGGCTGCAGCTTTTGACAGTTCAGCGGCCATTCTGCTTTCTGTGCCGGTGAGCTGAGGGACTCCTGAGACCTGAAGGGAGGAAGCCTGCAGGAAGAAGTAAAGGTAAGTAAAACTTATTAAAACACTTTACACACACCTCACACACTTACCTCTGCACACATGCACCCATTACTCACCTGCACACCGGACATCTCGGCCCCTCCGACCCCCGCAGACCGACGGCCCGCCTCGCTGACCCTGGTGAGGTTCGGAGCCGTCGGGAAGCCCATACTTCAGGGCTCAAAATAGGGATTAGCCAAAAAACTGCCTGTTAACTACCTGTTACCAGGCAGTTAATTGGCATTAATCCCCTTCCCGCCTCGAGGAGACAGGACCGCCGCGGCGTGGGTCGGCTACCCACCTCCTGGCAAGATGGCATGGAGGCGGGTTGGGACCCGCCCCCAAATTCTGCCATTTTCTCGGCAGTCCAGCCTCCAAACCCGCCTCCTCAGGGCTGGCAAAATCCAGCCCATTAACTCTGTTTCTCTCTCCATAGATGCTGCCTGAGTATTTCCACCATTTTCTAATTTTATTTCAAATTTCCAGCACCTACAGTGTTTTGTTTTTGCTGTAATTATCTTTAGTAATTAAACTTTAAAATCACCTTCTAGCTTCACTTACTTATCTTGCTTTTTTCTTTGGAGAATTTTTTTTTAAGCAGTGAGTGTTGATGTTACTGTCAGATAATGAGGATCTGGAAGAGCTCAGAGAGGGCAGAATTCCTGGGGATGAATATATCTTGGCAGCTTTCAGCAATTCTGGCATAAAGATGAAGGATTATTTGCATCTGATCACACACAATCTGGAAATCCAATGAGTGGATACTGCTTCCTCATAAAAAAAGATGAGAGGGTTAAGAATAGGAGCTTGCAATGGTACATGGGAACCATCTATTGCGCTCTCACTTTGGGAAACCCAGCAATGTAATAAAAACTGGATGGCCCTATCACGCTGCTGCCTTGATGTCATACCAAACTGGAGCAATTCCCCAGTTTGCCCAGTTACCCGACGAATACAGACCCGGTGATATTGAACCTTGTGGCTGCTTTGAAATGAGTGCAGTCATTATTTTCACAGCCACAGGTAGAACTGTCCAGACAGGTGATCATGGCCACACCTCTACGTGCAGTAGCTGGCACAGCTCCTCATCTCTCATGTAGAGCTCCTCATTGAGATCTTCTTCAGATCGGTATGGCCTGCAAATTCTTAGAGGTGCATCCTCCTCAAATGCTGTTCCAATCTCTTTTCCTCCATCCTGTACTTCTCCTCTTCCGTCATTAAAATTGCAAACCAGGGAATGCCCATTGGGACCCCCACACCTGATGCTCAGAAGCTCTCAGTGCGGATGAGGGGCAAAAATATCCAAAAGTGGTCTTCCGTGTCCTTCGGCTGTCAGAGGTAGGTCTAACTCCATTTCAGGTGCGAGGCAAAAAAAAAAAATCCACTTCAGGCGCTCTTTTATAGCAAACACTTCTCAAAGTTTCTTTCACAAGACCATGGGGGAAAAATATGGTTGCTTTGTGCCTCCCGTTAGCGCCCCGCGGGAGGTTAGCGGCGGCGGTATCCATTAGCGCCCTGCAGCGCTGCACCACCGGTATGTCCGACGGGGCCAGGGGGGCCGACCTGCGGCCGGGGCGACGCTAATTAAAGGTGAGGTGCTGGGCGGCCATTTTTGTTGCTGGCCGCCTGCCAGCACCTGCCCCCGTTGCCGCCCCCCCGGCCTCCTCTTCAGCACCCCCTGCGGAGCGCTGGCTGCGCTCCGTGAGCCTGCTACTTCTCTCGAGTGCCGGGCTCTTTTGCCGGCACTCCGATCCCTGGTGGCCCAGCTGGGCCCCGGGCCGCGCTGCGCAAGGCCCCTCCCCTTTAAGTAGGGGAGGAAGGCCTGCAATACCGCGGCGCGATGTGCCGCAGCGCCACGTAGCACCGCGATATTCCCTCGCAGCGCCCCAAGAGGGAGGCGGGGCGCTTCCAGTAGCGCCCTGCTTCCCTCTCGGGGCGCTTCCGATGAATTTCGGACGCGGGGACACTAATTTTTTCAGAGCGCTAAAAGTAGCGCCCCGGTGAAGTTAGCGCCCCAAAGGGGGCGCAACTCAATTTTTTCCCTCCAAAGGTCTTCTGCTAATCTTAGCTGATGCTAGCAACAGGTATGCCTCTTCTAAATATTTTTTTAATTAGCCTTAATGCAATGGAAGTGGGTGTCACAGGTACTGGGCATTCCCACACTGGTCATTCTCTTTTTAATATATTATATTAAGCTCCCAGCAGCACTGATGGGTACTGCAGCACCGGCATTACAAGGCAGAAACTTAGTGCCCTAGAATCCATGTCTCACCACTATCAGCAAAACTCTCACACTGAGCAATTGTCAATGATTAGGAGTAAGAATCACTTAATTTGGCTGTAACTTATTGCGATACATGTTGCTCTTAAATTCAAATACAGCCGCATTTGTTTGAAGCGGTTTGCGAGCTGTGCCAATCTCATTGATCACAAAGGTTTTGCAGAATATTTTCCCAGCATTAACAACCCTGTCGTTCTGATCTCCAAAACACATTGGGGTCATTTTGATTTTGTGTGATGATGTAAAACGGGTGGTATCGAACCGTCTGCCCGTTTTACATCTTCCTGATTCTCACTTTCATTGAAGTCAATGGGAACAACAATGGGGAGAGATGTAAAACGGCTGTTGATTCGCTATCACCCGTTTTACACGATCGCCACGAAAATCACGATCTACCCCCGTCGTCTTGCTGCATGAATCAACACGCACCATTTATACTTTAATACATTCTTCAGACTAGCCCTATTGCCATGGTCATATTGGGGGGAATTTTAACTTTGGGCAATAGTGTAAAATGGCAAGTATCGAGTTAGCCGCCCATTATAAACCCCTGCCCGACTTTCCGTACCATTGATTTCAATGGGAAATAAAATCGGGCATGGTGTATACAGGCGGCTAAACCAACAGCGCCCATTTTACACTGTTGCCTGAAGTTAAAATGACCCCCATTGTGTTCTGAAGTGGGTCAGACTCAAACTCCGACACCCAACTTACTCAGCCGCAGCTTATTCAGGTACATGGCGTAACAATGAACAAACACCGAATACCTCAATCTTACCAGAAAGGGGACTTGAGTTTAAAGAGTTTCTCAGCTGCTTGCACGGCCTTGTTGATGTCCTTGGCTAACATGCTGACCGTGAAGAAGTGGCCCACGTCATAGTAGTTGTTCATTTTGTCCAGATTTCCTTTTCTACCCAGCAGACTGTTCAGTCGCACACCTGTTCAAGGGGTGAATTGATAGACGTCAGCAACAGACACATCAGCACGAGAAGGGCAGCAAGAGTCCTTCCTGCTGTCACTTGTACCCTGGTGTGGGAGGCTGTCTCTGCCAAAGGGTGCCATTTATGCTTCATTATTTCTATGTGTTGGATGTTCATGGTTACAGGGCTTTACAATATAAATGAAGGAGCTCTCCAGTTGGCTCAGTGGGTAAAGGCGCCACCCGTTTGGTGCTCAGCTATAATTACCAGGAATGTTCCATGTTTGATCCCTGAGATAACAGAGTACAGGTGTGGTATCGATATGGATGATATAGTTTATTTCAGCGCGCCTGGCCTAGGAAGTGGGGGGGGTGGGTGGCGAAGAATCACCAATGGTGCTGGCTTCCGTTTGCTGTTCAGTCCTCCCTGCTGTAAAGGATTGAGCTGAGCAATCTCTTTAGTAAAGACACCCATAATACCAGTGAAAGATGGCCCTCAGAGGAGGGATGCTAGGGGAGCTACGTCTGCCCCCACCCCCACCCCCACCCCGAAAAACAATCAGCTTCTCCCTGCAGCCGCCTCATAAAGCACGCTGCTTTATAAAGTAAAACTAAATTCCAGTCCCCTAACCTTTGGGGGAACCAAGCCTCGGACCAGGCCTGGACCTCCAGTTGGCCCCACTTCCATGGTTTCGGCAAGATATAATGTGGTGAGACCAGGCTTACCTACACAAATGCTATGCTTGGCTGCAACTGCAATCTGGAATTCCCAACTTCAGAAGTCCCGGCCTCCAACCAGACTCCCACCCTGTCCTTGATGGCTTTGTAGGGGTGGGAAGAGGCCCTTCACCCAAGAGGCCGTCAGGAAACTCTGCAATGAGGGCATATCTGGCATATCTGGGTTCCAGCCAAGTTTGTGGCCATTTCGACGGACTCCCACCAAACCTGCGGCAGGATTTTTATCATAAATGCCCCTTCAGTAAGAAATGTTTCCTCTCTGTGTTACATACGTGCATTTGCAGCTATTGGCACATTGCTTTAACAGACGATCTCGTTGATAAAATTCAAACTACAGGAAACTATGTGCTATCCGGAGGTGAGCTATCCGGCAAACTGGAGCCACCGGCAGAAATCAGGTGCCGTTTTTTATTCTTCTTGTTTGTTTTCTTTGCTTTTTTTTCCCACAGTCAAGCAGTGCAAGGTCTGTAGCTATAGCAACAGCTTTAGCTACAGACCCTTGCAGCCACACACGAGTGTTTAGAAGCTGTTGCTAAGCAACAGTGATGGTTGTCAGATACGGAGATAAGAATCTCCGTATCTTTCAACATTAACTCTGGAGTGTACGGCACTTTTTAGGCAACGGCAGTAGCTCGGTCCCGTCGGTGCCGGATAGCACAAAGTTTCCTGTAATTGGATAGGCAATAAGAAAGGGCAACACCTTGGAAAAGAACCAGCCTCACTCTCAAGTATATTTAAACAATCGTGATATAAACAAGGTAATTTTCCAAGCTCTGGTGGGAATTTTCCACAAGGAATGTTTAATTACAGTGGGGCTCAGGAGCTTTAATGTGAATAAAAACAAGCACTTGCACTGAAGCACTCACCAATTTTTCTCAGCTCCATTGAGCTTTCAAACTGCTGACCGGCAGCAATTAGGAGGACAGCCAAAGTAATACCCGAGTATAGGGTTGGTTGGAGCTCAAAGCCTTTGCGGTACCTAGTCATTAATAGAAACAAACAGGGACTTATTCATCAATGTCATATTCAATAGCAGAGGAAACAGTACTGTGTACATGCTGACCCCTAAAACTACCAAATTCCCTGTCGCTGGAAAGCTGTCCTTCTGCTACTGAAATTATTGCTGCTATGAGTGGTTAAGGAGGCCCATGTCGGTAAGCTAAAAGCTTCTCTGGAAGGAGACTTACTGAACCCATCCCCATTGAAAGAGGAGTGTCCACTGTCCACTGTCATCTATCCTATTATATGTCTTCAAAAACGTGCTGGGTGACATTGTAAGGGATGCATTTGGGAGTCCTCAAAATAGTGAAACTCCACTCCTAGCAAATGTGCGTGCAGATCAGAGAATCAGGCACAAGGAGCAGTGGCCATAAACTGAGTGCGGGCTATACGCTGCGCATGACTCTCTGGCCTGCGCTCTTGAGCGAGACTTGTGCTACCATACAATTATAGAATCATTGACTCATACAGCACAGAAGGAGGCTATTCGGCCCATCGTGCCTGGGCTGGCTCTTTGAAAGAGCTCTCCAATTAGTCCCGCTCTCCCTGCACTTTCCCCATAGCCCTGCAATTTTTTCTTCTCAAGTACTTATCCAATTGCCTTTTGAAAGTTACTGTTGAATCTGCTTCCACCGCCCTTTCATGCAGTGAATTCCAGATCATAACAACAGGCTGCATAAAAAAAATTCTCATCTCCCCCCTGGGTCTTTTGCCAACGATCTTGAATCGGTGTCCTCTGCTTACCGACCCTTCTGCCACCAGAAACAGTTTCTCCTTATTTACTCTATCAAAGCCCCTCACAATTTTGAATACCTCTATTAAATCTCCCCTTGTTATGATCTGGGATGCATTACTTGAAAGGGCGGTGGAAGCAGATTCAATTGTAACTTTCAAAAGGGAATTGGATAGATGCTTGAAAAGAAAAAAATTGCAGGGCTATGGGGAACGAGCAGGGGATAATTGGATAGTCCTTTCAAGGAGCTGGTACAGGCACACTGGGCTGAATGGCCTCCTTCTGTGCTATAAGATTCTATGAGGTGATTTTCATTCAGAAGTCGGGAAGGAGGCGGGACTACAACTTTTGGGGTTGTAGTCCCGCCTCCATCGAGTTGTGGCCAACCCACGCGATTTTCCCTTGATTGACCTTGTTGAGCCCACCCAGCGGGCTCAGCAGGCCAATTAAGGACCACCCGGCAACAGGTGACGTCACAGACTGAAATTTCATCTGTCAAGAGGTTTTGACAGATGAAATATCAGCGTTTCACAGCTGTTTGAAGCTGTCAAACACTGAGTCTTACTTCTAACCTGAGTCCTTCTACACAGACTCAGTTACAAATCTCACTGGCACAGAAAGCTGCAGGCTGTCACTTTTGACAGTTCACAGCCATTCTGCTTTCTGTGACGGTTAGATGATGGACTCCCGAAACCTAGAGAAAGGAAGGCTTAAAAGGTAAGTACAGGTAATTTAAACTTCTTTACACACTTTAGACACACCAAACACACTTACCTTTGCACTCATGCACCCATCACTCACCTGAACACCGACATCTCAACCCCTCCAAGTCCTTCAACCCGACGGCCCGACTCCTCTAACTTGGCGTGGTTTGGAGCCGTCGGGAATCCCACACTTCAAGCTTTAAAATAGGGATTAGGCTAAAAACTGCCTGTTAACTACCTGTTAACAGGCAGTTAATTGGCACTAATCCCTTCCCGCCTCGGGTCAGCGGGTCCCAGTGCGGGGCGGGTACCCGCCTCCTTTGAAACTTACATGGAGGCGGGTTGGGGGCGGGATGGTGTCGGGACCCCCGAATTCAGGACTTTAACCCCCCGCACACCTCCAATCCCAACTTCACGGGTCAATGAAAATCGACCCCATGATTCTAAGTGGTGTGGAAGATGGAACCTGCTGTATGCTCTATTCTGTTAGTGCTTAGCAGGGATTCAGTAAAGAGAGAGTTCTCATCTAAAATCTATAAAATTATCAGCAATTTCTTATTAAATTGATAGATCTTAGTAGACCTAATAACCACGGAGGAAATGTTTTTTTCAATGGGAAACGGCCATCTTTTACAGCAACAATTACAGAAAATCTCTTCCTCCCTTCCTTATATTCTGATCTTCCTGCTTTATGTATGTGCTTCAGCTCAGAAAACAGCTCGGCTAAAAAGTATGACTAAAGAGAATTTCCTACTGAGAAGTTTGTCATTGCTTCTCTCCCGCGTTGCTAAGGACTTCAGTCTTTTTACCATTCTATAGCACTGTCCCGGTTGACTATATCCTTGCAGTACGAGTCGAGAAAGAGGTCTTTGTAAATTCTTCCACACAAGCAGTACATGTCAGGAGCAGGCTGGTCGCATGACTCCAAGACCTCAAGCATTATACTTAAGGCTTTTTCTCTGTCACCCTGGTGATTCCTCCTACAGAGAGAAATAAAACAAGAGCACAACAGGTAGTACCAAACTAGAAAAAAAGAAAGACTTGCATTTATGTAGCACCTTCCATGACCTCAGGATATCCCAAAGCACATTACAGCCAATGAAGTACTTTTGAAGTGTAGTCACTGTTGTAATGTAGGAAAGGTGATGGGCAATTTGCGCACAGCAAGGTCCCACAAACAGTAATTTGATAATGACCAGATAATCTGTTTTAGTGATGTTGATTGAGGGATTGGCCAGTACACCAGGGAGAACTCCCCTGCTCTTCTTCGAAATAGTGCCATGGGATCTTTTACATTCACCTGAGAGAGCAGGTGGTGCCTCAGTTTAATGTCTCATCCGAAAGACAGATGATGATACCTTTCGAAAGTTAAGTCATTTCAAGCGCCTCTGCTCCTCAGAACATGCTGCATATCAAAACTGAGTTTAGGAGGCAGTGCTGAACATTGCTGTGCTATGGTGCAAGTCCGTGCCCACAATAGCCCCGTGGTAAGATGCCCATTTTTCCAGAAGAAGCCACTGGGCCATATGGAGGGTGAGAGATGGACAGTGGCTGGCACGTTACTGTGTGGTGCTCTCATGTAGAATGTGCTGGTGCTCAGATGTCATGCTGAGAAGCTTCAGCATTGGTCAGGGAAGTGAAAGAAGAACCAGGACACTGGAAAGTCAGGAAGTTCACTCCAGGACAATGAGCAAATAAATCTATCAATGTAAATAATGCTGCTATTAGACCAGGGACTTGGTGATAAATTCATTTGGGTTCTGATGTTCCTGTCATCTCTCCTAACTCTCTCACCATGGCTCAGCATCCAGTCCCTTTATTTATTTATTCTTTTCCCCTCTTGTGAAGTGTCTTGAGATGCTTTTTCATTAAAGGTGCTATACAAAGGCAAATTGCTATTGTTAATGTAAGCCAGGGTTCTGCAACAAATTATATAAGTTCCTCTGCAATCAGTACCGGGATCGCTTCCTGTCACAATCTCCAAAGATGAGGGTCAAAGTGCACGGTCATGTTGCCTCAGCTCCAACTTTAACAACTGCGGACAGTAGGCTGGCATGGAGATAGGACGGGAAAGTGGAGTTGATGTAAAAGTCCAGCCCTGATCCCATTGAATGGCGGAGCAGGCTCGAGGGGCCGTATGGCCTGCTCCTGCTCCTATTTCTGATGTTCTTATGGCAACAAGGTGGATGTGTGTGTAGGCCTAGAGCAGCAGGCCACACACACTGAAAGATATAATTTCATCTGAAACTCAGGGGCAAACTGAGGCCCAACTCGAATTGTGTGACGCCCTCGGTATGAGGGAAGCAGTGCTGTTTTAAGGCAGCCTCCCTCGCGTGGGGTAGATGTTGTGTGTGGCTCTCACAACTGCATCAGTCAACAACCCTCAAACCACAAGGGGTTACATAAAGCAAAACCAAAGTGCATGGACAGTAAATACTCAAACCGTCATACATTGTGAGAGTGAAGCCACATCTGACAAAGAAGTGCCAATTCTGACGAAAGGTCATCGATCTGAAACGTTGACTCCGTTTCTCTCTCCACGGATGCTGCCCTGGCCTGCTGAGTTTTTCCAGCGTATTAGAAACATAGGCCTAGAAATTGGGTTTTGGCTTAGCCAGGGCTTTAGCGCCGGAAATTAGTGCCGGCGCTAAGTCCCCTGCGCGCGCCAAAAATTCAGTGGCGCCGCGCCCAAACGGCTGCCGGCGCTACTGAAGGGTCTTAGCGCCTGGAAAAGGGCGCTAACTGCCGTTTTGCGCCGCAATTCCGGCGCTGCGGCACCCGATGCGGTGCGGCAGGCTGGGGAAGTGCAGGCCTCCTCCTTCCGTTAAAGAGGAGCTGCCTGCACCCGGCCGCGGCCCGCGCAAATCTGCTTAAAAATGAGCCCGGCACCTCGGACAAGTGCCGGGCTTGCATCTGTTCCGGGGGGTGGGGAGGAGAGAAGTCCGGGGAGGGAGCTGCGGGCAGGCGGCCGGCGGGAAAGCGGCCGGCCGCCGCGGGGCCTTTAATGCGCCGGCGCTAACTGCAGTAAGGCACCTCTGACAAAACGCTGGTTGCGGCTGCCACGGGCGAGGCGGCCGCAACTCAATTTCGGAGTTCGGGCGGGTTACCACGGCAACCGGGACGCTGCGCACACCGATGACGTCATCGGTGCCGGCGCAGCGCTACCGGAGCAACGCCGATTTAGGGCCCCAGGGAATTTCACTACTGGCCATAACTCCGGCGCAAGGCCCTCTAGCGCCTCAAATGAGGCGCTAAGGCTACTGAATTTTCAGCCGATAGAAACATAGAAGATAGGAGCAGGAGTAGGCCATTCGGCCCTTCGAGCCTGCTCCGCCATTCAATGAGATCATGGCTGATCATCCAAATTCAGTACCCTGTCCCTGCCTTCTCCCCATATCCCTTGATCCCTTTAGCCTTAAGAAATATATCCAAATCTTTTTTGAATATATTTAATGAACTGGCCTCCACCGCCCTCTGTGGCAGAGAATTCCACAGGTTCACCACTCTCTGGGTGAAGAAATTCCTCCTCATTTCAGTCCTAAATGTCTTACCCCTTATTCTTAGACTATGACCCCTGGTTCTGGACTCCCCGGTCATCATAAACATCCTTCCTGCATCTAGTCTGTCCAGGCCTGACAGAATTTTATAAGTTTCAATGAGATCCCCTCTCAATCTTCTAAACTCCAGTGAGTATAAGCCCAATCGACACAATCTCTCCTCATACGTCATTCCTGCCATCCCAGGTATCAGCCTGGTGAATCTTCGCTGCACTCCTTCCATGGCAAGAACGTCCTTCCTCAGGTAAGGCGACCAAAACTGCACACAGTACTCAAGGTGCGGTCTCACCAAGGCCCTGTACAACTGTAGCAAGACATCCTTGTTCCTGTACTCGAACCCTCTTGCTACGAAGGCCAACATACCATTTGCCTTCTTAACCGCCTGCTGCACCTGCATACTTACCTTCAGCGGCTGGTGCACAAGAACACCCAGGTCTCTTTGCACTTCCCCTTCTCCCAATCTATTGCCATTCAAATAATAATCTGCCTTCCTGTTTTTGCCACCAAAGTGGATAAACTCACATTTATCCACATTATAGTGCATTTGCCATGTTTCTGCCCAATCACCCAACCTGTCCAAATCGTACTGGAGTTTCACGACATCCTCCTCACAGCTTACCCTCCCACCCAGCTTTGTGTCGTCTGCAAACTTGGAGATATTACATCCAATTCCCTCGTCCAGATCATTAATATATATTGTGAACAGCTGGAGTCCTCGGACCGATCCTTGCGGTACCCCACTAGTCACTACCTGCCACTTGGAAAACGACCCGTTTATTCCAACTCTTTGCTTTCTGTCCGCCAACCAGTTCTCTATCCAAGTCAATATCTTGCCCCCAATCCCATGTGCCTTAATTTTGCACGCTAATCTCTTATGTGGGACCTTATCGAAAGCCTTCTGAAAGTCCAAATACACCACATCCACTGGTTCTCCCTTATCTATTTTACCAGTTACATCCTCAAAAAATTCCAGTAGATTCGTCAAGCATGATTTACCTTTTGTAAATCCATGTTGACTTTGTCCGATCCTGTCACTGCTTACCAAGTGCTCTGCTATTACATCTTTTATAATAGATTCTAGCATTTTCCCCACTACCGGTGTCAGGCTTACCGGTCTATAATTCCCCGCTTTTTCTCGACCACCTTTTTTGAATAGTGGGGTAACATTAGCTACCCTCCAATCCATGGGTACTGTTCCAGAGTCTATCGAGTTCTGGAAGATGACCAGCAATGCATCTACTATTTCCAGGGCCACTTCCTTAAGTACCCTGGGATGTAGATTATCAGGCCCTGGGGATTTATCGGCCTTTAGTCCCATCAATTTTCCTAACACCATTTCCCTACAAATACTGATTTCTTTCAGTTCCACCCTTTCATCAGGCCCTATGTTCCCCGGCATCTCTGGGAGGTTATTTGTGTCCTCCTTTGTGAAGACAGAACCAAAGTATGAATTTAGTTGGTCTGCCATTTCTTTGTTTCACATTATAAATTCCCCTGATTCTGACTGTAAGGGACCTATGCTTGACTTCACCAATCTTTTTCTCTTCACATATCTATAAAAGCTTTTAGTCAGTTTTTATGTTCCCTGCCAGCTTACTCTCATATTCTATTTACCCTTTCTTAA
The DNA here is from genome assembly GCF_052327205.1 of Somniosus microcephalus. NCBI lineage: Eukaryota > Metazoa > Chordata > Chondrichthyes > Squaliformes > Somniosidae > Somniosus > Somniosus microcephalus. The sequence continues at coordinate 17,520,745 of NC_141000.1, read as the reverse complement.
TTAATCCCTTTGTCCTCCTTTGTTGAATCCTAAACTGCTCCCAATCCTCAGGATTATTGCTTTTTCTGGCCAATTTATATGTCGTCTCCTTGGATCTTATGCTATCCCTAATTTCCCTTGTTAGCCACGGTTGAGTCACCTTTTTTGTTTTATTTTTATGCCAAACTAGGATGAACAAATTCTGTAGCTCATCCATTCGGTCTTTGAATGTTTGCCATTGCCTATCCACCGTCAACCCTTTGAGTGCCATTCCCCAATCAATCCTACCCAACTCGCTCCTCAGACCATCGTAGTTTCCTTTATTTAAATTGACGACCCTAGTCTCTGAGTCAACTACTTCATTCTCCATCTTAATGAAGAATTCGATCATATTATGATCACTCAGACCCAAGGGGCCTCATACAACAAGATTGCTAATTAATCCTTTGTCGTTACATAATACCCAGTCTAAGATGGCCTGATCTCTGGTTGGTTCCTCGACATATTGGTCCAGGAAACCATCCCGTAAACACTCCAGGAATTCCTCCTCCACAGTATTGTTACTGATTTGGTTGGCCCAATCTATATGTAGATTAAAGTCACCCATGATGACTGCTGTGCCCTTATTGCACGCTTCTTTAATTTCCCTTTTAATGCCATCCCCAACCTCCGCCTTACTGTTGGGAGGTCTGTATACCACTCCCACTAATGTTTTTTTCCCCTTAGTATTTCTCAATTCTACCCATACAGATTCCACATCATCAGAGCTAATATCCTTCATTACAATTGTATTAATCCCTTCTTTAACCAGTAATGCTACCCCACCTCCCTTTCCTTTTTGCCTATCTTTCCTGAATATTGAATACCCCTGGATGTTGAGTTCCCAGTCTTGGCCATCCTTGAGCCACGTTTCCGTAATCTCAACCAAATCATATTCGTTTACCTCTATTTGCGCAGCCAATTCGTCCACCTTATTACAAATGCTCCTCGCATTAAGACACAAAGCCTTCAGGCTTGTTTTTTTAACGCTCTTAGACCTATTAGAGTTATTATTTACTGTGGCCACGTTTGATTTAAACCGTTGATTTCTCTGACTGCCACTTTTGTTTTTCTCCTTCCTATCTTTTGCTTTTATCCCTGTTTCCCATTCCTCTGTCTCCCTGCTCAGGTTCCCAACCCCCTGCCATTTTAGTTTAAACCCCCCCGAACAGTGCAAGCAAACCTCCCCGCAAGGATATTTGTCCCACTCTGGTTCAGATGCAACCCGTCCGACTTGTACAAGTCCCACCTTTCCCAGAAGCAGGCCCAGTGATCCAGGAAACCAAAGCCCTCCCTCCTGCACCAACTCTTTAGCCACGCATTCATCTGCTCTATCCTCCTATTCCTATACTCACTAGCACGTGGCACCGGGAGTAATCCAGAGATTACAACCTTTGAGGTCCTGCTCTTTAATCTGCTACCTAGCTCCCTAAATTCTTGCTGCAGGACCTCATCCCTCTTCCGACCCATGTCATTGGTCCCAATGTGAACCACGACCTCTGACTGTTCACCCTCCCCCTTCAGAATGCCCTGCAGCCGTTCAGTGACATCCTTGACCCTGGCACCAGGGAGGCAACAAACCATCCTGGAGTCACGTCTACGGCCACAGAAACGCCTATCTGTACCCCTTATGATAGAATCCCCTACCACTATTGCTCTCCCACTCTTTTTCCTCCCTTCCTGAGCAGCAGAAGCACCCCTAGTGCCAGGAAGTTGGCTGCTGCTGCCTTCCTCTGGTAAGTCATCCCCCTCAACAGTATCCAAATCGGTATACCTGTTTGAGAGGGGGATGGCCACAGGGGTTCCCTGCACTCAAATTCAAATTCAAATTCAAATTCAAATCGCTTTATTGGCATGACAAGTTACATCTTATGTTGCCAAAGCATTGGAAAACATTCATGTTTGTTCACAAAAATACAGATCTATCCATACAGTGTATAAACAGATATATCCCTGAGTGTATAAATATACTTTCATATAATTTATATATACTCTTATCTTATCTTTAGTGGTTGTCCCTCTGTTTATGGCAAGCTGTAACATAGTGTGCCGCTAGTGTTATGCAACTTCTCTCTTCCCCTAGTAGGTATGGGAGTTTTTGGTCGTCATTCAATTTTCTGAATTCCGGGCATATTTTTGTAAATTTTGGGTAGAAATTCTCCCTTATGCCCTGATATTTTCTACAAGCTGTGAGGAAGTGCATCTCTGTCTCCACCATTCCCTGACTGCAGTGAGAGCATATCCTGTCCTCTCTTGGTAGCCGGGTCTGCCTGTGCCTACCTTTTTCGATCGCCAGGCTATGTTCACTAAGTCTGTACATTGTCAGGATTTTTCTCAGTTTGCTGTCATAGAGTCATAGAGTCATAGAGTTTTACAGCACAGAAAGAGGCCCTTCGGCCCATCGTGTCTGCGCCGCCCATCCATCCCTGTCCAGTCTAATCCCATTTTCCAGCATTTGGTCCATAGCCTTGTATGCAATGGCATTTCAAGTGCTCATCCAAATGCTTCTTGAATGTTGTGAGGGTTCCTGCCTCCACCACCCTTTCAGGCATTGAGTTCCACATTCCAACCACCCTCTGGGTGAAAAAGTTCCTCCTCAAATCCCCTCTAAATCTCCTGCCCCTTACCCTGAATCTATGCCCCCTTGTTATTGACCCCCCCACTAAGGGGAAAAGTTCCTCTTTATCTACCCTATCTATGCCCCTCATTATTTTGTACACCTCAATCAGGTCCCCCCTCAGCCTTCTCTGCTCCAAGGAAAACAACTCCAGCCTGTCCAGCCTCTCTTCATAGCTGAGGCGCTCCATCCCAGGTAACATCCTGGTGAATCTTCTCTGCACCCTCTCCAAAGCAATCACATCCTTCCTATAGTGAGGTGACCAGAACTGCACACAGTACTCCAGCTGTGGCCTCACCAGCGTTTTGTACAGCTCCATCATAACCTCCCTGCTCTTATATTCTATGCCTCGGCTAATGAAGGCAAGTATCCCATATGCCTTTTTAACCACCTTATCTACCTGCTCCGCTGCCTTCAGGGATCTATGTACACCAAGGTCCCTCTGACCCTCTGTACTTCCTAGGGTCCTACCACTCATTGTGTATTCCCTTGCCTTATTTGTCCGTCCAAAATGCATCACCTCGCACTTTTCAGGGTTAAATTCCATTTGCCACTTTTCCGCCCATCTGACCAACCCGTTTATATCGTCCTGTAGCCGGAGGCTTTCCTCCTCACAATTTACCACCCCACCAATTTTCGTGTCATCTGCGAACTTACTGATCATACCTTTTACATTCTCATCCAAATCATTTATGTAGATCACAAACAATAAGGGACCCAGCACCGATCCCTGAGGTACCCCACTGGACACAGGCTTCCAGTCACAAAAGCAACCTTCGACCATCACCCTCTGCCTCCTGCCACTCAGCCAGTTTAGGATCCAACGCGCCAAGGCACCCTGGATCCCATGGGCTCTTACCTTCTTGACCAGTCTCCTATGCGGGACTTTGTCAAAAGCTTTACTGAAGTCCATGTACACCACATCCACAGCATTTCCCTCATCCACCCCACTGGTCACCCCCTCGAAAAATTCGATCAGATTTGTTAGACATGATTTACCCTTGACAAAGCCATGCTGACTATCCCCGATTAATCCTTGCCTCTCCAAGTGGAGATTAATTTTGTCCCTCAGAATTTTTTCCAATAATTTCCCCACCACAGATGTTAGACTCACTGGCCTGTAATTCCCTGGTTCATCCCTGCTACCCTTCTTGAATAATGGTACTACGTTAGCTGTTCTCCAGTCCTCTGGTACATCCCCTGTGGCCAGAGAGGTTCTGAAAATTAGTGTCAGAGCCCCTGCAATCTCCTCCCTTGCCTCCCACAGCAGCCTGGGATACATCTCGTCCGGTAATCAGCTATGTTGTATTGTCTGTTTAGGGCCAAGTAGCAATTGAGTTTGCTTTGGGTTTTTGTTGTTTCTGCCCAATATGTCAGATATTTTTCCTTTTGCTTAGCGACGATTGTGTTGGGTCGAATTCTTTGTGTTACGCTGTCACTGTCCTGGGGCTGGTTATTGTTAGTAGTGTTAGTAGTTACTTCACTGAGTCCCAGGACTAGTTGACTGAGGGTATTCTTCTTTATGGTCAGCTCTTGGCATTTCAGGGCATTGTAGTGATAGCATTGGGGGTTGCTCATTTGTCGGTGATTCCAAAATTTGGTGGCTCTTTTTTGGATAGTGATTATTAATGGATATTGGCCTAGTTCCGCCCTGCATGCATTGTTTACTGTTTTCCTTTGAGTCTGGAGGATACTTTTACAGAATTCTGCATGTAGGATCTCAATTGGGTGTTTGTCCCATTTTGCCTGCCTCTACTGCTCTGCCTGATGGTCACCCATTTTCTGTTTTCTGTTGTTATTTCTGACAAAGAAGTGCTTGTTCCAGAAATGACTTAATCAGTAAGTTCATTAAAGAGATACATTAATCATCATAAGTACCCGAATTCATGCTTACAAGATCATTAGTGGAATCAATGCGCTTCTCTATTACATAAATATTGTAACTGGAATCTATGTAAATGGCACATTGGCAGAAAGGCTGAATCATTTATCCAGTCCTGTTTAAACTGGATCACATGAGCTCCTTCCCAGAGAAGTCCCTGAAAATATTTACAGAGACACATCAGTAACAGATCAGAGGGCTATCTCAGTTTGAATCAGGAGAATCTCCACATCACATATTTTAAAATGAGTTTTTAATGAACTCAATGCCTTATTGTTTTTGTAAAATGGATTCCCAGTGATTGCCTAAGGGGCAGCTATTGCCCCTGTAGCTTAGTAAGCAAAGTTAAGGTTGAGCAAATTCGTATCCCTGGGTAATATGTAGATGCTAATGCTAACCGAGTTGTCTGACGCTGGTTTATGCGGATTGTTTAACAAATGTTTGGAAATACAAGGCTGATTTCCCCCTCAATTACTGCCTGTTTTCGACTGGTCTCTGGGTGGGCAGGCAGGAGTGGCAAGTATGTTGGGAAACAGTTCCTGCAAGCTATCTAACAATCAACTGTTTCCTCTTAATCTGACTTCTGTCAAACTTACTTCTTAATAAATAATCTTCATTTTGTGAGGACGAACGCAAATAGGTTACACCCTCATCTGGTTCCTTCATCGCTTGACACAGGTCCAATCTGGTGGCTAGAGTTTCAGCTCAGTCAGTGATGCTCCCCCACCTTGAGCAAATTCTGTACCTTTTCTTCCCTCAGTAGTGCTTAACATTAAGGAGCACTGATTTGCCAGCTGAGGGGAGGTGCGGTAGGTGATCGTCAGCAGGAGATTTCCTTGGCCATGTTTGACCTCAAGCCATGAGACTCTGAATTCTGGAGTAAATGTTGAGCACTCCCAGTGCCAAGCCCACCCAACTGTGTACCATTGTGCCCCATGTCTGGTAGGTCTACCCCACTGGTGGGACAGGAAATACCAGGTGATGGAAGAATCTGGGATGCTGGCTCATAGATACGACTCTGTGATTATGACTATATCAGGTTCTTGCTTGTCTAGTCCATGGGGTAGCTCTTCCAACTTGGGCACTAGTCAGATGTTAGTGAGCAGAAAATTTTCTGCAGAGTTTTGTCCTGATCCAATACCTGGGTCAATGCCAATAGGACTGTCAGATATTTCTCTTACGATTCTGTTCAGCAGCGATCGTTCACAGCTGAGTGGCTTGCTAATTCACTTCAGAGGACATTGGTAGATTAAAGGGAAGAGATTCAACTCAGGGGCATCAGTTTGGCACCTGACAAATCAGTGGCCAGGAGTTAAAAATCGGTGGGGGCGGGGAGGGGGAACACCGTGGCCGCTCCATTGACGCCCAAGTCCCACCTGATACATAGAAACATAGAAGATAGGAGCAGGAGTAGGCCATTCGGCCCTTCGAGCCTGCTCCGCATTCAATGAGATCATGGCTGATCATCCAAATTCAGTACCCTGTCCCTGCCTTCTCCCCATATCCCTTGATCCCTTTAGCCTTAAGAAATATATCCAACTCCGTCTTCAATATATTTAATGAACTGGCTTCCACCGCCCTCTGTGGCAGAGAATTCCACAGGTTCACCACTCTCTGGGTGAAGAAATTCCTCCTCATTTCAGTCCTAAATGGCTTACCCCTTATCCTTAGACTATGACCCCTGGTTCTGGACTCCCCAGCCATCAGAAACATCCTTCCTGCATCTAGTCTGTCCAGGCCTGACAGAATTTTATAGGTTTCGATGAGATCCCCTCTCAATCTTCTAAACTCCAGTGAGTATAAGCCCAATTGACACAATTTCTCCTCATACGTCATTCCTGCCATCCCAGGTATCAGCCTGGTGAATCTTCGCTGCACTCCTTCCATGGCAAGAACGTCCTTCCTCAGGTAAGGCGACCAAAACTGCACACAATACTCAAGGTGCGGTCTCACCAAGGCCCTGTACAACTGTAGCAAGACATCCTTGTTCCTGTACTCGAACCCTCTTGCTACGAAGGCCAACATACCATTTGCCTTCTTAACCGCCTGCTGCACCTGCATGCTTACCTTTAGACACTGGTGCACAAGAACACCCAGGTCTCTTTGCACTTCCCCTTCTCCCAATCTATTGCCATTCAAATAATAATCTGCCTTCCTGTTTTTGCCACCAAAGTGGATAACCTCAGCCTCGGACTGGCATGGACTGGCATGCGGAAAAATTGCTCCACAAATTTGCTGCCCATTTTGGGCCCAAGTCAAATTCCCCCCCTAAGATTCAACCAGATATTGCAGAATTGGATTCTCCTGTAGTCCAGTCTAGGTAGGGGTGGTAGGTGCCCTTTCCCAAAAGGCAGTAGTGAACCAGTTGCATTCTTACGGACATCCAGTAGCTATGATGGTCATTTATTCCTGATTCCAGATAACAATTTACTGATGAAGAAGAGGAAAGTCATTTTCTGCAGTTAGGGAGAGTTTAGCTGCACAAATTGTGAAGCTTCCTGCCTGTAAAAGCCGCGACAGGATATTAGTATCCATTACTGATCAACGGAAGTGAATCCTGACCGTAACAGGTAGTACGGCTCCTTGCTCCAGTCCGGTGATTAAAGAAGGCCATTGTGTCCTGATCATTCCCCATGCCAGCCCTCCCTTACCAAATTGCAGTGAAATGCAACTGGCCAAAACAACATGATAGTGTCAGAAAATAATAGGAACATTAGGAACAGGAGTAGGCCATTCAGCCCCTCCTGCCTGCTCCGCCATTCAATTAGATCACGGCTGATCTGCACCTCAAATCCATTTTTCTGCCTTTGCTCCATATCCCTTGATACCCTTACCCAACAAACATCTATCGATCTCAGTCTTGAAAGCTCCAATTATCCTAAATAAAGTTCCCTAGCCACTATTTTAGCAGAGGTGTTAACCTTGACCAACTGGTCATCTTCATATGTGAGCCCAGACAATGAGTATCAGCAAGCTCTCTGACAATGATGGGGTTCATGGCCGAGACCAGTTCTGTCCACACGTATACACTTTCCAGCAGCAATCCCTGGATACTAATTAGGATGGATTTTTCCACTCTCTAACTCTAGCCTGGAAATGGCTGTTGGTGACATGAGTTAATGGAGCTTCTCCCTCCTACGGCACTCCCTTGTGAGCCATTATGGCGCAGCTGTTCACTTGTCTATTTGAAAAGGGTTAACAGCCTTGCTAAACCGAGAAATGTCATGCAAATACTTTGATCATTCATCCACCAATATCGCCAACAGTAATTTCTGGATTACTGAAATCACCTGCAGCATCTCAACTCCTGCATGACTGCGATCGACTTACTCAGCTCAGAGCAGAGAGAGAACCTGAAGCTGGCCTGGTCTGTATGGTTCACAGCCATTAAACTAATGGGGAGCTGGTTTCTGAGAGGTGTTTAAAAAGTTAAAAGGATTCGATAGGGTAGATAGTGAGTAACTATTTCCTCTGGTGGGGAAATCAAGTACAAGGGGACATAATCTTAAAATTAGAGTTGAGCCGTTCAGAAGCAAAATCAGGAAGCACAAAGAGTAGTAGAAATCTGTAACTCTCTCCTCCAAAACACAGACATCTGGTGACATGACACTGATGAAAAAAAAAATGACATTTAACTTTCTCATAAAAGTGACTTCAAGAGCAGTGCAAATACAACGTTTCCCACAGCCCAGAGACCGCTAGCAAAACATGGCAAACAAAGCAGAGCCATTGTACTGTGACACCCAATAAACAGGCTTCCCACTGAAATAATCTCCACCCACCTCAGGGCACTAAGCAGAGACCATACTGAAGGGGACTCAGCAACTTTAAGGTGATATCATATACAACAGCACACTTGTATGAACATTAGCACAGTTATACTTTAATATTCTGTTCTGTAGGAACTGGGAGGAAGATTTGCTGACACCACACAGTTGCGATAGTACTTCAGTAGAATGAGCCAAAGAATTAGCTTTTATGTAGTGCCTTTCACATCCTCAGGATGTCCCAAAATGCTTCAATTACTTTTTTTTGAAATGTAGTCATTGTTTTTTTTGTAGCCAATTGGTCAATTTATGCAAATCAAGGTCCCACAAACAGCAATGAAATAAATGACTAGTTAAACTGTTTTGTTGAATTTCCCACATTATACTCCATCTGCCAAATTTTTGCCCACTCACTTAATCTATATATATCCCTTTGCAGAATCTGTGGGCTGGATTTTCCCAGCGGAGGCGGGATGGCGGCGGGAGAGCTGGTTGGTGGGTTTCGGTCCTGCTCCTGCCTGCAGCCGCTCTCTGAAAATGATTTTCCATAGATTAGCCTAGTTAAGCCCACCCTGCTGGGTTCCTGGCCAATTAACAGGAAGCAGGTCTGATGACGTCATCTGATGACACGTCATCAGCCGGTTTCCTTAAAGGAGCCATGGCCACATTGATTTTGACATTTGTGCTTTCAGTGTTCTACAGCATTGATGTGCTGCAAACACTGACAAGCACTGCACAGAGGTGCACATCTGCACCCAGGCTCACGTGTGACTCCCTCCATATGCTTATGCACGCAGGGAGGTTCTCTTCCCTTCCCATGGGCGGAAGAGACCTCCCCAGGAGATTAACGCAGTCTGGTTGCACATTGCACAGGAGGACACAGCAGGGATGTCGTCAGGAGGACCAGGCTGCAGTGGTGCAAACCTTTCATTGATCTCAATAGATCACGAAATGTTACTGCCAAGCCACACTCAGCTTCATCCTGCTGTGCCACTCATCACACCCCCATCACTCTGCCTTCCCTACCCTACTCCTGCACATCTTTACTCACATCAACTTACCTTGCATCTCCACCCATCCCTCTCTATCTACATTATCACTTCCCCATCTCACTAGCCACCCCTCACACTCACCCTCATTCTAGTGCAATCATACAAACTAACAACACACCAGGGTGGCACTTGAGAGGTTTCGCCAATGTTCATGTGAAGTTTCTGGTAATGTGTTGTCATACAGTGAAATCTATATTTTCAACACTTCACCTTATTGGACAGATCTGTGCTCACCTTTGGAAGTGTCTGAGTGAGTTCCAGTGAGTGTTGAGACATAACTCCCCCCCCCCCACCACCCCCCACCCTCCCCCCCGCTATTGTTATGAGTGTGAATGGAATGGCTTGGAAATTATAGGGTTCCTTTATGGTGCTGGTGTGGGATGGTGTCAGCCTGGCGCATCATGTGGCAGCCAGTGTGTATAACGTCAAGTGAAGAAAACCTGGCCATGGTGAGGCCATCACTGGCCTCCTGGGCAGCAATGTGGTCGAGTGCTGATGCGCTGTGTCCCGTGCAGCATCAGGTGATGGCGGAAAAGGTTGGTGTTGTTGGTGATGTTGTTGGTGATGTTGGTGTTGGGGCTGATCATAGGAGGGATTCAGAGGAGCAAGGTGTGATTTTTTCAAGGGCACCGACGTTGCTGGAATAGATGGCAGCTGCAGGTGAGATGACAGAAGCGATCTGTCGATGGTGAGAGAGGTTGCTCCAATGAGGTGGCACTGGATATACAGTTGGCTCTAAACACTTGCAAGCTAAAGAAATCTCGATATGTCTTACAAATGCAGTAACCAACAATTTCTGAGCTCAGAAACTGAACAGCTGCAACATAGTATCCTTTGTACCACTTCTGCAGCTGTCAGACAAATCAAAGCAGACTCAACTCACGCCAGGGTGAGCTGGCGTGTTCCCCGAGCAGCGGGTAACCCATGGGGGAGCACGTAAAATTACAAGGTAGGCTCAAAATAGCATTAAATTGGCTGTTAACAAGCCATTTAATGATCTAAATTGTCTCCCCCACCACTTGGTGTCGGGTCAGTTCTGCGCAGACAGACCCGACACCTGGGGGACTCGCGTGGAGGCGGGTTGATGGCAGATTTCCTACCCGCTGTCAATCTTTGCTATTTTGACAGCGGACCCACCTCCAAACCTGCACTCTGAGCGCCGGCAAAATTCAGCCCTTTGTGTCCTCCTCACAACTTGCTTTCCCACCTATCTTTGTATCATCAGCAAATTTGGCTACAGTACACATGGTCCCTTCATCCAAGTCATTAATATAGATTGTAAATAGTTGAGGCCCCAGCACTGATCCCTGTGGCACCCCACTAGTTACAGTTTGCCAACCTGAAAATGACCCATTTATCCCGACTCTCTGTTTACTGTTAGTTAGCCGATCCTCTATCCATGCTAATATATTACCCTCAACACCATGAGCTCTTATCTTGTGCAGTAACCTTTTATGTGGCACTTTATCGAATGCCTTTTGGAAATCCAAATACACTACATCTACTGGTTCCCCTTTATCCACCCTGCTCATTCCATCCTCAAAGAACTCTAATAAATTTGTCAAACATCATTTCCCTTTCACAAAACTATGTTGACTCTGCTTGATTGTATTATGATTTTCAAAATGTCCTGCTACTACAGGAAACTCTCTCTTTACCGGCACCTAAATAACCGGAAATCTCTCTTAACCAGCAAAATTCAGGAGTAGGATAGCAAAATACTGCGGATGCTGGAAATCCAAAATAACAACAGAAAATGCTGGAAAAACTCAGCAGGTCAGGCAACATCCGTGGAGAGAAATTTGAGTTGACGTTTCGGGTCGAAACCCTTTTTCAAAACTGGAAAGGAAATAAAATAGATCGAAGGCAGGGCTGCGATCGAACAAAAGAAGTAAAAGAGACAATAAAAGGTATTCGAAACCAGATGAGGTGGTAATAGGCCGGTGGAGACAAAAGACAGCTGAGCTTAGGTGTGAAGTGTACTGGCAGGATAAGAGACAGCTGCCAGGTGGGAAAGAGAAACAAAAGGAAAGGGGGGGGGGGAAGGAAGACCCAAAACAAAGGGGTGGAAAAAAATATGAGTAAAAAAGTAATAGGGGCCGAGGTTATGATCTGAAATTGTTGAACTCGATAGATCTTCCGATTAGGCACTTTGCAGTCTTCCGGTTCGAGGCTCTTACTCCCTGTGAGGATGGGAACAGGGACTGCGGGGAGGATGAGCAACCTGGCCACAGCACCATGGAGCGGGGGGCCATTCAAGTGGGGGGAGTTAAAAGAAATGTTGTAGTGGTAGGGGATAGTATCGTTAGGGGGATAGATAGAGTTCTTTGCAGCCGAGAGCGAGAGTCCCGAAGGCTGTGTTGCCTGCCCGGTGCCAAGGTTAAGGACATCTCCTCTGGACTGGAGAGAAACTTGGAGTGGGAGGGGGAGGATCCAGTTGTCGTGGTCCATGTTGGTACCAATGACATAGATAGGACAAGGAAGGAGGTTCAGCTGAGGGAGTTTGAGCAGCTAGGGGTCAAATTAAAAAGCAGAACCACAAGGGTATCTGAGCCACGAGCGAATTTGGCTAGGACAAATAAAATTAGAGAGTTAAATGCGTGGCTCAAAGACTGGTGTGGGAGAAATGGGTTTTGCTTCCTGGGACACTGGCACCAGTACTGGGGCAGGAGGGAGCTGTTCCGTTGGGACAGGCTTCACTTGGCCAGTGCTGGGACTAGAGTCCTGGCGGATCATATAACTAGGGCTGTAGAGAGGGCTTTAAACTAACTAGTGGGGGGGAGGTTCCTAGAGAGCAAATAATAAAAATGACAACAGAGAAGGTCATAGACTTAGGTAGCAGTGGGGAAATTAAAAACCAGAGCGTGTCAGGAAGGGGCAGAAGGTATGGAGTAAAAGGTAAAGTAATAAAAAGGGCAAAAGCAGGAACTAAGTGTCACAAAACATCTTTGAAAGTTCTCTATCTGAATGTACGTAGCATTCGTAACAAAATAGACGAGTTAATGGCACAAATAACTACATATGGGTATGATCTTGTGGCCATTACAGAAACATGGCTGCAGGGTGACAATGCCTGGGAATTAAACATACCAGGTTATTTAACGATCAGGAAGGACAGGCAGGAAGGAAGGGGAGGTGGGGTGGCTATGTTAATAAAGGAAGGAATCACTGTAATACAGAGAAATGATATTGGGTCAAAAGATCAGGATAATGAAACAGTTTGGGTGGAAGTAAGGAATAATAAGGGGAAAAAAACACTAGTGGGCATAGTCTATAGGCCTCCGAACAGTGGCAACTCTGTTGGACGGAGTATCAATCAGGAAATAGTTGAGGCTTGTAATAAGGGAACATCTATAATTGTGGGGGATTTTAACTATCATATTAATTGGACAAATCAAATTGGGCAGGGCTGCCTTGAGGATGAGTTCATTGAGTGTATTAGGGATGGGTTTCTTGAGCAGTATGTAACTGTACCGACCAGGGGGCAAGCAACCTTAGATCTGGTCCTGTGTAATGAGACAGGATTAATTAAAAATGTCCTAGTAAAGGATCCCCTTGGAATGAGTGACCATAACATGGTTGAATTCCATATTCAATTAGAGGGTGAGAAGGTTGGATCTCAAACAAGCGTGCTAAGCTTGAATAAAGGAGACTATGAAGGTATGAGAGCGGAATTGAGTAGAGTGGATTGGGAAAATAGATTAAAGGGTAAGATGATACATGATCAGTGGTGTACATTTAAGGAGTTATTTTACAACTTCCAAAAAATATATATTCCACTGAGAAGAAAAGGGTGTAAAAGAAAAGACAGCTATCCGTGGCTAAGTAAAGAAATTAAGGATAGTATTCAACTAAAAACAAGGGCATATAAGGTAGCCAAATCCAGTGGGAGGATAGAGGATTGGGAAAACTTTAAAAGACAGCAAAAAATAACAAAAAGATTGATTAAGAAAGGGAAGATAGATTATGAAAGTAAATTAGCAAAAGATATAAAAACAGATAGTAAGAGTTTTTATAGTTATATAAAAAGAAAAAGGGTGGCTAAAGTAAATGTTGGTCCCTTAGAGGATGAGACCGGGAAATTAATGGTGGGAAATATGGAGATGGCAAAAACACTGAATGAATATTTTATATCAGTCTTTACAGTAGAAGACACTAAGAATATCCCAACACTGGACAAACAGGGGGCTAAAGGGGGGGAGGAGCTAAACATGATCAAAATCACTAAGGAAGTGGTACTCGGTAAAATAATGGGACTCAAGGCGGATAAATCACCTGGACCTGATGGCTTACATCCTAGGGTCTTGAGGGAAGTGGCGGTAGGGATTGTGGATGCATTGGTAATAATTTTCCAAAACTCCCTGGACTCGGCAAAGGTCCCGGCAGACTGGAAAACTGCTAATGTAACACACTTATTTAAAAAGGGCAGTAGACAAAAAGCTGGAAACTATAGACCGGTTAGCCTAACATCTGTGGTAGGTAAAATTTTGGAGTCCATTATTAAGGAGACAGTAACAGGACATTTGGATAATCATAATGGTTTTATGAAGGGGAAGTCATGTTTGACAAATTTGTTGGAGTTCTTTGAGGAAGTAACATATAGGGTGGATAAAGGGGAACCAGTGGACGTAGTGTATTTAGACTTCCAAAAGGCATTTGACAAGGTGCCACACAAAAGATTATTGCTTAAGATAAAAAATCACGGGATTGGGGGTAATATTCTGGCATGGATAGAGGATTGGCTATCTAACAGAAGGCAGAGAGTTGGGATAAATGGTTCATTCTCAGACTGGCAATCAGTAACTAGTGGTGTTCCGCAGGGGTCAGTGCTGGGTCCCCAACTCTTTACAATCTATATTAACGATTTGGAGGAGGGGACCGAGTGTAACATATCAAAGTTTGCAGATGATACTAAGATGCGAGGGAAAGTAGTGAGTGAGGAGGACATAAAAAACCTGCAAGGGGACATAGACAGGCTAAGTAAGTGGGCAGAGATTTGGCAGATGGAATACAATACTGGAAAGTGTGAGGTTATGCACTTTGGCAGGAAAAATCGTAGAGCAAGTTATTATCTTAATGGCAAGAAACTGGAAAGTACTGAAGTACAAAGGGATCTGGGGGTCCTGGTGCACGAAACTCAAAAGGTTAGTATGCAGGTGCAGCAAGTGATTAAGAAGGCCAATGGAATGTTGGCTTTCATTGCTAGGGGGATAGAATATAAAAATAGGGAGGTATTGCTTCAGTTGCACAAGGTATTGGTGAGACCGCACGCGGAATACTGCATACAGTTTTCGTGTCCATACTTAAGGACATACTTGCTCTCGAGTCAGTACAAAGAAGGTTCACTCGGTTAATCCCGGGGATGAGGGGATGGACATATGAGGAGAGGTTGAGTAGATTGGGACTCTACTCATTGGAGTTCAGAAGAATGAGAGGCGATCTTATTGAAACATATAAGATTGTGAAGGGGTTGGATCGGGTGGATGCGGGGAAGATGTTCCCGATGATGGGTGAAACTAGAACTAGGGGGCATAGTCTTAGAATAAGGGGCTGCTCTTTCAAAACTGAGATGAGGAGGAACTACTTCACTCAGAGGGTGGTAGGTCCATGGAATATGCTGCCCCAAAAAGCTGTAGAAGCTACATCATTACATAAATTTAAAACAGAAATAGACAGTTTCCTAGAAGTAAAGGGAATTAAGGGTTACGGGGAGCGGGCAGGAATTTGGACATGAGTCTAGGTTCGGATCGGTCATGGCCCTGTGGGTAGCGGAGCGGGCCCAGGGGCCGTGTAGCCTGATCCTGCTCCTATTTCGTGTGTCTAATTCTGTTAGATTCAGGAGATGGTTCTGTGATAGTGGATTGGCGGTTAGGATCAGATCAGCCATGATCTTATTGAATGGCGGAGCAGGCTCGAGGGGCCGATTGGCCTACTCCTGCTCCTATTTCTTATGTTCTTATGTTCTTATGTTCCAGCATTTTCTGTTGTAAATTCAGGAGTAGGTTCAGGTAAGTTTTACTTCATATTAGTGGCTGTGTAACCGGGGTTCCTGGATCTGTGGCCGTGTAACCGGGGTTCCTGGATCTGTGGCCGTGTAACCAGGGTTCCTGCACCTGTTGCCATGCAACAGGGACTCCTGGATCTGTGGCCATGTATGGGGCTCTCGTACCTTAGTAAGTATACCTCTCTGTAATCCGGACTTTTTGATCAACCGGCACCATGCCGGTCCCGGCGGTGCCGGATAAAAAAGAGTTTCCTGTACTTCCTTAATAATGGATTCCAGCATTTTCCCAATGACAGATGTTAGGCTAACTGGCCTATAGTTTCCTGCTCTCTGTCTCCCTCCTTTCTTGAATAGGGGCATTACATTTGCAGTTTTCCAATCAACTGGGACCTTTCCAGAATCTAGGGATTTTTGGAAGATTACAGCCAATGCATTCACTATCTCTGTAGCCACTTCTTTTAAGGCCCTAGTATGCAGGTCATCAGGTCCAGAGGACTTGTCAGCCTTTAGTCCCATTAGTTTGCTTAGTACTTTTTCTCTAGTGATAGTGATTGTTTTAAGTTACTCCCTCCCTTTTGCTCCTTGATTTTCCACTATTATTGGAATGCTTTTTGTGTCTACTGTCATGAAGACAGATACAAAATATTTGTTCAAAGTCTCTGCCATTTCCTTGTTTCCCATTATTAATTCCCCAATCTCATCCTCTAAGGAACCAACGGTTTGCTTTCGCTATGCTCTTCCTTTTTATATACCTGTAGAAGCTCTTACTGTCTGTTTTTATATTTCTTGCTAGTTTACTCTCATAATCTATTTTCTCCCTCATTATTTTTTTCGTCAAACTTTGCAAGGTTCTAAAGATTCCCAATCTTCTGGCCTACTACTAATCTTCACAACATTTTATGCCTTTTCTTTCAATTTGATACCCTCCTTAACTTCCTTAGTTAGCCACGGATGGTTCATCCTTCTCGTAGTCTTTCTTTCTCACTGGAATATATCTTTGTTGAGAGTTATGAAATAGCCCCTTAAAAGTCTGCCACTGCTTATCTACTGTCTTACTTTTGAATCTATTTTTCCAGTCCATCAGGAGAACTCTCTGCTCGTCTTCAAATAGCGCCATAGGATCTTTTGTGGCCTGAACAAACTGACAGGGCCTCGGTTTAACGTTTAAAAGGTGGCATGTCTGACATGGCAGCACTCCCTCAGTGCTGCACTAAAACATCAGCTAGATTACGTACTAAAGTCCTGGAGTGGAGATTTAACCCTTAGCTTTCTGACTCAGAGAACACAAGGCTACCACTGAGCCAAGCTCAGTTAAATGTAAACAAAATGGCCGTGAAGTCAGCGGGATGCAGCTATCGGCCTTTAAGATCAGGTGACAGGTGGTCACTGCCAGGAACCCAGGAGAACCGTCCCTGGCTCAGGATGTGCTTCAGGAGGGGAATCCCAGTCGGGGCAAGGGGGGAGCCCGGGATGGGGAAGCTGAAGGTTTCCTCGTGAGATCTGGAGGAACACTCCTGCTCCTCCTTGCCCACAAAGGAACCGGAGTTCAAAAAAAATCTCACTTTACTGAGCCCCTCTGGCCCTGGCTGCTGTTTCTGGCAGGTTTGGCCTGGTGGGGAAGCCAGCACTGATCCCCCCCCTGCTTCGCCTTACAGTTAAAATAGCAGATTGGGCCCCCATGACATCGTCAGAGCTTGATCTGTATATTTAAAGGGGACTTCGCCGGCTCGGGACAGGTGTCCTTGCCGCTTGCGATTTAAAATTACAGTCGGTCAGATTGGACGGGGAAGGGAGTGGGTAAATCACCACCCGCCCCCCCCACCCCATTACCCCATCCCCCATCCATTATAACTGCCTCCCACCTGGTCTGTGCCAGGGAGTTAAAATAGCCCAAAATATAAACAGAAAATGCTGGAAACACTCAGCAGGTCAGGCAGCATCTGTGGAGCGAGAAACAGAGTTAACGTTTCAGGTCGATGACCCTTCGTCAGAATAGCCCCTTTTACAGTCAACAGAAATCAGGAGCAGAAACCTTGGTCGATTTCTTCCGCCCTGCTCTGGGGACACTACAACCACTTACAAAACAAGTGTCAGCTTTGTTTAAGTTAACACTGAAAACTGGCGAAATATCCCCACCAATACCACAACTGAGATCAACGAACTGATCCCGTGACCTCGCTGAGCTTCATATCTCCGCACTGTATGTGGTTTACACACACACTAAAACAGCTCCAAGTTTTGCTGCACAGCAGTTACTCAGACCTCAGGGGGTTAATGACAGCTCACTTGCCTATTTTATTTACTCACCATCACGGTTGCACTGACCCCGCTGCTTGCGAATGTTTGGAATTCCTCCCACTGATTTTAGATATTTAAACAAAAGCGGTGGGTTCTTTCTTCTTAAAATTCCTGTCGTGCGACCGAGCTTAACACGCAAAGTATTTGAACAGATGATTTAAAAACTCATCCACTGCTGTCAACAAAAAACTGATTTCAATTCCTGTTCTATTTGAAGCTGGTGTTTTTTTTTACAAATCTATACCAGTGATGTGCGCACTGTAGCAGCGTAATGTCTACACTCCTGATGCATCTGAATGCTTTCAGAACAGCTCAATGTATCACTGAATGAGCGTTAGGCACTACGGCCCCGATTTTAACTCCCCCCCACCCCCCACATACCCCGCCTGGTGGACACCGGGCGGATGGGGCAGTTAAAATTAGGCCAGTCACTTACCCCCCTCTGATCCCAATGCCTTCCCGCCGTGAGCGGGCGAGCAGGACACCTGCAGAAAAGCAGCGGGGTCATTCTGTAAATATGCAGATTGGGTAGGGACCATGTCATCGGGACCCGACTGCAATATTAGTCAGAGGCCTGAGTGGGTGAGCAGTGACAGCTTCCCTGTTCAGGCCAGACATCCTGGCAGCCGGATCATGGGCCAGAAGAGGCCCAGCAGATAAGTTTAAGATCGTCCCGGCCTCGATATCCCCAGACACCCGGGAGTGCCGCCCGCTTCAGGATTCGAGCACACTGTACCCGCCCACCCTACATTCACAGTGTGGAAGATTTCATATCCCATAGTCAAACTTTATGATTTAACTCAATAGCTAAATACTGCGGATGCTGGAAATCTGAAATAATAACAGAAAATGCTGGAAATACTCAGCAGGTTAGGCAGCATCCGTGGAGAGAGAAACAGAGTTAACGTTTCAGGTCTGGGACCCTTCATCAGAATGGGAAAAAGCTGGAGATGTAACAGATATTAAGCTCGAGGAACAGCACCTCATCTTTCGATTAGGCACTTTACAGCCTTCCGGACTCAACATAGAGTTCAACAATTTCAGATAATAATCCCTGCCCCCATTTTTCATGCTGTATGATTTTGCCATTCCCATTTGCAACATTTTATCTTTCCTGCCTCTTACATAAGCACAATATGTTCTTTCAATTCCTTCCTCCCCTCCTAATCCACCCCCCCCCCGCCCGTCTCTGCACCTGCTTAATATCTGTTACATCTCCAGCTTTTTCCAGTTCTGATGAAGGGTCCCAGACCTGAAACGTTAACTCTGTTTCTCTCTCCACGGATGCTGCCTGGCCTGCTGAGTATTTCCAGCATTTTCTGTTGTTATTTATGATTTAACTGGTGTGTCCATCCAATTCAACGCAATTGAGGGTAACTTAAGTCAACGGGGGACACTTACAGTAAAATACGTAGTGCCCGTTGTACTGTTAGAAAACAGAAGGTGTACACACAGTTAAGATTTAATCGGATTTAATTACTTCACACAGAGGGTGGTGGCCATGTAGAATGGACTCCCCAGGGAGGTAAATAGAGCAGGTCATGTCCCATTTCCACATTGGGGGGGGGGGGGGAGAGGGATGCAAAATATGGGCCGGGGCCCAGCTCCTTCAGGATTCCATCCTATTTAGACCGGACCATTAAATTCTGGTCAGGGGTGGGGCACGGGAATATCTTCCATCCAGCGACCCCCTCCCATCTCCCGCCACATCAGTGGGGTGAGCCAGGGGAGTTCCTGGGCTTCATCAGGGAATTTCCTCCTTTGCGCCTTTGAAAGGCCTCAACAGAACGCAATAGCTCACCTCAGGTTTCACCTGGTGTGAGTGCCTTTGAGGCCTTCTGAAGGCCCCAAACCTTTACTAGAATAAAATAATCGATTCCGGAGGAGGCTAATGACCTTTTCTAGCATCAGACTGGCTCCAATGGGGCTCAAAGATTTAATTTTCTTCTCTCAGTCCATTTGGGTCTGAGGGGGTGCTATGGTGGGGTGGCAAGGTTGGGCGGGTGCCACTGATGGGTGCTAACAGGCGCAGGTAGTTTGCCCTTAAAATGGGATTTGAGAAGAGGGGGTGGAGTTTTAACCCCCATGGACGGGCAGGTGGTGAGTTAAAGTTTAAAAAAATTAAATCCGAACCCAACCCGCCTCCAACATGCCAACTTCCAGTTTTAACGGAGGCGGGTTGGGGGCGGGCAACTAAACTGCTCTTCCGAGGCACGTCAGTCATTTAAAATATTTTAATGAGGCTGCGAGCCTAAGATTTTATCTCTGTTCCTGGTTCCCCAGGCTTCGGCAAACCCGGCAGCTGAAGGAAGGCGAGAATGGCTGGATGGAACAGGCAAGTGCCTTTCCAGCATTGCTTGTGGGCCAGGAGGAGCAGGAGTGCTTCCCCCTGGCTCACCAAACTTACCTGCTTCCCTCCCCACGATCGGACCCTCCCCATGTCTGACTCGCCTCCTTCTGATATCCGTCCCACAATCTCTGACACCCCTCCTCCCGATGTCCAACTCCTCCCCCCAATGTCGGACGCACCTCCCGCCAATGTCCAATCCCTGATCTTTGACTCACTCCCCCCCCCACCAACGATGTCCAATCCCTGGCTGCGGCCTGGTGCCACAGGCCTACCCGCCCGACAGCCTTTCAATCTGGCTGGTTGCGGCCAGGAAATGAATTCCAAAAATGAAAAAGCCGCTCCACTGTTAAATCCGTCAGGACCTCTGGGAAACCCGTACTTTCGTGTTTCCCGGCCGCTAAACCTCCCCCCCCACCCCTGCTCCCTCCCTGCATCCCCGCTATTATCAGGGCCGAGGTCTCCACCCTGGGGCTAGTCCGGGAGAGGTTCACTCCACTGCACTTACACTGGCAGAGCGAGTCCCCAGGGAGTTAGGGGGTTAAACATTTAAGGGGAAATTGGATAGATAATTGAAGAAAAGGGCCAATTAAGTGGTATTCATTTTTTGGGTTGGCTGCAGATCCCCCAAAGTGGATGTCTTTCTTATTCTTTTCTTAGGCAGTCCCTCGGAACCGAGGATGACTTGCTTCCACATTAAAAATGAGCTCGCAGGTGGCTGATTAGTCCAATGCGGGACCTACAGTCTCTGTCACAGGTGGGGCAGACGGTGGTTGAAGGGGCGGGTGGGTGGGGTGCTTGGGTTGACGTGTGCTCCTTGCGCTGCTTGCGCTTGGCTTCCGCTTGCTCCCGGCGAAGAGACTCGAGGTGTTCAGCACCTTCCCGGATGCTTCTCCTCCACTTTGTGCGGTCTTGGGCCAGGGATTCCCAGGTGTCGGTGGGGATGTCGCACTTTTTCAAGGAGGCTTTGAGGGTGTCCTTGAAGTGTTTCCTCTGCCCACCTGGGGCTCTCTTGCCGTGCCGGAGCTCCGAGTAGAGCGCTTGTTTTGGGAGTCTCGTATCGGGCATGGGGACAATGTGACCCGTCCATCGGAGCTGATTGAGCGTGGTCAGAGCTTCGATGCTGGGGATGTTGGTCTGAGCAAGAACACTGATGTTGGTGCGCCTATCCTGCCAATGGATTTGCAGGATCTTGCGAAGTCTGTGTTGGTGGTACCTCTCCAGTGCTTTGAGGTGCCTGCTGTACATGGTCCATGTCTCTGAGGCATACAGCAGGGCAGGTATCACTGCTGCCCTGTAGACCATGAGCTTAGTGCCGGATTTGAGGTCCTGATCTTCAAACACTCTCTTCCTCAGGCGACCAAAGGCTGCACTGGCACATTGAAGGCGGTGTTGGACTTCGTCGTCGATGTCTGCCCTTGTTGACAGTAGGCTCCTGAGGTATGGAAAGTGGTCCACGTTGTCCAAGGCCTTGTCGTGGATTTTGATAATCGGGGGGGCAGCACTGTGTGGCGGGGGCAGGTTGGTAGGGGACCTTTGTCTTACGGATGTTTAGTGTAAGGCCCATGCTCTCGTATGCTTCCATGAGGGTGTTTACGATGGTTTGGAGTTCGACCTCCGAGTGAGCGCAGACGCAAGCATCGTCTGCATACTGTAATTCGACGACAGAGGATGGGACGGCCTTGGATCTGGACTGGAGGCGACGGCGGTTGAACAGTTTCCCGTTTGTTCTGTAAATTAGCTCCACTCCAGTGGGGAGCTTACTGAGGGTGAGATGGAGCATTGCAGCAAGGAAGATTGAGAAGAGCGTTGGTGCGATGACGCAGCCTTGCTTGACCCCGGTTCGTACGTGAATTGGGTCTGTGGTGGAACCGTTGTTCAGGATCACGGCTTGCATGTCGTCGTGAAGCAGGTGGAGGATAGTGAGAAACTTTTTAGGGCAGCCGAATTTGAGGAGGACACTCCATAATCCCTCACGGTTGACAGTTTTGAAGGCCTTTGTGAGATCAAAGAAGGCCATGTACAGTGGTTGGTGCTGTTCCCTGCATTTCTCTTGTAATTGACGTGCGGTGAAGATCATGTCCATTGTGCCCCTTAGTGGGCGGAATCCGCATTGCGACTCTGGAAGGAGCTCTTCGGCCACTGGGAGAAGGCGATTGAGGAGGATTCTTGCGATGACTTTCCCTGTGGCAGATAGCAGGGAAACTCCTCTGTAATTACCGCAATCGGACTTGTCACCTTTCTTGAAGATGGTCACAATTATGGCGTCTCTGAGATCCCCTGGCATGCTCTCCTTCGTCCAGATAAGAGAAATGAGTTCATGAATTCGCGCCAGTAGTGCTTCTCCGCCATGCTTTAGTGCCTCGGCGGGGATTCCATCTGCTCCTGAGGCCTTGTTGTTCTTCAGTTGTCGGATGGCCTTTTCAACCTCATGCCAGGCTAGGGTGTACCCTTGCTGGTACTTGCAACAGGTGGAGTGAATGATGCAAGGTATCACGGCACTGGGGATTGTGGCTCATTCTTAGGTGACGTTTATAGAAACAGAATAAGAATGTATTTTAGAATTCTGGCTAAATGAAGTCTCGTCAAATGTTACTTATATGGCAATATACTGAGCCCCATGGTGGTGTGCTTGAGTATATGCCTGGGCGACATGAATTTGGGATGGAAAGGGATGGTATTAGCCCACCAGCTTCACCTACCCCCCAACCCAACCACTAAACTCTCATCTACAATTCTGACAGGTGACTCTTCAGAGCCATCCAAGGACTTTAGAATTTGAGAAGCCCTGCTCGTGTACATTGCTGCTCCCTCCTGTTACTTGCCAACTTGTTTTACAAGCAGAGCAGTTGTGTGGAGATGTTGAAACTCTCAAGAGTATATAGAGTGACTCCCAAGTGGCAATCCTGCACGGGTGTGAGTAAACAAACATGCATGGCGCTTCTGGCTTTTGTCGGAAGAACCGTATCACGGCTTTCCTTTAAAGATGTAAGTGTGACATTTCCAGTTGTCATTGGCCAGTGAAAAGTGTGCCTTGCTCCAGTCTGGCCACACGTGTTAACCACTGGAAGAGCTGTATGATTATCTGAGATCTCATGCAGCTGGAGTCAATGGGCTCGTATTTCCCAGGGCCGTGGAGGCGGGATTGGAGGCGTGTGGGGTGTTAAAATTGCAGAATCGGGGGGCACGAACCCTTCCCGCCCCAACCCGCCTCCATGCCCATTTCCCAAGAGGCAGGCGGATACCCGACCTGTGCTGGGAGCCGCCTCCCCGAGGCGGGAAGGGGATTAGTGCCAATTAACTGCCTGTTAACAGGTAGTTAACAGGCAGTTTTTTGGCCTAACCCCTATTTTTATCCCTGAAGTGTGGGCTTCCCGACGGCTCCGAACCACGCCAAGTTAGAGAGGCGGACCATTGGGCTGAAGGGGTTGGAGGGTTCGAGATGTCCGGTGTTCAGGTGAGTGATGGGTGCATGAGTGCAGAGGTAAGTGTGTTTGGTCTGTGTAAAGTGTTTAAATAAGTTTTACAGTACTTACCTTTACTTACTAATGCAGGCTTCCTTCCTTCAGGTCTCGGGAGTCCCTCATCTCACCGGCACAGAAAGCAGAATGGCCGCGAGCTGTCAAAAGTTGCAGCATTCTGTTTTCTGTTCTGGAGAGATTTCTAACTGAGTCTGTGGAGAAGTACTCAAGTTAGAAGTCAGATTGTCAGTGTTTGACCGCTTCACAGAGCTGTCAAACGCTGATATTTCATCTGTCAAAAGCTCTTGACAGATGAAATGTCAATCCCTGACATCACCTGTAACCAGGTGTCCCTTAATTAGCCTGCTGAGCCCGCTGGGAAAATCGCGTGGGTTGGCCACAAATCGATGGAGGCGGGACTACAACCCAAAAAGTGGGAGTCCCGCCTCCATTGACAAAATCCAACCCAATGTATAAGATGTTGAGAGGAAACCAACCCTGCAACGAAGAGGATGGGGCTAGAAGAGGCCCAAAAAGGTCAGTTTGAATATTTTTTTCTTGTTTATAGTGGGAGCTGGAGTGATCCTCTCATCCCCCACAAGGAAAGCTTAGGCCTCCCCTGTCACGGACTCAACACCGCCCCCCACCACCTCCCCCACCCCGATCACGGGACCTCCACACATCCGATCCCGCCACTTATCTGCTGCTGGCGGGCAGCCTTTGAGCCACGCAATTTTGCGCCGCTTCCCACCAACTTCCTGCTCAGAACAGGTGGGAAGTTGGCCGGTGGGATTTAAATGAGGCCCGTGAGTTAAAATACCTCAAGGCTCATTACTGCAGCAGTGGGTGAGTTTCCCCCTCACATCACTGCTCACCTGCTGAAAACTGTCCCAGAGTTAAAATTGGGCTGTGTATTATTGTCTCATAACCCACTCTTACCTGTGTACTATCCTCGGCCTTGGAGGGGGAACAGGGCAGATTCACCAGAATGATACAGGGACTTAGAGGGTTAACCCATGAGGACAGATTGCATAAACTTGGCTTGTATTCCCTTGAGTTGAAAAGATTATGGGGTGATCTAATCGTGCTGTTTAAAATGATAAAGACATTCAATAGGGTAGATACAAAAAAATAATTTCTTCTGGTAGTGGAATCCAGAACAAGAGGACACAATCTTAAAATTAGAGTTAGGCTATTTAGGAGGAAAATCAGGAAGCACTTTTTCGCACAAAGGATAGTAGAAATTTGAAACTCACTCCCCCAAAAAGCTGTGGATACTGGGTCGGTCAATTGGAGCTTTCAAGACTGAGATAGATAGTTTATTGTTAGGTAAGAGTTTCAAGGGATACGGAACAAAGACAGATAAACGGTATTGAGCTACAGATCAGCCATGATCTAAGTGAATGGCGGAATAGGCTCGAGGGACAGAATGGTCTACTCCTGTTTCTATGTTCCCAAATATTTACCTTTGAAACTGTTAGTCAATCATGTGGGTGTGACCAGGATCACAGGCTTCACTGAGACTAACTGAGGTCTATGTCACAGGATTATATAAAGAGCATTCTTGTGACTACCTGTTACTGCATTTTTGTAATTGAACAGAATTGGTAGCCGAATGGCCTCTCTCCTCCAACCTCCATTCAGCATTAATTTAGGAAGTGTCTTACAATGAAAGACATGATAGGGTCACAAAGGTTTAACGTGTATAATTACACAGGCCGGAATTTTCCAGGGGGTCAGTGGGCGGGATCGGTGACGGGTCGGATGGGAAATTTGATTTTTTGACAGTGGGTTGGGAACCCGCTGTCATCCCACCGCAACGCGCCTTTCCCAATGGCGCGTCTGTGATCTCGGATTTGACCCGACCCGCAGAGGCGGCCGATCCAATTAAAGCAATTATTATCTTGTTGACAAACCCTTAATAATGGTTTTAACCTTACCTTTTAACTTTAACTGCTCACCCACGGGATCTACACTGCTCGTGGACCATGTCTGTTAACTTGAGGTGGGAGTTGAATGGCCACTGAATCAGCTGATTAGTTGATAGATCGAAATGTGCTATAAAAGTTGTTGCTTACTCCATTTGGAAGACAGATTGAGCTTTATGCAGGCTGCAAGTGTTTGGAGTAAACTCGCTATCCAGTGTCACCTCATTGGAACAACCTCTCTCACTACTGACAGATCGCTTCTGTCATCTCAACTTCACCTGCCATCTATTCCATCAGCATGGGTACCGCTTATACTGTCTCACCTTGGTCCTCAGAATTGGTCCACGATGAACCCCAACACCAGCAGCACCAGGTACACCAGTAGAACCAAAAACCACACCAACCTTCTCCGCAATCACCTGATGCTGCACAGGACATAGGGCATCAGCACCCGACCACATTGCTGCCCGGGAGGCCAAGGATGGCCTAACCATGGCCAGATTTACTTCACTTGACGTTGCTACATGATGCGCCAGGTTGGCACCACCCCACACCAACACCATAAAGCATCCCTACAATGCCCAAGCCATTCCATTCACACTCATCACCATTGCGGGGGATACCGTTATGTCTCACCATTCACTGCAATTCACTAAGCCACATCCAAAGGTGCACACAAAGCTGTCCAAGAATGCAAAGTGTTGAAAATAAAGGTTTCAATGTATGACAGCACATTAACAGAAACTTCACATGAACATTGGATAAATCACCCAAGTGGCTACGCTTGTGTGTTGTTAGTTGGTATGGTTTCACTAGGATGAGGGTGAGTGTGAGGGGTGGCTGGTGAGATGGGGATGTGATAATGTAGATAGAGAGAGAGATGGGTGGAGGTGCAAGGTATGTTGGTGTGAGTAAGGATGTGCAGGAGTAGGGTAGGGAAGGCAGAGTGATGGGGATGTGATGAGAGGCACAGCAGGAGGCAGTTGAGTGTGGCTGTGTACTCACCTTTCCAGATCTAATGAGATCATTGAAACATTTGCAGCACTGCACCCAGGTCCTCCTGAACATAGCCCTGCCGTTGACCCCCTCTGCAATGTGCAACCAGGCTGTCATGGTCTCCTGGGGAGGTCTCTTCCGCCCATGGGAAGGGAAGAGGACCTCCCTGCGTGCTGTGACTCCCTCTATAAGCATATGGAGGGAGTCATGGGAGAACCTGGGTGCAGCCGTGCACCTCTGTGCAGTGCTTGTCAGTGTTTGCAGCACCTCAATGCTGTAGAACACTGACAGCACAAATGTCAAACGTAAGGTGGCTATGGTCCCGTTAAGGAAACCGGCTCAAGACACGTCATGAATGATGTCACCAGACCCGTTCCATCTAATTGGGTCGGGAAATGCGCTGGGTGGGCTTAACAAGCCCCTTTGAGGTAAGTTCATTTTAGGCAGCGGGATGGAGTCAGCAGTGGGGCCGCGACCCGCCACCGCCACCGGCTGCATCGGACCCGCCGAGGTGAGCAAAATCTCGGCCATAGATTCTACAGCACAGAAACAGGCCATTTGTCCAAGCTGGTCTATGTCGGTGTTTATGCTCCACACAAACCTCCTCCCACCCCTCTTCATCTAACCCTATCTGCATATCCTTCTATCCCTTTCTCCCTGATGTGTTTATCTAGCTTCCCCTTAAATAATTGATCCTGAGTAAAGCTGCCCCAGAATACAAGAGTTGGCGTGTTCTCCCAGCTGCCTCACAGCAGTGACTGTACCTGTTCAGTGCAAATGCATAGTGAAACTTGATGTTGTGTTGATCAGCCAGGTCACAGGTCGGCAGCACCTTGAGGGTCTCCACTAGCTTCACCATGCCATCATAATCCTGTCAGAGGAAGAGTAACAGATCTCACTAAAAAAACATTGAAGGCCAAAATAAAACCTTAAAAATTCTGCACAGGTATATCTTTTTAAACGATTGGGTCGGTTAGCTAAAATGGACAGAAGAAAGTTCCAGAAATTTGACATTTGATTTTTGTGTACAATCTGATGGGCACAGAAGCTTACTTCTCATATAATGCATTTAATTTAAATTCATACAAAACAATCGGTGCTCTGAGGGCTCAGTGGAAAATACATGTCATAGTCAAACAGGACCCAGGTTCAGAAAGATTACAGCGATCCCGCTCCTGATAGTAAGCCGATGATTCCTATTGGCTCAGGCTTGTCCGCAATCAACTAACCAGCGAACAACCACTGTCCTCACTGCCTCACATGTGAAGAGTGATCACTCTTTGGCCTGATCCCAGAAAGTAGCTGCCACCTTAGGAACTAGGCCCTAGGATGAATCATCAGCTTCAGTAGAAGAGGTCAATGAAGGAAATTAAAAAGTTTGCGTGCTTGAGTAAGACCTAATCCAAGAGGGCCTCATCCGCATGCAAATCATGCCGCCTGTTTTCAGGAACGACGTTATACAGCCAGGCACTTACAGCTGCTTCAGTTGTTGAAGCTCTGAGTTTGGATACAAGCTGTCCAGGTAATGGCAAACTCTGACCGGGCCAAGAGTTGGCTGGTCTTTAAAGAAAGACTTGCCTTTATATAGGGCCTTTCACACTCGCAGGACATGCTTTACAGCCAATGAAGGACTTTTTTGAAGTATAGGAAACACGGCAGCAAATTTGTGCACAGCAAGGTCCCAAAAAGAGCAATGTGATGTTGGTTCAGGGATAAATATTGGCCAGGACACCAGGGATAACTCCCCTTCCCTTCTTCGAAATAGTGCCATGGAATCTTTTACGTCCATCTAAGAGGGCAGACCCGTGGTTTAACGGCTCATCCGAAAAACGGTACTTTTGACAGTGCAGCACTCCCCCAGTGCTGCACTGGAGTGTCAGCCTAGATACTGTGCTCAAGTTTCGGGAGTGGGGCTTGAACCCACGACCTTCTGACTCAGAGTGGAGAAAGTTACCACTGGGCCACGGCTGACATCATTAAAAGGCGGTGATCTGTGGTTCAAGGTTCTAGGATAAATTATTAACGACATTGATACTGAGCTTGAACACAGAGCTTGGAGGCAGAGCTGGGAGAACTCAATCGGAGTGGATCGCAAGCAGAGTGGAATAATTTGGTGAGAGCAGGAATCGGTGGAGAGGAGGAAGGCGGCTGAGACGTCTAGCTGAAAAGGAGTGGAGCCACAGAACCCAAGGACTCTAAGTTAACAGGCACGAGAGTGGACCTGCAGGAGAGCGAGAGGAGCGGCCTCAGATAAAATTAGGCCCGAGAGCCCAGAGCCTGAAAGAATGCAAGCGTCAGGGAGTGAGATAAAAAACCTAAAGTGACATCAGCACAAGGGAAGGATTTGATTTGTGAGTAGCTGGTGATTTTTTTTTTAAGTCTTAAGTTTATTTCTGTTAACTTAGTTAATAGACTGTTAAGTTGAGGCAAGGCATGGCACCTGAGTCCCGTGGAATGCACATCTTGTGCCATGTGAGAACTCAAGGACACTTCCCGTGTCCTGGACAACCACATGTGCAGGAAGTGTCGTCAGCTGGAGGAGCTCAAGCTCCAGGTTTCAGAGCTTGAGCGGCAGCTGGCGTCACTGCGGTGCATCCATGAGGATGAGAGCTATGTGGATAGCACGTTTCAGGTGGTGCTCACCCCGCAGCGTAAGAGTGTGCAGGCAGAGAGGGAATGGGTGACCGTCAGACAGACCTGGAGGACCAGGCAGGTAGTGCAGGAGTCCCCTGAATGCATCTCGCTCTCTAACCAGTATTCACTGGTGGGGGCGATGGTTCCTCTGGGGAGTACAGCCAGAGCCATCCCACGGCACCACTGGTGGCTCAGCTGTATGGGAGGGCAGAGGAGGAAGATCGGGAGAGTAATAGTGATAGGAGATTCGATAGTGAGGGGAACAGACAGGCGTTTCTGCGGTTGCAGACGTGATTCCAGGATGGTATGTTGCCTCCCTGGTGCCAGGGTCAAGGATGTCACTGAGCACCTGCAGAACGTTCTGAGGGGGAAGGGTGAACAGCCAGAGGTCGTGGTCCATATAGGTAGAAAGAGGGATGAGGTCCTGCAGGCAGATTTTATGCAGCTAGTAAAAAGATTAAAAAGCAGGACCTCAAAGGTAGTAATCTCCAGATTACTCCCGGTGCCACGAACTAGTGAGTATAGAAATAGGAGGATAATGCAGATGAATGCGTGGCTGGAGAGATGGTGCAGGAGGGAGAGCTTTAGATTCCTGGAACATTGGGTCTGGTTTTGGGGGAGGTGGGACCTGTACAGGCCAGATGGTTTGCACCTCAACAGAGCTGGGACCAGTGTCCTCGCGGGGTGGGGGTTTGGGGGGCAGTTTGCTAGTGCTGTTGGGGAGGGTTTAAACTAATTTGGCAGGGGGGTGGGCACCAGGATATAGCATTAAAAAGGAAAAACAAGGTGCACAAAGGATGGGGAGAGACAGATAGTACTAGAGTAAGAAATAGTGTGGTATTAGGTAGGGTCAGACTAAGAGAGAATACAAGAAGGTCTAAGATAGGTTTACAGAGCATGTGTGTGAATGCACAAAGTGTGGTAAATAAGGTTGGTGAGCTGCAGGCACAAATAGATACATGGGAATATGATGTCATGGCGATAACGGAGACCTAGCTTAAAAAAGGGCAGCATTGGGTACTAAGTATTCCTGGATATAAGGGCCTAGAAATTCAGTATAGCCACTTTTGGGGCGCTAAAGTCGGGTGGCCGCTAAAGTTTGCGCCCGGCGCAAAGTCGCGCCTCCTTCGCCGATATTCAGTCGCATCGCCCCAAGAGGTTGCTGCTGCGCTAAAACAGGCGATGCACGACTATCTTTAGGCACTAAGCCGGCGGTGCTGAGCGATACCCCCAAGGCCGGGCGCAGCGCCGGTGCGGCGAGTTCTTGATTGACGGCAGACACCCTGGCGCCGGTCAGCTCTTAAAGGAGGAGGGTGGATTTGTTTGCCTGCCACGCCCTGCACACTGCAGCCCTCAACCTAGGCCTGACCACTTCAGCTTCACCTGCACAACGCCCAGGGCTATGGAGAAGGCCAGGGAGAGAGCGCAGCGCTTCAGCGACGGTGACCTGAGGCTGCTGGTTGGCGGAGTGGAGCGCAGGCGCCATGTTCTGTTCCCAGAAGGTGGCAAGAGGCCGCTGCCCAGCGCCTACCGGAAAGCCTGGAGGGAGGTCTCAAACAGGGTGTCTTCCAAAAGCGTGGTTGCCAGGACTCCTGTGCAATGCCGGAAGAAGTTCAATGACCTCACTCGGGTTGTCAGGGTGAGTACCCTTTCCAGTGTCCTCCTCATCCCTGCATGTGCACCTCACTTTATGGGCAAAGGGACCTGAAAGCCCTAATGGCCAGCCCTCATCCAGCAGCTATGGGACTGTCATAAAAATCACTTGCACATTCAGCACTTTACACACTGTACAAGCTATTCGACCATGGGAGGCATTGCAGACAAGATCAGGGCTACACACTGTACAAGCTCTTCGACCATGGGAGGCAGTGCAGACAAGACCAGGGCTACACACTGTACAAGCTATTCGACCATGGGAGGCAGTGCAGACAAGATCAGGGCTTCACACTGTACTTAGAGGCCGTCCTTTCTCTTGCAGGCCAAGGTGGCGCACAACCGGCGCAACCGAACTGAGACCGGGGGAGGCCGTCCTGACCTCAAAGAGCTCTCCGACCTCGACCAGCGTGTGGAGCGCATTATGGCAGGCCGGCTGATTGGCCCCATCGCCAGTGGAGATGCCGACCCTGTTCTGGGCACCAATGGTAAGGGCATCACCTTTTGGACCTCTCTCGTTCCACTTGCGCATGAGATCAGCATCCTTTGCCACTGTCCGACCAATGCGGTGAATGGCAGCACTCATGCCTCCCTCGCTGCCGCCCTGTCCTCACTCTAAAGCTACTCTTGTGCCTTCCTGCTTTCAGATGGTGAATCGCCAGGTGAGGAGGCGGGCCCTCAAGCTGCCACTGTCAGCGCTTCGGAATACGAGGAGGAGCAAGAGGAAGCCGGCCCATCAGTGCCACCCTCAGCCGCGCCAGCCCATGGCGATGTAGGGGACACGTCTTCCCTGGAGGGGAGCCGGGGGGAAGGGTCGGAGGAGAGTGAAGCTCCGGGGCCCAGCGGCCTGCAGCAACGCGGGAGGGGTGGGGAAGCTCGGCAGACTTCTCCCCAGAGGGTGAGTGTGGCCTCCAGTCCTGCGACGGTGAGCGCAGAGGAGGTGCGCCTCCTAGAGGAAATGGCCGTCCAGGCTGAGCGCAGGCACACTGAGCTCATGGCTGCAGTGGCAAGGATACCTGACTCCATAGAGTCTCTGTCAAGGAGTGTGCAGCAATTCGGAGCAGCACAGGCCAGGAGTCTGCAACAATTCAGTGCAGCACAGGCCAGGAGTCTGGAACAATTCAGTGCAGCACAGGCCAGGAGTCTGCAGGACTTCGCGGCAGCACAGGCCAGGAGTCTGCAGGACTTCGCGGCAGCACAGTCGGCTTCTAGCCAAGTGCTCAGTCGTGCCGTCCATTCACTGGCTGGTGTCATGCGGACACAGACCAGGGCCACACGGGCACTAACTGCTGCCAACCATGCTGGATCAGCCAGGCATCGCCAGGGCACTCGCCGCGCAGCAGCAGCCCAGCAGTCTGTTCTTCAGCTGTTTGCTGCGCATGCTGCAGTGCTGGCCCATGCCAGTGCCAATGTCTCAGGCGACCAGCGAGCACCTGCGATCTGCCAGGTTGCCACCATTCCTGCAGCCGACACTGCCACTCCGCCATTGCAGCTGCCACGAGCCGCTGGACAGACTGCTGCCGCCCAGCCAGAGTTGGAGCAGTCAGCAGCCGGCCACTCCAAGGCCAGAGCTGGTGCAGGCCGACCCCCAAGGGCATCTGCCGTCTCGCCATCTGCCCCTCAGCAGCCTTCCCCCAGCCTTGCTGCAGCCACTGGGCTCCCATTGAGGAGGAGCTGCAGGGCGGGCAGGGGCCAGGCAAGGATGCGCAAGGCATCGCCCTCGCAGGGCAAAAAGTAGAGGTATGCACAAATGCCTGGTGCTTGTTGTAAGGCCGAGACTGGTGCAGTTGTGTTTGTGTAAGGCCGAGACTGGTGTCTTTCTTTCTTTTTGTAAGGCCGAGACTGGTAGTTTTGTGTTTTTGGAGGGGGCTTCTCCACATGAGGATGTAATGTGGGAAGGGCAGAGGTTTTCAATCAATTATTGTTGTTAAATTGCAGTGTGCATGGTTTTTTTGTTAAGTCCTGGTTGCCCTGCTCGGCTGAGGCCTTGTGGAGCGGCTACATTCATCTGCTGACATTGGCACAAGCCATTCCCTGAGAGGGGGCCTAGAACCGACGTTCAATAAGCCGGCGACGGGCGGCCCTTGCACTTTCTGCCTCCCTCCTGTGCTGGTCCTCCTCCTCCTCCTCCTGAGGTGGTCCTCCAATCTCTGGTGGCAGTGCCTGGGTCCTGCGGATAGCCAGGTTGTGCAGCATGCAGCAAACGACCACGAAGTGGGAGACTCGCTCTGGCGAATACTGTAGGGCTCCACCGGAACGATCCAGACAGCGGAACCATTGCTTCAGGACGCCGATTGTTTGTTCGATGATGTTCCTGGTCGCTTGATGGCTCTCGTTGTATCCCTCTTCAGCAGGGGTGCTGGGCGCACGGAGCAGGGTCATCAGCCAGGTACACAAAGGATAGCCTTTGTCCCCGATAAGCCATCCTCGTGGGTGAGGCTGTGCCTGGAACATGTCTGCCACAGAAGTCTGTCGCAGGATGAAGGCATCGTGGCTGCTGCCTGGAAAGCGGGCATTGACAGCTAGGATGAGCTGCCTGTGGTCACACACCAGCTGGACGTTCAGCGAATGGTAGCCCTTCCGGTTGCGGTAATCCTCGGCATTCTCCAGAGGTGCCCGCAAAGCCACATGCATGCAGTCAATGGCGCCCTGCACCATGGGGAAGCCCGCGAATGCTGCAAAGCCCATTGCACGCTGTTGCTGCTTGGCAAGGGCCATGGAGAAGGAGATGAACTGACGTCTCCTTTTGAAAAGGGCATTGGTCACCTGGCGGATGCAGCAATGCACGGCGAACTGGGAGATGTTGGCAATGTCCCCAGTAGCGGATTGGAAGGAGCCGGTGCATAGAAGTTGAGAGCCACCGTCACCTTCACTTCCACCGACAGAGACGTCCTGCTCCTCAGCTGTGGCTGCAGATCACCGTCAAGCAGCTGGCAGATCTCTGTGACCACGTCCCTTCTGAATCACAGCCTCTGAACACACTGCTCGTCAGACATGTTGAGATAGGAGAACTGCTGGCGGTATACCCTGGGTGGGTAAGGCCTCCTTTCCCGACGCCTGTTGCCCACTCTCCATCTAGCCAGGGCTGCCACTCTCTCACGGCGTCTGTGAGCCCTTTGGATGTAATTGAGAAAGCCAGCGTTGACACCCATTGCAGCCCCCATAATATGCTAGCAAACAATGAG
The DNA here is from genome assembly GCF_052327205.1 of Somniosus microcephalus. Classification (NCBI taxonomy): domain Eukaryota; kingdom Metazoa; phylum Chordata; class Chondrichthyes; order Squaliformes; family Somniosidae; genus Somniosus; species Somniosus microcephalus. The sequence goes on along the minus strand of NC_141000.1, from coordinate 17,486,903 downwards.
ATGTCAATGAAGGCAAAGACTAGTGGAAAGCTGTGGCCTGAAGCCAGAAGTACCTGTCCGAGTGTTGGGCCAAAGCAGAAAGCTATCTACCTTGGTCTCTCTCCAAAGATCCGTTTCTCAAGAAGGAGTGCAGCGAAATGGCAGCCTTTTATAGTGCAGGAGCAGTGCCCTTTAATTTGTGCCCCCCGCGCCCCGCATCGGCTGAGCACCGTTCCACTCTAACAGTCGCTAGGGGCGCCAGGCACACAATGGGGCGTTGCCACTGAAGTTCCGGTTGGGGGCGCACAAAGGGCGTTGCACGAGGAAATGACGTCATGATCTGCGCGCGCAGCTGAGCGCGCGCAAAGACTTTGTGTGGTAAACCACTGTTTGTATTCCACTGTGTACATGCCTGGACATGCCTCGGCTGACTCCTCCCACAAGTCCTAGTATAAAGGTGACTGCTCCCCAGCCCTTTGTATTTCTGGACCGGTCGACCACTCGAGGCAGACCTTCATTCTTTTGTTAATAAAAGCCTTTAGTTACTCTCTTAACTCTCAGTCTTTTATGAGTAATTGATAGCGCATCAATTTGCGCCGCCGCTAAATCTCTAGTGAAGTTGGGGCGAGGCGCAGATCGTGCTGCACCCGGGCGCTAGCCGCCTAGCACCCGACATCTACTCCTCCTAAGGCGCTAACGGCTGGCGCAACCAACTGAATTTCTAGGCCAAGGTGTTCAGGAAAGATAGGGAAGGAAATAAAGGAGGTGGGGTGGCAGTATTGATTAAGGAGAATATTACAGTGCTGGAGAGGGAGGATGTCCTGGAGGGGTCAAGGACAGAATCTATTGGGTTAGAATTAAGAAACAATAGAGGTGCCATTACAATATTAGTTGTATTCTATAGGCCGCCAACTAGTGGGAAGGATATAGAGGAACAAATGTGCAGGGAAATTACAGAGAGGTACAAGAACTATAGAGTAGTGATAATGGGGGACTTCAATTATCCTAATACAGACTGGGATAGCAATAGTGTTTAGGGCAGAGAGGGGGAAGAATTTCTGAAGTGTGTTCAGGAGAACTTTCTTGATCAGTACATTTCCGGCCCATGAGGAAGGAGGCATTGCTGGATCTGGTTCTGGGAATGAGATGCGTCAAGTGGAACAAGTGTCAGTAGGGGAACATTTAGGGAACAGTGATCATAGTGTCATAAGGTTTAGATTAGCTATAGAAAAGGACAGGGAGCAATCTAGAATAAAAAATACTTAATTGGAGGAAGGCCAATTTCAGTGGGTTGAGAATGGATACCGGGTAAATTGGAATCAAAGATTGGCAGGCGAAACTGTAAACGAACAATGGGCTGCTTTTAAAGAGGAGATGGTTCGGGTACAGTCGAGGTACATTCCCACGAGGGGGAAAGGTAGGGCAACCAAAATCAGAGCTCCCTGCATGATGAAAGAGATAGAGAGTAAAATGAAGCAGAAAAAGGGGGCATATGACAGATGTCACGTTGAGAATACAAGTGAGAACCAGGCTGAATATAGTAAGTTCAGAGGGGAAGTGAAAAAGGAAATAAGAGGGGCAAAGAGAGAGTATGAGAATAGATTGGCAGCTAACATAAAAGGGAATCCTAAAGTCTTCTATAGGCGTATAAATAGTAAACGGGTAGTAAGAGGAGGGGTGGGGCCGATTAGGGACCAAAATGGAGACCTAAGCATGGAGGCAGAGGGCATGGCTGAGGTACTAAATGAGCACTTTGCATCTGTCTTTACCAAGGAAGAAGATGTTGCCAAAGCCAGTTTGAAAGAGGAGGTACTGGAGATACTGGATGGGATAAAAATTGATAAACAGGAGATACTAGAAAGGCAGACTGCACTTAAAATAGATAAATGTAAGAAGTCACACAACACCAGGTTATAGTCCAACAGTTTTATTTGAAATCACAAGCTTTCGGAGCGCTGCTCCTTCATCAGGTGAAGTGGAGAGATGCATAAAGACACAGCTTATATAGTCAGAGAATAGTGCCAGATGATTACAGGTAATCTTTCTAACTGCCATTTATCACACCTCGGCAGAGAGATAATCACAGCACTCAAAGGTGTGAATGGTGTCCAAACAGGTTAGTCAGGGAAACATTACATCAAAGAACAATGAGGTGGGGTCACAAGGGGTCAAATGTTGCAGATGCTGGGGTCTGTATGAAAAACAAAAAACAGACAAAAAAACATTTTTTTTTGCTGGAAATCACAGCAGGTCCGGCCGCATCTGTGTAGAGAACAAGCCGACGATGACTCAAGTCTGGGTGACCCTACGTCAGGTGGGGTTACATGTAGCGTGACATGAACACACGATCCCGGTTGAGGCCGTCCTCATGAGTGTGGAACTTGGCTATCAGTTTCTGCTCGACGATTTTGCGTTGTCGTGTGTCTCGAAGGCCGCCTTGGAGAATGCTTACCCGAAGATCGGAGGCTGAATGTCGGAGAACAGGAGAACAGGAGAACAGCGACCATGACACCACACAACCCTGCCACGGCAACCTCTGCAAGACATGCCGGATCATCAACACAGATACCATCATCACACGTGAGGACACCACCCACCAGGTACATGGTACGTACTCATGTGACTCGGCCAACATTGTCTACCTCATACGTTGCAGGAAAGGATGCCCCGGAGCATGGTACATCGGCGAGACCATGCAGACACTGTGACAACGGATGAACGGACACCGCGCAACAATCGCCAGGCAGGAGTGTTCCCTCCCAGACGGGGAACACTTCAGCAGTCAAGGACATTCAGCCTCCGATCTTCGGGTAAGCATTCTCCAAGGCGGCCTTCGAGACACACGACAACGCGAAATCGTTGAGCAGAAACTGATAGCCAAGTTCCGCACTCATGAGGAGGGCCTCAACCGGAATCTTGGGTTCATGTCACGCTACATGTAACCCCACCTGATGTAGGGTCACCCAGACTCAAGTCATCATTGGCTTGTTCTCTACACAGATGCGGCCGGACCTGCTGTGATTTCCAGCAAAAAAAACGTTTTTTTGTCTGTTTTTTGTTTTTCATACAGACCCCAGCATCTGCAACATTTGACCCCTTGTGACCCCCTCATTGTTCTTTGATGTAATGTTTTCCTGACTAACCTGTTTGGACACCATTCATACCTTTGAGTGCTGTGCTTATCACTCTGCTGAGGTGTGATAAATGGCAGTTAGAAAGATTACCTGTAATCATCTGGCATTATTCTCTGACTATATAAGCTGTGTCTTTATGCATCTCTCCACTTCACCTGATGAAGGAGCAGCGCTCTGAAAGCTTGTGATTTCAAATAAAACTGTTGGACTATAACCTGGTGTTGTGTGACTTCTTACATTTGTCCACCCCAGTCCAACACCGGCATCTCCACACCTTAAAATAGATAAGTCACTAGGACCAGATGGGATGCATCCTAGGATGCTGAGGGAAATAAAGGTGGAAATTGCTGAGGTACTGGCCATAATCTTCCAATCCTCTTTGGATACAGGGCTGGTGCCAGAGGACTGGTGAATTGCAAATGTTACACCCTTGTTCAAAAAAGGGTGTAAGGATAAACCCAGCAACTACAGGCAGGCCAGTCAGTTTAACCTCGGTAGTGGGGAAGCTTTTAGAAATGATAATCCGGGACAAAATTAACAGTCACTTGGACAAGTGTGGATTAATTAAGGAAAGCCAGCTTGGATTTGTTAAAGGCAAATTGTGTTTAACTAACTTGATTGAGTTTTTTGATGAGGTAACAGAGAAGGTTGATGAGGGCAATGTGGTAGATGTGGTGTACATGGACTTCCAAAAGCTGTTTGATAAAGTGCCACATAATTGGCTTGCCAGCAAAGTTGAAGCCCATGGAATAAAGGGACAGTGGCAGCATGGATACGAAATTGGCAGGAAACAGAGAGTAGTGGTGAACAGTTGTTCATCGGACTGGAGGAAGGTACACATTGGTGTTCACCAGGGGTCGGTACTAGGACCACTGCTTTTCTTGATATATATTAATGACTTGGATGTGGGTGTACAGGGCACAATTTCAAAATTTGCAGATGACACAAAACTTGGAAGTATAGTGAACAGTGAGGAGGATAGTGATAGGCTTCAAGAGGACATAGACAGGCTGGTGGAATGGGCGGACACGTGGCAGATGAAATTTAACGCAGAAAAGTGCAAACATAGAAACATAGAAGATAGGAGCAGGAGTAGGCCATTCGGCCCCTCGAGCCTGCTCCGCCATTCAATGCAATCATGGCTGATCATCCAAATTCAGTACCCGGTTCCTGCTTTCTCCCCATACCCCTTGATCCCTTTAGCCTTAAAAAATATATCCAACTCCTTCTTGAATATATTTAATGAATTGGCCTCTACTGCCTTCTGTGGTAGAGAATTCCACAGGTTCACCACTCTCTGGGTGAAGAAATTCCTCCTCATTTCTGTCCTAAATGGCCTACCCCTTATCCTTAGACTGTGACCCCTGGTTCTGGACTCCCCGACCATCGGGAACATTTTGATACATTTTGGTAGGAAGAATGAGGAGAGGCAATATAAACTAAAGGGTACAATTCTAAAGGGGGTGCATGAACAGAGAGACCTGAGGGTATATGTGCACAAATTGTTAAAGGTGGCACGGCAGGTTGAGAAAGTGGTTAAAAAAGCATGCGGGACCGTGGGCTTCATAAATGGAGGCATAGCGTGCAAAAGCAAGGAAGTTATGGTGAACCTTTATAAAACACTGGTTCGGTCTCAACTGGAATATTGTGTTCAATTCTGGGCACCGCACTTTAGGTACGATGTGAAGGCCTTAGAGAGGGTGAAGAAAAGATTTAGAAGAATGGTTCCAGGGATGAGGGACTTCAGTTACGTGGATAGACTGGAGAAGCTGGGGTTGCTCTCCTTAGAGCAAGGAAGGTCGAAAGGAGATTTGATAGAGGTGTTCAAAATTATGAAGGGTCTAGACAGAGTAGATAGACAGAAACTGTTCCCATTGGCGGAAGGGTCGAGAACCAGAGGACACAGATTTAAGCTGATTGGCAGAAGAACCAAAGGCGACATGAGGAAAAACTTTTATACGCAGCGAGTGGTTAGGATCTGGAATGAACTGCCTGAAAGGGTGGTGGAGGCAGGTTCAATCTGCTTTCAAAATTGGACAAGTACCTGAAGAAATTTTTTTTTTTTGCAGGGCTACAGGGAAAGGGCGGGGGAGTGGAACTAGCTGAAGTGCTCTTGCAGAGAGCCGGCACGGGCTCGAAGGGCCGAATGGCCTCCTTCTGTGCTGTAACCATTCTATGATTCTATTGCTGTAAACATTCAAATCAAAATCCTTCTGTGGCCTTGCCCCACCCTACCCCTGCAATCTCCTCCAGTTTTACATCCCTTCCAAAATGCTCTATTCCTCGTCTCCCTTTATCCCACCATTAGTGGCAATCCCTTCAGCTGATGCAGTCGTACTCTTTGGAACTCCCTTCCTAAATCTCCCCGGCTCTGCAACTCGATCTTCATCTTTAAAAACCTCTGAAAAGCTCATCTTGTTGACGTCTCTTTCAGTCTACCCTGCACTCTCTTCCTTGCTGGCTGTGCATCAGCTTTCACTACACCTATTTGTTAAGTAACTTGGGAAGGTTTTTTGACATAAAAGGTGCTATATAAATGCAATTTGTTGTCGGCCCTTTGCGCTCGGTCTGTACGCATGCTCCTTTGCTTTTCCTCAGTAAGACTTCCATGTAGTTTTCTAAGAACAGCATCAAGCAGCTCTTCTGACCCATTTCCCTTCACTGTACCTGGATGTCCCTGTATGAGAAAAGCAGGTTGGTGATAACATCAGGTGTGACGACCTCGGTGCTTTCTATACGCAGCTTAATGCCAGAGAGCTGTTTGGCAAGCTCTTCCCCTTGGTACTTCTCCCTCGCTTTTCTAATGTCACTCAGCAGAGTATCCTTGAAATATGTGCTGTGAACATAAAGACAAAGAGATTGCACAACTGGTACGAAAGGAAATGTGTTGCAAGTGACAATTCAACAGGTTACTAAGATGATGTTGCAGCTAAAACAGGAAGGGTGACACGAAGTGGAAACTGTAAATGTTATCAATCTATCTTAACTATTTTGTTTGGTACATTTTTCATAATGGTGCTCCCAAAATACTAAAAACTGACTGCAGGCAGTTGCAAAAAGTCCCATTATAATTAACAGACTGATAGCATGGACGAGCAGGCCACTAGTTTAAATGTTGAGGGAGGGGTGAGAGAAAGAATGGATTGTCGGTATGTGTGGAACGTAACCACAGAAACCACAGAAACCCCACAGTGCAGATAGAGGCCATTTCGGCCCATCGAGCCTGCACCGACACATATCCCACCCTATCCCCGTAACCCCACGTATTTAATCCTATTTAATCCCCCTAACACTAAGGGTCAATTAATCATAGCCAATCAACCTAACCCGCACATCTTTGGACTGTGGGAGGAAACCGGAGCACCCGGAGGAAACCCACGCAAACACGGGGAGAATGTGCAAACTCCACACAGACAGTCACCCGAGACCAGATTCGAACCCGGGTCCCTGGCGCTGTGAGGCAACAGTGCTAACCACTATGCCACGTTACCACTGTTGAGTTTTGGCTTGGGCAATCATGTTTTTGAGCAAACTCTTGAGAAATTTCTAAAATGCAAACACACCAAAAAATTATTCTTTTAAAGAAAAGGCTCTCTTTCCACCTACTTCTGTGCCTCTTGAAATCCTTAGATGAATATTCATTTTCAGCAAAGCAAACATCTAGCCTTGCCTAATTTTGGACTTGGTAGAAACTGCTGCACTAGTCGAACTAGAAGATAGATTTTTTATTTGGCTCAATGATGTCACAATTATTAAAAAAGCAAGCAGGTATTTCTCACAATGGAGCACAGTGATGCTTGTGGCAGTGGTCAAGGTGAATTTTTATATTTAAAAAGCAAATCGACTTTTATTATATATGCCAGGTACGAGAGGTTTTTGGTTTGTTTTTCTTGATTTCTTCTCTAACTTTTGCAGGTACTTTCCAAGTTCTAAGTGTGGGCCAAAATATTCACTTCAGCTGAAACTAAATGGTTCACTCGAATTTTCACGGAACAGCAATGGGAACTTTCCGCACACTTTGCCAGGTGCAGCTTGGTTCAGTTTGGTTCCGTTGGTGTCACTTGCACTGCTGAGTCATACGGTTGTGGGTTTTAGCCCCACCCAAGGACATTGGTACATTCTGAAGTTCTGAAGAAGGGTTTCGACCTGAAATGTTGACTCTATTTCTCTCTCCACGGATGTTGCCTGGCCTGCTGAGATTTTCCAGCGTCTTCTGTTGTTATTTCGGACATCAGTACATTGTCTAGGCTGATACTTCAGTACAGTCATAAAAACATAGACAGATAAAATAAGAAAGCAAGAATTAATTAATTTGTATTTATATAGCATTAGATGGTTTTCAAGATGGCTGCTGGGCTGGCAGCTCCTTTCTGAGCTGCTCTTCTCTTCAGCTGTATCTGTGGTCATCCATTGCCATCCTTTGCCCTTTCTTCCCCCAATCTCCTTTCTTCCATTGCTTAAGATGCCCTACCTCTGATGGTGAAGGCATTTCAGCCCAAACTACAAGTTCAAACTACAACTTTAAAGCTCCCCCTGCAGAGTCCACTGCCCATCCCCCGACCCGGTGGGTCTTTGTTCTCACTGAGCTCCTTCAACTGACGGAACTCTGCTGAACCTTGACCTCTATCACTGGATTCCTCGCGGACAGGACTTTGTTGACCACACGGTTTGACTTGGCGGCTGTGACGCCGCTCTGCTTTTCAGTCACTTCAAGTTTTAAGCTGTGGCATTCTTTTGTTAAATTGGTTTCCGATCTCCTAGACTTCCCTGGACATCTAGACTACGTTTCTGCTTTGAACTACACTGGATTACACCACAACGTTTCTGCACTGGATTACACTGTAAGTCTTACTTGCTGTGTCTCTATCTCTGCCGCTAAAAGATTTTTACCTTTTAAACTGCAGCTGTGTCTCTGCTGAACGGGTTCTACTGGTTTTTTTCAGCTCTGCTGGCTTCTAGCTAACAGCTTCTGCTTCACGTGCTGTCCGGTGACTCGTTCTATCGGTTTTCAGCTTTGCTGGTCGCTGGCTTGTGGTTTTGCTTTTTTCTGCACCGCTTTGATCTAAGGTGACCTCCAAATTTTTTTTTATTCGTTTATGGGATCTGGGCGTTGTTTTGGTTTCTTTTTGGGTTCAATAAAGACTCATTTCTGAAAGAGAATGTTGTTTAATCTAAAGTCTTGTTCAAGACTTTCTACAGCTTTTTACAGAACACACTATGCTGTGATGCATCTAGAATGAAACTGAAAGTAAAACTCCTCTGGACTGCTTGTCTCTCACATGACCTCTGCTGGTCAGGCACAAGTAATCAAAAACACAGACAAATATGCTGTAAGGCATAAGTAATCAAACACAGACAAATATCATCACTATTTGCTGATATCATTACATCTCCCTTTCTTAAAACAAAAGTATTTTACTTTTAACTAACAACATTTAATGAACTTACATTATCATTATCATGATCAAGGTTTTTTACCCTTGCTTTGTGTGTTCACATGAAATATGTCAATACACTAGAACTTGAAGAAAGAATAAGATAACATTACTTCCTTCTTTAACAATAGTCCTTAAATTTGCTCAATGAGTCTCTCAGGAGGCTTCACGTGTCTTGAGGATTTTCTGATTGATTGTCCTTGAATCTGAGTTGTTGCCTCAGATGATTGGTTCTCAGCTGTGTGATCAGGTTGTTCACCAGCATCAGTCTCTTGACCTGCTGTGGCTGGTCCCATGAGAAGATCTCGACGATTTCTTCTCAGAACAGCACCCTCATCTGTCTGAATGGTGTATGATCTTGGTTGAACTTCACTCAGGACAGTTCCCTTCTGAGTCCATGTGTTTGTTTTGTCTTTCAACCTTACTTGGTCACCAGTGTGGAGTTCAGGTAGGTTTTGTGTTCCTCTGTCATAGTAGTACTTTTGCTTTTCTTTCTGTTGCTCTTTGAACTTCCTCACTTTCTCCCCCTCTTTTGTTTTCAGGAGGTTCTCCGGGATGGGTAGGTTTGACCTTAGCCGACGTCCCATCAGGAGTTGGGCTGGTGACATACCACACTCGAGCGGCGTTGTGCGGTATACAAGCATGCTTTGGTAGAAGTCAGTTCCACTGTCTTTTGCCTTGTACATCAGTCTTTTCACTGTCTGGACCGATTTTTCCACTAGTCCATTGGACTGTGGATAGTGAGGACTTGACGTTGTGTGGACAAAGTCCCACTCTTTGGCAAAGTGTCGGAAATTTGCATTGTTAAACTGGGGTCCGTTGTCTGTGAAGACCTCGCTTGCCACGCCATGTCTGGAGAATATGGCTTTCATACTTCTTATCACAGCTTCTGCAGTGGTGGTGTACAGTCTACAAACCTCTGGATACAGGGAGTAATAGTCTGTGACGACAAGATAGTCCTTCCCTTGACATACGAATAGGTCAGCGCCTACCTTCTGGTAAGGTCTGTCTGGTGCTGGGTGTGGCTTTAGTGGTTCTACCGGATTGCTTGCTCGATATTTCAGGCATATTGTGCAGTTTGACACCTCATTTGTCACATCTTGGTTGATTCGTGGCCAGTACATCACCTCTCGTGCTCTTTTCTTACACTTTTCGATTCCCAGATGTCCTCCATGGATCTTTTTTAGCATCTCTCTTCTCAGACTCTTTGGGATAACTATTTTACTGCCTTTGTAGATGATGTCTTCGACCACTGATAGTTCCGCCCTGCAGTTCCAGTACGCTGCTATATCAGGTGAGCAGTCTTGCTTCATGTTGGGCCATCCATCCAAGATGCTTTTTCTCAGTCGTCTCATTGTTTCATCTTTGTTTGTCTCAGTCTTTATGAGCTCCATTTTTGCATCTGCTATGGGCAGTGCACTTGTGATCATGTCCACGTAGGCGTTCACTTTTTCATCCATTGTGGTGTTTGCGGGCTCACTTGGGTCAACAGCTCTGGACAACGTGTCTGCTGTATACATCAGCTTACCCGGTGTGTACGCAACATTCAGTTCATCATAGACTGTCTCTCTTTCACTTTCCACAACGAGGACTCTCTTTACCAGGTTCAGTCTCTCACAGGCTTTTAAACCTAGTATGGCTTGCACATCCTTTGGCACCACGATTAATGCTAGCGTGTGCTCTCTGTCCTTGTGTGTTACTTTGACAATGCATTTTCCTTTCACTGGTATATCAGTACCTGAGTATCCGGTCACTTTCACTTGTATTCCATGTAACTTTGGTCTGGGTCTAATTCTCTTAAAATCGGTCTCTGATATCACATTAACTTGTGCTCCAGTATCCAATTTAAATGGAATGTGTATGTCGTTCACTTTTAGTGTCAACATCCAGTCTCTTTCTTCTCTTTTGTTTTCAGACACAACATCTACATAGAATTCCTCTATGTCGCTTGCATCTACTGCATGGACCTTGCTTTGTTGCACTTGGTTCTTGCAGCAACGGGCATAATGGTTGTTCTTGTTGCAACTATAGCAAGTTTTACCATATGCTGGACACTTTCTTGGTGGATGCTGTGTACCGCATCGACTACATGACTTCCGATTGTCTCTTTCATTTCCGTTTGCTGGCCACGTCTCTTTTTTCACATTGGCGCTCTCTTTGGTAAATGGTTTGTATCCGTGCTTTCTCACTGCATCCACGTTGCAGCTACTGTCACTGAACAGCTCCTTTGCCTGCAACTTCACAGTCTCTGTAACCCTACACAGTGCTATGGCTTTTCCCAGGTCTAGATCTTGCTCTCTTAGCAGTCTTTCCCTTAGACCATTATCTCGAATACCACACACCAGTCTGTCTTTTATCAGCGAGTCTGTGAGTCCCCCAAATTCACACGATTTGCTCCGGTTTCTCAGTTAAGTCATATACTGATCAATAGTCGCAACGATTTTCTGCACACGTGAAAAATTTGTGCCTCTCAAAGGTCACGTTGCATTTAGGTATGCAGTAGGCCTCAAACTGTTCCATTATTTTATCTAGCTTCATTTTGTCTCCATCAACAGCAAATATGAAATTATTATATACCTCCAGCGCTGCATCACCCACTACATGTAAAAACACGGACGATTTCTGTTTATTACTTTTATCGTCCGCTCCGATTGCTGATAAATACAACCCTACACGTTGTTTGAATCTCCTCCAATTTTCAGCCACATTACCGGTCAATTGAAGCGTCGCCGGTGGGTGTAAACCTTCCATTCTTTCACTTCGTTAGCTATTCTCTAATGGTAAGCAACGATGTTCTCTTTTGGCTTGCTAGTCTGTGGAGAGCTGATTTCGCTTACTTGCCACAACTGCTTTCACTGTCCCATCAAGTTGCTAACTTCAGATTTTTTCTCTTTCAGCCACTTCTGACATCATGTTTTGGTTTCTTTTTGGGTTCAATAAAGACTCATTTCTGAAAGAGAATGTTGTTTAATCTAAAGTCTTGTTCAAGACTTTCTACAGCTTTTTACAGAACACACTATGCTGTGATGCATCTAGAATGAAACTGAAAGTAAAACTCCTCTGGACTGCTTGTCTCTCACATGACCTCTGCTGGTCAGGCACAAGTAATCAAAAACACAGACAAATATGCTGTAAGGCATAAGTAATCAAACACAGACAAATATCATCACTATTTGCTGATATCATTACAGGCGTCGCTGGCAAGGCCAGCATTTATTGCCCATCCCTAATTGCCCTTGAGAAGGTGGTGGTGAGCCACCTTCTTGAACCGCTGCAGTCCGTGTGGTGAAGGTACTCCCACAGTGCTGTTAGGTAGGGAGTTCCAGGATTTTGACCCAGTGACAATGAAGGATTGGCGATATACTTCTAAGTCAGGATGGTGTGTGACTTGGAGGGGAACTTGGAGGTGGTGGTGTGCCCATGCTCCTGCTGCCCTTGTCCTTCTAGGTCGTAGGTTTGGGAGGTGCTGCCGAAGAAGCCTTGGCGAGTTGCTGCAGTGCATCTTGTAGATGGTACACACTGCAGCCACGGTACGCTGGTGGTGGAGGGAGTGAATGTTTAAGGTGGTGGATGAGGTGCCAATCAAATGGGCTGCTTTGTCCTGGATGGTGTCGAGCTTCTTGAGTGTTGTTGGAGCTGCACTCATCCAGGCAAGTGGAGAGTATTCCATCACACTCCTTACTTGTGCCTTGTAGATGGTGGAAAGGCTTTGGGGAGTCAGGAGATGAGACACTCACTGCAGAATACCCAGCCTCTGACCTGCTCTTGTTGCCACAGTATTTATGTGGCTGGTCCAGTTAAGTTTCTGGTCAATGGTGACCCCCAGGTTGTTGATGGTGGGGGATTCGGCGATGGTAATGCTGTTGAATGTCAAGGGGCGGTGGTTAGACTCTCGCTTGTTGGAGATAGTCATTGCCTGGCACTTATGTGGCGCGAATGTTACCTGCTACTTATCAGCCCAAGCCTGAACGTCAGCCAGGTCTTGCATGCGAGCATGGACTGCTTCATTATACAAATTGCGTCAATTTTGCCATCATCTTACTGTACTGCTACCGATTCTCATTCCTCTGGCAACAACCTCCATCCAAAAACTCTCTACCCTTCAAATAGCTTCTGGCCTTCACTCGCCTGCTTTTGGACAGTGGTTCGTCGATGCTTCGTGCCGGCCCCATCCTGCTTACGTCAGCTTTGTTCTTCCATGGGACCTCTGACTTTGACCCTGGTCTCCCTACTATTGTCTTCAACCTATTCCTGCTACCAGGAAATTATTGTCCCATTAATTACCTCATTTAAACAAGCCTATGTAACCTGAGCTTTACCCCGTGTCCATTCGTGTGCGCTTTGGCTGCCGCTCCAGACCCGAGCCATTCAATACTTTTCCACTTTTTCACCTCCAAATCCCTACCCCGATCCTTCATTACTCTTCAACCTTCCTACTCTCCTGCTGCCATCCCAGGCTTGACTCCCTCTTAGATGAGCCTACAGCTTCCCTCTGTGCCTCTCTTGGCATCCTGCAAAGGGCCCATTGAGGCACTTGTCACTGCCTCCTTACGAGCAGCAACCCCAACTGTCCCACCCTACTCTCTCGCCGATCTTCCCGCCCAGCGCGCCCACTGGGAGCAACTCTTGCCAATCTCCTCCCCATCCAACTCATCCCCCCAGCGCTGACCCTGTGGACGCTGGCAGTAGGGCAGCCATCACCGACCCTCTCCGCATCTCCCTCCAGAATGGCCATTCAATTGAGAATAAGGCCCTTGCCATCCATGAGCTTATCATGGACGATTGCATCGAAATCATGGCCCTGACGGAAACTTGATTGAGGGGTGATGACACCTTACCCTTAAATGAAGCCTCCCCGCCTGGCTATACTTTCCACCACTGGCCTCGCTCAGAGCGCTGTGGTGGCGGTGTCTCATCACCAAATCACACCTTGGTCTGTCCCCCTACTCCTCCGGCACTTTCTCCTCCTTTGAACATCTCACCTTATTCCACCCCTCTCACCTCTCATTTAAAATGATCATTCTCTATCACCCACCCAAGTACCATAAACATTTTTATTACTTCACTGCTCTCCTCCCTCAGCCTCTGCACCGACTGACTTCTCATCCTCGGTGATTTAAACTTCCATCTCAATTCATCATGCTCTCTCTCCTCTGAGTTCACTAGCCTCCTATCCTCCCTTAATCTCTCCCTCCATGTAAACTCCCCAACCCATATTCACGGCCACCCCCTCGGCCTTGCCATCCCTCGTGGCCTCGCTACTCCCATCGTGTCAATCACAGATAAGGCCATCTCTGACCAGTTCCTCGTATCGCTCTCCACCCACATCCCCCTTCCACACCCCACCCGCCCACCGCCCAATCCTACTTCCTTCTGTGTCTGTCTCTGGAAAAAACTCTCTCCCAACACTTTTACAACTGCACTTATGAGATCCAAACTGTCCAGCCTTTGGCCCTCCATTCACCATGACATTTCTGCAGCTACTGATCTGCTCAACCACACCCTCACCACTATCTTTGATGCCCTAGTCCCTATTAAAACAATTACTCTCTCTCACCCTGGCCATTCCCCCTGGTACGGCCCTCATCTTCGCTCCCTTAAGTCCAAGGGATGCAGACTTGAATGGATATGGCGGACAACTGGTTTAGCCATTCACCGCCAGATCTGGCTGGACCACATAAAGTATTATCGGGCCCTGCTCTCGTCTGCCAAAATTGCTCACTATTCCAGAATCATTCTGGAAAGCAAAGATAAACCCCGGCTTCTATTCTCCACTGCTAACTGTCTTCTTAAACCCCTCTCCCCTGTCTCCTCCACCCTCACCTCCGATAACAAGTGAGAGAAGCTCATGGACTTCTTTGTCTCTAAGATTGAGACCATCCGTTCAGCTGTCTCTGCCACTTCCCTTCCTTCCCCTAGCCCACTGAGTCAAACTTCCTCTAAGGTTCCCCCCTGCCCTAGCCCTGAACTCACATCTTTCTCCAGTTTCTCTCCGAATTCCCCTCATGACCTCTCCACGCTCATCTTGTCCATGAGACCCACTTCCTGCTCCCGCGACCCTATTCCCACCAAACTGCTGACCACCCAACTTCCTTTTTTGGCTCCCATGTTAGCTGATATTGTTAACGGTTCTCTCTCCTCAGGTATTGTCCCCCTCTCCCTCAAATCTGCCATCATCACCTCTCCTAAAAAAAAACAACCCTTGACCCCTCCATCCTTGCAAACTACCACCCCATCTCCAACCTCCCTTTCCTCTCCAAAGTCCTTGAATGTGTTGTCACCTCCCAAATCCATGCCCATCTTTCCTGCAATTCCATGTTTGAATCCCTCCAATCAGGTTTCTGCCCTTGCCACAGTACCGAAGCAGCTCTCATCAAAGTCACAAATGACATCCTTTGTGACCGTGACAAAGGTAAACTATCCCTCCTCGTCCTTCTTGACTTGTCTGCAGCCTTTGACACGGTTGACCACTCCATCCTTCTCCAACACCTCTCCACCGTCGTCCAGCTGGCTGGGACTGCACTCGCCTGGTTCCATTCTTATCTATCTAATCATAACCAGAGAATCACCTGCAATGGCTTCTCTTCCCGCTCCCACATCGTTACCTCTGGTGTCCCTCAAGGATCCATCCTTGGTCCTCTCCTATTTCTCATCTACATGTTGCCCCTTGGCGACATCATCCGAAAACACAGCGTCAGTTTCCACATGTACGCTGGCGACACCCAGCTCCACCTCACTACCACTTCTCTCGACCCCTGCACGGTATCTAAATTGTCAGACTGCTTGTCTGACATCCAGTTCTGGATGAGCAGAAATGTTCTCCAATTATATATTGGGAAGACCGAAGCCATTATTTTCGGTCCCCGTCACAAACTCCCTAGCCACTGATTCCATCCCTCTCCGTAACATCTGTCTGAGACTGGACGACACTGTTTGCAACCTTGGTGTCATATTTGACCCTGAAATTAACTTCCGACCACATATCCGCAGCATAACTAAGACCGCCTACTTCCACCTCTGTAACATTGCCCGTCTCCGCCCTTGCCTCAGCTCATCCGCTGCTGGAACCCTCATCCATGCCTTTGTTACCTCTAGACTTGACTATTCCAACGCACTCCTGGCTGGCCTCCCACATTCTACCCTACGTAACCCTGGGGTCATCCAAAACTCGGCTGCCCATGTCCTAACTCGCACCAAGTCCCGTTCACCCACCACCCCTGAGCTCGCTGACCTACACTGGCTCCCCGTTAAGCAACGCCTCAATTTCAAAATTCTCATCCTTGTTTTCAAATCCCTCCACGGCCTCGCCCCTCCCTATCTCTGTAATCTCCTCCAGCCCCACAACCCCCCGAGATATCTGCGCTCCTCTAATTCTGCCCTCTTGAGCATCCCTGATTATAATCGCTCGACCTTTGGTGGCAGTGCCTTCTGTTGCCAAGGCCCTAAGCTCTGGAATTCCCTCCCTAAACCTTTCCGCCTCTCTACCTCTCTTTCCTCCTTTAAGATGCTCCTTAAAACCTACCTCTTTGACCTTGCCTTAACTTCTCCTTATTTGGCTCGGTCTCAATTTTTTTTCTTATAATACTCTTGTGAATCGCCTTGAGACGTTTTACTATGATAAAGGTGCTATATAAATACAAGTTGTTATTGTTGTTGCCCATCGCGATCCCAGGCTGTCCCAAAATGTTTTATAGCCAATGAAGTACTTTTGAAGTGTAGTCATTGTTGTAATGTTTTGCTCACTGAAACTCACACTTACCCCCCACCCCAAACAATGCTAGAGTCTCACCCCATCCCTACATTTATTGACCCCACCCCCAGCCCCCAAAAGCTCAGAATGATGCTGGAGAAGGTATGGAATTACTCATGGGCATACTTCTTTGTGCCTTCCTTATGGAAGAGGAGGTCATGGAGGCAAAGATAATAAGGCTACATGACAGAAGACAACAGCGCACCAAGTACTACCATCCACAGCATATCTATAGGCAGCACAGATCCTTCAAGGACCTCCTGAAGGAGCTCCATGTTTGAAGGATGCTGTAAGAGCCATAAAAGCTTAAGAAAATACTTTAAAATAGTGGTTAAATGGCATAATAGTTAATTTACCTGACCGACTTATTGTATTAAGAAACCCCTATTTTCTTGCTCCAGTAGTATAGTCCGAGACACCCCCTTCATTCTTGCCACAATGGAACAGTCCCTAAGCCACACATGGGTGCAGCCATTTTACAGTTTAAACTGCACGTGAAGGAGGCAGAAGTTGTGAGGTTTGGAGCAGTACAATTTTTGACCGTGTTCGTTTATACGTGTTTGCTTTGTAATTCTGTTTGTTAAGTGTTATAGTAAACAGTTTAAAAGACAAAGCTACGTTTGGGAACGTTTTATTTCGACACGCGTCTACTCGTTGTTAAAAACCCCACAGCTCAGTGGCTGCCTGTTTGGAAACTAAGAAGCGCCACTACATTAGTCAAAAACTTGCTCCCTAAGAAGGAAGGGACGGAATCGTCGGCGAACGTATACCCGAATGGTCACGGAGCCAGACGACAATATAAGAAAGCGAAGGTACAGTGACTGCTACTTGCTTTGTTCATTCTATTGAGAAGCTAAATAAGAGCTGCGGGTAAAATGGCCGAGGCCTTACGGAGCCAGGAGCTTCCATCAGCCAGAAAGATTGCTGGCCAAAAGAGGGAAATAAAGCTCACCCCAAAGGCAATGGAAGAGAAGTTACATAGAAGCATAGGCGCAAGGAAGGCTAAATTAGCTCAGATAACTGGAAAAATGAAGATAATTGATCGTCTCATGGAAGATAATGCTAATATTAAGAAAGCTGAAGACATAATGTATTACGATTTCTCCAAGCTGCATGAAGAATTTAATGTACTCAATGAAGATGTATTAGCACTTCTGTCTGAAGAAGAGGGAAACGCTGATCAGCACAACTGGTTTGATCTTAAATCAACCAGCATTAAGGACTATATCAAGGCCACGGAACAGTGGATGTTAAAGATTCGTCAAGATGCTGATACAGCAGAGAAAGATAAAGTTGACGATGAAGTCGGACCAGATGATAGCATTTCAGAGACTTCCGCCAGACCAAGCAAAAATCGAAAAGAAGGTAGCTCTGTTTCTGGACGCAGGTCAGTCGCTTCTACCACAAGCTCGTCGCGACGCATGAGAGCGGAGGCCGAACGGGCGGCGTTGATGGTGCGCGCAGCATCTTTAGCGGAGAAGCAAGCTCTTGAATGGGAAGAGGCCCAACTGCAGGTCCAAGAGGCCCAACTGCAGGCCCAACGGGCCCAGGTGCAGGCAAAGAAAGAACAGCTGGAGATAAAAACAGCTATCGAGGTCTCAGACGCCAGGTTGAGTGCGTACGAAGATTATGAAGGCTCACGGGATGGCGGGAGCCACTGCCAGTCAACGTCGTCACATAGAGTTGGATCCAGGGCACCTTCAAGAGTTACAACAGAGCCCGAAGGCAATCCCCTGGCATTACAGCGTGGAAGCCAGGCCTCTCCATTAACAGGAGCACGTGATGCTACCCCAGACGTCAGACGGTCTAGACTAGACCCTGCTGATGACCACCAGAGGCCTGAAGACACAGGGAGAAGCCTATACCGAGTGATGCAACGTCAGAACGAAATTACAGAGAAGCTTGTAAAACAACAGAATCTGTTTCGACTCCCTCAAAGAGACATACCAGTGTTCCAAGGCGACCCACTCAAGTATAAGCCCTTCATCAGATCCTTTGAACAAGCCATTGACTCCAAAACAGAGAGCAGCAGTGATAAGTTGTACTACCTGGGACAGTACACCAGTGGTAAGCCACAAGACCTGGTCAGAAGCTGTGAACACATGAGACCGGACCGGGGATACATAGAAGCCAGGAAGTTGCTGCAGGAGCACTATGGTAATGAGCTGAAGATAGCCACTGCATATATCGAAAAGGCTACCAAGTGGCCACAGATCAGATCGGAGGACGGAGAGGCATTGAACGCATATGTTCTTTTCCTCATAGGATGTCGCAACACCATGGAGGATGTTGAATTCATGGAAGAGATGGACAATCCTACGACTATGAGAATCATCATCTCTAAGCTTCCTTACAGGATGAGAGAACAATGGAGAAGAACAGCCTTTGAGATAATGGAGAGGCGGAAAGGTAGAGCCAGGTTTGCAGACTTAGTGAACTTCATAGACAAACAGGCTAAAATTGCTAGGGACCCATTGTTTGGAAACATCCAAGACGTCAGCCCGACCACCGATGGAAGAGTGAAAGCCAAGCCCGTTGAATCAAAGACTCTCAGGAAAGGTGGTTCCAGGGGAAGCAGCTTTGCAACTATCGTCACCCAGGCCGAGGAAGAAAGGCCCCAGAACTCATCTCCCAAAAAGAGCAGCACAGTGACATCTGCTAATGCCTTTCAGAAGCCATGCTTATTCTGCCAGAAGAATCATACATTGGATTTCTGCAGCGACATCAAAGCACAGCCACATAAGGACAGAATCGAATTCCTGAAGTGCAACGGCCTATGCTTTGGATGTCTCTCTCAGGGGCACCTGAGTAGAAACTGTAAGCAAAGAACAACATGCAGAGAGTGCACTCGGAAACATCCCAGTCTGCTGCATATCCATAAAGAAGAACAAGTCTCTAAGAAGAGTGAAGAAAACAATACCGACGAGAAGGTCGTTTCAAGTGCTCTGGTGTCGCTAGAACCAGAGACTTGTGGATTCACTGGGGCTGGTGACAGTGACTGTATTCTTGCCATCGTACCAGTAAAGATCAAGTCTAAGAGGAGCGAGAAGCTTGTGGAGACTTACGCCTTCATGGATCCAGGTAGCTCAGCAACGTTCTGCACAGAATCACTCATGCAACAGCTGAACGTTAGAGGCAGAAGAACAGAAATCCTATTACGCACCATGGGTCATGAGAAGTCAATGCAAAGTTATATCCTGTCAGACCTAGAAGTGTGTGGACTTGAAGAGAAGGACTTCATAGACCTGCCTAATGTTTTCACACAGAGGGAGATTCCTGTTAGAATAGGGAACCTAGCCCTGCAGAAGGATGTGGATAGATGGCCTTACCTAGAAAAGGTGCGTCTCCCATACATTGAAGCAGAAATTGGCCTATTAATTGGAACCAATGCCTACAAAACTATGGAGCCATGGCAGGTGATAAACAGCAAGGATGACGGACCCTACGCCGTCAGGACAGCCCTTGGATGGGTAGTCAATGGACCGGTAAGGAGAGATGATGGCCACAAGTCGAACAAGGAGGAACGACAAAACGTCACAGTTAATCGCATCTCTATCGCAAGCATTGAAGAGCTGTTGATACAGCAGTTCAACGCAGACTTCTCAGAACGCAGCTGTGAGGAAAAGACAGAGATGTCACAAGAAGACCATCAGTTCATGGGTTTGATGACAAGGTCTACACAGTTCATTGATGGCCACTATCACATTGGTTTGCCACTGAGAAGACAGACCGCGAAGATGCCGAACAATCGCTGCATAGCAGAGCAACGCGCCATCAGTCTAAAGAGAAAGCTGAACAAGAACCCCGACTTTCACGCAGACTACAAAGACTTCATGAGAAACATCATAGCGAAAGGCTATGCTGTAAAGGTGCCCGAGGAACAGTTGAACAGAGACGATGGAAGGGTCTGGTACATTCCTCATCACGGGGTGTATCACCCAAAGAAGAAAAAGATCCGTGTAGTGTTTGACTGCGCCGCCTCATTCAGAGGAACTTCACTGAATGACCAGCTGCTTCAAGGTCCTGATCTTACTAATACCCTCATTAGCGTCTTGACTAGGTTTAGACAAGAGCTCGTTGCCATGATGGCAGACATAGAATCAATGTTCTACCAAGTTAGAATCCCTGATGAAGATGCTGATCTTCTGCGCTTCCTTTGGTGGCCAGATGGCGACGTTAGTCAAGTGATGGTGGAATGTAGAATGGCTGTACACTTGTTCGGAGCCACATCATCTCCCAGCTGTGCAAGCTACGCTCTCAGAAAAACTGCAGAAGATGGCAAAGGCAAAGCACCATCAGAGGCTGTGGAGACAATCTTCAGAAACTTTTATGTCGACGACTGTCTGAAGTCCGTGTCAACAGAAGACGATGCCATCGCACTGTCAAGAGACCTTAGAACTCTGTGTTCGAATGGAGGATTCCATCTGACTAAGTGGATAAGCAACAGCAGAGCAGTTCTAGCTTCTATCCCAGAAAAGGAAAGAGCCACTGAAGTCAAAGATCTGGACCTGAGCCACGATGTCCTTCCTATCGAGAGAGCTCTTGGTGTACAATGGTGCATCGAGTCAGACACGTTCAACTTCAGGATAATGGTGAACGAAAGACCATCCACAAGACGAGGGATTCTCTCCGTGGTCAGTTCCATCTACGACCCTCTTGGATTCCTGGCACCACTCATTCTGCCGATGAAGCTGATGCTACGAGAGCTGTGTAGAGACAAGAGAGGATGGGATGAAGATATCCCAGAAGGTCAAGCTCAGAGATGGCACAGATGGTTGACAGATTTGCAACAACTTTCTAGCTTCAACGTCAGTAGATGCATCAAGCCCGCGAGTTTTGGAGTTACAAAGACGGCTCAACTACATCATTTCTCGGACGCCAGTGAGGACGGCTATGGCACGGCTACTTACCTCTTGCTGACAAATCAACAGGGCCAGAAACATTGTGCCTTCCTCATGGGGAAATCCAGGGTGGCTCCGCTGAAGCAGGTCACCATCCCGAGACTGGAATTGACGGCAGCGGTTGTTGCAGTTAAAGTTGACCAGGTGATGCGGAAAGAGTTACAGCTCCCATTAGAAGAATCTGTCTTCTGGACGGATAGCATGACGGTGCCGAAGTATATAGAGAATGAGAAGATACGCTTCAAGACCTTCGTAGCAAACAGAATCTCATCCATTAGAGAAGCTACACAACCATCTCAATGGAGGTACGTAAACACCTCATTAAACCCAGCAGATCAAGCCTCACGAGGATTGAAGGCTGAAAACTTCATGAGGAGTGAAACTTGGATACAAGGCCCAAGTTATCTGCTGGAAACAGAGAGATCATGGCCAGAAAGACCAGATATGCCAAGTCAGATTGCTGAAGACGACGTCGAAGTCAAGAGATCAGTCACAGTAAATCTCATAAATACGAAAGAGAACTTTGACACAGTGAACAAGCTTGTTAACCATTTCTCAGGATGGCACCAGTTGAGGAAAGCAGTTGCATAGTTTCTAAGGTTGAAAGAGTTGCTGCTACACCTGAGCGGTAAGAGAAAAGAGTGCCGAGCCACTATCAGTCAGTCTGAAAATAACCCTGATAAGCAGAGAATGCTTCTACAGCAGTATACGCATCATCACAAGACCACATTGGGCAAGAATTCATTGACCGTGGAGGATTTGGCCAAGGCTGAGAAGGAGATGGTTCGCTTCAGTCAAAGACAAAGATACCCAGAAGAAATCGAAGCTCTACAGCGAAATACTCCAATCAAGAAAGGTAGTCATATCTACAAGCTGGACCCTACACTGCAAGATGGAGTACTGAGGGTGGGAGGGAGACTAAACAAATCTGCTATGCCAGAGGAGGCCAAGCATCGTGCTATCCTTTCTAAGGACCTCCGGGTTACTACCCTCATTCTTCAGCATATACACCAGAGTATTGGACACAGTGGGAGGAATCACGTGCTTGCGAAGCTAAGACAAAGATACTGGATTCCAGGAGCTAATTCCGTAATAAGAAAAATACTCTCTGAATGCATTGTTTGCAGACGGTTACACGCTAGAGCTGGGGAGCAGAAAATGGCAGACCTGCCTGAAGACCGTTTGTTACCAGACAAGCCCCCATTTACAAACGTAGGGGTGGACTATTTCGGGCCTTTCGAGGTAAAGCGAGGACGGAGCCTTGTCAAGAGATATGGTGTGCTTTTCACTTGTTTGACCATCAGAGCTGTTCATATTGAGGTGGCACACACGCTTGACACTGATTCCTGTATTAACGCCTTGCGGCGCTTTGTCTGTAGAAGAGGACAGGTGTCCATTATGCGTTCTGATAATGGCACTAATTTCGTCGGAGCGGAGAGAGAACTACGGGAAGCTATTGAAGGTTGGAATCAGCTTAAAATACAGGAAGCCATGATGCAAACAGGAATTAAGTGGATCTTCAATCCTCCGGCTGCATCCCACCACGGAGGTGTCTGGGAAAGACAGATACGCACCGTAAGAAAACTACTCAGTTCTGTACTGAAGCAGCAAACGCTTGACGACGAGGGACTCCAAACCATTCTGTGCGAGGTCGAAGCCATCATTAATGACCGACCGATAACTAAGACATCAGATGGTCCCAATGACCTCGAAGCCCTGACTCCGAACCACCTGTTGTTGTTGAAAACACAGCCAGCCATGCCCCCGGGAGTCTTCAAAAAGGAAGATCTGTATGCCCGTTGGAAGTGGAGGCAAGTTCAGTATATGCCAGACCTTTTCTGGACCAGATGGACAAGAGAATACTTACCTCTGCTACAGGAGCGTCAAAAATGGTCCAAAATAAAGAGGAACTTCATTGTCGGAGACATTGTCTTAATTGTGGATGATTCAGCCCCTAGAAATTCTTGGTTGATGGGAAAAATAATTAAGACCATGCCAGACTCCAGAGGCGTCGTTCGTCGCGTTTGTTTGCAAACCAAGACCAGTACCCTGGAAAGACCGATCACAAAGCTCTGCCTGCTACAAGAAGCAGCGTGAAAGGCTCCCGAACGAAAAAAGTGGACACTTATATTGTAAATATGTTGAACTCATTAGTTTATGACTCTTAATGTTTGAGTAATTGATATGCTTCGTGTGCCTAGTCAATTAGGGGCCGGAATGTAAGAGCCATAAAAGCTTAAGAAAATACTTTAAAATAGTGGTTAAATGGCATAATACAGTTAATTTACCTGACCGACTTATTGTATTAAGAAACCCCTATTTTCTTGCTCCAGTAGTATAGTCCAAGACACCCCCTTCATTCTTGCCACAATGGAACAGTCCCTAAGCCACACATGGGTGCAGCCATTTTACAGTTTAAACTGCACGTGGTTGAAGGAGGCAGAAGTTGTGAGGTTTGGAGCAGTACAGTTTTTGACCGTGTTCGTTTATACGTGTTTGCTTTGTAATTCCGTTTGTTAAGTGTTATAGTAAACAGTTTAAAAGACAAAGCTACGTTTGGGAACGTTTTATTTCGACACGCGTCTACTCGTTGTTAAAAACCCCACAGCTCAGTGGCTGCCTGTTTGGAAACTAAGAAGCGCCACTACAGATGCCATTGTACATCGGTGCAACCTTCTTCGCAAAGATCTTCAACCTCGCTCCGCTGCCAGAACAGCTCTGTCTGTCGCCATGAAAGTCACCACTGCCCTAAATTTGTTTGGCATCAGGTCCTGTCAAGTTGCCATAGCGGATCTGTGCAACATTACCCAGGACTACGGTAGCATAGTGGTTATGTTACTGGACTAGTAAACTAGAGGCCTGGACTAATAATTCGGAGATGTGAATTCAAATCTCGCCGCTGTGGAATTTAACTTCAATTAAAATAAATCTGGAATTAATTAGTATCAGTAATGGTGACCATGAAACTAGCACATTATCATAAAAACCCATCTGGTTCACGAATGTTCTTTAGGGAAGGAAATCTGCCATCCTTACCCGATCTGGCCTATATGTGACTCTAGACCCACAGCAATGTGGTTGACTCTTAACTTCCCTCTGAAATGGCCTAGCAAGCCACTCAGTTGTACCAATCCACTATGACAGCACTGTGGGGGTACCTTCAGCACAAGGACTGCAGCTGTTCAAGAAGGCGGCTCACCACCACCTTCTCAAGGGCAATTAAGGAAGGACAATAAATGCCAGCTTTTCCAGCGATGCCCACATCCCATCAATGAATAAATAAAAAAAAGTCAGTCCCTCCCATCACATCCACTTCTTTCATTACCCAACAGTCAGTCTCTCTTGTCTTCCAGGCCTTACAGATCTTCCTGTAACAAATTCACAGCCCTTTGGCGAGATGCTGCTTTGTCATGATGTCCCGTGGGTATGACTGTGTTCATGGTTCTGGGATGTGCAATAAATGCTGGCATTGCCAGCGATGCCCACATCCCGTGAACGAATAAAAAAAAAGAGGCACTTCAGATGAGGGTGGGTGATGGCCCAAGTGTATAAAATGCAACTAGGTCGAGTAAATAATCCCTGTGTCGCTTCTGCACTGGTGTCCTGGGGCTTAAGCTCTTCACTGCAAGTACACTAGAATTTACACCACTTCATAATTAACTTACGCAGGAAACTAGTGTACAATCCCCGCTGCTTGAACAGCATAGCTTTCTGGAGCAACAATGGCTCATCGGACATTGAGGAAATTCAAGACCACGGGCAGGATTTTCATTGTGCCGTGGAGTCGGGATTGGAGGCGGGGGGGGGGGTTAAAATCCCGAAATCAGGGGTCCCGCGCCCAAACCCGCCTCCGTGCCAATTTCAAAGGAGGTGGGTACCCGCCCCGCACTGGGACCCGCCTACCCGAGGCAGGAAGGGATTAGTGCCAGTTAACAGGCAGTTTTTAGCCTAATCCCTATTTTTGATGTTGAAGTGTGGGATTCCCGACGGCTCCAAACCACACCAAGTTAGAGGAGGCGGGCCGTCGGGTTGAAGGACTTGGAGGGGTCGAAATGTCGGTGTTCAGGTGAGTGATGTGTGCATGAGTGCAAGGGTAAGTGTGTTTGGTGTGTCTAAAGTGATTAAATAAGTTTTACATACCTTTTCTTACCTTTTCAGCCTTCCTTCCTTTAGGTTCCGGGAGTCCCTCATCTCACTGGCACAGAAAGCAGAATGGCTGCGAACTGTCAAAAGTGACAGCCTTCAGCTTACTGTGCAGGAGAGATTTCTAACTGAGTCTGTGGAGAAGGACTCAGGTTAGAAGTAAGACTGTCAGTGTTTGACAGCTTCAAACAGCTGTGAAACGCTGATATTTCATCTGTCAAAAGCTCTTGACAGATGAAATTTCAGTCTGTGACGTCACCTGTTGCCGGGTGGCCTTTAATTGGCCTGCTGAGCCCACCCAGCGGGCTTAACAAGGTCAATCAAGTTAAAATCACGTGGATTGGCCGCATCTCGATGGAGGCGGGACTACAACCCCGAAAGTTGTAGTCCCGCCTCCAACCCGACTGCTGTGTTGAATTCCTGCCCTATATCTTTCTTTAGTTTCTGACCCATCCACCTTGTCTAGAATCTATCTATAGATCTGCCAGTCAGTGCTATTGATAAATTTGCTATGCCTATTTAAGTGTCATAACAGTAGCTAAAAATGAGTTTGAAAAGATGTGTATATTACATAATAACTAAAGCGACTGTTTACGTGCTATTTTAATCCTGCTAACTGGGACATTAGACAACCCACTGCATGACTGCCTTCCTGCCAGCACCATGACTGAAGCAAAAGACATAAGGGAACTGCAGGATGATAAAACTATCAAAGCCATTTTAAAGGAGATGGTATAATCACAGAATCATAGAAGGCCATTCAGCCCATCGTGCCTGTACCAGCTCTTGAAAGAGCTCTCCAATTAGTCACACTCCCCTGCTCTTTCCCCATAGCCCTGCAAATCTCCCCTTTTCAAGTATCCAATTCCCTTCTGAAAGTTACTATTGAATCTGCTTCTACCAGCCTTTGAAGCAGTGCAATCCAGATCACAACAACTCGCTGCATAAAGACATTTCCCCTCATCGCCCCACTGGCTTTTTTGCCAATTATCTTAAATTTGCATCCTCTGGTTATCAACTCTCCTGCCAGTGGAAACAGTTTCTCCCTATCTACTCGATCAAAATTCCTCACATTTTGAACACCTCTATTAAATTTCCCCTTAACCTTCTCTGCTTCCCCAGTGTCTCCACATATCTGAAGCCCCTCATCCCCGGTACCATTCTAGTAAATCTCCTCTGCACCCTCGCCAAGGCCTTGACATATTTCCTAATGTGTGGTGCCCAGAATTGGACACAATAATCTGGCTGAGGCCTAACCAGCAATTTGTAAAGGTTTACCATAACTTCCTTACTTTTGTTGCTTCTATTTATAAAGCCCAGGATCCCGTATGCTTCTTTTAACAGCCTTATCAACTTGTCCTGCCACCTTCAAAGATTTCTCTGTTCCTGCACCCACTTTAAAATTGTACGATATAGTTTATATTGCCTTACCTCATTTTTCCTTCCAAAATGCATCACTTCACAGTTCCCTGCATTAAATTTCATCTGCCATGACTCTCCCCATTTCACCAGTCTGTCTATGTCTAATCACGGGATTTTGAGGAAAGGGCTTTAGTTCTATGTGTTAAAAGCACTTCTTGGTTGACAAGAGGGAGATAAGTGGGATCTCTTTGGTGTTGGGCTGGTTGTAAGATAATGGGCCAGAACTTCGGGACCCCACGGGTGAGTACGCGCTGGGTACTCACATGTAGGCCCAACGAAAGTGCCGGTTTCCTGCATGCACTGCACATGCGTGGGAAACCGGAACTTCCGTTCCCTTAAAGGAAGGGGTTCACAGATCGAACGCGTGCGCCGGAGAGGTAGCGCGTACACCTGGAACTTCTGTTTTTTTTGCAGCTTTCTCAAGGAGGGTAAGTCTCCAGGAACTACGCTTGTAAAAAGCATCGCAAGGCCCACTTTTAACAAGGTAAGTGGTGAATTAAGTTAAATTAAAACATTTTTTCCACAGGTTTATTATTTTTAAATACTTTAAAGAAAGGTAAGTTTATTATTAGCCCCGTTAGAAACTGTAATTAATTTTTTCAAAAATTTAAATTAATGTTTAAAATAGTTATTTTATGTAATTTATAGTTATTTTAAAAATGCGATTAAAAAAAAAATGTATTTGAAGTTTTAGTGATTTTTGGGGCTTAATTGTATTCATAGATTTGATTCCTGCCAAATCTATGAATACAGATTCCCTGCTACCATTGGCTCTTCATGGCCCACGTGATCCCAGGGGATGCTTCAAACTAACTGCGCCCTGGGATACGCAAGCACTGCGCGCCAGCAGTCGGAGGAGGCCCGGGATCGGAATCCCACGCGGGCCCACAGCACAACGGCCAGCGCGCTAGGTAAGTGCAGGTCGGAGGCTTGCACCCACGGGAAGCCTCCGACCCGAATTTCTGGGCCAACATATTTGGCGTTGGGAGATTGAGACCAAGTCAATCCTCTGTGCTAGACATCATCCAATACCTGCGGCAGGGAGGTCTGCAGTCCTTGTTGCTGATGATCATTGATCAGCCAGCCTTGTTCATCCATGGGGCTTGAAATACTTCCCACTCAACTCCAGAACATTCTGTTAGCCAGTGCACTGTTGGGTGGGGTCGTCTTAACTGGACAAACAACAGGAAGCTCAGCAGTGTTGTGTGCTGGTAAGCTGCATGGTTTCAGCCAGTAAAACAACAACTTGCATTTATATAAAATCTTTAACATAAATCCCAAGGCACTTCACAAAAGGAAAAAAGTAGAGGAATGGATGCCGAATCATGGAAAAAAAAAAATTATTAGAACCTGCCGGCCAAAAACTTGGTCAAAAAGATGGGTTAGTCAGAGTTGACATTCCACACCATGATGAGCACAAAAATTTTCATCTGCATTTTCTGTTCATATTTCAGATCTCAATTTGCTGTTTTCTTTTTAACCTCTCCAATTCAAGCTTGGAATTTGCATTGATATTCCCCCCTAGTTTTCCTATATTGTACAGACTGGGCAATAGTGATGGTAATGCCATTTTCCTCGGGGGGGGGCTAAAGGTCAGGAAAATCAGTCTTGATGAAACACTATGGGGGTAATTTTAAAACCCCAGTAGGTTGGGGTCGGGTGAGATGTTAAAAATGTTTAAATCTCAAACCCGACCCCAACCCACCTCCAACTCACCCACTTCCAGGTTTAATGGAGGTGGGACAGGGGGCAGGCAGCCAATCCGCTCCCAGGAGGTGGCTTGTCCATTTGAATATTATAATGAGGCTGGGAGGCTCACATTTAATCTGTTTTACAGGTTTAATCCCAGCAGCTCAAGGGAGGCGAGGACCGCTTTGGGAAAAAGGTAAATGTCTTTACAGCACTGTTTGGGAGCCAGGAGGAGCAGGAGTGCTTCCCCCTGACCCCCCCAAGCTTACCTTCTTCCCTGAGATCGTACCCCCCTCCCCCCCCACCACCATCAGACCATCCCCCAATCGGGGATCGGACCCCCCTGGAGTCGGGGCTCGGACCCTTCACCCCATGCTCCCACTGGCAGCTGCAGGCTCCTTAGCTGATCTGGAATGTTCCCCAAAATAACAACAGAAAATGCTGGAAAAACTCAGCAGGCCAGGCAACATCCGTGGAGAGAGAAATAGAGTCAATGTTTCGGGTCGAAACCCTTCTACAGAACTGGGAGAAAAGGCAGGAAATGAAACAAAAGGCAGTTTGGGGGGCTGGGAAATGGGGGAGGGGATGAAAGAAGAGACATTAAGAGATAATCAAGGTGAGACGAGATGGTAATAGGACAGGTAAAGAGACAAACATTGGCTCTAGATGAAGTGTGAAATGCGCTGGCAGAGTGAGCTGCCGTGTGGGAGAGAGAGGAAAAAAAGGAAAAGGCACAAACCAAAAGTGTGGATAAAAAATATAAAAATATAACGGGGGCCGAGGTTATGATCTGAAGTTGTTGAACTTGATATTGAGTCCGGAAGGCTGTAAAGTGCCTAATCGGAAGATGAGGTGCTGTTCCTCGAGTTTACGGTGAGCTTCCGTGGAACAATGCAAGAGGCCAAGGACGGTGAGGTCTGAGTGGGAATGGAACGGTGAATTGAAATGACAGGCGACCGGAAGCTCGGGGTCACCCTTACGGACTGAACGGAGGTGTTCCGCAACCTGGAATGTTCCCCGCCCGAATGGAAGCCAAACCTGTCAATCAGGCTGACTTCTGGGAGAGAATCCTGTTGGAAAAAAAAAGTCAGATGCTATGGAGTCAAAACTCCACAGCGGGGACCCAATTGAAACTCCGCGCCCCCCCCCTGCCCCCCCCCGCCGGTTATCAAACCACCCCCTGTCAATTTCGAGGCCTATATAAATGTAAGTCTCGTTTTCGATTAGTTCATGTATTGATTTTTTGGGGGCTTCCAATTTCCACGCTCCTCTTATCCTCCTCCCCCCCTCCACCATATCTTCAATTACCACATCAAGCTATAAATATCTCTAGTCATGTGGAAGTAGTTACCCTGAGGCAACATCAATATCTTTCAGGAGACTGATCAATTTCACCACCAATGGCTGGCAGAAAGGTCCCAGTAAGTTGTCCCAGTTTGGTTGTAAGTACTCCGAGACTCTCCGTTGAACATCGTTCTCACAGCACAGGAAATCGTCGTTAGTAGTCGTCACATAGGGGATAAAATGATAGTTCCCGCTCGCAGCCTGGCAAAAAGAAAATACATGTTCAAGTCAACTCACACAAAAGATTCGCACTATTTTGTGAAACTTTGTGTTAAGTGGCGCCATAAGGGATTGAACCGTATATTATAGATTGTAAGTTGGAGAAATCAGCGAGCAGAAAGAGGATGGTGCAAGTAATGGAAGCCCAAAAAGCGGATTCAACCCAAGCACAAGCAATCGGCAACTCTGAGTGCAGAGTTCACAACCGGGTGGCTGCAATAAGACATCTGGGCCCTGGCACTGAATCCACATCAGCTCTGGCATAGTAAACTGGGGTGGGGTGGGGTGGGGTGATGCCAGTGTGGCACCTGTAACTCAACAGTTGTTAACACTTTGGCTGCGATTAAAATGGGTAGAAAGCCATACACTACTTCTACGCAGTATCCTTGGCACAAATACCATTGTATCCTCATGGTTCGAATGGTTGAGCCCCTGTAACTTGTCTTTCAAGATCCATTTCTTTTCCTGCCTCATAATATGTTTAAGTAGAGCCCCTCCAATACCAGGGGCCAGGGAGTCTGTCTGAGAGCCCTGCAAGGTTATGTGAACAACCGACTAGCAGTTAATATAACAAATGGTAACTTCAGATATAAAAATAAATATGATGTGAATTTGGTGGCATCAGTTGTTGCGTGATTTGTTATGACTAAGATAATTCACCACTGAATAAGATCCCAGACAGATTCATGTACATAATAGCTCAATTATACCTAGATTATCATCATTAAAACAAGATCAGGTATGATAGCAAACTGCCATCATTAAGCTCAGTCTTAAATTGTACGAGTTACCATTTCCCACCAGCTACTTGTTATCGCTTGCTCTGAGTGGCAACTGAGTTTATTGTGTTTTGGAAAATGTAAGGTAACTTTCTTTTGCCTCCAATTCTGTCTCTCTCTCTCTACATATATGCCAGAAACCAGATGATCATACATTCCCTGCCAGCACTGACCTCCTCTCTTTTCCCTTCCTCCCCACGCCATGATGAGAGGCAGCACGACATGTGAATGCAAGTAACATTCCCTCCAGCCCTTGCCTCCAAGCAGCCGGCCTTTAACTTCCACTGCAGGGGCAAACAGCGGGGGAATAGATGACTGATGCAATATAACAACGTCACTGCAGCTGCCAGGAAGCAACTGACTGGCTTGTTCGGCCACTTCAGAAGGCAGTTTAGAGACTGATGTGGGACTGGAGTCACATATAGGTCAGACTGGGTAAGGACGGCAGGTTCCTTTCCATAAAGGACATCAGCGAACCACTTCAGCTTTTTGACAATCTGATCGTTTCAGGGTCAGGTAAAATGGAAATGAATAAAGATAAATCAAAATGAAAACATTTTAAAAATTAAATCTGTAGTTAAAAATGCTGAAATAAAAGACTCAGAGGGGGTGAAATTCAACTTCAGTGGGAACACAAAATGGGCAGTAGTGGATCGGCTGTCTGTTATACTCCTTTCCCAATTTTCCCTTTCTCTGAAGTCAATGGAATGGAAAATCCAGCGCGTGAGTAGCGGTCACCCGATCTGCTGCCGCTCGTATTGCGCCCCTGCCAAAGTGGACTTTCACCCCCAGAGTCTCTTATATTGAAGTAAACCTCTAAGCTCTTCTCTGACTCTCTCTGCCATACACCTGGCCACACCTCTGCAGTATCCTATACGCATTCCACATTGCCCTTCAAAATGTCCACCTCTTCATAAACCGACTCCTCCGACCTCCTTCCTTGGTTCCCAATATCTTTACCTTCAATACAAAATGCAAGGAGCTCATGGTAGTTTTGCATCTTGAAGACGGAGTCCTTGGACGATCTTCCCCTCCTTAGCCCATGAGTTTGAAGGTCAATTTTAGCACCTTTACTGCTGCCCCAGCTAAAATTAGCACAGACAGAGGATCCATCCCAAGACATCTGGAGAGCTCAACAACTTCTAGTTATTCAAAGTCAGCTAGCCTATCCATAGCAAGCTGAGGAGCCCGAGACGTTCACAGCTTGTGTTACCAAGGTTACATTCACTTCGCCTTACTGTTGTGGTAAACTCCACTTGTGACTTTGGGTGGAGTGGTTCTTTTGAAATAGGATCAGTGGTGGGTGTCTCGAGGATAAGGTTATGTATTACAAACAAAATCATTCAGTGAGGTGCCTCTTAACAGTGGATAACTTTAGCACTGGTACTACTCAAAGAAAAGCCTTGGCAAAGCCTTTTAGTGCCAAACGTAATCTTGACTGTTAACAAATGGGTTGAGGAAGGCAATCAACTGGTTCGTATTGTTTCATGTTTTGCATAATCCCACACTCTTAACATAGGGAACTTGACCTTTTCAGTAAATGAGAGTGGGCCAGTTCAAACCTATATTTCTCCTGTACAAAGAACACTAAATATGTAAGAATTTAGAGAGGTTTAAAAGGAATTCCATGGCTTGGGATGGGATAGTAATGTAAGGCATTGGGAGCGCACGGTGCTAGAGTGAGAAGAAAGTTTGACGCTGCAATTCCCCAGCTCTGCTGAATTCCTGACCTCAGCGGTGTCAATGTGGAGAATTACTGAGCAAAGGCCAGGCCTTTCCCAAATAAAATGAAAGGAGAGTTATTCCCCAAACCATTCCCATGTAACACCAAGCAGCTGGTTCAGAGTGACACTGGCAGAGCCCCCAATCACAACAAGAGCATGACCCAAGGTGACCAGGTACAAGGCAGATAATAAATAGAATACATAATTCTGTATCTGAACAAAAAAAAGGCTGAACAAGCTGATTCATTTTGCTTCTCTAACTTTGAAGTCTGTAAAAAAAAAATGCTAACTGCTATAAATGCAAGTCTTTCTTTCTCTTTTTTTCTCTTTCTTTCTCTCTCTCTGTGAAGACTGACTCCTTACACTATCCAACAGCACAGTTTTCAAGAATGGGTCCAAAACCAGCCCAAACCTGCCAAAAAAAAGTCATTGAATACTAAAAATCTACTGAAATTATCTCCCAACTGAGCAAAATAGCAAGGATGTGACAAATTAATAGCAGAAATGAAAAATGGGGTAAAATTAGAAAATTAGCATATGTACATAAAGGAGTTTTAACTTCCATGTGACTAGTGTCATTACATCAAAAGTATGCTTCAGCAAGTGGTGGTTTACGCAAAATACCAATTTACAGCCATTAATCTGGTGTTTCTCTGGGCACTTTTTGACTTTGGCATCTTGCATTATGGATCTTGGCCTGTCACCTGGGTTTCTCAGTAATAAAAATATTTGTTTTAATTTTTTTTTGCAAACTGTGTTTTTATGTGGGTGGCAGAGTGAAAAGCCTATCACCCAGCCTCTTCTGAACCCCGAAAGCTCTGTTAACCAGAGTAGAAATATGGAAAGATATAGGCTGATGATAACCAACTTTCAGCATTACTGACAAGGCGAGGAATTGTAAAACCTGCAAAAGGCAATGGCCAGCTTCAAAAACGTTGATGGACCCCCCCCAAAAAATAAGACAACTAAAAAAAAAACAAGTATTATCTGCCATTTCTACATTGTTGTCCATGTTTTGGAGATCATGTTCCGCAATTCGGTTTGTTTTTTCTTTGAATGCGTAGAGCAGGTGGTGACTTTAAACCAGATACGGGGTGTTGACTTACTTACATTGCTTGCATCAACTTTTGATCTAGTGCCTCCTGCAACCCTCATGAAGAAGCTGGAAAGTATGGAAGCACATGACCAAATCTTGGATTTTATCTGGGGAGACCGGGCTCTTCTTACTGTTGCTTTGCCTAACTACATTCACACTCCTTCCTTAAAAAAATCCCACCTGTTCCTGTGACAACTACATACAGCAGTATTTTGCAATCCTTACGGGTGCGTACGAGGTGTGCATGCGCCCGTAGGGGCCGCGCAGGTTCTGGGTTTAGGCATGCAAAGCGCATATGCTAAAAGCCGGTGAAATAAGAAAACTACTAGGCACTTGGTCTAAGTACTAAATAAGGCTTTAATCAACTGTTTTTCAACATGGAGATCTAGTTGTGTCCTTCACTAGTTCCTGTTAAAGAATGTCCTGAGCAAGCTGGGCCCATGCCTGAGTATTTATACTCTCCCTGGACAGCGCCACCAGCAGGCCACCCAGTATAATTTCATAAGTCATTTCCACATGAATGACAAGATTCATGTCACCCGGCATTTGCGATCTGTCAAGAATTCTCTTGACAGATCCTCCGCATCCCTGGGAGATGGGCCTCTGCGGGTGGAGAGTTGCGCTATTTGCCCAACTTCTGCCCACTGAATGCCTGTGAAATTCTTACGCCTGGTAAAAGCAGGTGCTTTTACCAGCATAAGAGCATTTTAATTCATTTTAAATATGTAATTTAAAAAAAAATTATTTCATGTGTTCATGTATTTTTTAAGTGATTCCCATTCATACTTATGAGAGTTCCGTACATACGCAACTCCCATAAGTATGAAAGGGGATTCCCTTCTTTTATTGGTTGGGCCGACCCTCGTGATCCCAGGGGTGCTTGCGAACCGCCTGCGCCCCTGGGACACGTGGGCCTCTGCCCACACGTACCCGGAGAGGCCCAGGATCACAAATCCCCATACCTCCTGGGCCACCAGGTAAATGCATAGATTTTTTACAGGTTGGAGGCGTCGGCCTGCGGGAAGCCTCCGGTCGCAAATTTTGGGCCAATGTTGATCCAGAAAAGAGTCTTAACAATCTCCTGGACTGGTTTTGATCGCCTGAGGA
Source organism: Somniosus microcephalus (assembly GCF_052327205.1). Lineage (NCBI taxonomy): Eukaryota > Metazoa > Chordata > Chondrichthyes > Squaliformes > Somniosidae > Somniosus > Somniosus microcephalus. Next base: position 17,452,181 of record NC_141000.1, on the reverse strand, counting down.
GATCGGAGAAGTATTTTCCGGAGTATTTTATCCCTTATTGGTCCTGGACTTTTTCTCCTTTTTGCCTCTCGCAGGAGATTACATGGCTGTGGGGATGGGGGGTGGGGGAGAGGGGAGGGGTGGAAGTGTTTAGTTGTGATGTTCCAGCCATCATGGTGTAGGTCAGGCTTGATGGACCAGCTGGTCTTTTCCTGCCCATATGTTTGTAAGTCTGAGAACAAGTTAAATATAATGACATTAGGGGTACGGTAGTGTAGTGGTTATGTTATTGGATTAGTACTCCAAAAGCGTGCATTCAAATCCCACCATGGCAGCTGGGGAATTTAAATTCAGTTAATTAAATAAATCTGGAATAAAAAGCTAGTATCAGTAATGGTGCCCATGAAACTACTGGATTGTCTGATTCACTAATGTCCTTTAGGGAAGGAAATCTGCTGTCCTTACCCGGTCTGGCCTATATGTGACTCCAGACCAACAGCAATGTGGTTGACTCTTAACTGCCCTCTGCGATTCAAGAAGGCGGCTCACCACCGCCTTCTCAAAGGCAATTTGGGATGGCCAACAAATGCTGGCCTTGCCAGCGATGCCCACATCCCATGAATGAATAAAAATGAAACATAAAATTTAGAATGTAGGATTCAACTCGAGCTTGTTAGTTGATGTAACAGTCGGGGGTAATTGTGTGACCCCATGCTGTCAGCAGGGAGTTAAGCAAATAGGTTGTAGTCTTAGCTCTGAAATCTTGTGCAATGGTCAGCATTATAGGATCTTGAGCTTTGCAAAAGCCTGAATTCTGGTTCTCAAAAAAAAAAACGCCTTTTGAAGCCAAATTCCAAAGGGGAAAAAACTAGGCAGGATGGCTTTAATTTGAAATGGTAGATCAGTGCAGCAATCCATTCAGGCATAATCTGAATGTACTGGCAGCAAGCATGTTCTAATGCATGTCAGAAAAGTGACATATTTACAATGGTGAATATGAAAATGACTAACCTTGAGTGACTGAGCAGTTTCCAGGTCAGTGTTGTGGTATAGAATGACATTGTTTGTCATGCTGAAGCTTTCTCGTACACCTAGATGATAAAAGAGCGTTGGCTGCCTGAAAACATCACTCATGTCCACCACAGCAATGTCTGTAAAACAAGAGCAGGGTCACAGTTTAATGAATGCATGCTGCAGTCCACCGTTACTGTCTGGTAATGGCCATAATAACATCTACAAATTATGACTGCAATACAACAAATTAACGTCTTGCTGTTTCTTTTTTATATATTCATTCTCAGGATGTGGGCATTGCTGGTGTAGCCGGCATTTATTGTCCATCCCTAGTTGACCTGAGAAAGTTGGTGATGGGCCTTATTTTTTTTCGTACACCTGAGGTGGCCTAGCATGCCACTCAGTTGGAGAGTCAATCAAGTTGGCATGGGACCGGAGTCACGTATAGGCCAGAATGGGTAGTGACGGCAGGTTTTCTTCCTTATAGGACATTAGAGAACCAGTTGGCTTTTTTAAGACAATCCGACAGCTTCATGGTCACTTTTAATGATATCAGCTTTTATTTCCAGATTTTTTTTTAAACTGAATTCAAATTCTCAAACTGCCATGCTGAGATTGGAACTCACATTCGACTGGCTTATTAGTCCAGGCCTCTGGATTACGAGCTCAGTAACATAACCACTATACCACCATACCCGTACGGGCTAGAATTTCCCAGGGCCGCGGAGGCGGGAATGGAGGTGCGTGGGGGGTTAAAATTGAGAAATCGGGGGGCATGAATCCATCCCACCCCCAACCCGCCTCCATGCCCGTTTCCCAGGAGGCGGGTACTCGACCTGTGCTGGGAGCCGCCTCCCCGAAGCAGGAAGGGGATTAGTGCCAATTAACTGCCTGTTAACAGGTAGTTAACAGGCAGTTTTTAGCCTAATCCCTATTTTTATCCCTGAAGTGTGGGCTTCCCGATGGCTCCAAACCACGCCAAGTTAGCAAGGTGGACCGTCGGGCTGAAGGACTTGGAGGGTTCGAGATGTCCGGTGTTCAGGTGAGTGATGGGTGCATGAGTGCAGAGGTAAGTGTGTTTGGTGTGTGTAAAGTGTTTAAATAAGTTTTATTTACCTTTACTTACTAATGCAGGCTTCCTTCCTTCAGGTCTCGGGAGTCCCTCATCTCACTGGCACAGAAAGCAGAATGGCCGCGAGCTGTCAAAATCTGCAGCCTCTGCTTTCTGTTCTGGAGAGATCTCTAAATCAGCCTGAGAGGAAAGAATTAACTTAGAGTACAGATTGTCAGTGTTTGACAGCTTCAAAGAGCTGTCAAATGCTGATATTTCATCTATCAAAAGCTCTTGACAGATGAAATGTCAATCTGTGACGTCACCTGTTGCCGGGTGGCCCTTAACTGGCCTGCTGAGCCCGCTGGGCGGGCTCAACATGGTCAATCAAGGGAAAATCAAGTGGGTTGGCCACAACTCGATGGAGGCGGGACTACAACCCCGAAAGTGGGAGTTCCGCCTCCTACTTGCCTCCATTGATAAAATCTAGCCCTACGTAGTGTTTGGTTTGTGTTCTGTTGACCCCTGCAAGAGTGATGATGAGAGTACTGCCATCAACCTGATCGCTATTCAGTGACCTCTGGTGGAGATTTCATATAGGTGGCCATCACGTAAGGACAGGATCAGTTGTGATGCCCCCTGAGATCAAGCAGCCTACCATGTAGACTCACACAGGAGAAAGGCCGCTTGGCCAAGGTACCATAGGGGCGCTGGCGACCATAGAACTGTATTCTAACACGAGTCAGCCCCTTCAGTGCAGGGAAGGTGAAAATTGAGACAAAAAAGAATAATCTGGGCCAGGGTGAGAGGAACTGCAAGAGATCCCAGCGGAGTCAGAGAAGCCACATCTAGTTCCTTTTCTCTCCAGTTTTGAAGAAGGGTCAAACCCGAAACGTCAACTCAAATTTCTCTCCACGGATGTTGCCTGACCTGCTGAGTTTTTCCAGCATTTTCTGTTGTTATTCCACATCCTTTGGTTGGGTTGGGAACGGTTCTGTGTGGGTCACAACAGGCCAGAGATGACTCTGCACAGGTCAGTCTGCTTAAGGATACACAGGATGCAGATCAAGTCAAACCACTGCAGAGAGCACAGGGTCGAGGTTAAACCATTGGCAGTGCTGGGTGGATCCAGAATTAAGATGAAAGTAATCTTCTAGTGATTGACATGGAGGGCAGCCAATGAGAAGGAATGATGGCATTTGCAGAGGGCAAAATTCAGCAATAAAGCCCAACCTAGAAGTTAAAGCCACCACTGGGTACTCTCGCCACTAAAAGTGCAGCACTGCCAGTGGGATGACGTCATGTCCCTTTCACGTGCAGGCCTGATAACGCGACATGTTGAAGAAAGCCCGGGATGCTTAGTGCACCGCGGTGTCAGCAGTTGATCGTGCCCATGGTGCAATTGCACGTGCGAGTGAGGCCAACTAGTCCCAGCTGCTCCGCACAATGTGGAAACTCCGCACCGTCCCCAGAACACACTTGGCCATCAGTGCAGACTGAGATTGGTGGTCTGACCACATCAGGAGAGCAGTGTGTTCAGCCCACTTCCCACAGACCCGGTCTGTCAGATAAAAGGCCTCATTTTCCCCTTCTGTTGTTTAATCTGCTCCAATTATGCTGCAACGCAATCTTCCGATAGGATGTAGAGGATTGTGGGGAACTTTATAGCTGTGAAACATTCCAATTTCTGCATCTTGGTATATTTTTGAACCAGCTTTCTGGAAGTTGAGGTTACGTTATTTGTTAAAACAACATTCTAAAAAGTGCATTTCCAGTAACCCTTATCAACACAATAAATATATGAAAAATTAAAAAAATAAAACCCCATTTGGATACAGCTTAACAGCAAAGTAGTGCTCACTGTGGTGCTATTAACCAACAGGCAGGAAAGAACAACCGTTTACCAACACAGCTTTCTGTTGAGCGAGACTGACGACTATAAGGTTACAGCCAGGCTTGTTTTGTACATAGCTGGATGCTGTTCCGGGAACAGAGCAGGGGAAATTCCTATTCATAGCTGCATCACAACTGAAGAGGAAGTTAATATATCGCCTTCACTGCTGGGCCTTCCATCAGCAACATTGCCCAGAACCTGCGCATGACCGATGTGTCCCCCTCAGCTTGTGCATGACCTTAAGCAATTCCACTCTGTTACTTCAGCACCTTCAGATGTGATATCAATCGTGTCTGTTCTACTGCTGTGCAACTAGAGATACAGCATGAGCTGTTTGGCTTTCAGTCAGACCACCAGTATAACCATGCAGGCATTAACTCATGCTGTTACCGTAATAGTCTCATAGTAACAGATTCAGGCAGGGGAATACCTTCGGTCCACTGAGCCCACCTATCCGCAGTATTCCCTTGATGCACGTCGAATAACAATGAATCCCAATTGTTGACAGGAACCTGTCTAGTTCCCCCTTGAAACCTATTAAGGATTCTTGTTCCACTGCATGTGCCACCAATCTGTTCCTCTTACAACAGCTGCAGCTGCTTGCAGTATATCACATAATGGCAGTTAGCATAAGGGCTGGGGCTGCCCACCGTCCAGAAATAAAGCACAGAGGCATGAGGCCTACAACATGCCCGAGGTACTCAATGCACCCATTGTGGGCAGTTAGTCCAAAGGGGCAGGGAGATTACACAAAGGTGCATGCTAGGCTTATTAGGCCCTACAGATACATGCAAATGAGGCAGCCACCCCACTGGAATGCCTGTGGAGAGTTTGGAATGGGTGCTGAAGAGGAAGTCACCATTCCAATTCAAAAAAACTTCAGGCAGTCTTGTCCTCTTTCCCTCCATGGCCCACTGGTATCACTGGCCCCCTTGTCTGCTGCCTCCTGAGTCAAACCTACCCCTTGCCCAGTGCCCCTCCTCCCGTGCCAGGAACTTACACTTTACTTTCTTATATTAAAAATTAAATGATTAAGAACGATGACAACAGATATCAGAATTGTGTTCTGTACTAGCTATACTAAGGCAAGGTTTCAACTCAGTTAATTAGTGGATTTTTTTAAACCCGATCCCAGATACAATGAAACAGAGACAGATAGCTATGGTGAGTTCTTTCAGATCTCACAAATAAACTGGTTGTCAAAAGGAAGGTCTCTACTGAAGAGTCTTATTCTTGCCCTGCGACAAGGATGAGGTACATGAGGAGAATGGCCTCCCTCATCTGTATTCATCTATGTGAACTTTAAGTACAGCACAACCTCATGAAGTATGAGTGGGTTATTTGATGTCTCAACAAATATAAAATACAAAACAATGATTCGAGTAAAGCTACATCGCAAAAGGTCCAGGTGGCATAAATTTATCAGGATTTAGTTCTTCCCTTCTGAGATCTGGGTTCAAGTACAACCTAAGGAGGAATGTAATTTGCGAGAAGTCCTTTTAGGTGCACCTTGGATATGCCTTCATCCAAATGGTCCTCACAAATGGGGTAATAAAAATCACAAAGTACAGATGAAGGAGGATATTCAACCTATTCAACTCATCCTTCCATAGAAATCTATAAACCTGCCATCAACAAAAACTCACACTTATTTAGTGCCTTTAAACATAGCAAAATGTTCTAAGGTACTTCACAAGGCATGGAGAATGAATGCTGAGCAAGTATAGGGAGCAGATGGCTGTGGAATGGTCAAATACCTAGGTTTTAATGAGGTATTAGAAGGTGGGGAGAGATGGAGAAAGGCAAAGATTTTAAGGAGAGATCTCCAAGCGGGTGTGACAACTGAAGGTTCAGCCACTAATAGTGAAGTCTAGTGGTTAGCACTGTTGCCTCACAGCACCAGGGACCCGGGTTCGAATCCGGCCTCGGGCGACTGTCTGTGTGGAGTTTGCACATTCTCCCCGTGTTTGCGTGGGTTTTCTCCGGGTGCTCCGGTTTCCTCCCACAGTCCAAAGATGTGCGGGTTAGGTTGATTGGCTATGATAAATTGACCCTTAGTGTTAGGGGGATTAAATACGTGGGGTTACGGGGATAGGGTGGGATATGTGTTGGTGTAGGTGTTACGGGGATCGGGTGGGACATGTGTCGGTGCAGGCTTGATGGGCCGAAATGGCCTCTATCTGCACTGTGGGGTTTCTGTGATTCTGTGATTCTGTGACACACAGTAGGGCAGAGTTAAAAAGTCAGTGGATCTGAGTTGGGACATAAGAGCTATCCTCTGCAACAATGTCTGCTCACTCCACTGAGAAACCCCCTAACCGCAGAGGAGCACCTTGGCCCGGTGACCTCAGCATCTGTTGGTTAGCTGAATTCACCGGAAAGGAAAATCTGGCAGGGTGTATAATGAGCAGCTGATCCGCCACTGCCCATTTTGCATGCCTCAGCGAAGTTGAATTTCAACTCCAGTGTACCTAGACTTCCAAAAGGAATTTGACAAGGTCCTACATGAAAGATCTTTAGTCAAACTCAAAGCTATGGGGGTTTAGAGGAAATCCTGGGAATAGAGAGAGATGGAAAATGAGGACTTGCTAGAGGAGTTATGTCAAGGTGGGCTCAGTGTCTGGACCACTCATTTTTTTGTGTAGATAAATGATCCAGAATCAGAAACTCAATGCAAAATGGTGACATTTACTGATGATACCAAAGAGGCTAGTTAGAGGAGGCAGCTTGGAAATAGCAGAGTTAGTTGGATAAAGTAAGTACGTAACAGATCAAAGGCAGATGAAATTTAATGCGGACAAGTGGAAAATACTGCACATAGGATGGGAAAATAAACACGACCAATACTGCCTCTAAAAATAAACAAGTTAGCAGAATGAACTGACAAAACCAGATGCAATATAAATATAAAATGGCAAAATACTGCGGATGCTGGAAATCTGAAATAACAACAGAAAATGCCGGAAGCACTCAGCAGGCCAGGCAACATCCGTGGAGAGAGAAACAGAGTTAACATTGGCCCAGAAATTCGGGTCGGGGACTTCCCGCGGGTGCAAGCCCCCGACCTGCACTTACCTAGTGCGCCGGCAGTTGAGCTGTAGGGCCCCGTGGAATTCCGATCCTGGGCCTGGTCCAGCTGCCGGCGCGCAGTGCTTGCGTATCCCAGGGGCGCAGTTAGTTCGAAGCGTCCCCTGGGATCACGTGGGCCATGGGCAGGGAATGCTCCATTCATAAGTCTTGACAGGAAGTGCTGTCAAGACTTATAAATACTATAAATACTAAGGCCCCAAAACAGCACTAAACATGCAAATAATTTTTTTTTTAAATCACATTTTTTAAATCTATATATATAAAAGGATCGTGGTGTCTGTCTGCCTGTCTGTCTGTCTGTCTGTCTGTCCGGGGCATCACTCAAAAGTTATAGAGTGTAACTACACATATGTTATATCAAAAGAAAGCTTATGATTAAAGGAGTCTCATAGGCGTATTTACTTTTTGGTCGGACAAAAATTGTTCGGACAGTATCCAAAAACGTTCAAAAAACGGACAAAATCCGCTCATTAGCAGTTGACCAATCCTACCGCTCATTAGCGTTGAGTGACGTGATGGTTGACCAATTGGGGGGCGTTTCATGGCGTTTGTGGGCAGGGCCTAATCCTTCAAACTGCCGAGCGGGAGCTGAGCTGAGGTGAGTGGCGGCCATTAAAGACCGGCCGGGCCTGAAGCTAAAAAAATGGTAATGGAGGTGAGGAAATTGTTGATTCATTAGTATTGATTCAGGAATTTCTCTCTCTCTCTCTCTCCTTCCCCCCCGCTCTATCTCTCTCTCTCTCCTTCCCCCCACTCTCTCTCTCTCTCTCTCTCCCGAAGCGGGAGCTCAGCTGAGGTGAGTTGCGGCCCGAGAGCCCGGCCGGGCCTGAAGCGCTAGGCCGCGCACGGTCACCACGGCCTGCCTCTAAGTCCTTCCCCCCCGCTCTCTCTCTCTCTCTCTCTCTCCTTCCACCCTCTCTCTCTCTCTCTCTCTCCTTCCCCCCCTCTCTCTCTCTCTCTCTCTCCTTCCCCCCCTCTGTCTCTCTCTCCCGAAGCAGGAGCTCAGCTGAGGTAAGTCGCGGCCCGAGAGCCCGGCCGGGCCTAAAGTGCTAGGCCGCGCACGGCCACCGCGGCCGGGCTCAATTTTCCAAGCTCTTCCCTGGGTGGGAAATTAAATGGCGGCCGCCCTTCTTCACCCGCAAAACCTCCCTCTGGCTCTCACCTTTTAGCGGGGGAGAGGCTGCTTTAAATTTGATCGTTCACTCAGTCGCGTCTCTCTTCATCTCTTTTGTTTTTCTTCTCTCTGGCAGGCTGCGCGGGAAAACAGAGAACCACGCGGCCCGAGAGACAGTGAGCAGGGGAGCAGCGGCGAGGGCTCCAGCTCAGCGGATCGGGCGCTCATCAGGGGTCGGCCGGAGGAGCGGCGGCTCTCTCTCTCCTTCCCCCCTCTCTCTCTCCTTCCCCCTCTCTCTCTCTCTCCTTCCCTCTCTCTCTCTCTCTCTCCTTCCCCCCTCTCTCTCTCTCTCTCCTTCCCCCTCTCTCTCCTTCCCCCCTCTCTCTCTCTCTCTCCTTCCCCCCTCTCTCTCTCTCTCCTTCCCCCTCTCTCTCTCTCCTTCCCCCCTCTCTCTCTCTCTCCTTCCCCATCTCTCGCTCTCTCCTTCCCTCTCTCTCTCTCTCCTTCCCCACTCTCTCTCTCTCCTTTCCTCTCTCTCTCTCTTCCAATTTTCCAATTCCAATTAAAATGCTTTATTGGCATGAAAGTTTACAGAGAACCATATTGCCAAAGCTTACATAGCAAAAAGGTACAGTTTTCCAACATTCTGTAGGTGTCAATCGATTTGACATTTGTTGGGTACATACAATATTACTTTTAAACAATATTAATTTTAAACAGTCTTTGTACTTCATTTGGTACGTTCAATATTAATTTTAAACAGTCTTAATTTTAAACAGTCCTCAGGTTGTGACATGTTGTTACATATTTGGCCCCAAGGTATGGTCTGTCTCCTTCTCCTAGGACTAATCTCAATTTTGACAGATCATCCAATTCCTTGAAATCTGGGGTTGTTTGGCTTAGCTTGTTGAATAATATGTTTCTTGATGTGTTGAATTTTTCGCATTTTAGGAGGAAATGCATTTCTGTTTCAACCTCGCCAGCCAGACATTGATCGCATATTCTATTCTCTCTAGGCTGCCAGGATTTCTTGTATCTGCCTTTTTCAATTTCCAGTTGGTGGTCGCTTAGTCTGTACCTGGTGAGGGTCTGTCTCTGTTTTGTGTCTCTGATGGTCGTGAGGTAGTCTGCCAGTTTATATTCTCTTTTTAGGGCCCGGTAACATTCTAATCTGCTTTGGCTTTCGGTTATTTTGTTCCAATGTTCCAGGTAGGTTTCTTTGCATTTTTTAATGATTTGGTTCACTCGGATTGGTGTTTGGACGGCTGTGTTGGTCTGGGGCTGGTCAGGGTCCGGCTGAGTACTTAGTTTCCGTAGCAGCTGACTCAGGGGACTCTTTTCTGGGTTTAGCTCTTGGGTCTGAAAGGCTTTGAAATGAAGGGTGTCTGGGGAGCTAGATTTGAGGTGATTTAGGAAGTTTAGTGCTCGTTTTTGGATGTTTATTATCAGTGGGTATCTGCCTAGTTCGGCTCTGCATGCATTTGTTGGCGTTTTTCTTTGGGTGCGAAGGATGCTTCGGCAGAATTCTGCATGTAGGGCTTCTATTGTATGTTTTTCCCATTTAGTGTAGCTTTGGTGATTTAGCGGGCCCCATACTTCACTACCGTACAGTGCAATGGGCAGGATTATGCTGTCAAATATTTTGAGCCAGATTTTGATTGGGATTTGGATGTTGTAGAATTTTCTTTTTATTGCATATAGGGCTCTTCGGGCTTTTTCTTTTAGTGCATTCACTGCTATGCTGAAGCTCCCTGATGCTGTAATAGTTAGACCAAGGTAGGTGTAGCTCATAGTGTGTCCTATAGTGATATCACTGAGGGTAAACTTCTCTCTCTCCTTACCTCTCTCTCTCCCTCCCCTTCCCTCTCTCCTTCTCTCTCTCTCTCCTTCCCTCTCTCTCTCTCTCCTTCCCCCTCTCTCTCTCTCTCTCCTTCCCCCTCTCTCTCTCTCCTTCCCCCCCTCTCTTTTTTCTCTCTCTCGCTCCTTCCCTCTCTCTCTCTCCTTCCCTCTCTCTCCTTCCCGCTCTCTCCCTCCTTCCCTCTCTCTCTCTCTCCTTCCCCCTCTCTCTCTCTCTCTCCTTCCCCCCTCTCTCTCTCTCTTTATTCTCTCTCTCCTTCCCTCTCTCTCTCTCCTTCCCTCTCTCTCTCTCTCTCTCTCCTTCCCTCCCTCTCTCTCTCTCCTTCCCTCTCTCTCTCTCCTTCCCCCTCTCTCTTTCCCTCTCTCTCTCCTTCCCTCTCTCTCTCTTTCCTTCCCTCTCTCTTTCCTTCCCTCTCTCTCTCTCCTTCCCTCTCTTTCCTTCCCTCTCTCTCTCTCCTTCCCTCTCTCTCTCCTTCCCCCTCTCTTTTTCCCCTCTCTCTCTCTCTTTCCCTCTCTCTCTCTCTCTCTCTCCCCCTCTCTCTCTCTCCTTCCCCCCTCTCTCTCTCTCTCTCTCCCCTTCCCCCTCTCTCTCTCTCTCTCCTTCCCCCTCTCTCTCTCTCCTTCACACTCTCTCTCTCTCTCTCCTTCCCCCCTCTCTCTCTTTCTCTCCTTCCCCCTCTCTCTCTCTCCTTCCCCCTCTCTCTCTCTCCTTCCCCCTCTCTCTCTCTCCTTCCCACTCTCTCTCTCTCCTTTCCCCACACAGACAGACGGACAGATGGACAGACTCATTGATATATATAGATAAAAATTATTTCTACTTTTTTCATAACAACATGCCCTCAAAAAACTCTCGGCACCGCCGGGCACTCCAGCTAGTAAACTATAAATTACATGAAATAACTATTTTAAACAATAACTTAAATTTTTGAAAAAAAAAAATTATATTCTAACGGGGCTAAAAAATAAACTTACCTTGCTTTAAAGTATTTAAAAATAATAAACCTGTGGAAAAAATGTTTTAATTTTAATTAATTCACAACTTACCTTGTAAAAAGCAGGCGTTACACCTGCTTTATATATTTCTAAATCCTGGAGGCTTACCCTCGCATGAAAACCTGTAAAAAAAAAACTAAGTTCGATGCACATGCACATCCTCCCCCCCGCACGTGTTCCACCTCTGAACCCCTGCTTTCAGGGGAACGGAAGTGCCGGTTTCCCGCACATGCGCAGTGCATGCACGAAACCGGCACTTCCATCGGGCTTACGGGTGAGTACCCCGTGCGTACTCACCCGTGGAGACCCAAATTTCTGGGCCAACATTTCAGGTTCTGACGAAGGGTCACCCTTACAGATCTGAAACGTTAACTCTGTTTCTCTCTCCACGGATGCTGCCTGGCCTGCTGAGTGCTTCCAGCATTTTCTGTTGCAATATAAATATGGTGCATCCATTTTCTTTTACAATTGTTCTTTCTTCATATCAAACTGTTACATTTGCTGCATACAAATTTACAACGTGTACGGTGACCTTGCATGAACCTTATAAAGTGGCTTGCAAACATTCTTTGGGGATCAGTATCTTTCTTAAGATTCCTGACAATTGTCTAGCTGGGGAGCTAGAGAAAGCAAGAGGTTACTGAGGAGGCTGGTCTTTCCCAGCATTTACAGCAATAGTGAAAGTTGTCCATTAAAACTGTGGGGACAGGAGTGTTAATAGAACCCTCACAACATTCAAGATGCATTTAGATGAGCACCTGAAATGCCATAGCATACAAGGCTACGGACCAAGTGCTGGAAAATGGGATTAGAATAGACAGGGCTTGATGGCCGGCGCGGAAACGATGGGCCGAAGGGCCTCTTTCTGTGCTGTATAACTCTATGGCCTAGAAATTCAGTATTGCCACATTTGGGGGCGTTATAGTCGAGCGGGCGCTAAATTTAGTGCCCGGCACAAATTATCGTCACTTTCAGCGAAATTGACCTGCTTCGCCCCGAGAGGTGCTTGGAGCGCTAAAGCAGGCGCTGCACGACTGTCCTAAGACGCTAAGCCAGAGAACAGAAGCGCTACCACCGAGGGCGGGCGCAGCGCAGGTGCGGCCAGTTAGCGATTGCACGCAGACACGCTGGCGTCGGTCAGCTCTTAAAGGGGGAGGGTCGATTTAAACTGCAGCCACACCTTGCACATTGGAGCCCTGATTCTAGGCCTGGACAGAGCTGCTGCCACATTCTAATGCCTAGGAACATGGAGAGGGCCAGGGAGCGAGCGCAGAGGTTCAGTGAGGGGGCCCTGAAGGTTCTGGTTGGCGCAGTGGAGTGCAGGCGACCTATCCTCTTTCCGGACAGTGGCAGGAGGCCGCTGCCCAACGAATATCGAAAAGCTTGGAGGGAGGTGGCTCACAGAGTGACCTCCAGCAGCATGGTGCCTAGGACCCCTGTGCAATGCAGGAAGAAGTTCAACGACCTCACTCGGGTTGTCAGGGTGAGTACACTTTTCAGTATCCTCTTCATCCCTGCATGTGCACCTCACTTTATGGCCAAAGGGTCCTGAAAGCCCCAATGCCCAGCCCTCATCCAACACCTATGGGCCTTTCATGAAACTCACATGCACATTCACCACTTTACACACTGTAAGGGCTATTCGACCATGGGAGGCAGTGCAGCCAAGATCAGGGCTTCACACTGTAAGGGCTATTCCACCATGGGAGGCAGGGCAGCCAAGATCAGGGCTTCACACTGTAAGGGCTATTTGACCATGGGAGGCAGCGCAGCCAAGATCAGGGCTTCACACTGTAAGGGCTATTCCACCATAGGAGGCAGTGCAGCCAAGATCAGGGCTTCACACTGCACTCAGAGCCTGTCCTTTCTCTTGCAGGGCAAGCTGGCCCTCAATAGGAGGCAGCAGCAATGGACCAGGGAAGGCCGGCCTGACCTTAAAGACCTCAGCGATCTGGAGCAGCGAGTGGAGCGGATTATGGCAGGCCGGATGATTGGCCCTGTCGCCACTGGAGATGCCGACCCCGTTCTGGACAGCAATGGTAAGGTCATCACCTTTTTGATCTCTCTCCGTCCACTTGTGCCTCACACCAGCATCCTTTGCCACTATCGAACCAATACAGTGCATCGCAGCACTCATGCCTCCCTCGCTGCCGCCCTGTCCTCATGCTAAAGCAACTCTTGTACCTCCCTGCTTTCAGATGCTGATTCACCAGGTGAGGAGGCAGGCCCTCAAGCTGCCACTGTGAGTGATTCTAAAGGCGAGGAGGAAGAGGAAGCCGGACCATCAGTGCCACCCTCAGCCGAGGCAGCCCATGGCCATAATGGGGACACATCTTCCCTGGAGGGGAGCAGGGGGGAAGGGTCTGAGGAGGGTGAAGCTCCAGGGCCCAGCGGGCTGCAGCAACGCGGGGGGGGGGGTAGGGAAGCTCGGCGATCTTCTCCCCGGAGGGAGAGTCTGGCCTCCAGTCCTGCTACAGTGAGCACAGAAGAGGTGCGGCTCCTCGCTGAAATGGGCGCCCAGGCAGAGCAGAGGCACACTGAGCTCATGGCTGCAGTGGCAAGGATGCCCGACTCCATAGAGTCACTGGCAAGGAGTGTCCAGGACTTCAGGGCAGCACTGGCAAGGAGTCTGCAGGAATTCGGTGCAGCACAGGCGGGTTCCACGCAAGTGCTTAGCTGTGCAATGCAGTCAGTGGCTGGTCTGATGCAGACACAGATTGAGGCCACACGAGCACTGACCGCTGTCACCCTCGCTGCATCGGGCACGAATCGCCATGCCCTCACCGCGCCACAGAAGGCCAGCAGTCTGTGCTTCAGCAGATTGCTCCGCATGCTGCAGTGCTGCCCCGTGGGAGTGCCAGTGTGTCGGTCAAGCGGGGAGTTGCTGTCCTCTCTCAGGATGACAGCATTCCTGCTGCCAGCACTGTCACTTCTCCACTGCAGTTGCCACCACCTGTAGGACAGACTGCTGCCGCCCATGCAGAGTTGGAGCAGTCAGCAGCCGGGCCCTCCAGGCCCAGAGCTGGTCCAGGCCGTCCCTCAAGGGCATCTGCAGTCTCAGTTTCTGACACTCAGCAGCCTTCCCCCAGCCTTGCTGCAGCCACTGGGGTCCCAGTGCGGAGGAGCTGCAGGATGGGAAGGGGCCAATCTCGCAAGCGAAGCAGAACACCCTCGAAGGCCAAAAAGTAGGAGGTGTGGCAAAATGCTGTTAATTTTTTTAGTGAAGGCCGAGGATCATGGTCAGTTTTGGTTAACCCTTTTGTTCATTGTCTCCAGGTTGTGAGAGCCAGTTATGTGTCTGACTGTTTTTTTGGGGGTTACTCTGTATTTCTTTGTCATGCAGGAAGGGCACACAGTTTGTTAAATAAATAATTGTATTTATTCAGATTGTGCATGTTTGCTCTTTGAACTATTTGTTGCCTTGACCGGCTCAGGGTTTGCGGAACGGTTCCATTCATGTTCTTTCAATGGCACAAGCCATTCCCTCAGAGGGGGCCTAGAACCAACTTGCAATAAGCCGCTGACGGACGGCCCTTGCACTTTGTGCCTCCCTCCCGTCTTGGTGCTCCTCCTCCTCCTCCTCCTCTGGTGGTGCTCCAATGTCTGGTGGCAGTGACTGAGTCCTGAGGATAGTCAGGTTATGCAGCATGCAGCACACTACAACGAAATGGGAGACTCGCTCAGTCGAGTACTGAAGGGCTCCCCCGGAATGGTCCAGACAGCGGAACCGTTGCTTTAGCACGCCGATTGTGTGCTCAATGATGTTCCTGGTCGCTTGATGGCTGTCATTGTATCGTTCTTCAGCAGGGGTGCTGGGCGCACAGAGCGGGGTCATCAGCCAGGTGCACAAAGGATAGCCCTTGTCCCCGAGAAGCCAGCCTCCTGGGTGAGCCGGGGCTTCGAAAAGGTCTGCCACAGATGTCTGGCGCAGGATGAAGGCGTCGTGGCTACTGCCTGGAAAGCGGGCATTGACAGCTAGTATCAGCTGTCTGTGGTCACACACCAATTGCACGTTCAATGAATGGAACCCCTTCTGGTTGCAGTAATCCTCGGCATTCTCTTGAGGTGCCTGCAAAGCCACATGCGTGCAGTCAATGGCGCCCTGGACCATGGGGAAGCCCGCTATTCTTGCAAATCCCATTGCGCGCTCTTGCTGCTTGTCCAGGATCATGGGAAGGAAATGTACTGACGTCTCCTTTTGAAGAGGGCATTCGTGACTTGGCGGATGCAGCAATGCACCGCAAACTGGGAGATATTGGCAATGTCCCCAGTAGCAGATTGGAAGGAGCCGGTGGCATAGAAGTTGAGAGCCACTGTCACCTTCACTGCCACCGACAGAGACGTCCTGCTCCTCAGCTGAGGCTGCAGATCTGTCTGAAGCAGGTGGCAGAGCTCAGTGACCACCTCCCTGCTGAATCAAAGCCTCCGAATACACTGCTCCTCAGACATGTTGAGGTATGAGAACTGTTGGCGGAATACCCTGGGAGGGTAAGGTCTCCTGTGCCGACACCTGTTGGCCCTCCTCCATCTGGCCATGATTGGCACTCTCTCTCGGCATCTCTGAGCCCTCTCAATGCAATGGAGAAACCCAACGTTTCCACCCATTGCAGCTCCCATAATATGTGGCCGCTCAAGGCGATGCCACTGAAAAATCAATCCAACTGCAAA
This sequence comes from Somniosus microcephalus, assembly GCF_052327205.1. Classification (NCBI taxonomy): domain Eukaryota; kingdom Metazoa; phylum Chordata; class Chondrichthyes; order Squaliformes; family Somniosidae; genus Somniosus; species Somniosus microcephalus. Next base: position 17,436,521 of record NC_141000.1, on the reverse strand, counting down.
GTTATGGGCCGAAGCCAGAAGTACCTGTGCGAGCGCTGACTCAATGCAGAAAGCTCTCTCCCTTTGTCTCTCTGCAAATCTCTCTCTCTCACACAGAAGGAGTGGTCCAAAATGGCTACCACTAAGAAGCCAGGAAGAGCCCCCTTTAAATAGCGCCCCCCCCCAGCCCCACAGCGACTGGGAACCGTTCCAGTCAACTAGTCGCTGGGAGCGCCAGGCGGAAAGGGGGGCAGCACTGCAGTTCTGGTTCGGGGCGCACCAAGGGCGTTGCACCATGAAATGACGTAAGGATCTGCGCGCGCAGCTGAGCAGGCGTTGCGGTTTTGCGCCGCCGCTAAATGTCCGCTTAATTTCGCGAGAGGCGCAGGTCTCGCCACGCCCGGGCGCTAACCACTTCGCACCCCACTTATCACCCTCTTAAGGCGCTAATGGCTGGCGGTAACAATTGAATTTCTCCCCCTATGACTCTAGACTCGAGGCTAAAACTTCGGATCCAGGGATGGTCCTGCCTCCGTAAACATCTCTTATTTTCACTCTCTTTCTAGAGAGACTATGAAAGAGAAAACAATAAATGTACAAACCCCACAGCAGGTTGTCTGTGAAGAAGGAAAGAGAAACACCGAAAGGAATAATGAAAGGAATACAGGTAAAAGTGGACAAGAGCTCTTGTTTGCTCACACAGCTAATGTTGCCCTGACATCGTAGAAGACACATTGGCCTGGATTTTCTCAGCCCCGAGGAGGCGGGTGTGGAGGCGGGACTGCCGGTAAAGTTGCAGAAAGTGGGGGCGAATGGCAAACCCGCCCCCATCCCGCCTCCGTGCCCTTTTGCCAGGAGGTGGGAAGCCGTCCTGACCTGGGTCCCATCTCCTCGAGGCAGGAAAGGGATTAAATCCTTTTAACTGCCTGTTAACAGGTAGTTCACAGGCAGAAAAAAAGGATTAGTCCCATTTTACCTTTTCACATGCAGGCTTCCTGACCTCGGAGAACCCCACCGGGGTGGAGGAGTCGGGTAGGAGGTCTGCGGGGGTCGGAGGGGTCTGAAAGTGAGATGTAGAGGTGAGTGATGGGTGCAAGTGTGGAGTGATAAGTATGTGAGGTGAGTGTAAAGTGTTAGAAAATGTTCACTTACTTTTGTTTCTGCCTACAGCCTTCAGCTGCTCTGGATCCGGAGTCCCGACATCTTCATTGTAGATTTCACAGACTGGCTGTTGGATCCTCCGAACCAACTGTCATCTCATTTCTACAAAGTAGAAAGGTTTGATGAGTCCTGAACACAAGGACTCATCAAACTACACAGAATGTCAGTGATTAACAGCTTCAAAGAGCTGTCAAACGCTGACATTTCTTCTTTCAAGAAATCTTGACAGATGGCACGTCAGATGTTGACATGCTCTGTCAGTGACTTCCACCTAATTGGCCTGCTGAGCCCGCAGGGTGGGCTTAACAAGGTCAATCAGGGGAAAATCTCGCTGGTTGGCCAGAAGATGATGGAGGCGGGACTGAGACCCGGCAAGCAGCAGTCCCGCCTCCAAAACGTCTCCATTCAGAAAATCCAGCCCATTGGGTTCCCACTTTGTTCCTGTCTTCACGTCTATGTGAAAATCCTACAGGAATGTTTTGACTCGCTGCCTCCAGTCTTCAACTTCTTACTTGGAATCAAGTAATATAGTTAACACGCAGGTTCCTTGATTAGTCACTAAAGAGATTGACTAAACTGCCTCCTAAAATCATAGACTCATACAGAAGGAGGCCATTTGTCCCAACATACTTGTGCCAGCTCTTTGAATGAGCTATCCAACTAGTCCCACTCCCCTTGCTCTTTCCCCATAGCCCTGCAAATTTTCCTTTGCAAGTATAAAAGGAAGTTGGACAGATACTTGAGGATGAAGAACTCACAGGGTTACGGACAAAAAGCGGGGATGTGGGACTAAGCACGACGGCTCTTTCAAAAAGCCAGCACAGGCACGATGGGCCAAATGGCCTTCTTCTGTGCTGTAAGTTTCCATGTTGCTATGATTCTATATATCCAATTCCCTTTTGAAAGTTGCTATTGAGTCTGTTTCTGTAGTGTATGTGCCTTTAAGACAGAACTACTTTTACAGCTCCTGTATACTGTAGTACCGGCAGTGACCACACCTGTATATGAGCTTTGCGCATCCCTCTGTACCCCCAGTCTTGATACTACCCTCCTCCAGTAAATACCTGTTTATTGTTAAGTTACAGCATCCGTGTGGTTATTGAATAACACCATACCCTCAGAATCACGGATCTAACAGTGGTGACGAGTGTCGATTCGAATCTACCTGCAACTAAAATTTTTTTTAAAAAGTCAAGGTCAGGAACACGGGCGTCGACCACGAGCAACCGCCCAGTCATCAGGCAGAGAGTGAACATCGCAGGGGAGGCTGTGGAGAGCCGGGCTTGGTTCCCCAGCCACGACGATCAGCAAGAGACTGACGACAGGTCCAGCACAGACCCTTCCCGGGCAGCGGCGGCTGGAGCCGACCGACGGCGGAGAGGAAGCCGAGCAGCGTCGACGGGATAAGACGAGAGGGTGAAGCGCACAGGGCGCAGCCGGGGGTTGAAAACCGAGCGGCATCGAGAGAGAAAGAGAGAGAGGGTAAAGCAACAGCCGGGTTCAAGACCGAGCGGCGTCGAGAAAAAAAATTAAAAAGAAGAATGCGCAGAGCACAGCCAGGGCTCACGGGCTGAACAGGGTCCGCGGGGAGAAGAAGGGAGAGCGCGGGAGACGCCATTGAGCCGCGGAGAAGAAGGAAGAACGCGGGAGACGCCATTTTTAGAAGCCGCAGCGGAGAAGAAGGGCGAGTGCAGGAAGGAATGAAAGCGCAGGAGACGCCATTTTGTGCCTGCGGAGAAGAAGGGGAAGCGCGGGAGACGCCATTTTTGACAGTTAAATCACACCCAGGGATGCCAAAGAGTGGCAGTATCTCTACGTTCGACAATGAAGTCGAAGATTGGGCGACATATGTGGAACGTATTGAGGTGTACTGCAGGGCGAATGAAGTGCCAGATGCTAGTAAAGCACTGGTTTTGTTCAATTCCATGGGTGCAAAAACTTATGGGTTACTGCAAAATCTAATAACCCCAGAGAAGCCGGTGAACAAGAATTTCGAAAGCATAGTAGAAATCCTACAGAACCACTTAAACCCCACACCGCTGCTGATAGCAGAACGATTTAAGTTCCATAAAAGGAACCAACACAAAGACGAAAGCAATGCTGAGTACCGAACGGAACTGCGCAAGCTATCGAAACACTGCCAGTTTGGAGCGGGACTAGCAGGTACGTTAAGGGACAAGTTTGTGTGTGGGCTACAAAGTGAAGGAACCCAGAAACGGCTTCTATCAGAAAAGGATCTTACGCTGGGCAAGGCTTTCAGTATGGCAGTATCACAGGAAGCAGCCGCAAGGGGCGCTGCAGAGATACAACGGAGACCGCAAGAATATGGCACCAATGAAATGTCCTATGGAACAGGGAAGTGCTATCGCTGCGGCAGAACAACACATGACCAGAAGGATTGTTGGTTCAAGGACCAAGTGTGCAGACAGTGTGGAAAAGCAGGACACATAGCAAGAGTCTGCAGGTCTGGGAAGAAAACCAACAGTAAGAAATCTCCACAGAAGAAGTACAAAAAGGCACACCAGGTGATGGACAGTGGTTCAGACAAACAGAAAAGTGACACAGACTCCGGAAGCAAGGAGCTGGGTTGTCTGAAACTACATAAGGTAACCGAAATGGAGGATCACCAGGCTATCTGGGTTACACTCAAGATAGACGGAGTCCAAGTGAAAATGGAATTGGACACAGGATCAGCCCCAACAGTCATAAACCAAAGGGACTACAAGCGGCTATTTTCACATATACCCTTGAAAGCTACAGAGATTGTCTTGAAGACGTATACGGGGCAAAAAGTCTACTCCAAAGGAAAAATAAGGGTGAAAGTGATATATAAAGGCCAGGAAATACCTAAAATGGATATATATGTATTGCCAGATGGAGGACCACCACTGCTAGGACGTGAATGGATCCGGAAGATACAATTAGATTGGCATTCCATACAGGCACTGAAGGTTGAGGCCAAAAAGGATGACGACGTCACACCTGGACGACTGTCAAAAATGCTAACTGACGCAAAAGAAGTGTTCCAGGAGGGACTAGGAACACTAAAAGGCATAACAGCAACGATTAAAATAGAGGAAAATGTAAGCCCAAAGTTTCTTAAGGCCAGACCAGTGCCTTATGCGATCAGACCAGCTGTTGAAGCAGAGCTGGAAGGGTTGGAACGTTCAGGAGTACTGTCCAAAGTGGACTGGAGCGAGTGGGCTACACCCATCGTTCCTGTAATGAAGAGGTCATTGAGTAATACGCCTGGGGAACCAAAGAAGGTCTGCATCAGTGGGGATTTTAAGGTGACAGTGAACCCAGTCCTTCACACGGTACAATATCCGCTTCCACGAATTGAGGATATTTTCGCCTCGCTATCTGGAAGTAAACGCTTCACCAAAATTGATCTAGCCCAGGCGTACTTGCAAATGGAGGTAGAAGAAGCTTCGAAACAATACCTTACGATTAACACTCATAAAGGTCTCTATCAATACAACCGGCTGGTGTTCGGAGTAGCCTCGGCTCCGGTTATCTGGCAAAGGGCAATGGATCAGGTCCTGCAAGGGATTCCAGGGACCCAGTGTTATTTGGACGACATCTTGGTCACGGGCGAAAATGACAGTGATCACCTCGCCAACTTGGAGAAGGTGCGCACCAGATTAAAGGAGTATGGGCTACGAGCTAATCGCCACAAGTGCGAGTTTTTCCAGAAACAGATCTCGTATTGTGGCCACGTCATCGATGAAGAGGGGTTACATAAGTCCCCTGAAAAGATTGAGGCAGTAGTCAAGGCTCCAGCACCGGAAAATGTGTCACAACTGAGGTCGTTCCTCGGGCTGGTAAACTACTACCACAAGTTCTTACCAAATTTGTCCACGGTATTACACCCACTGAACACCCGACTGCAAACAGGGGTACCATGGAAGTGGGATGACGAACGTAGCCGAGCTTTCCAGAAGTGTAAAGAATTGATCACATCAAAAGAGGTGTTGGCCCATTTCAACCCAGCACTACCAATTCGTTTGGCATGTGATGCATCACCCTATGGTATTGGAGCGGTGCTGTCGCACAAATTCCCAGACGGGTTGGAGAGGCCAGTAGCCTTTGCGTCTCGGTCACTAACCTCAGCCGAGCGCAACTACGCCCAGATCGACAGGGAGGCCCTCAGCCTAGTATGGGGAGTAAAAAAATTCAACCACTATCTGCATGGGCAGAAGTTCACCTTGCTAACTGACCACCAACCATTTGTCTCCATCTTTAATCCTAAGAAGGGCGTTCCAGTGATGACTGCACAGCGGTTACAAAGATGGTCCCTGTTTCTAGGGGCGAATCAATATGAAATAGAATATAAAGGCACGAAACAGCATGGGAACGCTGATGGGCTATCGCGCCTGCCACTGCCTACTGTGGAGGAAGCACCAGCAGTGGACCCTATCGAGATATTTTATTCGTCAATGATTGAACGATTGCCAGTAACGAATGCGGATATAGAGAAGGAGACCCACAATGATCCGACGCTGTCTCGGGTATATGATTTGACGGTGAGGGGATGGCCAACACATGGCGACTCACTGTTGCCAGCATTCTCATCCAGAAGAGAACAGCTGTCAGTATGCCAGGGGACAGTGATGTGTGGATCCAGAGTGGTGATTCCACCCAAGTTAAGGGAGAGAGTGCTAAATGAGCTACATGAAGGTCATCTGGGGGGAGTGAAAATGAAAAGCCTTCCTAGGGCTTATGTGTGGTGGCCAGGAATCGATCAACAAATCGAAGACCTAACTAAGAGCTGCTCAGGATGCCAGAAGGTCCAAAATGCACCACAACATGCCCCTCTACACCCATGGGAGTGGCCCTCCTCTCCATGGCAACGGGTGCATATTGATTTCGCTGGTCCATTCATGGACTCAATGTTCTTAATAGCAGTGGATGCTCATTCAAAGTGGCCTGAGGTGATAAAAATGTCTTCAATCACTACAGAGAAAATGATTGCAGTCCTATGGACCCTATTTGCCAGAAACGGTTTGCCAGAGCAGATTTGCTCTGATAATGGACCACAGTTTGTGTCCGAAGAGTTTCAAAAATTTATGAGAAGGAATGGGGTAAGGCATTACACATCCGCCCCATATCATCCAGCCACAAATGGATTGGCTGAGAGGTTCGTACAAACCTTTAAGAAGGCGATAAAGGCCATGTGCGACGATGAAATTCCACTACAGCATAAGATGGACAATTTCTTATTAGCCTACCGAAACGCGACACATGCAGTTACCAACCAGACCCCGGCCATGATGTTCTTTAACCGAAGGTTGAGATCTCGTCTGGACTTGCTCAGACCAAATGTGCAAAGAAATGTTGAGGACAAACAATTCCAGCACATCAATGAGAAGCCGACAAGGAGCTTCAATGTAGGACAACCAGTCTTGGCCCGTGACTATCGAACAGAGAAATGGCAACCCGGGACGATATGCACAAGGCAGGGGCCATTAATGTACACAATGGATGTTGGGGAGAACATTGTGAGACGCCACGTCGATCAGATCTTAGCGTCACAGGAACGCGTCAACCCCATGTCTCGAGTACCTGGGGATGAACCCGACATACCGGTAGCATCTACCTCAGAACCAGTAGCAGTGGAACCCGATGAACTACCCAATAAAAAGGGGTCAGAATCGCCTCTGCACCAAGAACAAGAACCTCAGGAAAGGCGCTATCCCGAAAGGGTCAGGAAGCCGCCCCAAAGACTGAATCTATAAATGGACTATTGTTGTTTAATGTACATGTTAAAGTGTTAATTGTTATTTGAATATTAGGGGTACTACTAATCTAAAAGGGGAGGAATTGTAGTGTATGTGCCTTTAAGACAGAACTACTTTTACAGCTCCTGTATACTGTAGTACCGGCAGTGACCACACCTTTATATAAGCTTTGCGCATGCCTCTGTACCCCCAGTCTTGATACTACCCTCCTCCAGTAAATACCTGTTTATTGTTAAGTTACAGCATCCGTGTGGTTATTGAATAACAGCATACCCTCAGAATCACGGATCTAACAGTTTCCACTACCCTTTCAGACAGATTAGCTGAGTGGGCACACAATAGCAGATCCAATATAATGTGAATAAGTGTAAGCTAATACATTTTTGGAGGAATATCAAGAAACAGAAGTATACACTCAATGGATAGACGCTGAAGGATGTGGATGAACAGAGATATCTCGGGGTTCAAATGCATAGTTCCCTGAAAGTACAAGTGTAGGTAGATAAAGCCATAAAAAAGAACAGAATTTTGGGTTTTATAAATGGAGGGATTACAAATTTGGATTTCCCGTAGGTACTTTTTTGGGTTCAGTGGCATTAGCCTCACCTTCAAGTGGTCTGAGCGTCTTATTTACTCAGGAGTTGACTCACACTTCCCTGCATCTGTTTTCACAGTGTCAGCTGGGGCTCAGTGGGTAACACCCTCTAGGTGGGAGGGGCTAGGAGTGAGCAGGTGCTGCTGGCTGCTTGATTACTGCAGGGAGTTGGAGTGAGTTTATAAAAAGTTGGTGGTGGGTTTTGGGGGGTTTTTTCCTCCAGATTTTAGGGCCTTTTTGGACCTTAAAAAGCAGCCAGATGGCTGCTGAGGGGTGTCGGGTCCCTCAGAGGACAATGCTCCAAAGGATGAATTGAATCAGGGGAGAAAATGTTGGGGGAAGGGAGAAAAAAGGCCCAAAGATTTGGGCCGGGACCCCAGGAGGTTTGGAAAAGAAAACACGGTGATGGTTCAGTGCGAGGATAAGGAGATATGAGCTTGGGATATTATCCAGGCAGTACATGAGGACTGCGGCGAGGGAAGCTGCTTTGCCTGCCAGCCAAAGCCGAATGTTGGGTTCGAGGTGACGATTAGTGGCCGAGAGGAGGTGGAAAGACTTTTACTGAGTTTGAAGGTTGGAGATAAGTTCTTGGAGGTATCTCTGCTGTATTCTGAAGAGGTGGTGGTCTCATTCTTAAACCTGCCAGTTTATATTGAGGACAATGTGCTAATAAAAAAGTTGGAGTCGTGGGACATTAAAATTTGCTCGGCAATAGAGGAGATACTATCCAGGAACGCGGATAGCAGATGGAACCCATTATGTAAAGGTGAGGTTCCCAAAGGGGGTGAAGTCATTGCCGTATAGCATGAAATCAGAGACAATGGAAGGCGTGCAGTACTTTCAGGTACTGCATGATAACTAGGTGAAGGTTTGTTATTATTGTCTTGGACATGACCATCTTGTAAGAAGCTGTCCAGACTTGTACTGTTATAACTGAGGCAAGTCTGGACACATCGCTCGGAGCTGCAAGGCAGAGAGCTGTGGGGTGTGTCACAAAGGCCCCATCCACTGTGAGAGTGAGGCAGAAGGAAGCCCCTTGAGTGACGAGGAGATGGGAGGAGAAGGACCAGGAGGTGTGAGTGGAGCGGCTGGAGGAGCGGAGCACGCAGAGGACACAGCTGGTGAATGGAAGGAGAAAAGAGCACAGGAAGAGGCAGAAAATTGCAGAGCAGAGAACAGGATGGAGATGGTGGAAAGCACACCAGGTACGGTGGAAAAGGACAAAGACAGCAGTGGGCAGCACGGGTCGAGGGCAGAGTCAAGCCATAATACGGCTTGCCTCTCCCTAAAGAATCTGGTGTCAGCAGGAGGGAGAGGATGCGGGAGCAGGGTAAGTGTAAGTACTCCAAAGAAAGACGGGGAGTCGGACATCTCGGGGAGCAGGAGGGGGCAAGACAAGGAGAGGATGCAAGAGGCAGGAGCCTTAAAGGGGCAGCAGGACGGGAGCAGGGAGACAGAGATGCCAGAAGGGAGCAAGATAGGTGCAGATGCGCCATTGTCCCAGAGAGAGAAGAAACGGGGAGCAAGGGTCAGCGATGGAGATGAGGCTGAAGAGAGTGGCACTGTTGGAGAAACTGTGATAGCAGGAAGACTCTCTCAGGGAAATTATGTATCTGACCGGGAGCAGGGACGGGAGGTTACAGAAGAGCTCGAGAGTGAGGAGTCAGAGGGGAACAGAGACATGGAAGTGGGGAGTGGGGTGGCATCGTGTGGAAAGGGAAAGGTTAGTGAGGAGCAGAAGGAGGGAGAAGGGGCAGCTCCTCGGCCCAAACCTAATGTAAGGAAGAGGCTGAAACTGTAGGGAAGGTTCAAACAGGAGGTGAAAAAGAGCCGGAGGCTGCAGGAGAAAGCAGCAGCTGACCGAAAAGTTGTAAACGAGTATGAGAGGAGGGAAGGGCCGGAGATTAAATGATGGGGGCATTATCAGGCACACTTCCCTTATTCGGAGCCATGATTACTGATCAATTTTTAAAGTACAATAGATTAGTAGTATATGTTTTGGGAGGCAAATTAAACTTCAGGTTTTGATGTTAATATGTGGTGGAGTAATGGCTGTGCAGAGCGGCGGAATGGATATGTATGATACAATGGAATGATCACGATGTTGTAAATGTTTTTAATGTTCAATAAATAATGTTTAAAAAAAAGTGGGAAGCACTCTTGCCTCTGAGTCAGAAGGTTGTGGGTTCAAATCCCACCCCAGGGACTAGAGCACAAACACCTAGGCTGACACTCCAATGCAGTGCTGAGGGAGTGCTACACTGTCAGAGATGCTGTTTTTTGGATGAGATGTTAAACCGAGGCCCGTCTGCTTTCTCAGGTGGATGTAAAAAATCCCATGGCACTATTCTGAAGAATAGCAGGGGAGTTATCCCCGGTGTCCTGGCCAATATTTATCCCTCAATCAACATAACAAAAACAGATTATCTGGTCATTATCACATTGCTGTTTGTGGGAGCCTGCTGTGCGCAAATTAGCTGCCGTGTTTCCTACATTACAACAATGATTATACTCCAATAGTACTTCATTGGCTGTAAAGTGCTTTGAGATGTCCAGTGGTTGGGAAAGGCGCTATATCAATGCATGTCTTTCTTTTTATTCTTTTTTACAATAGCATGACTCAGGGGTGTTAACAATAATACCCCTGATGACCTGGACCAGATAGGCAGAAACGTTAAACAAATATTTTGTATCTGTCTTCACAGTAGAAGACACAAAAAGCATACCAAAAATGGTGTGGAACCAAGAGTTTAATGAGGGTGAGGAACTTAACATAATTAATATAAGTAGAGAAAAAATACTGGAGAAACTAATGGGACTAAAAGCTGAAAAAACCCCTGGACCTGACGGCCTACATCCTAGGGTTCTAAAAGAGGTGGCTGAAGAGATAGTGGATGCATTCGTTTTGATCTTCCAAAATTCCCTAGATTCTAGAATGGTCCCCGTGGATTGGAAGGTCGCAAATGTAACACCGCTATTCAAGAAAGGAGGGAGAGAGAAAACAGGGAACTACAGACCAGATAGCCTGACATCAGTCGTCGGGAAAATGCTGGAATCCATTGTTAAGGAAGTGGTATCAGGGCACTTAGAAAATCATAACATGATTAGGCAGAGCCAACATGGTTTTATGAAAGGGAAATGGTGTTTGACAAATTTATTAGAGTTTTTTGAGCGAGTAACTAGTAGGGTAGATAAAGGGGAACCAGTGGATGTAGTATATTTGGATTGTAATGAGACAGAATTAATAAATGATCTCATAGTAAAGGATCCTCTAGGAAAGAGTGATCATAGCATGGTTGAATTTCAAATTCAGTTGGAGTAGGAGAAAGTTGTATCTCAAACCAGAGTCCTGATCTTAAACAAAGGCAATTACAATGGCATGAGGGCAGAACTGACTAAAGTGAACTGGAAAAATAAATTAAAGGGTAAGACAGTTGAAATGCAATGGCGGACATTTAAGGAGATATTTCATAACTCTCAACAAAAATATGTTCCAGTGAGAAAGAAAGCTTTTAAGAGAAGGGAGCACCATCCATGGCTAACGAAGGAAGTAAACTATGGTATCAAATTGAAAATGAAGGCATAAATGTTGCCAAGATTGTTGGGAGACCAGAGGCTTGGGAAATTTTGAAAAACCAGCAAAGGTTGACTAAAACAATAATAGAGAGAGAAGATGAATTATGAGAGTAAACTGGCAAGAAACATTAAAACAGATAGTAAGAGCTTCTACAGGTATATAAAAAGGAAGAGGGTAGCTAAAGTAAACATTGGTCCCTTAGAGGATGAGACTGGGGAATTAATAATGGGGAACGGGGAAATGGCAGAGACTCTGAACAAATATTTTGTATCTGTCTTCACAGTGGAAGACACTAACAACATCCCAACCATGGATAATCAAGGGATCACAGGAAGGGGGGAACTAAAGACAATCACCATCACTAAGGAAATAGTACTTGGTAAAATAATGGGACTAAAAGATGACAAGTCCCCTGGACCAGATGGCATGCATCCCAGGGTCTTAAAAGAAGTGGCTGCAGAGATAGTGAATGCATTGGTTGCAATATACCAAAATTCACTGGACTCTGGAGAGGTCCCAGCGGATAAGAACATAAGAACATAAGAAATAGGAGCAGGAGTAGGCCAATCGGCCCCTCGAGCCTGCTCCGCCATTCAATAAGATCATGGCTGATCTGATCCTAACCGCCAATCCACTATCACAGAACCATCTCCTGAATCTAACAGAATTAGACACACGAAATAGGAGCAGGATCAGGCTACACGGCCCCTGGGCCCGCTCCGCTACCCACAGGGCCATGACCGATCCGAACCTAGACTCATGTCCAAATTCCTGCCCGCTCCCCGTAACCCTTAATTCCCTTTACTTCTAGGAAACTGTCTATTTCTGTTTCAAATTTATGTAATGATGTAGCTTCTACAGCTTTTTGGGGCAGCATATTCCATGGACCTGCCACCCTCTGAGTGAAGTGGTTCCTCCTCATCTCAGTTTTGAAAGAGCAGCCCCTTATTCTAAGACTATGCCCCCTAGTTCTAGTTTCACCCATCATCGGGAACATCCTCCCCGCATCCACCCGATCCAACCCCTTCACAATCTTATATGTTTCAATAAGATCGCCTCTCATTCTTCTGAACTCCAATGAGTAGAGTCCCAATCTACTCAACCTCTCCTCATATGTCCATCCCCTCATCCCCGGGATTAACCGAGTGAACCTTCTTTGTACTGACTCGAGAGCAAGTATGTCCTTTCTTAAGTATGGACACCAAAACTGTACGCAGTATTCCAGGTGCGATCTCACCAATACCTTGTACAACTGAAGCAATACCTCCCTATTTTTATATTCTATCCCCCTAGCAATGAAAGCCAACATTCCATTGGCCTTCTTAATCACTTGCTGCACCTGCATACTAACCTTTTGAGTTTCGTGCACCAGGACCCCCAGATCCCTTTGTACTTCAGTACTTTCCAGTTTCTTGCCATTAAGATAATAACTTGCTCTACGATTTTTCCTGCCAAAGTGCATAACCTCACACTTTCCAGTATTGTATTCCATCTGCCAAATCTCTGCCCACTTACTTAGCCTGTCTATGTCCCCTTGCAGGTTTTTTATGTCCTCATCACTCACTACTTTCCCTCCCATCTTAGTATCATCTGCAAACTTTGATATGTTACACTCGGTCCCCTCCTCCAAATCGTTAATATAGATTGTAAAGAGTTGGGGACCCAGCACTGACCCCTGCGGAACACCACTAGTTACTGATTGCCAGTCTGAGAATGAACCATTTATCCCAACTCTCTGCCTTCTGTTAGATAGCCAATCCTCTATCCATGCCAGAATATTACCCCCAATCCCGTGATTTTTTATCTTAAGCAATAATCTTTTGTGTGGCACCTTGTCAAATGCCTTTTGGAAGTCTAAATACACTACGTCCACTGGTTCCCCTTTATATGTTACTTCCTCAAAGAACTCCAGCAAAATTGTCAAACATGACTTCCCCTTCATAAAACCATGCTGACTTTGTCCTATTAAATTATGATTATCCAAATGTCCTGTTACTGTCTCCTTAATAATGGACTCCAAAATTTTACCTACCACAGATGTTAGGCTAACCGGTCTATAGTTTCCAGCCTTTTGTCTACTGCCCTTTTTAAATAAGGGGGTTACATTAGCAGTTTTCCAGTCTGCCGGGACCTTTGCCGAGTCCAGGGAGTTTTGGAAAATTATTACCAATGCATCCACAATCCCTACCGCCACTTCCCTCAAGACCCTAGGATGTAAGCCATCAGGTCCAGATGATTTAGCTGCTTTGAGTCCCATTATTTTACCGAGTACCACTTCCTTAGTGATTTTGATCGTGTTTAGCTCTTCCCCCCCCTTTAGCCCCCTGTTTGTCCAGTGTTGGGATATTCTTAGTGTCTTCTACTGTAAAGACTGATATAAAATATTCATTCAGTGTTTTTGCCATCTCCATGTTTCCCACCATTAATTTCCCGGTCTCATCCTCTAAGGGACCAACATTTACTTTAGCCACCCTTTTTCTTTTTATATAACTATAAAAACTCTTAATAACTGTTTTTATATTTTTTGCTAATTTACTTTCATAATCATCCCTTTCTTAATCAATCTTTTTGTTATTTTTTGCTGTCTTTTAAAGTTTTCCCAATCCTCTATCCTCCCACTAGATTTGGCTACCTTATATGCCCTTGTTTTTAGTCGAATACTATCCTTAATTTCTTTACTTAGCCACGGATGGCTGTCTTTTCTTTTACACCCTTTTCTTCTCAGTGGAATATATATTTTTTGGAAGTTGTAAAATAACTCCTTAAATGTACACCACTGATCATGTATCGTCTTACCCTTTAATCTATTTTCCCAATCCACTCTACTCAATTCCGCTCTCATACCTTCATAGTCTCCTTTATTCAAGCTTAGCACGCTTGTTTGAGATCCAACCTTCTCACCCTCTAATTGAATATGGAATTTAACCATGTTATGGTCACTCATTCCAAGGGGATCCTTTACTAGGACATTTTAAATTAATCCTGTCTCGTTACACAGGACCAGATCTAAAGTTGCTTGCCCCATGGTCGGTTCAGTTACATACTGCTCAAGAAACCGATCCCTAATACACTCAATGAAGTCATCCTCAAGGCAGCCCTGCCCAATTTGATTTGTCCAATTAATATGATAGTTAAAATCCCCCATAATTATATATGTTCCCTTATTACAAGCCTCAACTATTTCCTGATTGATACTCCATCCAACAGAGTTGCCACTGTTCGGAGGCCTATAGACTACACCCACTAGTGGTTTTTCCCCTTATTATTCCTTACCTCCACCCAAACTGTTTCATTATCCTGATCTTTTGACCCAATATCATTTCTCTGTATTACAGTGATTCCTTCCTTTATTAACATAGCCACCCCACCTCCCCTTCCTTCCTGCCTGTCCTTCCTGATCGTTAAATAACCTGGTATGTTTAATTCCCAGGCATTGTCACCCTGCAGCCATGTTTCTGTAATGGCCACAAGATCATACCCATATGTAGTTATTTGTGCCATTAACTCGTCTATTTTGTTACGAATGCTACGTGCATTCAGATAGAGAACTTTCAAATATGTTTTGTGACACTTAGTTCCTGCTTTTGCCCTTTTTATTACTTTACCTTTTACTCCATACCTTCTGCCCCTTCCTGACACGCTCTGGTTTTTAATTTCCCCACTGCTACCTAAGTCTATGACCTTCTCTGTTGTCATTTTTATTATTTGCTCTCTAGGAACCTCCCCCCCCCACTAGTTAGTTTAAAGCCCTCTCTACAGCCCTAGTTATATGATCCGCCAGGACTCTAGTCCCAGCACTGGCCAAGTGAAGCCCGTCCCAACGGTACAGCTCCCTCCTGCCCCAGTACTGGTGCCAGTGTCCCAGGAAGCAAAACCCATTCCTCCCACACCAGTCTTTGAGCCACGCATTTAACTCTCTAATTTTATTTGTCCTAGCCAAATTCGCTCGTGGCTCAGGTACCCTTATGGTTCTGCTTTTTAATTTGGCCCCTAGCTGCTCAAACTCCCTCAGCAGGACCTCCTTCCTTGTCCTATCTATGTCATTGGTACCAACATGGACCACGACAACTGGATCCTCCCCCTCCCACTCCAAGTTTCTCTCCAGTCAAGAGGAGATGTCCTTAACCCTGGCACCGGGCAGGCAACACAGCCTTCGGGACTCTCGCTCTCGGTTGCAAAGAACTCTATCTATCCCCCTAACGATACTATCCCCTACCACTACAACATTTCTTTCAACTCCCCCCACTTGAATGGCCCCCTGCTCCACGGTGCTGTGGCCAGGTTGCTCATCCTCCCCGCAGTCCCTGTTCCCAACCTCACAGGGAGTAAGAGCCTCGAACCTGTTGGACAAGTACAAGGGCTGCGGCTCCTCCAACACTACCTCCTGGATCCCCGTACCTGCCTCACTTCTAGTCACACCATCCTGACCCTGGCCATGGACTACATCTGAATTAATTAATCTAATTGGTGTGAATACCTCGTGATACAGAGAGTCCAGGTAACTCTCCCCCTCCCTGATGTGTCTCAGTTTTTGAAGCTCGGACTCCAGCTCTTCAACACGGAGCCGGAATTCCTCGAGCAGCCAACACTTACTGCAAATGTGATCACCGTGAGCATCAATGGTGTCCACCAGCTCCCACATATTGCAGCAGAAACACATCACCTGATCTCCCATTCTATGTAATTAATTAAATTTATTAATATTATTCTTAAATACCCTCTGCCCCGATTCTAGATGGTGAATATCACACCTTAGAAACTATAAACCAAAGAGATTTAAGCTTAAAAAGGGAGAAATACTTACCAACCAATCACTTACCCGCTTTCTGGTGACGTCACACTTGGATTACTTTTTACCTCTCTCCTTCCCTCAGAGTTCCCAGACTGGAGACTGGTACACCTTACCTGGCCTCTGGGGCCTTTTATCGCCCCGCTCTGCCGCTCAGGATTCCTGCCGACGCTGTGAGGCCTTACCTGGGTCTCTGCGACTTTTATAGCCCCGCTGCTGCCGCTGAAACACCCGCCGATGCACTGAGGCCTTACCTGGTCTCTGGGACTTTTATAGCCCCGCTGCTGCCGCTGAAACACCCGCCGACGCACTGAGGCCTTACCTGGTCTCTGGGACTTTTATAGCCCCGCTGCTGCCGCTGAAACACCCGCCGACGCACTGAGGCCTTACCTGGTCTCTGGGACTTTTATAGCCCCGCTGCTGCCGCTGAAACACCCGCCGACGCACTGAGGCCTTACCTGGTCTCTGGGACTTTTATAGCCCCGCTGCTGCCGCTGAGTTCCCGCCGACGCACTCCAGAGTCCAGTGAATTTTGGTATATTGCAACCAATGTATCCACTATCTCTGCAGCCACTTCTTTTAAGACCCTGGGATGCAGGTCATCTGGTCCAGGGGACTTGTCATCTTTTAGTCCCATTATTTTACCAAGTACTACCGCAAATGTAACACCCCTATTTAAGAAAGGAGGGAGACAGAAAGCAGGAAACTATAGACCAGTTAGCCTAACATCTGTCGTTGGGAAAATGCTGGAGTCCTTCATTAAGGAAGCAGTAGCAGGGCATTTGGAAAATCATAATGCAGTCAAGCAGGGTCAGCATGGTTTTATGAAAGGGAAATCATGTTTAACAAATTTGGTGGAGTTCTTTGTGTAGTGTATGTAACTGTTCTACCTTTAAGAGAACTATTGTATGTAACCGTCCACCTTTAAGAGAACTATTTTAGGTGTGGCACTACTTTATCCTGGCTGCTGTGTACTGTAATACCGACGGTGACCACACCGGTATATAAGTGCTGTGGCAGAATTTATTGGGCAGATTCGCCCTGACCTTCGAATAGTAAAGTCCTGTTTAAGTTACTCTTGTAGTCTGTGTATTACTTCGCTATACAACCCACAGGCTTTACAGTGGCGACGAGTTCGATCTTACCCTGCGGCAACAATACTTCTGAAGAAGTAAACGAGCGTCGAGAAGAGGCACCCGCCCTCGTCGTTATGCTGAGAGAAAACTCGAGTCTGCAGACCAAGAAAGGAGGAAGATTTCAAACACGAAGTCTTCCATCAGCAACAGGCACGGATTGTCCCTTCTGCCACGGTGGTGAGTGAGCCGATCAACACGAGAAGCAAGTCGGCCACGGTGACTGTGAGTAAAGGGAAAATAGAAACAAATAAACGGAGGATAAGGGCGGTGCACTCGACCACGGTCGAGGGGGAAAGGAGCCGGACAGAAGTCGGGCCCAGAGGCGCTGAGACTGGGGCAGCGTGGAGCAGAAGCCGCGGTACAAGCGGGCTGGGGAGCATCGTGAGACGACTAGACCGCGACGGCGAAAAAGGCCGGACAAATACCGCGACCACGAGGCGCTGCGACCGGATCGTAAGGCGCGGGAAGAGATAAAAATAAATAAACCGCGGAGAACGCAGCCGCAGCCGGGGAGGAAGCACCGGACTGCGAGAGGCTGGGAGGAGCGATTGGGTAAAAAAGGTCGGACAGTGACCGAGGCCACGAAGCGCTGCGACCGGGATCGTAAGGCGCGGGAAGAGATAAAATAAATAAATCGCGGAGAACTCAGCCGCAGCCGGGGAGGGAAGCACCGGACTGCGAGAGGGCTGGGAGGCGCGATTGAGAGCTGCGCGAGCGGGAGAGACAGAGCCCGAGCGAGAGCCGCGCGAACGGGAGAGACAGAGCCCGAGAGAGAGCGAGCGAGAGCCGCGCGAGCGGGAGAGACAGAGCCTGAGGAAGACTGAGCGAGATCCAGCCCAGCGGCTGAAACTGTTCGCCGTCAACGGGTTGTACCCAGCACCGGAGTGACAGAGCCCGAGCGAGGGAGACTGAGCGAGATCCAGCCAGCGGCTGAGACCGTTCGCCGTCAACGGGTTGTACCCAGAGCCGGTTGCCCGGCCGAGAGAAGGGAACGCGCTGAAGCCAAAGAGCAGGCTGCAAACCCCGAAAGCCAGCGGCCGTCGCCTGAGGGAAAAGCTTACCCCTCCCGCCAGGGGAAGAAAAGCGGGAACCGCCATCTTGAAAGTGGGCGGGGAAAGAAGATAAGCGCGGGAAACCGCGGGAAGCCGCCAGTAGGCAGAGAAAAAGACAGAAGCGGGAACCGCCATTTTGAAAGGGGCGGGGAAAGAAGGTAAGCGCGGGGAAACAGCCATCTTGTAAAAAAAAAAGAGTTAAAGAAATATTTCGTTGTTGTTTATCAGGGAGGTGAAGATGCCTAAGCGTGGTAACATCAACAACTTCGATTCCGAGGTAGAAGATTGGGCCACGTATGTAGAACGCATTGAGATATATTGTGAGGCCAATAAAATGGAGGATGATGATAAAGCTATAACCTTGCTAAACTCGATGGGGGCGAAGACATCTTCTAGCACCAGTTAAACCGGCGGATCAAACCTTCGATAATATTGTTGCTGTTCTGAAGGATCACTTGAACCCCACACCGCTGATGTTGGCGGAACAATTAAAATTTTATGCGAGAACGCAACGGAAAGAGGAAAGCAACGCGGAATACTTGGTCGAACTGCGTAGGCTAACGAAATACTGCCAGTTTGGAGGAAATCTGACAGAGGCATTGCGAGACAAGTTCGTGTGCGGGTTGTCGAAGGAAGGAACGCAAAAGCGACTGCTCGAAGAGAATGACCTTACACTGGATAGGGCTGTCCTTATTGCAGCATCACACGAAGCCGCAGCGAAAGGAACTGCGGAAATGCAGCTGAAGGCAGCGGTCCTCAGTGTGGATCAAATTACTTCGGGTGCAACGAAATGTTATCGTTGTGGGAAGACAACACACGGCCAGAACCAATGCTGGTTTAAAAACCAGGACTGTAGGAAATGTGGCAAACTGGGTCACATAGCCAAAGTATGCCGGTCAGGGAAGAAGACCAACAACCAAAAAAAAAAGCCATCACAGGAAAAGTACAACAAAGTACACAAGGTGGTTGAGAAGAGTTCAGGTGAACAGAATTCGGATTCAGACCCAAGCGGCCAGGAACTGGGTAGTCTGAGAATTCATAATGTGAGTAAGGAAGCTGACCTACAAACTATCTGGGTCATGCTAAAAATAGCCGGAGTCCAAGTGAGAATGGAATTGGACACTGGATCAGCCCTATCAGTCATAAATCGAAGGGATTACAACCGGCTATTCTCACATATACCCTTGAGAGATACCAAGTTCGTATTGCAGACATACACGGGGCATAAAGTATACCCCATGGGAAAGATAAGAGTCAAGGTGAGAGACAGGGGCAAAGAACACCCCGGAATGGACTTATACGTACTACCTGAGGGAGGACCACCACTTCTAGGACGGGAGTGGATCAAGAAAATAGACATGGAATGGCACTACCTCAAAGCAATAACGAGTGAGGACTCGGGGCAGACAATCAGCTCAGACTCTGAAACGGATGACGATAAGACCAGCCCAAGCATGAAAGACAAGTCTAAAATGAACTTGCTGACCAAGGTTGGTAGAACGAATGTGGGCATAAAGGCTTATGCTCCAGAGGAGAACAAAGTTTCAGAACAGAATTCCTCTGAACAACAACAACATAGCTTGACAGAGAATTCTGAGTCTGTTCAAGTTACAGACATATATATTACTGAGGAACATCGAGCTCGAACGCAAACTTATTTCAGATTACGACAGCAATTAGAACAATTGAATTGCCGTCTCGAGCAAGAGATGAAAGCAATGAAAAAGTTCTATGATACCGATTGGGAGAATCTGGAAAGACAACAGAAGCAGCTGGGGAAGAAAAGGGAGCAGGAGCACACAAACCGTCTGCACGAGGAGGCCAAACGAATCAAAGCTGATTCGGCTTCTGAAGGGGCGTGCTCCAATCCGGTGGAACAAGATGTGCCGCAACTGAAGGCGCTGGTTAGCAGGTTGCAGGCAGAAAAAGCTGAGTTGGTCGACATGACTTCCGAGCTCCTACTGAAGTTGGGTGCAGCATCACCGGATGATTCATTTGTGGAAATTCGAATGATGGGGGCTGCAGATGATGGCGAAGTAGAAGCAGCAAAGGAGCCCCAGGACAAGGTTCTAAACAGCCCTGCAGCTAATGGAAGAGGGATGAGGACAGAAGAGTTAACAGTCAGCCAACTCCTCCAGGGCAAGGTTATAAACAGCCCTGTAGTTAATGGAAAAGGGATGATGGCAGAAGAGTTAACAGTCAGCCAACTCATTCATATGCTGAGGGATAAAACTCTAAAATGGGAAAAACTTAAATACGAGCCTCAATCTTCAAAGGGAAGGGAGCTCTCAAAAGTCATTGGAAGAGCTGAGGTGGCAACCCAGACTGAGAAGTCTGCAGCAGAACAGCCCTTGGATGCCAAAAGTAAGCTGACGCACGGCAATGTAGAACAACAGAATACTGAAACAGCTACTTCAGTAGAGGGATTGAATAGTCCGATCAATCAATCTCCGAATGAAGTTGAAGTATTGAAATCACAAATGAGGTCATTAGTAAAAGACTTGCAGGAAGCCCAGAAAAAGCGGGATGAATCTGAACGCATGATGAAGTCTCTTCAGGACAGATGTCGGGATTTGGAACAAAAGTCGGCTAACGTCCAGCTGGGTAAGGAGGAAATAGAAGACCCTCTCGCTGGCCTAGCTCAGGACGACACCGAATATTACCATGATCTGTTGAGTGACACTGAATATTACGAGGACCTGGTCTGCCCAGCTTGTGCCGAGAACTCCCAAAGTGCCGAAATCAGGATGAATCACTTAAAGTCTAAGGAACATAGGGAGATGGTGGCGTTACAGCTGGCAGCTGACAATGGAGCCCCGAGAGTCTCCAAGAAGCAAAAAAGGAAAAGACGAAGCAGAAGATGATAACCATCTGAACCATTATTACCTCTACCCGATCACACACGTGGTCCCCCGAACGGAGCCAAATCAGTTGGAAAGTAGGAAAATTTCCCAAGGCAATCCAACTGTTTTTTGTTTGTTTTAAAAAGTCAGCAATGCTGGTTCAGAAGTGATGGAAGTAAAGCTGTTAAGTCTAGGGAAGGACTATGGGATGAGTCCCTCTAGCAAGGTGACCCGACTACACCACGGAGGCGTGGTCCGGACCGAGTCAAGAAGATCAGAGACTGAATCTGTGAACTGTTTCCCGCAGAGACTGAATCTGTGAACTGTTTCCGCAGAGACTACCTCTGTGAACTGTTGTAACATGAAGTTGGATATGTTATGATGTTATGTTAATGGGGAATAAGTATGTTGTAAGCTAAAAAGGGAGGATTGTAGTGTATGTAACTGTTCTACCTTTAAGAGAACTATTGTATGCAACCGTCCACCTTTAAGAGAACTATTTTAGGTGTGGCACTACTTTATCCTGGCTGCTGTATACTGTAATACCGACGGTGACCACACCGGTATATAAGTGCTGTGGCAGAATTTATTGGGCAGATTCGCCCTGACCTTCGAATAGTAAAGTCCTGTTTAAGTTACTCTTGTAGTCTGTGTATTACTTCGCTATACAACCCACAGACTTTACACTTTGAGGAGGTAATGAGCAGGGTGGACAAAGGTGAACCAGTGGATGTGGTGTATTTGGATTTCCAGAAGGCATTCGATAAGGTACCACATAAAAGGTTACTGCACAAGATAAGAGCTCATGGAATTTGGGTAATATATTAGCATGGATAGAGAATTGGCTAACTAACAGAAAGCAGAGAGTCGGGATAAATGGGTAATTTTCCGGTTGGCAAACGGTAACTAGTGGGGTGCCACAGGGATCGGTGCTGGGGCCTCAACTATTTACAATCTATATTAATGACTTGGATGAAGGGACCGAGTGTAATGTAGTCAAGTTTGCGGATGATACAACGATGGGTGGGAAAGCAAGTTGTGCAGAGGACTCAAAGAACCTGCAAAGGGATATAGACAGGCTAAGTGAGTGGGCAAACATTTGGCAAATGGAGTATAATGTGGGAAAGTGCGAGGTTATACACTTTGGCAGGAAAAATAAAAAAGCAAATTATTATTATTTAAATGGAGAGAGATTACAAAATGCTACAGTTCAGAGGGACCTCGGGGTCCTTGTGCATGATACACAAAAAGTTAGCATGCAAGTAATCAAAAAGGCAAATGGAATGTTGGCCTTTATTTCAAAGGGGTTGGAGTATAAAAGCAGGGAAGTCCTGCTACAACTGTACAGGGTATTAGTGAGACCACACCTTGAGTACTGTGTACAGTTTTGGTCTCCTTATTTAAGGAAGGATATACTTGTATTGGAGGCAGTTCAGAGATGAGGGGGTTGACTTGTGAGGAAAGGTTGAGCAGGCTGGGCCTATACTCATTGGAATTTAGAAGCATGAGAGGTGATCTTATTGAAACATATAAGATACTGAGGGGGCTCGACAAGGTAGATGCAGAGAGGATGTTTCCCCTCGTGGGGAAATCTAGAACGCGGGGGCACACTTTTAGGATAAAGGGTCGCCCTTTTAGAACTGAGATGAGGAGGAATTTCTTCTCTCAGAGGGTCGTAAATCTGTGGCATTCTCTGCCCCAGAGAGCTGTGGAGGCTGGGTCATTAAATACATTTCAGGTGGAGATAGAAAGATTTTTGCAAGATAAGGGAGTGAAAGGTTATGGGGAGCGGGCAGGGAAGTGACTATGAGCCCAAGATCAGCCATGATCTTATTGAATGGTGGAGCAGGCTCGAGGGGTCAAGTGGCCTATTCCTGCTCCTATTTCTTATTTTCTTATGTTCTCATGGAGTGTCTAGAACTAGGGGGCATAGTCTCAGGATAAGAGGTAGGCCATTTAAGACTGAGATGAGGAGGAATTTCTTCACTCAGAGGGTTGTGAATCTTTGGAATTCTCTGCCCCAGAGGGCTGTGAATGCTGAGTCATTGAGTATATTCAAGGCTGAGATCGATAGATTTTTGGACTGTAGAGGAGTCAAGGGATATGGAGATCAGGCGGGAAAGTGGAGTTGAGGTCGATGATCAGCCATGATCTAAATTGAATGGCGGAGCAGGCTCGAGGGGCCGTATGACCTACTCCTGCTCCTGTTTCTTATGTTCTTATGTTCTTGTGTCTTTTACACATGCATTTCTTCAATCTCTTCAAAGGCTGAATGAACAAACACTTAGAGGCAAGGTTTGATATGAATTATTAAACTGCTTTATTTCACAGTGAGTGAACATACAAAGTAACAATTACGATGAAATTCACTTAATTTAATCAGAATATTTTAGCATAATGATGTAAAATAAGGAATACGCCATGCTTCCCACATCAGTGGGTCACCTTAACTTGCTTTAACAAAATATCTTCCAACTGTTCCTCCAGGATTCCTGACTTTCTGAGCCTGCCTAGAGCTATCACAATTCTCCGTCCATCAATTAGATGATGTTTCTGTGCAGTTGGTGTCTACCATGACCCACTCACCATTAAAGATAATTAACAAGGAACAAAATAAAATTGTCCCAATTGACTCAGCTACACTTATTATGCAAATTATAGATAGCTGGGAATGATCAGAAAGCAACACTTTCATTTTGGAGGTTGATGTGATGGTTATAAAATGCTCAATCTTCACTCGCAATGTTTATGATACATGAGTGGCCTGGAATTTCCTCATCATCTTTGGTGCCTTGGAACAGGTCCCAAATTTTATTTCTGGAGTTTGATAGACATTTTCTTGCCGATTTCTTTTGAGGTTTTTCTCACTGGGACCTGTACAGTATTTTATATCTCTTTAAATGTTTTATTATGGCATCAGGATCTGTAACGTTAAAAAGAGAAAAGCTTCCACAATTCTATTTTCTTAACCAGGCAGCAGTGCTTATTGTGCCTAAATGATGGTTTGATGACTTCCAACTAATTTTCATAACATTGCTATGGATCAAAAGGAACTTAAAGAAGGAAGATGGCGTATGCTCTGTGGGGTCGATTTTCATTGACCCGTGGAGTCGGAATTGGGGGGTTAAAGTCCTGAATTCAGGGGTCCCGACACCATCCCGCCCCCAACCCGCCTCCATGCCAGTTTCAAAGGAGGCGAGTACCCGCCCCGCACTGGGACCCGCCTACCCAAGGCGGGAAGGGATTAGTGCCAATTAACTGCCTGTTAACAGGTAGTTAACAGGCAGTTTTTAGCCTAATCCCTATTTCAAACTTGAAGTGTGGGATTCCCGACGGCTCCAAACCACGCTAAGTTGGAGGAGTCGGGCCATCGGGTTGAAGGACTTGGAGGGGTCGAGATGTCGGTGTTCAGGTGAGTGATGGTGCATGAGTGCAAAGGTAAGTGTGTTTGGTGTGTCTAAAGTGTGTAAAGAAGTTTAAATTACCTGTACTTACTTTTTCAGCCTTCCTTCCTCTAGGTTTCGGGAGTCCATCATCTCACCGGCACAGAAAGCAGAATGGCTGCGAACTGTCAAAAGTTACAGCTTGCAGCTTTCTGTGCAGGAGAGATTTCTAACTGAGTCTGTGGAGAAGGACTCATGTTAGAAGTGAGACTGTCAGGCCTAGAAATTGGGTTGGGGCGCCAAAGTGGCGCAAAAGTCGCCTGAGCGCAGGATTTAGCGCAACGTTCGAGGCTTTAGCGATCGTCAGATATTCAGTTCCATTGCCCCTAGAGGGAGACGGGGCGAGGCTCGAGGCGCTCCGTGTCCCTTTTAGGGCGCTGAAACTGAATATCGCAGTGCAACGTGCCGCAGCGCCACACGCTGCGGCACGGCACGCTGCGGTACTGCAGGCCTTCCTCCCATTGTTAAGGGGGAGGGGCCTGCAACAGCGCGATCCCCGCTCACGAGTGCCGGCAAACGAGCCCGGCACCAAGGAGAAGTGCCGGGCTCTCGAGAAACAGCCGGCAATGCCGCGGGGGAGGGGTCAGGAGGCCGGGGACAGAGGTGCTGGCAGGCGGCCGCCGAAAAAGGCGGCCGCCCCGCACCTCCACCTTAACTTGCGCCGCTGCCGACACAGTAAGGCCCCGTGAACCGGCGCGGGTAGCGAACGGCGCAACTGCGGCGTTCGCTACCAAATATCGCGAACGGGGTGCGAATGGGGCGCTGCGCACACCGATGACATCATCGGTGGCGGCGCAGCGCAAATGACTAATGCCAGCATTAGCACCCCTGCTGAATATCGCGGGAGGCGCAGCCAGTGGCGCTACAGCAACTGACTGCCTCTTTAGGCGCTAACAGGTGGCGCTACTCACCCAATTTTTCCCCCTCAGTGTTTGACAGCTTCAAACAGCTGTGAAACACTGATATTTCATCTGTCAAAACGTCTTGACAGATGAAATTTCAGTCTGTGACATCACCTGTTGCCGGGTGGCCCTTAATTGGCCTGCTGAGCCCGCTGGGTGGGCTCAACAAGGTCAATCAAGTTAAAATCGCGTGGATTGGCCGCATCTCGATGGAGGCGGGACTACAACCCTGAAAGTTGTAGTCCCGCCTCCTTCCCGACTTCTGAATGAAAATCACCCCCTGTATGTTTCTTCGGGGCTCCTGATGGTTTCGCTGATTTTGCGCTTGTTTTATACTAGTTTTTACACTGTGGTGTATGGAAATGAGATCCACAGGAAAGTTCAGCATAAGTTGCCAATGGCAAGATCACCACAGATTTCAGTGTCAATCGGATCAGGGAAATTCCGGGAGAGTAGCTGATACTTAAATATGAGAAGTCACACAACACCAGGTTATAGTCCCCAATACGCCAACATCTTCATGCACAAGTTCGAACAAGACTTCTTCGCTGCACAGGACCTCCAACCAACGCTATACA
Source organism: Somniosus microcephalus (assembly GCF_052327205.1). Taxonomy (NCBI): domain Eukaryota; kingdom Metazoa; phylum Chordata; class Chondrichthyes; order Squaliformes; family Somniosidae; genus Somniosus; species Somniosus microcephalus. The sequence goes on along the minus strand of NC_141000.1, from coordinate 17,410,725 downwards.
CCAGATACATCGACGACATTTTCTTCCTATGGACCCATGGCGAAGAATCCCTGCAAAGACTACACGATAACATCAACAAGTTCCATCCCACCATCAAACTCACCATGGGCTACTCCTCAGAATCGGTTTCATTCTTGGACACACGAATTTCCATCAAAGATGGACACCTCAGCACTTCACTCTACTGCAAGCCCACGGACAACCTCACGATGCTCCACTTCTCCAGCTTCCACCCTAACCACGTTAAAGAAGCCATCCCCTCGGACAAGCCCTGCGAATACACAGGATCTGCTCAGACGAGGCGGAACACGATGGACACCTACAGACGCTGAAAGACGCCCTCGTAAGAACGGGATATGACGCTCGACTCGTCGATCGACAGTTCCGACGGGCCACAGAAAAAAATCACATAGACCTCCTCAGAAGACAAATACGGGACACAACCAACAGAGTACCCTTCGTCATCCAGTACTTCCCCGGAGCGGAGAAACTACGCCATGTTCTTCACAGCCTTCAACATGTCATCGATGACGACGAACACCTCACTAAGGCCATCCCCACGTCTCCACTACTCGCCTTCAAACAGCTGCCTAACCTCAAACAGACCATCGTTCGCAGCAAATTACCCAGCTTTCAGGAGAACAGCGACCACGTCACCACACAACCCTGCCACGGCAACCTCTGCAAGACATGGCAGATCATCAACACAGATACCATCATCATACGTGAGGACACCACCCACCAGGTACATGGTACATACTCATGTGACTCGGCCAACGTTGTCTACCTCATACGTTGCAGGAAAGGATGCCCCAGAGCATGGTACATCAGCGGGACCATGCAGACACTGTGCCAACAGATGAACGGACACCGCACAACAATCGCCAGGCAGGAGTGTTCCCTCCCAGTCGGGGAACACTTCAGCAGTCAAGGACATTCAGCCTCCAATCTTCGGGTAAGCATTCTCCAAGGTGGCCTTCGAGACAAACGACAACGCAAAATCATCGAGCAAAAACTGATAGCCAAGTTCCGCACTCATGAGGACGACCTCAACCGGGATCTTGGGTTCATGTCACGCTACATGTAACCCCACCTGACGTAGAGTCATCCAGACTCGAGTCGTCGTTGGCTTGTTCTCTCGACACAGATGCGCCCGGACCTGCTGTGATTTCCAGCAAAAAAATGTAATTTTTTTTATATTGTATTTTGCTTGTTCTTTGTTTTTCATACAGACCCCAGCATCTGCAACATTTGACCCCTTGTGACCCCACCTCATTGTTCTTTGATGTAATGTTTTCCTGACTGACCTGTTTGGACACCATTCACACCTTTGATTGCTGTGATTATCTCTCGCCGAGGTGTGATAAAGGGCAGTTAGAAAGATTACCTGTAATCATCTGGCAGTGTTCTGTGACTATATATGCTGTGTCTATATGCATCTCTTCACTTCACCTGACGAAGGAGCAGCGCTCCGAAAGCTTGTGATTTCAAATAAAGCTGTTGGACTATAACCTGGTGTTGTGTGACTTCTCACATTTGTCCACCCCAGTCCAACACCGGCATCTCCACATCATGGATACTTAAATAGTTTATGTAACACTATCTGACGTAAGAAAACTGCTAGGCACTTGGTCTAAGCATTAAACAAAGCTCCAACCAACCGCCCCACAACATGGAGGTCCAGCCGTGTCCCCCACCAGCTCCCGCCAAGAACGTCCCGCGCAAGCTGGGCCCACGCCTAAGCATCCACACTCTCCTTGGACAGCGCCACCCGCAGGCTGCCCAGCACCACTCCACAAGTCCCTCTTTCATGAATGACCGATTCACGTCACTATCTATCTACAAAACACGCACGGTACAATGAAACAAACATGATGGCAGCTTGCAAATTACAAACAATAATCAATCTACTTTGCATAATGCATAAATCTCATCTTTCACTAACTTTTGCTAATAGTGCACTGCCAATCTATTTGAAAAGTACATACACTCTGGCATCGTGCAATATATTTGAAATACGTATTACCTTTCTGCTAAAGGTCAATTAGCCCCAGGGTGCTGGGGATTAGTCCACTATTAACTAAAGGGGTTAGTGGAAAGGTCAGGGGTGAATTAGACAGAATCTTACAGGTGGGTCAGATTACCACTTATGTAATTTCGTTAACATACCAGCAACTGTACATGGAAAATTATTAATAGAACTGTACATAAACATAGACGCATCTCATTTTGCAGTGCAATCAATCCTTGTGACAACAAGCACAATGTTGGAGACAAATGCGACACCCAATTACCTAAGTAGCCATCTTCATTCCAGGGATGAAGGACTTCAGTTACGTGGGTAGACTGGAGAAACTGGGGTTGTTCTCCTTGGAGCAAGGAAGATTGAGAGGAGATTTGATAGAGGTGTTCAAAATCATGAGGGGTCTGGACAGAGTAGGGAGAGAGAAACTGTTCCCATTGGCAGAAGGGTCGAGAACCAGAGGACACAGATTTCAGGTGATTGGCAGAAGATCCACAGGCGACATGAGGAAAAACTTTTTTACTCAGTGAGTGGTTAGGATCTGGAATGCACTCCAGCTGAGTGCCGGGCTGAACGATTGAGGCACTCAGCCCATGTCCAGTGCTCAGAAATGGTTTATTTAAATCAGCGATTTTTTTTCATGTCGGTCGGCCGGCCGCTGCACCATTAAATGTCACTGCGTGAGCAGCCGACCTCACTATTTACGACCCCGCCGCATTCGGTTACATAAGAACATAAGAAATAGGAGCAGGAGTAGGCCAATCGGCCCCTCGAGCCTGCTCCACCATTCAATAAGATCATGGCTGATCTGATCCTAACCTCAAATCTTCTATCACTCTCCATCCCACCCGAACCCATGTGATCTCCCGGGAGAGGCGAAAAACCAGAAAAATCCCAATGGCCAATTTTGGGAGAAAAAATCTGGGAAATTCCTCTCCGACCCATCTAGGCGATCGAAACTCGTCCAGGAGATCACTCTGTCCCTATATTTTCTACAGTACTTACCTTCTATAAAGACGATCTCCACCCCAGCCAGGAACAGGAATAAAACCATCTCCTGAAATCTAACACAGAATTAAAACACAAGAAGTAGGAGCAGAACCAGGCTACACGGCCCCTGGGCCCGCTCCACTACCCACAGGGCCATGACCATTCCGAACCTAGACTCATGTCCAATTTCCTGCCCGCTCCACGTAACCCTTAATTCCCTTTACTTCTAGGAAAATATCTATTTTTGTTTTAAATTTATTTAATGATGTAGCTTCCACAGCTTTCTGCGGCAGCAAATTCCACAAAACTACCACCCTCTGAGTGAAGAAGTTTCTCCTCATCTCAGTTTTGAAAGAGCAGCCCCTTATTCTAAGATTATGCCCCCTAGTTCTAGTTTCACCCATCATTGGGAACATCCTCAGCGCATCCACCTGATCAAGCCCCTTCACAATCTTACATGTTTCAATAAGATCGCCTCATTCTTCTGAACTCCAATGACTGGAGTCCCTATCTACTCAACCTCTCCTCATATGACCACCCCCTCATCCCCGGGATTAACCGAGTGAACCTTCTTTGTACTGACTCGAGAGCAAGTATGTCTTTTCTTAAGTATGGACACCAAAACTGTATGCAGTATTCCAGGTGCGGTCTCACCAATACCTTGTATAACTGCAGCAATACCTCCCTGTTTTTATATTCTATCCCCCTAGCAATAAAAGCCAACATTCCATTGGCCTTCTTGATCACTTGCTGCACCTGCATACTAACTTTTTGAGTTTCGTGCACCAGGAACCCCAAATCCCTTTGTACTACAGTACTTTCCAGTTTCTTGCCATTAAGATAATAACTTGCTCTATGATTTTTCCTGCCAAAGTGCATAACCTCACACTTTCCAGTATTGTATTCCATCTGCCAAATCTCTGCCCACTTACTTAGCCTGTCTATGTCACTTTGCAGGTTTTTTATGTCCTCCTCACTCACTACTTTCCCTCCCATCTTTGTATCATCTGCAAACTTTGATATGTTACACTCGGTCCCCTCCTCCAAATCGTTAATATAGATTGTAAAGAGTTGGGGACCCAGCACTGACCCCTGTGGAACACCACTAGTTACTGATTGCCAGTCTGAGAATGAACCATTTATCCCAACTCTCTGCTTTCTGTTAGAGAGCCAATCCTCCAACCACGCCAGAATATTACCCCTAATCCCGTGATTATTTATCTTGAGCAATAATCTTTTGTGTGGCACCTTGTCAAATGCCTTTTGGAAGTCTAAATACACTACGTCCACTGTTTCTCCTTTATCCACCCTGTATGTTACTTCCTCAAAGAACTCAAGCAAATTTGTCAAACATGACTTCCCCTTCATGAAACCATGCTGAGTTTGTCCTATTAAATTATGTTTATCCAAATGTCCCATTACTGTCTCCTTAATAATGGACTCTAACATTTTACCAACCACAGATGTTAGGCTAACAAGTCTATAGTTTCCAGCCTTCTGCCTACTACCCTTTTTAAATAAGGGTGTTACATTAGCAGTTTTCCAATCTGCCGGGACCTTTGCTGAGTCCAGGGAGTTTTGGAAAATTATTACCAATGCATCCACAATCCCTACCGCCACTTCCCTCAAGACCCTAGGATGTAAACCATCAGGTCCAGGGGATTTATCCGGCTTGAGTCCCATTATTTTACCAAGTACCACTTCCTTAGTGATTTTAATCGTACTTAGCTCCTCTCCCCCTAGAGCCCCCTGTTTGTCCAGTGTTGGGATATTCTTAGTGTCCTCTACTGTAAAGACTGATACAAAATATTTGTTCAGCGTTTTTGCCATCTCCATGTTTCCCACCATTAATTTCCCGGTCTCATCCTCTAAGGGACCAACATTTACTTTAGCCACCCTTTTTCTTTTTATATAACTACAGAAACTTTTGTTATCTGTTTTTATATTTTTTGCTAATTTACTTTCATAATCTATCTTCCCTTTCTTAATCAATCTTTTAGTTATTTTTTGCTGTCTTTTAAAGACTTCCCAATCTTCTATCCTCCCACTAGATTTGGCTACCTTATATGCCCTTGTTTTTAGTCGGATACTATCCTTAATTACTTTACTTAGCCACGGATGGCTATCTTTTCTTTTACACCCTTTTTTCCTCAGTGGAATATATATTTTTTGGAAGTTGTAAAATAACTCCTTAAATGTACACCACTGATCATGTACCGTCTTACCCTTTAATCTATTTTCCCAGTCCACTCTAATCAATTCCGCTCTCATACCTTCATAGTCTCCTTTATTCAAGCTCAGCACGCTTGTTTGAGATCCAACCTTCTCACCCTCTACTTGAATATGGAATTCAACCATGTTATGGTCACTCATTCCAAGGGGATCCTTTACTAGGACATTTTTAATTAATCCTGTCTCATTACACAGGACCAAATCTAAGGTTGCTTGCCCCCTGGTCAGTTCAGTTACATACTGCTCAAGAAACCCATCCCTAATACACTCAATGAACTCATCCTCAAGGCTGCTCTGCCCAATTTGATTTGTCCAGTTAATATGATAGTTAAAATGGGCGCGAGGGGGAATATTTCTCCTGCGGCGCTACCGGGGCGCTGCGCCCAGAGATGATGTCATGATCTCCAGGCACAGAAGATTGGGGTGATACCCGGTAGCGCCGCCACTAACCTCCCGCGGAATTTCGCAGGAGGCACGGTTATCACCTCGGGACGAAAAGCCATTTGCACCCTGTTAGCGCCCTCCCCCCCCCCCCCCCCCCCCGCTCAGGCCTCAGCTCAAAATTGCAGATCAGGTCCTGGTGACATCATCGGATCCAATTTGTATATTTAAAGTAGGATCCCACTTTCTTCCTACGGGTGATCTGCTTGCCTACTCAAAAGAACAGATTAATATCAGGACACAGCGAGAAGGCAGCAGGATCGGAGTGGGTAAGTGACTCGCATCGTTTTATCTGCCGTCCCCTCCCCCCACCTCCCCCAACTACCGGTATGCTTTCTGCCAGGTGGGGGCAGTCAAAATCGGAGCCAAGATGTTTTGTTGGCAATGGCACTGGGGAGTACCATTGGTGTAAAACAGTTATGCTTCACAATAGCAGTATGGTCATGGTGTAAATGGATCCTCAATCTGGAGTCAGGGCTATGGGATTCCGTGGGATTTGCCAGGATTCCCTGTATTCTTGCAGCTATTCAAAAAGCTGCAGCCGCCATTTACAAGGGAGGTGGGCGCTTAAAAAGTGAACACAGTGCATGGCAAAACATTTCTGTCTGTCAAAATAATCAGGAAGGCAAAATATCTTCGGTTGTAAAGCAGGAAAAGCAGCTTCTGGCCAAGTGATGGACCGACACAGGAAGCAAGCCCTCGTTTGATGTATGTTGAAGTAATTACTACACAGGGTAGGTGACATATTTGGGTCCCCAGGACACCCTCCACAGAGGAGAGCAGTGCACCGTGCCTGGTAAGATGTGCCAGCCAGGATCAATGTTGTATACACTGCTACAGGACATGCAAATAGATGCGGAACAAGATATCAAATCTTAAGTCTACCACCGTAAAAATTTATCCCTCCACCACCGGCGCACAGTGGCTGTGGTGTGTACCACATACAAGATGCACTGCAGGAACTCACCAAGACTTGTTCGGCAGCACCTCCCACACCCGCGAGCTCTCCCACCGAGAAGGAGAAGGGCAGCATGCGCATGGGAGCACCATCACCTCCAGGTTGCCCTCCAAGTTACATACCAAGACTACCCAAAAGTGCCATCGACCAGGTAGTATGCATACCACAAAGAATTGCTTATCAAGCTGTTCCGCAATTACTGCTGCCCCCACCATGTCTCCACACAGTTCTTTCATGTTGATCATATACGCCCACAACAACAACAACAACAATATAACGCCTTTAACATGGTAAAACGTCCCAAGGCTCTGCACAGGAGTGTTTTAAGACAAAAAAAATTGACACCGAGCCACATAAGGATAAATTAGGGCAGGTGCTTGGTCACAGAGGTAGGTTTTAAGGAGTGTCTTAAAGGAGGAAAGAGAGGTTGCGAGGCAGAGAGGTTTAGGCAGGGAATTCCAGAACTTAGGGCCTAGGCAACAGAAGGCACGGCCACCGATGGTTGAGCGATAATAATCAGGGATGCTCAAGAGGGCAGAATTAGAGGAGTGCAGTTATCTCCAACATAGTACATGTTCAAGCTGCAACTTACAGGGTTTCACACAGCAACTCATTGTAACACAAACTAACTTTAGTTACTGACACCTAGGATGGGCTACAGGTTAGGCACATGTCTGGATCTACATGCACTCCCTCTACTTTTGTTCAGTAAGGGTATTTTTGTTAGGTAAGAGTATCAAGGGGTATGGAAAAAAGCAGGTAAATGGAGTTAAAAGAAAAAAGACTTGCAATTATGTAGCACCATTCATGACCTCAGGACATCCCAAAGCATTTTACAGCCAATTAAGTACTTTTTCCAAGTGTAGTCACTGTTGTAATGTAGGAAACACGGCAGCCAATTTGCACACTGCAAGCTCCCACAAACAGCATTGTGATAATGACCAGATAATCTGTTTTTTGTTATGTTGATTGAGGGATAAATATTGGCCAGGACACCGGGGATAACTCCCCTGCTATTCTTTGAAACAGTGCAATGGGATCTTTTACGTCCACCTGAGAGCAGACAGGGTCTCGGTTTAACGTCTCAACCAAAAGACGGAACCTCCGACAGTGTAGCACTCCCTCAGTAGCAATGTTCACAGGTACGCAGTGATCGGGAGGTCCGCGCAGGCCGCTCACCAGCTATTGCTGCTGGAAATGATACCATGCATGCGCGGCCACGCAATGGCTGTGCAGAAAATTTAACAGGACCGCGCACGAAAAAAAACTAGAGGGTACATTACTACTGCACTGGAGTGTCAGCCTAGATTTTTGTCACCGGAGTGGGAGTTGAACCCACAACTTTCTGACAAGAGTTCTACCCACTGAGCCACAGCTGACACTGAGTTGAGCTACAGATCCTCCATGATCTAATAAAATGGCGGAACGAGCTCAAGTGGCTGAATGGTCTGCCCCTGTTCCTATATTCCTATGTAATTACAATATCGCAAAGCTACTTCTCTGCTGGCGAGAGAAGATGACACATAATACTAGGGAACAGACCCAAAATGGAGGAAGACCCAGAAATGAAAAGTCCTGGATTCCTTTGGAGGAGATCACCTTGGTCAACCTTACTTATCAAGAACACTGAGGGCGTAGGAGAAAGTTAAACCTGGGGCCTCGCCCAAATGAAGGCTAGTATCATCTTCTTATTGGGGCAATTTTCACTTTTGAAGGGGGTGGAATGTAAGTAGTAGCGGATCAGACGCCCAGTATACATCCCGCCTGGTTTTCAGTTCCAAAGGAAATCGGACGGGGTGTATAACAGGCGGGCGATCCACCACAGCTCATTTTCCACCAGCGCCAAAACTGAACTTTACCCCTACTGTGCCTTGTCCCCTTCTTAAGCATTCACACACAGGCATACATAAAACCACAAAACCATTACACACATTGGCCCAGGTTTTCTTTCCAAGATTTCCTGTTTGTTATTTGCAGTGAAGTTGTAAATGAATTTTAAAAGAATAGCGAAGGGGTTAAAAGTAGCTGGCTGATGTAATAAAGGAGCAGTCTGGCAGAACAAAGACAGTTGAAAAAAGCATATTACATGATGATTGGGGGAGTAAAAGAATCAAGGAGGCCATACATTGAACAATGGGCCGCCAAGATGTGATTTGCGAAGATGAGGTTAAGCGTACATAAATTGGATAGAACAATGGCAGATGTGTAAACAGGGCAAATGAGATAAACAAGATGTGTTTTGTGGAGATGTGATTAAGTGTACGTGGCTTGGACAATTAATTGGCCAAGTCCCGAAGATGTGCAGGAAACAAGATGTAAGATTGTACAAAAGCCAACTGCTCGAATGTAAAAATTAGACTCCTGTCTCAGCTCAGACTGAGAGGGCCTCTCCCTGCACGTGCTTGAATAAAGATCGCTTGGAACCAGTACACGCTCGTATCCGTCTGCTTTGGGGCAGAGAGAAATCCCACAACAATGGCCCAGAAATTGGGTCGGGGGCTTCCCGCGGGTGCAAGCCCCCGACCTACACTTACATAGCGCGCCGACAGTTGAAGCCTGGCCCTGCGTGGATTTCCTGTCAGTGGCCCGGTTCAGCTCCCGGCGCGCTGTGCTTGCGTGATCCAGTGGCGTAGTTAGTTTGATGAGCCGGCTGGGATCATGTGAGCACTGGGCAACCAATCGGAGGTTGCAAAAGTTCATTCATGAGTTTGATAGTAAGAACTGTCAAACTCATGAAAACTCTGGGCGCCCAAAACAGTACTTCAACTTCAAATAAAAGTTTAAAAAAATCCCACTAATTAAATGAACTATTAATAACTGTAAAAAAACTAATTTAAACAATTATTCAAATTTTTGAAAAAAATAATTTTTTTTAAAATCGGGTCTAAAAATACACTTACCTTACTGTAAAGTCTTTAAAAATAATAAACCTGTGGAAAAAATGTTCTAACTTTAATTAATAGACCACTTACCTTTTAAAACTAAGTACTTACGTCTGCTTTTTTCTCGCGTAAAAACTGGAGGCCTTATCGCACGGGCAACCCTGTAATAAAAAAGGAATTTCAGCGCGCACGCGTTCCACGCGAACCAAGGGGTTCAGAGGAAAGGAAATGCCGGTTTTCCGCGCATGCGCTGTGCATGCTGAAAACCGGCACTTCCATCGGGCCCACGCGTGAGTACACGGTGCTTACTCACGCGTTGGGACCTGAATTACTGGGCCATTAGGTTTACAATTCCACTAAAGATACTGAACGGAGGAATTTTGCATGTATGATGCTGCTACACAGAGCCACCAGAGGATTTCCTACCCTACACTATGAACAGGTTGGCGTATGTCAATAGGAATTAAACAAGGGCTGAGTTTTTGACAGTTTTAACTGTGTAAATGTTTAACTTCCTCAGAGTAACATATCTGTATCAACTCTCCATTCCAAGGTTTTTTTTAAAATCATGTGTTAGCTAAATGCTTTAATATAATTCACGCCTTTCAGTTTCTTTCTTATTTTTTTCTGTCGCACAGTGTGGCTCATAAGTAATGAAAATGAAAGTTGAGATGGGAGGGTGAACCTGTCATAACGTATTTTAGGATTTAAAATGTTTGGATAGGAGCACAAAGATTTCATGTGGCATAGCTGCACATGTGAATGTCTCACTTTCTCAGGAACTCTTATGCAACTGTTGATGTTTTTTTTTATCATTCTTATCAAATGATTTACAATAGCCAGTCAGTGAAGGGTAATAGTGCCCACTCCTTGTGAAAGGAAATGGCTTGGCCTTGGAAAGAGAAGCAACAGTAACTTTGAAGAGAAAAGTTCTTATGACCCTGGGAAAGGAAATGTTTGTGACCTTGAAAGAGGATGTTTTATGCATTTAGCAAAGGGAGGAACAGGGCCCTTAGAGACTGAAATGCTGGCAGCCCTGAAAACTGAAGAGCTCATTTCATGACAGTGGAAAAACCCTCAGGGAGGGTCGCCTTGAACAGGGCAGTGGCCCTGGCCTTGGAGTGCAAAGTATTCAAAAGAAGTGTTTGGTACGATACAAAAACAGTACATATCCCTGAAAGTCAAGGGCTCCACTTGTGCAGTTAAACAACCATGGTCAACAAGGGGCAGATTCAAGCTAAAAGAAAAGGCTTACACAAATGTAAGGAAAATGGAAATCCAGTGGATTGGGAGAGCTATACAAAGCAACAAAGAGTTACAAAGAAAGTAATAAGAGTTACAGTAAGGAATATGGAAAAAATATTGAAAAGTTAATAGTAAAACATGTTATAAAATATATTAAGAGAAAGGGGAACGTGGGTTGATTAAAGACAGACGTAGGTGAGACTATAATTGATAATCAGGAAATGGCAGACTTGTTAAATGAGTCCTGCACTTTGTATCGGTTTGCACAATGGAGAAAAAGAGAGGACAAAACACCAGTGGTACAAGGGAACTTCAAAATAAATCAAGGGAGGGACTTAGTGGATTTAATATAAGTTTTAAAAATGGTAAGATAAAATAATAGGACTTAAGATAGACAAATCTCTTGGATTTGATGGTTTCCATCCCAGGGTCTTAAAAGAAATAGGTGATAATTTTCCAAAGGTCTTAAATTCAGAAATTGTGCCTTTGGATTGGAAAATTGCAAATGTCACTCCATTATTAAGGGAGGGGGAAACCAGGAAACTATAGACCCATCTGTTTAACATCAGCGTGGGAAAGTTACTGGAACACCTATTATCAGGGACAGAGTGACTGAGCATCTGGACAAGCATGAGCTGATCAAAGGTGGATATGTGAAGGGTAGGTCAAATCTGAATAAACTCATTGAATTTATGGTGGAGGTCACTAACATGATAGACAGGGAAGGATCTATAGATGATGGGGGTCGAGTTTCCGCTCATTTACGCTAGTTATATCAACGCAATCTGGGCGGAATCGACCGAACCAGTGCAAAAGATCAGGGAATTTTAAACAGAAGTGAGTTATACCCAAACCCACTTACGTTCAAGTTTTCCAGAATCTTTTATGCTGGTTCAAGATTCAATTGGCTGGACTCAGGCCCCGCCCACAAAACCGGCCATGCCATTCCCAGGTCGAATGCGCTTGGTAGGGAAGGCTCCTCAAATTGTGTCCATTGTCTTAGGTGCACAGGCACTAATAGGCATGTTTAAAAAGTTCTCATATTAAAAAATATTTAATATACTAAGGGGGAAAAATTCAGTATCGCCCCGTTGGGCCGCCATTATCGGCCATGTGCAAAGTTTAGCGCCTGGCGCTAATTATCGCCTCCGACAGCAAACTTGGCTTCTATCGCCCCTGGAGGTGATTGGAGCGCTAAATCAGGCGCTTTACACCTGTCTTAAGGCGCAAAGGCTGAGGAGCGAGGCACTACCTCAGAGCGCTGGCGAAGCAAGGAAGGGCCAATCAAAATGAACCTGCAAAGTTCTGCTCAGTGCTCAAAACTCCTTCACACAGCGTTGAATCTCTCCAGAAGTCTCTCTCTCTCTCTCTCTCAGGATGCATGGTGCAAAAATGTCACTGACAAAAAAAGGCAGGAAGCGGTCGCCTTTAAATAGCGCTCCCCCAGTCCCTTTCTGACAGCATAACGCTCCCCTCAACCTGTCGTTGCTAGCAGCAGACGGTAAGCGAGGGGGCGCCACTCAATATCCGGTCCGGGGCGCTAATGGGGCGTTGCACACTCGACAGACGTAATGATCTGCCGGCGCAGGAGATCACGGCGGTAGTGTTTAGCGCCGCCGCAAAATGTCTAGTTAATTTCGCGAGCAGCGCAAACATCGCCGCACCCGGGCGCTAGTTGCTTTGTGCCCCAATTGGCGCCCTCTTAAGGCACTAACAACTGAATTTTTCCCCCTAAGAAACTAACTAGTGTACACCAATGAAAATATTAAATGACTCAGTATAGTTTTTAAAGTCACTTTCAGTGATTTTAAATCAGGTTACTCACAGGCGAGGACTGGACACCCTTATTAGAAATGCTAACTTTTGCTGATAAATTCATTTTCAGCTGTATTAATAAAACTGCACCAGGTTACCACTCTTTAAAACATCAAGGGATACTTATTAATGGAAAGAAAAAAAAAATAGAAATTATTACATTCTATTACGCTGCCCGATTGCACTGGTTCATGGAAGATTTTACATTTGTGATTATGGAAATTAATTTTAGCGGAAACTTGAAGCCTAACCTAACCAACGCAATTTCAAGCGCAATTTGGGCACCATTTCTCGATTGCGCCCAAAGCAGAAACTCTACCCCGCTGTCCATCTGGACTTCCAGAAGGCATTTGATAAGGTTCCACACAGGAGATTATTAGCAAAAATCAAAGTGCACAGAATGGGAGGTAACCTTGTGACATGGGTTGGTAATTGGTTGGGGGTAAGGAGACAGAGAGTAGGGATAAAGAGTTAATTCTCTAATTGGCAGAATGTGACAAGTGGGTTTTCACCATATATTCATAACTTGGATGGACAACTAGAGAGTTTGCACATGCCACTAAGTTAGGAAACACAGTAAGTTGTATAGATGTAGAAAGTTACAAAGAGCAGGAAGTTACAAAGGGACATAGACAGACTAAGTGAGTACAAAACTATGGCAGAGTGAGTTCAATGTGGGGAAGTGTGAGGTCATTTTTTTATATATCTGAGAAAGACAAATCAGAATACTTTTTAATAGTGAGAGACTTGGGGGGGAACATTGGGTCGCGCTCCTTTTGGGGAGCTAACTTCGCCAGCGCCCCGAAAAAGTTAGCGCCCCCACACCGGAAATTGAATGGTAGCGCCCCAAGCAGAAGGCGGGACGCTACTGGAAGCGCTCCCCCTCCCTCTCGGGGCACTATCATTCAATATCACGCCACTACGTGCAAAAGTGCCACGCGAGTTGGCACGTAGTGCCCCGGCATTACAGGCCTCCCTCCCCTGATTAAAGGGGAGGGGCCTAGCGCAGCGCGCACCGGGGCCCTGCTGGACCACTGGGGAGCGGGGTGCTGGCAAAAGAGCCCGGCACTCAAGAGGAATGCCGGGCTGACCGATCGCGGCCGGCACCCCGCAGGAGGTGAAATGGAGCAGGTGCTGGCAGGCAGCCCAAAAACAAACTGGCTGCCGTTTAACTTGCGCCGCCGCAGCCGCAAACACGACACCGTGACCCTGTCGGATATAGTGTCCAGCGGTAGGTCAGGGGGCGTGAGCGGGGCACTGCACATGGCAATGACGTCATCACCAGAGGCGCAGCGCCACAAGGCTCTACCGGCTACCGCCACCGCTAACCTCCTGCTGAATTTCGCGGGAGGCGTTAGCAATGCCGCGCCCGGGCGCTTTTGCGCCCCCTCGGGAGGCGCAAAGCAACCTAATTTTTCCCCCTAGGAGCTGTAGAGGAGCAAAGGGATTTGGGTGCCCATGTGCACAGATCATTAAAAGCTAGTGCACAGGTACAAAAATAATCAAAAAGTTAATGGAATGTTAGCCTTTATCTCAAGGTTGATGAAATACTAAAGTGAGGTAGTGATGCTTCATTATACGGAGCTTTGGTCAGACCCCATCTGGAGGACTATGTTCAGTTTTGGGTACTGTACCTCAGGAAAGATATACTGACCGTGGAGGTTGGACAGCACAGATTCACCAAATGATACTGGGGATTAAAGGGTTAAATTATGAGGCCAGGTTGCATAAATACTCTTGAGTTTAGAAGGTTGAGAGGTGCTCTTATTGGCTTATTTAAAATAAGGGGATTAAATCGGGTAGGTACAGAGAAACTATTTCCTCTGGTAGAGGAATCCAGACAGAGTCATAATCTTAAATGTAGAGCTAAGCCATTTAGAAATGCAATCAGGCAGCATTTTTCACACAAAGGGTTGTGGAAATGTGGAACTTTCTTCCCCAAAAAGATATAGTTGCTGGGTCAATTGAAATTTTCAAGACTGAGATCGAGAGATTTTTGTCTTTTAAGGGTATCAAGAGATATGGAGCAAAGGTGGGTAAATGTAGTTGAGGTACAGATCAACCATGATCTAGCAGAACAGGCTCGAGGGGTTGAGTGGCCTACTCTTGTTCCAATGCTCTTATGATCATCGCCTTTGGGGCAGGTCTGAATTTCAGCATTGTGTCTAAAGGCATGCAAAATAACATTTACAGAACATAAGAACAAAATTGCTTCCAATTTCCACTCTTCCCTCACCTTCACATGGTCCATCTCCGACTCTTCCCTTCCCTTCCTCGACTTCTCCGTCTCCATCTCTGGGGATAGGTTATTGACAAACATTCACTACAAGCCCACTGACTCCCACAGCGACCTGGACTACAATTCCTCCCACCCCGCCTCCTGTAAGGACTCTATTTCATTCTCCCAGTTTCTCCGTCTCCGCCGCATCTGCTCTGATGATGCCACCTTCCATACCAGTGCTTCCGACATATCTTCCTTTTTCCTCAACCGAGGATTCCCCTCTACTGTGGTTGACACAGCCCTCGACCGTGTCTGTTCTATCTCCCGTACTTCTGCCCTCAACCCTGCCCCTCCCTCCCGGAACCACAATAGAGTTCCCCTCGCCCTCACCTTTCACCCCACCAGCCTCCACATTCAACGGCTCATCCTCCGCCATTTCCGCCACCTCCAGCGTGATCTCACCACCAAACACATCTTCCCCTCACCTCCCCTTTCAGCATTCCGAAGGGACCGCTCCCTCCGCGGCACCCTGGTCCACTCCTCTATCACCCCCAACACCCCTTCCCCTTCACCCGGCACCTTCCCGTGCAAGCGCAGGAGATGCAACACCTGCCCTTATACCTCCCCCCTTCCCACTGTCCGGGGCCCCAAACACTCCTTCCAGGTGAAACAGCGATTTACTTGTACTTCTTGCAATTTAGTATACTGCATTCGCTGCTCACGATGCGGTCTCCTCTACATTGGGGAGACCAAATGCAGATTGGGTGACCTCTGCGGAACACCTCCGTTCAGTCCGTAAGGGGGACCCGAGCTTCCGGTCGCCTGTCACTTTAATTCTCTGCTCCACTCCCACTCGGACCTCACCGTCCTCGGCCTCTTGCATTGTTCCACGGAAGCTCAGCGTAAGCTCGAGGAACAGCACCTCATCTTCCGATTAGGCACTTTACAGCCTTCTGAACTCAACATAGAGTTCAACAATTTCAGATCATAACCTCGGTCCCTATCCGATATATATTTTTTATCCACACCTTTTGTTTGTGTCTTTTCTTCTCTCCCACATGGCAGCTGTCTTTCATTCTGCCAGCGCAATTTACACTTCATCTAGAGCCATCCTTTGTTTCTTAACCTGTCCCATTACCATCTCCTCTCGCCTTGAATATCTCTTAATGTCTCTTAACCTCTCCTGCCTTCTATCCTGTCACAGACCTTCCCTTTTGTTCTTTCATCCCCTCCCCCCTTTCCCAGCCCCTACACTTGCTTAAAAATCTGTTCCATTTCCTGCTTTTTTCCAGTTCTGACGAAAGGTCATCGACCTGAAACGTTAACTGTTTCTCTCTTCACAGATGCTGCCTGACCTGCTGAGCATCTCCCGCATTTTCTGTTTTTATTTCAGATTTCCAGCATCTGCGGTATTTTCTTTTTGTATAAGACCAAAAGATGTGGGAGTTATCACACTCACTTTCAATCCTCTCTGACATAGTTACGGAGGTAGCTTCCAAGGGGGAGGTCATTAGATAGTGATCGGGAGTTGGAACCCTGGCTGAATTTTCCCCTCTCTTTAACTGAAGCTAATTGGCATGCCCGCTGCTACCCTGGGTGAGATCAACTACCTCAACATAGAGTGAAAGCTCATGAGAATTAGTGAGACATTTGTAGATACAACTAGACTGCATGAAATGTTTGGGCTCCTACCCACGTATCCTGATCACTATTTAGTGATCGCTGTTGTGTGTGAAACTACTTGTCTGTAGATAGGATTGGGTTCAGCTATAATACTCCTCATGATCTTATCCAGAAGAACAAAGTAAAGACAATGGGCCAGAAATTCAGTAGGCTTTGAACCCAGTTTTCGCCCAAAGAGGGCTTTTGCGCCACTAGAGGAGCTTGCGCTGATATTCAGCGCTGCGTTAATGGCGGCGGTAGCCGGTAGCGCTGCGCCGACACCGATGACGTCATCGGTGTGCACAGTGCCCCGGTTCCGCCCCGCTACCGGCCCGACCCCCATATTTAGTTGCGGCCGCCTCTTCCGCAGCGGCCGCAAACAACGTTCAGCAACCGGGGCCGTCCTGCAGCCTTATTGGGGCGAGTTAAGGCGGAGGTGCGGCTGGCCGCTTTTTCGGCGGCCACCTACCCGCACCTCCTTCCTCGGCCTCCTCCAGCCCCCACCCCCCCCCCCGCGGCATTGCCGGCTGCTTTCCGGGAGCCCGGCACTTCTCCGTGGTGCCGGGCTCATTTGCCGGCACTAGCGAGTGGCGATCTCGGAGTTGCAGGCACCTCCCCCTTAAGAGAAGGAGGAAGGCCTGCAGTACCGCAGCCTGCCGCTCCGCAGCGGGTGGCGCTGCAGCACCTAGCGCGCCGAAATTCAGTTTCAGCGCCCCAAGCGGGGGCGGCCACACCCTTGAATTGCGGCCGGCTTCGACTTGGGGCGCTGAAACTGAATTTCCGGCGGGCGCACATGGCTCCGCGCGCAGCGGTAACTTTTGGGCGCAAGCCAGCTGGCGGGCCCAAAGTGAATTTCTAGCCCAATAGCTATTAGGTAATATATTGATTAGAATGCTTAGCAGATAGGGGAGGTAATTATATTTTCTGAAACTACCATAGAAACTTCATTGGACTTCTTTTAAAGTCACGTGATCCAACAAAAAAATGCCTCCTAAACACTGTCATCTCAGTCATCAGTTAAAAGCATTTCACATGCAGCTCAGTAACAGTGTGACACTGAGCCATACGGACCAAGAGGATTTTCGCTCCTGGTCCTTGATCTGTGTTAATGTCTGCTTGGTTTCTTGGCAACCAGAACTGGACACAGTAGTCATGGTGTGGGCTGACCACAACACTGTGTGGTTCATCATCCTATTGGGTTTGTTGATTGCTGCTCTGCATTGGTCGGACACGTTGAGCGTTGAGTCTACTAAAGCTCTTAGGCCTCTCTCAATTTCATCCTTAGCTATTTTAACACCACTCATGGAGTACATGTGTTATACTTTTTGTTTCTTTCAGTATTAAATTTCATCTGGCATTGCTCTACTCACATATTTTGCCCAATTAATTCAGCAATTGTTGAGCTGACTTCAATTCCACTTACCCTTCTAATGTGGTATCATCTGCAAATTTAAGTTGTGCATTACTTTATGAGTTTTATAAGTTGGCAAGTATCTGAACATCAGCATATGCACTCCAAGTGCGTACACACACACACAAGGGATCAGCTTGCTCTATTGCCTTGTACTGTACAATATATTCTTTTGATTACATCTGTAACCAGTACGGTTATAGGCCATTTGCTTTGACATTTGAACAACATATGAAGAAAGCATCAAACAGACACAATCAATGTGTACTGATAATCAAGAAGATAGGAGGTGAAATACTGGGAAAGAGAAGCCCAATGCAAAAAGAAATGCTTTAAAAACGACATCAAAAAAGATAGACCAGTAAAGCTTTCAATGCTTGTTCTGCATGTGTACCTAGAGAGAAAATGTGATTAAAACTTTGATGATGCCGTGTAAGAGGAGCCAGCAGCCAGCAGATAGCCTTTGCAGCTCACTTTTACGAATGTATAATCCGGATAAACCACCAAGAGCTAAACTGAACCACGCAAACAAATTTAGGATAAGAAAACAGAACCTTAATTGTAGGGAGCATTGCAAAGGTTAACTGCAGCCATTTAAGTCTCTTGGTGCATATCAGCCACTTCAAAACCCATTAAACAGATTTTACTGAAATCAGTCATTAGCTGGGGAACCGAGAGACCCGACAAAGTTAAAGGCTTTCAGCCACCACCCTGTCCTTTATTTTCATCATTCACAAATAGCTCGAACATGATCTGTCACAGTAACTTCTGTGCTTCCAATATACTTGAACCGGGAATTTCCTTGGTACTGCTCCCGCTCAGCCGGCTGGAAGTGGGCCATTCTGACCAATGCATTAGTCACCTGTTTGATACATGTGTGGACAGCATGTTGACTGATGAATCAAGTGATCCCTATGCTAGTCTAGAGAGAGGCAAGAAATGTTGAGGGCAGTGTTGGCCTTGACTATCAAGGTCCGTGGCATTCCCATGTTGCAGGTTAGCTGCGGGTGTCCTTGTAGCATATGGCACTGCCCACGTGATAGAAGCGGAAAGATGGTCTTTCACGTTTATCTTGGCATCCTATTTGAACCCGAGATGAGCTTTCAACCCTATATCCGCTCCATCACCAAGACCACCTACTTCCACCTCCGGAACATCGCCCGTCTCCGCCCCGTCCCAGGTCATCCGCTGCTGAAACCCTCATCCACGCCTTTGTTACTTCTAAACTTCACTATTCCGATGCTCTCCAGGCCGGCCTTCCATCTTCCACCCTCATAAACTCGAGCTCATCCAAAACTCTGCTGCCTGTATCCTAACTCACACCAAGTCCCATTCACCTATCACCCCTGTGCTCGCTGACATACCCTGGCTCCCAGTCCGGCAAGGCCTTGATTTTAAAATTTCCATCCTTGTTTTCTAATCCCTCCATGGTCTGCTTTCGATAAGGTCCCGCATAAGAGATTACCGTGTAAAGTTAAGGCACATGGGATTGGGGGCAAAGTACTGACTTGGATAGAGAACTGGTTGGCAGATAGAAAGCAAAGAGTTGGAATAAACGGGTCTTTTTCCGAGTGGCAGGCAGTGACTAGTGGGGTACCACAGGGATCGGTCCTTGGACCCCAGCTATTCACAATATATATTAATGATCTAGACAAGGGAACTAGATGTAATATCTCCAAATTTGCAGACGACACAAAGTTGGGTGGGCGTGTGTGCTGTGAGGAGGATGCTGAGAAACTGCAGGATGATTTGGACAGGTTGGGTGATTGGGCAGAAGCATGGCGGATGCAATATAACGTGGATAAATGTGAGGTTATCCACTTTGGTAGCAAAAACAGGAAGGCAGATTATTATCTGAATGGCAATAGATTGGGAGAAGGGGAAGTGTAACGAGACCTGGGTGTCCTTGTGCACCAGTCGCTGAAGGTAAGCATGCAGGTGCAGCAGGCGGTTAAGAAGGCAAATGGTATGTTGGCCTTCGTAGCAAGAGGGTTTGAGTACAGGAACAAGGATGTCTTGCTGCAGTTGTACAGGGCCTTGGTGAGACCACATCTTGAGTATTGTGTGCAGTTTTGGTCGCCTCATCTGAGGAAGGATGTTCTTGCCGTGGAAGGAGTTCAGCGAAGATTCACCAGGCTGATACCTGGGATGGCTCCAGGATGGTGTGTTGCCTCCCTGGTGCAAGGGTCAAGGATGTCTCGGAGCGGCTGCAGAACATTTTGGATGGGGAGGGCGAACAGCCAGTTGTCGTGGTGCACATAGGCACCAACGATATAGGTAAAAAACGGGATGAGGTCCTAAAAGCAGAATATAGGGAGTTAGGAGGTAAATTAAAAAATAGGACCTCAAAGGTAGTAATCTCAGGATTGCTACCAGTGCCACGTGCTAGTCAGAGTAGAAATAGGAGGATATTTCAAATGAATATGTGGCTAGAGGAATGGTGCAAGGAGGAGGAATTCAAATTCCTTGGACATTGGAACCGGTTCTGGGAGAGGTGGGACCCGTACAAACGGGATGGTTTGCACCTGGGCAGGACCGGGACCGATGTCCTAGGGGGAGTTTTTGCTAGTGCTGTGGGGGAGGGTTTAAACTAAAGTGGCAGGGGGTTGGGAACCTGAGCAGGGAGACAGTGGAAAGGGAAACAAGGAAAAAAGCAAAAGACATGAAGGAGAAAAACAAAATTAGAAGGCAAAGAACTCAACGGTTTAAATCAAACATGGTCACAGTAAATAATAATTCATATAGGTCTGAGAGCATTAAAAAAACAAGCCTGAAGGCTTTGTGTCTTAATGCAAGGAGCATTCGAAACAAGGTGGATGAATTAGCTGCGCAAATAGAGGTAAATGAATATGATTTGATTGAGATTACAGAAACATGGCTCCAGGGTGGCCAAGGCTGGGAACTCAACATCCAGGGGTATTCAATATTTAGGAAGGATAGGCAAAAAAGAAAGGGAGGTGGGGTAGCATTGCTGGTTAAAGAGGGGATTAACACAATTGAAAGGAAGGATATTAACTCTGATGATGCGGAATCTGTATGGGTAGAACTGAGAAATATCAAGGGACAGAAACTGTTAGTGGGAGTGGTAGATAGACCTCCAAACAGTAATACGGAGGTTGGGGATGGCATTAAAAGGGAAATTAGAGAAGCATGTAGTAAGGGCACAGCAGTCATCATGGGTGACTTTAATTTACATATAGATTGGGCTAACCAAATTAGTAAAAATACTGTGGAGGAGGAATTCCTAGAATGTTTACAGGATGGTTTTCTGGAACAATATGTCGAGGAACCAACCAGAGATCGGGCCATCTTAGACTGGGTATTATGTAATGAGAGAGGATTAATTAGCAATCTTGTTGTACGAGACCCTTGGGTCAGAGCGATCATAATATGATAGAATTCTTCATTAGGATGGAGAGTGAAGTAGTTGACTCGGAGACTAGGGTCCTGAATTTAAATAAAGGAAACTACGATGGTATGAGGCGTGAATTGGGTAGGATTGATTGGGGAATATCACTCAAAGGGTTGACGGTGGATAGGCAATGGCAAACATTCAAAGACCGCATGGATGAACTACAGAAATTGTTCATCCCAGTTTGGGATAAGAATAAAACAAAAAGGGTGACTCAACCGTGGCTAACAAGGGAAATTAGGGATAGCATAAGAATTAAGGAGAGGGCATATAAATTGGCCAGAAAAAGCGGTAACCCTGAGGATTGGGAGCAGTTCAGGATTCAACAAAGGAGGACAAAGGGATTCATTAAGAAGGGGAAAATAGAATCTGAAAGTAAGCTTGCAGGGAACATAAAAACTGACTGTAAGAGCTTTTATAGATATGTGAAGAGAAAAAGATTAGTGAAATCAAGTGTAGGTCCCTTGCAGTCAGAAGCAGGGGAATTTATAATGGGGAACAAAGAAATGGTTGACCAATGAAATGCATATTTAGTTCTGTCTTCACAAAGGAGGACACAAATAACCTCCCAGAGATGTTGGAAAACATAGGGTCTGATGAGAGGGAGGAACTGAAAGAAATCAGTATTTGTAGGGAAATAGTGTTAGGGAAATTGACGGGATTGAAGGCCGATAAATCCCCAGGGCCTGATAATCTACATCCTAGGGTATTTAAGGAGGTGGCCCTAGAAATAGTAGATGCATTGCTGATCATCTTCCAAAATTTGCTGGAATCTGGAACTGTACCCATGGATTGGAGGGTAGCTAATGTTACCCCACTATTCAAAAAGGGTGGTAGAGAGAAAGTGGGGAATTACAGACCGGTAAGCCTGACATCGGTAGTGGGGAAAATGCTAGAGTGCATTATAAAGGATGTAATAGCTGAGCACTTGGAAAACAGTGACAGGATCGGACAAAGTCAACATGGATTTACTGGGAAAATAGATAAGGGAGAACCAGTAGATGTGGTGTATTTGGACTTTCAAAAGGCTTTCGATAAGGTCCTGCATAAGAGATTAGCGTGTAAAGTTAAGGCACATGGGACTGGGGGCAAGGTATTGACTTGGATAGAGAACTGGTTGGCGGACAGAAAGCAGAGAGTAGGAATTAACGGGTCTTTTTCCGAGTGGCAGGCAGTCACTAGTGGGGTACCGCAGGGATCGGTCCTTGGACCCCAGCTATTCACAATATACATTAATGATCTAGATAAGGGAACTAGATGTAATATCTCCAAGTTTGCAGACGACACAAAGCTGGGTGGGCGTGTGTGCTGCGAGGAGGATACCGAGAAACTCCAGGATGATTTGGACAGGTTGGGTGATTGGGCAGAAGCATGGCAGATGCAATATAACGTGGATAAATGCGAGGTTATCCACTTTGGTGTCAAAAACAGAAAGGCGGACTATTATCTGAATGGCAATAAATTGGGAGAAGGGGAAGTGCAACGAGACCTGGGTGTCCTTGTGCACCAGTCGCTGAAGGTAAGCATGCAGGTGCAGCAGGCGGTGAAGAAGGCAAATGGTGTGTTGGCCTTCATAGCGAAAGGGTTTGAATACAGGAGTAAGGATGTCCTGCTGCAGTTGTACAGGGCCTTGGTGAGACCACACCTTGAGTACTGTGTGCAGTTTTGGTCACCTTATCTGAGGAAGGATGTTCTTGCCATGGAAGGAGTTCAGCGAAGATTCACAAGGCTGATCCCTGGGATGGCAGGAATGACGTATGAGGAGAGATTGGGTCGATTGGGCTTTTACTCGCTGTAGTTTAGAAGAATGAGAGGGGATCTCATCGAAACTTATAAAATTCTGACAGGTCTGGACAAACTAGATGCAGGTAGAATGTTCCCGATGGTCGGAGAGTAAAGAACCAGGGGTCATAGTCTAAGGATAAGGGGTAAGCCATTTAGGACAGGGATGAGGAAGAATTTCTTCACCCAGAGAGTGGTGAACCTGTGGAATCCTCTACCACAGAAGGCGGTTGAGGCCAAGGCCTAGAAATTGGGTTTTGGCTTAGCCAGGGCTTTAGCGCCGGAAATTAGTGCCGGCGCTAAGTCCCCTGCGCGCGCCAAAAATTCAGTGGCGCCGCGCCCAAACGGCTGCCGGCGCTACTGAAGGGTCTTAGCGCCTGGAAAAGGGCGCTAACTGCCGTTTCGCGACGCAATTCCGGCGCTGCGGCACCCGATGCGGTGCGGCAGGCTGGGGAAGTGCAGGCCTCCTCCTTCCGTTAAGGAGGAGCTGCCTGCACCCGGCCGTGGCCCGCGCAAATCTGCTTAAAAATGAGCCCGGCACCTCGGACAAGTGCCGGGCTTGCATCTGTTCCGGGGGGGGGGGGGGAAGAGAAGTCCGGGGAGGGAGCTGCGGGCAGGCGGCCGGCGGGAAAGCGGCCGGCCGCCGCGGGGCCTTTAATGCGCCGGCGCTAACTGCAGTAAGGCACCTCTGACAAAACGCTGGTTGCGGCTGCCACAGGCGAGGCGGCCGCAACTCAATTTCGGAGTTCGGGCGGGTTACCACGGCAACCGGGACGCTGCGCACACCGATGACTTCATCGGTGCCGGCGCAGCGCTACTGGAGCAACGCCGATTTAGGGCCCCAGGGAATTTCACTACTGGCCATAACTCCGGCGCAAGGCCCTCTAGCGCCTCAAATGAGGCGCTAAGGCTACTGAATTTTCAGCCGCAAGTCTTTAAATATATTCAAGAAGGAGTTAGATATATTTCTTAGAGCTAAAGGTATCAAGTGATATGGGGAGAAGGCAGGTACGGGGTACTGAGTTTGGATGATCAGCCATGATCACATTGAATGGCGGAGCAGGCTCGAGGGGCCGAATGGCCTACTCCTGCTCCTATCTTCTATGTTTCTATGACGTATGAGGAGAGATTGGATCGATTGGGCTTGTACTCGCTGGAGTTTAGAAGAATGAGAGGGGATCTCATTGAAACTTATAAAATTCTGACAGGACTGGACAGACTAGATGCAGGAAGAATGTTCCCGATGGTCAGGGAGTCCAGAACCAGGGGTCACAGTCTAAGGATAAGGGGTAAGCCATTTAAGACAGAAATGAGGAGGAATTTCTTCACCCAGAGAGTGGTGAACCTGTGGAATTCTCTACCACAGAAGGCAGTAGAGGCCAATTCATTAAATATATTCAAGAAGGAGTTAGATATATTTCTTAAGGCTAAAGGGATCAAGGGATATGGGGAGAAGGCAGGGACAGGGTACTGAATTTGGATGATCAGCCATGATCTCATTGAATGGTGGAGCAGGCTCGAGGGGCCGAATGGCCTACTCCTGCTCCTATCTTCTATGTTTCTATGTTTCTATCTCTGTAACCTACTCCAGCCCTACAACCCTGTGAGATCTGTGCGCTCCTCCAATTCTGGCCTCTTGCTACCCCGATTTTCATCGCTCAACCGTTGGTGGCCGTGCCTTCGGTTGCTGAGGCCCCAAGCTCTGGAATTCCCTCCCTAAAGCTCTCCGCCTCTCTACCTCTATTTCCTCCTTTAAGTTGATCCTTAAAACCTACCTCTTTGACCATCACCTGTCCTAATATCTCCTTATGTGGCTCGGTGTCAAATTTGTTTGATAATCGCACCTGTGAAACACCTTGAGACATTTTACTACATTAAAGGTGCTAAATGCAAGCTGTTGTTGATGTTCTTTTAATTTTTCTTCTTTTTCTTCGGCATCCATCCTTTCTAAAGCTGCTTTTAATTCCTAATCAATAATACAACTTGTACACCCTTGGCCCGTCTTTGCATCAGCCATGCTTCCAAGATATCAATACTATCCATATTCTCACTGGTTGCATATACCTCTAACTCCACCAATTTGTAGCTTATACTCCTCGACCTGTCTAAAAACATATTCCCTTATCCCTCAAAACATTCCTTCTCTTATTTGATCTTTCTGCTAGGGATGTAACTGATTTCCTTTACTTATGCTTTGTTTACCTGTTCCTCCTGATGTACTAGTATAAATCTTCCCCCACTGTCCTATTTAGCCCACCAATTTTTGCCATATTAAGTTAAGTAACATACATTTTGTCTGAAAATAAATTAATGCGTATGCTGCTCAATCTTCTGCTGGAGTCATTTGGTCTCCACTGAAAACATTAAGCTCAGTGTTCATCTGAAGTGTGACGTGCACAATTGGATGTTGAATTCTGTGCAATTGCTGTTCAATGTATATCCAAAGAAAATATGGACACATATATTTGTTAGCTTCCAAAAATATCTTCCACCCAACAGGAACCCAATATTTTGGATCGCCTTTCTTCCAAAGTCACTCCAGCAACATCAGTTATGGGAAGGGGGTCCTGTAAGCCAAGCCAGCTCCATTTGTTTCAGTGGGAACTGGCACTTGGGACTGGGCTGCGAACCGATCCGGAGTGGCCTCGGAACCCTTCTGGAGCAGTCCAGAAGCCGATCTGGATCAGTCTAGGAACCGACCTGCAGTAGCACGGGAGCTGATGGACAGAAAATTGGAAGTAGGGGTGCAGAGTTTCCAATAGGCACTCCCACTGGGAAAAGCTCTACACCCAGAGGCTGATGGTGAAAATCTAGACCAATGTTTTGTCTGATTTATTTTACTTCTGCATAAAGTTAAGCCTTGCCATAAATTTGACATGTAGCCTTAGCCTGAACTATGTCTGTCAGCATACAGAATATTCAAGAGTGTACCGTGGACAAACCATACTATTTATAGTAATAACAACAGAAAAAGCTGGAAAAACTCAGCAGGCCAGGCAACATCCGTGGAGAGAGAAACAGAGTTAACATTTCAGGTCGAAACCCTTCGTCAGAACAGGGAAAAAAGCAGGAAATGAAACAGATGAAAAAGCAAGTTGGGGGCTGGGAAATGGGGGAGGGGATGAAAGAACAAAAGGGAAGGTTTGTGAGAAGTAAAGAGACATTAAGAGATATTCAAGGCGAGACTAGATGGTGATAGGACAGATTAAGAAACAAAAGCTGGCTCTAGATGAAGTGTGAAATGCGCTAGCAGAATGAATTCTGAATACTGTTTATAGTGATCATCCCAACAGTGCAGGGGTGGATTGTTAACCATCAGGCACGCCAGTCCTTGCCTTTTACAAGGAACACAAATAAAGTGTTGGGATAGAGTCCAAATTGTATCAATGGTGCTAGAAGGAAAAAATGATCTGATGGCTTCAGGGGCCAGGAATTGCAATATTTGTCTATCAGTCACTAGCAGTTAAATATGATGGTGTTAATACCCAGGTTTCTGACAAAACACTTCCTTGCTTCTGTCTTTCGCCTTCCCCGCATATGATTACTCTAACCTGGTGTCCCAATCCACTCTTCTTGAATCTGAAATGCTAACTGCCAGGTAGCACAGAACAGGGCAAAGCCCTGGTCCAAATATCAGTAGCTTTCTCCCTTATTCTCATTGATGCTTCTTGGTTGAAAACATTTCCGCTGCTGGCCTGTTACATAAACACTGTTGCACCGCACAGCATTGAAAGGTGTCAGCCTTGGCTCTGTGATAACACTGAGTCAGAAGGTTATGGGTTCAAGCCATGAGTGCATAATCTCAGCTGACCTCTAGTGCAGTACTGAGGTAGTTTCATAATGTCATCTTTCAGTTCAGATTTAAAACTCATCTGCCTTCTCGCATGGAGATGAAAGATTCCATGGCAATATTTGAAGAAGAGGAGGGGAGTCCTCCCTGGTGTCCTGGCCAACATTTAACCAGCCATCAACAGCACCAAAACAGATTAAATGGTCACTTATCTCATTGGTGTTTGTGGGACCTTGCTGCTGCACAAATTGGGCATCATGTTTTCCTACATTATAATAGTAACTACACTTCAAAAGTACTTTATTAGCTGTGAAGCACTTTGGGGGGTCCTGAGGTTGTGAAAGGTGCTGTATAAATGCAAGTTCTTTCTTTTCTTAAAATAATGCATTCAGCACCTCAAGGACAATTCGCTTTGAGGCTAATCAATGTGGTTTTTTTGGTCACCTGTCCTACTTCACAAATTCTGATGGGCATGTGGTGAGCAAAAGGGATCTGAGGTTTAAGTCATCCTGCTGTGAGGCTGGAGGTCTGTTTGGAGGAGGTGGCGGAGTTCTGTGACCACCTCCTTGGTGATGCGGAGCCATCTAATACACGGCTCCTCGCTTAATTGGAGGTAGGAGAAGTACTCTCGGAATGCCCTCGGAGGGTAAGGCCTCCTGTTGAGAGCCCTGATGGCCCTCCTCCTCCCTCTGACCACATGTTCCTGTCATTCTCGCTGCCTCCGCTCCCTCCACCATAGATCCTGGAGGGTCAGGTTGACTGCCAGTACAGCCCCCATTAATGTAACCAAGTGTAGCACTTTGATATTTTTAAAGCATAAATGTGACTACTCTTTAGTTACCACAACACTCCTGATACAAAAGAACCTTTAAATTACTGAATTAAACTGTTGCACAATGTCAAACTGACAAGCACTGAAACTCCACTAACCCGACAGCTGCGACTCATTACTCATGATCCTTTTAAATAACATCCCTGGAGCCTGCTTGACACTCACTGATGTCACGCTCACTGATGTCATGCTCTGCCTGGCGTTGATGTCTCCGGCGGTACCTCGTACCGCTGGTGCAACAGGGGCACTGGATTTTCCTTGAGTTGTTGGATTCATCTCGCTCCGGCGGTACTACATCAACGCCCCGAACGGGAGGCGCTAACCAACTGAACTCCCCCCCCCCCCCCCCCCCCCCCACTGTTGTTGGAAAGACAAACCTGGCAGCCAATTTGAGCACAGCAAAGTCCCGCCAACGACAAATGAATGAATGAGCAGACACTCTGTTTTTGGTGATAGCAAAATACTGCGGATGTTGGAAATCCGAAATAACAACAGAAAATGCTGGAAAAACTCAGCAGCCCAGGCAACATCCGTGGAGACAGCTGCCATGTGCGAGAGAAAAAATCTTCCGATTAGGCACTTTACAGCCTTCCGGACTCAGTATCGAGTTCAACAATTTCAGATCATAACCTCGGCCCCTATTACATTTTTATATATATTTTTTATCCACACCTTTGTTTTCTGCCCTTCCCCCTTTTTCTCTCTCCCACATGGCAGCTGTCTCCCATTCTGCCAGCGCATTTCACACCTAATCTAGAGCCGTCTTTTGTCTCCACTAGTCCTATCACCATCTCGTCTGGTTTTGAATACCTCTTAATGTCTCTTCACTTCTCTTTTGTTCTCTTCCAGCCTCCAAACTGGCCTTTTAATTTGTTTCATTTCCTGTGCTTCTTCAGTCTTGACAAAGGGTTTCGACCTGAAACGTTGACTCTATTTCTCTCTCCACGGATGTTGCCTGGCCTGCTGAGTTTTTCCAGCATTTTCTGTTGTTATTTCTGTTTTTGGTGATGTTGGTTGAGGGAGAAATGTTGCCAGGACACTTGGAGAACTCCCTCCTTTTCTTCAAATAGCGCCATGGCATGTTTTAGCTGTTACAACATCCCATTCAAAAGACGCAGCTCTCAGTGTTGCAGTGAGGTGAGCCTGGATAGGTGCTAGAGTTTGTAGTGGGACTTGAACCCACAACCTTCTTGTGCAGAGGCGTGAATGGTATAAAACCGCGCAGACCCCCTAGAATCGGGACAATCTGGCTTGCTTCACTATTTTATACTGCGGCTTCGGACATTGTCCTGATGGTTATTTCAGTAAAAGGTTATTAATAACAAACACTTGTTTTTTTAAAGTTATGCACTGGCTCTTATTGTGTTTTTTTTTCAGTGAACGGGTTAATAACTTTAAAAATTACCATTTTTCCCACTGACCTGCATTGTAAAAGGAGTCGAGGACCGGGGTCTCCCCGAAGTCGAGCTTGCCGAACGGGATGGTGAGCAGATCGGCGTCCTGGCTGCGGCAGGCTCGCATCAGGCACTGCAGCGCTCCCCACTCGGTGCTGTGCGGCTTGGCCGTCTCGTTGAGCACACAGACCGCCCGCAGGGACCGCGGCCGGGGCACGGCCGACAGCACCGAGCACTCCTCCCAGCCACTGCCGGCCGCCGCCGCCTGCCGCTGGCCGGGCTGCCAGCCGGATCCCCGCCGGCTGCCAGCCTGATCCCCGCCGGCTGTCCCCTGGCCCGTCTCAGCACAGAGGGTCCGGGACGAGTAGTTCTTGTTCATTCTTGCACGGGAGCCAAAGAACCGACTCTCCGGCCGGCGCCTGTCACTGTGGGTTTGCAAGACGGATCAGTACTTGCCGGGTTAAGTCGGACACACAGAGCGACCTCTTGCTTATCTGGGTCATCCCGTCCCTGCTCTCACTCACAATGTTGTGTGTCGCTGCCGATCTGCGCAGAGGTCTGTTACAGAACAAGATGCATTTCCATGTATGTTGGCTCAGCTTGTCAGTGCCCTGGAAATACAGAGTGCAGCACCCCCTGGCACCAGGGTGATCACCATCCGAACACTCTGTTACATCGAATTTACAGCACAGAAACAGGCCATTCGGCCCAACTGGTCTCTGTTTACAGGGAGAGTGTAGCGAAGATTCACCAGACTGATACCTGGGATGGCAGGAATGACGTATGAGGAGAGATTGGGTCGATTAGGCTTATACTCGCTGGAGTTTAGAAGAAAGAGGGGATCTCACACAGAATCACAGAAACCCCACAGTGCAGATAGAGGCTATTTCGGCCCATCGAGCCTGCACCGACACATATCCCACCCGATCCCCGTAACCACTACACCAACACATATCCCACACTATCCCCATAACCCCACGTATTTAATCCCCCTAACACTAAGGGTCAATTTATCATAGCCAATCATCCTAACCCGCACATCTTTGGACTGTGGGAGGAAACCGGAGCACCCGGAGGAAACCCACGCAAACACGGGGAGGATGTGCAAACTCCACACAGGAAGGATGTTCCTGATGGCGGGGGAGCCCACAACCAGGGGTCACAGTCTAAGGATAAGGGGTAAGCCATTTAGGACAGAGATGAGGAGG
This sequence comes from Somniosus microcephalus, assembly GCF_052327205.1. NCBI lineage: Eukaryota > Metazoa > Chordata > Chondrichthyes > Squaliformes > Somniosidae > Somniosus > Somniosus microcephalus. The sequence continues at coordinate 17,380,427 of NC_141000.1, read as the reverse complement.
AATTTCTTCACCCAGAGAGTGGTGAACCTGTGGAATTCTCTACCACAGAAGGCAGTGGAGGCCAATTCATTAAATATATTCAAGAAGGAGTTAGATATATTTCTTAAGGCTAAAGGGATCAAGGGATATGGGGAGAAGGCAGGGACAGGGTACTGAATTTGGATGATCCGCCATGATCGCATTGAATGGCGGAGCAGGCTCGAGGGGCCGAATGGCCCACTCCTGCTCCTATCTTCTATGTTTCTATGTTAAAAGCAAAATACTGCCTGGAAGTCAGAAATAAAAACAGAAAATGCTGGAAATACTCAGCAGGTCAGGCAGCATCTGTGGAGAGAGAAGCAGATTTAATGGCTGTACTTTTGTTTACCTGGGCGGGTCGTGTGCTGGCGGTCGGCATGGCGAGTCGGGATCCCGTTCCTCATTCCACGCCACTCCTCAGAGCGACTTTCCCTAAATGGGGCCGATTAAGGCAGCCCTGCGCGTTACTCAGCTCTATTAAATGGTGCGGATTTGATGATGTCAACGATGACACATTCTCAGCCTTGGCCACATTGCATTTGAAGGTTCATCTAGGAGTGTGGAGGCACTGTACTAGAGCTTTTGGTTCTTTCTAAGCCTTGAAAACATGACTGCACAGAGGCAGAGGGCTGCACCCAGGTCCTCAGGTGACTCCCTCCATATGCTTGTGGAGGGAGTCCGAGCACGCAGGGAGGTCCTCTTCCCCTCTGATGGGCGCAAGAGACCTTCCCAGGAGACCAAACGAGCCTGGCTGGAGACAGGAAAGGAGGTCAACAGCAGGGACGTTGTGAGGAGAACCTGGGTGCAGTGCCGGAAATGCTTCAATTATCTCATTAGATCAGGAAAGGTGAGTGCAAGACCACACTCAACTTCATCCTGCTGTGCCTCTCATCACATCCCCATCACTCTGCCTTCCCAACCCTGCTCCTGCACATCCTTACTCACACCAACATACCTTGCACCTCCACCCATCCCTCTCTCTCTATCTACATTATCACATCCCCATCTGACTAACCACCCCTCACACTCACCCTCATCCTAATGCAATCAAACCAACTAACACCACACAAGGAGGCCATTTGACATTGGCCCCCCACTCCATCATGGTCACCCTCTAGAGATGTAACCCATCCATTCCTTAGACTCACTCCATCACTCTCACTCAAACTTCTCTTTTTTACCCTCCTTGCAGGAGAAGAGAGCCCTCAACAACAGGGAGAGGGAGAGAACTGGAGGTAGCCCTCCATCACTGGCCACCTGCCACCTTAACTGCAGCAGAGGAGGTTGCCCTGGACATCCCAGGAGTCACAGAGCAGCTGGCAGTGGGAGACAGAGAGAGGGGGACATCTCAGCAACCTGGTGACAGAATGACATCGCATACAGCCACATGGCATATAGCAGTCACTCATGGGGACTGATGTCAGCAGCCAGTGAATGTTCATCATGCGCATAATGGTATCGTTACCCATTCTTGATATGACATTTCTAAATCATCTCTTTACTCTCCCACAGGTCCATCAAGAGCCCCCTCCCTGCCCCTGCCACTGTCCAGGAGGAAAAGGAAGGCGATTCCTCAGAGGAGTCTCCAGCCTCTGAGGTTGCACTGTCAGCAGACATAAGCACACCCAGCACCAGCACAGATACACGCACCTCGATGGGTCCCACACGAGACAGAGAAGTGTTGTCACCTGGTGTGTCACAAGTCTCAAGTGAGCAAGATGGTGGAGACAGGGTGTTGTGGGAAAAAACACCACTCAAAGTCACTTAAAGTCCACGATATGAGAATTCTTTAATACAAGCATGCAGGGGAGAGCTTTCAGCATCCCGAAGTCTCTCAACTTTACAGTAATCATGGCAATGTATTTATACAATAATCAAGTGAAACTTGACAGTGGACAAGGATGCTGACAGTTGCTCAATTGTTAATTGCTGATCACATAAGCTTTTAGCAGATGTATTCTGTCATCTTTGCCCATTGACAAGGTTTCATCTTTGCCCATTGTCTCTGTAACGAGGTTTCATGAAACAGGTTTATACCAACTGTTACTTATTAACTGCTGACTTTACGCCTCTGTCAGGATGGCCAAGCTTCCCATCATGCCTTGCAATTATGGTGGCAGCCTATTACATAGCTTCCAACATAGCTACAGCATTTTACAACAACATCCCCGTTAACCCTGTGCTACCCACGTCACAGGGACAGCAGTAGAGACTCCTCGTCAGAGGGCACAGGATGCTCCCAGCTCTGCTCAGCTGCTTGCAGACGCAGAGCCTCGGGGGCCAACCAGAAAGAGGACGATCCTGGAGGTGCAGGAAGAAGTGCAGGAGGCTTTGACAACAACAACAACAACGTATATTTATATAGCACCTTTAATGTAGTAAAACGTCCCAAGGTGCTTCACAAGAGTATTAAAAGACAAAAAATTTGACACCGAGCCACATGAGAAATTAGGGCAGATGACCAAAAGCTTGGTCAAAGAGGTAGGTTTTAAGGAACGTCTTAAAGGAGGAAAGAGAGGTAGCGAGGCAGAGAGGTTTAGGGAGGGAGTTCCAAAGCTTAGGGCCTAGGCAAAAGAAGGCACGGCCACCAATGGTTGAGCGATTATAATCAGGGATGCTCAAGAGGGCAGAATTAGAGGAGCGCAGATATCTCGAGGGGGTTGTGGGGCTGAAGGAGGTTACAGAGTTAGGGAGGCGCGAGGCCATGGAGGGACTTGAAAACAAGGATGAGAATTTTGAAATCGAGGCGTTGCTTAACCAGGAGCCAATGTAGGTCAGTGAGCACAGGGGTGATGGGTGAACGGGACTTGGTGCGAGTTAGGACACGGGCAGCCGAGTTTTGGATGACGTCAAGTTTACGTAGGGTGGAATGTGGGCGGCCAGCCAGGAGTGCATTGGAATAGTCAAGTCTAGAGGTAACAAAGGCATGGATGAGGGTTTCAGCAGCGGATGAGCTGAGACAAGGGCAGAGATGGGCAATGTTATGGAGGTGAGAATAGGCGGTCTTAGTTATAGGTATATAATCGGAAGCTCATTTCAGGATCAAATATGACACCAAGGTTGCGAACAGTGTGGTTCAGCCTCAGACAGATGTTAGGGAGAGGGATGGAGTCAGTGGCTAGGGAACGGAGTTTGTGGCGGGGACCGAAAACAGTGGCTTCGGTCTTTTCAATATTTAACTGGAGAAAATTTCTGCTCATCCAGAACTGGATGTCGGACAAGCAGTCTGACAATTTAGAGACCGTGGAGGGGTCGAGATAAGAAGTAGTGAGGTAGAGCTGGGTGTCGTCAGCGTACATGTGGAAACTGATGCTGTGTTTTGAATGATGTCGCCACCGGACAACATGTAGATGAGAAATAGGAGGGGGCCAAGGATAGATCCTTGGGGGACACCAGAGGTAACGATGTGGGAGCAGGAAGAGAAGCCATTGCAGGTGATTCTCTGGCTATGATTAGATAGATAAGAATGGAACCAGGCGAGTGCAGTTCCACCCAGCTGGACGACGGTGGGGAGACTTTGGAGAAGGATGAAGTGGTCAACCATGTCAAAGGCTGCAGACAAGTCAAGAAGGATGAGGAGGAATAGTTTACCTTTGTCACAGTCACAAAGGATGTCATTTGTGACTTTGATGAGAGCCGTTTTGGTACTGTGGCAAGGGCGGAAACCTGATTGGAAGGATTCAAACATGGAATTGTGGGAAAGATGGGCATGGATTTGGGAGGCAACAACACGTTCAAGGACTTTGGAGAGGAAAGGGAGGTTGGAGATGGGGCGGTAGTTTGCAAGGATGGAGGGATCAAGGGTTGTTTTTTCAGGAGAGGGGTGATGACGGCAGATTTGAGAGAGAGGGGACAGTACTTGAGGAGAGAGAACTGTTAACAATGTCAGCTAACATGGGAGCCAGAAAAGGAAGTTGGGTGGTCAGCAGTTTGGTGGGAATAGGGTCGAGGGAGCAGGAAGTGGGTCTCATGGACAAGATGAGCGCAGATAGGTCATGAGGAGAGATCAGAGAGAAACTGGAGAAAGTGTGAGTTCAGGGCTAGGGCAGGAGGGAACCTTAGAGGAAGTTTGGCCCGGTGGGCTAGGGGAAGGAAGGGAAGTGGTAGAGGCAGCTGAACGGATGGTCTCAATCTTAGAGACAAAGAAGTTGTAAGGGGTTCTTAGAGATCGCAGAGGTCTCTCTCTCTCTCTCTCTTGCACAGTAAGCTTTTGAGTGGTTCGACCCACTCACCCTTAAATTCTATACACTGGACTTTGAGGCAGGAACTACAATGCAGAGAAAACTGTATAGACCAGGTTTAATGAAAACGAAATGAAACTTTATTGCATAAAGGAACAAATCAAACTGCAAGCCAAAAAGGTACATGGGAGGGAAAAACAAATCATAATACAGTACTGGCTAAGATATATACAGGCATATTATACTTTACAAAAGTCATCACGAAATGGGGAAACACACAGAACATCGAGGGACAACAACTCATTGTTAAAATTACCCCTTAAATGCCCACCCCCTAAGCCTATCTAGATCAGATTGTGAGGGGCCAGAAACATGCTCACCAATCCAGTTGGAAAGTATAGAGTTTTGAAAACGGTCTGCGTTTTGATCCTTTCAGGCGTCCTGTCTCCACGTGGTCAGCGGAATGCAGCGGGCTGCGACACACCTTCTTCTCCCTCGAAGTGAAGATCACGGACAGGCTGGACGTCAGCAGGCCTGGAAGTCAGTGCGGGGAGAACCCAACTGTTTTACCATTTTAGCATGGGTTTCGTCGCACAGCCCAGTTGGTTTACCATTTTCATATAGGTTTCACCTATCCTTGTCAGCGTCCCGGGGTTGGTCGATGATCTCCCAATAGTTACCCCGGGGCTAGATGCTGACTTGATCTCCCATCTCGAACCTCGATCCTCCACCGTCTCCACTCGGACTCTGCACCGAACAGGCTGCGTTTTTCGATGGCTGGCGATGTAAAGATGTAGAAGCCCAGCTGAAGTTGAAGATGAAGCCCCTCCGAATCCTTCGAACTTTCTCAGAATACCCCTCGCTACCCCGGGTCCCCAGATATACTTCTCAAAAGAGGCCTTTATCTCCCGCCAAATCAAGGTTAGTCTTTGTTTAACTTTTGGCGGGCTTGTAGCACAGTGGGTAGTTATTATGTTTTAAGCTACTTTGGGATGGCCAGTAACAGCCATCTCTGGTCTGGAATGACCCTGTATTGTTTTTAATGTCCTTTTGATGTCTTTAACAGTTCTTGATGTTCACCCTATGAATTTGAAACTGTTTTCCTTTGGCTGGGTAAACATCTAGATGGCCTTTATCTACAGGCCGATCTGACTGGATCTGCATCAATCCATATGTATGTGGTTCTGTCTGGTTTCGTTTTCTCCAAAACGGCCTTCCAGAACTTACTGTGGGCTGAATCCACAAAGGCTGTCTGGGGACTGCAGGAACCATTTTAAAGTGTCCCAAAAAGCTGGTCACGGGGTCTGGTGGCCATTTTGTATGCCCCTTTTCCTGGGCTTTTAAAACAGTCTTTAAAATTAAGGCCTCTTCTGCCAATAGACCCTTATAGGACAATGTTCAATTTTGCGAATCTTACAAAGTCCATGAGCTCCTCACACTTGTTGTCGGAGGTGAGGGTGGAGGAGACGGGAGAGGGGTTTAAGAAGATGGTTAGCAATAGAGAATAGGAGCTGGGATTTATTTCTGCATTCCAGAATGATTCTGGAATAGTGAGCAATTTTGGCAGACGAGTGCAGAACCCAATAGTGCTTTATGTGGTCCAGCCAGATCTGGCAGTGAATGGCTACACCAGTTGTCCGCCATATCCATTCGAGTCTGCGTCCCTTGGACTTAAGGGAGCGAAGCTGAGGGCCGTACCAGGGGGGAACGGCAAGGGTGAGAGAGAGTAATTGTTTTAATAGGGACTAGGGCATCAAAGATAGTGGTGAAGGTGTGGTTGAGCAGATCGGTAATTGCAGAAATGTCATGGTGAATGGTGGGCCAAAGGCTGGACAGTTGGGATCTCATAAGTGCAGTTGTAATAGAGTTGGGAGAGAGATTTTTCCGGGGCGGACACAGAAGGAAGTAGGGTTGGGGTGGGTGGGTGGAAGAGGGATATGGGTGTAGAGCGATATGAGGAAGTGGTCAGAGATGGCCTTATCTGCGATTGACATGATGGGAGTAGCGAGGCTACGAGAGATGGCAAGGTCGATGGGCTGGCTGTGAATATGGATTGGGGAGTTTACATGGAGGGAGAAATTAAGGGAGGATAGGAGGCTAGTGAACTCAGAGGAGAGAGAGCATGATGAATTGAGATGGAGGTTGAAATCACCGAGGATGAGAAGTCGTTCGGTGCAGAAACTGAGGGAGGAGAGCAGTGAAGACATCTCGGTAATAAAATTTTTCTGGTACTTGGGTGGGCGGTAGAGAATGATAATTTTAAATGAGGTGAGAAGGGTGGAATAAGGTGAGATGCTCAAAGGAGGAGAAAGTGCCGGAAGAGTAGGGGGACAGACCAAGGTGTGATTTGGTGATGAGAGCCACACCGCCACCACGGCGGTCTGAGCAGGGCAAGTGGTGGAAGGTATAGCCAGGTGGGGAGGCTTCATTTAAGGGTAAAGTGTCATCACCCCTCAGCCAAGTTTCCGTCAGGGCCATGATGTCGATGGAATCATCCATGATAAGCTCATGGATGGCAAGGGTCTTATTTGAAGTGAATGGACATTCTGGAGGGAGATGCGGAGAGGGTCGGTGATGGCTGCCCCACTGACAGGTTTTGCGACCATGATGTCTGCAAATGTGCAGAGAATGGAGGAGTCCATCTCCAACATGAGCACCACCGTGTCACAGGTGATGGCGACTGTAGGCTCTTCCATGGAAAGGATGGCCACCTGCATGGAGCAGCGAATGCACCACTCAAATGAGCACATGCTATCTCTGGAGAATAGATGGCAGAGGCTCATAGACCTCCATTTTAGGAGGGATGTCAACCTAGACTTGGATCCTCATGGCCGCACTGCTGTGCAGCAAGGTGCTTTCCAACTCCTTGCTAGCAGTGAAGTGCGGGTGGCCCATGCTAGGGATGACGGTGAGAGGGGACATGGAAGTGTGGGCTCCTGTGAAAGCGCTCACACTCCTCCCCCATTGCATCTCCCTCAGTCAGAGCCTGACATGCCTCCTGGGATCGTGATGGCCGAGTCTGCCCCTGCACAGTTGCAGGAGGAGCAGACTTTGGCGGGGCCATCACAGGCCCCAAGACCCAGGGGACGTCTGCCAAAAGTGTCTATGCAGTCGCAGCAGGGAAGTGAGCAGGCTGCCTCTACCTCTGCTAAAGCCACAGGGGTTGCACCTCATAGAAGCACGCGTAAGAGAAAGATGACAAGTAGATGCACAAGGGTAAGTACATGGGTGTTTTCATAACTGTGTTAAGCTTCTGTTAATCTTATTTAAAAAGGGCAGTAGACAGAAGGCTGGAAACTATAGACCGGTTAGCCTAACATCTGTGGTAGGTAAAATTTTGGAGTCCATTATTAAGGAGACAGTAACAGGACATTTGGATAATCATAATTTAATAGGACAAAGTCAGCATGGTTTTATGAAGGGGAAGTCATGTTTGACAAATTTGCTGGAGTTCTTTGAGGAAGTAACATACAGGGTGGATAAAGGGGAACCAGTGGACGTAGTGTATTTAGACTTCCAAAAGGCATTTGACAAGGTGCCACACAAAAGATTATTGCTTAAGATAAAAAATCACGGGATTGGGAGTAATATTCTGGCATGGATAGAGGATTGGCTATCTAACAGAAGGCAGAGAGTTGGGATAAATGGTTCATTCTCAGATTGGCAATCAGTAACTAGTGGTGTTCCGCAGGAGTCAGTGCTGGGTCCCCAACTCTTTACAATCTATATTAACGATTTGGAGGAGGGGACCGAGTGTAACATATCAAAGTTTGCAGATGATACTAAGATGGGAGGGAAAGTAGTGAGTGAGGAGGACATAAAAAACCTGCAAGGGGACATAGACAGGCTAAGTAAGTGGGCAGAGATTTGGCAGATGGAATACAATACTGGAAAGTGTGAGGTTATGCGCTTTGGCAGGAAAAATTGTAGAGCAAGTTATTATCTTAATGGCAAGAAACTGGAAAGTACTGAAGTACAAAGGGATCTGGGGGTCCTGGTGCACGAAACTCAAAAGTTAGTATGCAGGTGCAGCAAGTGATTAAGAAGGCCAATGGAATGTTGGCTTTCATTGCTAGGGGGATAGAATATAAAAATAGGGAGGTATTGCTTCAGTTGTACAAGGTATTGGTGAGACCGCACCTGGAATACTGCGTACAGTTTTGGTGTCCATACTTAAGAAAGGACATACTTGCTCTCGAGTCAGTACAAAGAAGGTTCACTCGGTTAATCCCGGGGATGAGGGGATGGACATATGAGGAGAGGTTGAGTAGATTGGGACTCTACTCATTGGAGTTCAGAAGAATGAGAGGCGATCTTATTGAAACATATAAGATTGTGAAGGGGTTGGATCGGGTGGATGCGGGGAGGATGTTCCCGATGATGGGTAAAACTAGAACTAGGGGGCATAGTCTTAGAATAAGGGGCTGCTCTTTCAAAACTGAGATGAGGAGGAACTACTTCACTCAGAGGGTGGTAGGCCCATGGAATATGCTGCCCCAAAAAGCTGTAGAAGCTACATCATTACATAAATTTAAAACAGAAATAGACAGTTTCCTAGAAGTAAAGGGAATTAAGGGTTACGGGGAGCGGGCAGGAATTTGGACATGAGTCTAGGTTCGGATCGGTCATGGCCCTATGGGTAGTGGAGCGGGCCCAGGGGCTGTGTAGCCTGATCCTGCTCCTATTTCGTGTGTCTAATTCTGTTAGATTCAGGAGATGGTTCTGTGATAGTGGATTGGCGGTTAGGATCAGATCAGCCATGATCTTATTGAATGGCGGAGCAGGCTCGAGGGGCCGATTGGCCTACTCCTGCTCCTATTTCTTATGTTCTTATGTTCTTATGTCACAGATAAAACTATTTATTTTCACCACTTTCCGGTCATGGCCAATTTTGTCTGCAAATTTGGAAGTGGCTTAGTGAGTTGGAGTGAATGGTGAGGCATAAGGTTACCTCCTGCAATGGTGGAAAGTGTGAAAGGAATGGCTGGTCATTGTAGCGATGCTTTATGGTATTGCTGTGGGGTGGTGGGAACCTGGTACAGCATGTGGCAACCATATGGATGTAATGCCTGAAGTTAAGTAAATCAGGACACGATGAGGCCATCCCTTGCCTCCCGGGCAGCAATGTGTTCGGGTGCTGGTGGGATCTGGACCACGGGTCCCTCCTGATCCTCCTACTCGTCCTCCAGCTGATGCTCCTCCTCCTCGGAAGAGGCTGTGCGCTCAGAGCCTTGCTACTCATGCCTTTTGTTGGTTTTTTCCCTCTCTCCCTGAATTCTCACTGTTAGCAATGGTCTCACCCTGGCAGATCCTGGGTCGTGTGTTGGTAAACTACAAACAGATTCGAGGGGTTAAAGTGAGACTGAATGGTCCCATACGCCATGTCCACCAGTCTGTTTACATTTTAATAACAGTTCTCAGAGAGTTAGTTAGTGCAGGAAAGAGTGGCTCGTTGTAACAGTGAGACGGGGTGGCGGGGGGGATCAGCTGAGTGGGTGGAGTCAACTGGAAAGACTATGTTTGCACTGGGATTTTTCTATATGTTCATAGCGAAATCGTGGTTTGCATAAGACGCATGTATGGGTAAGAGTGGCCAGATTTAACAATCAACCCCTAACTGGGGTATATTTCTCACTGCAGACTACATGGGCTGCTTGCCACCTTCTCCTCTCTGGCCCAAAAGGCATAAAATCGTTTAGGCTACAACTACTTGGTAAGATTTATTTACAGATTATTATTGGCAGAAGCCAAATAAAATGGCAAGAATCTGAATCAGCACCATCTTTTATAATTATGAAATTGGGATCCGAGAATAGAATCATAGGGGGAAAAATTCAGTATCGCCCCATTTGGGGCGCCATTATCGGCCGTGCGCACAGTTTATTAATAATAATAATAATAATCAACTTTATTGTCATTGTTAGTGCACAAGTGCAGTACAACGAAATGTAGGCTTGCGTGTACATTTTGATTAAGACATTTAACATTCAACATTCATTTGGCTTGTAATACATAAACATAAACATAATAAAGTGCATTGGCAGATGTGCAGGCTTTAGAGTTTATTTGTGGAGTTCAGTAGGATGACAGCCCTGGGAAAGAAGCTGTTCCTAAATCTGGTCGTTCGGGTGCAAATGCATCTGTAGCGTCTCCCAGATGGCAGGGGGGGCGAACAAACTGTGGCTGGGGTGGGTAGGGTCTTTGATGATGGTCAGTGACCTCCGTAAACAACGTTTCTGGTAGATGTTCTCTATGGTCGGTAGCCGGGTGCCGGTAATGCGTTGGGCAGTTTTGACTACCCGCTACAGGGCTTTTCGGTCATAGGAGCTACAGCTGCCATACCACACTGTGATACAGTTCGTCAGGATGCTCTCTATTGTGCAGCGGTAAAAGTTAGAGAGGATCAGGGGTGACAGGTTACATCCCTTCAGCCTCCTTAGGAAATATAGGCGCTGTTGGGCCTTCTTCACCAGAGAGGAGGTATTGAGGGACCAGGAGAGGTCTTCCGTGCCTGGCACTAATTATCGCCTCTGACGGCAAACTTGGGTTTTATCGCCTCTGGAGGTGATTGGAGCGCTAAATCAGGCGCTTCACACCTGTCTTAAGGTGCAAAGGCCGAGCAGTGAGGCGTTACCTCAGAGCGCTGGCGAAGCAAGGAAGGGCAAATCAAAATGAACCTGCAAAGTGCTGCTCAGTACCCAAAACCCCTTCACACAGCGTTGAATCTCTCCAGAAGTCTCTCTCTCTCTCTCTCAGAATGCGTGGTGCAAAAATGTCACCAACAAAAAAAGGCAGGAAGCGGTCGCCTTTAAATAGCGCTCCCCCAGTCCCTTCCTGACTGCAAAACGCTCCCCTCAGCCTGTCGTTGCTAGCGGCAGGCGGTAAGGCAGGGGGCGCCACTCAATATCCGGTCCGGGGCACTACTGGGGCGTTGCGCACTCGACTGATGTCACGATCTGCCGGCGCAGGAGATCGTGGCGGTAGTGTTTAGCGCCGCTGCAAAATGTCTAGTTAATTTCGCGAGCGGCGCAAATATCGCCCGCCCGGGCGCTAGTTGCTTTGTGCCCCATTAGCGCCCTCTTAAGGCGCTAACGGGAGGCGCAAACAACTGAATTTTTCCCCCATAGTATTATACAGCACAGAAGGAGGCCATTCGGCCCATCCTGCCTGAATCGGCTCTTTGAAAGAGCTATTCAATTAGTCCCGCTCCCCTGCTCTTTCTCCACAGCTCTTGAATTTTTTTCCTTTTCAAGTATACATCCAATTCCCTTTTGTAAGTTATGATTGAATCTGCTTCCACCACTCTTTCATGCAGTGCATTCCAGATCATAACAACTCGCTGCATAAAAGTAAAATCCTCCTCCTCTCACCCCCTGGTTCTTTTGCCAATTATATTAAATATGGGTCAGTCCATAAAATGTCCTTCTGGAAGATACTTTTGTAGAGATTGGTAAGCCACAAGACTTTTGGATGAAAAAGATTTGTTTCGTGGTAAACCTGCCAGATGTGATGTTGTATGGGATGTATAGGTGAGCTGGATAAGTATCTAGAGAAAAAAAATAAACGGCTATGACAGGTATGGTGAGATATGGTAGTTATTACACACTGGAACCAGCCAGATGGATTGCAATGTATAATCTCAGTTCATCCATGGATTCAGGTTGCCTCCAAGGCTAAAGACCATGACCTGGAAATTCCTGGGGTCCTGCTCCACCGGCGTAAGTGCGGCAAAGTGGAATCCCACCAGTCATTCCCTCAGGCCAGAGACCCCGCCCCCAAATCCTGGCGATGGGATCATTTGCATATCCAGAGTGAGCCGTTGGCACCTGCGAGGTTGCATCACCGACACCCACCCTGGTCTGACCCAAACCACTCTTTGAAGGTGTCGTGATGCCTTGCTGCTCCACTTGAAATCCCCTGAAGCCCCAAGTCTTCAGCTCCCACCAGAGCCACTCTACAAAGGTATGGGGCCTTCAGAAAGCCTCAAAAGAACTCACAGCAGGTCTCAAATAGTGTTTGTTCCACTTAGGCTTTTCCTGGACATAAAGGAAGTCCGGGAAGTCCCCCTGACATGGGGGGGGGCAGGGGGGGCAGTGATGGAGTCAGTCGGAATGTCCACCCACCGCCTCCCCAACTGAAATTTAAAGATTCGGTCCAAATGGGGTGGAATCCCAATAAGGCCAAGTTCCAGCCCATATTCTGACTTTCCCCAATGGGAAATGGCACTTACACCCTCTCCCAAACTAGGAATATCAGGGCCTATGGGTGAATTTCACAGTAAAGAATGAACCTATATCTTATCTCATTCTCAAGGCATTCCAAAGTACTTCACAATCAAGGAATTAAGTTTTGAAGTGTGGTTATCATTGTTATGGGCAAATGTGGTAGCCAATTTGTGCACAATGAGGCCCCACAAACAGCAAATGAGTGAATGACCAAAGCAAATTGGAATGTTAGATAGTATAAAAAGAGGAATGGGGTATAGATCCAAGGAGGTTATTCTATCCCTCTATAGAGCGATGATCAGGCTGCATTGCACTATCTGGAAACATCCCTGCTAGAAGAATACAGCTGAGTTGCCGCAGTTGCAGAGAAGATCTACTAGAATGATTAAAGTATAAAACATAAGATAACAGAACTGGGACTCTTCCCATTATTGAGAAGAATGAGGGGGATATGAGTGAAGATCATAGATGTAGAGATTCAGTCAGGGCTATTTGATTTGGTACAAGATAGCAAAGCATGAGAACATGAGTGTAAGTTGAAAAGGGATGGGTTCAGATGGGATATAAGGAAACATTCCTTCACTGAGAGGGTGATTGGTTTTTGGAATAGTTGATCAAGGGAGATTGTAAGGGCAAGTACATTAGTTCTCTCCAAGGTCCCATTTCGATAAGTGTCTTGGTAATAACTGCTAAGAACTATGGTCCTTGAGATTTTCTCCCTTTTTAGGAATAATATTATTTTTCCTATCAGGACCTCTGATGTCAGAGCTGTGAATCATCCATTATTGAAGTCATAATAATAGGATTTGTTGTGTCGAATGCTATTGTGCAGGTGTTCATATTTCATCTGGATTCTGATTACCTGTTAATGCATTCACTGTGTACATTCAATTTGTACCCTGTATGTGGACACGTTTCCAGATCAATCAAACTGGCCTGGTCCTATGGACAGCTCATCTCTTGACCTCCATTTTGAAATGTAATTAGGAAAGACGGCTTCCATTTGAACTCTGTTGATTTCAAAAATGAAATAAAATACAGAAATCTCCCTATTTTGTCACAGTGATGTTGGAGTCCTACACATCCTAATAGGATTAAAAATGTGAACAGAAAGGGCTGAAAGAAGAAAGGGAAAGTGTAATAATCAAGAGCGTGCCGGAGAGAGGGCAAGGAGATATACCAAACTGAATGCAGGAGAGTGGGATCCACAGGAAGAGGGAGAGAGAGAGCAAGGGAGAGTGTCTAGGAAAGGCTAAAAAGGAGAGGGAGAACTGAATAGGGACCAAAGAAATCATTGTGGACTTCAGGAAGTCTAAAGGCGGAAGTCACACCCCCATCCACATCAATGGGGCTGTGGTGGAAAGGGTGGACAGCTTTAAGTTCCTCGGAGTCCACATCACGGAAGACCTCTCCTGGTCCCTCAATACCCCCTCTCTGGTGAAGAAGGCCCAGCAGCGCCTATATTTCCTAAGGAGGCTGAAGGGATGTAACCTGTCACCCCTGATCCTCTCTAACTTTTACCGCTGCACAATAGAGAGCATCCTGACGAACTGTATCACAGTATGGTATGGCAGCTGTAGCTACTATGACCGGAAAGCCCTGCAGCGGGTAGTCAAAACTGCCCAACGCATTACCGGCACCCGGCTACCGACCATAGAGCACATATACCAGAAACGCTGTTTACGGAGGTCACGGTCCATCATCAAAGACCCTACCCACCCCAGCCACAGTCTGTTCACCCTCCTGCCATCTGGGAGACGCTACAGATGCATTCGCACCCGTACAACCAGATTTAGGAACAGTTTCTTTCCCAGGGCTGTCATCCTACTGAACTCCACAAATAAACTCTAAAGCCTGCACATCTGCCAATGCACTTTATTATGGTTATGTTTATGTTAATGTATTACAAGCCAAATGTATGTTGAATGTTTAAATGTCTTAATCTAAATGTACACTCTCGGGAGCCGCAAGCCTACATTTCGTTGTACTGCACTTGTGCACTAACAATGACAATAAAAGTTGATTTGATTTGATTTGATCCCTGTTTTCTTTCCTCAGCAAATGCCCCTCTGTGCCTACAGAGAGCCCTGGGTGCAGGGAGGAGAGGGGGGTGCAGAGCCCCAAGTGCTGGAGAGCCTCAGCCCTAACTGTGATGTAGGCAGCGAGTAGTCCGGTGAAGCACCAGGAGTAACCCAGCAGAGCAAAGAAAGTAGCCTTCATAGAGCCTAGAGTGTTCGTCAGCACAGAGAGAGAGAGAGATTGAGAAAGAGAGAGAGAGAAAAAATGCAGTGGGACCAAGCACAGAGACACAACTACATATAATGTTTCCTACATTACAACAGTGACTACACATCAAAAAGTACTTTGTGGCTGTAAAGCGCTTTGGGACATCCAGTGGTCGTGAAAGGCGCTATATAAATGCAAGTTTTTCTTTTTCTTTTTTTGTGGAGCGGGCATGGGGGAAATCTGAGATTTGGAGTGGCAGGAAGAGGGGAAAATAACCCATGCCAAAAAATACGCTTTCCAATGGTTGTGCTGATAATCCTGAACAGCCCTGCCACAACTCATCCAAATTGGAAAAAGGTGTCAAAATCTGGACTTGTCATGGTATGATCAGACATTAAGAACTATCTGAATATTGGAGACCTGTAGGTACAAAAAAAATCTGAGTCCAGGTCTTGAACTAGAGTACTAGGAAGAGGGATATTGAAGTGTGTATAACGTAGGAAAGTGTGATAATGTATGATATACTGTGAAACTTAACTGGAGTGCAGTAGTTATCATCACTGTAATGTGCAGCAAGATAATTCAGACACATTTCGAGGCATGCAAGACCCTAAAGGTTAGAACATGACCAGGTCCCTTATAGTACTGCTTCTTGTTGTCCATCTGGCCCCACTCTCAAATGCCAGTGGGAGGTACAGATATCTTTTACTAGATATTATTTAAATTGTTCTCCCTTCCTCCTTTGAGAGCTCGAACTTGTTAATAAATGTATATGTGGTTGAAATCCTAGGATTGAAGTGTAAGGTGGGTGTGGCTGAGAGGGAATGTGCAGGTTCCAGACTGCTGTAGCTGCAAGGACAACTTAGAATGGGCAATAAATGTCAGCGATGCCCAGATCCCAAGAATGAATAAAACAAGCCTTCCATTGGCCCCACTCATTCACAGTGAGCGAGTGTTGATACTATGCAGTATTCCATGAATTCAGTGTTGTCACTTTATTGATCAGTACTTTTCCGGCCCAATGAGGGAGGAGGCATTGCTGGATCGGGTTCTGGGGAATGAGGTGGGTCAAGTGGAGCAAATGTCAGTAGGGGAACATTTAGGAACAGTGATCATAGTATCATAAGGCTTAGATTAGCTATGGAAAAGGGAACAATCTAGAGTAAAAATACTTCATTGGAGGAAGGCAAATTTCAGTGGGTTGAGAACGGATCTGGCCCAGGTGAATTGGAATCAAAGATTGGCAGGCAAAACTGTAATCGAACAATGGGCTGCCTTTAAAGAGGAGATGGTTCGGGTACAGTCGAGGTACATTCCCACGATGGGGAAAGGTAGAGCAACTAAAGCCAGAGCTCCCTGGATGACGAAAGAGTTAGAGAGTAAGATGAAGCAGAAAAAGAGCGCATATGACAGATGTCAGGTTGAAAATACAAGGTGGCAGAGCAGGTTGAGAAAGCGGTTAAAAAAACATATGAGATCCTGGGCTTTATAAAGGGGAGGAGGTCACAAGCAGGGATTGTAAAGTCTGTGGGTTGTACAGTTAATAACGACACAGACTTCAGGAGTAACAAACAAACAGGTCTTTACTATTCAGAGGTCAGGGCGAATCTGCCCCAGTTATCCTGCCACAACACTTATATACTGGTGTGGTCACTGTCGGTATTACAGTATACAGAAGCCAAACAAATAGTGCCACACCTAAAGTAGTTCTCTTAAAGGTGAACGGTTACATTCAATAGTTCCCTTAAAGGTAGACGGGTACATACACTACAATCCTCCCTTTTTAGCTTATTACTTACAGAGTCCCCGTTAAACATACATATCTTCAACTTCATATAAAACAATTTACAGATATAATCTCGGTGGGAACAGTTCATAGATTCAGTCTCTGATCTTGACTCGTTCCGAACAGCACCTCTTTGGTGTAGCCGGTTCACATGGCTAGCGTGACTCCTCCATAGCCTTTTTCTTGACGTAACAGCTTGAACTTCCGTCCTGTTGAACCAGCAGTGCGGACTTTTACAACCAACTGGCTGTCTTGATAATTTCCGGTTTTTCAACTAATTTAGCTCCTTTCGTAGTGTCCCGCCTGAGATAGTAGAAGTGATAATATTTTAGACGGTTATTATCTTCTGCTTCTTCTTTTTCTTTTCTGCCTTTTTGAAACTCTTGGAGCTCCTTTCTCGGCTGCCAGCTGTAGCGCCACCAACTCTCTATGTTCCTTAGACCTTAAGTGCTTCATCCGGATTTCAGCACTTTGGGAGTTTTCATCACAAACTGAGCAGACCAGATCCTCGTAATATTCAGTGTCACTCAACAGGTCATGGTAATACTCGGGTTCGTCCTGAGTTAGGCCAGCGAGAGGGCCTTCTACTTCCTCCTTACCCATCTGGACGTTAGCTGACTGTGGTTCCTTCCCTAGACATCTTTCTTGAAAAGACTTCTTCATGCATTCAATTTCATCCCGCTCTTCCTGGGTTGTCTGCCATTCCTTCACTACTGACCTCATTTGTGAGTTCAATACCTTCCCTTCCATCGGGGATTGCGTTATCAGGCTATTTAATCCTTCTACTGAAGCAGCTGTTTCAACATTCTTCTGTTCACATTGACGTGATTCAACGAACTCTTCATAGAGTAAACTGTAATACAAAATCTGTGTTGCCACCTCAGTTATTTCCGTAACTTTTGGGAGCTCCGAATTCCTTCCCTTTGAAGATTGAAGCTCGTGTTCCCATTGTGGAGTCTTGTCTCTCAGCATGTGAAGGAGTTGGCTGACCGTTAACTCTTCCACGGGGACTCTGTGGATCAGAGTCTTCTCCATTTCATCCACCTTTCCCTCCAATGTTTTCACCTTCCTTTCCTCTTGTACTTTGGTTTCAAGCGCTCGAAGAAGTTGCGCCTTGATGCTCCCTAGCTCATGTTCAGGGCCCATTCTTACAGTCTCTGTGTTTCTTACAGTTTCCTTTCCATCCACTGAAAGGATTCCCAGTTGAATTTGTTCTTCAAGTCGTTGAACCTCGGTCATTGCCGCCTCATATTTGACTTGGGTTTCCTTCAATATTTTAATGAGTTCTTGGACATCTTGTCTTTCATGTTCTGCCATG
Source organism: Somniosus microcephalus (assembly GCF_052327205.1). Classification (NCBI taxonomy): domain Eukaryota; kingdom Metazoa; phylum Chordata; class Chondrichthyes; order Squaliformes; family Somniosidae; genus Somniosus; species Somniosus microcephalus. The sequence goes on along the minus strand of NC_141000.1, from coordinate 17,362,673 downwards.
TCTTTCACCTCTAAATTCTCATCTATGGATGGAACTTCTACCGATGAGTCTGTCTTGGCCTTGAGCTCATCAAGAATTTCCTGCAGCCTTTGGACTTCTTGCTCATGTTCAACCTTTAGTTGTTCATATGCTTCTACTGAAACTAGCTTTTCGGAGGTTGCCGAGTTAATCCCCTCCAGAATTGTAGCCTGGGCCTGTTCATACTGTTCTTTCAACTTCTCACACTCTGCTTGTAAGGAGTCGTAGAGAAGAACTGGAATAAAATCCTGGCTTCCTGAAGATTCCTCTTCATTTGCTTCTTTCGCAATTTCCTGTTGGAGTTCAGCCAAGGCTGCTATGCTATCTGCCTCTTGGAGTCTCACTGCCATCAAATCTTCTTTATTCTTGCAGTCTATCTCAGCCATTTTCCATTTACTTTCATTTAACTGAGTGAGTAGACCCTTATTCTGGGCTGAGAGATATTGCACCTTCTCATGTAGACCATAGCACTCCTTCTCTGCTCGACATAGCTGGTTACTGCTGATTTGGTTCTGTGTTTCAAGTTCCAACATCCTTTGCTTAGCTTCTTTCAGTTTCGCCCCTATACGCTCCTCTTGCAACATGGCCACATTATTCACATCAGGTAAAGAAGCGTTTCTCTTTTCCATGTCCAAGATTTTTTTCTGCATCTCTAAGTGCACACTGCGATTCAGCTTCTCTTAACCTTGCCTGCACTAGCTCCGTCTCCAATTGCAGAACAAAATCCTCAGTGTAGCATGGTTTGCCTTTATGCTGTATCTCTAGATCATGCAAATATTCTAACTCCTGAACATCATAAGGGAGATGTGATCGGTAATTGGTCACGATGGCTCTATGGTCGCTCTCTGCTTGAGCCAGCAGGTTCTGTTGTCTTTCCAGACTCTCCCATTCGGTGTCATAGAACTTTTTCATTGTTTTCATCTCTTGTACGAGACGGTAACTTAATTGTTCTAATTGTTGTCGTACTTTGAAATAACGTTGAGTTCGAGCCCGGTGTTCCTCCGTAATGCATATGTCTGTAACTTGAACAGACTCAGAATTCTCTGTCTTTATGCACGCCATCGTTTTTCCAATCTTAGTCAGTGAGTTCATGTTAACCTTGTTTTTCATACGTGGGCTGGACTTATCGTCTTCCGGCTCAGAGTCTGAGCTGCTTGTCTGCACCGAGTCCTCACTCGTCATTGCTTGTAGGTAGTGCCATTCCATGTCTATTTTCTTGATCCACTCCCGTCCTAGAAGTGGTGGTCCTCCCTCAGGTAGTACGTACAAGTTCATTCTTGGGTGTACTTTACCCCTATCTCTCACCTTGACTCTTATTTTTCCCATGGGGTATACTTTATGCCCCGTGTATGTCTGCAATACGAACTTGGTGTCTCTTAAGGGTATGTGTGGGAATAGCCGGTGGTAATCCCTTCGATTTATGACTGATACAGCTGATCCAGTGTCCAACTCCATTTTCACTTGGACTCCAGCTATGTTTAGCATGACCCAGATAGTTTGTAGGTCAGCTTCCTTACTCACATGGTGGATACTCAGACTACCCAGCTCCTGGCCGTTTGGATCTGAGTCTGGATTCTGTTCGTCTGAACTCTTCTCAGCCCCCTTGTATACCTTGTTGTACTTTTCTTGTGATGGCTTCCTTTGGTTGTTGGTCTTCTTCCCTGACCGGCATACCTTAGCGATGTGACCCAGTTTGCCACATTTCCTACATTCTTGGTTCTTAAACCAGCATTGATTCTGGTCGTGTGTTGTCTTCCCACAACGATAGCATTTTATTGTACTCGAGGTAATTTGGTCCACCCCGAGTGCCGCCGCCTTTAGTTGCATTTCCGCTGTTCCTTTCGCTGCGGCTTCGTGTGATGCGGCTATAAGGACAGCCCTGTCAAGTGTAAGGTCGTTCTCTTCGAGTAGGCGCTTTTGCGTCCCTTCCTTGGACAATCCGCCTACGAACTTGTCTCGCAGTGCCTCTGTCAGATTCCCTCCGAACTGGCAGTATTTCGCTAGCCTACGCAGTTCGACCAAGTATTCTGCGTTGCTTTCGTCTTTCCGTTGCGTTCTTGCATAGAATTTGAATCGTTCAGCCAACATCAACGGTGTGGGGTTCAAGTGGTCCTTCAGAACAGCCACAATCTCTTCGAAAGACTGATCCGTCGGTTTAGCTGGTGCTAGTAAATCCTTCAAGAGCCCGTATGTCTTTGCGCCCATCGAGTTTAACAATGTTATCGCCTTGTCGTCTTCCTCTATTTTGTTGGCTTCACAATAGATCTCGATGCGTTCCACGTACGTGGCCCAGTCTTCTATCTCAGAATTAAAATCGTTAATATCCCCTCGCTTAGGCATCTTCCTTTCCTTGGAGCAGCACCGTATTTCTTTAAGTATTATTTATTATCTGTTTATTTCTAAAATGGCGGTTTTCCCGCAAAAATGGCGGTTTCCCGCTCTTCCCTTCTCTCTCTCGCTCTCTCTGCCCACTTCAATGGCAGTTAAGATGGCAGTTTTTCCCGCGAAAATGGCGGTTTCCCGCTCTTCCTTTCTCTCCCCGCCCACTTCAATGGCGGTTTCCCGCCTCTGTCGTCTTCTCCGCCTAATGGCGGCTTTCCGCGTTTCTTCCTGGTGGAAGGGGTACGCTTTCCCCACAGCGGACAGGTTCAGCCGCTGGGCTGGCTCTCGCACAGCTCCCCTTACTCGGCTCTGTCTTTTCCTCCCGCCCGCACGGCTCTACCGGCGCTGGGTACACCCCGTTAACGGAGGACAGTTCAGCCGCTGGACTGGCTCTCGCGCAGTCTCTCTCTCCGTACCCGGCTCTGTCGCTCTCTCCCCCGCACGTTCGGTTCTACCGGCTCTGGGTACCCCGTTGGTGGAGAACAGTTCAGCCGCTGGACTGGCTCTCGCGCAGTCTCTCTCCCCTTGTTCGGCTCTGTCTCTCTCCCACTCCCGCACGTTCGGTTCTACCGGCTCTGGGTACCCCGTTGGTGGAGAACAGTTCAGCCGCTGGGCTGGCTCTCGCGCAGCCTCCTTTGCTCGGCTCTGCCTCTCCCACACGCTCGGTTTCAGCGCTCCGCGGCTTCGTCGCCGCCCGGATCTTTCCCGCCGATCGCGGTCCGGCTGTCACCCGACGCCGTTGGACCCGACTTCTGACCGGCTCAGCTCCCCTTCGACCGAGGTCGAGTGCACAGCCCTTATCCTCCGGATATTCTCTACACCTTCCCCTACTCACAGTCTCCGCGGCCGCCTTGTTTCCAGCTGATCGGCTCACTCCGTACCGTGGTAGAAGGGTAGTCAGTGCCTGTTGCAGACGGAAGCTTTTGTTGCTAAAGTCTTCCACCTTTCTCCTGCTGCAGCCTCGTGTTTTCTCCCAGCAGAACGATGAGGGCGGTTGCCTCTCTTCGACGCTCTTCTTGCTTTGGTAGTCTTGCCGCAGGGTACGATCGGACTCGTCGCCACTGTAAAGTCTGTGGGTTGTACAGTTAATAACGACACAGACTTCAGGAATAACAAACAAACAGGTCTTTACTATTCAGAGGTCAGGGCGAATCTGCCCCAGTTATCCTGCCACAACACTTATATACTGGTGTGGTCACTGTCGGTATTACAGTATACAGAAGCCAAACAAATAGTGCCACACCTAAAGTAGTTCTCTTAAAGGTGAACGGTTACATTCAATAGTTCCCTTAAAGGTAGACGGGTACATACACTACAGGGATGTCATCAGGAGGACCTGGGTGCAGTGGCGCAAATCTTTCAATGATTTTATTAGATCAGGAAACGTGAGTACAAAGCCACACTCACCTTCATCCTGCTGTGCCTCTCATCACATCCCCATCACTCTGCCTTCCCAACCCTACTCCTGCTCATCCTTGCTCACACAACTTACCTTGCACCTCCACCCATCCCTCTCTATCTACATTATCACATCTCCATCTCACTAGCCACCCCTCGCACTCGCCCTCATCCTAGTCCAATCATACCAACTAACAACACACAAGGGTAGCCACTTGGGTGTTTTATCCAATGTTCATGTAAAGTTTCCGTTAATGTGGTGTCAAACAATGAAACATTTATTTTCAACACTTTGTGTTCTTGGACAGATTCATGTGCACCTTTGGAAGTAGCTTAGTGAGTTCCAGTGAATGGTGAGACATAACAGTACCCCCCGCAATGGTGATGAGTGTGAAAGTAATGGCTTGGACATTGCAGGGATGCTTATGGTGTTGGTGTGGGGTGGTACCAACCTGGTGCATCATGTGGCAGCCAGGGTGTAGAGCATCAAGTGAAGTAAATCTGGCCATGGTGAGGCCATCGCTGGCTTCCTGGGCAGCAATGTGGTCGCGTGCTGATGCCCTTTGTTCTGTGCAGCATCAGGTGATTGCGGATAAGGTTGGTGTTGTTGTTGGTGCTGCTGGTGATGCTGGTGTTGGGGCTGATCGTGGTCAGGTTCTGAGGACCAAGTTGAAACAGTATAAATGGTACCCATGCTGATGTAATAGATGGCAGGTGAAGTTGAGATGGCAGAAGCAATCTGTCAATAGTGAGTTTGTTCCAATGAGGTGACACTGGATGGAGAGTTTGCTCCAAATCCTTGCAGCCTGCATAATCTGTCTTCCAAATGGAGTAAGCAATAGCTTCTGCACTTGGAAAGTGAACAGCTGTGAGGTGGGAGCTTTTATCATATATTTCAAGCTGTCAACTAATCAACTGATTCAATGGTCATTCAACTCCCGCCTCAGGTTAACAGATGTGGTCCATGAGCAGTGTGGACCCTGTGGGTGTGTTCCCGACCCACTGTCAAAAAAATCAAATTTCCCGCCCAACCCGTCACCGATCCTGCTTGCTAACCCCCCTGAAAATTCTGGCCATAGAATACAAGAGCAAAGAAGTGATGATGAACCTTTATAAAACACTGGTTCGACCTGAACTGGAGTATTGTGTCCAATTCTTGGTACCGCACTTTAGGAAGGATATGAAGGCCTTAGAGAGGGTGCAGAAAAGATTTACGAGAATGATTCCAGGACGGGGGACTTCAGTTACATGGATAAACTAGAGAAGCTGGGGTTGTTCTCATTATTGCAGAGAAGGTTGAAAGGAAATTTGATAGAGGTATTCAAAATCATGAGGGGTTTAGACAGAGTAGAGAGAAACTGTTCCCATTAGTTGAAGGGTCGAGAACCAGAGGACACAGACTTAAGGTGATTGGCAAAAGAACCAAAGGCAACATGAGGAAAAACTTTTTTAAGCAGCGAGTGGTTAGGATCTGGAATTCACTGCCTGAAAGGGTGGTGGAGGCAGACTCAATCACAGCTTTCAAAAGGGAATTGGATAATTACCTGAAGGAAAAAAAATGCAGGGCTACGTGAAAGGATGGGGCAGTGGGACTAGCTGAAGTGCTCTTACAGAGAGCCGGCATGGACTCGACGGGCTGAATGGCCTCCTGCTGTGCTGTAACCATTCTATGATTCTATGATAGAAATGGGCACAGTGGCATAGTGGTTAGCACTGTTGCCTCACAGCGCCAGGGACCCAGGTTCAAATCTGGCCTCGGGCGACTGTCTGTGTGGAGTTTGCACATTCTCCCTGTGTCTGCGTGGGTTTCCTCCGGGTGCTCCGGTTTCCTCCCACAGTCCAAAGATGTGCGGGTTAGGTTGATTTGGCTATGATAAATTGACCCTTAGTGTTAGGGGATTAAATACGTGGGGTTACGGGGATAGGGTGGGATATGTGTCGGTGCAGGCTCGATGGGCCGAAATGGCCTCTATCTGCACTGTGGGGATTCTGTGATTCTGTGTGTGAAATCTGAAATTGCATTGAATTACATATTATTTACAGCACAAAAACAGGCCATTTGGCCCAACTGGTCTATACTGATGTTTATGCTCCACACGAGCCTCCTCCCACCCCTCTTCGTCTAAGCAGTGTCAGCTGTGGCTCAGTGGGTAACACACTTGCCTCTGAATCAGAAGGTTGTGGGTTCATAGTCCCACTCCAAGGATTTGCACACATAAAGCTAGGCTGACACTCCAGTGCAGTGCTGAGGAAGTGCTGCACTGTTGGAGGTGCTGTCTTTCAGATGAGATGTTAAACCGAGGCCCCGTCTGCTCTCTCAGGTGGACGTAAAAGATCCCATGGCACTATTTTGAAGAAGAGTAGGGGAGTTATCCCTGGTGTCCTGGGCAATACTTCTCCTTCAACCAATGTAACAAAACAGATTGGGCAGGATTTTCATTGGGGCGTGGAGGCGGGATTGGAGGCGGGGGGTTAAAATCTCAAAATCGGGGGGCACGAACACATCCCGCCCCCAACCCGCCTCCATGCCAGTTTCAAAGGAGGCGGATACCCAACCTGTGCGGGGACCCGCCTCCCCGAGGCAAGAAGGGGATTAGTGCCAATTAACTGCCTGTTAACAGGTAGTTAACAGGCAGTTTTTAGCTTAATCCCTATTTTTATTGCTGAAGTGTGGGATTCCCGACGGCTCCAAACCACGCCAAGTTAGCGAGGCGGGCCGTCGGGCTGAAGGACTTGGAGGGTTCGAGATGTCCGGTGTTCAGGTGAATGATGGGTGCATGAGTGAAGAGGTAAGTGTGTTTGGTGTGTGTAAAGTGTTTAAAGAACTTTTACTTACATTTACTTACCTTTACAGCCTTCCTTCCTTCAGGTCTCAGGAGTCCCTCATCTCACCGGCACAGAAAGCAGAATGGCCGCAAGCTGTCAAAAGTTGCAGCATTCAGCTTTCTGTTCTGGAGAGATCTCTAAATCAGCCTCAGAGGAAGGAATTAACTTGGAGTACAGATTGTCAGCACAGCTGTCAAACACTGATATTTCATCTGTCAAAAGCTTTTGCCAGATGAAATGTCAATCTGTGACGTCACCTGTTGCCGGGTGGCCCTTAATTGGCCTGCTGAGCCCGCTGGGCAGGCTCAACAAGGTCAATCAAGTGAAAATCACGTGGGTTGACCACAACTCACTGGAGGCGGGACTATAACCCCGAAAGTTGTAGCCCCGCCTCCTACACGCCTCCTCAATGAAAATCCAGCCCATTATCTGGTCATTTTCACATTGCTGTTTGTGGGAGCTTGCTGTGTGCAAATTGGCTGCCGCGTTTCCCACATTGCAACAGTGACTCCACTTCAAAAGTACTTCATTGGCTGTAAAACTCTTTGAGATGTCCGGTGGTCGTGAAAGGCGCTATATAAATGCAAGTCTTTCTTTAACCCTATCAGCATATCCTTCTATCTCTTTCTCGCTCATCTGTTTATCCAACTTCCCTTTAAATGCATCTCTGCTATTTGCCTCAACTACTCCATCTGGTAGTGAGTTCCATATTCTCACCACTCTCTGGGTAAAGGAGTTTCTCCTGAATTCCCTATTGGATTTGTTGGTGACTATCTTATATTTATGGCCCCTAGATTTGGTCTCCTCCACAAGTGGAAATATCTTATCTACATCTACCCTATCAAGTCCTTTCATAATCTAAAACTCCTCTATCAGGTCACCCCCCTCAGTCTTTACTTTTCTAGAGAAAACAGCCCTAGCCTTTTCAATCTTTCCTGATAGGTATAACACCTCAGTTCTGGTATTATCCCAGTGCACCAGTATCTCTGTGTCTTTAATATTAGTGAACCATATCTATGTAAGCAAATGAAAAAGATATTGCAACTTTAAAATGACAATACCAACTGGTGTTATTCGTGCAGCTGTTGGTGATCTTTATAAAGAACCACTAGATGGTGTTAGCACCATAAAACCCTGTGCACTGGAGAATCTGGAAGTATGTCGCACAGTGCAACAGCATATTTCAAGTACAAACAAAAAATACTGCAGATGGTGGAAATCTGAAATAAAAACAGAAAATGCTGGAGATACTCAGCAGGTCAGGCAGCATCTGTGAAGAGAGAAACAGAGTTAACGTTTCAGGTCAATGACCTTTCGTCTGACGCTGCCTGACCTGCTGAGTATCTCCAGCATTTTCTGTTTTTATAGCATATTTCAAGCGCTGCACGTTGTATAGATACTGACAGTAATACATAAATATTTTTTAAAAGGCAAGTACACTGTATCTCTCAAAATTCACACCTGGAGGGGGTGGTTGACTTTTTCTTTGACACAAGAAGGATTTCCACTCCGGATAAACAACAGTCCAATTCTCTGCACGGACTAAACGGCAAGCAGTTACAAATCTAGTTTACTGTACTTTGGTGCCTGTATGTTGTGTTGGAGTGGGACGGGTGAAGTTGATGCCAATGGAAGGTGCCTCAACAGAAACACTCCATCCACCCGCACTGCAGTGTTCACCCATTGCCGCTTTTTGGACCTGTGAGAAACACCATCATTAAGCGCAGCAAAGAAAATATTTCAATTTTATCGACCTATTTTATTAATCCTACCCTGTACAGTGACAGCCAAGGCTCCGTTGGTAGCACTCTTGTCTCTGAGTCAGAAGGTTGTGGGTTTGAGTACCACTCCAGAGACCAGAGCACAAAATCCAAGCTGACACTTCAGTGCAGTACTGAGGGAGTGCTGCCCTGTCAGAGGTGCCATCCTTTAGATGAGACGTTAAACCGAGGTCCTGCCTGCCCTCTCAGATGGATGTAAAAAATTCTGTGGCATTATTCGATGAAGAGCAAGCGAGCTCTCCCCAGTATCCTGGTCAATACGTAACCCTCAACCAACATCACTGATGTAAAAAGACTACTGAGCACTTGGCTGGAGTATAAAACAAGGCTTTAATCAACTGTTTCACAACCATGAGATTCTAGTTACATCACTAGTTCCTGGTTACAGAAACATCCTGAGCAAGCTGGGCCCACGCCCGAGTATTTATACTCCTTGGACGGTGCCACCAGCTGGCCGCCCAGTGTTACTTCATGAGTCATTTCTTCATGAATGATAAGATTCATGACAATCACTAAAACATATTGGCCCAGAAACTCGGGTTGGGGGCTTCCCGCGGGTGTAAGCCCCCAACCTGCACTTACCTTGCGCGCTGGCAGTTGAGCTGAAGGGCCCCGTGGAATTCCGCTCCGGGGCCTGGCCCAGCTGCCGGCGCGCTGTGCTTGCGTATCCCAGGGGCGTAGTTAGTGCGATGCGTCCCCTGAGATCATGTGGGCCATGGGCAGCCAATCGGAGGAGGGAAAAGCCCATTCATAAGATTGACAGGAAGACCTGTCAAAACTTATAAATACTACGGGCCCCAAAATAGCAGTAAACCTTCAAATAATTTTTTTTTTTAAATCACACTTTTTAAATAAACTATAAATGACATTAAATAACTATTTTAAACAATAATTTAAATTTTTGAAAAATAATTTTATAAAAGAATGGGGCTAAAAATAAACTTACCTTGCTTTAAAGCATTTAAAAATAATAAACCTGTGGGAAAAATGTTTTAATTTTAATTAATTGACCACTTACCTTGTAAAAAGCAGGCCTTACGCCTGCTTTTTAAATGTGTAAATCCTGCAGGCTTAACCTCGCGTGAAAACCTGCAAAAAAAACATAAGTTTGATGCGCACGCGCAGCCTCTCCTGCGCGCGCGTTCGACCTCTGAACCTCTTCGTTCAGAGGATCGGAAGTGCCGGTTTCCCGCGCATGCACAGTGCATGCAGAAAATCGGCACTTCCATTCGGTCTACGGGTGAGTACCCCGTGCGCACTCACCCGTGGAGACCTGAATTTCTGGGCCACTATTTGGTCATTATCTCATTGCTGTTTGTGGGACCTTGCTGTACTGCTTTTGCTACATTACAACAGTGAATACACTTATTTTGAAAAGTACTTTATTGGCTGTAAAGCGATTTGAGATGTCCTGAGGTCGTGAGGTCGTGAAGGGCATTATATAAATGCAAGTCTTTCTTTCTTTTCATGTAAAAGTAGATATTAAGAATGGTTCATTTGGGCATGTTCACTAAGTTATCTGGAAACTGTTTGTACAATAGAGGTGGTCTCTCTGTGCAAATCAATTGGTGCGAATACAATGAACTGCCTTTCACGAGTGCGTTCACTGTACATGGACCTGTATCTGGGTAGACATGCAGTCATTAATGGAACTTGACCCAGTGGAATTGATGCATGGCTTATGCTGGTGTACACTGAGGATCAAGTGACATAGTTAGAGCAGGCACCCATGTATTTATATAGCTGGGAAAGCCATGTAGGTAATATCTGTACACAGATCATCAAGGAGAGGGTCTTGCTATGCTTCAGTGGGACACATCATTATTCCTATTCTATTATAAATCATGCTTGCTTAATCCAGAGAGTTTGTCATGTAACTGGAGATATTCAAACTTCTAAAGCAGAAATGACAATATGAATCAAATCAGTGAGTGGTGGAATTTTTGCCTAAAACCACTCCTGCTGAAGTTGCCACACCCGACAGTTTCAATCTCTGTAATCATTACCAACAGTCCTATTGCCCAGTCCCTCTAAGAACTGCACTATTTATATGAAGCAAGCTCTGGTCTGTGGGTACACATGATAGTGTAGTGTATAATATAATGCTCCATACGGAAAGTACTAGTGAGGACGTAACAAAAACATTAGCAGTGCACAGTGACCTTTGAACTAGAGGTAAGCAATATACTTTGAGGGCTCACCCAATGGCACAAAACTAAAGGGGTAGAAATTACCATAAATGGGCGCCACGCTTGGATCGCACGCCTGATCACGTGACTGCATAGAAAGCCCCAAATCCGTGCCCCTCATTAATTTAAATAAAATAGGTGGGCTGCCAGCACTATTGGCAATATGAACTATTCACCCTTGCGCAATCCCTTAGCGCCTCTTGTTACTGTGCCGTTGCCTACTCTAGTGCTCCTATGAAGCGTTGGCCCAGTGGCTGCAGCAGGGCTGGTGGAAGGCTGCTGAGTGTCTGTGCAAGAGCCTTCAGATGGCCTTGCAGGATGCCCTTGACCGGCTGTGGGCCTAGAAGGCCCAGCTGTAGACTGCACCACCTCAACATGGGCGGCGGCAGTCTGGGCTGGCTGGATGACAGGCAGCGACAAGTGCAATGGCGGAGTGGTAGTGGTGGGAGCAGGAATGCTGTCATCCTGGGAGAGGACAGTAGATTCCTACTCCACTAACCCACTGCCACTCCCCCGGGGCAGCACCTCAGCATCACTAGAAATTTGTTGGAGCACAGATTGCTGGCCTGCTGCGACACCATGAAAGCCCCAGTCGATGGTGGTAGACCCAGTCACGATGGCAGCAGTCAGAGCTTGCATGGCATCAAGCTGAGTCTGCATGAGAGCAGCCTGAGATTGGATACCGCCAAGTATAGACTGCATTACAGCACTAAGACGTTGTGTCGCTTCCGCCTGTGCTGCAATGGAAGCTGCCAGATCGCCCATCACATGCGGCATCAGGTCTGGGTCACCACGGTCTCTCTGGGAGTCGACCATCCTTTGCAGACTGGAAATGATGGGCTCCATGGTGTGCACAGAGCATTGTGCAATGTTGGAGGTGGACTCCTCCACGCTCATTACCATTGCCGAGAGGCTCTCGGGCACCCTTGCCATTCCACCTATCATCTCCATGTGCATGCCCATCACCCTTCTTCTAAACGTCTCCCCATCGAGGTCCTCATCTGAGTCCTGTGCAGCAGAACTCGCGTGCGAACTTGCCCTCCGGGGAGCTGGCCCCTGAGCTACCCTTTCCCCCTGGCCTTGCTGCAACCCACTCATCCCCAGTGCCTTACTCTGTGCAGATCCGGCTACAATAATAGCCTCTAAAGAACGCGCAGTGCCAATATCTCAGCTGGTGCCTACGGGTGAGACATGCAGTGACGCGATGTGTTCTTCCTCGTCCTCTTCTCCCGCCTTGCTCTCAACGGTGCCCTCAGGAACAGGCTGCTCAGGTGCTTGCTCATTATCTGAAAGCATAAAGTCACAAGAATTGGGTTAAGGTGAGGGCAGGGGGGCAGGAAGGGAGAAATGCATGCATTCAGCATGATTAGCTGGAAAGTGCGAAACACTTGTGGGGTGAAGGGGAAGTGGGATGTGAGAAGGAGTAGGGATGAACATGCCGTTATGGTCCCTAAGGGGGGGTCAATGTCACCAGTGGCCACGGCGCCCACCACCTGGCGCCCAATAATCTGCAGCCCTCTATCTTCCAGCGCAGACAGTGGTTGGGTGTTGGCTTGTCCTTTGCCTGTGTGCTCCTGCTCCCTCCTGTTGGCCTGCAAGAGAAAGGTAAATGTGTGACTGAGTGTGGAGTAATATGTTTGGGTGATGTGCCTGCCATAGTTGAATTGCTGTCATTGTGTGCAAGGTGTGAGATGTGGGTGTGAATGTCGGTAGGTAGGGATTGTTGGTGGGTGAGTGCTGGGGGTGTGGTGCTTTGGGCAGTGTGTGTAGACTATGGTTTAGATGGTGGTATGTAGCATTTGGTGAAGCATTGACCCACCCTGACCACCCGAGTGAAGTCGTTAAATTTCTTCCTGCACTGTGTGTGGGTCCTGGGGACCACAGTGCTGCCCGAAAGGTGCTGCGCTACCTCCCTCCACATGGCACGGAAGACTTGCGGCGAGGGCCTCCTGCCACTTATTGGGTACAGCACCACCCTCCGTCTCTCCACCGCGAACATCAATGCCTCCAATGCTTGACCGCAGAATCTGTGGGCTCTCTCCCTGGGGCGTGGATCTGCCGTGAGTACAGCTGCTTGAGTCATCCGGCTCCTTCTACTTGACCTGCTGCTGCTTGCTGAGACAGCTGCACAGCCAGCAATGCTGAGAATGAGGTTCTGCATCATCAATGAACCCCCCCTTTAAGAACTGGAAAAAGCCTGTGGCAATGATGACTTGCAATTAGACTGCACGCGATATTGGTCCACCCTTTGATTGTAACACCAATGAGCTTGGTCTTTAACACTTGATTTAGCGCTCCAATCATTTCTTTGAGCAGTTAGCATGAACTTTGCATGCAATCTAAAGTATTAGCGCCTGGTGCTAATTCTCAAACTTTTCTAAAGATACCGCCCATTCCTGGGCGATAATGAATTTCTAGCCCAAAGAGTTTAATGCATATAAAAATCCTGCACATTTCAGTCACATGAGGGAGAAAGGAATAGAAGGATATGCTGATAGGGTTAGATGAAGTAAAGTAGGAGGAAGCTCATGTGGAGCATAAATCTGTTGGGCTGAATGGCCTGTTTCTGTGTTGTAACATTCTATGTAATTCTATGTATCTTCAGTTTGGTTCTGTCTGGCGATGGGTGTGGATATGTACTGCGGATCCGTGGGCAAGCACTGATCTGGCAAAGACTGTACTAAGGAACCAGACTGCTCTCTCTAAAAAGTATCTGCTTTGTCCCAAGTTCTGCAAAGAAGTGTTCAAAGGATCTCATCTGGCCGGTTTGTCTATTTAACCCTTGGTGAACCAGCTCCAAAATTCTGTACTTGGACTGACTTGAATATTTTGCTTTTGCTGGTTGCTTCTGTCAATAACTCTGTTCATGAATAAATCCGTTTAATAATCAAAATAAAAAGCAAAAAACTGCACGGATCCCAGAAATCAGAAATATAAACAGAAAACGCTGGAGACATTTTGTTAACATTTTGTCACATGTTAACTTGCCTGTTCCAGCCACAGATGCTGACTGACCCGTTTTCTGTTTAACAGTTTTAGCTTGGTAGAAAAGTGTTTCGGGTGGCTGATACTATCTGTTTTCTAAAGTGATGTGAGACGTTGTGAGAATAGAGTTAATTGTTCACCTGGAACACCTGATCCCAGATCAGTTTGCGCATAAGGTCACACTTTGGTTCAGACGGAACGAGAGACTTGTTATGAACACAAACTGTTTGCATTGGAGATGAGGAAAAAGTATCTAGAGTAAACTCAAATCAGAACATCAGATTCTAATTATATCAAAAACTTGTCACTCACTAAATCACATCCTAACATTAAATGAAAACATATTTCTATAGTCTTTCAAAATTAAACACTTCTGTTGAAAATCAGTAATAAAGTCAGCTGCAACAGAACATTTATCATGCTTATTTAAAACAAAATATGCTGAGAGTATTACAAAACTGCAACGAGGCATATAAGCAGCAAATTGGGCAGAGCAGATTGCTTCCCCCAGGACTATATCTAGGTACAGGAAACTCTCGTTTAAACGTCACATAAATATCCGGAATTCTCTATTAACCGGCAAAATTCTCACTCCGAAAACAACACCGGAAATGTGCCTGAGTCCGAGTCTCCCGCGGTGGCCGAGTTAGTCTGTGGGGGTAGGTCTCCAAACTGCCACTACTCGGCTTCTTGGCGCTGTCGGAAGTCCGAACACCTCAATAACAGGAGTCGGACTCTCCCGCACTGCCGGGAGTACCCAATTACTGTATACCGCACATTTCTTGATTTTTTTAAATTTTTGTTTGTTAAAAATAGCCTCGGTAGATAATCCTCTCCGTCATCTGGAATTTTTAATCAACCGGCACCATCCCGGTCCCGTCGGTGCCGGATACCAAAGAGTTTCCTGTACCTGGCTCACACCTCCACTGCCTTACATTACTGTTTTAAAAATGGCTTGCTGCATATTAATATTTTACTTCTTCCTCTGCTGTATTTGAGAAGACTGACACAGAGTTAGGTTAACTATTTTGGACACCTGTCAGACTTGTCTGGGGAAACAGAAGCTCACTCAATGGATGGCAAATTAAACCAAGAAGGTATGTCAACATCACTCGCCATCTAACCAGGACACCTATTTTTACAGTCAAATATTTGGGCACCTCTGCTGGCATATTAAGCTGTGCACGGAGCACTTTAGCGTCAGAGACTAATGGCTAGAAATTCGGCTGCTTTGCGCCTCCCGTTAGCGCCTGTGGGGGGCGGTAACGGGGTGCTAAGGGGTTACCGACCAGGTGCGGTGAAATCAGCGATGCCCGCGAACTTTCCTGGCAGTTTTGCGCTGGCGCTAACACTTACCGCCTCGCTCTGTTGTGCCCCATAGATCGTGATGTCATCAGGTGCGCAGCGCCCCATTAGTGCCCCGGATCTGATATTCACTCTCGCCCCCTGCCCGAGTGCCTGGCGTCGACAACAGCAGGTAGAGGAGGCGGTTTGCAGTCGGTTGGCCGCTGGAGGAACGGTATTTAAAGACGGCAACATCCGGTTTATTGTTACTCGACAAAGAATGCTGCCTTGTCAGTTTCACAAAGGCCAACAGGCGTTTTGTGGGATTTCAGCATTTTTCACTTTAAGGCGTCTTCTACATCAGAAAAATTATTCACTTTCATTTAGGTGAGATTTCAAACTGTAACATTTCCATACTTCAATGGGGGCTGTATTGGCACTGGACCTCGCCCTCCAGCATCAATGTCGGAGGCAGAGAGAAAGATTGCAAGCTGTGGCCAGAGGGAGGAGGGCCAACAGGTTTCTCAACAGGAGGCCTTACCCTCCCAGGGTATTCTGGCAGCAGTTCTCCTACATGAATTTCACTGAGGAGCAGTGTATTAGAAGGCTCCGTTTCACCAAGTACATGGTCACAGAACTCTGCCACCTCCTGCAAACAGACCTTGAGCCTCAGACCAGGGTAAGCATGGCTCTTTCAGTGGCAATCAAGGTCACTGTCGCCGTCAATTTCTACGCCACTGGATCGTTCCAGTGTGCAGCAGGAGACATATCTAACATATCACAGTTCGCTGTCCATTGCTGCATCCGCGAGGTCACCAATGCTCTCTACAGAAGGAGAAGGGACTACATTTCCTTCCCCATGACCAGAGAGAAGCAGCACGAGCATGCATGTAGCTTTGCCAGGATAATGGGATTTCCCATGGTGCAGGGCACCATTGACTGCACCAAAGTCGCTTTGCGGGCACCGCATAACAATTCTGTCTCATTTCAGCTTTGGAGTGCGGTATGGAATGAGAAATTGATGGAATGATGAGGTATTCCGTAACCACAAAGGATACCACTCACTTAATGTGCAATTGGTGTGCGACCACACATGGCGAACCCTGACCGTCAATGCCCGCTATCCTGGCAGCAGCCATGATGCCTTCATCCTGCGCCAGAAGGGTGTGCCAGCTCTGTTCCAGCCACCACATCAAGCTTGCGGCTGGCTGGTCAGAGACAAGGGCTATCCGCTCTCCACCTGGCTCATGACTCCCTTCCACAACTCCAATACTCCTGCCCAGCACTCATATAATGACAGCCAAGCTGCCACCAGGAACATCATTGAGCAGACTATTGGAGTGCTCAAGCAATGGTTCCGCTGCCTTGACCGCTCAGGAGGAGCCCTCCAGTACTCGGCTGAGCGGGTGTCCCTTTTCGTCATCATCTGCTTCATACTGCACAACTTGGCCATCATGAGGGCGCAGCCGTCGCCATCACCTCAGGAGGAGGAAGAGGGAGACGAGGATGAGGAGGAGGATGAGGACGAGGAGGAGGAGCAGGAGCACAAACAGCAGCGATGGAGGAGGCAGCCACTCAATCAGCCTTGTGGAACGGCGGTCCGTGACTGCCTCGTCAGACTTTGGTTCCAATGAATTGGAGGCCACTTCCCGGTTGCTCAGCACGTCCCCATCATTCCATCAATTTCTCATTCCATATCACACCCCAAAGCTGAAATAAAACAGCACCAAATCTGCAACATTCCAATAATAAATATATCCAAATTGAGTAACCACACATATACAACAATATTAACTAATCACCCTTGTGCAAACCCATACTTCCCCTCTTTACAGTGCCTTTTCCTAAACTACTGCTCCTACGTAGTGTCTCCCCAGTGGCTGCAGCAGGGATGGTGGAAGGCTGCTGAGTGTTGGTGCCAGAGACTACAGATGGCCTTGCAGGATGACCTCGACTAATTCTGGGCATTGAAGGCCCGGCTATACACTGCGCCACCTCAGGATGGGCGGCGGCAGTCTGGGCTGGCTGGATGACAGGCAACGACAATTGCAATTGCAGAGTGGCAGTGCTGGGATCAGGAATGCTGTCATCCTGAGAATGGACAACAGATTCCTACTCCACTGACCCACTGCCACTCCTCCCGGGGCAACAACTCAGCATCCCTACCAATCTGCTGGAGCACAGATTGATGGCCTGCTGCGACACCGTGAGATCCCCAGTGGACTGTGGTGGATCCAGCAATGATGGCAGCAGTCAAAGCTTGCGTGGCATCCAGATGAGACTGCATGAGAGCAGTCTGAGATTCGATGCCACCAACCATTGCCTGCATTACAGCACTAAGACGTTGCATGGCTTCTGCCTGTGCTGCAATGGAAGCTGCCACATCACCCATGACATGCTTCATGAGGTCTGGATCTGCACGGTTTCTCTGGGCTCCATGGTGTGCGCAGAGCTCTGTGCAATGTTGGAGGTGGACTCCTCCACACTCCTTACCATTGCCGAGAGGTTCTCAGGCACCCTTGCCATTGCGCCTATCATCTCGGAGTGCATGCCCATGACCCTAATTGTGAACGCCTCCCCATCGGGTTCCTCAGAGTCCTGTGCAGCAGAACTCGCACACAAACTCACCCTCCTGGGGAGCTGGCTCCCGAGCTACTCTTTCCCCTTGGCCTTGCTGTAGCCCGCTCGTCCCCGGTGCATCACCCAGTGTAGACCCCTCTACTAAACTTGCCTCTATAGATCGCATAGTGCCAGTATTTGAAGTGGTGCCTGTGGGTAAGAGATGCAGTGACGCGGTGCTTTGCTCCTCCTCCTCTTCTCCTGCCTCACTCTCAGTGGGAGGCTCAGGGACAGGCTGGTCATCTGGTTGCTGATTATCTGAAAGCATAAAGGCACAAGACTCGTGTTAAGGTGAGGGCAGGCAGGCAGGAATGGAGCAAGGAATGCAGACAGTATCAGGGCTTTAAACTAAAAAAGTGGGGGGAGGGGTCAGCTGAGGGGAAATTTAGAAATCTAAAGTGAAATGTCAAGGCAATAGAGCAGTGTTGCGATTTGGGTAAAAATAAACAGAGTGTGACAGGAAGGGACAGAGAGTTTAATGGTAGCAGTGCAGCAGAGAATAAGGTCAAAGCAGGGAATAATGGTAAAAAAATTAAATTAAAGGCTCTTTATCTGAATGCACGAAGCATTCGTAACAAGATAGACCAACTAATGGCACAAATAGAGATAAATGGGTTTGATCTAATAGCCATTACAGAGACATGGTTGCAAGGTGGCCAAGGTTGGGTACTTGACGTTTCGAAAAGACAGGCAGAATGGAAAAGGAGGGGGAGTAGCCCTGATAATAAAGGATGACATAAGGACAGTAGCAAGAAAGGATCTCGGCTCGGAAGATCAGGAAGTAGAATCAGTATGGGTGGAGATAAGGAATAACAAGGGGTCGAAAACACTGGTAGGAGCAGTTTATAGACCCCCCCTAACTGTAGCTATACCGTTGAACAGAATATTAATCAAGAAATAGTAGGAGCTTGCAACAAAGGTAATGCAATAATCTTAGGGGACTTTAATCTTATAGACTAGACAAATCAAATTAGCAAAGGTAGTCTGGAGGATGAGTTCATGGAATGCATTTGGGACAGTTTCCTAGAACAATATGTCATGGAACCAACATGGGGGATCATGTAAGGGAACAGGTTATATTAGATCTTGTATTGTATAATGAGACAGGGTTAATTAACAATCTCATAGTAAAGGATCCTCTGGGGCAGAGTGATCATAATATGAATTTCACATTAATTTTGAGAGTGACTTGCCTAAGTCCGAAACTAGAGTCTTAAACTTAAATAAAGCCAATTACATAGGTATGAGGGGTGAGGTGGCTGAGGTAGATTGGAAAAATAGATTAAAAGGTATGGTGGTAGATAAGCAGTGGCTAGCAGTTAAAAAAATATTTCATAATTCTCAACAAAAATACATTCCATTGAGAAACAAAAATTCCACGGGAAAAGTGATCCAACCGTGGCTAACTAAAGAAGTTAAGGAGAGCATTAGATAAAAAGACGAAGCTTATAATGTTGCAAAGAATAATAATAAGCCTGAGGATTGGGAGAGTTTCAGAAACCAGCAAAGGTTGACCAAAAAATTAATAAAAAGGGAAAAAATTGAATATGAGAGAAAATTAGCAAGAAATATAAAAGCAGATTGTAAGAGTTTCTACAAGTATGTAAAAAGGAAAAGATTAGCAAAAATAAACATTGGTCCCTTCGAGGCTGAGACAGGAGAAATTATTATGGGGAATAAGGAAATAGCAGAAATGTTAAACAAATATTTTGTATCTGTCTTCTCAGTAGAAGACACAAAAAGCATACCAAAAATGGTGGGGAACCAGGGGTCTAATGAGGGTGAGGAACTTAACGTAATTAATATAAGTAGAGAAAAAGTACTAGAGAAACTAATGGGACTAAAAGCCGATAAATCCCCTGGACCTGACAGCCTACATCCTAGGGTTCTAAAAGAGGTGGCTGAAGAGATCATGGATGCATTGGTTTTGATCTTCCAGAATTCCCTAGATTTGGAATGGTCCCAGCAGATTGGAAGGTTGCAAATGTAACACCGCTATTCAAGAAAGGAGGGAGAGAAAAAACAGGGAACTACAGGCCAGTTTAGCCTGACATCAGGCATCGGGAAAATGCTGGAATCCATTGTTAAGGAAGTGGTACCAGGGCACTTAGAAAATCAGAACATGATTAGGCAGAGTCAACATGGTTTTATGAAAGGGAAATCGTGTTTGACAAATTTATTAGAGCTTTTTGAGGATGTAGCTAGCAGGATAGATAAAGGGGATCCAGTGGATGTAGTATATTTGGATTTCCAAAAGGCATTTGATAAAGTGCTACATAAAAGGTTATTACACAAGATTAGAGCTCATGGAGTTGGGGGTAATATAGTAGCATGGATAGAGGATTGGTTAACGGACAGGAAACAGAGAGTAGGGATAAATGGATCTTTTTCAGGTTGGCAGGCTGTAACTAGTGGAGTGCCGCAAGGATCAGTGTTGGGGCCTCAGCTATTTACAATCTATAATAATGACTTGGATGAAGGGACCGAGTGTACTGTAGCCACATTTGCTGATGATACAAAGATAGGTGGGTAAGCAAGTTGTGAGGAGAACACAAAGGGCTGGATTTTCATTGAGGAGGCGGGTAGGAGGCGGGACTACAACTTTCGGGGTTGTAGTCCCGCCTCCATCGAGTTGTGGCCAACCCATGATTTTGACTTGATTGATCTTGTTGAGCCTGCCCAGCGGGCTCAGCAGGCCAATTAAGGGCCACCCAGCAACAGGTGATGTCACAGATTGACATTTCATCTGTCAAAAGCTTTTGACAGATGAAATATCAGCGTTTGACAGCTGTTTGAAGCTGTCAAACACTGACAATCTGTACTCCAAGTTAATTCCTTCCTCTCGGGTTGATTTAGAGATCTCTCCAGAACAGAAAGCTGAATGCTGCAACTTTTGACAGCTCGCGGCCATTCTGCTTTCGGTGTCGGTGAAATGAGGGACTCCCGAGACCTGAAGGAAGGAAGGCTGTAAAGGTAAGTAAATGTAAGTAAAACTTCTGTAAACACTTTACACACACCAAACACACTTACCTCTGCACTCATGCACCCATCACTCACCTGAACAACGGACATCTCGAACTCTCCAAGCCCTTCAGCCTGACGGTCCGCCTCGCTAACTTGGCGTGGTTTGGAGCCGTCGGGAATCCCACACTTCAGCAATAAAAATAGGGATTAGGCTAAAAACTGCCTGTTAACAGGCAGTTAATTGGCACTAATCCCCTTCCTGCCTCGGGGAGGTGGGTCCCAGCACAGGTCGGGTATCCGCCTCCTTTGAAACTGGCATGGAGGTGGGTTGGGGGCGGGATGGGTTCGTGCCCCCCAATTTCGAGATTTTAACCCCCCACACGCCTCCAATCCTGCCTCCACAGCCCAATGAAAATCCTGCCCAAAGAGTCTGCAAGGGGATATAGATAGACTAAGTGAGTGGGCAGTAAGATGGCAGATGGAGTATAATGTAGGGAAATGTGAGTTATTCACTTTGGTAGGAAGAATAGAAAAACAGAATATTTTTTTAAATGGTGAGAAACTTTCAAATGTTGGTGTTCCGAGAGATTTGGGTGTCCTCGTGCAAGAAACACAGAAAGCTAGCATGCAGGTACAGCAAGCAATAAGGAAAGCAAATGGCATGTTGGCCTTTATTGCAAGGGGGTTGGAGTATAAGAGTAAGGAAGTCTTGCTACAATTGTACAGGGCCCTGGTGAGACCACACCTGGAGTACTGTGCACAGTTTTGGTCTCCTTATCTAAGGAAGGATATACTTGCCTTGGAGGCGGTGCAACGAAGGTTCACTAGATTGATTCCTGGGATGAGAGGGCTGTCCTATGATAAGAGATTGTGTAGAATGGGCCTATACTCTCTGGAGTTTAGAAGAATGAGAGGTGATCTCATTGAAACATACAAGATTCTGAAGGGGATTGACGGGGTAGATGCTGAGAGGTTGTTTCCCCTGGTTGGAGAGTCTAGAACTAGGGGGCATAGTCTCAGGATAAGGGGTCGGCCATTTAAGACTGAGATGAGGAGGAATTTCTTCACTCAGAGGGTTGTGAATCTTTGGAATTCTCTGCCCCAGAGGGCTGTGAATGCTGAGTCTTTGAGCATATTCAAGGTTGAGATAGATAGATTTTTGGACTCTAGGGGAATCAAGGGATATGGAGATAGGGGCGGGAAAGTGGAGTTGAGGTTGACGATCAGCCATGTTCTTATTGAATGGCGGAGCAGGCTCGAGGGGCCGTATAGCCTACTCCTGCTCTTATTTCTTATGTTCTTATGAGCTGGAAAGAGAGAAAGGATTGTGGTGTGAGGGGGAAGTGGAATGAGAGAAGGAGAGGGGATGATCATACCTTTGTTGCCCCCAAGGGGGTCAACATCGCCGACGGCCACGGCACCCACCACCTACTTCCCAATGACTCTCATCACTCATTCCTCCAGGTCTGAAAGCTGCTGGAGCTGCACATCACCCCCGCCTGTTCTCTGCTGCTCCCTCCTATTGTGAGCCATTTTGGCCTGCGAGAGAAACGAATGTGTGAGTCAGAGTCCAGCTATGTGTTTGGGAGATATGCCTGCTGTAGTTGAATAGCTGTGATTGTAGGCAAGGCGTGAGTTGTGGATGTTAGTTTGAGTTGGTGCAGATTCTTGGTGGGTGAGTGGTGGTGGTGGTGGTGTGGTACTTTGTGCAGTGTGTACAGGCTGATGTTCAGATGCTGGTATGTAGGAACTGTTGAAGCATGGACTCACCATGACCACCCGAGTGAGGTCGTTGAATTTTTTCCGGCACTATGTCAGGTTGTGTACAACCACACTACTGACTGAGACCCCCTGGGCCACTTCCCTCTGTTGTGTATGTACCTTTAAGAGAAGAACTGATTCGATACTGCAGTACCGGCAGTGACCACCCCTGTATATAAAGCCATAGCAGGCTTCTGTATTTCAGTCTTGAGTTCCCCTCTGTTCAGTAAATACCTGTTTTATTGTTCTCCTGCAGTCCAAGTATTATTGATACCCGGACACTACACTGGCGACGGGCAGGTTCGAACTCACCTGCAGTACTGCATCACCTCACGGGGATCTTTTCCCTGAAGAGAAGCTTCTTGGAGGTCGAAGTCAGAACGGTGGACGTCGACCACGGGCAATCGCCCAGGGATCCATCGGAGAGTTGCAGGGGAGGCTGTGGAGAGCTGGGCCTGGCTCCCCAGTCGAAGTGTTCCAGCAAGTTGTGCTGGTAGCAGGTAGTGCGCTGACCCTTCCGGACTGCAGCGGGCTCGGGCTCGATCGAGCGGCTCTGCAAAGGGGCCGTGCAGTGTCGTCGGGAGGAAGAGAGAGAGAGCGGGTGGAGCGCACAGGGCGTGATCGGTGCTCAAGAACCAGGCAGCGGGGAGAGGATAGAATGAGGGGAAGGAAAAGTGATACGCGCCGAAGCTGCGGGTCGCCGCCATTACCCTGTAGAACGCTAGGAGCAGCGTGGCAGCAAGGGGAAGAAGGAAAATCGCGGGAGGCGCCATTTTATTCCATTGGGGGAGAAGGAAAAGCGCGGGAGGCGCCATTTTAAATCACTCAAGATGCCGAAGAGTGGCAGTATCACTGCTTTCAACAACGAGGTAGAAGACTGGACCACGTATGTGGAAAGAATTGAAGTGTACTGCGAGGCAAATGAGGTGGCCGATGGAAAGAAGGCGTCGGTATTATTAAATTTGATGGGCACGAGAACGTACGGCCTATTGCGGAATTTACTTACCCCAGCTAAACCAATGGAGAAAAGTTTTGAAGAGATTGTTAATATCTTACAGGAACACCTAAACCCTACACCGCTGCTGATAGCAGAAAGATTCAAGTTCCATAAAAGAAACCAGCACAAAGATGAGAGCAATGCTGACTATCTTACGGAACTACGCAAGTTATCGAAGCACTGCCAGTTCGGAGCAGGACTGGCAGACACCTTACGGGATAAGTTTGTCTGCGGGCTCCAGAGTGAAGGAACCCAGAAACGACTACTTTCGGAAAAGGACCTGACGCTAGAACAGGCTTTCAGCGTGGCAGTATCCTACGAAGCAGCAGCACGGGGAGCTGCGGAAATACAACAGAAACCACAGGAATACAGCGCTAACAAAATGGCGTATGGTGCAGAAAAGTGCTATCGCTGCGGCAGAACAACCCATGATCAGAAGGACTGCTGGGTTAAGGACAAAGTATGCAGGCAATGTGGGAAAATGGGACACATAGCAAGAGTCTGCAGGTCGGGAAAGAAAACCAACACTACAAGAACTACTAAGGAAAAGTACAAGAAAGTAAAGAAATTGACAGACAGTAGTTCGGAAGATCAGGAGAGTGATAAGGACTCCGGGAGCAGGAGACTAAGTTGTCTAAAGTTACACAACGTGATCACAAAGGAGCATCACCGAACCATTTGGGTCACCCTCATGATAGCAGGGTCCCCAGTAAAGATGGAATTGGACACAGGATCAGCCCTAACTGTCATGAATCGACGAGACTATGAGCGGCTATTCTCACACATACCCTTGAAGGACACGTCCATTGTATTGAAGACATACACGGAGCAAAAAGTCTACCCCAGAGGAAAAATAAGGGTGCCAGTTGAATACAACGGCAAGGAAACTCAGAAATTGTATCTATATATACTACCAGATGGAGGACCACCATTATTGGGATGTGAATGGATCCGAAAAATACAATTGGATTGGCATTCCATTCAGGCACTAACTGTGACTGATAAAAAGGATGATGACGTCACACCTGGACGACTGTCAAAAATTCTAACTGACGCGAAAGAGGTGTTCCAACAAGGACTTGGGACTCTAAAAGGAGTAACGGCAATGATAAAAGTCGAAGATAACGCAAACCCAAAATTTTTTCCGCCCAGCCATTGAAGCAGAGCTGGAGAGTCTGGAGCATTCGGGTGTGCTGTCCAAGGTGGACTGGAGCGAGTGGGCCACACCCATCATTCCTGTAATGAAGAAATCATTGAGCAGCACGCCTGGGGAACCAAAGAAGGTTCGCACCTGTAGGGACTTCAAGGTAACCGTGAACCCAGTCCTGCACACAGTACAATATCCACTTCCACGGATAGAAGATATTTTCGCCTCACTATCTGGAGGGAAATGCTTTACAAAGATTGATCTGGCCCAAGCGTATCTACAAATAGAGGTGGAAGAAGCATCTAGGAAATACCTCACGATAAACACTCACAAAGGCCTTTACCAGTACAATCGACTGGTATTCGGGGTAGCATCAGCCCCGGCTATTTGGCAGAGGGCGATGGAACAAGTCCTGCAAGGGATCCCGGGGACCCAGTGTTATTTGGACGACATACTGGTTACGGGCGAAAATGACAGTGAACACCTTGCCAACCTGGAGCAGGTGCTCACGAGATTACAGGAATATGGGCTACGAGGCAACCGCCACAAATGCGAGTTCTTCAGGAGACAAATCTCGTATTGTGGCCACATGATTGATGAGGAAGGGTTGCATAAGTCGCCGGACAAGATTGAGGCTGTAGTCAAGGCTCCAGCACCGGAAAATGTGTCGCAACTGAGGTCGTTCCTCGGGTTGGTGAACTACTACCATAAGTTCTTGCCGAATTTATCTACAATTCTGCACCCACTGAATGCCCTACTGCAAACTGGAGTAACATGGAAATGGAGTGATGAGTGTAAGCGTGCCTTTCAGAAATGTAAATGGCTAATCAATTCAAAAGAAGTATTGGCCCACTACAATCCAACACTACTGATTCGGTTAGCATGTGATGCGTCTCCCTACGGCATCGGAGCGGTGCTGTCACACAAATTCCCTGACGGTTCAGAGAGGCCAATAGCCTTTGCGTCGCGCTCGTTAACCTCAGCCGAGCGTAACTACGCCCAGATTGACAGGGAGGCCCTCAGCCTGGTGTGGGGGGTGAAGAAGTTCAATCACTATCTGCACGGGCAGAAATTCACCCTACTGACTGATCATCAGCCCCTGGTCTCCATTTTTAACCCAAAGAAGGGCGTTCCGGTGATGACGGCACAACGGCTGCAAAGATGGTCACTTTTTCTAGGGGCACATCAGTACGACATAGAGTACAAGGGTACGAAACAGCATGAAAACGCTGATGGGCTGTCGCGCCTACCGTTGCCTACGGTAGAGGAAGCACCTGCAGTGGACCCTGTTGAGATATTCCATGCGGCCATAGTCGAATGTCTACCTGTTACAAACTCAAGTATAGAGAAGGGAACCCGAAATGACCCGACACTCTCTCGGGTCTATGATTTGACGGTGAAGGGATGGCCAGCACATGGTGACTCACTGTTGCCAGCATTCTCGCCAAGGAGAGAACAGCTGTCAGTGTGCTGGGGGACCTTGATGTGTGGATCCCGAGTGGTAATTCCACCCAAGTTGAGAGATAGAGTGCTCAATGAGCTTCATGAGGGTCATCTGGGAGGGGTAAAAATGAAGAGCCTAGCCAGGGCGTTTGTGTGGTGGCCGGGAATCGATAAAGAAATCGAGGATATGACCAAGAGATGCACAGGATGCCAGAAGGTCCAAAACGCTCCACCACAGGCCCCGCTACATCCATGGGAGTGGCCCTCACCTCCATGGCAACGGGTACACATTGATTTTGCTGGTCCATTTATGGACTCAATGTCCCTAATCGCTGTGGACACCCATTCGAAATGGCCAGAGGTCATCAAAATGTCCTCCACCACCACAGAGAAAACTATTGCAGTCCTATGGACCATCTTTGCCAGGAATGGCTTGCCAGAACAGATTTGCTCCGACAATGGGCCACAGTTTGTGTCCGAGGATTTCCGGAGGTTTCTGAGGAATAATGGGGTGAAACATTACACATCTGCCCCATATCATCCAGCCACAAATGGATTGGCTGAGAGGTTTGTTCAGACCTTTAAAAAGGCAATAAAGGCAATGTATAATGACGACATACCACTACAACACAAGGTGGATAATTTCTTGTTTGCTTACCGGAATGCGACACATGCAGTCACCAACCAAGCTCCAGCCATAATGTTCTTCAACCGAAGGCTAAGATATCGCCTGGATTTGCTCAAACCAAACATAAGACGAGATGTTGAGGATAAGCAATTCCAGCACATAAATGAGAAGCCAACCAGGAGCTTCAAGATAGGGCAACCAGTCTTGGCCCGCGACTACCGAACAGAAAAATGGCAGCCAGGAACAATATGCACACAGCAGGGACCACTAATGTACACAGTGGACATTGGAGAGAGCATCGTGAGACGCCATGCTGACCAGATTCTAGAGTCACAGGAACAAGCCAAACCCATACCACGAGCAGGTGCACCTGGTAATCAACCCGAAGTACAGATTGCGTCTACCTCAGAAGCAGTGGTATTGGAAGCTGATGAACCAGCCAATGACAATGAGCCAGAATCAACTCCGCCGCAAGAACAGGATACTCGAGAAAGGCGCTATCCAGTCAGGATCAGGAAGCCTCCTCAAAGACTGAACTTATAAATAATTATTTCAGTTGATGTATACAGTACAGAGAAAATTGTAATTGTAATTAGTTATTATTTATTTGTTAAATTAATGTTATGTACTGTTTATCTAAAAGGGGAGGAATTGTTGTGTATGTACCTTTAAGAGAAGAACTGATTCTATACTGCAGTACCGGCAGTGACCACCCCTGTATATAAAGCCATAGCAGGCTTCCGTATTTCAGTCTTGAGTTCCCCTCTGTTCAGTAAATACCTGTTTTATTGTTCTCCTGCAGTCCGAGTATTATTGATACCCGGACACTACACCCTCCACATTGCCCTGAAGACCTGGAGCAATGGCCCCCTTCCAGTGATTGGGGACAGCACTGCCCTCCTTCGCTCCACTCCCATGACCAATGCCTCCAATGCCTCGTCCATGAAACGACGGGCTCTCTCCCTGGTAGTGGGAGCAGCCATTACGACCAGGGGATTGAATTCCTTGCAGTTTGCCTTCACAGCCAGCAATGCTGATAATGAGGACCTGCACAATGATGCAACCTCCCCTTTAAGAGCTGGAAGGAGCCAGTTGAAGGATCATTCCCGATTACAATGCACCTGAAATTCATTATCGCTCTGCTGGTAGTGCCCCTGTAGCGCTCTACTGAGGTCATTAGCCCTTGATTTAGCGCTCCAGGTCTTTCCTGGAGCGCTAACAGCCGATTTACTGAAAACTGAGAATCATTAGTGCTTGACGTTAATTTTTCGAGATTTCAAAAGTTAGCACCCGAAACGGGGCGAGACCGAATTTGTAGCCTGAAGAAGAAAAAAACAGCTTGTGACTGGTTTGCTTCCATAGATTTTTTCAAAAAATACATTTGCCCCTTAGACCCACTCCAGGTAGGCCTACAGACAAGAAATTGTACCGTGCTTTATTTAACCTATTTGAATGCATTATAATAGATAAATTGAGCATTTGCACATTTTGTTTCAGAACACTTTAGACTGGCACAAAGGACAGAAATCTGCTCTCCATTTCCCGGCTTGTTCCACTCTGGCACCACCAACTATGGTAACTGAGACATTTACCCCGGTCAGCACTTAGCCCGGCACTGAAAGTTCCTATTTAATAATGTAGATACAATAGAAGATAGGAGCAGGAGTAGGCCATTCGGCCCCTCGAGCCTGCTCCGCCATTTAATGAGATCATGGCTGATCATCCAAATTCAGTACCTTGTCCCTGCTTTCTCCCCATACCCCTTGATCCCTTTAGCCTGAAGAAATATATCCAACTCCTTCTTGAATATATTTAATGAATTGGCCTCAACTGCCCTGTGTGGCAGAGAATTCCACAGGTTCACCACTCTCTGGGTGAAGAAATTCCTCCTCATCTCTGTCCTAAATGGCTTACCCCTTATCTTTAGATTGTGACCCCTGGTTCTGGACTCCCCCGACCATCGGGAACATCCTTCCTGCATCTAGTCTGTCTAGTCCTGTTAGAATTTTATAAGTTTCAATGAGATCCCCTCTCATTCTTCTAAACTCCAGCGGGTATAAGCCCAATCGACCCAATCTCTCCTCATAAGTCATTCCTGCCATCCCAGGTATCAGTCTGGTGAATCTTCACTGCACTCTCTCTTAATGGTATTAACATGTAAGTTGCAGAGGCAGTATATGTATAAACATATATAACCATTAGTACTAAACAACCTTTCAGCTTTTCTGACGATTAACATGATCTCAAAATCTTCTAAAAACTTTCCCAAATCATCCCAAAAACCTTCTCCAACCTTCAATTCCTCAGGCCACTATGATTGACCATCACTTCAGGCAATTGGAAATAAGTCCAAAGTCGTCAAACATTTCAAAAGAAGTAATTAAACCAGAAGAGAGAGATGTACTCAAAAAAAGTATAAGAATGTAATTATATGGATACACTCTGCTATCAGCCTCAAGACCAGAGAGAATAAATCCCATTTGTTTGTCTTTCACTGCGCTAGGCAAATTGCACCAGAAATTGTATCCACCACATTGGCCCAGTAATTCCTGTCGGGGGCTTGCCGCGCGTGCAAGCCCCCGATGTGCGCTCACCCTGCGCGCCGACATCTGAAATCTGGCCCGCAGTGGCTTTCCTGTCAGTGGCCAGGTTCTGATCCCGGCGCGCTGTGCTAACCTGACCCAGCGGCGTAGCTTGTGCGATGTGCCGGCTGGGATCAGGTGAGCACTGTTCAGCCAATCAGGGGAGGGGAAACTTCATTCATAAGTTTGATAGTAAAGACTGTCAAACTCATGAGAAGTACTGCACCCCAAAACACTACTTAAACTTTAAATAAAATTTTAAAAAGCATCCCAATAATTAAATTAACTATGAATAACTTTAAAAAAAACTATTTTAAACAATTAATCAAATTTTTGAAAAAAATAAATTTTTTAAAAATCGGGGCTAAAACTAAACTTACCTTACTGTAAATTCTTTAAAAATAACAAACCTGTGGGAAAAAAAATTCTAAATTGTACTAAAAGCCCACTTACCTGTAAAACTAAGTACTTACGTCTGGTTTTTCCACGCGTAAAAACCGGAGGCCTTTACACTCGGGCAACTCTGGAAAAAAAAAAGGAATTTCACTGCACTGCGCACGCGCTGTGCCTCTGAACCCCTTCGTTCAGAGGACTGGAAATGCCGGTTTTCCCTGCATGCGCTGTGCATGCTGAACACGGGCATTTCCTCCGGCCAGACGCGTGAGTACCCCGGCCGTACTCACGCGTTCAGAGAGGAATTACTGGGCCATTAACTTTTGTCTACACAACCTTTAATATAAATGGCCACAAGACCAAAGAGAATAAATCCTTTAGTCTTTTGCTGAGATAGGCAGCCAAGCCCTAGAAAACTTAACGATCCTGTTCCATTGATATATTCGCCCATACAATACTAAATACAAGATATCACACAAAGTAAATTTGCTTTGTTTTAGTCATTTTTCTGATTCATTCTAATTGTATAATTTCAGTATTGTTTGCAGTGCGGTGCCAATATTCATTGAATCGATTTGAAAGCATAAACCCTCTGTTTGAATCTATAGCCTTGTGATCTCCTACAATCCAGTCGAGGAAGGTACTCATAGAGGTAATTACGTTGTCCATTTGGTAAGATTCAGGCTGGGATGTATAATTAGCTCATTTGAAAATGTTTTGCTGAATAGAGACAGAAAGAGCGCTTTTGTAAGAGGAGGGGTTTATGTTCAAATTTATTCAGGGCCCAGGTCCACGTAGCACAATACCCATTTGGTTGAGGTATTGAAGGGCTGCTGGCATTTGTGAACTCCAGCATAAGGAGCGGCAGAGAGCAAATTGGGAAAGAAATCCTGTCTAAAGAATAAAGCCTTTTAAAATTAATTGTTTTTGCGCAATGTTCTTCCACACAAAGAAAATT
Source organism: Somniosus microcephalus (assembly GCF_052327205.1). Classification (NCBI taxonomy): domain Eukaryota; kingdom Metazoa; phylum Chordata; class Chondrichthyes; order Squaliformes; family Somniosidae; genus Somniosus; species Somniosus microcephalus. Next base: position 17,332,318 of record NC_141000.1, on the reverse strand, counting down.
GCTATTCATTTTCACCATCACAGGCATTTTTAGAGTACAAGCTCTATCCATTGCTTCAAGGTTAGTGCAAATTACTGAGGTGCTACAGCCATATTTAAAGTGTGTGTTATATCTCCTTAGTTATAGCGCTAGTGATTCCTTGCCACACTCAAATGACTGCAATTCATCTGCTTTAGGGTTCATTAATCATATGTCCCTTTTAGTGCCTGTGTGAGGAGCAGTGTAATTTTCATCTTCACCTCTTGGGTGATAAACCACTAGAGTGAATTGCCCCCGTTGTGGAACTCGGCCTATTTGCATTTCCATTGAAATCAACAGGAACGAAAATCGGGCGGTTTCTATAACTGGTTTCTATGACGTTATAATGGGCGGGTGTTTCGCCCCACCGGCTTACTGCCCAAGTGGTGAGGATGAAAATGACCCCCAATGTTCTCTCATTTGTCTTAATGGTGGTCATTTTCACCTTCACCTCTTGGGGGCTAAACTGGCAAAGCAAATCGCCCGACCGTTACAGAAACCGTCTGATTTTAATTTCTATTGATTTCAATATAGAAAAACAAGCGGTTCCTATAACAGGCGAGTGACCCGCCCCATTGGTTTATAGCCATCATTCATCTGATTTATTTTCTCTGCCTGCTCTGCGAAGTGCTTGGGATGTTTTCTATATTAAAGGCCCTACATAAATGCATGCTGTGGTAAAGGTATTAGCCAGGCTTATAGCCCAGTCCACAAAACCGCAACAGAATAATATGACTTGCCTCAAGCAGATGTTGTCATGGTGATTGCACAACAAAACTGTGAGAAGCAGATGACAAAGATATTGCTACCCTCCTTTACAAACTCACAACAAGCCCTCTTAAGCGAGCTTATGGCAAATCATCCTGTACATCTGCATCTCACATGATACAGGACCTGCACATTAATTAATTATAAACTGATACCGAACTCTGTGGCCACATTAGAATAAAGTGTGGCTTTGGCACAATCTCCGGATGAAGACATTTGCTAATGTCTCTTTAGTGCAGCCATGGTGCAGTGGTAGCACTCGCGCCTCTGAGGCAGAAAGTTGATGCATTCAAATCCCACTCCAGAGGCTTGTGCGCAACGTCTAGACTGACATTCCAGTACAGTACTGAGGGAGTGCTGCACCCTCTGAGATGCCATCTTTTGGATGAGCCATTAACCCAAGGTCCCATCTGCCCTCTCAGGTGGATGTAAAAGATCCCATGGCACTATTTCGAAGGAGAGCATCTCCCCGAATTCCTGGTCAATATTTAAATCTCCACCTCTATCCCAATAAAGTCAGGACCTGTACCCCAATACAGTCAGCACCTGTGGACCTGTACCCCAACACAGTCGGCAGCTGTGGACCTGTGCCCCAATACAGTCAGGACCTGTACGCCAATACAGTCAGGACCTGTACCCCAATACAGTCAGGACCTGTACCCGAATACAGTCAGGACCTGCACCCCAACACAGTCAGCACCTGTGGACCTCTACCCCAACACAGTCGGCAGCTGTGCACCTGTACCACAATACAGTCGGCAGCTGTGGACCTGTACCCCAATACAGTCAGGACCTGTGGACATGTACCCCAATACAGTCTGCAGCTGTGGACCTGTACCCCAATACAGTAAGCAACTGTGGACCTGTACCCCAATACAGTCAGCACCTGTGGACCTGTACCCCAATACAGTCGGCACCTGTGGACCTGTACCCCAACACAGTCGGCAGCTGTGGACCTGTGCCCCAATACAGTCAGGACCTGTACACCAATACAGTCAGGACCTGTACCCCAATACAGTCAGGACCTGCACCCCAACACAGTCAGCACCTGTGGACCTCTACCCCAACACAGTCGGCAGCTGTGCACCTGTACCACAATACAGTCGGCAGCTGTGGACCTGTACCCCAATACAGTCAGGACCTGTGGGCATGTACCCCAATACAGTCTGCAGCTGTGGACCTGTACCCCAATACAGTAAGCAACTGTGGACCTGTGCCCCAATACAGTCAGCACCTGTGGACCTGTACCCCAATACAGTCAGGACCTGTGGACCTGTACCCCAACACAGTCGGCAACAGTGGACCTCTACCCCAACACAGTCGGCAGCTGTGGACCTGTACCCCAACACAGTCAGTAGCTGTGGACCTGTACCCCAACACAATCGGCAACTGTGGACCTCTACCCCAACACAGTCGGCAGCTGTGGACCTGTACCCCAATACAGTCAGGACCTGTACGCCAATACAGTCAGGACCTGTACCCCAATACAGTCAGGACCTGTACCCCAATACAGTCAGGACCTGCACCCCAATAGAGTCAGCACCTGTGGATCTGTACCTCAACACAGTCAGCACCTGTGGACCTCTACCCCAACACAGTCGGCAGCTGTGGACCTGTACCCCAATACAGTCGGCAGCTGTGGACCTGTACCCCAACACAGTCAGCACCTGTGGAGCTGTACTCCAATACAGTCGGCACCTGTGGACCTGTACCCCAATACAGTCAGCACCTGGGCACCTGTACCCCAATACAGTCAGCACCTGTACCCTAATACAGTCAGCACCTGTGGACCTGTACCCCAATAGAGTCAGCACCTGTGGACCTGGACCCTGATACAGTCAGCACCTGTGGACCTGTACCCCAATACAGTCAACACCGGTGGACCTGTACCCAAATACAGTCAGCACCTGTGGACCTGTACCCCAATAATGTCGGCACCTGTACCTCAATACAGTCGGCACCAATGGTCCTGTACCCCAATAGAGTCAGCACCAGTGGACATGTACCCCAATAAATTCAGCACCGGTGGTCCTGTACCTCAATGCAGTCAGCATCGGTGCACCTGTATCCCAATACACTCAGTACCTGTGGACCTGTACCACAATACAGTCAGCACCTGTGGACCTGTACCCCAATACAGCCAGCACCTGTGGACCTGTACCCCAATACAGTCAGCACCTGTAACCTGCACACCAATACAGTCAGCATCTGTGGACCATATCCCCAATACAGTCAGCACCTGTACCCCAATAATGTCAGTACCTGTGGACCTGTACCCCAATACAGTCAGCACCTGTGGACCTGTACACCAATACAGTCAGCATCTGTGGACCATATCCCCAATACAGTCAGCACCTGTGCACCTGTACCCCAATACAGTCAGTACCTGTGGACCTGTACCCCAATACAGTCAGCTCCTGTACCCCAAATTACTTGGCACCTTTAAACCAATAAACTTGGCACCCGTGGACCTGCATCCCAATACAGTCCACACATTTACTCCAACACAGTCGGCACCTGTGGACCTGTACCCCAATATAGTCGGCACCAGTGGTCCTGTACCCCAATACAGTCAGCACCTGTGGACCTGTACCCCAATACAGTCAGCACCTGTGGACCTGTACCCCAATACAGTCAGCACCTGTGGACCTGTACCCCAAAACAGTCAGCACCTGTGGTCCTGTACCCCAATACAGTCAGCAATTCTGGACCTGTACCCCAATACATTCAGCACCTGTGGACCTGTACCCCAATACAGTCAGCACCAGTGGTCCTGTACCCCAATACAGTCAGTCCCTGTGGACCTGTACCCCAATACAGTCAGCGCCGTGGACATGTACCCCAATACAGTCAGCACCGGTGGACCTATACCCCGATACAGTTGCGACCGGTGGTCCTGTACCCCAATACAATCAGTACCTGTGGACCAGTACCACAATACAGTCAGCACCTGTGGACCTGTACCCCAATACAGTCAGCACTAGTGGACCTGTACCCCAATACAGTCAGCACCTGTGGACCTGTACCCCAATACAGTCGGCAGCTGTGGACCTGTACCCCAACACAGTTGGGACCTGTGGACCTGTATCCCAATACAGTCAGCACCAGTGGACCTGTACCCCAATACAGTCAGCACCGGTGGACCTGTACCCCAATACAGTCAGCACCTGTGGACCTGTACCCCAATAGAGTCAGTCCCTGTGGACCTGTACCCCAATACAGTAGGCACCTGTACCCCAATACAGTCAGCATCAGTGGTCCTGTACCCCAACACAGTCAGCATCGGTGGACATGTACCCCAATAGCGTCAGCACCGGTGGTCCTGTACCCCAATACAGTCAGCACCGGTGCACCTGTACCCCAATACAGTCAGCACCTGTGGACCTGTACCCCAATACAGTCAGCACCTGTGGACCTGTACCCCAATACAGCCAGTACCTGTGGACCTGTACCCCAATACAGTCGGCACCTGTGGACCTGTACCCCAATACAGTCAGCCCCTGTGGACCTGTACCCCAATACAGTCGGCACCTGTGGACCTGTACCCCCAACACAGTCAGCACCTGTGGACCTGTACCCCAATACAGTCAGCCCCAGTAGTCCTGTACCCCAATACAGTCAGCAGTTGTTGCCCTGTACCCCAATATATAAGTGTACCTTCAGTAGAGAAGCAGAGAAAATTTGAGTGGATAAAAATATTAAAGTTTAGAAAATAGTGGCATAGGCTAAAAGTTTTAAAGTGTAGTATTTCAGGTGGACAGTTACTGAATAATAATTGTCTGCCGCTGAAATATTATTCCACACTCAGTGAAGAAAGCTGACCCTGAATTGATATGTGTAGGAGGATGGAAGATCCAGGGCCGACATGCCACTCCTCTGATTAAACAGATGTAGGAAACAATTCAAATGAAGGATGCCCTCAAGGTTTCATTTCACTCTAATCAATGTGCAGGGACATTGATCTTCTCATTCAGAGAAAATAAATGTGCTTCTGCTGATCTATCTGGGATTCTAGCCTTAGACTGCATTTGAATGAACCTAATTGGTCACAAGAAAGTGGCTACTGCTATTTGATTCATGGTAATTCTGCTCATGTCACTTTGCACAGCCTACTGAAATGATTGCATTCATCACTACAGTTTGATGCATTTATTTAATTTCTGGTCGAACTGTGGATGTTGGAAAGAATCAGTTAATAATGTCACTACTTCATACTATCGGGTAATATTTTATCGTGTTATTATATAGTGCCTTCGTTTTAATTGCATAATCCTCGGATTGGCAATTATTGTACGATTTGGCTGTGCAGTCAATTGGAATGAATGTGGTCTCTCTTCCATATTGCTTTCTCTCTCTAGAATCATTGTTTGTGTATTTGGGGGCTCTGATCCTGAACAGAGTATAAGAGCAATGTGATCATTTTGAGTTGGTGAATTTTGTGTTCATCAAGGTGAGGGATGGAACACTTCCATTTTAGGTAACTGGGGTGTAATTTGCTAAATATGCACTGGTGGCATGTGAGATTCCCAGCCACCGGGGCATCAGAAAATTGCCCCACTTCCCCCAGCGCAGGCACCAAGAATAGCACACATCAAAAATAACACACATCAGATACAAAGGAAAGTTCCCTCTGTTCTGCCACAATAATATGGCTTAGTAACAACTTCAACGGAGCCCCTTCTACTGAACCACTAAAAACTTTTTCACCTCCAACACAATCTTTCCAGCCTCCATTACTGAGGTTTCCAATTTAATGCCAACTTAAGCTGAATTATAGGGCAGTTTTGTACTGTAGACTCACACCCACTCAGAAATGTTTTAGGGCATTTGGGACAATTACAGCCAATGGCGGCCTTAAATCCATTAGTCTGGTTTCAATTTGAAGACATTTCCTATAAGTGAAAGGAGACCCTGCTATTCCTATGGACCAGCCCAATCTCCACTTTGCAGATTTAATGTACAATAATGTAACTGGAAAATGGAAACGGGTTTTAAGCAGTCGCCAACTAGTTCCTAGTGGGCACAGAATTAAGCTAACCCTACTTCCGCACTAATTGGCAATCTCACTGAGAGAGGTTGCAGGGTGGCTGCTGTGAGAAGTCTTAAAGTATCACAAAGGTACACTAGGGGATGCTTTATTGAAATTGGCGCTGAGGCACGAGTTTTATTCTGCATCTAACTGCAAGTCTCTGATGCTGACACTGGGAGGCTAAAATTGAAAGTGTGTAATTACCCAGACCCCCACTTCTATTTGTAGCTGGTTTGATCTAGAGATTGATTCCTTACCACCAACACCTTTTTCATTTGAGTTTTGGCCTGTGTGATCCCCCTTGCTGTTGTGTTGTATATTTTAAAACTGCTGGTTAGAGGTATCTTTGGAAACATGCATTTTGTATAGATTCACTCTAAGGTGATTTTGTGAAGTCATGGGTTCAGTGGCATAATGAATGGGAAGTTCCGCACATAGTCCAGTATCTCCATTCCCAGTGTGAGACTAATAAAAGTTCATGGTGTCACATCAGGAGGAGTTCTCCAGCAGAAGAAATAGGTAACTGAAAGATACTGGTTAGTGTACTGATATCTTCATTTCTAACATTTCAGATGATATGTCAATTCAGTAGAACTCATTCATGCATCAGCAATGTGTAGGAACCAGCCTCACTTTAAAAACACAAATACCAATCCTTTAACAGAGAAGGACTGAGTATTCTATTTGTCATTCTTGCAGATTTTTGATGGTAAAATTAAGGATAAGCGAAGCAAGAGTTGATTTGGACATCCTCTCAGAATAATTGATGTTTACCCTTCAGGGACTCTATGAATGTGAACATAAATCTCCAAGCTACTTATCTCTATTAGCTTCAAAAACAAACAACCTCTCGGGTGATAGGAACTATTGAGGTAGGTAATGTCCTGATTGAGTATGATGAAAAAGAAATGTCATCTTCTCAAGCAGATCTACTATAGTTCCTGGATGCAATCCAGCTCACTCGAGCCTTGAAATTGGGATAAACTAAACAGAATGCTTTTACATCAATGGGAGAAATTCAAGAAACAATTAACTCTTCAATTCTTAAATCAGAAATCATCCAGGACAGAGCAGTTTGCTTGATCGGTGGCCCTGTCACTGGACTCCATATCCACCCTTCCCATCAGTGGTGCACTGTAGCTCTAGTATGTATGATCTAAAGATGCATTGCAGCAGCTCGCCAAGGTTACTTCAACAGTATCTTCCTCCCCTGTGACCTCTACCACCAGGAACAGCAAGAGCAGCAAGGTCCTCCAGGTTCCCCTCCATGTTACACACCATCCTGACTTAGACACATCATGCCATTCCTTCATGGTCACTGGGTCAGAATCCTCATATTCCTGATCTAACACCATTGTGGGTGCATCATCCTCACAAGGACTGCAGTGGTTCAAGCAGAAGGCCCACCACCACCTTCTCAGAGCAACTAGGGATGGGCAATAAATGCGGCCTTGCCAGCGTCTCAACCACAGCTTGAGAATTTTTTTTGTTTTAAATTAACACTCTTATGCATTATATTGGCCCTGAAATTAGGATCGGGTGCTTGCCGCGCGTGCAAGCCCCCGATCTGCACTCACCCTGCGCGCCGACATCTGAAGCCCGGGCCTGCTTGCATTTCCTGTCACAGGCCCGGTTCAGATGTCGGCGCGATGTGCTTACCTGATCCAGCGGCGTAGTTAGTGCGATGTGCCGGCTGGGATCAGGTGAGCACTGTGCAGCCAATCAGGGGAGGGGAAACTCATTCATGAGTTTGACAGAAAGAGCTGTCAAACTCATGAAAACTCCTGGCCCCAAAACACTACTTAAACCTGAAAGAAAATTAAAAAAAACATTGCACTACTTAAATGAACAATAAAGAACTCTGAAAAACTATTTTAAACAATAATTTTAAAATTTGAAAATTTTTTTTTTTAAATTGGGGCTAAAACTAAACTTTTTCTTTAAAAATAACAAACCTGTGGAAAAAAAATGTCTCAATTGTACTAAAAGCCCACTTACCTGAAAAACTAAGTACTTACGTGTGGTTTTTCAATGCGTAAAGACCGGAGGCCTTTACACACGCGCAACTCTGAAAAAAAAAGGAATTTCACTGCGCACGCGCTGCCTGTGCAGTCGCGCGCGTTCTGCCTCTTAACCCCTTGGGTCAGAGGACAGGAAATGCCGGTTTTCAGCACATGCGCTGTGCATGCTGAAAACCGGCAATTCCTCCGGGCACACGCGTGAGTACCCCGTCCGTACTCACGCGTTGTGCCCAGAATTACTGGGCCATTATTATATTAAGAAATAAGACCAAGTTTTACTTTCCAATTCTAGACTAAACCTACATTTTAAGCTTCTGGCCAAGATTCTATTAAAGAGGCTGAATTGTAGCTCAATTAATGTAGATTTAATTGGTTAAATATTGTGACATCAGTTGGATTGGCAATGAAATCAATGAAAAGGAAAGTCGGGTGGGTTGTATAATGTGCAGCCAATCTGCTATTACCCATCTTTCGCCGTCGGAAAAAGTTAAAATTACCCCAGCAACACCCAAACGTACACCCACACAGAGATGTCAACATTGAAAGCGTCAAAATACTGAGATATATATCCATTTAAAAATTGAGGTCCAGGAGGTGATAGTCACAGATGGCCATGGGGAGCAGTGTCTCCACAGGCTGCGGAGATCTTTAGATCAAATACCAGCAGCTTTGCGATACTTTCTCTCACCTGAGGAGCCACTGTGTCAAGCTGCAAAACTGGAAACTGCATAATTTGACCATCTACTTGATATAGCTTTTTTTAAATTTGTTTATGGGATGTGGGCGTCGCTGGCAAGGCCAGCATTTATTGCCCATCCCTTGGTATAGCTGAAATACTTGCCAGCCTTGCCTTGGCAGACTTCCCGAGGTGATTACCATTGTCTTCTCATCTGCTCCTACATTCCCTTGGCTGTTTGATGCAGCATTTGCTCTGTCTCCTGGTGGCAGATCGGTGGAACCCCTAGAGACACAGCGTAAACAGCTGACAATGGCTCCATACGCCAGCGTATCAGCTGAAGTTATGGCTGGAGGTCAGGAGAACCCCAACGGAAATTCAGGAGCCATGTGTTTGGTCTTCCTGTGTATGTGTGTGTGTGTGTGTGTGCGTGTGTGCGTGTGTGTGTGTGTGCGTGTGTGCGTGTGCGTGTGTGTGTGTGTGTGTGTGCGTGTGTGCGTGTGTATGTGTGTATGTGCGTGTGTGTGTATGTGTGTGTGTGTGTGTGTGTGTATGTGTGTGTGTGTGTGTATGTGTGTGTGTGTATGTGTGTGTGTGTATGTGTGTGTGTATGTGTGTGTGTGTGTGTGTATGTGTGTGTGTGTGTGTGTCTGTGTGTGTGTGTGTGTGTGTGTGTGTGTGTGTGTGTGTATGTGTGTGTGTGAGAGGGTTGGTGGGGGGGTGGGTGCAGGGAGAGTGTCCTGTACCCCCCACACAGAAACTGTCCTGTGCTCCACTTCTTGCAGAAGCATGTCCAAAGCGACACCTGAAGATAGAGGTGTTGTATGTTGTTGGCCTGCCATTCCACCTTTCTTGCCCAACAGTGAGAAAGCAGCCCCTTTAAATAGCGTTTCTAGGAGCTGCGCATTATTTCCTGACAGGCAGTTCAGTCCAGCAGGATCAATCCAGAACAGGAGTGTTCTGTGAACTCATAATGATACTGACCTTGTAAAACCCTTGTGCAATATCAGCAAGAACCAAACTCACCGTGCGCCCCAGTCCCACTGCTTCAATGTCGGGACAGGAAGATCCACTGTGCTAATCACAGTACTGACTATCTTTTGTGCTGATCCATACATTATATCATTCTCCTGCTGCACTCGACTCTAGTAACAGTGTCTCTGAAAGCATCAGCTTTAGCCATCCTGATGCTCAGCATGTCCATTCACTGTGGGGGCATCAATCACAAAGCAACTGCAATGCTGAATTATATATCCAAAAAACAGTCAGAGGAAGCCATGCTCAAACTGTACGGTCTCTGGTCAAACCACAGATTGAGTACTGCATCCACTTCTTGTCACCAGGTTCCAAGGGAGACAAGTCAAGCTTTTGGGGATTTTAGACAAGAGTCACGGAACAGATCCCTGGCATCAAGGGACTGAGTTAAGAGAAAATAGCAGAGAAAATTGTTTTTTAAGCCATAAAAGGGTAATTAAGAGATTACCTTACAGAGGTATATAAATTATAAACACTGTAGACAAGGTCCATCCAGAACACTACCTCAAACAAACTATGACATTAGGACAAGGAAACACAGGGGGCGATTTTCTGACGTCGGAGGAGGTGGGTTTGGAGGCAGGAAAGGCGGGAAAATCAGAATCAAAGAGGTCGGGCTTGGAACCCACCTCCAACCCGCCTCCGCGGGATTTTGCTGGTGCCGGTTTTGGAGGTCGGGAAACGTTCCCGCCTCCAGCTGGCCATTGTGCTATTTAACCTCCTTAAATGCTCATTAAAGGCCTCTCTAAGCCTATTTTGAGAGGCCCTCGTGATTTTTCCAGCATTTCGGCATGCTCCACGCACCTCCTGAACCATGCCAAGTAAACCTGGCGGGTTGACTCGTGGGTGGCCTCCTCACTGCTGCAGGTCTAACGAGACGTCGTTTACTGCAGCAAGGATTACTTGCAGGTGCCAGACCTTGGCTTTAAAGGGTTTCTGAGCACTTTTAGAAGGCCTTCCGAAGTCGGAGGTGCTGCAGCTTTACTCCATCAACTGTGGGACCTCCTTGGAAGACCCTCACCCCACTTGCAATGAGCGCTTCCCCAAAGGAGGCGGCTACAAGCAGCATGGGAACCATTCGTTTTCTTTCTGCATCGACCTCAGAGGAGGAGGAGGAGGATCTGGAGGAGGTGGAGGAGGTCAGAGCGCCGGTGTATCAACCAGCGGCAGCAGCAGCACGTGAGCACCGGGATGCAAGGGATGAACTTATCCTGGCCAGATTTGCATAGGTTGCCCAAGTTGCCACATGTCCTTGGCTCCATCCTAGGACATCATTGACAATGGACATGACTCTCTGGCCTCCTTTCACTCAGGCCACCAACCTGACAACGCAAGTGTGGCGGTGCCCGCAATGTGGAGCTGCCTAAGGCAAAAGAACAGATGGCATAACGCCAACATTTTGGCTTCAAATCATTTTAATACTTTCCAACAGGGATGGCATTTCATCAATACACAGAAACAGTCTCCCAATCTACACACATATCTGGAGGTTGTATCCCTTGCCAGCTGTACCCGCACAGCCTTGGTTTCTTTGGCAGGCCTCTTCCTCCGAGATGAGTGGAAGAGCACCTCCATGTTAGCTGTCACTCCCTCAAACAACATTTGCAGCGCCTCATCCGAGAGCCTCGGGGAGGCCCTTGCCTTGGAATTGGACATAGTGGTTTCTCAAAAGATGTTGGATGTGGTGCAGGAGACGCAGAAATGGAATGAGCCAAGGGAGCAAGAAGTCATAAAATCAGACTGGGAAAGTGATGTCAACAGAGGCGAGATTCAGTCCCAAAACACTAATTGAGTAAGGGCATCCCACACCTCTGAAATCAAGTGGCCAATCATGGGAAAATCGAAAATTTTTGAAACCTATCAGTGGAGGCAAGTTTCAAACCCACCCAAACTGAAACCCGCCTCCATCTTGCCTCCAGTGGGAAAATCGCCCCCTCAGGTTCAAACTAGTCGAAAGCTAATTTGGCACTGGTGTCAGACAGTTTCCGACAAAGAGTGTTCAACATCGGGTGTGGAGGTGAAAACCCTGGAATAATTTCAGAAACACTTGGATACTGTGATGGGCAGAACTATAGAATATTTCTGGATTTCTGAGTGATGAGCCAAATGGTCTTGCTCGTTTGTATCTATCTTGTGAACATGTGCTTTTTCAGCAGTAATACACTTCATGATTACTTTCCATCAGCACTCCTGTACACTTTATGTTTTCAGCTGTTGGTTGTAGCCATACATAGGGATACCAGTATTACATAAGAAAGGCCACTTGAGCATCTTCCAGCACCCACCCAAGTGATCACTACTCATAGGTGAGCCTTGACAGTGAGCGTCGGCAGGTTGTTCGACTGCAGAATCAAGTCAACCCTGATTTGGTCCACACATGATGTCCACAAACCTGCAGCAGGGATTGTCGGATAGCAATGAGGAGCACAATCACTTACAGCTTATCTCCTCCCAAAACCAGGGGTACTGAGGTCAACTGTAGAGTCCTTATTGTTGCTTTAGCTGAGGTCACCTGTCTTACAATAGATTGGAGATTCAACCTGGGTCCTTCCCATTTGTGTCCCTCACTGGATAAACTCATTGAGCCACTGAGGGAGTCTAAATCTCTGGATTTATTCTTGGAACAGAAAGTACTGAAGAGTTGGTGAAACTATTGGCCATCTCGGAAGACAGACGTTGCTCATTTGTATTTGACCTAAACAGAGCAATTATTACTAGCCGGTCAACAAAGTTAAACCAGACATCGTAGGCATTGACATTCTCTCTTTCCTAATGGGTGGAATTAACTGAGATAACATTTAATATCTGCTTCATGTTGCAATTTCGTTTTCAAATGTTATCTGTATGCTTGTCCCAAACCTTTCTGTGCAGAATGAATAAGCCCATTTATTTGTTTCTCTCCCTCATTTTCAAGGGCTGTTTTTCCCCCTTCTCTTGAGTTCCTGGAGGTTTGATCAGGTGACATCTGATCACGCGAAGTCTGCATTGATATTCACCCTGAAACTACAACTAGAATCCTCTTGCACTGCACAAGATGCGGTCAGGCTCCCCAGTCAATGACACTTTTAACAGGCCCGATCTCTCTCTCTTGGACTCTGGTTTGGACTCCGGATCCGTGTGAAGGTGACAACTCTAAACTGGGAACTTCAGTCAGAGCTGATCCGTACTCGGACTTCACATGTCAAAACCAGCTGGCACAGACCAACCTGAACCAAACCGAGAGACCACACAAAGGGCAGTGGGCTCAGTGTTTGGAACCCTTTTCTCAGGGCACATCATCCTAAACTCAGCACAGCAACAACATTTTTCAACCACTCGCTGGGTTCAGATTCAATAAAGGAGAGTTTTCATAGACTGTTAGAAAATACAACATAGACAGAAGTCATTCAGCCCCCAGTGCCTGTGACAGTGCTGGTGCTCTCTCCTGTAATTCCACAAATTAGTTTTATATTCCCCCTTTTCAAATACTTATGCCATTCCCTTTTAAATGGTGTTCTGGTCTCTGGCTCAATCGCCACTTGTGTCAATCACCCCATGGTCTAATAGCCCTCAGTGCAAAAACCTTTCTTCTCCCATCCCCTTAGCTTTTCCAGTGAGAATCCTCAGTCTTATCCCCCTTGTTCCTCATTCACCCACCAGTGGAAACGATCTTTCACTATTTGCCCAGAGTAAGGTTCCAGGTTTCACGCAGCCCTTTACTGGCTACTCCTCTCTCGGCGCCGCTCCCACTCACCACATTGTTGCTGCTGCTCCCGGATCTCCAGGAAATATAGGGCCTCAATTCCACCCCATCCCTCCCCCACAGTCTCCCTCCCTCCCCCCGCCAAAGCCCCAATCCCACTGACTCCCAGTCCCAGTTTCCCTCTCTTCCCCGCCTGAGCATCCATTCCTTGACCTCCATTCTCCAGTCTCCCGCTCATGTTGAGCCCCACCTTCAACCTCAATCCCCAGTGTTAAGTCTGTGTGTTATAATGAGAATTACTACACAGACCACAAGAGTAACTTTTAACAGGTCTTTACTAGTCGAAGGTCCGGGCTGAACTGCCCAATAAATCATTACACAACACTTATATACCGGTGTGGTCACCACCGGTATTACAGTATACAGCAGCCAAGATAAAGTAGTGCATCTCTTAAAATAGTTCTCTTAAAGGTGGAACGGTTACATACACCACAATCCTCCCTTTTTAGCTTAACAGTATATATTCCCCATTAAACATAACATAATAACATATATACACAACTTCCTGTAAAAACAGTTCACAGATTCAGTCTCTCTGGAGGCTTCCTGACTCGGTCCGGATAACGCCTCGGTGGTGTAGTAGTTTTCGGTGGTGTAGTAGGTTCTTTTGGCAAGGTCGATTCGGCTTGAATACCAGTGTCGGGTTCATCTGGTTCCAGTATCACCGGATCGGAGGTAGATACTATGGGTATCTCTGCTTCATCATTAGGCGTATAAAGTTGTGGTGTAGGTTGTCCCTTTTCGGATGACTCTATGATCTGGTCAGCATGGCGCCTTATTATGCTTTCACCAATGTCCACGGTATACATCAGCGGTCCTAGTCGTGTGCAAATAGTTCCAGGCTGCCATTTCTCGGTACGGTAGTCCCGGGCCAAAACTTGTTGACCTATCTGGAAGGTTCTAGTTGGCCTTTCATTCATGCCTTGAAATTGCCGGTTCTCTACGTCCCTTCTGATGTTTGGCTTGATCAAATCCAGCCGGCATCTTAGTCTTCTATTGAAAAACATCATGGCGGGAGTTTGGTTTGTAACCGCATGTGTTGCATTCCTGTACGCCAACAAGAAGTTATCTACCTTATGTTGTAGATTTATGTCTTCATTACCTATGGCCTTTATGGCCTTCTTGAAGGTCTGGACAAACCTTTCAGTTAATCCATTGGTGGCGGGATGGTATGGGGCGGACGTGTAGTGCTTAACCCCATTGTTTTTTAAGAACTTCCTGAATTCTTCGGACACAAATTGTGGTCCATTATCAGAACAGATCTGTTCCGGCAGCCCATTCCTGACAAATATGGTCCTTAATACTGTGATGGTTTTTTCCGTGGTGGTGGAGGACATCTTTATTACCTCCGGCCACTTGGAGTGTGCATCCACCGCGATTAAGAACATTGAGTCCATAAATGGACCAGCAAAGTCGATATGTACCCTTTGCCATGGAGATGATGGCTACTCCCATGGATGTAGAGGGGCTTGTGGTGGGGCGTTTTGGACCTTCTGGCATCCTATACAGCTCTTGGTCATTTCTTCGATGTCTCCATTGATACCTGGCCACCACACAAACGCTCTGGCTAGGTTCTTCATTTTCACTCCACCCAGATGCCCCTCGTGGAGCTCCTTTAGCACTTTATGCTGAAGTTTGGGTGGAATCACCACTCTGGATCCACACATCAAGGTTCCTCGGCACACTGACAGCTGTTCTCTTCTTTGCGAGAATGCTGGCAACAGTGGTTCGCCATGTGCTGGCCATCCCTTCACCGTTAAATCATAGACTCGTGAGAGAGTCAGGTCATTTCTCGTTTCCTTTTCAATGGTAGAATTTGTTACTGGTAGACATTCCACTATGGTTGAGTGGAACATCTCCACTGGGTCCACTGTAGGCGCCTCTTCTACCGTTGGCAACGGTAGGCGCGATAAACCGTCAGCATTCCCATGCTGTTTTGATCCTTTGTATTCTATGTCATATTGGTGTGCCCCTAGGAAAAGGGACCACCTCTGTAGCCTTTGCGCTGTCATAATGGAAACGCCCTTTTTAGGGTTGAATATGGATACCAACGGCTGGTGGTCTGTCAGCAGTGTAAACTTCTGGCCCTGCAGGTAATGATTAAACTTCTTTACTCCCCACACCAGGCTGAGAGCCTCCCTATCTATCTGAGCATAGTTGCGCTCAGCAGAGGTCAATGATCTGGATGCAAATGCGACTGGCCTTTCCAAGCCATTTGGCAACTTGTGTGAGAGTACTGCTCCAATACCATAAGGAGAAGCATCACAAGCTAAACGAATAGGTAGCGTTGGGTTGAAATGAGCCAACACTTCCTCTGAGGTGATCAATGCCTTGCTTTTGCGAAAGGCCTTCTTACAGTCCTCGCTCCACTTCCATGGTACTTCTTTCTGCAAAAGAGCATTCAGCGGGTGCAGCACCGTGGATAGATTTGGCAGGAACTTATGGTAATAGTTAATCAACCCTAGGAACGACCTCAACTGGGACACATTTTCCGGAGCGGGAGCCTTCACAACAGCTTCGATCTTGTCAGGTGACTTGTGCAGCCCCTCCTGGTCAATGACATGACCACAGTACGAGATCCGTTTCTGAAAGAACTCACATTTCTGGCGATTAACTCGAAGTCCATATTCCTTCAATCTGGTGAGCACCAGTTTCAAATTTGCAAGGTGTTCCTCATCGTCATCTCCTGTAATCAGGATATCGTCCAAGTAACATTGCGTGTTTGGAATTCCCTGTAATACCTGCTCCATGGCCCTCTGCCAAATTGCTGGAGCCGAAGCCACTCCAAAAACCAGTCTATTATATCGATACAAGCCTCTGTGCGTGTTGATTGTGAGATACTGGCGCGACTCTTCCTCAACTTCCATCTGTAAGTACGCCTGCGCCAGGTCTATCTTGGTGAAGTGTTTCCCGCCAGACAATGAAGCAAAGATATCCTCAATCCGCGGAAGCGGATATTGCACCGTGTGAAGCACCGGATTAACTGTGATCTTGAAGTCTCCACAGATGCGGACCTTCCCCGGTTCCCCTGGCTTGTTACTCGATGAACGCTTCATGACGGGAACAATGGGCGTGGCCCACTCACTTCAGTCCACCTTAGACAGTACTCCTGAACGTTCTAGCCCTTCCAGCTCAGCTTCCACAGCAAGTCGTATCGCATAAGGTACCGGTCTGGCTTTGAAAAATTTTGGGTTTGCATGTTCTGCAATCTTGATTTTTGCCTTAATTCCTCTCAGTGTTCCCAGTCCCTGTTGGAACACCTCTTTAGCCTCATCCAATATTCTGGACAATCGTTCAGGTTTGACATCTTTTTTTCCGGAATCTACCGTTATTGCTTTTAGGGAGTGCCAGTCCATATTCATTTTCCTGATCCACCCCCGTCCCAGAAGTGGTGGACCTCCCTCAGGTAGTACATATATGTCCATTCCTTGGTGTTCTTTGCCCTTGTGTATCACCTTGACTTTTATCTTTCCGATGGGGTATACTTTTTGCCCCGTGTATGTCTGCAACACTATCTCCGTATCCCGTAGGGGAATATGTGTGAATAACCTTTTGTAATCTTGCTTATTCATGACCGTCAACGCCGATCCAGTGTCCAATTCCATCTTCACTTGGACTCCTGCTATCTGCAGTGTGACCCAGATAGTTTGTCGGTCAGCTTCCTTACTCACATTGTGAATTCTCAGACTACCCAGTTCCTTGCTGTTGGAGTCTGAATCCGAATTCTGTTCATCCGAACTCTTCTCAGCCACCTTATGTACCTTTCTGCACTTTTCCTGCGGTGACTTTTTGTTGCTGGTCTTCTTTCCTGACCGGCATACTTTAGCTATGTGACCAAGCTTGCCACATTTTCTACATTCCTGGTTTTTAAACCAGCATTGGTTCTGATCATGTGCTGTCTTTCCACAACGATAACATTTCGTTGTACCCAAAGCCATTTGATCTACGCTGAGTATCACTGCCTTCAGCTGCATTTCCGCAGTGCCTCTCGCTGCGGCTTTGTGCGATGCTACAATAGTGACAGCCTTATCAAGTGTAAGATCATTCTCTTCAAGCAGCTGCTTTTGTGTTCCTTCTTTCGACAATCCACACACGAATTTGTCTCTCAGTGCCTCTGTCAGTCTTTCCCCAAACTGACAGTATTTCGCTAGCTTATGCAGTTCAATTAAATACTCCGCGTTGCTTTCCTCTTTCCGTTACGTTCTCGCATAAAATTTAAATCGTTCCGCTAACATCAGCGGTGTGGGGTTCAAATGATTCTTCAGGACAGCAACAATATTAGCGAAAGTCTGATCCGCCGGTTTAGCTGGTGATAGAAGATGCTTCAATAGCCCGTATGTCTTCGCACCCATTGAGTTTAGTAAGGTTAGTGCTTTATCTTCATCTGATATTTTATTTGCCTTACAATATATCTCTATGCGTTCTACATACGTGGCCCAATCTTCAACATCGGCATCGAAATCGTTGATGTTACCACGCTTAGGCATCCTCGCAATCTTCTTGAGAAACAAAAAGAAATTTTTCTTTTATTTTTTTTTTCAAAATGGCGGTTTCCCGCGCTTGTCTTCTTCCCCTGCCTACGAAAATGGCGGCTTCCCGCGTTTGCCTTTCTCCCCCGCTGGCTGTAATGGCGATTGCCGTATTGCTGCGTTCGCCCTCCCCAGCGGTTTTCAAATCGTGCCTCCCAGCCCCTCTTGCAGTCTGGTCCTTTCCCCCGGCTGCGGCTGAGTTCTCCGCGGTTTTTAAAAAAAAAAATTCTCCCGCGCCTTACGCTGACCCGGTCGCTGCGCCTCGCGGCCTCGGTAGCTGCCCGGCCTTTTTCACCGGTCGCGGTCGAGCTCTCTCTCGACGCTGTTGCGTCTCCCAGCCCGCTTGCAGCCCGGTCTTTTACACCGGCTGCGTTTGCATTCACCGCGGCTCCCGTGACTTACGCTGCCCCAATCTCAGCGCCTCTGGCCCCGACTTCTGTCCGGTTCTTTTCCCCGGCCGTGGTCGAGTTCTCCGCCCTTATATCCTCCGTTTTTCCCTCCCCTACTTCACAGCCAACGTGGCCGACTTGCTGCTCATCGCTGATCGGCTTACCCACCACCGTGATAGAAGGGATGATCACTGCCTGTTGCTGATGGAAGACTTCGTGTCAGGATTCTTCCTTTGCTCTTCAGACCTGCGTCTTTCCTCAGCAGGATGATGAGGGCGGATGCCTCCTCTCAACGCCCGTCAACTGCCTTGGATGTATCTCTGCCGCAGGGTAAGATCGTACTCGTCGCCACTGTTAAGTCTGTGTGTTATAATGAGAATTACTACACAGACCACAAGAGTAACTTTTAACAGGTCTTTACTAGTCGAAGGTCCGGGCTGAACTGCCCAATAAATCATTACACAACACTTATATACCGGTGTGGTCACCACCGGTATTACAGTATACAGCAGCCAAGATAAAGTAGTGCATCTCTTAAAATAGTTCTCTTAAAGGTGGAACGGTTACATACACCACACCCAGTCAACCTCTTTTCCGAGCCCCCATCCCCAACCCCCAATTCCCAGTCACCCTTTCTTCCCCGACCCCCATTCCGCAGCCTCCCTCTCTCCTCCCAAGCCCCCATCCCAGACTTCAATTGAAATAAAAATCAGGGGAGATGTAAAACAGGCTGCCGACTCGCTATCACCCATTTTACAGTATCGCAGTCACGATCAACCCCCCAGTGTGTTTACTTACAACAAATAGTCTTTGTGGCAATAAAGGGACGAGACAGTTTAAAAGTAAACCCCCATTAGCAGCAGAGTCATTCGTGGTGTATTACATGGTATAACACTCCTACCATTATAAAACAAAGCATCATCTGACTCACAGTGAGAAATGTCAAAAGAGATTTGCAATTAAAAAGCATTTAAAAAAACGAGTAGGTTGGTGCAATTAATGCGAGACCACCAACAACGATACAGATCTCATTTAAAGACGATGTTAGAAGCCAGACTGTAAACTTTCCTTTTCTATATGTTTAAGTCAAGCATCATCTCTGCTGATTTCAGTACAAAAAGGACAACTAGCTGCCAGCTATGGCACGGGGTGGTTTATACTTGGCTCTCAGCTATTCCTGTTCTATAATCGAGCACGTTTTATTCTGTTTCCAATCATGTGAAGTGTGCAGAATGTGATAGTGCTACCTCGCAAACCTTGGATTACAATTGAATTGAGAAGACATCATAGCATGTGAAATGAAAAGTGCTAATGTAATAGTTTGAAAATAGAATCTATGAAGAACAATAACTTGAATACAAGTAGAACATTAATAAAAGTACAATAGCAAAATACTGCGGATGCTGGAAATCTGAAATAACAACAGAAAATGCTGGAAATACAAGGGTCCCAGACCTGAAACGTTAACTCTGTTTCTCTCTCCACGGATGCTGCCTGGCCTGCTGAGTATTTCCAGCATTTCCTGTTCTTATTAATAAAATACAGTGGCCTAGAAATTGGGTTTTGGCTTAGCCAGGGCTTTAGCGCCGGAAGTTAGTGCCGGCGCTAAGTCCCCCTGCGCGCGCCAAAAATTCAGTAGCGCCGCGCCCAAACGGCTGCCGGCGCTACTGAAGGGTCTTAGCGCCTGGAAAAGGGCGCTAACTGCCGTTTAGCGCCGCAATTCCGGCGCTGCGGCACCCGATGCGGTGCGGCAGGCTGGGGAAGTGCAGGCCTCCTCCTTCCGTTAAGGAGGAGCTGCCTGCACCCGGCCGCGGCCCGCGCAAACCTGTTTAAAAATGAGCCCGGCACCTCGGACAAGTGCCGGGCTTGCATCTGTTCTGGGGGGGGGGGGGGGAGAAGTCCGGGGAGGGAGCTGCGGGCAGGCGGCCGGCGGGAAAGCGGCCGGCCGCCGCGGGGCCTTTAATGCGCCGGCGCAAACACATGTTGGACTCTGTTGCCAGAGTCTTAGTTGCGGCTGCCACGGGCGAGGCGGCCGCAACTGAATTTCGGCGCTGGGGCCCGTCGGCATGGCAACCGGGACGCTGTGCACACCGATGACGTCATCGGTGCCGGCGCAGCGCTACCGGTGCAACGCCGCTTTAGGGCCCCAGGGAATTTTTCAACTGGCCATAACTCTGGCGCTAATCCCTCTAGCGCCTCAAAAGCGGCGCTAAGGCTAGTGAATTTCTAGGCCAGTATGTAAAACGCATCAGTATTGGTATATCAAGATTAGACACATAGGCCTAGAAATTCGGTTGTTTGCGCCAGCGGTTAGTGCCTAAAGAGACCAAGAATTGGGGCGTAACCTAATGTTGGGGCGGGCGCAATGAAGATAGCGACAACTCCCATATTGACTATACATTTAACGCCTGCGCTAAGTGTTTGCGCGCGCCCGCGAGCGCAAGCAGATCATGACGTCATTTCATTGTGCAACGCCTTTTCGGGGTGCCTGAGCGGATATTGGGTGGCGCCCGGAGCCTTAATGCCTAGCGCTATTAGTGACAGTTCGAAGGAGCGTTAGCAGGCCCTTCTCGGAGTCGGGGGGCTCTATTTAAAGGGGACAGCTCTAGTACAGAAGCTTCAGCCACTTGGCCTGTTCATTGTGGTCGTTGGTGGAGAGAGTTGGTGAGCTACTGTGGAGCAGAGTTTTTGGAATTTAGCATTAGAGTACTTGGGACCCTCAAACCTGTCCGGAGCAGTTGGAGCACTAGACCTAACAGCCTTTTGACCAACTGGCATCGGAATGGGAGATGCTTTGGAGGGCCACGGCCTCATGGCCGAACACTATGAAGGGGCAGAGAGACGGCGGGAGAGAGGGCCGGGATTGGCCAGAAGGAGGAGGGGCAATGGAGGTCGGCCAATCCGAGGGCATGCTGTGAGGGTCTTTAGGCAGCAGGTGTCATACCTTGACATGTCAGAGGAGCAGTGTGTGCGAAGGCTCCGATTCGGGATGGACGTTGTTACTGAGCTGTGCCACCTCCTTGCTGAGGATCTGCAGCCGCGTCTACGGTGCATGACCTCTCTGTCGGTGGCCGCTAAACTGACTGTTGGCCTCAATTTTTATGGCAATGGATCCTTTCAGTGAGCCATTGGAGACATCGCGAATATCTCTCAGGTTGCAGTCCACTGCTGCATCCGGCAAGTTACAGCTGCCCTTTATAGGCGAAGGCGTCAATTCATCACCTTCCCTCTGACCCTGGAGAAGCAGGCGGAGGAGGAGGAGGAGGAGGAGCATGCGGATGAGGAGGAGGAGGAGGAGGAGGAAGATGGAAGGGCTCCTGAAAGTGGAAGGGCCATCCGTCACAGGCTCATGAGGACTCGTATCGAGGCCCCTCTGGCGGAATGATGAGTGTCTTAACTGCTGCGTACTTTGGATGTTTGAAAGCCTCTGAAGGCCAGCATCACTGTAATTAGTCACGTACACCATAGCACATTTAAACTTCTCTTTATTGTCACAAAAGTCTTCCATTACAGCAAAACAATGTCATGTCAACAGAAACCATAACTAACAAAATAACAGTTAACTCTTCGGCAAAGCCGCCAAACTAAACAAACTATTTCCAACAATTCCAACAGGTGAGGGTCTCCTTGATTTTGGCCAAAGAAACATCTCAGCACCTCCCTCTACTGCTGGCCCCTTGATGGAGAACAACTTCTCTTTTGCGCTCGGCCCCTTCCCTCCCTGCTGCTCCTACGTAATTGAACCCCAGTGGCGGGGTGAAGGCTGGGGGACGCCTGCTGACTGTCTGGAAGCGCAGAAGCCCCTGAGGGACGGCCTGGCTGACCTCTGGGCTTGGAGGGTGCGGACGCAGGATGCTTGATCTGAGCACGGCTGGAAGCAGTGTGCACTGCAGGTGGTGGCAGCTGCACTGCAGACGTGCCAGCGCTGGCATGTGGAATGGTCACCTGCCGAGAGAGGACACCTGCACCATTGTCGGACGACACACTGGCTCTCTGAGGTGACCGGCTCAGCTCATCCGCCACAATCGCATGCTCCACTGATTCCTGGCCTTGTATGGGACTGGAAGGGCTCGGGGTGATCCTAGCTGATGCAGATAGGGTGGCTGCAGTGAGAGTTCGCGTTGCCTCAATCTGGGTGTGGACGAGGCCGGCAAGTGACTGCGTGGCAGCAGTGAGGACCTGTGAGCCAGGTGCCAGTGCTTCGGAGAAGCCCTTGACAGTTCTTTCCATTGCTTCGGACAAGGCCGGTGCTGACCGCTCCACTGCCTCGGACAAGCCCTGCACAGACCTTTCCAGGGATTGTCCGAAGCCCTGGACAGTCCTCTCCATTGTTGGCCCAAAGCCCTCGACAGACCTCTCCATTGTTGCTCCGAAGCCCTGGAGAGTCCTGTCCATTGTTGCCTCGAAGCCCTGGACAGTCCTCTCCATTGCTGGCCCAAAGCCCTCGACAGATCTCTCCATTGTTGCCCCGAAACCCTGGAGAGTCCTGTCCATTGTTGCCCCGAAGCCCTGGAGAGTCCTCTCCATTGCTGGCCCAAAGTCCTCGACAGATCTCTCCATTGTTGCCCCGAAGCCCTGGAGAGTCCTGTCCATTGTTGCCCCGAAGCCCTGGAGAGTCCTCTCCATTGTTGCCCCGAAGTCCAACACACTCTTTGCCAGTGTATCTATTGACTGAGGCATCCTCCCCACTGCAGCCATCAGCTCAGTGTGCCTGAGCCGGGCCTGGGTGCTCATTTCAGCCAGGCGACGCACCTCCTCTGCACTCTATGCAGCAGTCATCACTACCTGCCTTTCCCTCCGGGGAGACGGTGGCCGAACTTGCCTACCCCCCTTGCGTTGCTGCATGCCGCTTGGTCCAGCAACTGCCTGATCCTCAGAGCCCCCTCCCCTCCCCTCCAGGGAACTACTATCCCCAGTCTGTACATGAGTATGCTCCCCTGAGATTGGAACGGATGGTCCGGCTTCCTCCTGATCCTCGCCTCCGGAGGCACTGGCACTGGCAGCTTCAGGGCGTGGAGCCCCAGTTGGTGATGCATCATCTGAAAGCAGGGAGGTGGAAGAGCGGCTTTAGCAAAAGGACAGGTTGGCGGAAAGGCATGGCACATTGCGGCACACTGAGGAAGCATGCTGGTGGGGGGACCAAGTGGAAGGAGACAGCTGCAAAAGGTGAGAGCCTTACCCTCGCTGTCGAGAATGGGGTCGGCAGCTGCAGTGGTAACAGGACCAGACAGACATCCTCCAAGAATCTGGTGCACTCTCTCCTCGAGATCCGTGAGAGTGACCACTTGTGGAGGCCCGCCACCGGTTCGACGCTGCTCCTTTCGCATCGTCGCCAGCTTGGACTGCAGGGGAAAGAAGGGGAAGTTCTGTAACATGATGCCTTGAGAGATCATCTCATGCCCCCCATGGTGCAAGAGCCCTTACATGAGGCCTTGGGAGATCATCTCATGCCCCCCATGGTGCAAGAGCCCTTACATGATGCCTTGAGAGATCATCTCATGCCCCCCATGGTGCAAGAGCCCTTACATGATGCCTTGAGAGATCATCTCATGCCCCCCATGGTGCAAGAGCCCTTACATGATGCCTTGAGAGATCATCTCATGCCCCCCATGGTGCAAGAGCCCTTACATGATGCCTTGAGAGATCATCTCATGCCCCCCATGGTGCAAGAGCCCTTACATGATGCCTTGAGAGATCATCTCATGCCCCCCATGGTGCAAGGGCCCTTACATGTGGCCTTGAGTGAAATGTCCATGTGTGTGCCCAGAAAGGGCCATGGGTGCTTGCTGACAGATGGCCATTGGGGCATCATGGCAACAGGTCCTCGAAGTTAGGTGCAGATGGAGGGAATCAGAAGTTTGCATAACCAACACTCACCCTAACAACCCGAGTGAGGTCGTTGAATTTCTTCCTGCACTGAACAGGGGTCCTGGTCGCCATGCTGTTGGAGTTGACCCTCTGAGAAACCTCCCTCCAAGATCGCCAGTAAGCCTTTTGATTTGGCCTCTTGCCATTGTCAGGATACAGAACATCTCGACGGCGCTCAACTGCAGACACCAACTGGTCCAGAGCCTCAGTGCTGAAGCGCTCTGCTCTCTGTCTCACCTTCTCCATCCTCACCAAGTTTGTTGCGCCAGAGAAGGGCGAGCGCCGATTCTGAGGCCTACAGGGCATTGAGTGTAGCAGCTCAGGCTGACTGACCCACCCCTTTATGAGCCGGCCGGCGCCTGGAAGTCTCGTGGTCTCCGGTAATTGAGATCACCTGCGCTGCGCCCGTCCGCGCCGATATTGGGTAGCGCCTGAACTTTTGCGCCTTAGGAGCCCCGTGCAACGTCTGAGTTAGCGCCTCAATCCCCTTTGGGGGCAATGCAACCCAATATCTCGCCAGGCAGCGATAAGTTTCGTCTGGCTATAAACTTTGCGCAGCGCCAGTTCTAACGCCTCAAGCGGGGCTATACCCAATTTCTAGGCCATAATGTACTCTCAAGAACTGGTGCCTTACTGTAATATTGATTTTTGGGAAAGGTTCTTGGATAAGACTTGTCGGCCTAGAAATTGGGTTTTGGCGCAGCGACGGCTTTAGCGCCGGAAGTTAGTGCCGGAGCTAAGTCGCGCTGGGCGGGCCAAAAATTCACTAGTTCTGCGCCCAAACGGCTGCCGGCACTGCTGAAAGCTGTTTGCGCCTGAAAACTGGCGCTACGCGCTGAATTGCGGCGCTATTCCGGCGCTGCGGCGCCCGCTGCGGTGCGGCAGGTTCGGGAAGTGCAGGCCTCCTCCTTCCCTTAAGGAGGAGCTGCCTGCACCCGGCAGCGGCCCGCGAAAATCATTGTAAAAATGAGCCCGGCACCTCGGACAAGTGCCGGGCTTGCATCTGTCCCGGGGGGGGCGGGGAGAAGTCCGGGGAGGGAGCTGCGGCCAGGCGGCCGGCGGGAAAGCGGCCGGCCGCCGCGGGGCCTTTAATGCGCCGGCGCAAAGTCCAGTAAGGCACCTCTGCCAGAACGTTGCTTGCGGCTGCCACGGGCGAGGCGGCCGCAAGTCAATTTCGGAGTTCGGGCGGGTTACCATGGCAACCGGGACGCTGCGCACACCGATGACGTCATCGGTGCCGGCGCAGCGCTAACGGCCTAACGCCGATTTAGGGACCCACTCAATTTCCAAACTGGCCATAACTCCGGCGCTAGGCCCTCTAGCGCCTCAAAAGCGGCGCTAAGCCTACCGAATTTCTAGGCCGTCTTCTCCTGCCACTTTAAAACAAGAAGACAAAAGATTTCCTCTGTGCACTATTTGTAATGAAATTATAAATGTATTTATAAAGAACACATTCACAGATAACTCTCAGAGGGAGGTTTCTCTTGGACTCATGCTCGGTAATGGCAAGGCTTGTGAATTAAGGCAGCTTGGGGAGAAATTAAATTGTCTCATTTGTCAGTTTATTGCCATTATGGGAAACTCATCGATACTGATCGAGATAAAAGATTTAACTTGATGAGAAGATGTTGGCGATGAAGAAATACCTCCTCCGCTGACCACACCTCTTCACCGGTATAGTCTGTTGAAGAATTGCTCGGTATGTTTTAACTGACACCGTTGACAGCAGGCATGTCAACAACCATCTATCAATGAAATGTACAACTAATTCGTGCAGTTCAGTTCAAGTTAAGTAGGACTCATGCATCCCATGAGGGCAAGCATCTTAAATGTGGACTCAACAGCCTGTAGACTGCGTCCTGACCACATCGCACTCAATCTGATTCCCAAGTGACTGATTTCCAAATTCTTCTTTGACACAATTATTTAGTGAGAACACACAATGAATAACAATATTTAATGCTTTTTATTCATACAAACTATCCCAATATAATTACTGAAATGAAAACAAATCATCAAGGTTAATTTATTTAGGGCCAAGATAAGAACATTTTACAAAACGTGTGCTCTCCTCAAATCCCTATTAACTACTATCAACTTAATTTATTGCTGCTTTAATTTAATTATTTTTTTAACTGCCAGCATTCATATAACTGATGACAGTAAGTCATTTTCTCTTTACATGGTAATTGAACAAAAGTTCATCACGTAGGATCTGAACAGCTACTCTGATTTAATAAAAGTAATCTTGTTATAAGCGCAGCAGCCATATGTTTTTATCGTATGCTCTCAGAGAATCATATAATGCAATCAGATAATTTCAGACAGAGAAGGCTCTTCAGCTCATTCTTCCACAGTATCAATCCTACTGTTTTCCTGTTCCAGCTCTAACGTTCACCTGGACTGGCAGGCAGAACATAAAATTGACCTCTTCCAACATTTCCTCACTGCACCAGAGTGTCAGCCTAGCTTGTGTGCTAAATCCTTGAGTGGGTCTTGAACCCACAACCTTCTTACTAAGACGGGAGAGTGCTAGAAACTGAGAAAAGCTGACAAAACTAATCGCCCAGCATGTAACCTT
The DNA here is from genome assembly GCF_052327205.1 of Somniosus microcephalus. NCBI lineage: Eukaryota > Metazoa > Chordata > Chondrichthyes > Squaliformes > Somniosidae > Somniosus > Somniosus microcephalus. The sequence goes on along the minus strand of NC_141000.1, from coordinate 17,305,662 downwards.
GATCATTTAGGCAAGTCGTTATTCTGAAAGAGGTTCAAGACATTTGCTTCCAGAAGTATTTCAAAAAGCAGTTCGCTCAGTTATACAGCACAAGCTCGGTCTTAAAGCTCAGTAAGCTTACTGAACTGAGAGGTTGTGGCACTTTTGCTACAAGCTGTAATTTTGCAATAGACTGTGAAAAAGTTGTTAACGTTGACTGACAAGGCGTCTATTGAATCAGTGATAGTTGCCACTTTGGAAACTACCAAGGTCCATAGGTGGAGAAATTCCCCTCCTTTGCACCTCCCATGGGCGCAAAGGCCTGTTCGCCCGGCCACAGCGCTGACCGCGCCTTCCACCAAATTTCGCGGGAAGTTAGCAACGGTGTTGCCGGGTTGTGCCCCGATCTTATGCACCCGGAGATCATGACGCCATCTCCGGGCGCATCGACCTGGTAGCGCCCCAGCAGAAAAATTCCCCTTCGCCCCCTGCAGCAGCGCCGGGTGATGGCAGCGACCGCTACAGGGGACGCGAGCAGGGCGGCCGGCCGCTAGCGGGGCGGAAGTTAAAGGTGAGGTGGCTGGCCGCTCTGAAAAAAATATGTCAGCTTTTTTTGAAAAATGTTTTTTTTGTTCCGGACACGGGGTCCATGCCATGCTTGAGTGCCGGGCTGATCACACGGCACCCCCACTCCCCGGTAAGTTAAAAAAAACTGCAGAGTTCGCAGCGTGGGGCCCTTCCCTTTAATTCAGGGACGAGCCCCTGCAACGCGTCAGAGCCACGCTGAGCCGTGCGCCCCGGGTCGCGAACTTCCCCCCCTCTAGTGCTCCAAGAAGGAATGGAGCGATTGAGTTAGCGCTCCACTTCTCCCTTGGAGCAAAAAGTGGGAATTTTAGAAAGGCAGGAAGAGGTTAGCGTCTGGCTCTAACTTTTCCAGCTTTTCTGATTTAGCGCCCCAAACAGGGCTCGAGGGGAATTTCTAGCCCTCAGTGTCTCCTCCTGCCATCCTTTTGCCGCAGATATCTCCTGGATTGCTACGCTCTCCAGAGTGTTCTGCATGGCGGGACAAACTCTCTCTGAGATCTCTGCGTTCCTTCAATTCTGGATCTTGCGCCTCCTCGGTTCTGATCACTCCACCATTGCCAGCCACGCCTTTAGCTGTCGAGGCCCGAAGCTCTGGAATTCCCTCCAATGTAAGCAGATGTAAGGTCATTCACTTTGGACCTAAAAAGGATAGAACAGGGTACTTTCTAAATGGTGAAAAGCTAAAAACAGTGGAGGTCCAAAGAGATTTTGGGGGTCCAGGTACATCGATCATTAAAAGGTCCTGAACAGTTACAGAAAATAATCAAAAAGACTAATGAAATGCTGGCCTTTATATCTAGAGGACTAGAGTACAAGGGGGTAGAAGTTATGCTGCAGCTGTACAAAGCCCTGGTTAGACCACACCTGGAGCACTGTGAGCAGTTCTGGGCACCACACCTTAGGAAGGATATATTGGCCTTGGAGGGAGTGCAGCGTAGGTTTACCAGAATGATACCCGGACTTCAAAGGTTAAGTTACGAGGAGAGATTAAACAAATTAGGGTTGTATTCCCTAGAATTTAGAAGGTTAAGGGGTGATCTGATCAAAGTCTTCTAGATATTAAGGGGAACAGATAGGTTAGATAGAGGGAAACTATTTCCGCTGGTTGGGGATTCTAGGACTAGGGGGCATAGTCTAAAAATTAGAGCCAGACCTTTCAGGAGTGAAATTAGGAAACACTTCTACACACAATGGGTGGTAGAAGTTTCCTATGTTCCATAAAATTCGGCTGCGTGCGCCTCCCAATAGAGCCCCCGGGGGGACACTAACAGGGCGCAAAGCCCCTAGCGCCCGGGCACAGTGCCGCTAATGCCTCCCGCGAAATTCAGCAGGAGGTTAGCGGTGGCGGTAGGCAGTAGTGCCCCATGGCACTGCGCCGCTGGTGATGATGTCATTGCTGTGCGCAACACCCCGCTCGCGCCCCGGCCGCAAACTTCGGTTGCGCCCCCTAACCTACCACCGAACGATAGGTCCGAGAGGGTCAGGGGGACATTTTTGCAGCCGCGGCAGCGCTACTTAAAAGGCAGGTGTCGGGCGGCCATTTCTTTTTGGCCTACTGCCGGCACTTGCCCCCTTCCCCTTTTTACTTCGGTGCCGGCCACGATCACTCAGCCCAGCACTCCTCTTGAGTGCCGGGCTGTTTTCCTGGCACCCCGCTCCCCAGTGGTCCAGCAGGGCCCCGGTGCACATAGCGCTAGGCCCCTCCCCTTTAATCAGGCACATAGCATCGCGACATTCACTGGTAGCGCCCCAAGAAGGAAGGGGAGCGCTTCCAGTAACACCCCGCCTCCTGCTTGGGATGCTACCACTGAATTTACGGTGCAGGGTTGCTAACTTTTAGCGCCCCGGCGAAGTTAGCGCCCCAAAGGGGGCACCACTGAATTTCTCCCCCTTTACCTCTCTGTCTCTCTCTCCTTCTTAAAATCTACCTCTTTGCCCAAACTTTTGGTCACCTGTCCTAATATCTCCGTCTGCGGCTTGGTCTCAAATTTTGTCCGATAATGCTCCTGTGAAGTATCTTGGGACATTTTTACTATGTTAAAGGCGCTATATAAATGCAAGTTGTTGTTGTTGTTGGTATCTCACCCATGTGATTGGAAACTGTTTCCACTGCCTAGACATGAGGTCGACTGCACCCATCCCAGGACTATAAGGCTGGGAGGCACAGGCTCACTTTAAACACTTCTCCTTCAGGACTACGGCAACTCCCTGGGGCAGGCATTGCGAGTTCACACCAATGGCCTGCTGCCCCACTGTACAGCAGTGCTGTTCAGCGGTGCATCGTGACGGTGTTTCCCAACGTTAGGTAGGGGCATTAACTGGGGGGAAACTGGGTGCAGATCTGCGCCATGTACACCCGTCCCCACTTACAAGCAGCAAGGCAGGCTCATGCCAGGCAGTAATGGCAATTGAAATAAAAACAGAAAATGCTGGAGATACTCAGCAGGCCAGGCAGCATCTGTGAAGAGCGAAACAGAGTTAACGTTTCAGGTCGATGACCTTTCGTCAGTAATGGCAACTGGCAAGTTTTACCGAGGGGCCTTATGGTGAGCAGTTTTTGGGGTGGGATTGTGGGATTGAGCCACACTGCTCCATTTTACTCTTTTTTTACTCCAAAAATGGACAATTTCAGAAATGGAAATTCAGCCCAAAGTGTCCTTCTGTGCATGGAGTCCATTTTCCCTGTCCTACTGGTCCTGAAGTCCAGTAATGTTACGCTGCTATTGAGTTGTCTTTATATTGTAGTAATGTGATGTAAGCCAAAGCGGACCAAGTGATATACAAGGTCGACGCTTAGTTGGGTACAGATGACAGACTTCGAGTGATGGTTCAGAACGATCCTTTAATTTTCACAGGCCTGGGGAGGACCTGGGGAGAACCTTCTGAGACCCTTCTCAGATTCGACTCCACTGATACCCTCGCAACGTTCACAATTATACACAAAAATCATACCCTGCCCTAGGAGCGGGTGCAAAGCTATCATCATCTGAATGGCAAATATAAAGCATGACATTAATCACATTTCTGTTATCAATTGGTTCCGGGACCTTCTGTGACTGCGGCCTTGGCTTAGTCTTATTGCTGCAACAACCGCCCTTCCTCTCTGGCCAGATGATTTGTTCAGTAACATGTTTTCTTAAGATAATAGTTCCGTTTTTCGTAACAAGCTCAAGTTACTTTGAATGCATCCTTAACAAGCTCAAGTTACTTCTGCAAAGCAAGCAGATTGTGATTAGTGACTGTGAGACTTTCCCAACGGTTTTTAGCTGTCAGTCATTTTACGATTCACACATTACATACTTTACTTACTGAATACATATTTTTCCTCTACCTAGGTCCTATGTCTAACACTTAATTAATTATAAATTTTAATTACTTCATAATGTTAACCCTTGCCTGTTAAGCGAGGAAGTAGAAGTCAAGTTCAAGTGTCACTGGGCTGTTGGGCTCGGGCTGACCCTGCAGCAATAGTCAGTTTCAGGATGAAGTAATAAGAGACTTAATTAAAGCAGAAAACTTTAATCATTTGATAACAAGTGCTGAAAATTAAGTTTGTTCAGCAAAGGAAAACACCTGGGCATATATCATCCTTTTTAATTGGTCCCAATTATACACAAACAAAAACCAACTGATAATGAAAAGTTTAATATGGTAGAATAGCAATTATATGTAACAAGAGTGGAACTATCGATAAGATAACAAAGTAAGGGAGTTATACTCGTTAGCTCAATGGAAAAAGAGCTCGTTAAGTAAGGAAAATAAAGTTATTGATAAGGGATAAGTCGATTAAAATCTCCTTATTTAGAGTTGTATTTTAACTTTTGTATAGTCATGTAATGCAGAAACGTATGGATTGTCACATAGAGGGAGTGAGAAAAATGTATAAAAACTGACTGTTTGTGATGAGTATTTGGATTCATAAAGACCGAAGATACTGATCTCAGAACTGTAACATGTTTGAATCCCCTACCAATCGTTGAGGTGTGGTTACAAGTATTACTTTTGAAGTGTATGTTGAAGTACAAATGCATATACTGTATGCTTAAGACACCTGACTTCAATATTCAAGAGCCTTATTGAAAACCTTATACTAACAATATGATAGATTGCCCGACCTCTGTGCCACTTGACAGGTCACTTGTGACAGAATCTGCAGCACTGAAGTTTAATGTCTGTTACCTGAACAAAACTTGTCCAGGACAATAGCTCTGCTGCCATCTTATTTCTGAAGTCTTACTCCACAGCTGGGAAGGTCCATACAGACCAGTCGTACATTAGGCTGAGAGCTCAACCTGCCTGGAGTGACCAAAGCTACCAGTCGCGGCTGGTCATGGGTTTTTATTTGTATTAAAAATTTCAATTTGAAGACACCCCTCACCCCATCTTATGTGAAATGCCAGCTCTCTACCGAGGCACAGCGCTGGCAGGGGCGGCACTGGGACCATGCAACCCGTGCAGTTGTGGACCCAGTCCCCATGACCAGCTGCGACTGGCAGCTTTGGTCAGTCCAGGCAGGTTGAGCTCTCAGCCTAATGTACGACTGGTCTGTATGGACCTTCCCAGCTGTGGAGTAAGACTTCAGAAATAAGATGGCAGCAGAGCTATTGTCCTGGGCAAGTTTTGTTCAGGTAACAAACATTTAGGAAGCTATTGAGGTGAAGCAAGGTACCCTACCCCTCACCTCTTCAGGGAAGATAAGAAAAGAGAAGGAATTCAGACAGAAAGTAAGGGATAGAGCTGGAGTTGAAAAGAGAATACAAATAAAGCTTTGCGCAGATAGAGGAACACAGTCAGGGACCTCGAGCGGATCCAGTTCCCAAACCAAACCAAACCTTTGCACCTGGGGGAGGGGGGGGGGGGTCCCTGCAAGGCAAACACTGCCCCTGAGTGCTGCGCTAATATTGAATCTTCTCCTCACCAGTAGGAGCGTTTATCTTTCAAATCTGTATGTTGTGACGTTGATCAGGGGAACTACTTTGCGTTGAAAGTATTCCTTCCACAGTGCTAATAAAAATGATCAAATCCAACAGGAAGGTGTGATAATGGAAACTGGCCACTTGAGGACAGCATTGGGCAGCACTGTGCTATTAAAGCGTGACCGTTCATTCCTTAGATGTTGAGAACAATGGAAGGAAACACTATGTCTGAAATATTTATCTAAGACAAGGAGCAAACCTGACCTAGGGAGGACTGTTCTGTTATGCCTTGGCTCAGTTGATAGCATAGAAACATAGAAACATAGAAGATAGGAGCAGGAGTAGGCCATTCGGCCCCTCAAGCCTGCTCCGCCATTCAATGAGATCATGGCTGATCATCCAAATTCAGTACCCAGTCCCTGCCTTCTCCCCATATCCCTTGATCGCTTTAGCCTTAAGAAATATATCTAACTCTTTCTTGAATATATTTAATGAATTGGCCTCCACTGCCTTTTGTGGTAGAGAATTCCACAGGTTCACCACTCTCTGGGTGAAGAAATTCCTCCTCATCTCTGTCCTAAATGGCTTACCCCTTATCCTTAGACTGTGACCCCTGGTTCTGGACTCCCCGGCCATCGGGAACATCCTTCCTGCATCTAGTCTGTCTAGTCCTGTTAGAATTTTATAAGTTTCAATGAGATCCCCTTTCATTCTTCTAAACTCCAGCGAGTATACGCCCAATCGACCCAATCTCTCCTCATACATCATTCCTGCCATCCCAGGTATCAGTCTGGTGAATCTTCGCTGCACTCCTTCCATGGCAAGAACATCTTTCCTCAGATAAGGCGACCAAAACTGCACACAATACTCAAGAAGTGGTCTCACCAAGGCCCTGTACAACTGCAGCAAGACATCCTTGTTCCTGTACTCGAACCTTCTTGCTACGAAGGCCAACATACCATTTGCCTTCTTAACCGCCTGCTGCACCTGCATGCTTACCTTCAGCGACTGGTGCACAAGGACACCCAGGTCTCGTTGCACTTCCCCTTCTCCCAATCTATTGCACTCACACCTTGGAAACAGGAGGTTGTGGGTTCAATTTCTAGTCCAGAGACTTCAGCACATAATGCAGGCTGAAATTTCAGTGCAGTACTGAGGGAGTGCTGCACTGTCAGAGGGGCAGTCTTTTGGATGAGATGTTACACCTGCCTTCTCGGGTGGATAGAAAAGATCCCATGGCACTATTTGGAGAAGAGCAGAGGGGGTGTCCTGGCCAACATTCATCCCTCAACCAACACCATAAACAGATGATCTGGTCATTTATTTAATTGCTATCTGTGAAAGCTTCCTTGATTACAACAGTGACTTCATTTCAAAAGTACTCCATTGGCTGTAATTGTGGGATGTCCTGAGGTTGAAAGAATCTACATAAGCTCCGGTATTCCGTCAATAAACCTCTCTACCTCTGTCTCCTCCTTTAAGACGCTCCTGAAAACCTACCTCTTTATTTGCTTATATGTGTCAAATGTTGTTTGATAACCTCCTGTGAAGCGCCTTGGGCTGTTTTACTGCATTCAGGGTGCTAGATAAATGCAAGCTGTTCTTGCCTAATCCAAAACAAGTCGGCTGTGATTAAAGCACATTGTTGGGCAGCCGCTCAATGCCTCGAAGCAGAGCAAGGATAAAACGTTCGTGAATTTACCTTGCCCCAAAGAACAGGAAAAATCTTTTTCAGTTTGACATTTCCTTCAGTCAACTCTGATTTCATCAGTGGAATGATGTCATGCGCGAAGCATGCACATCTCTCGCTGCCTACAACTGGGCACCTGTGATTGACAACACGCTTCGGTCTTGAAATGCCACCGCTGTCAAAACAAGTGAGGGCCATCCCTGCTATCTTGTCATTAGGGAGATTTACTGAATAATTTAGAAGACTCTTTTATCCTCTCCTGCTAAGTTTATCAGTCGCATGCCTAACACCCACAGCACTGTTTGTCATCAAGTAACTGCCTCAGAGTTTCCTTCAGTTTATTTTTGCATTGTATTGCCATTGATGTGTAACGTTCAATCAAAGGTCAATCATCAAATATGCACACATAATAAATGATATTACAGCTTATTGTTTGGTGTGTTTTTTTTTAGTTTCATCTTAATTTTACATGTATTTTTTATGCCTTTATATGTACGAGGTTCAGCGAAGGTTCACACAGCCGGTGAGTGGGCAGACGGCTGACACTGCAGTGTATTGCGTGAGTCCCTTTAGGGTTGTCAGCCTAATCCTGAGCAAATTAGTCAGCCAAAGAGCCCGCTGTGTTACTCTGTGGCAGGCCTGCTAGATTGGGAGAAAAATCAGCTTGCAAATTTAATGTGGTAATAGTTGCGTTCAAGGAATGGCTGTAAATTAAACCAAAAGGCTTAAGACTTCCTTTCTCGATCCTATCTTAAAATCCTTTCTAATTCTTCAGTGTGAAAGCTTAATAGAAGGTTTCGTGGCAATGAGCGTCAAAGGGAAACAATTCAATCAAAATGTAATTACATCGCAACAACAAGCTGCCAACCCATAAACACCACTAGGTCTAGGCATCAAAATCCCGCATCTCAAATTATTTTTTATTCACTCCGCTTACTTAGGGTATTTAGTGCCAGCATCAAATTTCAGTAATCATTTTCCATTCATTCCATTCCATTGTATTCATGATGCAGGCATACTTATTATAAGGTATAATCAAAATCAGTTCTTCACCCTTTTGCTCAGTGTACTGTATATTGTGAGTTATGGGCTTTTATCTTCACGTCCATGACTCGCCGACCAGTGAAATGTTGTCTGTAGCAGCGATGGGATGGAAACGTGACCAGACTTTAGCCGTTACATTTTGGTTATAATTTACACCACAAGCAGCCAGACTCCCCATTGCATACAGCTGCCACAACACAATATCCACCAGCTGGATATTGTCATTTTTTTTCCCCAAGCTTTCTTTCTTGACTGGTGAAAGGGCCGTGCCAGAATTGGTAGATTTTCCACTGGTGCTGCTCACAGTCAACGTGCTGGCACAGGGAAAAATGGTCACATCACGGAAGACCTCTCCTGGTCCCTCAATACCTCCTCTCTGGTGAAGAAGGCCCAGCAGCGCCTATATTTCCTAAGGAGGCTGAAGGGATGTAACCTGTCACCCCTGATCCTCTCTAACTTTTACCGCTGCACAATAGAGAGCATCCTGACGAACTGTATCACAGTATGGTATGGCAGCTGTAGCTACTATGACCGGAAAGCCCTGCAGCGGGTAGTCAAAACTGCCCAACGCATTACCGGCACCCGGCTACCGACCATAGAGCACATATACCAGAAACGCTGTTTACGGAGGTCACGGACCATCATCAAAGACCCTACCCACCCCAGCCATGGTCTGTTCGCCCTCCTGCCATCTGGGAGACGCTACAGATGCATTTGCACCCGAACGACCAGATTTAGGAACAGCTTCTTTCCCAGGGCTGTCATCCTACTGAACTCCACAAATAAACTCTAAAGCCTGCACATCTGCCAATGCACTTTATTATGGTTATGTTTATGTTAATGTATTACAAGCCAAATGTATGTTGAATGTTTAAATGTCTTAATCTAAATGTACACTCTCGGGAGCCGCAAGCCTACATTTCGTTGTACTGCACTTGTGCACTAACAATGACAATAAAAGTTGATTGATTGATTGATTGATTGATTGATTGATTGATTCATGACCTCTGGATGTCCCAAAGCGCTTTACAGCCAATGAAGTACTTTTAAAGTCCAGTCACTGTTGTAATGTAGGAAACGCGGTAGCTAATTTGTGCACAGCAAGCTCCCATGGACAGCAATGTGATAATGACCAGATAATCTGTTTTTAGTGATGTTGGTTGAGGGATAAATATTGGGCAGGACAGCGGGGTGAACTCCCCTGCACTTCTTCGAAATAGTGCCGTGGGATTTTCTTACATCCACCTGAGGAGGGAAGATCTCTTATCTCTCGCTGACCAACGTTACTCGCTATACCAATCGGTTTAATGTCTCACCCAAAAGATGGCACCTCCAACAGTGCAGGACTCCCTCAGTGCTGAGATTATGTGCTCTAGTCTCTGGGGTGGAACTTGAACCCACAACCTTCTGACCCAGAGGGGTGAGTGCTAGCACTGAGCCAAGGCATTTTGACATTTGGAAAAGGGGATAAACTTTTGTCTTCACCGCCCAGGCAGTAATCCGTCGGAGCAGATCACCCACCCAACATTGAACCTGCTTGTCACAGAAGCCGTCCATCGTACAACCCGCCCCTCGTGGAACCCGCCCCATGATTTCAGTGGGAAGGAAATCAGGTGGGGGAGCAACGGGCGGGCGATCCACTCGGCCACATGTCATGGAGGTGGATATGAGCTGAGGTCAGTCAGGTTACACCTAAGCCACCAGAGGCCAGTGACAGGCCAATCAGTGCGTGAAACGTTTCACTGCTTTTATACTATAAAGCAGGATCAGATGCTCCCTGTGAAATACAAATTATTTTACATTAAAAACAAGAAGCTATTGGAAATGCACAGTAAGATGATCAGCCTCTGGAAGACAACGATAGCTTAATGTTTCAGCCTTCATAACTTGGCTGTCTCTCTTATGGATGCTGATTGACCTACTGTGCATTCATGCTCTTTTCCTTTGATTTCCAGTTTTTGTTTTATCTAAATTTTGGATGCATTTTACTGTGTACACACACTAATGCACCAACAAAAATGTTCAGGGTAAATGTTGAATCCTGGCACTGGCATTAAACAGCTGGATGGGCTGGGAACCAGAGGCGCACAGACGATTGAAGCCAATCAGGAGGAATTAGGAATGGAAGTGAATGCCGATGCACAGCGAGAGGAAAGGGAATTAGAGGTTGGTGTATTGTGGGTGAGCAAGAAGCAAAACATCAAGGAACGAAAGGCAGACACATTGGAGATCATTGACATTAATAAGAGATCAGGGGTAGAAATTCATTCACGCTGGCCTGCCGACGTGTATGGGACGCAAGGATCGATCCCTGCACCTGAACGAGTAGGCCCGAGGCTCACCTAATATTGGGCCTTGGGCCTCATGTCGAGGGGATACCTTCAATAAACCAGCCTGCCATCCATGGGTAGAATCCAGCAAGCAATTGAGGACTGGCGCAGTATGACGGCAATATGGTTACTGCTACCGGGTGCAGACCTACATTCACTGCCTGTGGTCACAGACCAGCCGAACATTCAGTGAGTGGAACCCCTTCCTGTTATAAAACCTGGCTGATTCTTGACAGGGATAATGCAGGGCAATATGTGTGCAGTCAATAATGCCTCACACCTAAGGAAATGCAGTAATGCAGGCAAATCCGACAGCTCTTTCTTCTTGACTGGCAGCCTCTATGGGGAAGGTGATGCCTCCTTGCAAAGAGGGCATCCATCATCTGCCTGATGATTGTATGGACAGCACTGACTGATGTTGCTTATGCCACCTATTGCAGCCAAGAATGAACCTGTGGCATAGAAGCTGAGGGCCACCGTAACCTTCACAACCACAGACAGTGCTGTGTGGGCCCTGGTGTTTGACTCCAATTCCTGCTGCACCAGTTGACATAGGTCAGTGATTGCCTACCTACAGAAGTGCAGCCTCCTCACCCACTGCTCCTCTGTCATGTTGAGGTAAGACATCATGTTTGGAGACACCCATGTGATATAAGGTCTGATAGCAAAATACTGCGGATGCTGGAAATCCGAAATAACAACAGAAAATGCTGGAAAAACTCAGCAGGCCAGGCAACATCTGTGGAGAGAGAAATAGAGTCAACGTTTCAGGTCAAAACCCTTCGTCAGGACTCTTATAAGGTCTGCTTTCCCCCCCTGGTGTCCACGGCGATCCCAGCAAAATTCCCAACTTTCCCAGCACTCCTGCTGTCAGTGAAGTGACAGAGTATAGCTGCAACCAAAAGACAGCTCTCAAACAGCTATTTAGTATTAAAGGCTTTATAAGCTCGGCCCAAAACATGGCTGCAAAAATCCCGCCAACAGCCAAATGACTATCCAGATTACTTTAATCGAGGCGAGGGTCCCTTTAAATATCACTGCGTCAGCCTGCTTTGTGAATGTTCACGCCATATTTTTATGTATGAGCTTAAAAATATCAGATCAACTGCACCCAGGAACTAATTTCCCAAAAGGGTCCTAATACAGTCCCCACCGTTTATAGCAGGTGCATTGGTGCTAACGTGATTGGATCACCAAGTGACAAATGGCATTGTGCCTTCAGCATGGTGCAAAGACCGGCACAGGGCAGCTAGCACTTTGCCAGCCATTTTGATGTTTTAGATGTCCACATCCAATGCCATATACCAAGTTTACTCATCAGCAATTACTTAATCCAGGTCCTATGTGAGGGGCTTTCAAAAAAGCATGCTCACTGCGAGGCCTACTCTCCTCCTAGGGTACTCAGTGATTTGGAGGTCTCCCTTCTTGCAGCCACTTCCTCTTTTTGGCAAAAATCCACTTCATAGCTTGGTCCTCAATCTTGCATATGGACAGAATAAAGCTCGTCTGTTGCTTACCAAGAGGTTCTGTACCAAGAAGGAGAACTGTTTGGACACATCTTATATGCTACAAGCATGGTATAATACTAGTGCCATTTGACTGAACATTTGCCAGGCACATTGTCCTTGTGTATTATGACTGGGTTTGATGGGACAGCCTTTAAACCAAAACCCAGACAAAATACCTAATTTCTATCACAATGGAATACATAACAAACGTAAGGTGTTAATAATAGCCAAATTGACGCTTTCTCACTAATTTTATTTTGCCCAATATGGATCACACAGCTTCACAGGATCATGGGTTTTACAGGTTAAATTACTAATGCTTCAAAATAACATCCTTTTTTAATAAAAAGCAGTATCTTGTAATCCCTTCTTAGCAATGATATTAAGGTACTGTATGGTTGTCTGCTGGTGATATAATTCTAAATATTGCATAATGACAATGTGGGAGAATTTTCCTAATGCAAGCTGTAGCTGTTGCCATGGTGATAGTCAGGACCTACCTCCTTAATTATACCACAGACTCCTGAATGCCATCCTTTTACCTGCACTAGACAGCTTTCTGTGACAAGTGGCTGTTGTCAGTAATGAGACTGCCTGCTGCCATGTTGCATTGATTGGAAATTCAGGATAGCTTCACTAACTTTATCAGCTCACAAGCCCTAGGCAAAACTAGAGACTATAATTTTACCAGCAGACAGATAAACACGAATAAAGCGAACATACGTCTCTTATTCAGTAGACTTTGGAAAGAATGACCTAAGGACAAATTTCTGTCATTTCTTAACTATAATTCCTAAAGATAAGTCAAAAATGATTCATCAAGCCTCTTCTGTCACAAAGTAAATGATCTGAACCACAGGCCAACGCATACTAAGAAGACACGGTGAGGATGATTTAAGTATAACTACACGTGTGAAAACAATGAACAAGGCCACGTGTCATTGGACAGGAAATGCCATTATTTAAACAGAAGAATGCAAATAGCCTACAGTACAAATCATTCAGAGTGAGACCTGTTATATGGATATCATTATACATGTCACTTGTATTAATTAAACATTGATAAATGAATGAGTGCAATAGCCTCGTATTTTGTAAGCAGTGCCTGGGCAAAAGTCTGCCATCACTATCTCTCCTCATGCAAGTGTAGCCTGTGTGGCCAGGCCATTACAGAAACACTGGGGTGAATTTTAACACCCAAAAATAGGTGGCTTGGGGTCAGATGTTAAAATCTTAAAAATCTGAAACCCGACTCCAACCCGCCTACTTCCGGGTCTAACAGAGGCGGGACAGGGGGCGGGCAGCCAACCCGCTCCCAGGAGGAGGGATGGGAATTTAAATGTTTTAATCAGACTGGCAGCCTCTGATTTAACCTGTTTTGCAGGTTTAACAGTGGCCAGCCGGGTTTCCCAGGCCTCGGGAAATCCGGCAGCTGAAGGGAGGTGAGGACAGCTTTGGGAAAAAGGCAAGTGCCTTTACAGCACTGCTTGTGGGCCAGGAGGAACAGAAGTGCTTCCCCCCACTGGCCCACAAAGCTCCCCCATACAATGACCCCCAGAGTCAGGATTTGGTCCTCCCTGGGGTCTGGGATCGGACCCCCCTAGGAATGGACCCCGTCCCCCATCCCGGGTCGTGAATTGGACCTACCTGCTACTGCGGCCTGCTCCGGAGTCCTCCCCGCCTGACTGGAAGCCAAGCCCATCAATCAGGCTGACTTCCAGGCAGGGAACCTGTCAAGGACAAAAGACATACGCTGTGGCGTTTAACTCCACAGCATGTAGGGAAACATGGACCTCCTGTCTGAAACTCCACCCACCTGCCTACATAACCCACCCCCGTTAATATCCAGACCACTATCCTTGGTTTGGGCTTGAAAGGTTCGGATCAAATCTAATGGAGCCACCAATCCTAGGCCGCTCACTCATTCCTAATAAACAGTCAGCCTCTCACAGCTAAAAGTAGAAAGATAATCTTTCTTTTACTCATTGGCTCTGAATTATACAACTCACTCACTCATGGTGCTTTCGTTTAAAGGAACATCTTTTCAGGCATGAATTAATGTCAACAACAACATGCATTTGTATAGCTCCTTTAATGTAGTAAAATATCCCAAGCTTCTTCCCATATGATGCCTGCATGATATGAATAATTAGATAGATGGTGCAGTCTGCTCAGGCCTCTTCACATTAAGAGGTTTCTACTGTGGCATGCGCATGTTTAATTATTCTTAAACTTGAATAGGAGTAGATGTAAGGAGAGATTTCCCACTTCAGAGCTCCCAGCATGTGCCGAGAGCACATAACAGGAAATTACACATTGTAGCCTATTAAAATGAAAGGCCGGAAAATAATGGGCTGGGGGATTCGCCATTTCCCAAAGTGCGCTCCAGGCATTTTTTTTTATTTTCCCAGACTCCTTAGTACTAAATCTGAAAATTTTGGTACAAGACCCCTTAGGCTACAAATTGTTGTTACAATATTAGTAGATAACAGTGCCGGCATGGGACTGAGCACGGTAAAACAGATGAATAGGTGGATCAACAAGAAGAGCTAAAGAAAGAAAGAAAGACTTGCATTTATATAGCACCTTTCACGATCTCAAGACATCCCAAAGCGCTTTACAGACAATGAAGTGTGTAGGCACTGTTGTAATGTAGGAAATGGGACAGCCAATTCGCACACAGCAAAGTTCAACAAACAGCAATGTGTTAATGATCAGTTAATCTGTTTTAGTGATGTTGGTTGAGGGATAAATATTGGGCAGGACATAAGAACATAAGAAATAAGAGCAGGAATAGACCACTTGGCCCCTCGAGCCTGCTCCGCCATTCATTAAGATCATGGCTGATCTTGGGCTCAAAGTCACTTCCCTGCCCGCTCCCCATAACCCTTCACTCCCTTACCTTGCAAAAATCTGTCTATCTCCACCTGAAATGTATTTAATGACCCAGCCTCCACGGCTCTCTGGGGCAGAGAATTCCACAGATTTATGACCCTCTGAGAGAAGAAATTCCTCCTCATCTCAGTCTAAAAGGGCGACTCTTTATTCTGAAATTATGATCCCAAGTTCTAGATTTCCCCACGAGGGGAAACATCCTCTCTGCATCTACCTTGTCGAGCCCCCTCAGTATCCTTTATGTTTCAATAAGATCACCTCTCATTCTTCTAAATTCCAATGAGTATAGGCCCAGCCTGCTCAACCTTTCTTCATAAGTCAAGCCCCTCATCTCTGGTATCAACTGAGTGAATCGTCTCTGAACTGCCTCCAATGCAAGTATATCCTTGGGGATAAGGCACTGGGGAGAACTCCCTTGTTTTTCTTCGAATAGTGCCATGGGATTATTCACGTTCACCTGAAAAGGCAGACGGTGCCTCGGTTTAATGTTTCATCCAAAAGAGCTCATTACAGAAGTGATAAAGAAGGAAGTGCAAGGCAGAAGGGACAGTGAGTGAATAACATTAAGGAGAAGCATACGAGAGATAGAGGGCTGGATGTTAAGCTTGGGACGCGCTGGGAGTGGGGGTGAGGGGGGTAGTCTGGTAGCACAGTCAGTGTAGCGTGTCTGTCAGTGGCTTTTTAACCCAGCCACTGCATTACCATATCTTTCCAGGTTTCCCGACCAATTAGCATCAGCGGGCGAGATGACAACCCGCATGACGCAATTTGGACTCCAGTATTTAAAGGGATACTCCAAACATGGAGTTGGGAGCCAAAAAGAAGAAAGTGGGAGAATGGAATCAAGAAGATCAAAGGCTGCGCCTTGGTTCAGTGATGTGCTGCTGGGGACTGTGAGGACCCGGAGGGATGTATTGTTCCCTAGCGATGGGAGGAAGAAGCCAGCTGGGGACACTAAGAAGGCACGATTGGAGGTAGCGAAGCAGGTCAGCAGCAGGAGAGTGGTGCCACGCTCCTGGATGCAATGTAGGAAGTCGTTCAATTACCTAAACAGGGCAGGAAAGGTGAGAGCAATGGTACATTCACCGACATCCTGATGTGCATATCACCCCAAGCCCCTCACTCTGCCTTCTCAAACATACTCCAGCACTTAGTAGGGGGGTCAATAACAAGGGGGCATAGATTCAAGGTAAGGGGCAGGAGGTTTAGAGGGGATTTGAGGAGGAACTTTTTCACCCAGAGGGTGGTTGGAATCTGGAACTCACTGCCTGAAAGGGTGGTAGAGGCAGGAACCCTCATAACATTCAAGAAGCAGTTGGATGAGCACTTGAAATGCCATTGCATACAAGGCTATGGACCAAATGCTGGAAAATGGGATTAGACCGGACAGGGATTGATGGTCGGCGCAGACACGATGGGCCGAAGGGCCTCTTTCTGTGCTGTATAACTCTATGACTCTATGACTCTATCACACCAACTTACCTTGCAGGTACACCCATTCCTCTCTGTCTATGTACTTCCTCACATCCCCATCTGTCCATACAGCACTGACACTCACCCTCATCCTCATCCTTATGCAATGTCATGCTGCTCCGGCATAGTCACCCTCAACAAAAGCTCCCCATCCACCCGTTCAACACACGCCATAACTCTCACTCATACGTCTCTTTTTTTCCACCTTACAGGAGAAAAGAGCACAGAACACGAGAGAGAGGCAGAGAACCGGAGGTGGTCCTCCACAGATTTCACAACTAACAAGTGCAGAGGAGGCGGCGCTGGAAATAGAAACATAGAAACATAGAAACATAGCAGGAGTAGGCCATTCAGCCCCTCAAGCCTGCTCCGCCATTCAATGCGATCATGGCTGATCATCCAAATTCAGTACCCTGTCCCTGCCTTCTCCCCATATCCCTTGATCCCTTTACCCTTAAGAAATATATCCAACTCCTTCTTGAATACATTTAATGAATTGGCCTCTACTGCCTTCTTTGGTAGAGAATTCCACAGGTTCACCACTCTCTGGGTGAAAAAATTCCTCCTCATCTCTGTCCTAAATGGCTTACCCCTTATCCTTAGACTGTGACTCCTGGTTCTGGACTCCCTGACCATCGGGAACATCCTTCCAGCATCTAGTCTGTCTAGTCCTATTAGAATTTTATAAGTTTCAATGAGATCCCCTCTCATTCTTCTAAACTCCAGCGAGTACAAGCCCAATCGACCCAATCTCTCCTCATACGTCATTCCTGCCATCCCAGGTATCAGCCTGGTGAATCTTCGCTGCACTCCCTCCATGGCAAGAACATCCTTCCTCAGATAAGGCGACCAAAACTGCACACAATACTCAAGATGTGGTCTCACCAGTGGAGTCTCGATATGCCTGGCAGTTGGAGATAGAGAGATGGGGGCCTCCCAGCTATCTGGTGACAGAATGAAATATCAGACATGGCATACAACACTCACTCATGTTGACTTGATGTCAACAGCAAGTGAAATATGATTTTGTGCATAATGATAAAGTCAAACGTTCTTATGTTGACAGAACTCATTCATGTCTTTTATCACCCACTGGGCTTTCACATGTCCCACAGGAGGTGGCCCAGCTGGCCAACGACGAAGACGACTCCTCAGAGGAGGTCAATCCCTCTTATGGTGCACCATCACAGGACTCATGCAGACCATGCAACAGCTCAGATACTCACACTTTGGTGGGACCAGTAAGGTAGATAGGTGGTGATGTAAGAAAACTATTAGGCACTTGGTCTGTGTATTATACAAGGCTTTAATCAACTGTTTTTCAACATGGAGATCGAGTTGTGTCCTTCACTAGTTCCTGTTAAAGAATGTCCTGAGCAAGCTGGGCCCATGCCTGAGTATTTATATTCTCCCTGGACAGCGCCACCAGCAGGCCGCCCAGTATTATTACATAAGTCATTTTCACATGAATGGCAAGATTCATGTCAGGTGGGTTTTCACCTGGTGACTCACACATCACAAGTGAGCATGAGCAGATTGTGGAGACAGGGACAGCAGTGGAGAGTCCATGTCGGAGGGCGCAGGATGCGGAAAGCTGTGCTTAGATGCTGTACCTCGGGGGCCGTTGACGAACAGCATACTTCTGGAGCAGCAGCAGAGAATATGCGATTACTGGCAGGCTTTACAGTCGCTCTGTGCACACTTGCAGAGAGATTGTAGGAGTCTTTCTCAAGCATGAGTGGCATGATGTCACAGGCCTTTGCAATAATGTCTTCGTCCATGGATAGAGTGGCTACCTGCACGGAGCATCAAACACGGCAATCACACGAGTGCATGCAGGCATTCACCAATGGCTTGCACACTATGAATGCCACCTTAAATAAAGTGACTGATACCCTAGCCTTGGCCGTTCATCGCCCCACCGATCTGCAGCAAAGTGCTCTCCAGCTCATTGCTAGCAGGGAAGTGCAGCTGGGCCATGAGAGGGATGATGGTGAAAGGGGACATGGAACTCGGTTCAAAGTGCCTCCACTTCTCAACCGTTGCCCCCCTCCCTCCCTCAGTCAATACCCCACATGCTGCCTTGTGTCCCGATGGCCGAGTCTGCCCTTGCACAGCTGCGAGTGGAGCAGTCTTTGGCAGGGCCCTCACTGGCTCCAAAATGCAGAGGACTTCGGCCAAGAACATCTCAGCTGTCAAGGCAGGGATCTGAGCAGCCTGCCTCGGCCTCTGCTGAAGCCACGGGGGCTGCACCTCATAGAAGCGGTAGGAAAAGGAAGAGTAAAGATTTGTAGTCGCACAACGGTATCCACATGGGTGAGTTACAGTGAGTAACGGGTGAGAAATGGAGGCGCTTTGAGCTAAGTCCCCACTTCCATGTCCCCTTTCACCATCATCCTTTTCATGGCCCAGCCTCACATCTCTGATAGCAGTGAGTTACACATTGTTAGTATGTTAAGTTTCTGGTTTATATGTGAGTATCATAGAATCATAGAATGGTTACAGCACAGAAGGAGGCCATTTGGCCCGTTGAGCCCATGCCGGCACTCTGCAAGAGCACTTCAGCTAGTCCCACTCCCCCACCCTTTCCCTGTAGACCTGCAATTTTTTTTCCTTCAGGTACTTATCCAATTCCCTTTTGAATGTCACAATTAAGTCTGCCTCCACCACCCTTTCAGGCAGTGCATTCCAAATCCTAACCACTCGCAGCGTAAAAAAGTTTTTCCTCATGTCACCTTTGGTGCTTCTGCCAATCACCTTAAATCTGTATCCTCTGGTTCTCAATCCATCCGCCAATGGGAACAGTTTCTCTCTATCTACTCTGTCTAGACCCCTCTTGATTTTGAATTGCTCTATCAAATCTCCTCTCAACCTTCTCTGCTCAAGGAGAACAACCTTAGATTCTCCAGTCTATCCACATAACTGAAGTCCCTCATCCCTGGAATAATTCTTCTAAATCTTTTCTGCACCCTCTCTAAGGCCTTCACATTCTTCCTAAAGTGCAGTGCCCAGAATTGGACACAATACTCCAGTTGAGGCCAAACCAGTGTTTTATAAAGGTTCATCATAACTTCCTTGCTTTTGTATTCTATGCCTCTATTTATGAAGCCCAGGATCCCGTATGCTTTTTTAACCACTTTCTCAACCTGCCCTGCCACCTTCAAAGATTTGTGCACATATACCCCCAGGTCTCTCTGTTCATGCACCCCCTTTAGAATTGTACCCATTTGTTTATATTGCCTCTCCTCGTTCTTCCTACCAAAATGTATCACTTTGCACTTTTCTGCGTTAAATTTCATCTGCCGCATGTCCGCCCATTCCACCAGCCTGTCTATGTCCTCTTGAAGTCTATCACTATCCTTCTCACTGTTCACTATACTTCCAAATTTTGTGTCATCTGCAAATTTTGAAATTGTGCCCTGTACTCCCAAGTCCAAGTCATTATTATATATCAAGAAAAGCAGTGGTCCTAGTACCAACCCCTGGGGAACACCACAATCCAATAAACAACCGTTGAGCACTATTCTCTGTTTCCTGTCTCATAGCCAATTTCGTATCCATGCTGCCAGTGTCCCTGTTATTCCATGGGCGTCAACTTTGCTGGCGAGCCTATTATGTGGCACTTTATCAAATGCTTTTTGGAAGTCCATGTACACCATGTCAATTGCATTGCCCTCATCAATCCTCTGTTAACTCATCAAAAAATTTGATCAAGTTAGTTAAACACGATTTGCCTTTAACACATCTATGCTGGCTTTCCTTAATTAATCTACACTTGCCCAAGTGACAGTTAACCTTGTTCTGATTATCATTTCTAAAAGCTTCCCCACTACCAAGGTTAAACGGATTGGCCTGTAGTTGCTGGGTTTATCCTTACACCCTTTTTTGAACAAAGGTGTAACATTTGCAATTCACTAGTCCTCTGGCACCAGCCCCATATCCAAGGAGGATTGAACAATTATGGCCAGTACCTCTGTGATTTCCTCCTTAACTTCCCTCAGCATCCTAGGATGCATCCCATCTGGTCCTGGTGACTTATCAACTTTAAGAACAGACAGTCTTTCTAGTATCTCCTCTTTATCAATTTTTATCTCATCTAGTATCTCCACTACCCGCTCTTTCACTATGACTTTGGCAGCATCTTCTTCCTTGGTGAAGACAGATGCAAAGTACTCATTTAGTACCTCAGCCATGCCCTCTGCCTCCATGCGTAGGTCTCCTTTTTGGTCCCTAATCAGCCCCATCCCTCCTCTTATGACCCTACTGTTTATATGCCTATAGAAGACTTTTGAATTCCTTTTTATGTTAGCAACCAATCTATTCTCATACTCTCTCTTTCTCCATCTTATTTTCTGTTTCACATCCCCCTGAACTTTCTATATTCAGCCTGATTCTCACTTGTATTCTCAACCTGACATCTGTCATACATGCTCTTTTACTGCTTCATCTTACTCTCTATCTCTTTTATCATCCAGGGAGCTCTGGCTTTGGTTGCCCTACGTTTCCCTCTCGTGGGAATGTATCTGGACTGTACCTGAACCATCTCCTCTTTAAAGGCAGCCCATTGTTCGATTACAGTTTTGCCTGTCAATCTTTGATTCCAATTTACCCGGGCCAGATCTGTTCTCAACCCACTGAAATTTGCCTTCCTCCAATTAAGTATTTTTACTCAAGATTGCTCCCTGTCCTTTTCCATAGCTAATCTAACCCTTATGATACTATGATCACTGTTCCCTACATGTTCCCCTACTGACACTTGCTCCACTTGACCCACCTCATTCACGAGAACCAGATCCAGCAATGCCTCCTCCCTCGTTGGGCTGGAAACGTACTGATCAAGAAAGTTCTCCTGAATACACTTCAGAAATTCTTCCCCCTCTCTGCCCTTTACACTACTACTATCCCAGTCTATATTAGGATAGCTGAAGTCCCCCATTATCACTACTCTGTAGTTCTTGCACCTCTCTGTAATTTCCCTGCAAATTTGCTCCTCTATATCTTTCCCACTAGTTGATGGCTTTCCCCCCCCTCCCCCTCAGAATGTTCTGCAGCCGCTCAGTGATATCCTTGACCCTGGCACCAGGGAGGCAACATACCACCCTGGAATTACTTCCTGCACACGTGGCTGTCCAGGACACGGGAAGCATCCTGGAGTTCCCACATGGCACAAGATGTGCATTCCACGGGACTGAGGTGCCCTGCCATGCCTCTGCTTAATAGACTATTAACTAACTTAACAGAAATAAACTCAAGACTTAAAAAAGAACAATCACCAGCTACTCACTAATTTGTTTTGTTCTCTCTTCAGCTCCTTCCCTTGGGCTGACATCACTTACCTCACTCCCTGATGCTTGCACTCGCTCTCGGGCCTACCTTTATCTCCGCCCGCTCCTGTCACTGCCTCCTCCTTCCCCCTCTGCTCCGAATTCCCACTCTCTCCAAATTCCCAACTTTAGCACTCTGCCTAGAAGCACTCCGTTTAGGATCACTGTGCGGCCCACTCTCTACGTCAGCAGTTACTGTTTACTTTTATACACTTGGAGCCACAGCCAAGTTACAAGTGCTGTCTCAGCTCCCTGTTCCCTGCTGGCAGTAATTAGTGCCTATTCAAGACAAACACTTACAACTGACTAACAACAGAAAGCGCTGGAAAAACTCAGCAGGCCAGGGCAGCGTCCGTGGAGAGAGAAACAGTGCCAACGTTTCAGGTCGATGACCTTTCGTCAGAACTGGCAACTGACTGACAGTTAACTGCCTCTAGCTGGGAGTTTCTGTTAACTACAGTTTTTAAAGTTCTAGGTTAAATTCAAAATATTCA
Organism: Somniosus microcephalus; assembly: GCF_052327205.1. Lineage (NCBI taxonomy): Eukaryota > Metazoa > Chordata > Chondrichthyes > Squaliformes > Somniosidae > Somniosus > Somniosus microcephalus. The sequence goes on along the minus strand of NC_141000.1, from coordinate 17,283,424 downwards.
ACTGGATTCCACGTTTTACAGCCAATACAGCTAATTCTTACCCGGTACTTACCAGAGACGCCAACTCTCTCCAAATTCCCAATTTAGCACTCTGTCTAGAAGCACTCCATTTAGGATCACTCTGTGCAGCCCACTCACATAAATATAATGGTTTTGCACCGCTTTCACGTCTTGCCCATTCTTGTTTGTTTGGCTGGCATGTGGCCTTTTCAGTTGTGTGATGATGAATGGGAAGACTTGAATTGACGCTGATCAATGGGGGTCTGTGAAAGTGGGGCTTGGTTGTTTGCAGGGCTGCTTTGTGTTAGTGGCATTGGTGGGGGTGGGGGGTGGTAGGGGCAAAAGTGGCTTTTGCATGTGGTTGTTAGATGGGTGCACTGGTGGAACCTAACTGAACCTCGCAATAGAGAGATCGTCTGGGCGATGCATTGCCCGCATCACCTTCCGCCTCCTCCTCTTCCTCCTCCTTCCCCTCCTCCTCATCTTCCTTCTTCTCTTTGACATTGTCTGAGGAGGCTCTGTGCTCTGCACCTTGTTCCTCCTGCAGCTCCAACCTCACGGATGCGCACCACAACCATTCTGGAGAACCTATACTGAAGGGCGCCTCCAGATCTGTCCAGGCACCTGAAGTGCATCTTCAGCATGCCGATGGTTTGTTCAATGACACATCTGGTGGTCATATGGCATTCATTGTATCACTCCTGTGCCTCGTTACTCAGGTTTCTGAGAGGTGTCATCAGCCACGTTTTAAGTGGGTACCCCTTATCTCCGAGCGGCCAGCTGGTAACTCTGCTTCCAGGTGCGAAGACATTTGGGATGGTGGACTGCCGCAGGATGAAAGCTTCATGGGATCTGCCCAGGAGTCTTGTGCACACCTGCATAAAAATATTTTTGACACTGCACACCAGCAGCACATTGATGGAGTGGAAGACTTTGTGGTTGACTAACACTCCCGGGTGATCTATGGGTGCCTTCATTGCCACATGCGTGCAGTCAATGATGCCCTGCACCTATGGGAAGCCAGCCAGAGCCAGAAACCTGAGCACCCGCTCATTCTGACTGGCATCATCACAGGCAAAGTTGATATAATTGCCAGCCCTGACAAAGAAGCAATCAGTCACCTGTCTTATGGATTTGTGTGCTGCTGACTGCGAGATCCTGCACTTGTCTCTGGCGGAGCCCTGGGAAGATCCAGAGGCAAAGAAGTTGAGGGCAGTGGCTGTTATGTTCATAAATAAATAGGCATTCTTATATGAACAGCTAGCTTGGAGCTAGTCACTTTATTCAGCCATGTGGACTTGTACAGCATCCATCTTGACTACTGCTTTGTGGGTAGCCTAGTGCATCGTGGGTAGCCCACTCTTATATACATACAGCTCCACCTAGTGTACCATCCTAGGATGACATGTTACTGATCATTACATCCCCCTTTCTTTGAGGTTAAACAAAATCAATATCAATCAATCATAACGACATGAACATCTTCACAACAGTCAATACATTTTCAATATAGTTTTCTTTGTACTCAAAGATTAAGTCTATCAGGCTTTTTTACTTCACGTGTGGATCTTCTCAGCACAGGTAAGTCTGATGTGTTTTCATGAGAGCCTGTATGTGTGTTTGTGTTAGATTGTTCTGGTGGTGAGTGACAAGATTCAGTTGCGGCATTGTCATCGATTTGCTCTTGGATAGTTTCTTGTGTTTTCAGGAGGGAACGGCGGTTCCTCCTGAGAATCTGTCCTTCCTCAGTTCTAACAGTGTATGACCTTGGTCCTACTTCCTCAAGAACTGTAGCTTTCCTGTTCCATGCATCTGGATCCTCAATCCTGACAACATCATCCCTTGTCAATGGTTTCAGAGTTTTGGATGACTTGTCATAGTATGATTTCTGTTTCAGCTTTAACAGTTGAAGTCTCTGTCTCAGTTCCATACTCTGCTTTTCTTTTGCACAGCAGGGTAGCGTGGTGCGCAACTTGTGACCCATTAGGAGTTCAGCAGGTGAAGAACCAGAGTCTAAAGGTGAGGCTCGGTAGCTCAGCAGGGCGAGATAAGGATCAGACTTGCTTTCTGTTGCTTTCTTCAGTAGCTGTTTGAGAACTTGAACACCTTTCTCTGCCTTACCATTCGACTGAGCATACAGGGGACTGGATGTGATGTGTTGAAAGTCATAATGTGCTGCAAACTGTTGCCACTCCTTACAGTTGAAACACGGACCATTGTCGCTAACGGCAATCCTGGGAATCCCATGTCTGGCGAAGCTGGATTTCACATGCATTATGACACTGCTTGCTGTGGTGCTTGAGAGCAGCGCCATCTCAGGATAGTTAGAATAGTAGTCAATCACTAATAGATAGTCTTTACCATTCAAATGAAAAAGGTCCATACCAACCTTTTGCCATGGTGCTGTTGGTAAGTCAGCTACTATCATTGGTTCCTTTGCTTCTTTGTTTTGGTGTTTCTGACATGTCTCACATTTGCATATCATGTTCTCAATGTCCTTATTTATGCCAGGCCAATAAACAGTGTCTCTTGCTCTCCTTTTGCATTTTTCAATTCCGAGGTGTCCCTCATGAATCCTTTTGAGCATGTCTTGACGTAAAGCCTGTGGAATGACTATTCTGTTCTGTTTTAGTAATAGTCCACTTGCGACACTCAACTCTGACCTGATGTGAAAGTATTTTGGACAGGAACCTTTTGGCCAACCATGATGAATGTTCTCTATTACTGTTTGTAATACTGTATCTTTTACTGTTTCTTCTGCTATTTGCTTTGATTTTGTGTCTGACACGGGCAGCGCAGCAGTGACCATACTCACATGAACATCCATGTCTTCTTCAGTAGAGCTCACATGACTCATTGTGGGTGCTCGGGATAGTGCATCTGCTAACACTGTGTGTTTGCCTGGTGTGTAGATCAGTTCAAAGTCATATCTTTGCAGCTTCATCATGAGTCGTTGAATCCTTGGAGACATCTCATTCAGATTTTTTTTAATGATGGCAACCAGTGGGCAGTGATCTGTCTCAACTGTGAAGTTGGGAAGTCCATATATGTAGCCATGGAACTTTTCTAGTCCAACTACCAAGCCTAGACATTCCTTTTCAACCTGGGCGTATCGACACTCAGAATCAGTCATAGACCTGGAGGCATAGGCAACAGGCTTCCAATCTTCACCCTCTGCTTGCAGCAAGACCGCGCCTAGGCCATCTTTTGATGCATCCATTGACACTTTGATTCTCTTTGTTGGGTCAAAGAAGGTGAGCACAGGTGTGGTTGTCAGCACTGTTTTGAGATTCATCCACTCTTGTTCATGTCTTTCTGTCCATGCGAACTCATTTGTTTTATGTAGCAGGTCTCGCAGGCAGGCTGTCTTGGCTGACAAGTTAGGAATGAATTTTCCAATGAAGTTTATCATCCCCATGATGAGTAGCACTTCTTTTTTGTCAGTGGGTCGGGGCATGTTGAGTATGGCGTTTGCTATTTCCATATCTGGCTCTATTCCTTTACCAGATAGATTATCTCCTAGGAAAGTGACTTCCTGGACAGCAAACTGACACTTGGCTTTGTTGAGCTTCAGTCCATTCCGGCATATGCTCTGTAGCACTTTAGTCAGTCTCTCATTGTGTTCTTTCAGTGTGGAGCCCCAGATGATGATGTCCTCAACATAGACCCGAACTCCTTCCAGACCTTCAATTATGTGTTCCATCGCTCTATGAAAGATTTCAGATGCAGATATTATCCCGAAAGGCATTCTGAGGAAACAATACCTGCCAAATGGTGTGTTGAAGGTACAATATTTGGTGCTCTCTTCATCCAGTTTTAGTTGCCAAAATCCTTGTGAGGCATCGAGCTTTGTGAAGTATCTGGCACCTGACATTTCACTGGTGATTTCTTCTCGCTTGGGAATCTGGTAGTGTTCACGTTTTATGTTTGCATTTAAGTCCTTTGGATCCATGCATATTCTTAGATCATTGTTCTTTTTCTTAACACATACCATGGAGTTAACCCAGTCTGTTGGCTCTTCGACTTTCCTGATGACTCCTAGTGTGGTCATTCTGTCCAGTTCATTCTTGGGCCGGGCACACAGGGGTGCTGGAACTCTCTGTGGCGCATGTACCAATGGCTGAGCATCCTCCTTTAGCTGGATCTTGTAAGTGAATGGTAGAACTCCAAATCCTTTGAACACATCCTGGAAATTACTCACTACAGAATCCACCGAGTCATCTGGTCTGCTTATGGCACAGTTTATACGGTAGACTCTCTTGACCAGTTCTAAGTCCTCACAAGCTTTGTCACCTAGTAGTGAATCAAGTCCTTCAGCCATAACAGAAAACATGAGATGATGCACTTTGTCTTTGACTGTAACTTTAAGTCTGCATACACATAAGCTATCTATTTTCTGTCCATTACAGTTCTTCAGTAGTACTGACTTCTTCTGTATTTTGGGCTTTTCTTTCATATTTTTAATGTCACTCATACTGATTAAGTTTGCTTTTGCCCCAGTGTCTAGTTTCACTGTAACTAATGCTGCATTTACCTGCAGTGACATTATCCATTTGTCCTCTTTTACTGCATTAACTTTATGTTCAGCATTGTCCATTCCTGAGGGCTGCACATTTGACATAGAAACATAGAAACATAGAAGATAGGAGCAGGAGTAGGCCATTCGGCCCTTCAAGCCTGCTCTGCCATTCAATGAGATCATGGCTGATCATCCAAATTCAGTACGCTGTCCCTGCCTTCTCCCCATATCCCTTGATCCCTTTAGCCTTAAGAAATATATCCAACTCTTTCTTGAATATACTTAATGAACTGGCCTCCACCGCCCTCTGTGGCAGAGAATTTCACAGGTTCACCACTCTCTGGGTGAAGACATTCCTCCTCATTTCAGTCCTAAATGGCTTACCCCTTATCCTTAGACTATGACCCCTGGTTCTGGACTCCCCGGCCATCAGAAACATCCTTCCTGCATCTAGTCTGTCCAGGCCTGACAGAATTTTATAGGTTTCGATGAGATCCCCTCTCAATCTTCTAAACTCCAGTGAGTATAAGCCCAATCGACACAATCTCTCCTCATACGTCATTCCTGCCATCCCAGGTATCAGCCTGGTGAATCTCCGCTGCACTCCTTCCATGACAAGTACGTCCTTCCTCAGCTAAGGCGACCAAAACTTCACACAATACTCAAGGTGTGGTCTCACCAAGGCCCTGTACAACTGCAGCAAGACATCCTTGTTCTTGTACTCGAACCCTCTTGCTACGAAGGCCAACATACCATTTGCCTTCTTAACCGCCTGCTGCACCTGCATGCTTACCTTCAGCGACTGGTGCACAAGAACACCCAGGTCTCTTTGCACTTCCCCTTCTCCCAATCTATTGCCATTCAAATAATAATCTGCCTTCCTGTTTTTGCCACCAAAGTGGATAACCTCACATTTATCCACATTATAGTGCATTTGCCATGTTTCTGCCTCATCACCCAACCTGTCCAAATCGTACTGGAGTTTCACGACATCCTCCTCACAGCATACCCTCCCACCAAGCTTTGTGTCGTCTGCAAATTTGGAGATATTACATCCAATTCCCTCATCCAGATCATGAATATATATTGTGAACAGTTGGGGTCCTAGGACCGATCCTTGCGGTACCCCACTAGTCACTGCCTGCCACTCAGAAAACGACCCGTTTATTCCAACTCTTTGCTTTCTGTCCGCCAACCAGTTCTCTATCCAAGTCAATACCTTGCCTCCAATCCCATGTGCCTTAATTTTGCACGCTAATCTCTTATGCGGGACCTTATCGAAAGCCTTCTGAAAGTCCAAATACACCACATCCACTGGTTCTCCCTTATCTATTTTACCAGTTACATCCTTAAAAAATTCCATTAGATTAGTCAAGCATGATTTACCTTTTGTAAATCCATGTTGACTTTGTCCGATCCTGTCACTGCTTTCCAAGTGCTCTGCTATTACATCTTTTATAATGGACTCTAGCATTTTCCCCACTATCAATGTCAGGCTTACCGGTCTATAATTCCCCGCTTTTTCTCTGCCACCTTTCTTGAATAGTGGGGTAACATTAGCTACCATCCAATCCATGGGTACTGTTCCAGAGTCTATCAAGTTCTGGAAGGTGACCAGCAATGCATCTACTATTTCTAGGGCCACTTCCTTAAGTACCCTGGGATGTAGATTATCAGGCCCTGGGGATTTATCAGCCTTCAGTCCCATCAATTTTCCTAACACCATTTCCCTACAAATACTGATTTCTTTCAGTTCCACCCTTTCATCAGACCCTATGTTCCCCGGCATCTCTGGGATGTTATTTGTGTCCTCCTTTCTGAAGACAGAACCAAAATATGTATTTAGTTGGTCAGCCATTTCTTTGTTCCCCATTATAAATTCCCCTGATTCTGACTGCAAGGGACCTACGCTTGACTTTACCAATCTTTTTCTCTTCACATATCTATAAAAGCTTCTACAGTCAGTTTTTATGTTCCCCGCAAGCTTACTCTTATATTCTATTTTCACTTTCTTAATTAATCCCTTTGTCCTCCTTTGTTGGATCCTAAACTGCTCCCAATCCTCAGGATTATTGCTTTTTCTGGCCAACTTATATGTCCTCTCTTTGGATCTTATGCTATCCCTAATTTCCCTTGTTAGCCACGGTTGAGTCACCTTTTTTGTTTTATTTTTATGCCAAACTGGGATGAACAAATTCTGTAGCTCATCCATTCGGTCTTTGAATGTTTGTCATTGCCTATCCACCGTCAACCCTTTGAGTGCTGTTACCCAATCAATCCTACCCAACTCGCTCCTCAGACCATTGTAGTTTCCTTTATTTAAATTGAGGACCCTAGTCTCTGATTCAACTACTTCATTCTCCATCTTAATGAAGAATTCGATCATATTATGATCGCTCCGACCCAAGGGGCCTCATACAGCAAGATTGCTAATTAATCCTTTCTCATTACATAATACCCAATCTAAGATGGCCTGATCTCTGGTTGGTTCCTCGACATATTGGTCCAGGAAACCATCCCGTAAACACTCCAGGAATTCCTCCTCCACAGTATTGTTACTAATTTGGTTGGCCCAATCTATATGTAGATTAAAGTCACCCATGATGACTGCTGTGCCCTTATTGCACGCTTCTTTAATTTCCCTTTTAATGCCATCCCCAACCTCCGCCTTACTGTTTGGAGGTCTATATACCACTCCCACTAACATTTTTTTCCCCTTGGTATTCCTCAATTCTACCCATACAGATTCCACATCATCAGAGCTAATATCCTTCATTACAATTGTGTTAATCCCTTCTTTAACCAGTAATGCTGCCCCACCTCCCTTTCCTTTTTGCCTATCTTTCCTGAATATCGAATACCCCTGAATGTTGAGTTCCCAGTCTTGGCCATCCTTGAGCCACGTTTCAGTAATCCCAACCAAATCATTTTCGTTCACCTCTATTTGCGCAGCCAATTCATCCACCTTATTACAAATGCTCCTCGCATTAAGACACAAAGCCTTCAGGCTTGTTTTTTTAACGCTCTTAGACCTATTCGAATTACTATTTACTGTGGCCATGTTTGATTTAAACCGTTGATTTCTCTGACTGCCACTTTTGTTTTTCTCCTTCCTATCTTTTGCTTTTATCCTTGTTTCCCTTTCCTCTGTCTCCCTGCTCAGGTTCCCAACCCCCTGCCATTTTAGTTTAAACCCTCCCCCACAGCACTAGCAAACACTCCCCCTAGGACTTCGGTTCCAGCCCTGCCCAGGTGCAAACCGTCCGTTTTGCACTGGTCCCACCTCCCCCAGAACCGGTTCCAATGTCCCAGGAACTTGAATCCCTCCCCCTTGCACCATTCCTCTAGCCACGTATTCATCTGAAGTATCCTTCTATTTCTACTCTGACTAGCACGTGGCACTGGTAGCAATCCTGAGATTACTACCTTTGAGGTCCTGTTTTTAAATTTATCTCCTAACTCCCTATATTCCACTTTTAGGACCTCATCCCACTTTTTACCCATATCGTTGGTGCCTATATGCACCATGACAACTGGCTGTTCACCCTCCCCTTCCAAGATGTTCTGCAGCCGCTCGGAGACATCCTTGACCCTTGCACCAGGGAGGCAACACACCATCCTGGCGTCTTGTTTGCGGCCACAGAAATGCCTATCTATTCCCCTTACAATTGAATCCCCTATTACTATAGCTGTACCCCTCTTTTTCCTCCCATTCTGTACAGCAGAGCCACCCCTGGTGCCAGGAAGTTGGCTGCTGCTGCCTTCCTCTGATAAGCCATCCCTCCCAACAGTACTCAAAGTGGTGTATCTGTTGGAGAGGGGGATGGCCACAGGGGACCCCTGCACTACCTGCCTGCACCTAGTCGTCTGCCTGTTGGTCACCCGTTCACTTTCTTCCTGTCCAACCTCTACCTGCGGTGTGTCCAACTCCGTAAATGTGATATTCACGATGTCCTGAGCATTGTGAACGCTCCAGTATGCATCCACTCGCAGCTCCAGTGCCGCAATGCGGTCTGTCAGTAGCTGCAGCTGGATGCACTTCCTGCACATATAGTTGTCAGGGACACAGGAAGTGTCCCTGAGTTCCCACATACTGCAGGAGGAGCATACAATGGGGCCAGGCTCTCCTGCCATGACTTACCCTTTAATTAATTTAATTTAAATTAAATCAATCAATCCCACTAATTACACTACAGTTAACTGGTTTACCAACAGTCCCCGCTACACCAGAGAGGCCTTAGTAACTATAAACCAGAGTTAAAGTTTAAAAAAGAGAGAAATACTCACCAACCAATCACTTACCTGCTTCCTGGTGACGTTACACTTTGATTACTTTTTACCTCTCTCCCCGCTGTTGAATTGGTCGGGCCTCGTTCACTGCTGCCGTCGGTTTCAAACTGCCGCTGCTCCCACACAGGTCCGATGCTCTGGTCGGGCCTTGTTCACTGCTGCCGCCGGTTTCAAACTGCTGCTGCTCCCACACAGGTCCGATGCTCTGGTCGGGCCTCGCTCACTGCCGCCGGTTTTAAGCTGCCGCTGCTCCCACACAGGTCCGATGCTCTGGTCGGGCCTCGCTCACTGCTGCCGGTTTTAAGCTGCCGCTGCTCCCACACAGGTCCGATGCTCTGGTCGGGCCTCGCTCACTGCTGCCAGTTTTAAGCTGCCGCTGCTCCCACACAGGTCCAATGCTCTGGTCGGGCCTCGTTCACTGCCGTCGGTTTTAAGCTGCCGCTGCTCCCACACAGGTCCGATGCAAAGGAGAAGAGCTCTACTTCTACACCTAGCAGGACATGATGTCCAGGATATCTTTTCGACTCTACCGGACACAGGAGAGCCAGCAGACTACACGGCGGCAGTTAGTGCTTTGAATCACTACTTCGTGCCCCAGGTCAATGCAGCATTTGCTAGACAGACTTTTCATAAGTTGTCCCAGAAGACAGGTGAGACTGTGCAACAATTTGCTACTCGCTTGCGGCAGGCTGCTAAAGACTGTGCTTTTGGGGGGGATGCGGCTAATCAAATAAGAGACACTATCCTGAGTAGGTGCACGTCTGCCTATGTGCGGAGGAAATTGCTAGAGGAAGGGCAAGGTCTAACGTTCGCCCGCACATTACAATTGGCCTCACAATGTGAAAACGTCGAGGAGCAGATGTCAGCCATGTCATGTACAGAGAAGGCGGAGACAGATACTGTTCATCGTGTTACACAGAAAAAAGGGTATTATGCAAAAAGCTCAACAGAGAAACCAAAGGGAAATGGCGGTAGGAACGAAAGGAAATGTTACAGATGTGGGCACACAGACCACATGGGCAGAGATCCGAAATGCCCAGCACGCGGACAAACATGTCATAAGTGCAAGGGAAAGGATCATTTCTCCAAAGTATGCCGCACAAAGGGTACAAAGAAACACAGTGTGAACAATGTAGAGGAACAAAATAACTGTGCATTTGCTGTTACTGGAAATAACGTGACAGAGAGACTTACCTTTTGTGTGGGGGAATAAACCTGAGAATGTTAATTGATTTGGGTGCAACTAATAATGTGATAGATGAGAATACATGGGAAGGATTAAAGTCAGAACACATTAAGTGTCAGTCACATGTCCCTAAGACAGAGAGAAAGTTATTCTCTTATGCTTCTAGCCGACCACTGTCAGTTAAAGGTGTATTCACATGTGGGATTACAATCGGTAAGAGAACTGAGCAGGCGGAGTTCATTGTGGTTAAAGGCCATGGAGAACCGTTGCTAGGAAGGGAGACAGCCATGAAACTGGGAGTTTTAAAAATAGGCGCAGATGTCTCAGCTGTGGTAGATGTAAGACAGCTACTAGAACAGCGGTATCCAAAGGTGTTCCAGGGAGTAGGAAGGCTGAACACAAAACAGATCAGTTTGTATATCGACCCACAAGTGAAGCCTGTGGCCCAGCCACTCAGGCATATACCATTCAACTTAAGGGGGGCAGTAGAGGCCAAAATAAAACAATTGAGGGACATGGACATTATCGAACCCGTAACTGGTCCTACCCCATGGGTAAATCCTGTGGTTATTGTACCAAAAGCGGATAAGAATGTAAGGTTATGCCTAGACATGAGACGAGCAAACCAGGCAATAGTGAGGGAACGATATCCGATCCCCACCGTTGATGAGATACTCCAAGGTATGAACGGCTCGATGGTGTTTAGTAAGCTAGACCTGAAATGGGGTTATCACCAGCTAGAACTGACCTCTGAGTCACGAGAAACGGAATATACAGGTACAAGAGGCTGATATTCGGTGTATCTTCAGCTAGTGAGCAATATCAGCACGAGATAGCTAATGCCTTAGCTGGAATAAAGGGTGTTGAAAACATCTCAGATGACATTATCGTGCATGCACACGACCAGGAAACGCATGACAGACGCCTGCACGCTGTCATGACCAGACTAATGGAAAGTGGACTGACACTAAACTCAGAGAAGTGCCAACTCAACATGGACCGATTGATTTTCATGGGAATCTTGTTGTCTGAAAAGGGCATCGGACCAACAGCAGAGAGAGTGTGAGCGGTGGCAGAAGCTCGGGAACCAGAGAATGCTACAGAGGTGAGGAGTTTCTTGGGACTCGTTGGGTACAGTAGCAGATTCATCCCGCAGTTTGCAACGCTATCAGAGCCACTGCGACGCCTGACAAGAAAAGACACACCATTTAAATTTGGATCACAACAGAGACAGTCATTCAGTGCACTCAAGGAAGAGTTGGCCAGAGCCGGCACTTTAGCATATTTTGATAAGGACGCACCAACCAAGGTGATAGCAGATGCCAGTCCTGTAGGTTTAGGCGCAGTACTAGTTCAGGACCAACAGGGACAAGAGGTGCCAATATGCTATGTAAGTCGTAGTTTAACAGACTGTGAGAGGAAATACTCTCAAACAGAGAGAGAGGCCTTAGCTCTTGTATGGGCTTGTGAGAGGCTGCATCCATATGTGTATGGCCCAAAATTTAACTTGGTAACTGACCATAAGCCATTACAAGTGATATATGGCCCACACTCTAAACCCTGTGCCCGTATAGAGAGATGGTTACTTAGATTACAGCCGTACGATTTTAAGGTGATACACATTCCAGGCAAGCAAAACATTGCAGACCCACTGTCACGATTGCTGGGGGAGACAGCAAAACAGGAGAGACATTCTCATGGCTCAGATGAATATGTGAGATTTATAGCTGTGAGTGCGACACCAAAAGCACTCACTACTAGAGAGGTGGAGGAAGCCTCTGCTACCGACCCAGAGCTGATTGAGGTACGGAAGGCAATCACAAACGGACATTTTGAGAACTGTAAAGCTTATGCAGCAATTGCAAACGAGCTGTGCGTAGTGGGGTACCTAGTTCTTCAGGGAACACGCATCGTGCTACCCACAGTGTTACACGCACGAGCCCTGGTGTTAGCACATGAAGGACACTTGGGAATAGTTGGAACAAAGCAACATCTCAGAACCAAGGTTTGGTGGCCTGGCATGGACAAGGCAGCTGGAAAACACTGTAAAGCGTGCCACGGCTGTCAGATAGTAGCCAGCATTTGTGTACAGAAGCATTGACCATGCCACGACAGGAAAGAGCCCGGCAGAGCTGCTCTTTAAACAGAAAATGAGAGGAAAGCTGCCAGACATCACAGAGTCGCGCGCAGACATGGAAGTACGTGACTGGGACGCAGAACAAAAAGGCAAGTCCAAACTGTACGCAGATGAACTGCAGAGAACACAATACTCAGAGGTGGAAGTTGGCGACATGGTGCTGGTATGACAGGACAAAGTGGACAAGTTCACCATTCCTTTTAATGCCACACCCCACAAAGTTTTGAGTAAAACAGGGAGTCAAGTAGTAGTAGAATCTTCAGAAGGAGCACGCTACTCGAGAAACACTACGTTTGTGAAGAAATACAGAACCAATGGACCAAAGGAGACACTCCATGAGCAGGAGGAAACACAAGGGACTGAGGACAGTATAGTAGACCCTGACACACATACCACTGTGACACAGGCAATACCCACTGACATCAACATGTCAGACATACCCAATACAGCCAGACCTCAAAGGGTTAAAAGAAAACCCCAAAGACTGTCTGATTATGTCACAACATAAACTGTGCGAGAACTGCATGGGTGATGTTAAATGTTTAAACCTGGGAATTATTTAGTTGTGTGGTAAGACACAAGTTTGTAAAAAGTTTATAAACCAAATAAGTTATGCAGTGTTATTGTAAGCAACTGTTTGTAAACTGCAAGTTTGTTTCCAAGGAAAAGGGGGATGTCGTGTATTGATTGCGAGTTTGACACCAGTCAATACGGTAATGTAATGTGCGAGTTTGACACCAGTAAATACGGTAATGTAATGTGCATTGCATTATGGGAATTACCCAGGAAAGCAGCAGTCGGTCATTTTACCAATAAAGTAAAGATCACAGTTAGAAGCCCGTCTGCCTGACTCTAATTTAATTCGACGTATCTACATGCTTGATTGAACGCATTAAAGCATAGCTACAACAGGAGGAAAGTAACATGTGATCGAAATTACACCAGAGCATTGACTGGGAGATTAAAATGCAGCAATGCCGATTGAATGTAGATTGAGGCCAAAGATAGTAAAGGAAAGAAGGGCCGGAATTTTCTGTACCTGGGTGGGTCGGGCGCGGGCAGTTGCCACGGCGGGTCGCGACCCCACTCCTCATTCCATGCCACTCCTCAGATCGACTTTTCATTATTAAGGCAGCCCTGCACGTTACCCGGCCCTATTAAATGGTGCGGGTCTGATGACGTCATCGATGACGCGTTTTCAGCCGGGATATTTAAAGGAGCCATGGCCACGTTGCATTTGAAGGTTCGTCTAGGAGTGTGCAGGCACAGCACTGGAGCTTTTGAATGTTCCGAACACTTGGAAACATGACTGCACAGAGTCAGAGGGCTGGACCCAGGTTCTCAGATGACTCCCTCGATATACTTGTGGAGGGAGTGAGAGCACGAGGGAGGTCCTCTTCCCTTCCGATGGGCGCAGGAGACCTCCCCAGCAGACTGAAGGAGCCTGGTTCCAAATAGCAGAGGCGGTCAACAGCAGGGATGTTGTCAGGAGGACCTGGGTGCGGTGCCAGAAACGTTTCAATGATCTCATTAGATCAGGAAAGGTGAGTGCAAAGCTACACTCAATTTCACCCTGCTGTGCCTCCCATCGCACCCCCATCACTCTGCCATCACAACCCTACTCCTGCACATCATTACTCACACCAACATACATTGCACCTCCACCCATCCCTCTCTATCTACATTATCACATCCCCATCTGACTAACCACCCCTCACACTCACCCTCATCCTAATGCAATCAAACCAACTAACACCACACAAGGAGGCCATTTGGCATCGGCAACCCACTCCCTCATAGTCACCCTCTACAGATGTAACCCATCCATTCCTTACACTCACTCCATCACTCTCACTCAAATTTCCATTTTTTCCCCTCCTTGCAGGAGAAAAGAGCTCTCAACAACAGGGAGAGGGAAAGAGCCGAAGGAGGGCCTCCAATATTGGCCATGTTAACTGCAGCAGAGGAGGTCGCCCTGGAGGTGTCAGGAATTGCAGAGCAGCTGGTGGTGGAAGACAGAGAGAGGGGGACATCTCAGCAACCTGGTGAGAGAATGACATCTCATACAGCCACTTGGCATAGAGCAGTCACTCATATGGGGACTGATGTCAGCAGCCAGAGAATGTTCATCATGTGCATAATGATATTGTTACCCATTCTTGATATGACATTTCTAAATCATCTCTTTACTCTCCCACAGGTCCATCAAGAGCCCCCCTCCCCCACCCCCCACTGTCCAGGAGGAAGAGTAAGACAACTCCTCAGAGGAGTCTCCAGCCTCTGAGGTTGCACTGACAGCAGACATAAGCACACCCAGCACCAGCGCAGATACCCACACCTCGGTGGGTGCCACGTGAGATACAGCAGTGTTGTCACCTGGCGTGTCACAAGTCACAAGTGAGCAAGAGGAGATGGTGAAGACGGGGACAGCAGTGGAGACTCCTCGCCGGAGGGCGCAGGACACTCTCAGCTCTGCTCAGCTACATGCAGACGCTGAGCCTCGGGGGCATCCAGTAAGAAAGCGATCCTGGAGGTGCAGCAAGAAGTGCAGGAGGCTTTGACCGGTTTTATGACCGCGATGTCTGCAAATGTTCAAAGAATGGAGGAGTCCATCTCCAACATGAGCACCACCATGTCGCAGGCGATGGCGACTGTGGGCTCTTCCATGGAAAGGATGGCCACCTGCATGGAGCAGCTAATGCGCCACTCACATGAGCACATGTTCTCTATGGAGAATAGATGGCAGACACTCATAGACCTCCTCTCTAGGAGGAATGTAAAGGTAGACTTGGGTCCTCATTACCCCACTGCTGTGCAGCAAGGTCCTCTCCAGCTGCTTGCTAGCAGGGAAGTGTAGGTGGCCCATGAGAGGGATGACAGTGAGAGGGGTAATGGAAGTGGGAGCTCCTCTCAAATTGTTCACACTTCTCCCCCATTGCCTCCCCCTCAGTCAGAGCCCCAGATGGCTCTTGGGATCACAATGGCCGAGTCTGCCTCTGCACAGTCACAGGAGGAGCAGACTTCAGCAGGGCATAACAGAAAGATGACACACAAGTAGATGCACAAGGGTATGCACTTGGGTGTTTTAATAACTGTGTGAAGTTTCCGTTAATCTGATGTCACAGATAAAAATTATTATTTTCACCACTTTCCGGTCATGGCTAATTCTGTCTGCAACTTTGGAAGTGGCTTAGTGAGTTGGAGTGAATGGTGAGACCTAACTTTACCTCCAGCAATGGTGGCCAGTGTGAAGGGAATGGCTTGGTCATTGTAGGGATGCTTTATGGTGCTGTGGGGAGCTGGGAGCCTGGCACAGCATATGGCAGCCATATGGGTGTGATGCCTGAAGTTAAGTAAATCTGGCCATGATGAGCCCATCCCTGGCCTCCCGGTGGGATCTGGACCATAGCTTCCTCCTGCTCCTGCTCCTCCTTGTTGTAATGATATCAGCAAATAGAGATGGTATTTGCCTGTTCGATTATGATGCCTTAATAGCATGTTTGCCTGATTGATTTCTTATGCCTGACCAGCAGAGGTTTGTAGACTGTACACCACCACTGCAGAAGCTGTGATAAGAAGTATGAAAGCCATATTCTCCAGACATGGCATGGCAAGCGAGGTCTTCACAGACAACGGACCCCAGTTTAACAATGCAATTTTCCGACACTTTGCCAAAGAGTGGGACTTTGTCCACACAACGTCAAGTCCTCACTATCCACAGTCCAATGGACTAGTGGAAAAATCGGTCCAGACAGTGGAAAGACTGATGTACAAGGCAAAAGACAGTGGAACAGACTTCTACCAAAGCATGCTTGTATACCGCACAACGCCGCTCGAGTGTGGTAAGTCACCAGCCCAACTCCTGATGGGATGTCGGCTAAGGTCAAACCTACCCATCCCGGAGAACCTCCTGAAAACAAAAGAGAGGGAGAAAGTGAGGAAGTTCAAAGAACAACAGAAAGAAAAGCAAAAGTACTACTATGACAGAGGAACACAAAACCTACCTGAACTCCACACTGGTGACCAAGTAAGGTTGAAAGACAAAACAAACACATGGACTCAGAAGGGAACTGTCCTGAGTGAAGTTCAACCAAGATCATACACCATTCAGACAGATGAGGGTGCTGTTCTGAGAAGAAATCGTCGAGATCTTCTCATGGAACCAGCCACAGCAGGTCAAAAGACTGATACTGTTGAACAACCTGATCACACAGCAGGTCAAGAGACTGATACTGTGGAACAACCTGATCACACAGCTGAGAACCAATCATCTGAGGCAACAACTCAGATTCAAGGACAATCAATCAGAAAATCCTCAAGACACGTGAAGCCTCCTGAGAGACTCATTGAGCAAATTTAAGGACTATTGTTATAGAAGGAAGTAATGTTATCTTATTCTTTCTTCAAGTTCTAGTGTATTGACATATTTCATGTGAACACACCAAGCAAGGTTAAAAAACCTTGATCATGATAATGATAATGTAAGTTCATTAAGTGTTACAGTTAAAATGCAGATTAATACAAAGAAAACATGTTGTTAGTTAAAAGTAAAATACTTTTGTTTTAAGAAAAGGAGATGTAATGATATCAGCAAATAGAGATGGTATTTGCCTGTTCGATTATGATGCCTTAATAGCATGTTTGCCTGATTGATTGCTTATGCCTGACCAGCAGAGGTCATGTGACACAGACAAAGAGGCTGAGAGTTTCAGTTTCACTTTTAGCTGCAGCTCAAGCATGGGCTTCCATAAATGCTGTTAACTTTGAGTTGAATATACCTTAGATTAAAAGTCATTCTCTTTTATAAATGTCTCATCATTGTACCCACAAAGAAATCAATACACTTGTCTTCCAGCTGATGCTCATCCTTCTCCTCCTCCTCCTCCTCTGGAGAGGCTGTGCGCTCAGTGCCTTGCTCCTCATGCAGCGCTAATCCTTGTTGCTACACTATGTTGTGCAGGGCGCAGCAGACCACAATGATTCTGGAGACCCTGGCTGGTGCATACTGAAGGGCTCCTCCAGACCTGTCAAGGCATCAGAAGCGCATTTTCAGCATGCCTATTGTCTGTTCTATGACACATCTGGTGAAAATGTGTCTTTCATTATATCTCTCCTGGGCCTCAGTACTTGGCCTCCTCAAGGGTGTCATGAGTCATGTCTTCAGTGGATAGCCCTTGTCTCCAAGCAGCCAGCCGGAAAGTCTGTTTGGAGGAGTGAAGAGCTGAGGAAGGGTGGACTGGCGAAGGATGAAAGAGTCATGGGGCAGCTGCCAGGGAATTTGGCGCACACATGCATGATGACCGTACTGTGGTTGCAGACGAGCTGCACATTGAGGGAGTAGAAGCCCTTGCGTTTGACAAAGACTCCTGGGTGATGATTGAATGCCCTGATGGCCACATGTGTGCAGTCGATGACGCCCTACACATGTGGGAAGCCAGCCAGAGCAGCAAAGCTGAGCGCCCGCTCAATAACACTGGCTTCATCAAAATCGACATCATTGGCTGTCTTGTCAAGGAGGGCATCAGTGACCTGTGTAATACATTTGTGGGCGGCCGACTGCAAGATGCCGCAAATGTCTGCTGCAGATGCCTGGAAGGAGTCTGAGGTGAAGAAGTTGAGGGTGCTGGTGACTTTGACAGCCACTGTTAAGGCGTAGCCACCCAATCCTCTGGGCTGCAGGTCTTGCTCCAGCAATCTGCAAATGTCTGTGATGACCTGACGCAATAGCCTGAGCCTCCTTTGGCACTGCTGCTCCATCATGTTGAGGAAGCTCATCCTCTGCCTGTATACCCTGTGTTGGGTGTAGAGTTTCCAGTGTGGTGCAGCCCTGCACTGATGCCCTCTGTCCTGTGGAGCATCAGGTTTGTGAGGAGAAGGTTGGTGGTGTTGTTGTTGGTGCTGCTGGTTTTGGGGCTCATCATGGTCTGATTCTGAGGACCAAGGTGAGGCAGTATAAACGGTTGATGTAATAGATGGCAGGTCAAGTAGAGATAACAGAAGCAACCTATCAATGGTGTGATAGGTTCTATTAATAAGGTGACAGTGGATCCCAACATTGCTGAAAAGACTTGCAACCTGTAGAAAGCTAAATCTGTGATGACAATGCATTGAGCAACAGCATCTGCCTTAGGAAAGTGACCAGGTGTCAGGTGGGAGTTTTTATTGTGCTTTCCATGCTGTGCACTAATGAGCTGGATCATTGGCCACTGAACTTCTGCCTCAGGTTCACAGATGTGGTTCCCGAGCTGCGTGATTCTGTGGTCATCCGGGGAAATTTGAAAGGTGGGGTCAAAAAGAGGTTTAAGGTTTTGACAAGTACCTAACAATCATTTAAAGCACCTCGGCTGCCTCTGCCATTCGGGTCGCTGCTGCGCTGGCAAATGCGCCCGAGGAAAAGGCACATGGAGGGTGGGATGACCGCGCTTTTACAACCCGCTCCAAGTTATTTCAAATTTCCCTCCGACCCGCCTCCAATTGCGCCTGCATGGAGAGCAGAGAATTCCCACCACAGTAATTATTAGTTGCTGTTTTAGATCCGAAGAGGAAGCAACGATAAACGGGGAAATGCTTTAGTAGATCAGGAAGCTCTGCAAAGAGGCCTGAAGCATGGGACATTTCATTTGCTCAAACTGGGAAACCAGCAGAGAAAAACTGAGGAGTGCATGTTTCTTGAGGTGATTCAGATTGCTTCCTTACTCAGCGTATTAGACAGCTTAATGTGGTAAGACTAATCTAAGTTTGGCCTTTCAAAATGACCCAGGTATGGTGTATAAAGTTAAGGGAGCTTCTAGGAACTAGTAGTCATCATGGGGTTGAAATTACTTTGTGCGCTGTTAGGAATCTGGATGTGCTGTAGGTACCTTCATGGTTACAGTGGTGTCAGTCACTCCCTTAAACAGTTTGAGCATCCTACTTTAATAGGAGCTGACTCTCACTGCCCTATTTCTACCAGTGGCATAATTTGTAAATTTAACAATAGTATAACAATGAATAATTAAATATAATGAACTGGACCAGATATTCATGTCCTTTGCACGCATATTTCTGCAACCTCTCTGATGACAGGCCAAATTATCACTAAGTGAAGCAAGGCTTGATATGAATTATTAAGCTGCTTTATTATACAGTAAGGTGAATATACAAAGCAACAGCTGAAATCAAATTTGGTAAAACTTATCTTTGTGTAATGATATAAAAATAATGAACAATGCCATGCTACCCCACTTCAGTGGATCATCTTACTATACTTAAACAGAATGGCCCATAATTTGCAGTAGGAGTGAATCTAATGGCATGTCGAGTTCTTTGTCTTAACTTTCAGATGAAAGCCCTCCCCTAAAGGGGTCTCATGTTCTTTTTGCCAATTTGTCTTTCCTGTTTATACATCCTGAAGACTCCTCCATTGGAATTTGTCTTATCTCTCTTGTCTCTATCCTCCCTGATACAACCAGTACAACCCTCTTAATCAGGGTCCCATGTTAGAGCTGTCTGCTCAGCCTGTCGTTATCCAAACTATCTCCTCTTAATCTAACAGACTATTCTACCCTGAGATGATACATTAGCCCCCATAAATTCCTTCTATTCTATGTCCTTACACTTAATTAACTTCTACATATCTTCGCAAGCAGCTTTGTTAAGTAAACTTCAGTTCCTACCTTAGCATAATAACAAGGTTATTAGTAAAGAAAGAAGAAATGTAGGTGTTGGGCCTTAGCTGGTCAAATTAGAGATACATAAACAAAGTTACAAACAGCAGATAGCTAGCCTGGAAACAAGGTCGTATATGACCGTCATGCGACTGAATGTTATAACATCCGCAGAGAATCAAATCACAAGCAGATTCTAAGCATCTATCTAGTTATTCTAATACAAGTCTGAAGAGACTTTTTGTCTCAAGTTCTAATAGTCATGTAAAC
Source organism: Somniosus microcephalus (assembly GCF_052327205.1). Classification (NCBI taxonomy): domain Eukaryota; kingdom Metazoa; phylum Chordata; class Chondrichthyes; order Squaliformes; family Somniosidae; genus Somniosus; species Somniosus microcephalus. The sequence continues at coordinate 17,263,376 of NC_141000.1, read as the reverse complement.
ACAGTCTTATTCATGTCACAATGAATTAATGACTTGGATATGAATGTAAAGGGTATGATCAGTAAGTTCGCGGATGATACAAAAATTGGTAGGGTGGTAAATAGCGAGGAGGGTAGCCTCAGTCTGCAGGACGATATAGATGGGTTGGTCAGATGGGCGGAACAGTGGCAAATGGAATTTAACCCGGAAAAGTGCGAGGTGATGCACTTTGGGGGGACTAACAAGGCAAAGGAATACACAATGAATGGAAAGACCCTAGGCAAGACGGAGGGTCAGAGGGATCTGGGCGTGCAAGTACACAGATCCCTGAAGGCGGCGGAACAGGTGGATAAGGTGGTAAAAAAGGCATATGGGATACTTGCCTTCATTAGCCGAGGCATTGAATATAAGAGCAAGGAGGTTATGATGGAGCTGTATAAAACACTGGTTAGGCCACAGCTGGAATACTGTGTGCAGTTCTGGTCGCCACACTACAGGAAGGATGTGATCGCGTTAGAGAGGGTGCAGAGGAGGTTCACCAGGATGTTACCAGGGCTGGAGCGCTTCAGCTATGAAGAGAGACTGGGCAGATTGGGTTTGTTTTCCTTGGAGCAGAGGAGGCTGAGGGGGGACATGATTGAGGTGTACAAAATTATGAGGGGCATAGATAGGATGGATGCTGAGGAGCTTTTTCCCTTAGTAGAGGGGTCAATAACTAGGGGGCATAGATTCAAGGTAAAGGGCGGGAGGTTTAGAGGGGATTTGAGAAAGAACTTTTTCACCCAGAGGGTGGTTGGAGTCTGGAACTCACTGCCTGAAAGGGTTGTGGAGGCAGAAACCCTCGCAACATTTAAGAAGCATTTGGATGTGCACTTGAAATGCCATAGCATACAAGGCTACGGGCCAAATGCTGGAATATGGGATTAGATTAGACAGGGCTTGATGGCCGGCGCGGACACGATGGGCCGAAGGGCCTCTATCCGTGCTGTATTACTCTATGACTCTATGACTCTATGACAATTATATTCGCATAAGCCCATATGTTTTGGATACCCTAATTTCTAACAAACTGACAGAATGGAAAAGTAATATTTTTTATATTATTAAACTCTCCAACAGCAATTAAAACCTGAAGGAATGAGACTCCACACTTGTAATAGTTAATGTTCAGTGCCAGGGAGGTTGATTGGCAGTAATTAATACTTATCACATTGTTAAAAGTGTACTTAGACTGAAACGGACAAGACTTAACTTTCTGTATTGAGTTTAGTTCGTATCTACCATGCAAGTACAGCAACTTCACGCCGTTCAATGCATTTCACTGGTGGGACAGATAGCAAGATGCCATTTTTGCAAAGCTAACAATGGTGCGGCTCATCTCGGACAGCAACTTTTGGATTTCCATATTTAACCGTGCATCTGGTGTCGTCTGAAGTTGTTGTAGCATGTATGCAGAAATAACAGTATCATTAGCCTCGCCATTATTTTGACAGCAAATTATGGGTCAATAACTACTGTGCCTACAGCTGTGACTTTTTCTGAGCCCACCTTTTGCTGTCTGACTGCCTGTACAGCACGTCATTACCCGAAAAGTCTCTCTTCTGTCCCTTTTAATAAACCTCTCTCTTCACAGACAAACATCAAAGCATTTTCCAACACAATGGGGTAGATCTTGACTTTGTGCGATTGTGTATAACGGGTGATAGCGAGTCGGTACCCATTTGTAATCAATGGAAATAAAAATCAGGAGAGATGTAAAACTACTGTGTAACAGTACTGTCTCCAACCTACTCTCCCTTCTAGTGAGGCTCCACCCCAGGAACAGAGTCTTGCAAAATGACCTTAACTGTCTTTTAAAATTCATTCACTTTTTAATCCCCTTTTCCAAGATATTTAATAATGGAACTCTAATGGTCTCATTTAACATGCTATGAAATACTATTTATTTAATCACCAGGTTGTCAGCCAGTTTTATATATGCAATTATTACAGAAAAGATTTTACAGAGATAATCATTAACAGCACAGTGTCAGAATATTAACAACTGTCACAGGCAGAAATAAATAAAATGGATGGATCAATATATTATTTGCATTGGACATATCAATTTCAGTCAGAGAAGATTATTCTGTTTGTTAGTAAACAGCAAATGTGACCAGAATTTTAAAAATTCAGAGAACACATGAATTGTCATTGTGTGGCACTAGTGCAAGTATTGTCCAGGTCTAAACACGTCCTAATTATTGCAAATGCTTCTACTTTTGTTGCTTAGCCCCCATATTAAGGTTTAAAGACTGCCTTGCATACATGTAACTTGAAGTTATGTTGCATCTTGTGTGTAAATGGTTTGAAATGGCACCATATTGTGGCTCATTGTTATGATAATGCAATACAAATACAAGACAGTTTCCTAGCTGATAAGGGAATTAGGGGTTACGGGGAGAGGGCAGGGAAGTGGACGTGAGTCTAGGTTCGGATCAGCCATGATCCTATTGAATGGCGGAGCAGGCCCGAGGGGTTGTATGGCCTACTCCTGCTCCTACTTCTTTTGTTCTTATGTAAATAATGCAAAAATTGTATAAACATTCCTGTCACACCACTCTCCTTACCACCTGAGATCTTTAATGACTTGATGATTACATGAAGATTTTAAGAATATTATTTGTGGCTCAGAATTGAACTCTAAATAACATTGGCTTGCTTCTGAGTCACGAATAATATTAAATATCCTTAAAGTCTACATGCTGCCATATCTACTTAGGTTCTTTGGCATAACAGGAGAGAGGAAGGATTATTTGACTGCGCTCAAACCTGGTACAATCTCTAACGAAACAAAATGTTTCGAATCTCTGCTCTGGCCATTTAAGAAAAGGAAAAGTATTCGCTTAACAGGAAAGTTCAATGATCAAATCTCCCAACGGTTAAGCAGAATGGGGATAGTTTTGCAAATACATGCTGGTGTCCAATCACAACTGGTGGACTCAGAAACGTGCCCTCAGTATGAAGAATTAACTTAGACTGCTTGAGTACAAAATATTGAGATGCTTGTGGTGAAAGTAAATTAAATACAGCAGCAAAGTGAGGGAGTGTATGGAGGGAAGGATTGATGTAAATGAGTGGCGAGCCTATCAATCACCCTTCGGAAATTGGGGGAAGTCTATGAATGGAAAAAAGGCTCACACTCTGGAGGGGCTTTGGTTCTGAATGAAGGTGGTCTTTACTGGTGGTCGTCTGATCAACTCTGTAACATCAGTCTCCTCTAGGAGAGCCCCATTCCTGCTCCAGCCCTGCCTGCCACCATTTTCCTGGGGGCCTCCGCATGGGCGGCCGAGGCACCTGCCTGTTTCAGGCAGGAACTGCATTTCCAAGATGCTAATTGGGGTCCTATGATTTACAAAGGAACCCAATGCAATTTTGAGATACCATTGGGTGGAGTGTGCACCATGCCCATTGGTACCAGGCATTGAGTGGCCTAACCAACAATCCTTAAAGTGATCGCTGCAGGCCACTCAGAAAGAGAACCTTTCCAACTCAGCTCTGTGGTGAAGCTGCCGGACCCCAACTGGCGAGCTGCCTGTGAGCGCCCCAACAGTGCTTGCAGCTCTCCACAGGGACTTTGGCCCCCCCTCCCATAACTAACATCTACCCCAATATGTTACTTTGCATAACAGAAGTGACTTATTCATCTTCAAAGTAAGCTTAGTTGATCCAGTGAATGTAGATTAATCCGTTCATCTCTGCCAATTGTAGGACGTGCAGAATTACTCCTCGCCCCGTCCAACAGGTTACAGAGTTCAGACCTGAGACTTATGAGAAATTACACCAGAAACACGGGTTCTGCCTTTAACCTTTTATTGTTCCTAAGACAGATTCAAAACCTCAACCACTGTTCGAGCAGTCCACCAATAATGTTACAAGAAATCATACATACAATCACCCACAGATGATCAGTCCAGCGTTGATTGTCGGCCACTTCCTTTTGACAGCAGCTCTACGCCTTTCGACTGCAGCTCTTCGAGTTGAGACGATCAACCATGCCCTTCCTTTTGACTGCAGCAGTTCTTCACCTTTCAATTGCAGTGCCGATATTTTTAGTCAGTTTTCCATGCCTTTTCAGTAAATCAATCATTCAGAGATTGTGAGATAAGAACATAAGAAATAGGAGCCGGAATAGCCCACTTGGCCCCTCGAGCCTGCTCCGCAATTCAATAAGATCACGGCTGATCTTGGGTTCAAAGCCACTTCCCTGCCCGCTCCCCATAACCCTTCACTCCCTTACCTTGCAAAAACCTGTCTATCTCCACCTTAAATGTATTTAATGACCCAGCCTCCACGGCTGTCTGGGGCAGAGAATTCCACAGATTTATGACCCTCTGAGAGAAGAACTTTCTCCTCATCTCAGCTCTAAAAGGGCAACCCTTTATTCTGAAACTATGCCCCCAAGTTCTAGATTTCCCCACAAGGGGAAACATCCTCTCTGCATCTACCTTGTTGAGCCCCCTCAGTATCTTATATGTTTCAATAAGATCACCTCTCATTCTTCTAAATTCCAATGAGTATAGGCCCAACCTGCTCAATCTTCCCTCATAAGTCAACCCCGTCATCTCAGGAATCAACCGAATGAATCATCTCTGAACTGCCTCCAATGCAAGTATATCTTTCCTTAAATAAGGAGACCAAAACTGTACGCAGTACTCAAGGTGTGGTCTCACCAACACCTTGTACAGTTGTAGCAGGACTTCCCTGCTTTTATACTCCAACCCCATTGAAATAAAGGCCAACATTCCATTTGCCTTTTTGATTACTTGCTGTACCTGCATGCTAACTTTTTGGGTTTCATGCACAAGGACCCCCAGGTCCCTCTGAACTGTAGCATTTTGTAATCTCTCTCAAATTAAATAATAATTTGCTTTTTTATTTTTCCTGCCAAAGTGGATAACCTCGCACTTTCTCACATTATACTCCATCTGCCAAATGTTTGCCCACTCACTTAGCCTGTCTATATCCCTTTGCAGATTCTTTGGGGTAGATTTCCTAAAGCTGTCGGGAAGGAGGCGGGACTACAGCTTTCGGGTTTTAGTCCCACCTACATCGACGTTCGGCCAATCCACGCGATTTTCCCTTGATTGACCTTGTTGAGCCCGTCCAGTGGGCTCAGCAGGCCAATTAAGGGCCACCCGGCAACAGGTGACGTCACAGACTGAAATTTCATCTGTCAAGAGGTCTTGGCAGATGAAATATCAGTGTTTCACAGCTGTTTGAAGCTGTCAAATACTGACAGTCTGACTTCTAACCTGAGTCCTTCTACGCAGACTCAATTAGAACTGTCACCGGCAATGAAAGCTGAAGGCTGTCACTTTTGACAGATCGCAGCCATTTTGCTTTCAGTGCCGGCTGAATGACGGACTCCCGAAGCCTAGAGGAAGGAAGGCTGTAAAGGTAAGTACAGGTAATTTAAACTTCTTTACACACTTTAGACACATCAAACACACTTACCTTTGCACTCATGCACCCATCACTCACCTAAACATCGACATCGTGACCCCTCCAAGTCCTTCAACCCGACGGCCTGACTCCTCTAACCTGGCGTGGTTTGGAGCCATCGGGAATCCCACACGACACCCCTCAAAATAGGGATTAGGCTAAAAACTGCCTGTTAACTACCTGTTAACAGGCAGTTAATTGGCACTAATCCCTCCCGCCTCGGGTCGGCGGGTCCCAGTTCCGGGCGGGTAACCGCCTCCCTTGAAACTTACGTGGAGGCGGGTTTTGGGCGGGATGGTGTCAGGACCCCCGAAGTTGGGATTTCCCCCCCCCCCACATGCCTGAAACCCTGCCTGACGGCTCCAGGAAAATCTACCCCTTTGAGTCCTCTGCACAACTTGCTTTCCCACCCATCTTTGTATCATCTGTAAACTTGGCTACATTACACTCGGTCCCTTCATCCAAGTCATTAATGTAGATTGTAAATAGTTGAGGCCCCAGCACCGATCCCTGTGGCATCTCACTAGTTGACTTTGCCAACTGGAAAATAACCCATTTTCCCGACTCTCTGCTTTCTGTTAGTTAGCCAATTCTCCATCCATGCTAATATATTACCCCAACTCTGTGAGCTCTTATCTTATGCAGTAACCTTTTATGTGGCACCTTATCGAATGCCTTCTGGAAATCCAAATACACCACACCCACTGGCTCACCTTTGTCCTCCCTGCTCGTTACATCCTCAAAGAACTCCAGCAAATTTGTTAAACATGATTCCCCTTTCATAAAACCATGCTGACTCTGCTTGACTGCATTATGATTTTCCAAATGCCCTGCTACTGCTTCCTTAATGAAGGACTCCAGCATTTTCCCAACGACAGATGTTAGGCTAACTGGTCTATAGTTTCCTGCTTTCTGTCTCCCTCCTTTCTTAAATAGGGGTTTTCCAATCCGCTGAGACCTCTCCAGAGTCCAGGGAATTTTGGTATATTGCAACCAATGCATCCACTATCTCTGCAGCCACTTCTTTTAAGACTCTGGGATGCAGGCCATCTGGTCCAGGGGACTTCTTGTCTTTTAGTCCCATTATTTTACCAAGTACTTTTTCCTTAGTGATAATGATTGTCTTCAGTTCCCCCCTCCCTGTGGCCCCTTGATTATCCATTATTGGGATGTTGTTACTGTCTTCTACAGTGAAGACAGATACAAAATATTTGTTCAGAGTCTCTGCCATTTCCCCATTCCCCATTATTAATTCCCCAGTCTCATCCTCTAAGGGATCAATGTTTACTTTAGCTACTCTCTTCCTTTTTATATACCTGTAGAAGCTCTTACTTTCTGATTTAATATTTCTTGCCAGTTTACTCTCATAATTCATCTTCTCTCTCTTTATTATTTTGGAAATGTTCCTTTAATATTCAACCTAAATTATTTGAGCTGTCAAACATTCACACTCACACATCCTGTGTGGCTATCCATTAGCTGCCTTTATCAAAGCCCCAAATTGTTCATTCACTCATAAAAGTTTACAAAAGTGGCAGAAAACCACTTGGTCGCATTTCACGTGTTACGTCGCATCCTGCATTTCAGAACTCCAAAAGTTTGACTCCTCCCCTTTGGCCACCAAAGTCGTTCTACAACCTTGTGGCCTGTTTTGTTGTAGACATGAAGGTCTAGAAATTGGGTATAGCCCCGCTTGGGGCGTTAGAATTGGCGCAACGCAAAGTTTATAGCCAGACGCAACTTATCGCCACCTGGCGCGATATTGGGTTGCATCGCCCCCAAAGGTGATTGAGGCGCGAATTCAGGCATTACACAGGACTCCTAAGGCGCTAAACTTCAGGCGCAACCCAATATCGGAGCGGACGGGCGCAGCGCAGGTGCTCTCAATTACCGATGACCACGAGACTTCCAGGCGCCGGCCAGCTCTTAAAGGGGTGGGTCAGTCAGTTTCAGCATCCACACTCTGCGCCTTGCAGGCCTCAGAATCAGCGCAGGCCCTTCTGTGGCGCTAAAAACATGGACCAGATGGAGAAGGTGAGACAGAGAGCAGAGCGCTTCACCAATGAGGCTCTGGAGCAATTGGTGGCCGCAGTGGAGCGCCAGCGAGATGTTCTCTACCCAGACAATGGCAGGAGGCCGAATCATAAGGACTACCGATGAGCTTGGAGGGATGTATGCCAGAGGGTCAACTCCAGCAGCATGGTGACCATGAGCCCTGTCCAATGCAGAAAGAAATTCAACGACCTCACTCGGGTTGTGAGGGTGGGTGTTGTTTCTGCAAACTTCTGCATCTCTTCATTTGCACCTGACTTTATGGCTACAGGGTGGCCTGTGCCCCATTGGCCATCTGCCAGCAAGCACCCATGGCACTTTCTGGGTACACACATGCACATTTGACTCAAGGCGTCATGTAAGGGCTCTTGTACCATGGGGGGCATGAGATGATCACTCAGGACATCATGTAAGGGCTCTTGCACCATGGGGGGCATGAGATGATCACTCAGGGCATCAGGTAACATAACTTCCCCTCCTTTCCCCTGCAGTCCAAGCTGGCGAGGATTGGCAAAGACCAGCTTCGCACCGGTGGAGGACCTCCACAAGTGGTCACTCTCACGGATCTCGAGGAGAGAGTCCACCAGATTCTTGGAGGACGTCTGAGTGGTCCTGTAACCACTGCAGCTGCCGACCCCATTGTCGACAGCGATGGTAAGGTTCTCACCTTTTACAACTGTCTTCTTCCACTTGTTCCCCCCGCCAACGTGCTTGCTCACTGTGGACCCGTGTCATAGCCTTGCCGCAATCTGGCATCCCTTGCTGTAAGCTGTCCTTTTGCTAAAGCCACTCTCCCACCTCCCTGCTTTCAGATGCTGCATCACCAGCTCAGGAGCCGGGCCCTCAAGCTGCCAGTGCCAGTGCCTCCAAAGGCTCAATGAGAAAAGTACTGTCCAACAGAAGGTCAGCAACTCTCTCCAGCAATGATCAGAATGGCCAGCCCAAATGGCTGCAGCTTTTATACTAGTGCTGTCCCCTTTAAATAGCACTCCCCGAGTCCGAGAAGGGCCTGGGAACGCTCCATCCAACTGTCACTAATAGCGCCAGGCGGAAAGGTTGCGGGCGCTACCGAAAATCCGGTCCGGGGCGCCAAAAAGGCGTTGCACACTGAAATGACATCATGATCTGCCTGCACCCGCGGGTGTGCGCAAAGAGTTAGCGCCGGCGCTAAAAGGATACTCAATATGGGAGGTGTCCCTATATTCACTGCGCCCGCCCAAAAATTGGGTAACACCCCAATTCTCGGGCTCTTTAGGCGCTAATCGCTGGCGCTACCAACCGAATTTCTAGGCCGAAGTCTGCAAATCTAAAGGGGTTTGTTTATCTCTATTGTCTATGACTACCCCCTGCAGTCACAACCATTTGTTCTGTCAGTATCTGCTTATCCGAAATACAGCTCTTGAAATATCTCCATCACAAAGCAGCTTCCAAATCCAACAGTTTCTTGTGAAAGCTCACCAAATGTTTGCTGCCTTTATCAAAGCATATTCCATGTCCACTTATCAGTAAAAGACAGTGGCCTAGAAATTCAGTTTGGGCCCGCCAGCTGGCTTGCGCCCAAAAGTTAGCGCTGCGCGCGGAGCCAGTTGCGCCCGTGAGATATTCAATTTTTGCGCCCCAAGTCGGAACCGGGCGCTGTTCCAGGGTGTGCCCGCCCCCGCTTGGGGCGCTGAAACTGAATTTCAGCACTCTAGGTGCCGCTGCGCCACCCGATGCGGTGCGGCAGGCTGCGGTACTGCAGGCCTCCTCCTTCTCTTAAGGTGGAGGTGCCTGCAACGGGGAGATCGCCGCTGGATTGTGCCGGCAAATGAGCCCGGCACCACGGAGAAGTGCCGGGCTCGCGGAAAGCAGCCGGCAATGCCGCGGGGGGGTGGTGGAGGAGGCCGGGGAAGGAGGTGCGGGCAGGCGGCCGCCGAAAAAGCGGCCGGCCGCACCTCCACCTTTATGCGCCACACTAAGGCTGCAGTAAGGCCCTGGTCTCCGGATGTTAGTAGCGGCCGCCACGGAGGAGGCGGCGGCAACTGAATATGGGGATCGGGCCGGCATCGGGGCGGAAACGGGGCACTGCGCACACCGATGACGTCATCGGTGCCGGCGCAGCGCTACCGGCTACTGCCGCCATTACCGCTGTGCTCAATATCAGCGCAACCTCCTCTACTGGCGCAGAGGCCCTCTTTGGGCCTTAACTGGGCGCAAAGCCCACTGAATTTCTAGGCCAGTCTGTTTCATTCACAAACTTTATTTCACTTCGAGAAAACTTTTGACCTGGCAAAGCATTTCAATATATAGCAAAATTAAAAATTAAGGGTCTGTGTATGCCTACACAATCATTAGCTGAATATTGTTCACCTTCATAACACTCTGACTCAAAGACATAGCTGCGGGTTGATGACGCTCTCAGGGTTAATTTTAACCTAACCGGCCGGGTGGGAAACGCACGGGATCGAGTGGAATGCTGAATATTAAGCTCCATAGACTTCAATGGAGATTAAAATTGAGCAGGATATAAAACCAATTGCATCCAATCCCATCAGTTGCCTGATGGACGGATTTGGTTCAAATTGCCCCTAAGTCTCAGCAATAGACCCATGGGCCTGATTAAAGATCACAGGTCTCTGAATCCAGGTGGCACATTATTTTTTAACATCTAACAGTTTTTCACTGATGTGTTAGTTCAGAACACCCTCAACTAATTTAGTGTCTATCTAATCATCTTCGATGGTCTCAGCCATATAATCTTGCCAGTTTAAGATGTACATGGTGAGGCTGATGAGGTGCTGTGGGACTGCCATTATGGAACTTAGTTGCGTAACACCACAGTAAAAATGTTCTAAAGTTAGACAGGAAAATATCTTTACGGTTAAAAGGCTTGCATCTGATGTGCACCCATGCTGTCACCGTCTCAAAGGCTCGCAGCTCAGGGTGTGACATCACCAAAGTAGCACACGTTTGGAGAGGGAAAGCGTTAATGATTGGCTTGAAGGACCACTTATTTGTTGGTGCCAGTCAAATATTGGATTGGCTCAATGTCAACGAATCAACAGTAGCATAGAGTGCAACGAGGAACTAATAACCACCCAAAACCAAGCAATGAAAGCTTCCCATGCATGAACCAGCAACGACAACAGAACCGACCAATCAAATTGGTTAAATAATTTCTTTACATTGTTTTTGCTGCTATTTCTCTTCAGGAAGCCCTTACATTCATAAGTAACCAAAAGTGAGGGACGGAAGTACAGGAAACTCTCTTTTTATCAGCACCTAAATAACCGGAAATCTCTCTTAACCGGCAAAATTCAGGAGTAGGTTCAGGTAAGTTTTACTTCATATTAGTGGCCGTGTAACCGGGGTTCCTGCACCTGTTGCCATGCAACAGAGACGCCTGGGTCTGTGGCCGTGTATGGGGCTCTCGTACCTTAGTAACTATACCTCTCTGTAATCCGGACTTTTTGATCAACCGGCACCACGCCGATCCCGTCGGTGCCGGATAAAAAGGAGTTCCCTGTAATGTTCAGCTGTTGAATTTTTACAGGATAACAAATATTATTCTCACTTACCTCGCAAGCAGCTGACATTATGCAGAATGTTTGAGCTCTGGCTCTGAAGGGAAATATCCAGACAATCCACAAAACACTGGACAGATTTGGAGACTTAAATACTAACAAGTTCACAGCTGACATTATTTACATAATCCTGGTGAGGGACTTTTTTTTGCAAAACCTCTGACAATATACTTTTTATCAATCAGGAGAAAGAGTGTCGCTCATTCACGTTATTACTGGCATACGGAACAGGAAAGTACACTTTGTACGGGAGATAGCTGCTTCTTCACATAAGCACAAGCCTGATGAGAGCAATTAAATTCCTGTAAAAAGCAAGTTCTTTCTCTAACAAGCTATTCTTTTTTTAGCTACAGTGCAGCCAATGATAATTGTTTTATTCATTATCGGGATTTCTTGCCCATCCCTAGTTGACCTTGAGAATGTGGTGGTGGGCCTTCATTTTTTTTTATACAACTGAGTAGCTTGATAGGCCTCTTTAGAATGTAGAGTCAACCACATTGTTGTGGGACTGGCATCACATAGTGTGAAGGAATAAGCCATATAACCTACTTAGAAAAATACATTATCTTGTGAAAGAATTCTGGCCGTATAGAAACAGGACAAGTTGTTGACCCTGAATAAATAACCTTATTGAAACAGAAGGTGCATGGCTCCGAGAGGCTGACTTTGGGGAACAAAAACAATGGTCTACCCTGGATAAGGGGTTTTAATTTAAACTTTGTAAAGATGGCTCATAAGATAAGGAACATCTGCCCTCGTAAAGATGACATAAAATAAGGGACACCTGCCCTTCACACCGTTTTATATGGTGACCCCAGAACACCTGGAGATGCGACAAGATTCTGGAATATTACAAGCTAATGTAGCAGTAAAGAATTGCAGAGGTCAGCAGAAAGATGAATAGGGATAACTAACTTGGGTCAGCAGAAACCTTAAAGGAAGTACAACTGAAAAGGGTATAAATATTGAAATCTCAAATGGGATATCTTGCTTAAATCAGGCAAAGCGATTCTTGACTACAGAGGCGACTCTGTGGTCTGTCACTCTTTGTACAGAAAACTTTAAGAACTGCAATACTGTAGCAAAGTTAAGATTTAAAAGTAAGATTCTCTGTTAATAATAAGATCGTATTTTTTCTCTTTTTAGAACAGTTAACGTTGCGATTGATTGATTCACCAACTATAAATTGCATGTTGGTTCTTTTAATAAATCTATATATTTTTGGAATTGTCTCACATAAGTCTTCTGTATCAATAAAAATTATTTTTTTACTTTTTTAAACTCTTATGCTGGTAAAAGCAGGCCTTATGCAAGCTTTTATCAGATGCAAGATTTTTAAGTGATTTCAGCAGGCGGAGGTTAACTCTCCCCCTGCAGAGGCCCTTCTCCAGGGCAGGCGTCCGATCTGTCAAGAGGATTCTTGACAGATCGGAAATGCCGGTTTTCAGCGCATGCGCTTCGCATTCCTGAAACCAGCATTTCCAATTTCCCTACGGGTGTGTACACAGCTCATACACACCCGTAGAGATCGGAAAATACGGGCCATCATTATTTGAACCTTGAATAAATCCATATATGGCCTGCCTGTTGCTAGTTTCATTGAAACTCGATCGAAGAATGGTCTGACAGCCTCGGGAAGCTAAGAAGTTGAAAGCTGGATGATAGATGTGTCAGCTTCACACATGTAAATGGACGATTGTATCATGTACACTGTAGCTCAGAAATGTATATAAGGTTGCATGTAAGTGTGATCAGATCATGCTAAACGTGCAATGTAAGGGCATTTTGTTAAGAATGTCAACAGCGTAGAGGGCAGACCAATTTCGGAAAGAGGCCCTGAAATAGGCGTTAGGCCTCTTATTTGCATATGCAAGGGTCCTATCGCCTATTTCAGGGGTGAGCCCTGGACGTCTCTTTTCTGTCTTCATCAATACGACATGCAACGTACTTCCAGCATGGAATGTGCGCGCGCACTGCCCGGCATATTAGATGCTTTGGCCTGTAAAACGGGAGCGGACTCAACCAATTTCTAGGCCTCAGTTTCCCCAGCTACGCTTGTAAGTACTTACATTTATTTGAGGTATTGCCACTTTGAATAAACAAACTTTGCTTGTGAGCATATTGTCTTGCCATCATTGAACAATCTTGCAAAACTAAGCCGACTAGTTTACAATAGACATGCTAAGAGTCTTAACAAACCAGCGTTTAAATTTTTGCCAAAACAATCTCTGGTATGGCAAACCCCAAATATACACATGTCATCATATTCACTATCGCCTAACTTACACTTTCTATAAAATTTTGGCTCCATTATTAATATTGGCACGACAAATTCCTGTTAACAGCATTGTCAGTTAAAAAAGGTTTGGTTCTTAGAGAGGAATTGATTGTGCATTCTGGAGAAAATCTCTCTGATTCATATCTCAGCTCTCACTCTGCTAATTTTCACAAAGGCAATGCTTATTTAAACACAAATGTGGAAGGTGTTGACAGAAGTCCAATATATAACAATAATAATGAACAGACGCTTAACGCCATGCGCTGCCACATGCAGTCTCGACCTCTCTCTTCAGCAGCACCGATGCACTCTATTTCAGAGTTGTCCTGGCCCACAGTTTTTCTTCCGTTCAGGTGTCAAGGATCGTAAGCTTCAACAACTCTTAGATACAAACGCCCCTCCAGATCCTTCTTCACCTTCACTTTCCTCTGACCCCAACCCTCCTTCCAATTTTACCCTATGCCGTGTTTTCACTATCCCCTCTGACCTATCTCTCTCTCTGACCCCAAATGATCAATCCTCAGCAAAGGCCTCAGCTTGATCCACTTACACCTCTACCTCAATGAATTTCGAGCTCGGCACGATGCTGAGCTCTTCTTCTGTTGCCATCGCCTCTGCGCCCACTTCTTTGGCTTGGTCAGGAGTCTTCCACCCCACACAGTGGACCCTTTCTCCCGCCTTCAGAGTGCTCATTCCACCTGGACCCCCTCCCTCTGGACTCTTAGCCTCTCATGATCTTTTCATTGGGAACTGCGGGCGTGACATCGGCCATCTTAATTTCTCTACTCCCCTCACTCACTCTAACCAGCCTCCTTCCGAACTTGCGGCTCTCTGTTCTCTCAGGTCCAACCCTAACATTGTCATTAAACCTGTTGACAAGGGTGGTGCTGTTGTTGTTTGGTGAACAGATTTCTCCCTTGCAGAGGCTGAAAGGAATTTTTTAAAAAGCCAGTATCAGTAATGGTGACCGTGAAACTACCGTAAAAAAAACCATCTGGTTCACTAATGTCCTTTAGGGAAGGAAATCCGCTGTCCTTACCTGGTCTGGCCTATATGTGACTGCAGACCCACAGCAATATGGTTGACTCTTAACTGCCCTCTGAAATGGCCGATCAAGCCACTCAGTTATACCAAACCATTGCAAAGAAGTATACACGGCCTGCAGCGGTTCAAGAAGACAGCTGACCACCACCTTCTCAAGGGCAATTAGTGATGAGCAATAAATGCTAGCCTTGCCAGGGACGCCCACATCCCAGGAACGAAAAAAAAGAATTAAATCTCTCCTGCCTTCCACCCGATCCCAGACCCTTCATTTTGTTCCTTCCTCCCCCCATCCCCCGCCCCACAACTTTCCCTGCCTCTGTACTTGCTTAAAACCTGTTATATCTCAAACTTCTTCCTGTTCTGACGAAGGGTCATCGACCTGAAACGTTCACTCTGTTTCTCTCTCCACAGATGCTGCCTGACCTGCTGAGTGTTTCTAGCATTTTCTGTTTTTATTTTATTATTATTGCAGTTCATGTTGATTGATTGTGAAAGCTGTCAAGCTGATATTTTTAGCACTGCAATTTTTTAAAAAGTCCACTAAAAGCGAATATATTTAATAACAGCTTGCATTTGTGTACCTCCTTTAACATTAAAACAATGTCCCAAGGTGCCTCATGGAGGTCTCGGGAAAAAATGGATGCCGAGCCATAGAGGTGATATTAAGAGAGGTGACCAAAAGCCTGGTCAAAGAGGTTGGTTTTAAGGAGGGTCGTAAAGGAGGAGGGAGTGGTGGAGGGGTTTAGGAGTGGAATTCCAGACTGTGGGGTCTAGGTGGATGTAGGCACAGCCACCAATGGTGTGGTGAAGGGAGGGTGGATGCACAAAAGGCCAGGGTCATAACATTACCTAAACAGCATTATAAACGCTTGTGTTTTAAAAATAACATTTTAGGATTATCCACTTCACTTGTTTTAAGTTTATTTCAAAAACCATTGAATGTATGTTATTAAAAAACCTCATGCAGGACCACACTTCCTGTCCTCAAATCTTACTTCCTGTTGTCGCAAGTTTTGGTCACACTTTCCAATCAGCATTTGCTATTGTAAAATGCTATGTCAATTTTCCCTATTCAAATATGCAATGTCAACTGTCACAATGCAGTTGCAGGCTTTGACTGCTAGGAGGCCTTGTGGAGTGAGTTTCTGAAATCCTTCGACCAACTCAATTGGCATCTAGGATAGAAAAAAAATGTTGGCCATGGGCAATGCCGCGAGTAATTGTGTGTTGAATAATTAGTGAAATTTTACATTAACGTTGCTTAGTCAGCATACATCTACAGTATTAAAAATTTTACATCCATATGCACTTCTTGTATACAAACCATTACTTCCTGTTAGCATATTTTTGTTACACTGCTGTGAATTCCTATCTCCAAATTTATAATGGATACTGACAATGCAAACCGGTCACGCTGTGTTTACAGCCTCCCCCCGCTGCCAGAGGTAGTGCTTCAGTTTGGTATCCTCCGCCGGCACAGCACAGAGATATGTCTTTATCAAACATCTTATGCTCATGCACCCTGGTCTATTTATGCCCCGCCCTCTATCCCGTCTCACCTGAAGTCTACACTTGGTTTCGACTCCCCGGGGGGTAATTTTAACTTTTGGTGATAGCGTATAAAGAGCGACATCAGATTGGCTGCCCCAGTCAATGGGTGAGGTGTGTAACAGGCGGCTGATCCGATATCGTCCGTTTTACACCATTGCCCAAGGTTAAAATGATCTCCCTCCATGTGCAATGCCATGGAAGATTGATTAGCGTTTTCGAAAATAATTTGATGGCATTTTTATTCTAGTGATGAAGCTTTCAAGAGCCCTCAGTTTTAAAGCTGAACAGGAATAACGATACTTTATTATAAGAGATTACTGATTGGAGGCAGCTGTCGATAACTGTCACTATTTCAAGTACTGTTCTAATCAATCACTCAATACTCTCAAATTTAATGCTAAAATTCAAACGCTTTTTCCAGTGGATATATTCTTGTTGCATAATTCTCTGATAGACATAGGGGTGATTTGAACCCATCCGACCAGTAGAAACCATCCAGGTGGACAGTTAAAATCGCCCAAGTTACTTACCCGATCTGGAGCCACTGCAAGCAGACAGGTTTGTATTTTAACCTGGTCTTCTGAGCAGGCGGTAAGGGCGCCCGCCCAAAGCTGGTGGGGTCCAGATATGCACATCTGGTCTCGATGATATCATCGGGACCAGACTGCAATTTTTAGGAGGTATCCTGAGCGGGAAGTGGCAATGAGTTCCCCACCAGGCCAACCCAACGGTGAAGATTAGGCCCAGAAGAGGCCCAAACAGGTAAGTTAAAACATTTTTTTTTTTACTTTCCTGTGGGGACAGAAGGAGCAGGAGCTTTTTCTGAGTCACACACAAGGAAAGTTTAGGCCTCTCCTGCTGCGATCTAGTTCCCCACCCCTCCAACCCCACCCCCCCCCCCCAACCCGGCCCCCAATCGCTGGTGGTGACCCGCAAGACAACCCAAGCAGTTGGTGTCACCTGCTGTCAGTGAATGGTCTCCAGGCTCCTTTCCGCAGCTTCCCGCTGACCCTACCCTACCCGGAATGGGTGGGAAGTTGGACAGCAGGATCTAAATGAGCCCTGAGGGTGAAAAATGTCCCGGGCATAATCTTTGGAGCTGCAGGTGAGTTTTGAACTCACATCAGTGCTCACCCACCCAAAGGTGGCCCAGAGTTAAAATCGGGGCCATCATTTTAGATCTTCCAGTCCCAGTCAGTAATCCCATTCAGGTTCCCTTCCAGTATTTAAAACTGATTGACATTCTCTATAGCAGTGGAGCAAGGATTTCTCACTGGTAAAGAGAATGTCGACCAGTCTTAAATACTGAACTCCCCAGTGTCTGTCAATTTGATAGACCATCTCCCAGCTCAAGTTCACATATTGGCATGGGTAAATAAGGCTCAGAATCCAATTAGTCAATCCTTTTTAATTTTATTCTTGCAATATTTTCCCATTAGAAAATAAATTCACAAGTTCTAGCTGTGGTGGGGCTTTGGAATATTTTCCTCCTTTTTATTTGTCAGAAGTGCCGTACGGACTGTCGAAAAGGTCACGGGGTAAACTTGCCTTGTCATCAATCTGAAAGGCAAAAGACAATCTTCAAAAGACTCTTTAAGGACATTAATGTGACAATTCTCTGGACAACTGCAATGGAAAGTTCTAATATTCTAATGTCTGTCATCTTTTGTGATTTTCATGAAATATTTTACTGACAGTAAATTTATACTCAAGCCACATATTTCCACTCCATGGTGTTTATCATCTTCTGATGATATTCAAAATCAGCATCAAGCTGTCCAAGTCATTTTTGAGTCTTCCCCATTCAACAGAGTTTTACATTTCCTCATACATGCCAAAGACTAAACTGGTGACTTTCACTTCCAATTGAATCTTTGAAAGGAAGGGAGCTCCTTCCTACATTCTCATTGTGTGTAAGTGACTCTGAGCGGTCGATTTTAACTCAGGTGCGGGCAATTGTCGGGTTCCCCGAATTTTGTGATTCCCACACGAATCTAAATGGATGTGTGGGATTGATGCAATTTTAACTCAATTGGCCAATTGATTTCCAATGTGTGAGAAGCCTTTGCAAATGGGTTTTTCATGACAGCAAGTCCCCTCCGATGATGTCATCATTGCTGCTGCATTTAAGGTCCAAAGCAAGCCTTGCTTCCTCTGCAGGCTTCCAAGCTTTCCCCTTATGATGGTACAGGAGCCTTCAGGAACAATGGCCAGCGGAAGGGCAAGAGCTGCGTCTAAATTTGATGAGGCATCATAGAGGTAAACGAATATGATATGATTGGGATTACGGAAACATGGCTCCAGGGTAGCCAAGGCTGGGAACTCAACATCCAGGGGTATTCAATATTCAGGAAAGATAGGGAAAAAGGAAAAGGAGGTGGGGTAGCATTGCTTGTTAAAGAGGGGATTAACACAATTGTAAGGAAGGATATTAGCTCTAATGATGTGGAATCTGTATGGGTAGAGT
Source organism: Somniosus microcephalus (assembly GCF_052327205.1). Lineage (NCBI taxonomy): Eukaryota > Metazoa > Chordata > Chondrichthyes > Squaliformes > Somniosidae > Somniosus > Somniosus microcephalus. Next base: position 17,244,958 of record NC_141000.1, on the reverse strand, counting down.
TGAGAAATACCAAGGGGCAGAAAACGTTAGTGGGAGTGGTATATAGACCTCCAAACAGTAATGCGGAGGTTGGAGATGACATTAAAAGGGAAATTAAAGAAGCGTGCAATAAGGGCACAGCAGTTATCATGGGTGACTTTAATCTACATATAGATTGGGCTAACCAAATTAGTAACAATACTGTGGAGGAGGAATTCCTGGAGTGTATATGGGATGGTTTCCTGGACCAATATGTCGAGGAACCAACTAGAGATCAGGCCATCTTAGACTGGGTATTATGTAATGAGAAAGGATTAATTAGCAATCTTGTTGTGCGAGGCCACTTGGGTTGGAACGATCATAATACGATAGAATTCTTCATTAAGATGGAGAGTGAAGTAGTTGACTCAGAGACTAGGGTCCTGAATTTAAATAAAGGAAACTACAAAGGTATGAGGCATGAGTTGGGGAGGATTGATTGGGGAATGTCACTCAAAGGGTTGACGGTGGATAGCAATGGCAAACATTCAAAGATCACATGGATGAACTACAGAATTTGTTCATCCCAGTTTGGCATAAAAATAAAACAAAAAAGGTGACTCAACTGTGGCTAACAAGGGAAATTAGGGATAGCATAAGATCCAAGGAGAGGACATATAAATTGGTCAGAAGAAGCAGTAAACCTGAGGATTGGGAGCTGTTTAGGATTCAACAAAGGAGGACAAAGGGATTAATTAAGAAGGGGAAAATAGAGTATGAAAGTAAGCTTGCAGGGAACATAAAAACTGACTAAAAGCTTTTATAGATATGTGAAGAGAAAAAGATTGGTGAAGTCAAGCGTAGGTCCCTTGCAGTCAGAATCAGGGGCATTTATAATGGGGAACAAAGAAATGGCGGACCGATTAAATACATACTTTGGACACAAATAACCTCCCAGAGATGTCGGGGAACATAGGGTCTAATGAGAGGGAGGAACTGAATGAAATCAGTATTTGTAGGGAAATGGTGTTGGGGAAATTGACGGGATTGATGGCCGATAAATCTCCAGGGCCTGATAATCTACATCCTAGGGTACTTAAGGAAGTGGCCCTAGAAATAACAGACGCATTGCTGGTCATCTTCCAAAATTCGATAGACTCTGGAACAGTACCCATGGATTGGAGGGCAGCTAATGTTACCCTACTATTCAAAAAAGGTGGTAGAGAGAAAACGGGGAATTATAGACTGCTAAGCCTGACATCGGTAGTTGGGGAAATGCTAGAGTCCATTATAAAAGATGTAATAGCAGAGCACTTGGAAAACAGTGACAGGATCGGACAAAGTCAACATGGATTTAGAAAAGGTAAATCGTGCTTGACTAATCTACTGGAATTTTTTGAGGATATAACTGGTACAATAGATAAGGGAGAACCAGTGGATGTGGTGTATTTGGACTTTCAGAAGGCTTTTGATAAGGCCCCGCATAAAAGATTAGCGTGTAAAGATAAGGCACATGGGATTGGGGGCAAGGTATTGACTTGGATAGAGAACTGGTTGGCAGACAGAAAGCAAAGAGTTGGAATAAACAGGTCTTTTCCCAAGTGGCAGGCAGTGACTAGTGGGGTAACGCAGGGATCGGTCCTAGGACCCCAGCTATTCATAATATATTTAATGATCTAGACGAGGGAACTAAATGTAATATCTCCAAGTTTGCAGACGACACAAAGCTGGGTCGGCGTGTGTGTTGTGAGGAGAATGCCGAGAAACTCCGGTAAGATTTGGACAGGTTGGGTGATTGGGCAGAAGCATGGCAGATGCAATATAACGTGGATAAATGCGAGATTATCCACTTTGGTGTCAAAAACAGGAGGGCAGATTATTATCTGAATAGCAATAGATTGGGAGAAGGGGAAGTGCAATGAGACCTGGGTGTCCTTGTGCGCCAGTCGCTGAACGTAAGCATGCAGGTGCGGCAGGCGGTTAAGAAGGCAAATGGTATGTTGGCCTTCGTAGCGAGAGGGTTCGAGTACAGGAACAAGGATGTCTTGCTGCAGTTGTACAGGGCCTTGGTGAGACCACATCTTGAGTATTGTGTGCAGTTTTGGTCGCCTTATCTGAGGAAGGATGTTCTTGCCATGGAGGGAATGCAGCGAAGATTCACCAGGCTGATACCTGGGACGGCAGGAATGACGTATGAGGAGAGATTGGGTCAATTGGGCTTATACTCGCTGGAGTTTAGAAGAATGAGAGGTGATCTCATTGAAACTTATAAAATTCTAACAGGACTAGACAGACTAGATGCAGGAAGGATGTTCCCGAGGGCCGGGGAGTCCAGAACCAGGGGTCACAGTCTAAGGATAAGGGGTAAGCCATTTAGGACAGAGATGAGGAGGAATTTCTTCACCCAGAGGCCTAGAAATTCAGTTAGGGGCGCCCAGCTCGCCTGGGCGCCGGAATTACCGCTGCGCGCGGAGCCACTTGCGCCAGCGGGAAATTCACTTTCAGCGCCCCAAGTGGACACCGGCCGCTAAACAAGGGTTTCGGCGCCCCGCTTGGGGCGCTGAAACTGAATATCGGCGTGCAAAGTGCCGCAGCGCCACCCGCTGCGGCACGGCAGCCTGCGGTACTGCAGGCCTTCCTCTCAGTCTTAAGGGGGAGGTGCCTGCAACAGCGCGATCCCCGCTCGCGAGTGCTGGCAAATGAGCCCGGCACCAAGGAGAAGTGCCGGGCTCTCTGGAAACAGCCGGCAATGCCGTGGGGGGGGGCGGTGGGGTGGTGAAGGAGGCCGGGGACGGAGGTGCGGGCAGGCGGCCGCCGAAAAAGCGGCCGGCCGCACCTCCACCTTAACTCGCCCCACTACCGGCACAGGTAGGCCCCGTGTACCGGTCGCTGTTTGCGGCCGGCGCGGGGGAGGCGGCAGCAACCAAATATCGCCAGCGGGGCGATAGCGGGGCGCTGCGCACACCGATGACGTCATCGGTGGCGGCGCAGCGCTACTGGCTAACGCCGCCATTAGCGCCCCGCTAAATATCGCGGTAGGTTTGCACAGTGGCGCAAAAGCCCTCTTTGGGCGCAAACTGGTGGCGCAGGCCACTGAATTTCTAGGCCAGAGAGTGGTGAACCTGTGGAATTCTCTACCACAGAAGGCAGTAGAGGCCAATTCATTCAATATATTCAAGAAGGAGTTAGATATATTTTTTAAGGCTAAAGGGATCAAGGGATATGGGGAGAAAGCAGGGACAGGGTACTGAATTTGGATGATCAGCCATGATCTCATTGAATGGCGGAGCAGGCTCGAGGGGCCGAATGGCCTACTCCTGCTCCTATCTTCTATGTTTCTATGTTTCTATGCAGGCATTGTTGGATGGGGCTAGGGCCCACAGGGTGGTCCTGTTCCCTTCTTCAGTCAGACCAAGGTTGTGTGGCTACAGGTGGCTGGGGAAGTCAACTCCTTGGGGTTCACACGGTGCACCTGGATGCAGTGCAGGAAAAAATTCCATGACCTTCATCGCACTGGAAAAGTAAGTATGAAGTTTCCATCACCACCAATCTGATCCCCATTGCCTTTCCACATCAGCACTCAGCTTCAGCAATCTCTTCCTCCACATCCCACTTGACACTCACATCCATGCACCCTTAGCCATTCCCTCTCTCTCTATGCTCACATTCACCTAACTATATGACCATGCAGCCCTCACACTCCCTCTCACTCTGATGCTTTGAACACAACTGACAACACACAGGGAGGGCCCTTGGTCTTGCAACCTCACTCCAACTTTGTCTGCTTCTAAGTATCTATGCTATGCAATCACTACACTCACTCCTTCATTCTCACTCAACCTCCACTTGTCTCCCTCATTGCAGGAGAAGAGAGCTCACAACAGGAGAGAGCGAGCCAGGAGAGGAGGAGGGCCACCCTCATTAGCCCAGCTCACCCCCTGGGAGGAAGCCGTCCTGGAGATTGTCGGGGCTGATACAGATGCGGAAGTTGGGGAAGGACAGACAGATGCATCCCCGCAAGCTGGTGACAGAATAGTTTTCCATCTCTCTCATTGATATTGCATGAGTCGCTGATGATGATTCTGAAGTTACATCATATGGACTTATGATCATCTGCATGTAACTTTGGCATCACATCACTAACTTTTTCCTTGACTCCCCCACAGGACCATCGAAAGCCCCCATCCCCACTGTCCAGGAGGAAGAGCCTGAGATTCCAGACTCCTCAGAGGAATCTGCAACCTCTGAGGGCGCAGCGTCAGCAGAAATAAGCGCACCCTGCACCAGCGCAGACACTCACACCTCGGGGGGACCTTCGGGACATAGATTAGTGTTGTCACCTGGTGTATCACAGCTCACAAGTGAGCATCAGCAGATTGTGGAGACAGGGACAGCAGTGGAGCGTCCTCGTCGGAGGGCGCAGGACTCTGCCAGCGCGGCTCAGCTGCACGTCGACCCTCTGCCTCTGGGTCATCCATAAGATCAGAGGGGATGGAACTCCATGCACAGATGCAGGAGTCTCTGGCAGGTTTTGTCTCCAGGGTCGTTGCGAGTGTGGAGCGAATTGAGGAGTCCATAGCGAACATGAGCAGAGCCTTTGTGGAGTCAGTGGCACATGAACGCATCAACACGGAAAGGATGACTACCTACGTGGAAATGATTGCTGTCTCTGTGGTAAGGCTGGCTACGGTAGAGGAGAGGAGGGCTACGGCCATGGAGAAGGTTAGTCGCCAGGGTATGGAAAACATGGTGAGTGTTCAGAATAGAATGACATCTCTTGAGGAGCGATGGGCATCTATTGAACAGAGAAACCAGACCTTCATGGAAGTCCTTCTGAGTAGGACTGCCTTTGCAGATACGGGTCCCCATGGCCCCCCTGATGTGCAGCAAGATGCTCTCAAGCCACTTGCAGGCGCGGAGGGGTAGCTGACCCATGCGAGGGAGGTTGGTGGCAGGCCTCAAGGAAGTGGGGGTTCCTCTCCAAGCGCTCACACTTCCATGCCACTTCAGAGCCCTCGGTCAGAGCCCCGCCGGAGTCCACACCCAGAGATAGACGTCTCAACCCCTGCACAGCCGCAGGAGCAGCAAACTGCTGACGAGACCTCAGAGGCTCGCAACCCCAGAGGACGCCCGCCAAAGGTGTCGAGACAGGAGCAGCAGGAAAGTGAGCAAGGGGCCTCCACATCTGCTGAAGCCACAGGGGAACCAGTACATGTTGTGTATATTGTAAAAATGCCATCAGTTGGTTCTTGTGCTTAAAAATTCTGATGGCAACTGTTGTAGTTCTGGCGTGTGTCATTTCGCGAATGGGGCTTTCACATTGAGGGCTTAGGATTACTTACAGTTGTCAGGATGCTGGTCAAATAGCTAGGAATCCACAGGGTTTGGCCATTGTCGATGCTCAGGTAAGAAGCTGTGGGGCGAAAGAGTTTGATTTACTAGGCTAAGCAAATCTGGCGAGGATGAGTGCGTTCCTTGCATCCCGGCCAGCAATGTTCTCGCGTAATGCTGCCGCTGGTTGATGGGCCTCTGCAGAATGCTCGTTTTCGCCCTCCTCCTCCTCCTCCTCCTCCTTCTCTGAGGAGGATATGTGAGGAGCCACTTGGTCCTCAGGAATCTGCAAGCCACGACGCTGTGCCATGTTGTGGAGTGCACAGCAAACCACGATGATTCTGGAGACCCTGACTGCTGAGTACTGCGGGGCTCCACCTGATCTATCCAGGCATCTGAAGTGCATCTTCAGCAAGCCGATGGTTTCCTCGATTATGGATCTGGTGGAAATGTGGCTGGAGTTGTAGCACTCCTCAGCTTCGTTTGCTGGCCTCCTCAACGGCGTCATTAGCCAAGTCCTCAGGGGATAGCCCTTGTCTCCAAGTAGCCATCTGTGAAGTTGGTCTGGCGGCCTGAATAGCGGAGGCACACTAGACTGGCGCAGTATGAAGGAGTCATGGCAACTGCCAGGGTACTTGGCACAAACATGCAAAATCTCCTTCTTGTGGTCACACACCAGCTGAACGTTAATGGAGCGGAAGCCCTTGCGGTTGACAAAAATACCTGGATTGTGATGGGGTGCCCTAAGGGCCACATGTGTGCAGTCAATGACGTCCTGGAAAGTCTGCCAGATGAGCTAATCCAACCGCTCGCGCCGTCACATTTGCGCGATCCCTGGTGAAATGGATGTGATTGTGCGTGAGGGCAAAGAGGGCATCGGTTACCTGCGTGATGCAAGTGTGTGCGGCCGCCTGGGAGATGTCGCTGATGTCTGCTGATGATCCCTGGAATGAGCCTGAGGCAAAAAAATTGAGTGCGGTGGTGACTTTGATGGCCACTGGTAAGGAGTGTCCACCTGGTCCTCTGGGCAGCAGGTCTTGTTGTATCATTGCACAGATGTCAGTCACTACCTGTCGCGAAAGTCGGAGCTGCCTTTGGCACTGCTGCTCAGTCATGTTGAGGTAGCTGACCCTGTGTCTGTAGACCCTGTTTGGGGGGTATCTCCTGCGCCAACGGGCTTCCATGCGCTGGCTCCTTCTGGCCTGCGCTGCCTCAGGTGGGTGAGCAGCAGCCTGTTGCTCCTGCTGCTGCTGTTGCTGGTGCTGCTGTTGTTCCTGGTTCTGTTGCTGCTGCGCCTGGTGCTCGAGCTCCTCTAATGCCAAGAAGGGAAGGAACAAAATGGCTCCCATGCTTCTGGCATATGCCTCCGCTGAGGAAGCGCTGAGTGAGGGTGGCGAGAGGGGTTTCCCAGGAGTTCACACTGGAGATGTGTGTGAGGCTCCAACCTTCCACAGGTGTGGTTAAGCCTGGTAAAAGTTGCCCCAGGCCTGAAACAACAAAGTCCTGCCACCTGCAAATGATGACTGACCAAATCTCCTCTTTAATGGTTGACCTGCAGCTGATAGTCAGCAAGCCAATAGTGCTCACGCCAGGCTTCACAGGCGTGATCCCCACCAGGCGCGTTTTACGTGGGAAAAGGGTTAAAAATGCAAGGGCCTGTTAAAATGGCATTATAAAGGCCAATTATTGCTGATTAAGGGCCTTAAAGACCAGTCCCGCCTGTTGGAGGCGGGACTGATTCGGGACCATCAGACACGCCTGGGTTAACTAGGCTCAGGGTCGGGAACCAGGCGGGGGGTCCCGACCCCCAGTTTTAGCAATTTTAACCCCCCGCCTGCCTCAAAGCCTGCCTCATGGCTCAGTTAAAATCGACCCCTGAGTCTCCAATTATTGTACTTTCTGACTTTATTCCTTTCTGCGCTTCCTGGGCAAAGCTATAGAAGTGTTTCTGTGTTAGTTGGACTGTTCCAAGGGAATTTGAGGAATCATTTAATGCCTGAGGGTTGAGCCACTGTTTTGTGCTCAATCAGAAACAAGATAATTCCTGAGGTAACAGACGGGTGAAACCCCGAGTCTGCCTCCTCTTTCCTGTGGGAGGTGATAAGAAAAGGAATAAGAACATAAGAAGGAGTAGGCCGTACAGAATAAAAAGACACTCAGAAAGAAAGAAAGAAAGAAAGAAAGCGATGTAGAGAAAGAAGAGACTCGCAGAAAGAGAAAATGTGTGAGAAGCACATAGAAAGTGAGACATTCAGAAGAAAGGGAAGAGAGAAAACACCCAGAAGGAGGGAGGGAGGTAGAAACACACAATGCTAAAGAGAAACTGCATGTGAGACAGAGAATGAGGGCGGCAGAATGAATGAAAGGCAAACAAAAATACAGATTAGAGGAGACAGAAAAAATTAGAATGGGAGAAAAGAGAAAGACAGTTACAGGACATTTTTACTTTTGTCCATTAGCATTGACATGGAAGATAAGCTGGTATTTAAAAGATACTGGCCTAGAAATTCAGTTGCGTTCGCCAGCCGTTAACGCCATAAGAGGGGTAGATTTCCAGCGCTAGGCACTTAGCGCCCGGGCACAGGCCGATCTGCGCCTACGCCCAACTTCAGTTGACATTTAGCGCCGGCCCCGCTCAGCTGCGCGCGCAGCTTCTGACGTCATTTCGTCGTGCAACGCTGTTTGTGCGCCCCAAACCGGAAATTCAGTGGCGCCCACCCAATGTGGGCGTGGCGCTGTTAAGAACTGTGAAGTGGAATGCAGCAGAGGCCCTGTGGGCCTCGGGGAGCGCTAATTGAAGGGCACTTACACTGAACTATAAAGGCCAGCCATTTTGCTGCAATGACTTCAGTGCTTTGGATTTCTGTACAGAGACCAAGGAACAGACCTTACTGATTTGGGACAACATAGGAGAGGTATTTTTGGCTTCTGGCCAGAGCTTGGAAATTTGACTCTTGTGATTTCACTGTTTGCAAGTTTATTATGGGGGCTGCATGGGGTTCCAACCCTCAGTTCCAGCATTATGTGCGAAGGGCTCGCAGACGCTGTGTGAGAGGGGCAGCCATGCCTAGACGCAGAGGGGCCATCAGGCGTTGGCAACGTAGGCCTTACCCACTCAGGGAATACCGGCAGCAGGTGTCCTATCTCACCATGACTGCCGCGCATTGTGTTAAGAGGCTGCGCTTCAGAAGGGAGGTGGTTGCAGAGATCTGCCAGCTGCTTCACAGAGATCTGCGTCCACAGCTGATGTGCAGGACCTCTCTGTCGGTGGAAGTGAAGGTCACGGTGGCTCTGAACTTTTATGCAAGCGGCTCCTTCCAAGCCGCTGCTGGGGACATAGCGAATATCTCCCAGTTCGCCGTGCATCGCTGCATCCGGCAGGTCACCGATGCCGTTTTCGCAAGGAGACACCAATTCATCTCCTTCCCCATGACCCTAGAGAGGCAGGAGCAGCATGCAGTCGGATTTGCGAGGATCGCCGACTTCCCCATGGTGCAGGGCGCCATTGACTGCACGCATGTGGCTATGCGGGCACCTATCGACAATGCCGAGGATTACCGCAACCGGAAGGGCTACCATTCCCTCAATGTACAGCTGGTGTGTGACCACAGGCAGCGCATCCTAGCTGTCAATGCCCGCTTTCCAGGAAGCAGCCACGATGCATTTATCCTGCGCCAGACTACTGTGGCTGACATGTTCGAGGCACAGCCTCCACCAAGGGGATGGCTTATTGGGGACAAGGGCTACCCAGGACCCCTGCGGAGGAGGCATACAACGAAAGCCATCAAGCCACAAGGAACATCATAGAGCAAACGATTGGCGTCCTCAAGCAACGGTTCCGCTGCCTGGATCGTTCCGGCGGATCTCTACAGTATTCGCCGGATAGAGTCTCCCAGTTCGTCATCGTTTGCTGCATGCTGCACAACCTGGCTATCCGCAGGACTCAGGCACTGCCACCTCACGTTGGACCACCACCTCAGGAGGACGAGCAGGAGGACCATGAGGAGGAGGAGGAGGAGGAGGAGTACCAGCCCAGGAGGGAGCCACAAGGTCCAAGGGCCGTCCGCCGGCGGCTTATTGAACGACACTTCTAGGCCCCCTGTCAGGGAATGGCTTGTGGCAATGAACGCACCTGAATGCAGCCGCTCCGCAAGCCCTCAGCCGGTTAACGCAACAACCACTTGAAACATGACACCTGGACAAGCTGAATAAATAAAAAGCTTTATTTAACAAACTCAGGGCCCTTCCCACATGAAACAGAGAAACAGACAAGACCCCCAAAAAACAGTCAAAAACATATCTCACTCCCACAACCTGGGGAGGAATAACAAAACTTGTCAATAACATTTGCCTTCATCCTCGGCCTTCCCAAAATAAGCCCCCCCCCCTCCAGAACACAACCACCCCCATATAAAAAAACATTTGCCTTCATCTTCAGCCTTCCCAAAATAAGCCCCCCCCCCAGAACACAAACACCCCCATATAAAAAAAACAGTTGGCAACACACTGTACTTGGTGTGCCGAGAGGGCGAGTCCTTGTGCAGGCTTCTCCGGCCCCTGCCCGACCTGTTGCTCCGCCTCAACCTGGGCCCTGTGGGTGTGGCAAGGCTGGGGGAAGGCTCCTGAGGGGCACACTGCGTGACGGCAGATGCCCTTGGGGGTCAGCCTAGACGAGGTCCGGCCCTGGAGGGGCCAGCTGCTGACTGCTGCAGCTGTGGCTGGGCAGCATCAGTCTCTGCATCAGCTCGTCGCACCTTGGCTGGGGGAGTGGCAGTGGTGGCTGCAGCAATGGGGGCAAGCTGGCTGATGCCAGGCGCTCGCTGGTCGCCAGAGACACTGGCACTCGGCTGGGCTGGCACTGCAGCAAGCGCAGCAATCTGGTGGAGGCCAGACCACTGTGCTGCAGCAGGGCGGCGGGTGCCCTGGCGATGCTTCCGTGACACCGCGAGTGTGGCAGAAGTGAGTGCCCGAACTGCCCTGGTCTGTGCCCGCATCAGATGAGCCAGTGTCTGCACGGCACCACTCATGAACTCGCGACTCGCGTCCTGTGCTGCCGTGAGTTGGTCGACACCCCTGGCCTGTGCTGCCGCAAGTTGGTCGACACCCCTGGCCTGTGAGTCCCCGAAAGCGGCCACACTATGAGCCAGGGACTCAATGGCCTGAGGCATCTATCCCACAACCCCCATGAATTCGTTGTGGCGCCGCTCCGAGGCCGCGGACATTTCATCAAGGAGGTGCACCTCCTGGGTGAGGACCGTCTCCGGACTGGAGGGCGGACTCTCCCTCTGGGGAGAAGGCCGCCGAGCTACCCGACCCTTCCCGCGTGCCTGGACGCCACTGGGCCCAGCAACTGCCCTCCCCTGCAACACTTCCCCCCTCTGGGGAGAAGGCAGCCGTGCTGCCCGACCCTTCCCACGTGCCTGGATGCCACTGGGCCCAGCAACTGCCCTCCCCTGCAACACTTCCCCCCTCTGGGGAGAAGGCAGCCGTGCTGCCCGACCCTTCCCGCGTGCCTGAACGCCACTGGGCCCAGCAACTGCCCTCCCCTGCAACACTTCCCCCCTCTGGGGAGAAGGCAGCCGTGCTGCCCGACCCTTCCCGCGTGCCTGAACGCCACTGGGCCCAGCAACTGCCCTCCCCTGCAACACTTCCCCCCTCTGGGGAGAAGGCAGCCGTGCTGCCCGACCCTTCCCGCGTGCCTGGACGCCACTGGGCCCAGGAGCTACACCCCCCTGCAACACTTCCCCCTGGCTCTCCTCCAGGCAAGACGTCTCCCCTCCATTGCCATCCCCTGGCGCGGATGAGGGTTCCCCCGATGTGCCGCCTTCCTCTTGGTCCTCGTCGTCCTCCTCTTCCGACGGACTGGCACTCTCAGCTTCATGGACCTCCTCCTCACCAGCTGAAAGCAGGAAGGCACAAGAGTAGCTTTAGAGTGAGGACAGGGCGTCAGCGAGGGAGGCATGAGTGGTGGCATTATGCGCATTGGTCGGACAGTGGCAAAGGATGTAGATCTGAAGCGCAAGGGGAACGAGAGGGGTCCAAACGGTCATGTCCTTACCATTGGGGCCCAGCACAGGGTCCGCATCACCAATAGCAATGGGGCCAACCACCCGGCCACGCATGAGTCGAGCCACGCGCTCCTCCAGCTCACTGAGCTCCTGGAACTGGGCACGGCCTCCCCCGGTGACATTCTGGCTCTTCATATTCTGGGCCAGCTTGGCCTGCAAGAGAAAGGACGGCCTCTAAGTACAGTGTGGTGCCCTGTTGTTGTGTGCACTGCCTCCCATGGTGGAATAGCTTGGCCAGTGTGGTGCCCTGTTGTTGTGTGCACTGCCTCCCATGGTTGAATAGCTTGGCCAGTGTGTAAAGTGCAGAAAGTGCTATTGATGATCATGCCAGTGCCATAGCTGCGGGAGGAGGGATGGCCATTAGGCCTTTGAGGTCCCTTTGCCCATAATGTGAGGTGCACATGCAAGGATGAGGAGGACACTGGAAAGGCTACTCACCCTGACCAACCGAGTGAGGTCGTTGTACTTCTTGCGGCATTGGTCACCAGTCCTGGGGACATCGCTGGTGGCTGACACCCTGTGGGCGATTTCCCTCCAGGCTCTCCTGAACTGCCTCCTGGGAGCCTTCTTGCCACTGTCCGGGCACAAGATCTCTCTTCTCTTTTCCAAACCCTTAAGCAGCACCCACAAAGCAGGCTCTGAGAAGCGCTGCGCTCGTTCACGGGCCTTCTGCATGGCTTCAGGCGCTATTTGGGTCCACCAGCAGTGTTGAGGCCTCGCTGCAGGGCTCCACTATCCAGGGCGTGGCAGCAGACAAAGTCGACCCTTCCCCCTTTAAGAGCTGGCCGGCGTCAGGGTGTCTGCTGTCAATCAAAACATGACCGCACCTGCGCTGCGCCCGGCCTCGGCGTTATCAGTCCGCACCGTCGGCTTAGCGCCTAAAGATAGGAGTGCAACGCCAGTTTCAGCGCTCGCCCAAACTCCTTGGCCAAATCTACTGAATTTCGGCGAAGTGGCCTACACTTTCCGGCGGGCGCTAACTTTAGCGACCACCCGACTTTAGCGCCCCAAAAGTGGCGCGACTGAATTTCTAGGCCACTGGCTTATAGAATACAGAATTTCCTGGAGAGGCTGTTGGAGCAAAACGCAACTTAAGATTATTTCATCATTGTCAGACCTTAGATTCTATCTATCACTCTGTATGCTGCCCTTATTTACCCAATGCGCAGGTTAAATATAAATATGATAAAGTTATACAGTGAATACTACTTTCACAATTATCAACACAAAACAATTTCTTATTTTAAAAATTGTAGATTTAAATCTTTTCTGTATGTACGACCATGCATCCCTTTCCAGTTTTCCATCTCATATTAAAAATAATTGGTTAAGTAATTCCTACATCAAGCTCCTTGTTTGTATTCCAACACACCTTTCTGGTTTTTTCTCAAATCAGCTCGACAGTCTGACAGGGCAGAGCATGCATTGCCAGACAATGATTAATAGTCCATATTTTGCCTGTCTGATTAGTCAGTCAGATACTAATGGCAATGAGGCAGCTCTAGAGAGTTGTTCAGCTAATTGTTGAATTATCATATTGTAAATCATATTTGCTAAACTTACATATTTCTGTTGGAAAGCCAAGGACAATTAACTAAGTATAGACAATTATAGAGCTTCAAATGTTCTAAGGGAATTCCCAAAGAACTAGTGGGGCACATTCAGATGATTAATCATAGAATCATACTGCACAGAACGAGGCTATTCAGCCTATCGTGCCTGTCCCAGCTCTCTGAAAGAGCTACCAATTAGTCCCACTCCCCTGTTCTTTCCCCGTAGTCCTGCAAATTTTTATCCATTTTAAGTAGAGATCCAATTCCATTTTAAAGTTACTATTGAATCTGATTCCACCTTCTTCTACTTAGGCAGTTCCCCGGAGTCAAGGATGACTTGCTTCCACTTCAATATTGCGGGTTCTAAGGTGACTACTGAGTCCTATGCGTGATCTTCAGACTCTGCCACAGGTTGAAGGGACGAGTGGGTGGAGTGCTTGGTTTGCTATACGCTCCTTCCGCTGTTTGTACTTGGCCCCCTGCGTGCTCCCAACAAAGAAACTCAAAGGGCTGGATTTTCATTGAGGAGTCGGGTAGGAGGCGGGACTACAACTTTCGGGGTTGTAGTCCCGCCTCCATTGAGTTCTAGCCAACCCATGCGATTTTGATTTGGTTGACCTTGTTGAGCCTGCCCAGTGGGCTCAGCAGGCCAATTAAGGGCCACCTGGCAACAGGTCATGTCACAGATTGATATTTCATCTGTCAAGACCTTTTGACAGATGAAATATCAGCGCTTCACAGCTGTTTGAAGCTGTCAAACACTGACAATCTGTACTCCAAGTTAATTCCTTCCTGTCAGGATGATTTAGAGATCTCCCCGGGTACAGAAAGCTAAATGCTGGAACTTTTGACAGATCGCGGCCATTCTGCTTTCAGTGTCGATGAGATGAGGGACTCCCGAGAACTGAAGGAAGGAAGGCTATAAATGTAAGTAAAGGTAAGTAAAACTTCTTTAAACACTTTAAACACACCAAACACACTTACCTCTGCACTGATGCACCCATCACTCACCTGAACACCGGACATCTCGACCCCTCCAAGTCCTTCATCCCGACGGCTCACCTCACTAACTTGGCGTGGTTTGGAGCCATCGGGAATCCCACATTTCAACAATGAAAATAGGGATTAGGCTAAAAACTGCCTGTTAACTACCTATTAACAGGCAGTTAATTGGCACTAATCCCCTTCCCGCCTCGGGGAGGCGGCTCCCAGCACAGGTCGGGTACCCGCCTCCTTTGAAACTGGCATGGAGGTGGGTTGGGGGCGGGATGGGTTTGTGCCCCCCCGATTTCAAGATTTTAACACCCCACACACCTCCAATCCTGCCTCCACGGCCCAATGAAAATCCTGCCCAAAGTGTTCGGTGTTGAATCCGTGTGTTAATGGAGACACGGAATGCAGGAGTTGATTTAACAAGTGTTTACTGAACAAAGTCTGGAGGTGAACTAACTACACAAGACGCTATACAGGCTTATATACCCGAGTGGTCACTACCGGTACTACAGTACACAGGGGCTTCAATAAAACATAGTTCCTCTGAAAGGTACATACACTACAATTCCTCCCCTTTTAGATAAATAGTACATAATATTTTAAGTAATCATTAAATAACATTTTTACAAGAACAATAATCTACACATTTGCTGAAGTTAATCAATTACAAATTCAGTCTCTCTGGAGACTTCCTGGCTCAGTCCGGATAACGCCTCAGTGGTGTAGTAGGTTTCGGTGGTGTAGTAGGTTCTTTTGGCAAGGTCGATTCGGCTTGAATGCCAGTGTCGGGTTCATCTGGTTCCAGTATCACCGGATCGGAGGTAGATACTATGGGTATCTCTGCTTCATCACTAGGCGTATAGAGTTGTGGTGTAGGTTGTCCCTTTTCGGATGACTCTATGATCTGGTCAGCATGGCGCCTTATTATGCTTTCTCCAATGTCCACGGTATACATCAGCGGTCCTAGTCGTTTGCAAATAGTTCCAGGCTGCCATTTCTCGGTACAGTAGTCCCGGGCCAAAACTTGTTGACCTATCTGGAAGGTTCTAGTTGGCCTTTCATTCATGCTTTGAAATTGCCGGTTCTCTACGTCCCTTCTGACGTTTGGCTTGATCAAATCCAGCTGGCATCTTAGTCTTCTATTGAAAAACATCATGGCGGGAGTTTGGTTTGTGACCGCATGTGTTGCATTCCTGTACGCCAACAAGAAGTTATCTACCTTATATGTCTTCATTACCCATGGCCTTTATGGCCTTCTTGAAGGTCTGGACAAACCTTTCAGCTAATCCATTGGTGGCGGGATGGTATGGGGCGGATGTGTAGTGCTTAACCCCATTGTTTTTTAAGAACTTCCTGAATTCTTCGGATACAAATTGCGGTCCATTATCAGAACAGATCTGTTCAGGCAGCCCATTCCTGGCAAATATGGTCCTTAATACAGTGATGGTTTTTTCCGTGGTGGTGGAGGACATCTTTATTACCTCCGGCCACTTGGAGTGTGCATCCACCGTGATTAAGAACATTGAGTCCATAAATGGACCAGCAAAGTCGATATGTACCCTTTGCCATGGAGATGAGGGCCACTCCCATGGATGTAGAGGGGCTTGTGGTGGGGCGTTTTGGACCTTCTGGCATCCTAGACAGCTCTTGGTCATTTCTTCGATGTCTCCATCGATACCTGGCCACCACACAAACGCTCTGGCTAAGTTCTTCATTTTCACTCCACCCAGATGCCCCTCGTGAAGCTCCTTTAGCACTTTATCCTGGAGTTTGGGTGGAATCACCACTCTGGATCCACACATCAAGGTTCCTCGGCACACTGACAGCTGTTCTCTTCTTTGCGAGAATGCTGGCAACAGTGGTTCGCCATGTGCTGGCCATCCCTTCACCGTTAAATCGTAGACTCGTGAGAGAGTCGGGTCATTTCTCGTTTCCTTTTCAATGGTAGAATTTGTCACTGGTAGACATTCCACTATGGTCGAGTGGAACATCTCCACTGGGTCCACTGTAGGCGCCTCTTCTACCATTGGCAACGGTAGGCGCGATAACCCGTCAGCATGCCCATGCTGTTTTGTTCCTTTGTATTCTATGTCATATTGGTGTGCCCCTAGAAAAAGGGACCACCTCTGTAGCCTTTGCGCTGTCATAATGGGAACGCCCTTTTTAGGGTTGAATATGGAGACGAGGTGTTGATGGTCAGTCAACAAGGTAAATTTTTGTCCGTGTAGGTAATGGTTGAATTTCTTCACCCCCCACACCAGGCTGAGTGCCTCCCTGTCGATCTGGGCATAGTTACGCTCAGCTGAGTTCAATGAGCGTGACGCAAAAGCTATCGGCCGCTCCGAGCCATCAGGGAATCTATGCGATAATACCGCTCCCACGCCGTAAGGGGATGCATCGCACGCCAGTCTGATTGGCAGTGATGGGTTGTAATGAGCCAACACTTCCTTGGACGTGATCAAACCTTTGCATTTATGGAAGGCACGTTTACAGTCTTCGCTCCATTTCCAAATTACTCCCGTTTGTAGCAGTGTGTTAAGAGGGTGCAGAACCGTTGATAAGTTCGGTAAAAATTTATGATAGTAATTTATTAATCCCAGGAACGACCTTAATTGTGAGACATTTTCAGGCGCGGGGGCTTTTACGACCGCTTCAATTTTTTCAGGTGACTTATGCAACCCTTCTTCGTTAATGACATGGCCACAATATGATATTTGTTTCTGGAAATATTCGCACTTGGGGCGATTTGCTTGTAGGCCCCGTTCTCTCAGCCTCGTGAGCACCTGCTCCAAATTGGCAAGGTGCTCGTTGTCGTTTTCTTCTGTTGCAAGGATGTTGTCTAGGTAGCATTGAGTCCCCGGAATCTTGCTCCATAGCTCTTTGCCAGATAGCTGGAGCTGATGCTACTCCGAAAACCAGTCGATTGTACTGGTACAGGCCTTTGTGTGTGTTTATCGTGAGATACTTTTTAGAGGCCTCCTCAACCTCCATCTGTAGATATGCCTGTGCCAAGTCAATTTTGGTGAAACGTTTCCCTCCAGATAGTGAGGCGAAAATATCTTCTATCC
This sequence comes from Somniosus microcephalus, assembly GCF_052327205.1. Lineage (NCBI taxonomy): Eukaryota > Metazoa > Chordata > Chondrichthyes > Squaliformes > Somniosidae > Somniosus > Somniosus microcephalus. The sequence goes on along the minus strand of NC_141000.1, from coordinate 17,227,987 downwards.
TCGGAAGAGGATACTGTACCGTGTGAAGAACCGGGTTTACAGTCACCTTGAAGTCCCCACAGATGCGAATTTTTCTCTGTTCTTCAGATTTATCATTATTCAACGTTTTCTTCATGACCGGGACGATGGGTGTTGCCCACTCGCTCCAATCTACCTTGGATAACACACCTGCTTTTTCCAAATTCTCCAGCTCTGCCTCGACTGCTGGACGAATTGCGTATGGCACCGGCCTTGCCTTAAAAAACTTGGGAATTGCCGCATCTTCCACTTTTATTGAGGCGGTGGCGCCTTTCAGGGTTCCTAGTTCCTGTTGAAACACTTCTTTGGCGTTAGCCAAGATTTCTTTTAATCGTCCAGGTATGACGTCATCATCATTTTTTTTCTTACTGGTCACCATCAGTGCCTGAATGGAGTGCCAGTTTAAACGTATCTTTCTGATCCATTCACGTCCCAACAACGGTGGACCACCATCTTGCAGAACGTATAAATACAACTTCTGTATTTCTTTGCTGTTGTATACAACAGGCACCCTTATTTTCCCTCTGGGTTATACTTTCTGCCCCGTATATGTCTTCAAGATAATGGATGTGTCTTTCAAAGGTATATGCGGAAATAGCCGCTCGTAATCCCGTCGACTTATGACGGTCAGTGCTGATCCTGTATCTAGTGAAGGAGACAACGATGGTTTGGAGTTTGGCCTCCGAGTGTGCACAAACACAAGTGTCACCTGCATACTGTAATTCAATAACAGAGGTTGGGACAATCTTACATAGGATTACACAGGATATACGGCACAGAAACAGGCCATTCGACCCAACCAGTCCATGCCGGTGTTTATGCTCCACTCGAGCCTCCTCCCATCTTTCCTCATCTAAATCTAGCAGCATAACCCTCTATTCCCTTCTCCCTCTTGGTTCTTGACTGAAGGCGATGGAGATTGAACAATTTCCCGTTCATCCTGTAGATTAGCTCCACTCTGGCGGGAAGTTTGTCAGAAGTGAGATGAAGTATTGCAGCAAGAAGGATTGAGAAGAGCGTTGGTGCAATGACACACCCTTGCTTGACCCCGGTCTTCACTTGTATTGGGTCTGTAATGGATCCGTTAGTAAGGATCACAGCTTGCATGTCATCGTAGAGCAGACGGAGGATGGTAATGAATTTTTGAGGGCAGCCAAATTTGAGAAGGACACTCCATAATCCCTCTCAGTTGACAGAGTCGAAGGCCTTTGTGAGGTCAAAAAAGGCCATGTTGATGCTGCTCCATACATTTTTCTTGGATTTGTCGCACAGTGAAAATCATGCCCATTGTGCCTCTTAGTGGGCGGAATCCGCATTGTGACTCTGGGAGGAGCTCTTCAGCCACTGGGAGGAGATGATTGAGGAGGAATCTTGCAAACCTTTGGCAGACAACATAGAAACTCCTCTGTAATTACCACAATTGGACTTGTTTGCTTTCTTGAAGATGGTCATGATTACGGCATCTCTGAAATCCCTTGGCATGCTCTCCTCCTTTCAGATAAGAGAAATACGGTCAAGGGTCCGTGCCAAGAGTACTTCTCCGCCATGCTTTAGTACTTCGGCTGAGATTTCATCTGCTCCTGAGGCCTTGCTGTTCTTCAGTTGTCGGATGGCCTTTTCAATCCCATGTCGGGCTGGGATTGTGCCAAGATAGTGGTGGATAGCATGCTGTGGGATGAAGTCAAGGACACTCACGGTGAAGACGGAGTCTTGGTTGAGGAGATCTTCGAAGTGCTCCTTCCAGCGGGCACTGACTGCCTCTCTGGCCTTGATGAGCACCTCACCACTCTTAGCTTTCAGTGGGATAGGTCCTTGGGTGCTTGGACCGTAGATGGTCTTGACTACGCTAAAGAATCTACGCACGTCATGGTTGTCGGCTAGTTGCTGGATCTCCTGCGCTCTTTCCACCCACCATCTGTTCTTTAGGTCATGAGTTTTTTGTTGGATCTCGGCCTTCAGTTGTCTGTAAATCTGTTGTCTTTCCCTCGATTTGTGATGATGTTTCCAATTCTAGAACGCCTTATGCTTAGGATTTATTAGCTCCTGGATCCCCTGGTTGTTCTCATCAAACCAGTCTTGATGTTTTCTGGTAGAGTGACCAAGAGTCTCTTCGCTGGTGCTAATTATGGTGGACTTAAGGGCAGACCAGGCACTATGGACACTCTGCAGCTCCGGTTCATTGGGAGTCATCAGGTTAGCTGTGAGGCGTTGACTGAATAGGACTTTCTTTGCAGGGTCTTTGAGTCCATCAGCGTTGAATTTTTTGTGGCAGCGTTACTGTTGCTGCTGCCATTTTGAGGCTAGGTTGATGGAGATAATGGAACGGCTTAGGCAGTGGTCAGTCCAGCAGTCGTCAGCTCCTGTCATGGCGCGGGTGACGTGGATGTCCTTGCGGTCCCACACTAGGACGATGACGTAGTCCAACAGGTGCCAATGCCTGGAGCGAGGGTGTTGTCATGAGGCCTTGTACTTATCTCTCTGACGAAACAAGGTGTTGGTTATGCATCCCTGATCATAACAACACGCTGCATACAAAAAATTCTAAGGAAAACAGTCCTAGCTCCTCTAGTGTCTCGATAACTGAAACCCCTTATCCCTGGTACCATTCTAGGTAATCTCCTCCGCACCCTCTCCAAGGACTTGATGTCCTTTCTAAAGTGTGGTGCCCAAAATTGGACACAATACTCCAGCTGAGGTCTAACCATAAAGATTTAGCACAACTTCCTTGCTTTTGTACTCTATGGGCTGGATTTTGTCAATGGAGGCGAGTTGGAGGCGGGACTCCTGCTTGTCGTGTAAATGTCCCGCCTCCATCCTCGCCTGACCATTCAGAGGGGTTTTCCCCGATTGAGCTTGTTAAGCCCGCCCTGCGGGTTCAGCAGGCCAATTAGGGAAGGAGTCACTGACAGATCACGTCAACGTCAGGCGTGCTGTCTGTCAAGACTTCTTGAAAGAAAAAATGACAGCATTTGACAGGTCTGTGAAGCTGTCAAACACTGACATTCTCTTGAGTTTGATTAGTTTTTGTGGTGAGGACTGAAAAAACATTGTAAAAAAGTAAATTTCAGATGTCTGATGGATCGGAGGGTCCATCAACCATTACCTGAAATTGACAAGGTGGATGTCCGCTCTCCCGATCCAGCACGGCTAAAGGCTACAGAAGTAAAAAAAGGTAAGTGAACACTTTATAAACTTATCACCCACCTTGCATACTTACCACTCCACACTTGCACCCATCACTCACCTCTGCACCTTACTTCCAGGTGCCTCCGACTGCCGCAGACCTCCTCCACGTCTCCTCCAACCCGGCGGGATTCTCCGAGATCGAGAAGCCTTCACCTATGAAGGTAAAATGGCACTAATCCCTTTTTCTGCCTGTTAACCACCTGTTAACAGGCAGTTAAAAGGATTAAAAGCCTTTCCCGCCTCCAGGAGACGGGACCCGAAGCTGCACATCTTCCCGCCTCCTGGCAAAAGGGCACGGAGGCGGGATGGGGGTGGGTTTGCCATCCACCCCCACTTGCTCCGATTTTACGTGCTGTCCCGCCTCCATGCCCGCCTCCTCGGGGCTTGGAAAATCGAGCCCTATGATTCTATTTATTAAGCCAAGGATCCCATATGCTTTTCTAACAGCTTTATCAATTGATGCTGCCACCTTCAAGGATTTGAGTATGCGAACCTTCGCGTCTCTCTATTCCTCAAACCCCTTTAAAATTGTACCATTTAGTTCATGTTACCTCTCACCATTTTTCCTTCCACATGACACAGGATGTGCATTCTGCGGGACTGAGTTGCCCTGCCATGTCTCTATTTAAGAGGCTATTGGCTAACTTACAAAAATAAACTTAAGACTAAGGGGGAGAAATTCGGCATGTTAGCCCCTCCCATTAGCGCCTGTTGGGGTGCACTCACGGGGTGCGAATGGGTTTTGCGGTAGGGCGTGGAGAAACCAACGCCGCACGCGACATTCACCCAGGATTTAGCGCTGCCGATAACATCTAGCGCCTACGCCTTTAGCGGCTGCCAGATCATAACATCAATGCGCGTGGAATGCCCCGTTAACGGACCAGGTGCAAAATTGACTGCTGCCCCCTGCCTTAGCACCTGGTGTGAACAACAGCAGGAAGAGGAGGCCTGATGCAGTCGGATGGCCGCTGTAGGAGCGGTATTTAAAGAGATCAACATCTGGTTTCATTTTAGTTGCCAATCAATGCTGCCTTCTCAGTTTGACACAGGGAAACAACCGTTTTCAGTGCGGTAAACGTTTAGGGGAAAAATTGAGTTGCGCACTCTTTACGACACTAACTTCGCCGGGGCACTACTTTTAGAGCCCCGAGAAAATTAGTGCCCCCACGGCCGAAATTCATCAGTAGCGTCCCGAGAGGGAAGCGGGGCGCTACTGGAAGGGCCCCGTCTCCCTCTTGGGGCGCTGCGAGGGAATATCACGGCGTTATGTGGCGCTGCGGCACGTCGCGCCACGGTACTGCATGCCTTCCTCCACTTCTTAAAGGGGAAGGGCCTTGCACAGCCCGACCCGGGGCCCAGCTAGGCCACCAGGGATCGGAGTGCCGGCAAAAGAGCCTGGCACTCAAAAGAAGTGCCGGGCTCACGGAGTGCAGCTGGCATTCCGCGAGGGGGGTGGGGTCAGGTCAAGAGGCCAGGGACGGCAACGGGAGCAGGTGCTGGCAGGCAGCCAGCAACCAAAATGGCCGCCTGGCACCTCGCCTTTAATTAGCACCGCCTCAGCCGCAGGTAGGCTCCCCTGACCCCATCGGACATAGAGTCCGGCGGTAAGTCAGGGGGTGATACCAAAGATCATGGCCGGGGCGCGAGCGGGGCGCTGCGCGTGGTGGTGACGTCATTGCCAGCGGCACCGCACCGCGGGGTGCTAATGGTTACCGCCGCCACTAACCTCCTGCTGAATTTCGCGGGAGGTGTTGGCAGCGCCACACCCGGGCACTAGTTGCTTTGCACAAAGCAACCAAACTTTTCCCCCTTATTATTTCAGGAATGTTCTGCCTGTTAAAAATTTGTCAGTTTCATTGTGCTGAAATTTTGAACTCCTACACTTGGATTACGTTAATGGGGGTTGTACTGACAATTGACCTCGCCCTCCAGCATCAATGTTGGAGTCATCAGAGGCAGGGACAAAGATTGGAAAATGTGACCAGAGGGAGGAGGGCCAACAGGGCTGTCAACAGAAGGCCTTACCCTCCCAGGGCATTCTGGGAGCGCTTCCCCTACATAAATTTAACTGAGTGTAAGATTCTCAAAATTAACAGATCCCCCAAAATGAAAGAAAACCCTATTAAAAATGACTTTGGACCCTTGCTACAAACTTTAGGAGGATAAAAGGCATGTTGGGCCTAACAAGGAGGTTCAAGGTCAGAAACAGACTTGGCATTTTTAAAAGGCATGTTCAGGCATGTTTGGAAAAGGCTGTTACAGAATTTGGGATCTACCTCTGCAGTAGACAGTTTTGAGTATTCGAAATAATCAAACTGTCTGGGGGAACTATAAACATCACTCAGCTCCTATCAAGAAATGTACATGCTAACAATAGACCCATGGAAGAACAGCCTCACAGGACCCATCCAAAAACATGCATAAAACAAATTGCTTCACCAACCTACAAAGAATCTCAGGCCCCACAGGAAATTCAAAACTTGAAGACAATTCACTACAATTAAATAAGAGCTCAACAGCTCAGGAAAACCATCCCGATACCACTTCTCACATTTTTAAACAATTTCAACAGCTCAGGAAGCCATCCCGAAACCGCTTAAACAATTTACACAACTCAATGTTAACAAGCCCGCCAAAACCTAACAATAAAACTAAACTGATTTGGCGTGTAGATTAGCAGGCCTCGATTAGTATAATCGGGGGCCTGTTCAAACAGTTAACACAGTACAGTTTGATCGGAAAGAAGAAAGGAGCTCAAGAAGAGCCATCATCAAGTAACATCAAGGTCGAGGAGCAAGTATCTCGAAGCAGTTCTCTCTCTCGAAGAAGTAACACACCATCGGACACCTTGCGGCACCAAGGGCCCCACGAAACAACCAATCAAATATTACCATCAGCCAACTGGGTAATATTGGGCCACCGCGACCAACGGAAAACCAACTCAGAAGAAACCGAAAATCCGCAAGTTTTTCCACTCTACAAACTATCCTGACTTACCCCTGGGTAAGATTTTGTTCAAAAGACTCTAAGCCCTACTTATAACCAAAGAAAATTGGGTACTCACCTGATAGATCCAATACGCACCCTACCGCATCAGCGGACTTGTGAAGACTGACCAGATGCGCAGGTGAAGTCCTCTACCGCGTCCGGGGTATGGCAGGCCCCAACCGACACACCCAGCGAACCCCAAAATCGTAAACCAGCTCAACTGTCAAGGAGTTGTTTTGGTGAGCATTATCCCTGGTCCTTCAGAGCCTAACTTAGCTAAGGAGGTGGGATTGGGAGGGGTGAGATATTTGTCTACTGTAATTTTCCCTCATGTATGTCGAAGTGTTTCCCCATTCTATTAGAGTGTTATTATTGTGTTGTATTTTCTTTCTCAAATAAGGATCAAAATTCTTGCATCAAAAATCAGTTGTCTGCTGCACTTTTATCACAACCCCCAAATAAATCCAAGGTCTAGAACCAAGGGAGTGGGAGCGATTCAAACTGCTCATAAGTCAGAGGTGAAGCTGACCCCACACACCGCCCCCTACATGAGGAGAAGTGTCTTAGAAGGCTCCACTTCAGCAAGGACGTGGTCACTGAGCTCTGCCACCTCCTACAGCCAGACCACCAGCCTTAGATCAGGACCACCACGGCTCTCTCAGTGGCAGTCAAGATCACCGTTGCCCTCAATTTCTATGCAAGCGGATCCTTCCAGTGTGCAGCAGGAGACATATCCAACATATCGCAGTTCGCTGTCCATTGCTGCATCAGGGAGGTCACAGACTCTCTACAGAAGGAGAAAGGATTACATTTCCTTCCCCATTACCAGAGAGAAACAGCACAAGCGTGCATGTGGCTTCGCTAGGATAGCGGGCTTCCTCATGGTGCAGGACGCCATTGACTGCTATGCCAGACTCTTCCAGCACTCTTCCAGTCACCATATCAACGGGCTATCCGCTCTCCAGTTGGCTCATGACTCCCCTCCGCAACCCAACACTGCTGCTCAGCACTCATACAATGAGAGCCATGCTGCCACCAGGAACATCATTGAGCAGACCATCGGGGTGCTCAAGCAATGGTTCCGCTGCCTTGACCGCTCGGGAGGAGCCCTCCAGTACTCGGCTGAGCGGGTGTCACATTTCATCGTCGTGGTCTGCTGCATGCTCCACAACTTGGCCATCATGAGGGTGCAGCCATTGCCACCAGGCATAGCCGCAAAAGCTCAGGAGGAGGAAGAGGGAGACGAGGAGGAGGAGGAGGATGAGGAGGAACAGAAGGAGCAACAACAGGAGGAGGAACAGCAGCGAGGGAGGAGGCAGCCACTCAATCGGCTTTCTGGAAGGACGGTCCGTGGCCGCCTCATCAGACTGTGGTTCCAATAAATTCTACCCTATATCCCGGTTGCTCACCACATCCCCATCATTCCAGCCATCTCGCTTGCCATATTACAGCGCAAATCTGAAATGAGAGACACCACAAAATCAGCAAAATTCCATTAATAAATTTATCAACATTCAGGAAACACATATATACAACAACAATATTAACTAATCACCCTTGTGCAAACCCTTACTTCCCCTCTTTACAGTGCCTTTTCCTAATCTACTGCTCCTACGTAGTGTCTCCCTAGTGGCTGCAGCAGGGCTGGTGGAAGGTGTCGGTGCCAGAGACTACAGATGGCCTTGCAGGACACCCTCAAACAGCCCCAGCTGTAAACTGCACCACCTCAAGCTGGGCGGCAGCAGTCTGGGCTGGCTGGATGACAGGCAGCGACAAGGGCAATGGTGGAGTGGCAGTGGTGGGAGCAGGAATGCCGTCATCCTGATAGAGGACAGCAGGTTCCTGCTCGAGTGACACACTGCCACTCCCCTGGGGCAGCACCTCAGCATCCCTACCAATCTGCTGGATCACAGATTGCTGGCCTGCTGCGACACTGTGAGATCCCTGGTGGACTGTGGTGGACCCAGCGAAGATGCAGCAGTCAGAGCTTGCGTGGCATCAAGCTGAGACTGCATAAGAGCAGTCTGAGGCTGGATGGCAGCAACCATTGACTGCATTACAGCACTAAGACGTTGCGTGGCTTCTGCCTGTGCTGCAATGGATGCTGCCACATCGCCCATGACACATGGCATGAGGTCTGGGTCCTCACGCTCTCTCAGGGAGTCCACCATCCTTTGCAGATTGCCAAGGATGGGCTCCATGGGCTCCTTCCAGTTCTTAAAGGGGAGGTTGAATCATTCAGCACCCCGAGCTTCCGGTCGCCTGTCATTTTAATTCACCGCTCCATTCCCACTCGGACCTCACCGTCCTTGGCCTCTTGTACTGTTCCACGGAAGCTCAACGTAAACTCGAGGAACAGCACCTCATCTTCCAATTAGGCACTCTGCAGCCTTCCGGACTCAATATCGAGTTCAACAATTTCAGATCATAACCTCGGCCCCTATTACATTTTTTCTTGTAATTTTTCCACTCCTTTCCCCCCCCCCCCCTTTCCTTTTGTTTCTCTCTCACACCTGGCAGCTATCTCTTGCCCTGCCAGTACAGTTTACACCTAATCTCAGCCTATTACCATCTCGTCTAGCTTCTAATACCTTTTATTGTCTCTTTTACTTCTTTTGTTTCTTTCACTTCTTTTGTCCGATCGCAGCCCTGCCTTCGATCTATTTTCTTTTCTTTCCAGTTTTGAAGAAGGGTTCGACCCGAAACGTCAACTCAAATTTCTCTCCACGGATGTTGCCTGATCTGCTGAGTTTTTCCAGCATTTTCTGTTGTTATTTCATTCAGCACAACCTCATTCTCAACATTGCTGGCTCTGAAGGCGACCGGCAAGCAACTCAACAGCTGCACCTCTTATCCTCATGGCTGATCCCAGTCCCAGGGAGAGAGCTCGCCATTTCAGCGACCAGGCATTGGAGACATTGGTCGGGGCAGTCGAAAGAAGGAGGGCAGTGCTGTTCACGGCCACTGGCAGGAGGCCTTTGTCCCAGGTCTTCAGGGCAATGTGGAGGGAAGTGGTCCAGGACATCTCAGCCAGCAGTGTGGTCCTCAGGACCCTCACACAGTGCTGTAAAAAATTCAATACCCTCACTCGGGTGGTCAGGGTGAGTACATGCTTCAACAAGTCCTACATACTGAACCTCAGTCTGCACACACTGCACAAACCACCACACCCCCATCACTCACCCACCAAGCATCTACACCTACTACAACTCACATCCACATCTCACGCCTTGCCTACAATCACAGCTATTCAACTACGGCAGGCAAATCTCCCAAACACATAGCTGCACACTCACTCACACACTTTCCTTTCTCTAGCAGGCCAAGCTGGCCCACAATAGGAGGGAGCAGCAATGAACAGGCGGGGGTGAAGCGGAGATCCAACAGCTTTCAGACCTGCAGTCAACGATGCCCTGTACCCTTGGAAAGCCTGCCAGATTAGCTAATCCAACCGCTCGCGCCGTGACAATGAGTGCGGTGGTGATTTTGACGGCCACTGGTAAGGCTTGTCCACCTGGTCCTCTGGGCTGCAGCATTGTTGCAGCATTGCGCAGATGTCAGTCACTACCTGTCGCGAAGGTCGGAGCTGCCTTTGGCACTGCTGCTCAGACATGTTGAAGTAGCTGACCCTGTGTCTGTAGGCCCAGTTTGGAGGGTATCTCCTGCGCCGACGGCCTTCCAAGCGCTGGCCCCGTCTGGCCTGTGCAGCTTCAGGTGGGTGAGCAGCAGCCTGGCGCTCCTGTTGCTGCTGCTGCTGTTGGTGCTGCTGTTGTTCATGGTTCTGCTGGTGCCGCGGCTGGTGCTCGAGCTCATCTAATGCCCAGAAGGGAAGGAAATAAATGGCTCCCATGCTTCTGGTATATGCCTCAGTCGAGGAAGCGCTCAGTGAGGGTGGCGAGAGGGGTTTCCCAGGAGGTCACACTGGAGATGGGTGTCAGGCTCCAAACTTCCACAGCTGTGGTTATGCCTTCTAAAAGTTCCTCCAGACCTGAGACAACAAAGTCCTGCCACCTGCAAATGATGGCTGATCAAATCTCCTCTTTAATGGTTGACCTACAGCTGATAGTCAGCAATCCAATAGTGCTCCAGCCAGCTTTCACCATCGTGTTTCCCACCAGGCGTGTTTCACGTGGGAAAAGGGTTAAATTCGCAAGGGCCTTTCAAAATAGGATTATAGAGGCTATTTAGTGCTTGTTAAGAGCCTTAACGACCTATCCCGCCTGTTGGAGGTGGGACGGAGTCGGGACAATTAGACACGACTGAGTTAAAGTTGCTCGGAGTCAGGAACCAGGTGGGGGGGTCCCGCCCACCAGTTTTCGCGATTTTAACCCCCCACACGCCTCCAATCCCACCTCCACAGCCCATTGAAAATCCAGCCCTAAGAGTCTTAAAAGTCGGGCCTACCTTTATCTCCGGCTACCTCTCTCGATCTCTTAAAGTCTTTATTCACACAATTATTTATAGTTATATTAATAAGTTTATCTAGTTACGTTAGAGAGAATAAAACGCTAATACTCACCCACCAATCACCTACCTGCAGCCCTGTGACGCCACTCCTTGCTTTTGCTGTTCTTTTGGAATTCGGCGGGTTTTGTGTCCGCCTCCTCAGATGCCAAATCCTTCCAGTGTTAAGGGTCAAATTCATGAGACAGCCATCCTCGTTGTAGTTGCCTCAAGGAACAATGTTTGTGGTATAACTGTGACCAGTGTCAAGCCCTTCTTTTAAATTTTAAAACTGAAGTTTAGAACTGCCCAGCCAGTGCACTGCTTTTAAATGTCTAATCTTAGAATGGAGCTAACTGCCCTGCCAGCTCCTTTCTAGCACTAACCCATTCATAAGATGGTGAGCAAAGTTCTGTGCATCCATTGCAGTATAACTCAGTGCTGCTCACTCGAAGATCAGATACCTATAGTATAATTGAAGCATTAGAGTACCCACCTGATTTGGATACAAAGACCATTTTCACGTTAATCATTTGTACCACAATTAACAAGCACTGAACTAATCACTCGGTGAAATCTACATAGGTGAAAAACTGTGGAATTGTTCTCAAGCACTGTCGTGTGAGAAGCTGTTATTGCTCCTGACTGGTAACCATGGCAACAGTCGATGGACATTTTCATTTCATGATCTGCAGGCATTACATGACCCACACTTGGGATGTCAGTAGATGGCATGACTGAGTTAATTTCAACCAGTGCAGTTCTTTACAAAGCTAGTCTTGCAGCAATTGTCGCTGGGGTCGATTTTCCACTGCCTTCGCCTGGCGTTAGCGGGGCGGTAACAGCCTCATAATTGGGGCCAGTTACCTTAACGGCCCGTTAACATCGGTGATGCAGCCCAGCTCCATTTTGAAAGTGGTCTACCACCGGGCCTCCAAAGCGCCCGCCTATTTCAGAAGATAGGCCCCTTTCAATATGGAACACGGGTTCTATGATGTAAGTAGCACCCCCGATTGCTATTGTGGGTGATGCAACCGAAGAGGCCTGCCAAAGGTGAGTGTTGAATTATTTTGGTGGAGCCAGGAGGAGCTGGAGTCTGGGCCTCTACCGCCATGGGACTCCCACCCTCCGTGATCAGGAACCCCACTCTCAATTTACCTTGCTGGTGGCTGCCAAGGCCCAGATCTTCAGGCCTCAAGCTGGCCAGCTGCACCAACGAGCCTGTTTGACGCCCCCAGTTCACCTGACAAATTTAAATCAGGCTGGAGCCTCGCAATCGCAGGGCCTCTTCACCGCCGGAATGGGCGGCCAACCAACGCCCTCCGCCAGTCGATTGCCCAGAAGTCAATATTGGCCCCACTGAGTGAACACAAACATACCGTGGTGCCTGTGCTCAGGAAAATCCATTCCATCCAGGACAAAGCAGTCCATTTGATTGACATTTCATGCATTAGCCTAAACATCCATTCCTTCCACCAGCAGTGTACCGTGGCTGCAGTGTGTACCATCTACATGATGCAATGCAGAAACTCAACAAGGCTTTTTTGGCAGCACCTCCCAAACCTGCGACCTCAACCACCCAGAGGGCCATGGGCAGCAGGTGCATGGGAATACCACCACCTCCCATGTTCCTCTGCAAGTCACACACCATCCTCACTTGGACATATAGCATTGTTCCTTCATGGTCACTGTGTCAAAAGCCTGGAACTCCCTCCCTAATACCATTGTGGGGTATTTTCACCACACGGACTGCAGCAGTTCAAGAAGAAGACCCACCACCAAGTTTTCAGGGGCAACTAGAGATGCACAATAAATGCCAACCTTGCCAGCGATGCCCACATCCCAAGAATAAGTAAAATAAAAGTATCCAAAGTAATTGATAATCTATGATAATTTATTTTAATTTATTGCAATTATGCGAGATTCAGATTTTATTGGGCTTTGTTCTATCAGTACTTTCTGCAAGTTCTTTCTTTCTTTACATCTTCAAAGGATTGTGAATGGTGTTTTTGAGGATTACTTGATCTCAGTTGGTAGTTGGTCTGAGACTGATTTACATCAGTGACCGTGTAAGAAGTGAACGACATTGTTTGAAGGTCAATGTTATGATGAGCGAAGAGTAGAAGTCTCTTTATTGTTTTGACATTGATAAAGATTGTAACTACTGTAAAGATACTGTTTATAGTGATTACTTTGCATTTACAGGTTTAATGATAAATAAATTTGTCTGTTGGTTCATAGCCTGAGTCACTGTGTAATAGGATGTATATTCATCTGCCTACTGAAAATGAGGAGGTCACATGGCGATATGCGATGGGGGGGTCTCATTACATTAACACACTGTTACAAATCTCATCATCATAAAGAAACTACTCATGAAATAACACTGGACGGCCAGCTGGTGGCGCCGTCCAAGGAGTATAAATACTCGGGCGTGGGCCCAGCTTGCCCAGAGACATTTTGTAAGACAGGAATTAGTGAAGTACTGTAGGGGGGCATCTTTTAACTGGTTTAAGGTTATTTACCTGGTCTGCAGCCTTTGCCTGCACTCTGACCAATTCCAATCTTTTACCTGGTTTACGGTAATTCACCTGGTCAGGCAGTCTTTTGCTGCTACACTGTAAACCAATTTCCAAACAGCGGTTTTGAATCGCTACCCCACCTTCCAGTTCTGACTGGAGGGCTTATAAATAATGATATATTAAAAACGGACAAGTGATTTTGATGTGAGAAAGTCAACTTTTATTAAACTAAAGAAACTATAATCAAATATTAAACTATACCACACGAACACAGTAATTACAGTAAAATGCTTAAATGGGGGAAGGCAGACGGCAAAAACGAGGGATAAATGACTACAATGTTGATTAAACAATCTTAGCAATATCCCCTTAGGTTGCCTTGCTGAAGAGTCAGAAAACCTGCTCACCTGTGGTCCAGTGAAGTAAGAGAGCGATAGCTTCTCAGGGGCTAGCTTTCTACCTGGTGAGCTCCTGCTGTTTTGCTGTCTGCAAAATTCACGCCCAAAGTTCCAATACACAAGAGTAACGCTGTGATTGGCTGATTTAAAGTGGTTGGAATGGGTTAATGTGTCTGCACTGTGGGGCCGAAATGTTCCCGCCCACATCTGGAGCTCACCTGGGCTAAAACAAAAGGGAATCCAGCTGCCCCATTGTTCAGAATGATGGGTGATTCAAACCTCATTCATACTGATCTGTTCCATAACAAAAGTCCGTTCCATGGCTTCAGTATCTCCATTGTGTGTGAGTGCTTTGAATGAGTTTGAATTTCTGTGTACACAGAGCCGATTGTTCTTGCAGTTAGTCTCAAGTGGTTGTAATCCCTTATGCCAATAAACAACATCGATTGCTTAGAAGGGAACCTCCCTTTGATTGGCAGGTCTTACTCACAGCCACTGCTAGATCCTCCCACACAGACATACTCCTAGCTGCTTTTCTTTTGTCTTTTGGCCATGCTTTCTGACAGCCATTTTCAAACCTCTTTGGAATATACACAGTTCGAAACTCAGAGGTACCATTTTTAATAAAATGCAATGTTCAATCTTCAGGGAAAATAGGGGAATTTTGTGAACCCCTACAGTACAACTAGACCTCCATGTTTTGAAACAAGTTGATTAAAGCCTTGCTTTATGCTCGAACCAAGTGCGTAGTGAGTTTTATTACGTCATACTCCTTACAGATGAGATGTGAAACCGAGACCCCACGTGTCCTCTGAGGTTGATGTAAAAATGCCACGACATTATTCGAAGAAGAGCAGGGGAGTTCTCCTGCATTCTGGCAAATATTTATCCCTCAATCAACACCACCAAAACAGATTATCTGGTCATTCATTTCATTGCTGTTTATGGGAGCTTGCTGTGCGTAAATTGGCTGCTGTGTTTCCTATATTACAACAGTGACTACACTTCAAAAGTACTTCCATGGCTGTAAAGCACATTGTGATGCCCTGAAGTAGTGTATATCTTTCTTCCTTTATTTCTTTGTTTATCTAGATATTGGGCAGATAAACACACATTGGTTCATAGAGGATGTCAGGTTCACTTACAGGGTTGGTCATTGATGCTGAATCTAAGTAGTAGTGTAAAAGCCTCAAAGTGAATCTGTTGACATCTCACAGAAATCACAGAAACCCCACAGTGCAGATAGAGGCCATTTCGGCCCATCGAGCCTGCACCGACACATATCCCACCCGATCCCCGTAACCCCTACACCAACACATATCCCACCCTATCCCCGTAACCCCACGTATTTAATCCCCCTAACACTAAGAGTCAATTTATCATAGCCAATCAACCTAACCCGCACATCTTTAAATCTCTCCAATCGGGTTTCTGCCCCTGCCACAACCGCGGTGTCCTCTATTCGACCTTGAGTTGAGCATCCAACCCGCTATCCCCTTCATCACCAAGCCCGCCTACTTCTAACTCCATAATATTGGCCGCCTCTGCCCCCATCTTAGCACATCTGCTGCTGAAACCCTCATCCATGCCCTTATCACCCTTCCCTGATCGTGGCCAGATTGCTCCCTCCATCCCCTCCGGATCCACAACGCTCCCAGACTGACTGCCAGGGACATTTCCCATGGGTCAGATTCCCGCCACCAAATTCATGCTCCCACTCGGCGGCCGGGTACTGAATCTGGC
The DNA here is from genome assembly GCF_052327205.1 of Somniosus microcephalus. Lineage (NCBI taxonomy): Eukaryota > Metazoa > Chordata > Chondrichthyes > Squaliformes > Somniosidae > Somniosus > Somniosus microcephalus. The sequence continues at coordinate 17,212,689 of NC_141000.1, read as the reverse complement.
CGGGTTTGGCGGGACTCTGGGAATATTTATGAATTACAGTCGAGGGTCCATGTCCCGGGACTCACGGGGCTAAAAATTCCAGTGGGTCGAAAAGCTGCCGCTGCCACCGCGGGCCGCAGTTAACAGCCACCTGAATTAATCGCGCAGGCAGTATTTTGGTGCTGCCTGCTGTCTAACATTAGTGCAGCCCTAAACATACCGAGTAAGGCTGGTTTTCGGGTGCTACTCACAGAAGGTGGCCCAGTGTAACATGGCTAAGCATCCCTGGAGCAAGAACAGCCTTCTCTTAAAGCTAGCATGTCATTTTGGAAAGCAGTGTCGGTCCCTTCAAGGTTAACTGCCTTCTAAAATGAAAAAATAAAAATCATTTAAAAATAGGCAGTTTCTAGCCCTTAGAGCTCAACTGCCTTCTGAAAAAAAAATTAAAAATATTTCCCAAATGGCAGTCTTTAGCTCTTAAAGCTGAATTGCCTCCTGCACCTAAAAAAATGATAAAAGTGTTTCAGCACTAACACAAATGGCTCAGCAAGCCAGGGAAGGGGCACCCAGGGTCCCGCACGCAGCACTCCAGCTTTGTGCAGGGGGTCAACACTGCAGGAGAGGTCCTCTACACACAGCGGGCCTGGAGGCCCTCCAGAAAGAACGATGTGGGATCAGATCACCCAGGCCATCACTTGCCAGCAGTGTCACCCCCACCCCCTGGCTCTAGTGCCCAAAGAAGCTTCATGACCTCAGAACAGTAGTCAACGTCAGTGAATACATCTTCAACAGCCGTTTCCTACCAACTGCTCCACTAACCTTACACACTGATCATTGCACGCACCCCGTCCCCCTGTCCCCATCACTCACCTACCAACAATTTCTACCAAACACGAGGCATATCTCCCATTCCCCTTGGAGGAGACGGTGCAGGCCATTCTTGGCAGGGGCATGGCTGAGCCCTTGGCCAGCGGCGGGGCTGAAAGGATACAAGATATTAGTATCCTCGTACGTTATTCTTCTTCTCGCATGCACTGCTTGCTTTCCTGCCCTCCTGACACCACAACTCCACCCTTGTACCGTCACTTGATTTCACTCTCCCAGCGACCAGCTCCTCGAGGTCGACCAGCAACGCCATTTGCAGTGTCCCCCACTGAAAGTCAGCAGCCTTCCACCAGCCATGCTGCAGCCACTGGGGTAGCACTGCATGACATTAGTAGGATAGGCAAAGGCACACACAAGACAGTCACAAAGGGAATTCATAAAGGTGATGAGTTGATTTCTCGAGGTCATATTGGATGCATATATAGATAAAGTTGGATTGGAAAGTTTGTTTTGTTGTGGCTTTTATTTCAGCATTGTGGCCAAGTGGATGCTGTGATGGTCAGTAACAGAGGGAAGGTAAGGTGTGGGACCAATGTTGAAAGGGGAATTGGGGTTGTGGTTACTGGTACCACGGGTGAATGTTTCTATCCCGGATATCCCGGCCAGAAAGGGGCTGTTTGGGTTTCATCCTTCCTTTCACTTCCTCCTCTTCTGCGTTTTCCTCTTTCCTCTGCGAACGGATGCTGGAAATCTGAAATAAAAACTGAAAATACTGGAAATTCTCAGCAGGTCAGGCAGCATCTCGACCTGAGATGTGGGCCGTGATTTTCCCTACCTCGGCGGGTTTGTGGCGGGCGACATCGGTGGCGGTTCGCAGCCTCGCTGCTGGCTCCATACCGGCCTCTGACATGAATTTCCCTGATTGTGCTTGTTAAGCACAACCAGCGGTTTCCCGGCCAATTGAAGGAAGCGGATCTGATGACACATCATCAGCCGGTTTCCTTAAAGGGACCGTGGCCAAATTTACTTTGACAGTTGTGCTGACAGTGTTCTACAGCATTGAGGTGCTGCAAACACTGACAAGCACTGCAGAGAGGTGCACAGCTGCACCCAGGCTCTCCCATGACTCCTTCCATATGCTTATGGAGGGAGCCACAGCACACAGGGAGGTCCTCTTTCCTTCCAATGGGCAGAAAAGACCTCCCCATGACACCAATGCAGCCTGGTTGCACATAGCACAGGAGGACACAAGCAGGGATGTCATCAGGAGGACCTGGGTACAGTGGCACAAACCTTTCAATGATCTCAGTAGATCATGAAACATTACAGCAAAGCCACAATCAACCTCATCCCGCTGTGCCACTCATCACATCCCCATCACTCTGCCTTCCTTACCCGACTCCTGCACATTCTTACTCACACCAACCTTCCTTGCACCTCCACCCATCCCTCTCTATCTACTTTATCACTTCCCCATCCACTAGCCACCCCTCACACTCACCTTTATCCTAGTCCAATCATACCAACTAACAACACACAAGGGTAGCCACTTGTGTATTTTAGCCAATGTTCATGTGAAGTTTCTGTTAATGTGCTGTCAAACAGTGAAATCTTTATTTTCAACACTTTGCGTTCTTGGACAGATTTGTGTGCACCTTTGGAAGTGGCTTAGTGAGTTGCAATGAATAGTGAGACATAATGGTACCTCCCGCAATGGTCATGAGTGTGAAAGGAATGTCTTGGGCATTGTAGGAATGCTTTATGTTGATGGCGTGGGGTGGTGCCAACCTGGCGCATCATGTGGCAGCCAGGGTGTACAGCGTCAAGTGAAATCTGGCCATGGTGAGGCCATCCCTGGCCTCCCGGGCAGCAATGTGGTCAGGTGCTGATGCCCTCTGTCCTGTGCAACATCAGGTGATTGTGGAGAATGTTGGTGTGGTTGTTGGTGCTGCTGGTGTGCCTGGTGATGCTGGTGTTGGAGCTGATTGTGGTGGGATTCTGAGGACAAAGACAGAACGTGAGAGAGTATAAAGGGCACCCATGCTGATAGAATAGATGGCAGGTGAAATAGAGATGACAGAAGCGATCTGTCAATGATGGCAGAGGTAATGAGGTCAGACTGGATGGAGACTTGTGTAAAGACTTGCAGCATTCTGAATCTGTAGTGGAAATGCAGTTTAGAGAAACTAGTGGTTAAGAGAACATTTCTCAATCAGCTGTGAGCTTTTGACATTTGAAGCTGTCAATTCATCAGCTGATTCAATGGCAAGTGACCTCCTGCCTCAGCTTCACAGATGAGGTCTAGGCATAGCAGGAAACCAGTGAGCGACCTGTCAAATTCAAAAAGCTTGGAAAAAAAGCATTGTTAAGTGGCTGTAAACAAGCCACTAATAATTTGAATTGGGTCCCCTGCTGCTGCCTGTTGGGTCTGCTCAGCGCTGGCAGACCCGACATCAGGAAATGCAGGTGTGCACGTTTTAATCATTTTAAATTTCACAGCTGGCCGGCCACCCATCCCATCCGCTGAGCATCGGCAGTATTCCGGCCGTGAACTCTGTTTCTCTCTCCACAAATGCTTCCTGACCTGCTGAGTATTTCTAGCATTGTCTGTCTTTTCAGAGGCCTTCCTTTACCATCTGAGGCCTTGTAAGCATCCAGCAGCATTTCCTGCACACTTTAAAAACTTTTAACATCTATTCCACCAAGCCACTACTTCAATAAAATATTAAAAATTCAGTCCAAAAGCTTAAATACAAAACTTACCTGAAAGATGTTTGTGTCCCTTTAAGTAGTGCTGACAGCTTCTCTGTAGGTCTGCTGCACATTTGCTTTTCAGAGTGAGCTTAGGACCTAGTGTTAAAGTCAGTGCAAAGGTCCACGTCTGCAGAGCATAGTCTCACGTCGGCGTTGCACGATGACTGACGTCACACTCTGCTGTTTTGTCTTTCTAGTGTCAACGCTGCTAATGGCCCTCACCAAGATGGTGGCTGCCAAGTCCCCCACCAGCGGCAGGAGGAAGTGAGGCGGGCGCCATTTCTATTTTCAAGAAATGGGCCTTACCGGAGAGCGGTAAGTACCTGAATTTCTAGGCCACAGGATGTGTCTCTTCCTTTAAAATTGGGACCACTGTTACAGCAAAAACACAAAGGTAGCAACTGCCCAATGGTGGCATCTTGTCCTTATGTGGATGTGCACTGACCTTTTTTAAAGGGCCATGCCAGTCCAAACCTAAAATGACCCAAGAAAGAGAACCATTTGTATTAGTGGATTGGCCTGCAGTGATTTACTTCTGGTCATTTCAGGTGTTATAGTGCTCACATTCCTGTAATTTACACTATGAAAAGCACAGGCATAATATCACTATTAATATTATCCTGCTATACTATCCCTAACACCGATAATTACAACTGTGAGATCAATCATCAAGCTAGTACAGAAATGGCTCCCCCTCCACACGCCCCATCACTCAAAGTAAATAGCTGTGATTGGATGATGGCAGCTCAATTACAGACTATGAGGGACCATGAAGGAAGGAGGGGTTGTAAACTGGCAGAGACGACATGCGGCTCAGCTGTTTGGGACCTGCAATGCTCACACTGTAAATAGGGCAGCCCTGAACTTTAGGGGACTCCAGAAACTGGGACTGCACAATGTGATTGGGTAAACATTATGAAGCAAGGGTTAGGTGCTCAGGGTGTTTGATCATCTTTTGCACATCTTCGTGATGACTGCATTAGATGCTCTTCACAGTAAGATTACCACTTTTATCATTTTCTAATAATAGTTGGTCTGTTCATCATCCTGAATTTACCAATAACAGGGGGCCAGTTACATTGAAGAAAATGGGTCAGTCTGAGCCAAGCTGTGAAGTAGAGAGTTCTGTGAAATCCTACAGATATTCCTTTTCATTGAATAGATTTATGCCCCCACCTTCTTGCTAAGTTTTGTCGACTGGGACTATAATTCTACTGATGGATGATCAAGGTTTTCTCTCCACATTTATTTCACTCCCTCAAATCTACCTTTGAACTTGTATTTGCTTGGTATTGTGGCATTAATTATTTATTTTCCAAGTGCTGTACTATGTTAAAGAGAAAAAAGATGGATCTGTTTCTAAAATAATTTATAAAATGCAATACTGAACAAAGGAGAAATTATAATGGGGAACAAGGAAATGGCAGAGAAATTAAACAAATACTTTGGGCTCAAATTTCATCGGGCCATTGAGGCGGAATTTGAGGCGTGTGGGGGTTTAAAATCACGAAATCGGGGGACACGAACCCATCCCGCCTCCAACCCACCTCCATGCCCATTTCACAGGAGGCGGGTACACGACCTGTGCTGGGAGCCGCCTCCCCGAGGCAGGAAGGGGATTAGTGCCAATTAACTGCCTGTTAACAGGTAGTTAACAGGCAGTTTTTAGCCTAATCCCTATTTTTATCCCTGAAGTCTAGGCTTCGCGACAGCTCCAAACCACGCCAAGTTAGCGAGGCGGACCGTCGGGCTGAAAGGCTTGGAGGGTTCGAGATGTCAGTGTTCAGGTGAGTGATGGGTGCATGAGTGCAGAGATAAGTGTGTTTGGTGTGTGTAAAGTGTTTAAATAAGTTTTACTTACCTTTACTTAATAATGCAGCCTTCCTTCCTTCAGGTCTCGGGAGTCCCTCATCTCACCGGCACAGAAAGCAGAATGGCTGCGAGCTGTCAAAATCTGCAGCCTCTGCTTTCTGTTCTGGAGAGATCTCTAAATCAGCCTGAGAGGAAGGAATTAACTTAGAATATAGATTGTCAGTGTTTGACAGCTTCAAACAGCTGTGAAACGCTGATATTTCATCTGTCAAAAGGTCTATAAGATGAAATATCAATCTGTGACGTCACCTGTTGCCAGGTGGCCCTTAATTGGCCTGCTGAGCCCACTGGGCGGGCTCAACAAGGTCAATCAGGGGAAAATCACGTGGGTTGGCCACAACTCGATGGAGGCGGGACTACAACCCCAAAAGTGGGAGTCCCGCCTCCTACACGCCTCCATTGACAAAATCCAGCCCGGTGTGTCTGTCTTCACAGAGAAGACGCAAAAAACTTCCCGGAAATTGTGGACAACCAAGGGTCTAGTGAGAATGAAGAACTGAAAGATATTAGTATTAGTAAAAAAGTAGGACTGAAAGCCAATAAATCCCCATGATCTGATGGCCTTCATCCTAGGGTTTTGAAAGAATTGACTATAGAGATAGTGGATGCATCCAAAATTCCATTGATTCTAGAACAGTTCCCACAGATTAGAAGGTAGCAAATGTAACCCCACTATTTAAGAAAGGAGGGAGAGAGAAAATGGGGAACTACAGACCAGTTAGCCTGGCATCAGTAGTAGGGAAAATGCTAGAATCTATTATTAAGGATGTGGTAACAGGGCACTTAGAAAATAATAATAGGATTGGGCCGAGTCAACACGGATTTATGAAAGGGAAATCATGTTTGACAAATCTGTTCGAATTTTTTGAGGTTGTAACTAGCAGAATAGATAAAGGGGAACCAGTGGCTGTGGTGTATTTGGATTTTCAGAAGGCATTTGATAAGGTGCCACACAAGAGGTTATTAAACAAAATTAGGACTCATGGGATTGGGGATTGGTTAGTGGTCAGAAAACAGAGACATGGAATAAACGGGTCATTTTCGGGTTGGCAGGCTGTAACTAGTGGGGCAAGGGGACCAAATGTAATCTATCCAAGTTTGCTGATGATACAAAGCTGGGTGGGAATATAAGTTGTGAGGAGGATGCAAGGAGGCTTCAAGGGGATATAGACAGGGGCAAGACCATGGCAAATGAAATATAATGTGGAGAAATGTGAAGTTATCCACTTTGGTAGGAAAAATAGAAAAGCAGAGTATTTTTTAAATGGTGAGAGATTGGGAAATGTTGGTGTTCAGAGGGACCTGGGTGTCCTTGTACACAAATCACTGAAAGTTAACATGCAGGTACAGCAAGCAATTAGGAAAGCAAATGGTATGTTGGCCTTTATTACAAGAGGATTTGAGTATAAGAGTGAAGACGTCTTACTGCAATTATATAGGGCCCTGGTGAGACTACACCTGGAATATTGTGTACAGTTTTGGTCTCCTTACCTCAGGCAAGATATACTTGCCATAGAGGGAGTGCAACAAAGGTTCACCAGACTGGCCCCTGGGATGGGGGGATTGTCCTATGAAGAGAGATTGAATAGACTAGGCCTATATTCTCCGGAGTTTAGAAGAATGAGAGGTGATCTCATTGAAACATACCAAAAGTTTAAGATACAGATCAGCCATGATCTCATTGAATAGTGGAACAGATTTGAGGGGCTGAATGGCCTAGTCCTGTTCCTATGCTCCAAGTTGTAAGGAATGGGAGGTCCACTTGTGAGAGTGGCTGGTGATACTGAGCCCAAGAAAATATCTACTGTAGACCTGTAAAATTGTCAACAATGTTATGCAGTACCACCTCCACTGCACCAGCCTTCAACCATGGGTAGGATACTGGGCTGTGCTGTCACTTGCCCACTGCCTTATCCATCCACATTGAGTTTCCTTTCCCCATATTTTTACATGTCACTTTATTTCACTCTCTTCTCCTGCAGCCTTGCCAAAGGGTGGAAATGCCTTTTGAACCGCTAAAGTTTTACCCTGCTATGCAACGCTTCCGTTCAAGTGTCCACATGACTTTAAATTGCGCGTGCACTACAATTGTCTGGCCCGCCGATCAGCATGCTCCCCTGAACTCACTCGGAGCTGTCAACGAATAGGCAAATGAGCTGACCCGGGAAAATTGCATGCTACTAGCACATTACACTTCTGGCTAGACTTATACCATTTCTGAGCCATGCAAGGCTGAATTTCAATTGGCCCTGTCTTGTCTTGAATGTGACTGAACAGTTTGGTATCTCAAGTACCGTGAAGCAAAATCACCCAAAGGATTGTTGAGGTCAACAAGCCAACAACAAAAAGATTACAATTTATCGGAGAGACATCATCTGGTCATGGTCTCGATAGTTATTGTCTTCTCTTAAATAAAACCTGCAAATTAGAAACAAATACAGTAAATGTTAGAATTACAAAGCAGCTCCATCAACACCTGCAAAGGGAAAAGGCCGGCTTGTGTTTTGGGTGTAAATAATCTGACAGATACTCTTATTTTGGCATGAAATGAGGCCCAGGTAGTTACATTCTCCTGGGCCTCACACTCCGGGTTGGGGGGTGGGGGGTGGGGCAGTGGGAGCCAGACAGTTCGCTACCTGATTTAGCCCACGCAACCCTGGATTCGAGTTAAAATCAGAGCTTTCGTTTTGAATCGCATCCCATGGCAACCAGAGGTCATTCTCACTTTTAGCATTCTTTTTAAAGGAGAAGACAGCATATAACAGCTGAGAGGGAGACTGGTGAGAGGTAAGGGAACTCCCTCCCTTCCTGCCGCCCCCCACCCAACCCCCCCTCTCAATTTCTAGCCTCTCCCCCTCTTTGAGCTTCTGGGAGGAAATCTGTACAGGGTGTCGGAAATGAGGAAGAAGGAAAGTAGGTTTGTCAAGACGTTCTGCTTCTTTCTAATTCTATTGTACCCTGCATTATCTGACAGCAAAGTAGATCATGCAACCCTCGTGTCACTCCTGAAACTGGCCTGTTAATTCTGTTCCTTAGCAACCTATTCTAACCTCTCTTCCATCTCCTCCAGAAGAAAGAAGAGCCAGTTTCTTCTGAATCTAGTCCTGTCAGCAATTCAGAGTACGCATTCTCACTCATTTTGCCCTCCCAAACTCCAGCCCACATACATCCATACCAGGGAGAATGGGGCACTGGGGCATAAACTGGATAAAACATAGAGCACGAGCGAGCAGGAGCGGCTGGAGGTGGAACACGAGGAGGAAATGTTTGCTCACTGGAGCATCAGTAGACATCACCCTTCCACTAAAGCCTCTGGGAATCAGCTCTTGTAGGTGCTACTTGTAGAAATATGGTTACAGAGTTATACAGGGTATTGGTGAGGCCACACCTGGAATACTGTGTGCAGTTTTGGTTTCCATATTTAAGAAAAGATATACTTGCTCTCGAGGCGGTTCAGAGAAGGTTCACTCGGTTGATTCCAGAGATGAGGGGGTTGATGTATGAGGAAAGGTTGAGTAGGTTGGGACTCTACTCATTGGAGTTCAGAAGAATGAGAAGCGATCTTATCAAAACATATAGGCCTAGAAATTCAGTTGGGCGCGCCAGCCGTTAGCGCCTTAGGAGGAGTAGATCTCGAGCGCTAGGCGCTTAGCGCCCGGGCGCAGCGCGATCTGCGCCTCGCCCCAACTTCAGTACACATTTAGCGCCGGTGCAAAGTCTTAGCGCGCGCCCTGCTGCGCGCGCAGATCATGACGTCATTTCGTCGTGCAACGCCCTTTGTGCGCCCCGAACCGGAACTTCACTCGCGCCAGCCCATTGTGCGCCGGGTGGCCCTAACGACTGTGAAGTGGAACGGTACACAGCTGAGGCGGGCCGCGGGGAGCGCTAATTAAAGGGCACTTACCCTGCACTATAAAGGCCAGCCATTTTGCAGCATTCACTCTTGTGCAACGGTTTTTTGAAGAGAGACCAAGGAGGAGAGCTTACTGGTTTGGACCAACACTAGGACAGGTATTTTTGGCTCAGGCCAGAGCTTAGCAATTATCTTTGCCTTCATTGAGAGCTCAGTGTTTGCCAGCATATAATGGGGGCTGCATTGGGTGCCAACGCTGACTTTCAGCCTTATGCCAGAAGGGCTTACAGACGCCGTGAGACAGTGGCAGCCCTGGCTAGACGCAGAGGGGGCAACAGGCGTCGCCAACTGAGGCCTTACCCACCCAGGGTATACCGCCAGCAGTCCTCCTATCTGACCATGTCTGCCGCGAAGTGTGTTAGGAGGCTGCGATTCAGAAGGGAGGTGGTTGCAGACATCTGCCAGCTGCTTCACAGAGATCTGCAGCCACAGCTGATGCGCAGGACGTCTCTGTCGGTGGCAGTGAAGGTGACGGTGGCTCTCAACTTCTATGCCACCGGCTCCTTCCAATCCGCTGCTGGGGACATCGCTAACATCTCCCAGTTCGCTGTGCATTGCTGCATCCGCCAGGTGACCGATGCCCTTTTCAGAAGGAGACATCAATTCATCTCCTTCCCCATGACCCTGGACAAGCAGCAGCAGCGTGCAGTGGGATTTGCAAGAATAGCGGGCTTCCCCATGGTGCAGGGCGCCATTGACTGCACGCATGTGGCTTTGCGGGCACCTCTGGAGCATGCCGAGGATTACCGCAACCGGAAGGGCTACCATTCCCTCAACGTACAGCTGGTGTGTGACCACAGGCAGCGCATCCTAGCTGTCAATGCCCGCTTTCCAGGCAGCAGCCACGATGCCTTTATCCTGCGACAGACAACTGTGGCTGACATGTTCCAGGCACAGCCTCACCCAAGAGGATGGCTTATCGGAGACAAAGGCTATCCTTTGTGTACCTGGCTCATGACCCCGCTCCGCGCGCCCACGACCCCTGCTGAAGAGGCATACAACGAGAGCCATCAAGCGACTAGGAACATCATAGAACAAACAATCGGCGTCCTCAAGCAATGGTTCCGCTGTCTCGATCGCTCCGGGGGAGCCCTCCAGTATTCGCAGGAGTGAGTCTCCCAATTCGTCGTCGTTTGCTGCATGCTGCACAACCTGGCTATCCGCAGGACTCAGGCACTGCCACCTCACGTTGGACCACCACCTCAGGAGGAGGAGCAGGAGGAGCATGAGGAGGAGGAGGGCGAGGAGTACCAGCCCAGGAGGGAGGCAGAAGGTCCAAGGGCCGCCCGTCGGCGGCTTATTGAACGTCACTTCTAGGCCCCCTATCAGGGAATGGCTTGTGCCAATGAAAGAACATGATTGCAGCCGCTCCGCAAGCCCTCAGCCGGTTAAGGCAACAAACACTTCAAAGATCAAACATGGACAATGTTAATAAATAAAATGCTTTATTGTACAAACTCAGGGCCCTTCCCACATGAAAACCAAAAACAGACGAAACTCCCAAAAAACACTCAAACACATTACTCGCTCCCACAACCTGGAGAGGATTAACAAAACAGTGCAACTAAAATGGCCGTCATCCTCGGCCTTCGTAAAAAACAAACATCACATCCTCGGCCTTCAAAAAACAAACATCCAATTCTCGGCCTTCAAAAAACAAACATCCAATTCTCGGCCTTCAAAAAACAAACACAACTGGCCACACATTCGACTTTTTGGCCCACTAGGGCGATGCCTTGGCCATCTTTGTGTGGCCCCTGCCCGCCCTGCTGCTCCTCCTCAAGGTGAGGCCATTGGCTGCTGCAAGGCTGGGGGCAGGCTCCTGAGGGGCACATGTCGTGACGGCAGATGCCCTTGGGGGTCGGCCTAGTCGAGGTCTGGCCGTTGAGCTGTGGCTGGCCAGCATCAGTCGCTGCAGCAGCTCCTGGCAGCTCCACTGGGGGAGTGGCAGTGGCGGCTGGAGGAATGGGGGCAAGCTGGCGGATGGCAGGCGCTCGCTGGTCGCCTGAGACACTGGCACTCGCCCGGGCCAGCACTGCAGCATGCGCACCAATCTGCCGAGGGACAGACCGCTGTGCTGCTGCAGCGCGCCGGGTGCCCTGGCGATGCCTGGCTGACACAGCGAGTGTGGCAGCAGTGAGTGCCCGTGTTGCCCTGTTCAGTGACCTCATCAGAGCACCCAGTGACTGCACAGCACCACTGATCAGCTGCCCACTCGCTGCCTGAGCTGCCCCGAATGCCGCCCGACTCGCTGCCTGATCTGCCCCGAATGCCGCCCGACTCGCTGCCTGCTCTGCCCCGAATTCCGCCAAACTGATGGCCTGTGAGGCCCCGACGTCGGTCACACTCCGAGAGAGGGACTCGATGGCCTCAGGCAACCGTGCCACTACCCCCATGAGCTCCGTGTGCCGGCGCTCCGAGTCCGCGGACAAGTCCTCGAGGCGTCCCATCTCCTCGGCGAAGACCATCTCCGGACTGGAGGCCGGACTCTCCCTCTGGGGAGAAGGCCGCCGAGCTGGCCGACCCTTCCTGCGTTGCTGGACGCCGCTGGGCCCAGCAATTGGACTCTCCTCCGACCCTTCCCCCCTCTGGGGATAAGGCCGCTGAGCTTCCACCCCCCTCCCGCGTTTCTGCAGGCCGCAGGTCCCATGAGCTCCCCTCCCCTCCGACACTTCCGCCACGCTCCCCTCCAGGGAAGACGTGTCCCCTACATTCGCATGGGTTGCCGCGGCTGAGGGTTCCCCTGATGGGCCGCCTTCCTCTTGCTCCTCCTCCTCCTCCTCTTCTGAGGGGCTGTCACTGGCAAGTTCAGGGACCTCCTCCTCACCATCTGAAAGCAGGAAGGCACAAGAGTAGCTTTAGAGTGAGGAGAGGGTGTCAGCGAGGGATGCATGAGTGGTGGCATTCAGCGCATTGGTCGGACAGTGGCAAAGGATGTAGATCTGATGCGCAAGTGGGACGAGAGAGGTCCAAAAGGTGATGTCCTTACCATTGGTGCCCAGAACAGGGTCGGCATCTCCACATGCAACGGGCCCAATCACCCGGCCACCCATGATGCGCTCCACGCGATGTTGCAGCTCGGTGAGCGGCTGGATCTGGGGTCGGCCTCCCCCGGTCGCAGTCCGGCTCTTCTTATTATTGGCCAGCTTGGCCTGCAAGAGAAAGGATGGCCTCTAAGTACAGTGTGTAGCCCTGATCTTGTGTGCACTGCCCCCCATGGTGGAATAGCCTGGCCAGTGTGTCGCCCTGATCTTGTGTGCACTGCCTCCCATGGTCGAATAGCCTGGCCAGTGTGTAGCCCTAATCTTGTGTGCACTGCCTCCCATGGTGGAATAGCTTGGCCAGTGTGTTAAGTGCAGAATGTGCAATTGATGTTCATGCCTGTCCCATAGCTGCTGCATGAGGGCTGGCCATTAGGGCTTTCAGGTCCCTTTGCCCATAATGTGAGGTGCACATACAAGGATGAGGAGGACACTGGAAAGGGTACTCACCCTGGCAATCCGAGTGAGGTCATTAAACTTTTTGCGGCATTGGACACCGCTCCTGGGGACCTCGCTGTTGGCTGACACCTTGCTGGCGACATGCCTCCAGGCTCTCCGGTAGACGCGGCCCGGCGCCTTCCTGCCATTGTCCGGGTACAAAATATGGCGCCTCTTCTCCACAGCACCAACCAGCACACTCAGATCAAGCTCTGAGAAACGCTGCGCTCGTTCACGGGCCTTCTGCATGGCTTCAGGCGCTATTTGGGTCCAGCAGCAGTGTTCAGGATTAGCTGGAGGGCTCCACTATCCAGGGCGTGGCAGCAGACCAAGTCGACCCTTCCACCTTAAGAGCTGGCCGGCGCCAGGGCGTCTGCTGTCAATCACGAGATGGCCACACCTGCGCTGCGCCCGGCCTCGGCGCTCTCGCTCAGCACCTCCGGCTTAGCGCCTAAAGAGAGGCGTCCAGCGCCAGTTTTAGCGCTCGAGCAAACTCTTAGGATGAAGCTAATGAATATCGGAGAAGTGGCCTCGATTTTGCGCCGGGCGCAAACTTTAGCGGCCGCCCGACTTTACCGCCCCAAAAGTGGCTACAATGAATTTCTAGGCCATAAGATTGTGAGGGGGCTTGATCGGGTGGATGCGGTGAGGATGTTTCCACTGATGGGTGAGACTAGAACTAGGGGGCATAATCTTAGAATAAGGGGCTGCCCTTTCAAAACTGAGATGAGGAGAAACTTCTTCACTCAGAGGGTAGTAAATCTATGGAATTTGCTACCCCAGAGAGCTGTGGAAGCTGCAACATTAAATAAATTTAAAATGGAGATAGACAGTTTCCTAGCAGATAAGGGAATTAGGGGTTACGGGGAGAGGGCAGGGAAGTGGACGTGAGTCTAGATTCAGATCAGCCATGATCCTTTTGAATGGCGGAGCAGGCCCGAGGGGCCGTATGGCCTACTCCTGCTCCTACTTCTTATGTTCTTATGTTAAATGCACTGGGAGCGATGTCCGAAACTGTGCAGCCAATGCTGGGTCGATGGGAGAAGTCCACTACCTGTATCTGTGGTACCCTCATAGATGACATCCTAAAGCTGTAGTCTATGCCTGATTGAAAAATCGAGGCTATTGTGTGTCAGTTCAGCTCAACAAATAAATATGCCTCTTTGGGAATCTGTTCTTCTTCCATGTCTTGTGTCTGGAAATTACTAATTTTGTTTTGTGTGCTGCTAAGTACTGGTTCAGATGTATTGTATTTGCTTTTCATCTCATTAACGTCATCAGAACCATATCTTAATACTGACAAGTGCTAATTAAAAGCTAAAAAAGCGACATAAAATAGCACACGGCCATTATGAAGCGTTGCAAGGCAGTGGCCATGTTTGGAAGGAGGTGAAGGCAGGCTAACTGGTACTGTCGCTGGCCAGGTCAATTACATATATACACACACACCACATGAAAATAACAATTAATCAATAAAGAATGATGAATATCAAGTTGTATGTCTTGGCAAGAATTGAATAACCAAATGAGGTTGAGGGTACAAAAACAGTCTTCATTACACCTCGTGTGTGCCAATTTGTGCACCAGAAGTGTCCTGCACCCAACCCGATGCCTGCATCGACAGAGATGCGCATACCTCTCTTTCCTACAGGATTTGTGCATGCAGGGGTTCCAATTCCCAATATAGATGATGACAGCACAGGTATGTGAAGGCCTGACTAACCGTAATGTTGGATAATTCTTTGGAAGCACTCTCATCATTGTATGTCATGCTTTCAGTGGTACTGTATGAACAAAGTGACTCAACGGCCAGTGTCGTCAGAATGGCCACAGCTGCCAAGGTGTCACCAAATATATCAGCAAGTTTGACACAATTATCTGGCAATGACCTGCAGACAACCGTCTTCAGAGAGTCTGGATCTTCGGGAAGCCAGATGTGGAACTATGCCATCTGTTGCTAGGATACCTGCTGTTACTGTGCAGCACTTGGATCTCAAAGCTTACTGATTAGTTAAAAATAAAACACTGAATTTACAAAAGGAAAGCTTTGATCTGTACTGCAAAATACTTTGAATTTAGCACTCAAAATTATTTTCAAACACTGTTGATTAAGGGAGTATCATCTCCAAAAGCAATCAGCAGCACTAAATTCATGAGAGATTAGCATGGAGATTCTGGTAAACCAAGGGTAGTGATTAAGTTCTTTGAAGCGAATCACATCTAAATGATCAGATCCAATCATTAACCAGGATGGATTATATTGATGAGATTATGTGCCCTCAGAGCTGAGACACCAAGAAATTAAAATATCCTGTCCTGAGGGTGGTGACCATATTGGGGAACGGTTTCACCAGTGCTGCAGTGTCCAGTATCCTGTCCTGAGGGTGGTGACTCTATTGGGGAACGGTTTCACCAGTGCTGCAGTGTCCAGTATCCTGTCCTGAGGGTGGTGACTCTATTGGGGAACGGTTTCACCAGTGCTGCAGTGTCCAGTATCCTGTCCTGAGGGTGGTGACTCTATTGGGGAACGGTTTCACCAGTGCTGCAGTGTCCAGTATCCTGTCCTGAGGGTGGTGACTCTATTGGGGAACGGTTTCACCAGTGCTGCAGTGTCCAGTATCCTGTCCTGAGGGTGGTGACCATATTGGGGAATGGGTTCACCAGTGCTGCATTGTCCAGTCTTCTGTCCTGAGGGTGGTCACTCTATTGGGGAATGGTTTCACCGGTGCTGCAGTGTCCAGTATCTTCTCCAAATGGTACTTCTTCATGTGCAAAGCTAGACCCTAGACAGCAAATATTGGCACAATATTTAACAATATGGCCCATCCCAACTGAGCACAAACCTGTCTTCAGCCCAAGTCCACACATATGCAGTGCCAGCAAAGGATAACTGGAGAAATATCAAGAATGAAAATCTTAGCTGACCTTTTCCCCCTCAAAATAAAAATAAAAATCTTCAAACCATTTGGAAGAAGTTTGTTTTAGAGCAGCGTTTCCAGAGTCGGCGGTTCCAGAACGGAATCTACCTACTCTCTCCTCTATATGACAGCAGTGCCCTTTAACTGCTTCCAAAACACTTGGACTAAATATTCCTTCTCGTCTGCCTGACATTGGTATATTGATTAGCCCAGCGCATTCAGTGTTAAAATTAGACTCCACCTCTGAATGTGACAAAAGCCTAACTGAAAACAATATGCAGACAATCAGAAGAAGTGTGAAGTTTAGTTACTTCAATCTGTCCTGTTAATTAGCCTAACAATATTAATTATATAAATGTAAAGATTGTTTTAATCAGTGACCCAGTAACTGTAGCGGTAGAGTATTTGTTTCCTATTGAAGTTCAAATCAAAGCCTTGATTTCCATTTGAGTGACTTCTCTTAGCTGAATTATGAATTTTGAATTTTGCCCATTCTTAAGAGGAGTACAGTGTGGCAGCAAAGTACTTGATTGGGAAAGGAGGGAGGAGTAAGTGGCAGCAGCAGTCTCCCCATCCCAAACAGGTTCAACACTGGCCAATTAAGAAGAGGCACTCACAGTAAGTATAGAAAAATGTCCATTTCAGATCATTTTGTCCTGCTTTGGAATAAAACCAGAAAATGCTAGAAATACAAAGCAGGTCAGTCAACATCTGTCGGGAGCTGAAGGTTACACATACAAAACATCATAACCTGTCTTTTGTCCTTACAGATGCTGGCTGAGGTGCTGTGTTTTTCTAAAATTTCTGTTTTTATTTCAGTATTATCATCTGTCCTGTTAATTACCTGTTAATTAGTCTAACAATATTAACAAGATAGACACGATAAGGGAGTGAAGGGTTATGGGGAGCGGGCGGGGAAGTGGCTTTGAGCCCAAGATCAGCCATGATCTTATTGAATGTCCTCCTCAAATTCGGCTGCCTGCAAAAGTTTGTCACTATCCTCCACCTGCTTCACGACGACATGCAAGCTGTGATCCTGACCAACGTTTCCACCACAGACCCAATTCACGTACGAACCGGGGTCAAGCATGGCTATGACACATCAGGGAGGGGGAGAAGTACCTGGACTCTGTGTATCAGGAGGTGGTCACACCTATGAAGTTAATTAATTCAGATGTAGCCCATGGTTGGACAGAGTATCAATCAGGAAATAGTTGAGGCTTGTAATAAGGGAACATCTATAATTATGGGGGATTTTAACTATCATATTAATTGGACAAATTAAATTGGGCAGGGCTGCCTTGAGGATGAGTTCATTGAGTGTATTAGGGATGGGTTTCTTGAGCAGTATGTAACTGAACCGACCAGGGGGCAAGCAACCTTAGATCTGGTCCTGTGTAACAAGACAGGATTAATTAAAAATGTCCTAGGAAAGGATCCCCTTGGAATGAGTGACCATAACATGGTTGAATTTCATACTCAATTAGAGGGTGAGAAGGTTGGATCTCAAACAAGCGTGCTAAGCTTGAATAAAGGAGACTATGAAGGTATGAGAGCGGAATTGAGTAGAGTGGATTGGGAAAATAGATTAAAGGGTAAGACGATACATGATCAGTGGTGTACATTTAAGGAGTTATTTTACAACTTCCAAAAAATATATATTCCACTGAGAAGAAAAAGGTGTAAAAGAAAAGACAGCCATCCGTGGCTAAGTAAAGAAATTAAGGATAGTATTCGACTAAAAACAAGGGCATATAAGGTAGCCAAATCTAGTGGGAGGATAGAGGATTGGGAAAACTTTAAAAGACAGCAAAAAAGAACAAAAAGATTGATTAAGAAAGGGAAGATAGATTATGAAAGTAAATTAGCAAAAAATATAAAAACAGATAGTAAGAGTTTTTATAGTTATATAAAAAGAAAAAGGGTGGCTAAAGTAAATGTTGGTCCCTTAGAGGATGAGACCGGGAAATTAATGGTGGGAAATATGGAGATGGCAAAAACACTGAATGAATATTTTGTATCAGTCTTTACAGTAGAGGACACTAAGAATATCCCAACACTGGACAAACAGGGGGCTATAGGGGGGGAGGAGCTAAACACGATCAAAATCACTAAGGAAGTGGTACTCGGTAAAATAATGGGACTCAAGGCGGATAAATCACCTGGACCTGATGGCTTACATCCTAGGGTCTTGAGGGAAGTGGCGGTAGGGATTGTGGATGCATTAATAATAATTTTCCAAAACTCCCTGGACTCAGCAAAGGTCCTGGCAGACTGGAAAACTGCTAATGTAACACCCTTATTTAAAAAGGGCAGTAGACAGAAGGCTGGAAACTATGGACCGGTTAGCCTAACATCTGTGGTAGGTAAAATTTTGGAGTCCATTATTAAGGAGACAGTAACAGGACATTTGGATAATCATAATTTAATAGGACAAAGTCAGCATGGTTTTATGAAGGGGAAGTCATGTTTGACAAATTTGCTGGAGTTCTTTGAGGAAGTAACACATAGGGTGGATAAAGGGGAACCAGTGGACGTAGTGTATTTAGACTTCCAAAAGGCATTTGACAAGGTGCCACACAAAAGATTATTGCTTAAGATAAAAAATCACGGGATTGGGGGTAATATTCTGGCATGGATAGAGGATTGGCTCTCTAACAGAAGGCAGAGAGTTGGGATGAATGGTTCATTCTCAGACTGGCAATCAGTAACTAGTGGTGTTCCACATGGGTCAGTGCTGGGTCCCCAACTCTTTACAATCTATATTAACGATTTGGAGGAGGGGACCGAGTGTAACATATCAAAGTTTGCAGATGATACTAAGATGGGAGGGAAAGTAGTGAGTGAGGAGGACATAAAAACCTGCAAGGGGACATTGACAGGCTAAGTAAGTGGGCAGAGATTTGGCAGATGGAATACAATACTGGAAAGTGTGAGGTTATGCACTTTGGCAGGAAAAATCATAGAGCAAGTTATTATCTTAATGGCAAGAAACTGGAAAGTACTGAAGCACAAAGGGATCTGGGGGTCCTGGTGCACGAAACTCAAAAGGTTAGTATGCAGGAGCAGCAAGTGATTAAGAAGGCCAATGGAATGTTGGCTTTCATTGCTAGGGCGATAGAATATAAAAATAGGGAGGTATTGCTTCAGTTGTACAAGGTATTGGTGAGACCGCACCTGGAAAACTGCATAAAGTTTTGGTGTCGATACTTAAGAAAAGACATACTTGCTCTCGAGTCAGTACAAAGAAGGTTCACTCAGTTAATCCCGGGGATGAGGGGATGGACATATGAGGAGAGGTTGAGTAGATTGGGACTCTACTCATTGGAGTTCAGAAGAATGAGAGGCAATCTTATTGAAACATATAAGATTGTGAGGGGGTTGGATCGGGTGGATGCGGGGGGGATGTTCCTGATGATGGGTGAGGCTAGAAATAGGGGGCATAGTCTTAGAATAAGGGGCTGCTCTTTCAAAACTGAGATGAGGAGGAACTACTTCACTCAGAGGGTGGTAGGTCCATGGAATATGCTGCCCCAAAAAGCTGTAGAAGCTACATCATTACATACATTTAAAACAGAAATAGACAGTTTCCTAGAAGTAAAGGGAATTAAGGATTACGGGGAGTGGGCAGGAATTTGGACATGAGTCTAGGTTCGGATCGGACATGGCCCTGTGGGTAGCGAAGCGGGCCCAGGGGCCGTGTAGTATGATCCTGCTCCTATTTCGTGTGTCTAATTCTGTTAGATTCAGGAGATGGTTCTGTGATATTAGATTGGTGGTTAGGATCAGATCAGCCATGATCTTATTGAATGGCGGAGCAGGCTCGAGGGGCCGATTGGCCTACTCCTGCTCCTATTTCTTATGTTCTTATGTTCTTATGTGTCATCGCACCAACGCTCTTCTCGATCTTCCTTGCTGCAATGCTCCATCTCACCCTCAGTAAGCTCCCCACTGGAGTGGAGCTCATTTACAGAACAAATGGGAAACTGTTCAACCTCCATCGCCTCCAGTCCAGATCCAAGGTCGTCCCATCCTCTGTCATCGAATTACAGTATGCAGATGATGCTTGCGTCTGCGCTCACATGGAGGTCGAACTCCAAACTGTTAGATCCGTGTATCTTGATGTTGTGTGTCCTTCAATAATTAGACAAGAGACTGCAGGGAACAATCAACAGGTGTTTATTGGATGAGGGTTACTCTAAAACTAACTTTACAGATCCCTACTCAGGGTTTATATACAGGTGTGGTCACTGCCGGTACTACAGTATACAGGAGCTGTAAAAAGTAGTTCTCCCCTTAAAGGTACATACACTACAATTCCTCCCCTTTTAGATTAACAGTACCATAACATTCATTTAACAATTAAATATCAACTAATTACAATTAACACTTTAACATGCAACATTAACTGAAAATAGTCTATTTATAAATTCAGTCTTTGGGGAGGCTTCCTGATCCTTTCTGGATAGCGCCTTTCCTGAGTGTCTTGCTCTTGGTGCGGAGGCGATTCTGGCCCCCTGTCGTCGGTTGGTTCATCAGCTTCCGATGCTACTGTTTCTGAGGTAGATGCTACCTGTATGTTGGGTTCATCACCAGGTACGCGAGACAGGGGGGTGACTCGTTCCTGTGACTCTAGGATCTGGTCAACATGGCATCTCACAATGTTCTCCCCAACATCCACTGTGTACATTAGTGGCCCCTGCCGTGTGCATATCGTTCCTGGTTGCCATTTCTCTGCTCGGTAGTCGCGGGCCAAGACTGGTTGCCCTACATTGAAGCTCCTTGTCGGCTTCTCATTGATGTGCTGGAATTGCTTATTCTCAAATCTCTTCATACATTTGGTTTGAGCAAATCCAGACGAGATCTCAACCTTCGGTTAAAGAACATCATGGCCAGGGTCTGGTTGGTGACTGCATCTGTCGCATTTCTGTAGGCTAACAGGAAATTGTCCACCTTATGCTGCAGTGGAATGTCGTCATCCGCACATGGCCCTTACTGCTTTTTTAAAGGTTCGTACGAACCTCTCAGCCAATCCATTTGTGGCTGGATGATACGGGGCGGATGTGTAATGCCTTACCCCATTCCTTTTCATAAATCTTTGAAACTCTTCGGACACAAACTGTGTTCCGTTATCAGAGCAAATCTGCTCTGGCAAGCCGTTCCTGGCAAATATGGTCCGTAGGACTGCAATAGTTTTCTCCGTGGTGGTGGGGACATTTTGATCACCTCAGGCCATTTCGAGTGCGCATCCACGGCTATTAAAAACATTGAGTCCATGAATGGACCAGCAAAATCAATATGCACCCGTTGCCATGGAGATGAGGGCCACTCCCATGGGTGTAGAGGGGCATGTGGTGGTGCATTTTGGACGTTCTGGCATCCTGAGCAGCTCTTTGTCAGGTCCTCAATTTGCTGATCAATCCCTGGCCACCACACATAAGCCCTAGCAAGGCTTTTCATTTTCACCCCTCCCAGATGGCCTTCGTGAAGCTCATTGAGCACTCTCTCCCTTAACTTGGGTGGAATTACCACTCGGGATCCACACATCAAGGTCCCCTGGCATACTGACAGCTGTTCTCTTCTGGATGAGAATGCTGGCAACAATGAGTCGCCATGTGTTGGCCATCCCTTCACCGTCAAGTCATATACCCGAGACAGTGTCGGGTCATTTCGGGTCTCCTTCTCTATATCAGTGTTAGTTACTGGCAAGCGTTCAATTATAGTCGAATAAAATATTTCGACAGGGTCCACTGCTGGTGCTTCCTCCGCAGTAGGCAGTGGCAGGCGTGATAGCCCATCAGCGTTTCCATGCTGTTTCGTGCCCTTACACTCGATTTCATATTGGTTCACCCCTAGTAAAAGGGACCATCTTTGTAGCCGTTGCGCAGTCATCACCGGAACGCCCTTCTTTGGATTAAAGATGGAGACAAGTGGTTGGTGGTCAGTCAGCAAGGTGAACTTCTGCCCGTGCAGATAATGGTTGAACTTTTTCACTCCCTACACTAGGCTGAGGGCCTCCCTGTCAATCTGGGCGTAGTTACGCTCGGCTGAGGTTAGTGACCGAGACGCAAAGGCTACTGGCCTCTCCGAGCCGTCCGGGAATTTGTGTGACAGCACCGCTCCAATGCCATAGGGTGATGCATCACACGCCAACCGAATTGGTAGTGCTGGGTTGAAATGAGCCAACACCTCTTTTGATGTGATCAATTCTTTGCACTTCTGGAAAGCTCATTTACATTCGTCATTCCACTTCCATGGTACCCCCGTTTGCAGGAGGGTGTTCACTGGGTGTAGTATTGTAGACAAATTCGGCAAGAACTTATGGTAGTAGTTCACCAGCCCGAGGAACGACCTCAGTTGTGACACATTTTCCGGTGCTGGAGCCTTGACTACTGCCTCAATCTTTTCAGGGGACTTATGTAACCCCTCTTCATCAATAACGTGGCCACAATACGAGATCTGCTTCTGGAAAAACTCGCATTTGTGGCGATTAGCTCGGAGCCCATATTCCTTCAATCTAGTGAGCACCTGCTGCAGGTTGGCGAGGTGATCACTGTCATTTTCGCCCGTGACCAGGATGTCGTCCAAATAACACTGGGTCCCTGGAATCCCTTGCAGGACTTGATCCATTGCCCTTTGCCAAATAGCCGGAGCTGATGCTACCCCGAACACCAGCCGGTTGTATTGGTAGAGACCTTTATGAGTGTTGATCGTGAGTTACTGTTTCGAGGCTTCTTCTACCTCCATTTGCAGGTACGCCTGGGCCAGATCAATCTTAGTGAAGCGTTTCCATCCAGATAGCGAGGCGAAAATATCTTCAATCCGCGGAAACGGATATTGTACAGTGTGAAGGACTGGGTTCACTGTCACCTTAAAGCCCCCACAGATGCGAACCTTCTTTGGTTCCCCAGGCGTATTACTCAACGACCTCTTCATTACAGGAACGATGGGTGTAGCCCACTCGCTCCAGTCCACTTTGGACAGTACTCCTGAATGTTCCAAATCTTCCAGCTCTGCTTCGACGGCTGGGCGGATCGCATAAGGTACCGGTCTGAGCTTAAAAAACTTTGGGCTTGCATTTTCCTCTATTTTGATCGTCGCTGTTATGCCTTTTAGTGTTCCGAGTCCCTCCTGGAACACTTCTTGTGCGTCAGTTAGCATTTTTGACAGTCGTCCAGGTGTGACGTCGTCATCCTTTTTGGCATCTACAGTCAGTGCTTCTATGGAATGCCAATCTAGCTGTATCTTCCGGATCCATTCACGTTCTAGTAGTGGTGGTCCTCCATCTGGCAATACATATAGGTCCATTTTTGGTGTTTCCTTGCCGTTATATATAACGTTCACCCTTATTTTTCCTTTGGGGTAGACTTTTTGCCCCGTGTACATCTTCACGACAATCTCTGTATCTCTCAAGGGTATGTGAGAATAGCCGCTTGTAGTCCCTTCGGTTTATGACTGTTAGGGCTGATCCTGTGTCCAATTCCATTTTCACTTGGACTCCGGCTATCTTGAGCGTGACCCAGATAGTTTGGTGATCCTCCGCTTTGATCACATTATGTAGTTTCAGACAACCCAGCTCCTTGCTTCTAGAGTCTGTATCACTTTTCTGTTCGTCTGCACTACTCTCCGTCACCTTATGTACCTTCTTGTACTTCTCCTGTGGGGATTTCTTGCTGCTGGTTTTCTTTTCTGACCTGCAGACTCTTTCTATGGGTTCTACTTTTCCACACTGTCTGCACACTGGTCCTTGAACCAGCAATCATTATGGTCGTGTGTTGTTCTGCCGCAGCGATAGCACTTCACTGTTCCGTATGACATTTCATTTGTGCCATATTCTTGCGGTCTCTGTTGTATCTCTGCCGCGCCCCGTGCTGCTGCTTCGTGTGATACTGCCATGCTGAAAGCCTTGTCCAGCGTAAGATCCTTTTCTGATAGAAGCCGTTTCTGGGTTCCTTCACTTTGAAGCCCACACACAAACTTGTCCCTTAAAGTATCTGCTAGTCCCGTTCCAAACTGGCAGTGTTTCAATAGCTTGCGCAGTTCCGTTAAAAACTCAGTATTACTTTCATCTTCATGCTGGCTCCTTTTGTGAAACTTAAATCTTTCCGCTATCAGCAGCGGTGTGGATTCTAAGTGGTCCTGTAGTATTGACACTATGTTTTCAAAATCCTTTTCCACTGGCTTCTCTGGGGTTACTAGGCTTCGCAGTAAGCCATACATTTTTGCACCCATTGAATTCAACAATACCAGCGCTTTCCTGTCATCTGGCACTTCATTCGCCTTGCAGTACACTTCTATGCGTTCGACATATGTCGTCCAATCTTCGACTTCATTGTCGAACGCTGTGACACTGCCACTCTTCGGCATCCCTGGGTGTGGTTAGACTGGCTCAAAATGGTGTCTCCCGCACTCTCCCTTCTTCTCCACTGCGGCTCAAAATGGCGTCTCCCGCGCTTTCCCTTCTTCTCCGCTGCGGCTCAAAATGGCGTCTCCTATGCTTTCCTTTCTTCCCCGCTGAAGCTGCTCGGCCCTTGAACACCAGCTGCGCTCTGCGCGTTTTCCTGCGCGCCTCTCTCTCTTCTCGCATTGACGCCACTCGGTCCTGAACACCGGCTGCGCCCTGTGCGCTCTACCCTCTCTATTCTCCCATCGACGCCGCTCGGTCCCGAACACCGGCTGCGCCCTGTGTGCTCTACCCTCTCTCTTCTCCCGTCGACGCCGCTCGGCCTTTTTCTGTGCCATCGGTCGGCTCAAGCCGCTGCTGTCCGGGAAGGGTCTGCGCCGTACCTGTTGCCAGCCCGTTTCGCTGGAGTGTCCACTGGATGGTCGACGCCCGTGCTTCTGGACTCGGCCTTCTTCTTTCACTGTTCTCCAGGAGCGAATCCCTGGGAGGTGATGCAGAGTTGCAGGTAGGTTTGAATCTTCTCGTCGCCAATGTTAGATCCGTGTATCTTGATGTTGTGTGTCCTTCAATAATTAGACAAGAGACTGCAGGGAACAATCAACAGGTGTTTACTGGATGAGGGTTACTCTAAAACTAACTGTGCAGATCCCTACTCAGGGTTTATATACAGGTGTGGTCACTGCCGGTACTACAGTATACAGGAGCTGTAAAAAGTAGTTCTCCCCTTAAAGGTACATACACTACACAAACCTTCGTCAACACCTTCACCGAAGCGTACGAGAGCATGGGCCTTACACTAGACATCCGTAAGACAAAGGTCCTCTACCAACCTGCCCCCGCCACACAGTGCTGCCCCCCGATTATCAAAATCCACGACAAGGCCTTGGACAACGTGGACCACTTTCCATACCTCGGGAGTCTACTGTCAACAAGGGCAGACGTCGACGACAAAGTCCAACACCGCCTTCAGTGTGCCAGTGCAGCCTTCAGTCGCCTGAGGAAGAGAGTGCTTGAAGACCAGGACCTCAAACCCGGCACTAAGCTCATGGTCTACAGGGCAGCAGTGATACCCGCCCTGCTGTATGCCTCAGAGACATGGACCATGTACAGCAGGCACCTCAAAGCACTGGAGAGGTACCACCAACGCTGCCTCCGCAAGATCCTGCAAATCCATTGGCAGGATAGGCGCACCAACGTCAGTGTTCTTGCTCAGGCCAACATCCCCAGCATCGAAGCTCTGACCACGCTCAATCAGCTCCAATGGACGGGTCACATTGTCCACATGCCCAATACGAGACTCCCAAAACAAGTACTCTACTCAGAGCTTCGGTACGGCAAGCGAGCCCCAGGTGGGCAGAGGAAACGCTTCAAGGACACCCTCAAAGCCTCCTTGAAAAAGTATAACATTCCCACCGGCACCTGGGAATCCCTGGCCCAAGACCACACAAAGTGGAGGAGAAGCATTCGGGAAGGCGACGAACACCTCGAGTCTCTTCGCCAGGAGCAAGCGGAAGCCAAGCGCAGGCAGCGCAAGGAGCACACGTCAACCCAAGCACCCCACCCACCCGCCCCTTCAACCACCGTCTGCCCCACCTGTGACAGAGACTGTAGGTCCCACATTGGACTAATCAGTCACCTGCGAACTCATTTTTAATGTGGAAGCAAGTCATCCTCGGTTCCGAGGGACTGCCTAAGAAGGAGAAGAAGAAGTATCGAATGGCGGAGCAGGCTCGAGGGGCCAAGTGGCCTATTCCTGCTCCTATTTCATATGCATTTATGTAGTGCCTTTAATGTAAAATGAAAAAAGACTTACATATTATATAAAGCCTTTTATGACCTCAGGACCGGCCAAAGCACTTTACAGGCAATGAAGTACTTTTTAAAGCGGCACTGTTGTAATGTAGGAAACGCGGCAGCCAGTTTGCACGCAGCAAGGTCCCACAAGCAGCGATGAGATAATGACCAGATAATCTGTTTTACTGATGTTGGTTGAGGGAAAAGTATTGGCCAGGACACCGGGGAGAAGTCCCCTGCTCTTCGTCCAAATAGTGTCATCTTTTACATTCACCTGATAGGGCCTTGGTTTAACGTCTCATCCAAAAGAGGAGACCTCCAACAGTGCTGCACTCCTTCAGTACTGCAGTTAACAGGCAGTTAATTGGTACTAATCCCCTTCCCGCCTCGGGGAGGCGGGTCCCAGTGCGGGGCGGGTACCCGCCTCCTTTGAAACTGGCATAGAGGCGGGTTGGGAGCGGGATGGGGTCGGGACCCCCGATTTCGGGATTTTAACCCCCCACACGCCTCCAATCCCGCCTCCATGGTACACTGAAAATCCTGCCCTTTGTGTGGTTTGGATGGACTACTAAGAGTTACAGGAACGTTGCTGTCAATCAGTTCATGGTCTAATGAATTCAAACAAAAGAGGAAATCTGAAATAAAAACAGAAAACGCTGGAAACGCTCAGCAGGTCAGGCAGCATCTGTGGAGAGAGAAACAGAGTTAACGTTTCAGAACTATGATCACAGCAGGTGGCTAGGAGAGACCAGGGAGTGTTAGTAGGAAAGGCAATATTACAATTCTTGCTGACTGCCTAGGGATTCCTTGCCTGTAAAGTACAGATCAGTCAGTAGACTTGGAGTTAAGTGGCAGCAGTAAACTTGCAGCGTTATGCTCAACAGAAGCACCAAACATATACTCAGGTTGATCTTGTGAGGCGTCATTCTCACAGAGTGTGGAGTTCCACATACCTTGCTAACAGTGCTCCAGACTTTGCAACCAAAACAATTTGACACTTTTGAGGCCATAGCTGTCACTTAGTACAAGCCTCATTATACCTTCAAGTATCATGTGCAACTGTGTGAATGGCTTGGCCGTTAAGAATTGGCTCCTCGAAGATGTTTAGCACTTTTCAGTGTTCATTGGAAAGTTTGTACTTTTTTGCACTTTCTTTGATGAATTACCTTTTCGTTTTTTGCATTTTAAGACTTTTATTTACTCTCTGCTACACTGGCTTTCCTTACAGCTGCTGTTTCACTTCCAGCAAGCACAGTGGCTGGATGGGAATTCTTATAGGAGTTCCTAGATTTGGGGGAGGAAGAATAGTTTTTGAGGGGACAAGAAAGGCAGATACAACTATGCTCGGGCATTGTGTACATATCCATACTTACCCCAGGACACACATTTACTGTTTCATTTACTGAGTCGTTCTGGGCCTATCAAAAGAGACCTGTCTTTAGTGCTTCCACTTCATAAGGGAGGCTGTCACGAAGCTACACTATCTCCTAGAAGCCGATCTGCAATTTCTACTATGTAGACAGTTCTTCCACGGGTGTGAAAGTCACCACTATATTAAATTTTTACACCGCCAAATCCTTCCAGCCGTCACCCGCAACATATGCCGAACCAGTTGGTCAGCTGTCCACAGGTATATCAAGCAAGTGACAGAGGCTTTGTTTGCAAGGGGCAAAATACAATCATATAATCAGGCCATTCGGCCCATCGTGCCTGTGCCGGCACTTTGGTAGAGCTATCCAATTAATCCCACTCCCCTGCTCTTTCCCCATAGCCCTGTAATATTTTCCCCTTCAAGTATTTATCCAATTCTCTTTTGAATGTTTCGATTGAATCTGCCTCCACCACAGGCAGTGCATTCCAGATCACAACAACTCACTGTGTAAAAAAATGTTTCCTCATGGTCGCCTCTGGTCCTTTTGCCAAATCACCTTAAATCTGTGTCCTCTGGTTACCAACCCTTCTGCCACTGGGAACAGTTTTTCCAACTTATTTACTCTATCAAAACCAATCATGATTTTGAACCCTTCTATCAAATCACCTCTTAACATTCTCTGCTCTCTAAGGAAAACATGTCCATCACTTTCCCTGTGGAACAGAGCCAGGAGAGCAACAGTGCCAAGAACTTTTCCCAGGTGGCACAGCACCATAGGCGATACACATATTGGACTGGATTTTCTTTCTGGAGGCGTGTAGGAGGCGGGACTACAACTTTCGGGGTTGTAGCCCCGCCTCCATTGAGTTTTGGCCAACCCACGCGATTTTCACTTGATTGACCTTGTTAAACTGTCGAAGTTTCGACTGTTCAATAAGACTCTGTGAAACAAAGTGATCGTCAAAGGCAGACTTTATTAACTACTTGCTAGCAAGGGGAGCTTCACGTAGGCAAAGGCTATCGTGACTTCTCCCAATACATGGACAAAAACACCTCTTTTTATACACAAAGATCAAAACCTTTTATCACATGGTATGGTATTGAGAGACACAATTAATAACATTAAGAAAGAGATGAGTAAGGAATGTTTAAGGTCAACAAGAAGATGACTAAAGGGTCAGCAGAGCCTCGGTGTCTTAAGATAAGGTTAGCCAATAGATAATCAAAAGTCATGATGCAGGAATACCTTTAGATAAAGTTAATTAATTTTATACAATGGAGACGGTTTGTCTCTCACTTTGGTTCTGGACATTCATACGAATGTTTACAGTACATGTCCTTCGGTTATCATTAATTTGTTCTGCTAAGCTTATCTTGTTTATGGAACTGTCTAGCCTGCAAGCTACAAAGGAGTCACATCCTCTTCCTTAAACCGCTTCCTAATATGGGCCTGCCTGTTTCCCCTTATTTTGTACTGTGTGAAGCCATTTTGGCCTGCTGAACGTTCCAGACTCCATTTTAATATAACAGAGTATGTGTGCTTATTTTATACTAATATGTGTGGATATATATATCTATGCTGATGCACTTCTACATTCCCCCATTTTGTCCTTCCTAGGACAATATAGCCCACATTAATTCTTTCAGTCCCTTTTGTCGGTCCTCGTTTCTTTCGGGGTTCTTCGTTATCTCTCTGACAGCTTACGCATACCATCTCGATGATTACATACAGCGTAAACAATAATTTCATCGTTTCAAGTCCCTTTTTTTTTTAAATGTCCCCGTCTGGTGCCTTCTTACAATGGGATGCGTGTATCCAAGTCGGTCTTTCCTTGATTTTAACAGCTGTGTTTGTTGTCAGGAGTACTTGGTATGGCCCTTCAAAGCGTGGCTGTAGTCCGTTCTTTCTTTTGAAGACCTTTACATATACGTTATCTCCTGGTTCCAAGTTATGGCACCTTCCTTCCGCTGGTTTTGTTTGCGCCTCTTTAACCTGCTGGTGAAAGCTGGAAATACATCTCGTTAATGCAATGCAATAATTTAACATGTTCTCATCCATTTTATGGACGTCCATTTGCTTAACCGTAAGTGGCGCTGAAAATGGCAGTCTTAGGGGTCGTCCCATAACAATCTCATGTGGCGATAGTCCGGTTGTCCTGTTAGTTGCTGCTCGCATTATCATCAATGCTAGGGGTAATAGTTCGACCCATTTAAGTCCAGTTTCATTGCAAAGTTTAGAAAGTTTATTCTTCAGTACCCCGTTGTACCTTTCTACTAATCCTGCAGATTGCGGGTGGTAGCTGCAGTGAAAATGTTGGTTGACCTGTAAAGCTTTACATAATTCCTTTATAATGGTTCCAGTAAAGTGTGATCCGTTGTCGCATGAAAGTTGCGTAGGTATTCCAAACCTTGGTATAACTTCTTTCAGTAAACATTTCGCAACCGTTACGGCATCATTTTTCCTACATGGAAAAGCTTCCACCCATCTTGAAAACATGTCTATGATTACTAATACATATTTGAATCCGAGACATACAGGTAGTTCAATAAAATCCATTTGCAAATTTTCAAAAGGGCCTGATGGATTTGGGTGGGAGGCAGCCTGTACTTTCTCTGTCTTGCCTGGATTCATTTCCTGGCAAGTGGTGCACCTTTCACTAATTTGTTTTACAACTGTCGTAATTCCTGGTGCATACCATGTTTGATTAATATAGTCTGCCATCCCCCCTTTGCCCGCATGCGTGAACATATGAACGCATCGGGCAATCCACGGAATTAAAGATTTAGGAGCCACCATGCGGCCTGGTGAACCCATATCCCTTCGGGTGTTTTAAAGCAGGAATCCCTTGCCCAACCTAACACTTCGTCCGAATCAGCCTGTGATTGGAAGGCTAAAACATCTTTCATTGAAGGTGGGTCATTATCTGATTTTTTTGCTGACCCATCGCAAAGATTGATACTTGCAGCCCTGTTTTGGACAGAGCTGCTGATTTAGCAGCTTTGTCTGCCCGATCGTTACCCAATGATATCTGATCCTGACTACCTGTGTAAGCCTGACATTTTATAACGGAAATTTTAGCGGGACACATCAAAGCTTTCAGAAGATTATTAATTTGTTCTGCATTCTTAATGGTTGATCCTGAAGAGGTTAGGAATCCCCTTAATTTCCAAATCTGTCCGTAGTCATGAGCGACTCCAAAGGCGTACCTGGAATCAGTGTAGATGTTAACTGAGGGGCCTGTTGCTAGTATACACGCTCTTGTAAGGGCAAATAGTTCTGCTTGTTGTGCTGAAAAGGACTGAGGTAGTGAGTGTGCTTCTATAGTTGTGTGGTCATCTGATATGGCGTATCCAGCTTTAGGTGATCCCATCTCATCTCTAAGAGCCGACCCGTCTACATAGTATGTCAGGTCGCTGTTAGGAATGGGAGTCTCTGTTAGGTCTGCCCGAGGCTTGGTCACTAATTGGGTGACTGTTTCGCAGCAATGTGGGATTCCATCTTCTTCTGTGGGTAACAATGTGGCAGGATTGAGAACTGAACATCTCTGAATTCCGAGGTTGGGGTTAGATAGTAATTCAACCTCATATTTACTGCTGCAGGCTGACGTCAGATGTTGGGTTGCACATTTCGTCAATAGTACTTCAACTGAATGTGGCACAAACAAAACAGTTCGATGATTAAGCGTAATACTCTGAGCTTGTTGTGCAGCATAATAAGCGGCTGCCAAAATTGGCAAGCATCCAGGCAGACTACGTGCTACGGGGTCTAACTGAGTACTAAAATAGGCTAAAGGCCTTTGTTTATCTCCATGGGTTTGAGTCAAAACGGACTGGGCGAATCCTGCTTTATTATGCACAAAAAGATTTAACTGTTTCTGATAGTCCGGTAGCCCCAATGCTGGAGCTGACAACAGGGCTTGTTTTACGTTTTCAAAGGCGTCCTTTGCCTTTTGATTCCAAACGAGAGGATCTTCCTGTAGTGGCATAGAGATATCTCGCAATGGTCGGACCAGATCCGAATATCCCGTAATCCATTGGCGACAGTATCCTGTTATGCCAAGAAAATGTTTCAGTTGTTGTTTAGTGGTGGGCAATGGTGCTTGGTAAATTGCTTTTACCCTGCTCTGTGTCAGACCGCGACTATCTCCACGGAGTTCATGTCCCAAATACTGCACTTTCTCTGATACAAACTGCATCTTGGACCGTGATATTTTATGTCCCTTTGCGGCCAAGGCATGCAGCATAATAAGCGAGTCGATTTGACATGACTGTTTATCAGGCGAGGCTATTAGTAAATCGTCAACATATTGGATTAATGTGGACCCTCCCGTAAAGGTAACATCCTCTAGATCATGCCTGAGACTTTGAGAAAAGATTGTGGGACTTTCTGTATATCCTTGCGGGAGCCTTGTCCAAGTATACTGCGTTCCCTTGAACGTAAAAGCGAACAGAAACTGCGAATCTTGGTGGATAGGAATGCTGAAAAATGCTGAGCATAAATCAATAACAGTATAGTATTTTGATCCAGAAGGAATACTAGTTAGGATTGTGGCAGGATTTGACACAACTGGATAAACTGGTAGTACTGATTCATTAACTGCTCTTAAATCCTGCACTAGTCTCCATTTCCCACTTTCTTTCTTTTCGACAGGAAGAGTCGGTGTGTTTCACGGGCTCTGTGTCGGGACGATTATTCCCTGTTGCAATAAAGAGTTAATGACAGGCTGAATTCCTTGCTCAGCTGACAGCGGGTACTGGGAACGCCGGGGCAGTCGAATGGATGGTTTTAGTGTAACTTTATATGGCTGAGCGGTTATCATTTTGCCGACCTCATTTGGATGGTTAGACCAGACTTGCGGCGGAACCTGATCAAGCAATTGTTGTGTTTCTCTTGGGATATTTAGAGGTGGGTTTTCTTGTGTAACTTCATATAAAGGACACATAATGCATCTTTCGGCAGGGATATATACTTGCAGTCCCTCTTTTGAACAAACTATTGTTGCTTGCATTTTGCACAGTAAATCTCTTCCCAATAGGTTCATAGGGGTATCATCTGATAAGAGGAAGGCATGTTGACCAGAAAAACTGTCTGTCTGTACTTCTAGTGGCTCTGACCACGTCATTTTTTGTAGGGCACCGGAGAGTCCCACGCACGTGACCTCTGCGTCAGTGCACGGGGTTCCTCTTGCGTGTTGTTTTGTTAGCAGCGAGGTTGTGGCTCCGGTATCAACTAAGAATGGGACTTTCCTACCTTCTACTTTTATGGATAAAACTGGCTCTTCCCTAGAATTTACTGAAACTGAAGGCAACTGTGTCGGGTGGGTAACGGTCGGGACTTTGTCTCTGCGTCATGCATAGTTTTGGCCTGGGGGTCCGAATTGTTCTCCAATAATTTGACCTCCCCAAGGATTCCCTGTTGTAAAATTTGGTTGCGGACGAGTGTAAACCTGGGCTTGGGTATTTATATTATTAGGTACGCTTCCCCAGCCTTGGTTTGACTGTTTTGGAAGCAGGCAGTCAGACTTCCAGTGTCCGATCTGACCGCAGTTATAGCACGCAGAGTTTGTGACTCTTACATTCCACTGTCCTCTGCCAAAGCCTCTCCTATTACGTCCTCCAAATCCTCCCCTGTTACCCCCTCTGCCCCGTCCGCCTTGCTGACCTTGATAACAGATAGTGGTTTTGGCAGTCGGGGTTTCCATAGCCGATTGTTCCATAAAGAGAGAAGCCTTATTCTTTTGGTCTCTATTCCTCTCCTGGATTCCTTTCAGAATTTGTGTTAATTCGGGGGTTGTTTTATGTCTCCAGTCTAAGCAGACTAGAGTCAATGGTTCCCTAAATTCTGATCTGAGACCGTTTACAAGGGCGTTAATCAGGGGAATTTGATAATTTTCCTTAGCCATCCCGGAATGTTGTCCCATGATTAATTCTATTCTTTCAATATAATCCTCAACATCCTCGTCCTTTTTTTGTGTTGTTTCGATTATTTTTGACCAATTAATTATTTTTGGGAATTTAATATGCATTGTTCTATATAACTCAGTCCAGAACTGCTCGCTTGGTAGTGTTTCTGGATTCCAATTGTTGTTGGTTTTATGATCATTAAAATTTTTAAATCCTTCTTCGCCTTCGGTTAACAAGCGATACTTTGAATCTTTCAGCCAAGCTCTAAACAACTGGTCAGCATCCACAATGGTGGGTTGATGGCAAATAACGATGCTCTTAAGTTCGTTAATTGTCTGTGCTTCCTTTTTCCAATCTGAAAAGGCTGACCAATTTACAGCTTTTTTTCCTTTTCTCTGCGGGTCTCTAGTTACGAGGCAATTCTCTAGACATGTTATTCTGTCTAAATTAAAGGTTCCGTCTATAGGGAATGGGTATTTGTCATTCTTGGTCCAGTTAGACCATTTAGGTAAATCATTTGTGGATGATCGGCCACAATTTTGAAAAATATGGAAAGCTGGGGTTCCCCTTTCGGGTACCTTGCTTTCTGCAGCTCCCATCCTAGTTAGTTCTTAATTTCCACTAGCTGCACTTGTTCTGGGTCGCAAGTTTTACCCTCAACCCTCTTACGACCCCTAAAGGCTGACCAAAGTGCTGAGAGCGATGAACAATAAAATACAATAATAACAATCAAGAAAATACTAAGGAATAACTTGAAGGTCCAAACAGGTACACAAAAGAACTCAGACATTAAATAACATAAGTACAGTTATGCAGGCTTTCTACAAAAGCTAAATTACAATCCGACAGTTTTCTCGATCTGCGTGGTACGCTCTACAGATCGAGGCCTTATTTTACAAGCTTTTAACGACTAATGACTGAGTATCACGATCCTAAGTGCCTTTATGCCTCTACGCCCACTTTAGGGTCCTGACCTTCGCGTGGGGGATTTCCCCTCTTAACAACCGGTCTAAGGCTGCGCGTTTGAGACAGGCGCTTCCTTGTCCTAGTCGATCAACTCAGTCACCAACAGTTTTTTTTTAATCCTTACAATTTTACATATACATATAAGCGTTATTTTACAAAACAGTTGTATTCTACCTCCAAATCCTTATTCTATACTTAACTACCAATCTATCCTTCGGGATTACTAGGTAGTCCCTTCACAGATTTACGTCGCTGTGCACTCTCTGCCTATCCTTCGAGCTAGTCTCTTCACAGGCCCTCTGGTACCCTTTTGTGTCTATCCTTCAGGCTAATCCCTTCATAGTACACTCACATATATTCTGGAACTCAACCTGGTCGCGACCTTTCTGTTGTCTCCCTTTGTCCGATAGTTTTGAAACCTGAACCGGCAGTATCCTCCTCCTTTTAATGTCAAAAAGAAGCAAAAGGTTACAACAAGTTAACTCAAGTTCCAAACACACATGAGTCTTAACCGATCGCAGTGCTCCCGTCGGAAGTAACAGACTACACCAACTATGTATCTAAAGAGAAATCCTTTTCTTTTTCTGTGAGAAAACCTCACTTATGGCCATTCAGGATTTGTCGTTAGCAAAGTATGGTGTCCTCGTCCGTGACTTACTGAAAGGTAGCAAGCGATCTCGGTGGGACCTCCAAGAAACTGTCGAAGTTTCGACTGTTCAATAAGACTCTGTGAAACAAAGTGATCGTCAAAGGCAGACTTTATTAACTACTTGCTAGCAAGGGGAGCTTCACGTAGGCAAAGGCTATCGTGACTTCTCCCAATACATGGACAAAAACACCTCTTTTTATACACAAAGATCAAAACCTTTTATCACATGGTATGGTATTGAGAGACACAATTAATAACATTAAGAAAGAGATGAGTAAGGAATGTTTAAGGTCAACAAGAAGATGACTAAAGGGTCAGCAGAGCCTCGGTATCTTAAGATAAGGTTAGCCAATAGATAATCAAAAGTCATGATGCAGGAATACCTTTAGATAAAGTTAATTAATTTTATACAATGGAGACGGTTTGTCTCTCACTTTGGTTCTGGACATTCATACGAATGTTTACAGTACCTGTCCTTCGGTTATCATTAATTTGTTCTGCTAAGCTTATCTTGTTTATGGAACTGTCTAGCCTGCAAGCTACAAAGGAGTCACATCCTCTTCCTTAAACTGCTTCCTAATATGGGCCTGCCTGTTTCCCCTTATTTTGTACTGTGTGAAGCCATTTTGGCCTGCTGAACGTTCCAGACTCCATTTTAATATAACAGAGTATGTGTGCTTATTTTATACTAATATGTGTGGATATATATATCTATGCTGATGCACTTCTACAGAGCCCACCCAGCGGGCTCAGCAGGCCAATTAAGGGCCACCCGGCAACAGGTGACATCACAGATTGACATTTCATCTGTCAAGACCTTTTTACAGATGAAATATCAGCATTTGACAGCTGTTTGAAGCTGTCAAACACTGACAATCTGTACTCTAAGTTAATTCCTTCCTCTCAGGCTGAGTTAGAGATCTCTCCAGAACAGAAAGCTGAATGCTGCAATTTTTGACAGCTCGCGGCCATTCTGCTTTCTGTGTCAGTGAGATGAGGGACTCCTGAGACCTGAAGGAAGGAAGGCTGTAAAGGTAAGTAAAGGTAAGTAAAACTTCTTTAAACACTTTACACACACCAAACACACTTACCTCTTCACTCATGCACCCATCACTCACCTGAACACCAGACATCTCGAACCCTCCAAGCCCTTCAGCCCGACGGTCCGCCTCGCTAACTTGTCGTGGTTTGGAGCCGTCGGGAATCCCACATTTCAAGAATGACAATAGGGATTAGGCTAAAAACTGCCTGTTAACTACCTGTTAACAGGCAGTTAATCGGCACTAATCCCCTTCCCGCCTCGGGGAGGCGACTCCCAGCACAGGTCGGGTAGCCGCCTCCTTTGAAACTGGCATGGAGGCGGGTTTGGGGGCGGGATGGTTTCGTGCCCCCTGATTTCGAGATTTTAACCCCACACACGCCTCCAATCCCGCCTCCACGGTCCAATGAAAATCCTGCCCATTGCATCTGGCCAGCATGCTCTGTTCCATCACCGCCATCATCACTTGACCCTTCTCACCTGTGCACTATGCCCCAACCGACGCCACCTCCTCAAGCTCTCTAATCCCATTCTCTGGAATGTATGTAGTTGTGTTGATGCTTGCATACTTCAGGAAGAAGGACGCAGGATAATGTGGGGGCTGCCTAGCTCTGCTTCACTGGCATTGCTGAGAGGCTGTTCTTCCAGGTTTACAAAGGGACTACATGCTCTTTATAGAGTTACGTGAGAATGAGTGAGGAGGGGACGGGAAAGTAATATGTCTGAGCTTGGGGGAGCTTTTCTGCTTTGTGTTTTCCTACTCCCTTCATGCTTTGATATGTTTGACATCCAGGGTGGTCTCCGTCAAAGGAGTGGAAGGCCTGTGATTCGAGAACCATTCTGCATTTGGGACCCTTGAATTTGGTGCCATTTTCTCACGCAAGCAGAAACTAGTCCTGAGATATTGTAAGTTGGGGGACTGCAGGCGAAAAGGGATTTAGATGTCCATGTGCACACAGCACTAAAAACTTGTGAACAGGTACAAAACTTAATCAGAAAGGCCAATGGAGTGTTGGACTTCATCTCCAGAGGGTTGGAATAGAAAGGGGAGGTAGTGCTTCAGCTTTACAGAACTTTGGTCAGAACCCAGCATCGTACCTCAGGAAGGATATATTGACTTGGAATGGGTACTGCACAGATTCACCAGAATTATACCAGGGCTTAAAGGGTTAAACTATGAGGACAGGTTGCAGAAACTTGGTTTATGTTGCCTTGAGTTTGGAAAGGTTGAGGTGTGATCTAATCAAGGTGGTTAAAATGATTAACAGATTCAATAGAAGAGATAGAGAAACAAATCCAAAACATGAGCGCACAATTTTGCAATTAGAGCTAGACCATTTAGGAGTGAAGTCAGGAAGCACTTTTTCCACACAAATGGGAGTAGAAATCTGGAACTCTTTCCCCCAAAAGGCTGTGGATGCTGGGTCAATTGAAATTTTCAAAACTGAGATCGATATATTTTTGCTAGGTAAGGGCATCCAGGGATATGGATCAAAGGCAGGTAAATGGAGTTGAAGTACAGATCAGCCATAATCTAAATAAAATGGCAGAATAGGTTTGAGGGGCTGAATGGCCTACACCTATGTAAGATGCACACAATGGCTAATCCAGCAGACGTATCCCTTACTCCAATCAATGAATATTTCTCGGGAAACAAAGTGGACTTCTTAAAAACCACAAACCACAAGCAAAATACTGCGGATGCTGGAAATCTGAAATAAAAACAGAAAATGCTGGGAACAATCAGCAGGTCAGGCAGCATCTGTGGAGGGAGAAACAGAGTTAACGGGCCAGAATTTCGGGTCCCCACGGATGAGTACGGGCTGTGTACTCACCTGTAAGGCCAACAGAAGTGCCAGTTTCACGCATGCACTGCGCATGCGCTGGAAACCGGAACTTCCGTTCCCTTGAAGGAAGGGGTTTGGAGGTCAAACGCGTGCGCCGGAGAGGCAGCGCGTACGCCTGGAACTTCCGATTTTATTACAGGTTTCTCCGTGCGGGTACTGTTGTGTATGTAACCGTTTACCTTTAAGGGAACTATAGAATGTAACCGTTCGCCTTTAAGAGCACTACTTTAGGGTGGCACTATCTATTGGCTCATGTATACTGTAATACTGATAGTGACCACACCAGTATATAAGGGTTGTGATACGTTAACTAGGGCAGAATCGCCCGAGCCTCTGAATAGTAAAGACGTGTTTTATTTTGTTAACAGTGGAGTCTGTGATTATTTATAATACAACCCACAGACTTAACATTGGCGACGAGTCAGGATTCGAACCCTGCGGCAGTTGTTCCACGGCGGCTTCGTCCGAAGACAGGACGTTGAAGAGAGGTTTCAATCCTCACCAGTCTGGAACCGACAGGCTGGAAGCGACAGGCATTAGGACCCTGAAGCCTCCATAACCTCGTGGGTAAGCCGCAGCGTTGGCTGCAAAGACAGGGCGATCGCAATCCCTGATAAGAGCCGCGGTGAAACGCGCGAGCGGGTAAGCCAGAGCCCGGGAGGGAGCGAGAAGCGCGGGAAAGCCGCCATTTTTCGCGGGGAAACCGCTGAAGAAGAAGGAAGAAGCGGGAAACCGCCATCTTGGAAATTATTAAGAATTTCAGGAAAGTAATAAGATTTTTCAGAAAGGCTGGTGTGTTCTCAAGAAGAGAGGGAAAATAAGTATAAGTACAGCAATACTTGTGGTGTTCTCAAGAAGAGAGAAGAAAATTAATAATAAGTAAAGTAATACTTGTACTGTACTCGAAAAGAGAAGAAGATGCCTAAGCGAGGAAATATTAATGACTTTAATGCTGAAATAGAAGACTGGGCCACGTATGTGGAACGCATAGAAATATATTGCGTAGCCAACGACATTGAGGATGACGACAAGGCAATAACTTTGTTAAATTCGATGGGAGCAAAAACATACGGGCTTTTGAAACATCTAATAGCACCAGTTAAACCAGTGGACCAGACCTTCGAAGAGATCGTAGCAGTGCTGAAGGATCACTTGAACCCCACACCGTTGATACTGGCTGAACGATTTAAATTTTACGCCAGAACCCAGAGGCAAGATGAAAGCAATGCGGAATACTTAGTCGAACTGCGTAAGCTAGCGAAATACTGCCAGCTTGGAGGGAATTTGACAGAGGCGCTGCGGGACAAGTTCGTATGCGGCTTGGCCAAAGAAGGAACGCAGAAGCGACTCCTGGAGGAAAACGACCTCACACTGGACAGGGCTGTCCTCATAGCTTCATCGCACGAAGCCGCAGTGAAAGGAACGGCGGAAATGCAGCTAAAGGCGGCGGCACTCGGGGTGGACCAAATGACTGCAAGCATTTCCAAATGCTACCGTTGTGGAAAGACAACGCACGACCAGAATCAGTGCTGGTTTAAGAATCAAGAGTGCAGGAAATGTGGCAAACTGGGTCACATCGCGAAGGTATGCAGGTCCAGAAAGAAGACCAACAAACAAAGGAAGCCACCACCACAAGAAAAGTACAACAAGGTGCATC
The DNA here is from genome assembly GCF_052327205.1 of Somniosus microcephalus. NCBI lineage: Eukaryota > Metazoa > Chordata > Chondrichthyes > Squaliformes > Somniosidae > Somniosus > Somniosus microcephalus. The sequence goes on along the minus strand of NC_141000.1, from coordinate 17,173,317 downwards.
AGGTGGCTGAAAAGAGTTCAGACGAACAAAATTCAGACTCAGACCCAAACAGCCAGGAGTTGGATAGTCTGAGAATCCACAATGTGGGTAAAGTAACTGATCTACAGACGATCTGGGTCACACTAAAAATAGCTGGAGTCCAAGTACGAATGGAGCTGGACACGGGATCAGCTGTATCAGTCATCAACCAAAAGGACTACCACCGACTATTCTCTCACATACCCTTAAGAAATACCAAGTTCGTATTACAGACATACACGGGGCATCGCGTATACCCCATGGGGAAAATAAGAGTCAAGGTGAGAGATAGGGGTAAAGTACACCCAAGAATGAATTTGTACGTACTACCTGAGGGAGGACCACCACTTCTAGGACGGGAGTGGATCAAGAAAATAGACATGGAATGGCACTACCGACAAGCAATGACGAGTGAGGACTCGGTGCAGACAAGCAGCTCAGACTCTGAGCCGGAAGACGATAAGTCCAGCTTATGTATGAAAAACAAGGTTAACATTAACTCACAGACTAAGGTTGGAAAATCGATGGCGTGCATAAAGACAGAGAATTCTGAGTCTGTTCAAGCTACAGACATATGCATTACGGAGGAACACCGGGCTCGAACTCAACGCTATTTCAAAGTACAACAACAATTAGAACAATTAAGTTACCGCCTCGTACAAGAGATGAAAACAATGAAAAAGTTCTATGACACCGAATGGGAGAGTCTGGAAAGACAACAGAACCTACTGGCTCAAGCAGAGAGCGACCATAGAGCCATCGTGACCAATTACCGATCACATCTCCCTGATGATGTTCAGGGGTTAGAATATTTGCATGATCTAGAGATACAGCAGAAGGGCAAATCACGCTGCACTGAGGATTTTGTTCTGCAATTAGAGACGGAGCTAGTGCAGGCAAAGTTAAGAGAAGTTGAATCACAGGGTGCTCTTAAGGAGATGCAGAAACAAATCTTGGACATGGAAAAGAGAAACGCTTCTTTACCTGATGAGAATAATGTGGCCATGTTGCAAGAGGAGCTTATAGGGGCGAAACTGAAAGAAGCTAAGCAAAGGATGTTGGAACTTGAAACGCAGAACCAAATCAGCGGTAATCAGCTATGTCAAGCAGAGAAGGAGTGCAAGGGTCTACATGAGAAGGTGCAATATCTCTCAGCCCAAAATAAGGGACTACTCACTCAGTTAAATGAAAGTAAACGGGAAATGGCTGAGATGGACTGCAAGAATAAAGAAGAGTTGATGGCAGTGAGACTTCGAGAGGCAGATAGCATAGCAGCCTTGGCTGAACTCCAACAGGAAATTGCGAAAGAAACAAATGAAGAGGAATCTTCAGGAAGCCAGGATTTTATTCCAGTTCTTCTCTACGACTCCTTACAAGCAGAGTGCGAGAAGTTGAAAAAACAGTATGAACAGGCCCAGACTACAATTCTGGAGGGGGTTAACTCAGCAACCTCCGAAAAGCTAGTTTCGTTGGAAGTATATGAGCAACTAAAGGTTGAACATGAGCAAGAAGTCCAAAGGCTGCAGGAAATTCTTGAGGAGCTCAGGGCCAAGACAGACTCATCGGTAGAAGTTCCATACATAGATGAGGATGTAGAGGTGAAAGACATGGCAGAACTCATAAAAATATGGAAGGAAGCCCAAGACAAATATGAGGCGGCAATTACCGAGGTTGACCGACTTGAAGAACAGTTTCAACTGGGAATGGGCCCTGAACATGAGCTAGAGAGCATCGAGGCGCAACTTCTCCAAGCACTGGAAGCCAAAGTACAAGAGGAAGAGAAGATGAAAGCATTGGAGAAAATGATGGATGAAATGGAGGAGTACGCTGAATTACGTCCAGGGGAACAGGAGAATGGGGAAACAGCTACTTCAGTAGAAGGATTAAATAGCCTGATAACGAAATCCCTGAAGGAAGGGAAAGGATTGAACGCACAAATGAGGCCAGGAGGGAAGGAAGGGCAGACATCCGAGGAAGAGCAGGATGAATATGATTGCTTGAAGAAGGGTTTTGACCTGTTGAGTGACACCGAATGTTATGAGGATGTGGTCTGCCCAAATTGTGATGGGAACTCCCAAAGTGCTGAAATCCTGAGGAAGCACTTAAGGTCTAAGGAACATAGAGAGTTGGTGGCGCTACAGATGGCAGCCGGGAAAAGAGCTCGGAGAGTTTCAAAAAGGCAGAAAAGAAAAAGAAGCAGAAAATAATAACTGTTTAAAATATTATTACTTCTACTACCTCAGTCCGAACACTACGAAAGGTGCTAAATTTGTAAAAAAAATCCAGGGACATTATCAAGACAGCCAGTGGGTTGTATAAGTCCACACTGCTGGTTCAACAGGACGAAAGTACAAGCTGTTAAAAAAAAAAAAAAAAAGGCTATGGAGGATGCTGTCTGGAACGAATTAATACCAGAGACTGAATTTATGAACTGTTCCCACAGAGACTGAACCTGTAAACTGATTCCACTGAGAGTATGTTTGTAAACTGTTATATGACGTTGACTCCATTGAGAGTATATCTGTAAATTGTTATATGACGTTGACTCCATCGAGAGTATATCTGCAAACTGTTTATATAAAGTTGAAGATTGTATGTTTAACGGGATTCTGTAAGTAATAAGCTAGGAAGGGAGGAGTGTTGTGTATGTAACCGTTTACCTTTAAGGGAACTATAGAATGTAACCGTTCGCCTTTAAGAGCACTACTTTAGGGTGGCACTATCTATTGGCTCATGTATACTGTAATACCGATAGTGACCACACCAGTATATAAGGGTTGTGATACGTTAACTAGGGCAGAATCGCCCGAGCCTCTGAATAGTAAAGACGTGTTTTATTTTGTTAACAGTGGAGTCTGTGATTATTTATAATACAACCCACAGACTTAACAGGTACGTCCCTAGCAGCTGCGCATGGAAAAAGCTTGCTTTTAACAAGGTAAGAGGTTAATTAAGTAAAATTAAAACATTTTTTCCACAGGTTTATCATTTTAAAATACTTTAAAGAAAGATAAGTTTATTTTTAGCCCTGTAAAAAACTTTCATTAATTTTTTCAAAAATTTAAATTTTTGTTTAAAATAGTTAATTATGTAATTTATAGTTATTTTTAAAATGTGATTTAAAAAAATGTATTTGAAGTTTTACTTAGGTTTTGGGGCCGATCTCTATTCATGGATTTGACAGGTCTTCCTGTCAAATCTATGAATGGAGAGTCCCTGCTCCGATTGGCTCCCCATGGCCCATGTGATCCCAGGGGATGCTGTGAACTAACTTCACAGCAGTTGGAGCAGGCCCAGGATCAGAATCCCACGCGGGCCCACAGCACAACGGCCGGCGCGCTAGGTAAGTGCAGGTCAGGGGCTTGCACCCGCGGGAAGCCCCCGACCCGAATTCCTGGCCCAACGTTTCAGGTCGATGACCTTTTGTCAGAATTGGAAGAAGTTAGAGATTTAACCGTTTTTAAGCAAGTGCAGAGCCAGGGAAAGGAGGCGGGGAGCTAACAAAGGGAAAAGTCTGTGATTGGGTGGAGGGCAGGCATGATTAAATGAGAAAAGGGATGTGAATCCAGCAATTTCTGTTCTTCTAAAGAACAGTGGATTTATTGATAGGGCCTTTGTAATGAGGAGATTTAGGAGCTGCGGTAATAATATTCCAAAACCTAAAGTCGCAGAGATTTGTTGCTTCCCTCGCCCTCTGCTTTTTAGGTTTTAGTGATGCAGTTGCGCATTCACTGTATGCAATATTTATAGAAGATAAATAGATTAGCCAGCTAAAGAGTTACTACATTGCATTAGTTTCCACTGGAATCTGTCTAGCTCAGTTTAACAACATCGATTCTACTCACTCAGGGAGTTAGGTTTCTGTAAGCTGAATAACTTTTACTATCCTCTTGGGGCTTTCCCCACTCAAGCAGTTTAACTTTAGCATAATGGCTCTGTGCTGGCTCTTTAAACTTTTCTCTAAATGTTATGCTGGTGAATACTAAAAACCTTCATCTGTGTCAGGTAACATGGCCTTGATCACGTCTTCCATGTCGTTATAGTGAATCTGGAGCCTGTAGTACAAATGATAACCAAGGTTGGAAGGAGGAGAAAAGACATGATCAGTTATGTAGTGGTTAACTGACAACTAGATTAAGTTTTAAAAGCCTATGGGCTAGAAGTTCATTATAGCCCAGGAATGGGGGGTAAAATTAGAAAAGTTTGAGAATTAGCACCAGGCACTAATGTTTTAGACTGCACACAAAATTAAGTCTCACTGCACAAGGAAATGATTGGGGTGCTAATACAAGCCTTAAAGACCAAACTCACTAGCGTTACACTCAAAGGCTGTGTAGGGTTTGGCCGGTGCCAACATCAGTGGGTGCATGTGCCTCAAGGATTTTTGGACTTTTAAAATGGATATGTACCCTTTTAAAATGGAGACGCACGTAGGCTGCATTTTAAAAATGGAGTTTGGATTTTTGGGGCGCCATTATCGGCCGTGCGCAAAGTTTAGCGCCTGGCGCTAATTATCGCCTCCAACAGCAAACTTGGTTTTTATCGCCCCTGGAGGTGATTGGAGCGTTGAATCAGACGCTTCGCACCTGTCTTAAGGCGCAAAGGCCGAGGAGCGAGGCGCTACCTCAGTGCGCTGGTGAAGCAAGGAAAGGCAAATCAAAATAAACCTGCAAAGTGCTGCTCCGTACTCAAAACTCTTTCACACAGCGTTGAATCTCTCCAGAAGAGTCTCTCTCTCTCTCTCTCAGAATGCGTGGAGCAAAAATGTCACCGACAAAAAAAAGGCAGGAAGCGGTCGCCTTTAAATAGCGCTCTCCCAGTCCCTTTCTGACAGCATAACGCCCCCCTCAACCTGTCATTGCTAGCGGCAGGCGGTAAGGCAGGGGGCGCCGCTCAATATCCGGTCCAGGGCGCTACTGGGGCGTTGCGCACTTGACTGACGTCACAATCTACTGGCGCAGGAGATCGTGGCGGTAGTGTTTAGCACTGCCACAAAATGTCTAGTTAATTTCGTGAGCGGCACAAACATTGCCGCGCCCGGGCGCTGGTTGCTTTGGGCCCTCTTAAGATGTTAACGGGAGGCGCAAACAACTGAATTTTTCCCCCTTGGACTTTAAAAGGGACTGCCTGTTGGTTTCTGTGAAGATAGCAGGAACTGTCTGTCTTTTGGGTTGCCATGGGACCAGTCTCAACGCTGATGTCATGAACTTGTGTGATTTGGGGAAAGCCACTTTTTGTCCATGGAGACAGGATGTCTGGATGGACAATGAGGTTTGCAGGCCAAAAGTAACATCTCTGGACTCTTTCAATGAAGGAGCAGTCAAGAACTTAACAAACAGTTAGCAATTCGAGAACTGCTCATCTACAGTAATAGCCTACCATTGTTTTCTTCAAGATGACCAATCCAAGACAGAGACATCACCAGGTAAACCAACTTATATCTCTGCGACCATGGTAACCAGGAATCGCCCAGCAAGTTTTGTGTATTATACGGGGTATAAACATGCTGAACTTTGGGGATGCAGTGTGTTGCTGGCTTGCTTGCTTTTCTCTACCATCTGTAACGGGGTTCTCCGCATACGTCAACTCTCCATGAACGCCCGAAGTGAGTGCCTCGTCATACCGCCTGAACGTAACTCTCTAGGCTTCATCGCACGGTTTTGTCTCTGGAGTCGAACGGAGCCGGGACCGCGTGAATCAACAACAAGAGCTGGTAATTATATCCAGCATACACCTCTAGAAATCCCCAGGACCGCCCGCGTGTTTGACTGCTGAGGAATTGCAAGTGCCCAAGACGCAGGCTAACATGGGTGTGTGTGTGAGGAGGCTTCCAAGTGTGGGTTCTGACCAAACCGGGAGAGGGGTTTAGTTAGAAGTGTTTTCCATTATCTAGGCTTAGATTCTGGGAAGGGGTTGGTTCAGCGTAACGAACAGGGTGGGTATTTTAGTCTAAAGTTATAAGCTAGTGTCCACGGTCACCTACTCGTTCTGCCGTAAGCAAGAGGAGTAAGCATTGTCGTTTTTGTGAGTGTAATAAAAGGAATCGATCTTTGACCAACCTGAACCATTTTGTTTTGTCTGAATCATTTATAATCTATCCGTAGTAACTCCTTGGGTCTGAACTTGGGGGTTGTGGGGCTTGTGGTTCACGGTATAATTCGGAAGACCAACCGGGTGGCATCCGGTCACGACCGGGTTACACAGTAATCCCACTGGGGATGCTGTACACCGGGCTTAGGAGAAGACCTATCTGGCCTTGGTCTCTCTCTCTCTGTGTGGGATTACCCGCTAATCGACAGGCTGGGCAGGGACTATTGGCAAAAGCTCCTGCCGTCCAAGGGAAACAACCCAAACTGGAGAGTTTTTGTGGCATGGGTCGACTCAAGGGAGAGTCATAAAAACACGGGGCATGCAAAAACACCCTACAGCTGTGCTCCTGGGCCTGGCCAAAGTGGCCATTAACTGGTCCAGGCAGCGGGCGGTCGAGGGGGCCGTTTGGCACGACTGCCTGCCTCTCTTCTGCGGCCATGTTCGCACCCGGGTGGCCCTGGAGATGGAGCATGTGGTGTCTGCCGGCACGCTCGAGGCCTTCCGCAACCGGTGGGCACCGCAGGGACTGGGGTGCATCATCACCCCGGCCAATCAAATTTTAATTGAAGTTGATAAGTTTCCTTTCATGTTTTAAGTTTAGTTACAGTTTATTTGTTTAGGGTCCACAAAAAGAGGACACTCAAAGGCTGGACCAATATCAGGTGCAGTCTAATCGCAAGTCATCATTGCCACAGGCTTTTTCCAGTTCTTAAAGGGGAGGTTCATTGATGCTACAGAACCTCATTCTCAGCATTGCTGGCTGTGCAGCTGCATCAGCAAGCAGCAGCAGGTCAAGTAGAAGGAGCCAGACGAGTCAAGCAGCCGTAATGATGGCAGATCCACACCCCAGGGAGAGAGCCCGCAGATTCTGCGATGAAGCATTGGAGGCGTTGGTGTTCACTGTGGAGAGACGGAGGGCGGTGCTCTACCCAGCAAGTGGCAGGAGGCCCTCGCCAAAAGTCTTCCGCGCCATGTGGAGGGAGGTAGCCCAGCAGGTCTCGGGCAGCACTGTAGTCCCCAGGACCCTCACACAGTGCAGGAAGAAAAGTAAAAACCTCACTCGGGTGGTCAGAGTGAATCAATGCTTCAACAAATGCTACATACCACTATCTGAACCACAGTCTGCACACACACTGCCCAAAGCACCACACCCCCAGCACTCACCCACCAACAATCTCTATCTAGCAACACTCACACCCACATCTCACACCTTGCACACAATGACAGCTATTCAACTATGGCAGGCACATCACCCAAACACATTGCTCCACACTCACTCACACACTTTCCTTTCTCTTGGTGGCTCACAACAGGAGGGAGCAGGAGCGCACAGGTGAGGGACAGGCTGACATCCAACCACTGTCTGAGCTGGAGGAAAGAGTGCTGGAGATTATTGGGCGCCAGGTGGTTGGCATCATGGCCATCAGCGACGTTGGGGACAACAACGGTATGTTCATCCCTACTCCTTCTTCTCACATCCCACTTCCCCCTCACCCCACAAGCCTTTCCCACTTTTCAGCTAATCATGCTGTATGCATGCCTTTCTCCCTTCCTGCCCCCCTCCCCTCACCTTAACCTGACTCTTGTGCCTTTATGCTTTCAGATAATCAGCAAGAACCTGAGCAGCCTGTCCCTGAGGGCACCATAGAGAGCGAGGTGGGAGAAGAGGAGGACGGAGAACACACTGCGTCACTGCATGTCTCACCCGCAGGCACCAACTCAGATACTGGCACTACGCATTCTTTAGAGGCTAGTATTGTAGCGGGATCTGCACAGGATGTGGCACCAGGGATGAGCGGGTTGCAGCAAGGCCAGGGGGAAAGGGTAGCTCGGGGGCCAGCTCCCCGGAGGGCGAGTTTGCACGCGAGTTCTGCTGCACAGGACTCAGATGAGGACCTCGATGGGGAGGCATTTAGAAGAAGGGTGATGGGCATGCACATGGAGATGATAGGTGCAATGGCAAGGGTGCCCGAGAGCCTCTCGGCAATGATAAGGAGCGTGGAGGAGTCCACCTCCAACATTGCACAAAGCTCTGCGCACACCATGCAGCCCATCATTTGCAGTCTGCAAAGGATAGTAGACTCCCAGAGAGGCCGTGGCGACCCAGACCTGATGCCACGTGTGATGGCCAATCTGGCAGCTTCCATTGCAGCACACGTGGAAGCAACACAATGTCTTAGTGCTGAAATGCAGTCTCAGCTTGATGCCACGCAAGCTCTGACTGCTGCCATCGTGGCTGGGTCTACCACCGTCGACCAGGGCATTCACGGTGTCACAGCAGGCCAGCAATCTGTGCTCCAGCAGATTGCTAGGGATGCTGAGGTGCTGCCCCGGGGGAGTGGCAGTGGGTCAGTGGAGCAGGAACCTGCTGTCCTCTCTCAGGATGACAGCATTCCTGCTCCCACCACTGCCACTCCACCATTGCCTTTGTCGCTGCCTGTCATCCAGGAAGCCCAGACTGCTGCCGCCCATGCTGAGGTGGTGCAGTCTACAGCCGGGCCTTCCAGGCCCAGAGCTGGTCAAGGGCGTCCTGCAAGGCCATCTGAAGTCTCCCGCATGGACACTCAGCAGCCTTCCACCAGCCGTGCTGCAGCCACTGGGCCAACACTTCATAGGAGCACTAGAGTAGGCAAAGGCACAGTAACAAGAGGCACTAAGGGTTTGCACAAGGGTGAATAGTTAATATAGTTGTTGTAAATATATGATTATTGATAAATGTATTCATTCAGATTGGATTCTTTTGTGGTGTCTCTCATTTCAGCATTGCTCTGTGATATGGTGTGCGACAGGGATGGAATGATGGGAATCTGGGATTTAATTTATTGGAATCGCATTCTGATGAGGCGATCACGGACCGCCCTTCCGGAAGGCCGATTAAGTGGCTGCCTCCTCCCACGCTCCTGTTCCTCCTCCTCCTCCTCCTCTCCCTCTTCTTCCTCCTGAGGTGGTCCCGCAATCCCAGGTGGCAAGGGCTGGGCCCTCATGATGGCCAAGTTGGGGAACATGCAGCAGACCACCACGAAATGGGACACCCGCTCAGCCAAGAACAGGAGGGCTCATCACGAGTGGTCAATGCAGCGGAACCGTTGCTTGAGCACCCCGATGGTCTGCTCGATGATGTTCCTGGTGGCAGCATGGCTCTCATTATGAGTGCTGGATCGGAGTTTTGGGGTTGCGAAGGGGAGTCATGAGCCAGGTGGAGAGCGGATAGCCCTTGGCTCCGACCAACCAGCCGCTAGCTTGATGTGGTGGCTGGAAGAGTGCTGGCACACCGGTCTGGAGCAGGATGAAGGCATCGTGGCTGCTGCCAGGATAGCGGGCATTCACATTGAGGATTCACTGTCTGTGGTCGCACACCAACTGCACATTGAGTGAGTGGTAGCCTTTGCGGTTACGGAAGATGTCAGGATTGTTATACAGTGCCCGCAAAGTCACGTGGGTACAGTCAATGGCACCTTGCACCCAAATGTATCTATGCTATTCACCTCAGCCACTCCTTGTGGTAGCAATTTCCACATTCTCACCACTCTCTGAGTAAAGAAGTTTCTCCTGAATTCCTTATTGGATTTCTTAATGACTATCTTATATTTATGACCCCAATTTTGGATTCCCCCACAAGTGGAAACATATTTTCTATGTCTACCCTATCAAAACCCTTCACAATTTTAAGGACCTCTATCAGGTCACCTCTCAAGTCTTCTCTTTTCTAGAGAAAAGAATCCCAACTGGTTCAGCCTTTCAGTTCTGGTATCATCCTTGTAAATCTTCTTTGCGCATTCTCCAGAGCTTCTATATCCTTTTTGTAATATGGAGACCAGAATTGTGCACAGTACAACCAGTACATCTCCAGCAATAGCTTCTCTTCCCTCTCCCGCACTGACACCTCCAGAATCCCTCAACAATCTATACTTGGTTCCCTCCGCTTCCTTATCTTTATGCTGACCCGTTGATGACATTATCTGGGATGTATGCTGATGACCTCAGGCTGATGCTCCACCACCTCTCTTGACCCCAGGACCATGTCCAGATTGTTGAGTTATCTATCCAGCATCAAGTCTTGGATGTGTCACATCTTCAGCTGAACATTTGCACCAATCATAAACTCTGCTCCCTTGCTACTGATGCCACCTCCTTCCCCAGCCACTGGATTAGCTACAGGCTAGTGTTCATTTCAGATTTGCGCTTTGGACCTCACATCCTCTCCAGTGCCAAGTCTGCTTAATTCCAACTCGGCAACATTGCCTGTCTCTGACTCTACCTGAGACCGCACCTCCCCCCCTCCCCGCCCCACCTCCTCCTCACTGCTGAAACCTTTATCCATGCTTTTGCCACCTTTAGACTCGATAGGGGTGAAATTCGTCTTGGGCAGCAACCCAAAGTGGGTAACAGCTAATCGGCAGCTCATTTTACGCTCCGCCCGATTTAATCTATCAATTTTTTTTTCCTTTTTCGACAGGACGCATTTGTGGTAATATTCTCTGTTTAAGTTTTATGGACTTGGTCTGTAACAGGCTTTTTCCAAGTCTTCCACAGTGAAGCTAATTTTAAATTTTTGTTTACAAATCTTGGTGCGGGGCGAATGTGGGTGAAAAGAGTAGCAGAGGAGGCAGGAAGAGTCAAGAAGCAATAATAAAAACAGAGACTGCTGGAAACACTCAGCAGGTCAGGCAGCATCTGTGGGGAGAGAAACAGAGTGAACGTTTCAGGCCGATGACCTTTCATCAGAAGTGGAAAAAGTTAGAGATGTAACAGGTTTTAAGCAAACGCAGAGACAAGGGAAAGCGGGTGCAAGAAGCAATTAGATGATATCAAGCTTCAGTTTTAAAAAGTTGTAGATTGGAAGGAGGAAGAAAAGACCAAGGGAGTTAAGAAAAAACTGAATGAGTGTAACAATGAAGCTTCTGGTTAATTTATTAGCATTGGTAACTGTAAAGTCTGTGTGTTATATGGCGAATTAATACACAGACTACAAGAGTAACTTTAACAGGACTTTACTATTCGAAGGTCAGGGCGAATCTGCCCAATAAATCCTTACACAGCACTTATATACCGGTGTGGTCACCACCGGTATTACAGTATACAGTAGCCAAGATAAAGTAGTGCAACCCTTAAAATAGTTCTCTTAAAGGTGGAACGTTACATACACTACAATCCTCCCTTTTTAGGTTAACAGTATATATATATTCCCATTAATATAACATCATAACATATATACAACTTTATGTAAAACAGTTCACAGATTCAGTCTCTCTGGAGGCTTCCTGACTCTGTCCGGATAACGCCTCGGTGGTGTAGTAGTTTTTGGTGGTGTAGTAGGTTCTTCTGGCAAGGTCGATTCTGCTTGAAGGACAGTGTCAGGTTCATCTGATTCCAGTATTACCGGATCGGAGGTAATGCTCTGGGTATCTCTGCTTCAACATTAGGCGTATAGAGTTGTGGAGCAGGTTGGCCCTTTGTGGATGACTCTATGATCTGGTCAACATGGCGCCTTATTATGCTTTCACCAATGTCCACGGTATACATCAGCGGTCCTAGCCTTTTTCCAATAGTTCCAGGCTGCCATTTCTCGGTACGGTAGTCCCGGGCCAAAACTTGTTGCCCTATCTGGAAGGTTCTAGTTGGCCTTTCATTCATGCCTTGAAATTGCCGGTTTTCTACGTCCCTTCTGACGTTTGGCTTAATCAAATCCAGCTGGCATCTTAGTCTTCTATTGAAAAACATCATGGCGGGAGTTTGGTTTGTGACCGCATGTGTTGCATTCCTGTACGCCAACAAGAAGTTATCTACCTTATGTTGTAGATTTATGTCTTCATTACCCATGGCCTTTATGGCCTTCTTGAAGGTCTGGACAAACCTTTCAGCTAATCCATTGGTGGCGGGATGGTATGGGGCGGACGTGTAGTGCTTAACCCCATTGCTTTTTAAGAACTTCCTGAATTCTTCGGACACAAATTGCGGTCCATTATCAGAACAGATCTGTTCCGGCAGCCCATTCCTGGCAAATATGGTCCATCAATACTGTGATGGTTTTTTCCGTGGTGGTGGAGGACATCTTTATTACCTCCGGCCACTTGGAGTGTGCATCCACCGCGATTAAAAACATTGAGTCCATAAATGGACCAGCAAAGTCGATATGTACCCTTTGCCATGGAGATGAGGGCCACTCCCATGGATGCAGAGGAGCTTGTGGTGGGGCGTTTTGGACCTTCTGGCATCCTAGACAGCTCTTGGTTATTTCTTCGATGTCTCCATCAATACCTGGCCACCACACAAACGCTCTGGCTAGGGTCTTCATTTTCACTCCACCCAGATGTCCCTCGTGAAGCTCCTTTAGCACTTTATGCTGGAGTTTGGGTGGAATCACCACTCTAGATCCACACATCAAGGTTCCTCGGCGCACTGACAGCTGTTCTCTTCTTTGCGAAAATGCTGGCAACATTGGTTCGCCATGTGCTGGCCATCCCTCCACCGTTAAATCGTAGACTCGTGAGAGAGTTGGGTCATTTCTTGTTTCCTTTTCGATCATAGAATTTGTTACTGGTAGACATTCCACTATGGTTGAGTGGAACATCTCCACTGGGTCCACTGTAGTCACCTCTTCTACCACTGGCAACGGTAGGCGCGATAACCCATCAGCATTTCCATGCTGTTTGGACCTTTTGTATTCGATGTCATATTGGTGTGCCCCTAGTAACACGGACCACCTCTGTAGCCTTTGCGCTGTCATCGTGGAAACGGCCTTGTTAGGGTTGAATATGGATACCAACGGCTGGTGGTCTGCCAGCAATGTAAACTTCTTGCCCTGCAGGTAATGATTGAATTTCTTTACTCCCCACACAAGGCTGAGAGCCTCCCTATCTATCTGAGCATAATTGCGCTCAGCGGAGGTCAATGATCGGGATGCAAATGCGACTGGCCTTTCCGAGCCATTTGGCAACTTGTGTGAGAGTACTGCTCCAATACCATAAGGGGAAGCATCACAAGCTAGACAAAGAGGTAGCGTTGGATTGAAGTGAGCCAACACTTCCTCAGAGGTGATCAATGCCTTGCTTTTGCGAAAGGCCTTCTTACAGTCCTCGCTCCACTTCCATGGTACTTCTTTCCGCAACAGAGCATTCAGCGGGTGCAGCACCGTGGATAGATTTGGCAGAAACTTATGGTAATAGTTAATCAACCCCAGAAACGACCTCAACTGTGATACATTTTCCGGAGCGGGGGCCTTCACGACAGCTTCGATCTTTTCAGGTGACTTGTGCAGGCCCTCTTGGTCAATGACATGACCACAGTACGAGATCCGTTTCTGGAAGAACTCACATTTCTGGTGGTTAGCTCGAAGGCCATATTCCTTCAACCTGGTGAGCACCAGTTTCAAATTTGTGAGGTGTTCCTCCTCGTCCTCTCCCGTAATCAGGATATCGTCCAAGTAACACTGAGTGCTTGGAATACCCTGTAAGACCTGCTCCATGGCCCTCTGCCAAATTGCTGGAGCCGAAGCCACTCCAAAAACCAGTCTATTATATCGATACTAGCCTCTGTGCGTGTTGATTGTGAGATACTGGCGCGACTCTTCCTCGACTTCCATCTGTAAGTATGCTTGCGCCAGGTCTATCTTGGTGAAGTGTTTCCCGCCAGACAATGAAGCAAAGATATCCTCAATCCGCGGAAGCGGGTATTGTACCGTGTGAAGCACCGGATTAACTGTGATCTTGAAGTCTCCGCAGATGCGGACCTTTCCCGGTCCCCCTGGCTTGTTACTCGACGAAGGCTTCATGACGGGAACAATGGGTGTGGCCCACTCACTCCAGTCCACCTTAGACAGTACCCCTGAACTTTCAAGCTCTTCCAGTTCTGCCTCCACAGCAGGTCGTATCGCGTAAGGTACCGATCTGGCTTTGAAAATTTTGGGCTTGCATGTTCTGCAATCGTGATTTTTGCCTTAATTCCTCTCAGTATTCCCAGTCCCTGCTGGAATACCTCTTTAGCCTCGTCCAATATTCTGGACAATCATTCAGGTTTGACATCTTTCTTTCCGGAATCTACCGTCATTGTGTTTAGGGAGTGCCAGTCTATCTTTATTTTCCTGATCCACTCCCGCCCCAGAAGTGGTGGACCTCCCTCGGGTAGTACATATATGTCCATTCCTTGGTGTTCTTTGCCCTTGTGTCTCACCTTGACTTTTATCTTTCCGATGGGGTATACTTTATGCCCCGTGTATGTCTGCAATACTATCTCCGTATCCCGTAGGGGAATATGTTTGAATAACTTTTTGTAATCTTGCTTATTCATGACCGTCAACGCCGATCCGGTGTCCACTTCCATCTTCACTTGGACTTTTGCAATCTGTAGTGTGACCCAGATAGTTTGTCGGTCAGTTTCCTTACTCACATTGTGAATCCTCAGACTACCCCGTTCCTTGCTGTTGGAGTCTGAACTCTTCCCAGTCACCTTATGTACCTTTCTGTACTTCTTCTGCGGTGACTTATTGTTGCTGGTCTTCTTTCCTGACCGGCATACTTTAGCTATGTGACCAAGCTTGCCACATTTTCTACATTCCTGGTTTTTAAACCAGCATTGGTTCTGGTCGTGTGTTGTCTTCCCACAACGATAACATTTCGTTGTACCCGAAGTCATTTGATCCACGCTGAGTACCGCTGTCTTCAGCTGCATCTCCGCCGTGCCTCTCGCTGCGGCTTCGTGCGATGCTGCAATAAGGACAGCCTTATCAAGTGTAAGGTCATTCTCTTCGAGCAGTCACTTTTGTGTTTCTTCCTTCGACATCCCACACACGAACTTGTCTCTCAGTGCCTCTGTCAGATTTTCCCCAAACTGACAGTATTTTGCTAGCCTACGCAGTTCAACCAAGTACTCCGCGTTGCTTTCCTCTTTTAGTTGCGTTCTCACGTAAAATTTAGATCGTTCTGCTAACATCAGCGGTGTGGGGTTCAAATGATCCTTCAGGACAGCAACAATATTAGCGAAAGACTGATCCGCCGGTTTAGCTGGTGATAGAAGATGCTTCAATAGCCCGTATGTCTTCGCACCCATTGAGTTTAGTAAGGTTAGAGCTTATCATAATTTGCTATCTTATTGACCTTACAATATATCTCGATGCGTTCTACATACGTGGCCCAATCTTCCACATCGGAATCGAAATCGTTGATGTTACCACGCTTAGGCACCTTCACAATCTTTCTGAGAACAACAACGAAATTTTTCTTTACTTTTTAACTTTTTTTTTCCAAAAATGGCGGTTTCCCGCGCTTATCTTCTTCCCCGCCTCCGAGGATGGCGGTTTCCCGCGCTTGTCTTCCTCTGGCGGGGGGGGGGTAAGCTTTGCCCTCGGGCGACGACCGCTGGCTTTCGGGTTTCGCAGCCTGCGCGCCGGCTTCAGTTTATTCTGAAGCTCTCCCGCTCGCTCGGGCTCTGTCTTTCCCTCAGCGGCTTTCAATCGCGCCTCCCCAGCCCTCTCGCAGTCCGGTCCTTTCCTCCCCCGGCTGCGGCTGAGTTCTCCGCGGTTTTATTTATTTATTTCTTCCCACGCCTTACGATCCCGGTCGCAGCGCCTCGCGGCCTCGGTAGCTGCCCGGCCTTTTTCGCCGGTCGCGGTCGAGCTGTCTCCCGACGCTGTTGCGTCTCCCAGCCCGCTTGTAGCCCGGTCTCTCACACCGGCTGCGTTCCCGCTTGTAGCCCGGTCTCTCACACCGGCTGCGTTCCCACTTGTACCGCGGCTTCCGTGCCCTACGCTGCCCCAGTCTCAGCGTCTCTGGCCCCGACTTCTGTCCGGCTCCTTTCCCCCGACCGTGGTCGAGTTCACCGCCCTTATCCTCCGTTTCTTTTTATTTCCCCCCTACTCACAGTCAACGTGGCCGACTTGCTTCTCATGGCTGATCGGCTCACTCACCACCGTGACAGAAGGGACGATCACTGCCTGTTGCTGATGGAAGGCTTCGTGTCTGAATTCTTCCTTCTTCCTTGCTCTGCAGACTCGAGTCTTCTCTCAGCAGAACGACGAGGGCGGATGCCTCTTCTCGACGCTCGTTAACTGCTTCGGATGTATCGCTGCCGCAGGGTAAGATCAAACTCGTCGCCACTGTAAAGTCTGTGTGTTATATGGCGAATTAATACACAGACTACAAGAGTAACTTTAACAGGACTTTACTATTCGAAGGTCAGGGCGAATCTGCCCAATAAATCCTTACACAGCACTTATATACCGGTGTGGTCACCACCGGTATTACAGTATACAGTAGCCAAGATAAAGTAGTGCAACCCTTAAAATAGTTCTCTTAAAGGTGGAAAGTTACATACACTACAGTAACAATGCAACAAACTAAAGCATTATCCTATTTCATCAATGTCTGCAGCACCACTTTTATTAAAATTCATTTATGGGATGTGAGCGTCGCTGGCAAGGCCAGCATTTATTGCCCATCCTTAATTGCCCTTGAGAAGGTGGTGGTGAGCCGCCTTCTTGAACCGCTGCAGTCCATGTGGTGAAGGTACTCCCACAGTGCTGTTAGGGAGGGAGTTCCAGGATTTTGACTCAGCGACGATGAAGGAACAGCGATATACTTCTATGTCAGGATGGTGTGTGACTTGGAGGGGATCTTGGAGGTGGCGGTGTTCCCATGCACCTGCTGCCCTTGTCCTTCTAGGTGGAAGAGGTCGCGAGTTTGTGAGGTGCTGCCGAAGAAGCCTTGGCGAGTTGTTGAAGTGCATCTTGTAGATGGTACACACTGCAGCCACGGTACGCCAGTGGTGGAGGGAGTGAATGTTTAAGGTGGTGGATGGGGTGCCAATCAAGCGGGCTACTTTGTCCTGGATGGTGTCAAGCTTCTTGAGTGTTGTTGGAGCTGCACTCATCCAGGCAAGTGGAGAGTATTCCATCACACTCCTTACTTGTGCCTTGTAGATGGTGGAAACGCTTTGGGGAGTCAGGAGGTGAGACACTCGCCACAGAATACCTAGCCTCTGACCTGCTCTTGTTGCCACAGTATTTATGTGGCTGGTCCAGTTAGGTTTCTGGTCAATGGTGACCCCCAGGATGTTGAAGGTCGGGGATTCGGCGATGGTAATACCGTTGAATGTCAAGGGGAGGTGGTTAGACTCTCGCCTGTTGGAGATAGTCATTGCCTGGCACTTGTGTGGTGCGAGTGTTACCTGCCACTTATCAGCCCAAGCCTGAACGTCGTCCAGGACTTGTTGCATGCAGGCATGGACTGCTTCATTATCTGAGGAGTTGTGAATGGCGCTGAACACTGTGCAGTCATCAGCGAACAACCCCATTTCTGACTTTATGTTGGAGGGTAGGTCATTGATGAAGCAGCTGAAGATGGTTGGGCCTAGGACACTGCCCTGAGGAACTCCTGCAGTGATGTCCTGGGGCTGTGATGATTGACCTTCAACCACCACAACCATCTTCCTTTGTGCTAGGTATGACTCCAGCCAGTGGTGCATTTTCCCCCCGATTCCCTTCAGTTTTACTAGGGCTCCTTGATGCCACACTCAGTCAAATGCTGCCTTGATGTCAAGGGCAGTCACTCTCACTTCTGGAATTCAGCTCTTTTGTTAATGTTTGGACCAAGGCTGTAATGAGGTCGGGAGCCGAGTGGTCTTGGCGGAATCCAAACTGGGCATCCGTGAGCAGGTTATTGGTGAGTAAGTACCGCTTGATAGCACTTTCGATGACTCCTTCCATCACTTTGCTGATGATTGAGAGTAGACTGATGGAGCAGTAATTGGCCAGATTGGATTTGTCCTGCTTTATGTGGACAGGACATACCTGGGCAGTTTTCCACATTGTCGGATAGATGCCAGTGTTGTAGCTGTACTGGAACAGCTTGGCTAGAGGCGTGGCTAGTTCTGGAGCACAAGTCTTCAGCATGATAGCCGGGATGTTGTCGGGGCCCATAGCCTTTGCTGTATCCAGTGCACTCAGCCATTTCTTGATGTCATGTGGAGTGAATCAAATTGGCTGAAGACTGACTTCTGTGATGGTGGGGACCTCAGGAGTAGGCCGATATGGATCATCCACTTGTCACTTCTGGCTGAAGATGGTTGCAAACGCTTCAGCCTTGTCTTTTGCACTCACGTGCTGGGCTCCACCATCATTGAGGATGGGGATATTCTTGGAGCCTCCCCCCCCCGTTAGTTGTTTAATGGTCCACCAACATTCACGACTGGATGTGGCAGGACTGCAGAGCTTTGATCTGATCCGTTGATTGTGGGATCGCTTAGCCCTGTCTATAGCATGCTGCTTCCGCTTTTTATCATGCATGTAGTCCTGTGTTGCAGCTTCCCCAGGTTGACACCTCATTTTTAGGTACGCCTGGTGCTGCTCCTGGCATGCTCTTCTACACTCCTTATTGAACCAGGGTTGGTCCCCTGGCTTGATGGTAACGGTAACTCATCATCGGCGACCACTCGAATTCGAGTATGGTATGTCCTTCATCAGTCATCTACTTGTGGGTCTTCAGGTGGCTGTGGAGGCCAATCCGAGATCCACAGACTCTACTACAGTGTGGGCATGTAAGACTATTGGTAGTGACTGGAGTATGGGTCTTCTTAAGTTGTTGTCTCTCCTTACGGCGCTGGCGTTTATCCTCAGCGGCACGCTGGAGATTCTTTTCATGTAGTGTGGCACCGTTGTGGATGCATTTTCTCCAATTGTCTCTGTCCAGTGCGATTTCCTCCCAGTTATTAATATCGATATGGAACTTTTTAAGAATTACTTTGATGTTATCTTTGTAACGCTTCTTTTGACCACCAGGAGGCCTCTGCCCTTCCTTCAACTGGGAGTACCGAACCTGTTTTGGGAGACGTGAGTCTGACATGCGAATGACATGTCCAATCCATCGGAGTTGATGCTGCATGATGAGCGTAGTGATGCTGTAGATATTGGCCTCTTCAAGTATACTCCAGTTGGTACGCCTGTCATCCCAGCTGACCCTCAAGATTTTGCGTAGAGAGCGTTGGTGGTATTGCTCTAAGGCTTTGAGATGTCTACTGTACGTAGTCCAGGTTTCAGCTCCATATAAAAGGGTGGGAAGGATGATGGCTTTGTATACAAGAATTTTAGTTTGGACTTGGAGGTCATGATTTTCAAAGACTCTCCACCTCAGTTTAGAAAAGGCTGCACTTGCACAACTCAGGCGGTGATGGATTTCAGAATCAATGTCAGCTTTGGAGGATAAATGGCTACCAAGATATGGAAAGGTGTTGACATTTTCAAGGGTGTTATTATCAATCTTTATAGAGGGAGGAGTTGCAAGCTGATTAGGTGATGGCTGGTGGAGCACCTGGGTTTTCTTTATATTCATGGTGAGGCCCAGAAGTTTGTAGGCTCTGGAAAAAGCATTCAAGGTGTTTTGTAGATCATGCTCGGAAAGAGCTGTGGTGGCGTTATCATCTGCATACTGTAACTCCATAATGGTAGTGATGGAGACGGTAACTAACTTATTAACTAACTATACATCATTTTGTCTTGACGGCATCAGAAAGTGCATTGTCATTGTATAAATGGCACATTACGCCAATATCAGAGTTATAGTAAGGAGCCTGGGAGTTATGGAATATCACCGAAGATTTCACGCAGTAAGTAGTATTTACCATATATAAATCAAAGCTTATTATGACTGGCAAGGGTATGGGACTAAAACGCCGCTGAATTGTTGTATTAGCCTGGAGCAGTCAGCTGTAGAAGGATGTCTTTGTTAGAATCCCACTGTTGTATGTCCATGTTTCCATTCTCAACCAACTATTGCACTTCATTGCTGACAAACACCTCTCCTCTCTCAAAGCGCTGCAATCAATCTTCATGTGCAGTAACCCATCTCTTAGCATTGAAAAGGCAAATTGACACAGTGGAGTCAAGTGTGAATTGAGAGAATAAATCACATTTGCGCAGCCTTATAAGAAACTGGCCTTTTTTTTCACAGTCCGTCCTGATGGAGTGAAGAATGGCATCAACTCTTTCAACGGCCTTTTCATTTGATCAATTTCTATCAATTTCAAGCCCTTAATGAGACGAGATTAATATAAATTGCTGCAGAATTTCTACAATCAGGAGAATGGGCTTTGTTTCAGGGATATAAAAGCATGATGAGGAATATCCAAGTGCTTCTTCTTTGCTCACCCCACTGGAAACAATGGAAGCTGAGCCTTCAGCGAGAGACCGGCTTCCTGGGGAAGGCATTCATTTTAAAAAGAAAAAAAAAGACTTGCATTTATATAGCACCTTTCATGACCTCAGGACATCCCAAAATGCTTTACAATCAATGAAGTACTTTTCAAGTATAGTCATTCATCCACATTTGAAGCTATTTAACTATTATAGCTCCTGTGACCTGTAAACTGGATGAAGTTTATGCTCAAAATAGCAGAATTGCCAATGTTTGAGAGCAAGCAGATTGTGGAGGGGTTGGAGGAACCAACATTCATTTGTCTAACATGTCAGAGAAATGCAGACGTCATGTAACTGAGTCACATGAGTTGCCTCCCCTCCCCCCTCCACCCAATGGCTACAATTATCTTCAGCATAGCCAGGTTTAGGAGGGGTCGGGTGGGGAATATATTACCCAGGGTTTCACTCTTCACTACTATCTTGGCCCACCTGGAACCACACACGTGGACAGAGTGTAGACCGGATTGGGCATGACAGAGCTAGTCGTCAAGGTGAAGTTATACATGGTCACTTTAAGGGTTGATTTTACAAATGAGCATCTATTATATGCTAAAAACCGTGCACAGTCCCAACAGGAGTCATTTTGACTTTGGCCGATAAAGTAAAACAGCCGATGTTGAACCAGCTGCCCGTTATACATCTCTCTCGATTTGCATTTCCATAGAAGACTTGGAGACCCTGCTGGGACTGTATATTGTAATATAGGCCCTGCTCTGTCCAGGCATCTGAAGCACTGCACCATCAGATTCCAGCAGATAGCACAACTCGGTCACAGCCTCCCTGGTGAAGCAGACGCTGACCCTTCAAGGAAATCCTTAAAGGAAAAAATTACTTATCTTCTGGCCTGCTGCTCCTTTGTGTACCTGACAAGGCCTGTACCGGGTGCCAAAAATGGCGGCCCAGCAGCAAAATATAGTCGAGGTCTAAGTGAGGTCATCAGACCCCAACGTTTGTATTATGTCCGTGTATAATTGAGACACGGACTGCAGGAGTTGATTATAACAAGTCTTTACTGAATGGAGACAACCTGGAAACTGAAACTACAGAAGCCTGCTAGGGCCTTTTATACAGGGGTGGTCACTGCCGGTACTGCAGTCTGAGACCAGCTATTCCCTTAAAGGTACATACACAACAATTCCTCCCATTTTAGATAAACAGTACATAACATTCATTTAACAACTAAATAATAACTCATTACAATTACAATTACGGTTGCTAGATACATTGGTTGAAGTTAAGCAATTATAAGTTCAGTCTTTGAGGAGGCTTCCTGATTCTGTCTGGATAATGCCTCTTTGGGATATCAGGTTCTCCTGGCAAGGTTGAGTCAGGATCAATGTCGTTGTTTGGTTCGTCTGCTTCCAATATCACCGATTCTGCGGTAGATGCAATTGGTACTTCGGTTTCATCGCCAGGTGTATCAGATCGTGGTGTGGAGTTGACGTTTTCCAGTGACTCTAGAATCTGGTCAGCATGGCGTCTTACAATGCTCTCTCCAACGTCCACGGTATACATTAGAGGTCCTTGCCGTGTACAGATCATTCCTGGCTGCCATTTTTCTGTGCGGTAGTCCCGGGCCAAAACTGGTTGACCTATCTTAAAACTCCTGGTCGGCCTTTCATTCATATTCTGAAACTGCCTGTTCTCCACATCTCTTCTGACGTTTGGCTTAATCAAATCCAAGCGGCATCGTAGTCTTCGATTGAAGAACATCATGGCTGGAGTTTGGTTGGTAACCGCATGTGCCGCATTCCGGTAGGCAAACAAGAAGTTATCCACCTTGTGTTGTAGGGGTATATCTTCATTACACATTGCCTTGATAGCCTTCTTGAATGTTTGAACAAACCTCTCGGCCAATCCATTAGTGGCTGGATGATATGGGGCGGATGTGTAATGCTTAACACCATTGTTCTTTAAGAACCTCCGGAACTCTTCAGACACAAACTGTGGTCCATTGTCAGAGCAAATCTGTTCAGGCAGCCCATTTCTGGCGAATATGGTTCGTAAGACTGTGATAGTTTTTTCTGTGGTGGTTGAGGACATTTTTATTACCTCTGGCCACTTTGAATGTGCATCCACCGCAATTAAAAACATCGAGTCCATAAAGGGACCAGCAAAATCAATGTGCACCCTTTGCCATGGAGATGAGGGCCACTCCCATAGATGTAGAGGGGCTTGTGGTGGGGCGTTTTGGACCTTCTGGCATCCTGTACAGCTCTTGCTCATCTCTTCGATTTCTCTATCGATTCCCGGCCACCACACAAACGCTCTGGCTAAGTTCTTCATTTTTACCCCTCCCAGATGATCCTCATGAAGCTCATTGAGCACTCTATCCTTCAATTTGGGTGGAATTACTACTCTGGATCCACACATCAAGGTTCCTCTGCACACTGACAGCTGTTCCCTTCTCGGCGAGAATGCTGGCAGCAGTGGTTTGCCATGTGCTGGCCATCCCTTCACCGTTAAATCATAGACCCAGGAGAGTGTCGGGTCATTTCGTGTTTCCTTTTCTATGTTTGCATTCATCACAGGGAGACATTCGACTATAGTCGAGTGGAATAACTCCACTGGATCCACTGCCAGTTCTTCTTCCACCGTCGGCAACGGTAGGCGCGACAATCCATCAGCATTCCCATGCTGTTTAGTTCCTTTGTACTCGATGTCATATTGGTGTGCCCCTAGGAAAAGGGACCACCTCTGTAGCCGTTGTGCCGTCATTATCGGTACGCCCTTCTGAGGGTTGAAAATGAAGACGAGAGGTTGATGATCAGTTAGTAGATTAAATTTCTGACCGTGCAGGTAGTGATTGAACTTCTTCACCCCCCACACCAGGCTGAGGGCCTCTCTGTCAATCTGGGCGTAGTTACGCTCGGCTGAAGTTAACGAGCATGACGCAAAAGCTATCGGCCTCTCTGAACCATCAAGGAATTTACATGACAGTACCGCCCCAATGCCGTAGGGAGATGCATCACGCGCCAGTCTTATCGGTAGTGATGGGTTATAGTGAGCCAATACTTCTCTTGAAGTGATTAGGTCCTTACTCTTCTGAAAGGCCTGCTTACACTCATCGCTCCATTTCCATGCTACTCCCGTTCATAGTATGGCGTTCAGTGGATGCAGAATTGTGGACAAATTCGGCAAAAACTTATGGCAGTAATTCACCAATCCGAGGAATGACCTCAGTTGTGACACATTTTCAGGCGCTGGAGCCTTAACTACCGCTTCAATTTTGTCAGGGGACTTATGCAACCCCTCTTCATCAATCACGTGGCCACAATACGATATCTGTTTCTTAAAAAACTCGCACTTGGGGCGATTGGCTCGTAGCCCATGTTCATGTAGTCTAGTGAGCACCTGCTCTAGGTTGGCAAGGTGTTCACTGTCATCTTCACCTGTCACTAGGATGTCGTCTAAGTAACACTGAGTCCCCGGAATCCCTTGCAGGACTTGTTCCATTGCTCTTTGCCATATCGCCGGAGCTGATGCTACTCCGAATACCAGTCGATTATACTGGTAAAGACCTTTGTGAGTGTTTATCGTGAGATACTTCCTAGAGGATTCTTCAACCTCCATCTGCAAATATGCTTCTGCTAGGTCAATTTTTGTAAAACGCTTCCCTCCAGACAGTGAGGCGAAGATGTCTTCTATCCTTGGAAGAGGATATTGTACTGTGTGAAGGACTGGGTTCACCGTCACCTTGAAGTCCCCACAGATGCGAACCTTCCTGGGCTCCTCAGACTTATTGTTTAACGTTTTCTTCATGACAGGAACAATGGGTGTCGCCCACTCGCTCCAATCTAACATAAGAACATAAGAACATAAGAAATAGGAGCAGGAGTAGGCCAATCGGCCCCTCGAGCCTGCTCCGCCATTCAATAAGATCATGGCTGATCTGATCCTAACCGCCAATCCACTATCACAGAACCATCTCCTGAATCTAACAGAATTAGACACAAGAAATAGGAGCAGGATCAGGCTACACGGCTCTGGGCCAGCTCCGCTACCCACAGGGCCATGACCGATCCGAACCTAGACTCATGTCCAAATTCCTGCCCGCTCCCCGTAACCCTTAATTCCCTTTATTTCTGGGAAACTGTCTATTTCTGTTTTAAATTTATGTAATGATGTAGCTTCTACAGCTTTTTGGGGCAGCATATTCCATGGACCTACCACCCTCTGAGTGAAGTAGTTCCTCCTCATCTCAGTTTTGAAAGAGCAGCCCCTTATTCTAAGACTATGCCCCCTAGTTCTAGTTTCACCCATCATCGGGAACATCTTCCCCGCATCCACCCGATCCAACCCCTTCACAATCTTATATGTTTCAATAAGATTGCCTCTCATTCTTCTGAACTCCAATGAGTAGAGTCCCAATCTACTCAACCTCTCCTCATATGTCCATCCCCTCATCCCCGGGATTAACCGAGTGAACCTTCTTTGTACTGACTCGAGAGCAAGTATGTCCTTTCTTAAGTATGGACACCAAAACTGTACGCAGTATTCCAGGTGCGGTCTCACCAATACCTTGTACAACTGAAGCAATACCTCCCTATTTTTATATTCTATCCCCCTAGCAATGGAAGCCAACATTCCATTGGCCTTCTTAATCACTTGCTGCACCTGCATACCAACCTTTTGAGTTTCGTGCACCAGGACCCCCAGATCCCTTTGTACTTCAGTACTTTCCAGTTTCTTGCCATTAAGATAATAACTTGCTCTACGATTTTTCCTGCCAAAGTGCATAACCTCACACTTTCCAGTATTGTATTCCATCTGCCAAATCTCTGCCCACTTATTTAGCCTGTCGATGTCCCCTTGCAGGTTTTTTATGTCCTCCTCACTCACTACTTTCCCTCCCATCTTAGTGTCATCTGCAAACTTTGATATGTTACACTCGGTCCCCTCCTCCAAATCGTTAATATAGATTGTAAAGAGTTGGGGACCCATCACTGACCCCTGCGGAACACCACTATTTACTGATTGCCAGTCTGAGAATGAACCATTTATCCCAACTCTCTGCCTTCTGTTAGATAGCCAATCCTCTATCCATGCCAGAATATTACCCCCAATCCCGTGGTTTTTTATCTTAAGCAATAATCTTTTGTGTGGCACCTCGTCAAATGCCTTTTGGAAGTCTAAATACACTACGTCCACTGGTTCCCCTTTATCCACCCTATATGTTACTTCCTCAAAGAACTCCAGCAAATTTGTCAAACATGATTCCCCTTCATAAAACCATGCTGACTTTGTCCGATTAAATTATGATTATCCAAATGTCCTGTTACTGTCTCCTTCATAATGGACTCCAAAATTTTACCTACCACAGATGTTAGGCTAACCGGTCTATAGTTTCCAGCCTTCTGTCTACTGCCCTTTTTAAATAAGGGTGTTATATTAGCAGTTTTCCAGTCTGCCGGGACCTTTGCCGAGTCCAGGGAGTTTTGGAAAATTATTACCAATGCACCCACAATCCCTACCGCCACTTCCCTCAAGACCCTAGGATGTAAGCCATCAGGTCCAGGTGATTTATCCGCCTTGAGTCCCATTATTTTACCGAGTACCACTTCCTTAGTGATTTTGATCGTGTTTAGCTCCTCCCCCCCTTTAGCCCCGTTTGTCCAGTGTTGGGATATTCTTAGTGTCTTCTACTGTAAAGACTGATGTAAAATATTCATTCAGTGTTTTTGACATCTCCATATTTCCCACCATTAATTTCCCGGTCTCATCCTCTTTGGGACCAACATTTACTTTAGCCACCCTTTTTCTTTTTATATAACTATAAAAACTCTTACTATCTGTTTTTATATTTTTTGCTAATTTACTTTCATAATCTATCTTCCCTTTCTTAATCAATCTTTTTGTTATTTTTTGCTGTCTTTTAAAGTTTTCCCAATCCTCTATCCTCCCACTAGATTTGGCTACCTTATATGCCCTTGTTTTTAGTCGAATACTATCCTTAATTTCTTTACTCAGCCACGGATGGCTGTCTTTTCTTTTACACCCTTTTCTTCTCAGTGGAATATATATTTTTTGGAAGCTGTAAAATAACTCCTTAAATGTACACCACTGATCATGTATCGTCTTACCCTTTAATCTATTTTCCCAATCCACTCTACTCAATTCCGCTCTCATACCTTCATAGTCTCCTTTATTCAAGCTTAGCACGCTTGTTTGAGATCCAACCTTCTCACCCTCTAATTGAGTATGGAATTCAACCATGTTATGGTCACTCATTCCAAGGGGATCCTTTACTAGGACATTTTTAATTAATCCTGTCTCATTACACAGGACCAGATCTAAGGTTGCTTGCCCCCTGGTCGGTTCAGTTACATACTGCTCAAGAAACCCATCCCTAATACACTCAATGAACTCATCCTCAAGGCAGCCCTGCCCAATTTGATTTGTCCAATTAATATGATAGTTAAAATCCCCCATAATTATAGATGTTCCCTTATTACAAGCCTCAACTATTTCCTGATTGATACTCCGTCCAACAGAGTTGCAACTTTTCGGAGGCCTATAGACTACGCCCACTAGTGTTTTTTTCCCCTTATTATTCCTTACCTCCACCCAAACTGTTTCATTATCCTGATCTTTTGACCCAATATCATTTCTCTGTATTACAGTGGTTCCTTCCTTTATTAACATAGCCACCCCACCTCCCCTTCCTTCCTGCCTGTCCTTCCTGATCGTTAAATAACCTGGTATGTTTAATTCCCAGGTATTGTCACCCTGCAGCCATGTTTCTGTAATGGCCACAAGATCATACCCATATGTAGTTATTTGTGCCATTAATTCGTCTATTTTGTTACGAATGCTACGTGCATTCAGATAGAGAACTTTCAAATATGTTTTGTGACACTTAGTTCCTGCTTTTGCCCTTTTTATTACTTTACCTTTTACTCCATACCTTCTGCCCCTTCCTGACACGCTCTGGTTTTTAATTTCCCCACTGCTACCTAAGTCTATGACCTTCTCTGTTGTCATTTTTATTATTTGCTCTCTAGGAACTTCCCCCCCCACTAGTTAGTTTAAAGCCCTCTCTACAGCCCTAGTTATATGATCCACCAGAACTCTAGTCCCAGCACTGGCCAAGTGAAGCCCGTCCCAACGGAACAGCTCCCTCCTGCCCCAGTACTGGTGCCAGTGTCCCAGGAAGCAAAACCCATTTCTCCCACACCAGTCTTTGAGCCACGCATTTAACTCTCTAATTTTATTTGTCCTAGCCAAATTTGCTCGTGGCTCAGGTAATAATCCAGAGATTATTACCCTTGTGGTTCTGCTTTTTAATTTGGCCCCTAGCTGCTCAAACTCCCTCAGCAGAACCGCCTTCCTTGTCCTATCTATGTCGTTGGGACCAACATGGACCACGACAACTGGATCCTCCCCCTCCCACTCCAAGTTTCTCTCCAGTCCAGAGGAGATGTCCTTAACCCTGGCACCGGGCAGGCAACACAGCCTTCAGGACTCTCGCTCTCGACTGCAAAGAACTCTATCTATCCCCCTAACGATACTATCCCCTACCACTACAACATTTCTTTTAACTCCCCCCACTTGAATGGCCCCCTGCTCCACGGTGCTGTGGTCAGGTTGCTCATCCTCCCCGCAGTCCCTGTTCCCATCCTCACAGGGAGTAAGAGCCTCGAACCTGTGTACAAGTGCAAGGGCTGCGGCTCCTCCAACACTACCTCCTGGATCCCCATACCTGCCTCACTTCTAGTCCAACCATGCTGACCCTGGCCACGGACAACATCTGAATTAATTAATCTAATTGGTGTGAATACCTCATGATACACAGAGTCCAGGTAACTCTCCCCCTCCCTGATGTGCCTCAGTGTTTGAAGCTCGGACTCCAGCTCTTCAACACGGAGCCGGAGTTCCTCGAGCAGCCAACACTTACTGCAAATGTGATCACCGTGAGCATCAATGGTGTTCACCAGCTCCCACATATTGCAGCAGCAACACATCGCCTGATCTCCCATTCTATGTAATTAATTAAATTTATTAATATTATTCTTAAATACCCTCTGCCTCGATTCTAGATGGTGAATATCACACCTTAGAAGCTATAAACCAAAGAGATTTAAGCTTAAAAAGGGAGAAATACTTACCAACCAATCACTTACCCGCTTTCTGGTGACGTCACACTTGGATTACTTTTTACCTCTCTCCTTCCCTCCGAGTTCCCAGACTGGAGATTGGTACACCTTACCTGGCCTCTGGGGCCTTTTATCGCCCCGCTCTGCCGCTCAGGATTCCCGCCGACGCTGTGAGGCCTTACCTGGGTCTCTGGGACTTTTATAGCCCCGCTCTGCCGCTAGAGATTCCCGCCGATGCTGTGAGGCCTTACCTGGTCTCTGGGGCCTTTTATAGCCCCGCTCTGCCGCTCAGGATTCCTGCCGATGCACTGAGGCCTTACCTGGTCTCTGGGACTTTTATAGCCCCGCTCTGCCGCTCAGGATTCCCGCCGACGCACTGAGGCCTTACCTGGTCTCTGGGAGTTTTATAGCCCTGCTCTGCCGCTCGAGATTCCCGCCGACGCACTGAGGCCTTACCTGGTCTCTGGGACTTTTATAGCCCCGCTCTGCCGCTCGAGATTCCCGCCGACGCACTGAGGCCTTACCTGGTCTCTGGGACTTTTATAGCCCCGCTCTGCCGCTCGAGATTCCCGCCGACGCACTGAGGCCTTACCTGGTCTCTGGGGCCTTTTATAGCCCCGCTCTGCCGCTCAGGATTCCCGCCGACGCTGTGAGGCCTTACCTGGTCTCTGGAGCCTTTTATAGCCCCGCTCTGCTGCTCAGGATTCCCGCCGAAGGTATCTAAGTCTACCTTAGACAACACGCCTGCATTCTCCAGATTCTCCAGCTCTGCCTCGACGGCTGGGCGATTTGCATATGGTACCGGTCTTGCTTTGAAAAACTTGGGAATTGCATTCTCCTCTATTTTTATCGAGGCGGTTATGCCTTTAAGAGTGCCCAGCTCTTGTTGAAATACCTCTTTGGCGTCAGTTAAGATTGTTGACAATCGTCCAGGAGTGACGTCGTCATCCTTTTTACCAGCCACCGTCAGTGCCTGAATGGAGTGCCAGTCTAAACTTATCTTTCTGATCCATTCACTTCCCAATAACGGTGGTCCACCATCTTGCAGAATGTAGGGATACAATTTCCGTATTTTCTTGCCGTTGTATTCGACAGGCACCCTTATTTTTCCTCTGGGGTATACTTTTTGCCCCGTATACGTCCTCAAGACAATGGATGTCTCTCTCATGGGTATGTGTGAAAATAGCCGCTCGTAGTCTCATCGATTCATGACGGTTAGCGCTGATCCTGTATCCAATTCCATTTTGACTTGGGACCCTGCTATCATGAGGGTGACCCAAATGGTTCGGAGATCCTCTTTTGCGATTACGTTGTGAAGTTTGAGACAGCTTAGTCTCTTGTTCCCGGATTCACTATCGCTCATCTGGTCTTCGGAACTACTGTCCGTCATCTTTTGTACTTTCCTGTACAGTTCCTTAGTAGCCTTTTTGTTGTCGTTGGTCTTCTTCCCAGACCTGCAAACTCATGCAATGTGTCCCATCTTTCCGCATTGCCTGCATATTTTGTCCTTGGACCAGCAGTCCTTCTGGTCATGGTTTGTTCTGCCGCAGCGATAACATTTTGCAAATCCCCGTGTCATTTCGTGGGTGCCGTATTCCTGTGGCTTTTGTTGTATTTCCGCAGCTCCCCTTGCTGCTGCTTCGTACGATACTGCCACACTGAAAGCCTTATCTAGCGTCAGCTCTTTCTCTGAGAGTAACCTCTTCTGGGTTCCTTCACTCAGGAGTCCACAGACAAATTTGTCCCGTAAGGTATCTGCCAGTCCTGCTCCGAACTGGCAGTGCTTTGATAGCTTGCGTAGTTCCGTAAGGTAATCAGCATTGCTCTCATTTTTATGCTGATTTCTCCTGTGGAATTTAAATCTTTCTGCTATCAGCAGCAGTGTAGGATTTAGGTGTTCCTGTAGGATAGCAACAATTTCGTTAAAACTCTTCGCCTTCGGTTTGGCTGGAGTAATCAGGTCCCGCAATAGGCCGTACGTTCTTGCGCCCATTAAATTTAGCAATACCGATGCCTTTTTCTCATCGGCTATTTCGTTTGCCTCGCAATATACCTCGACTCTTTCCACATACGTGGTCCAGTCTTCTATTGCATTATCAAAGGCAGTGATATTGCCAGTCTTTGGCATCTTGAAAATCTAAGATGGCACCTCCCGCGCTTTGCCTTAGTCCCCGATGGATCAAAATGGCGCCTCCCGCGCTTTTCCGTCTTCCCCGCCGAGTTAAGATGGCGCCTCCCGCGCTTTCCCGCCGCTGCCAACGCTGGTGCTGGCGATTATATTTATTTTACTATCCTGTAATGGCGACGCCCTATGGTCTTCGCGCCTCCCCGATCGCTGCTGCCAACGCCGCGCTCCGCGGTATTTTTATTTTTCTATCACGCTTCAATATTTGCTCCGTTAATTGAAGAACTGTTCCCGTCATGGAGCGGACCCTCTGGGACACTTCCCTCCCTCTTCTTAGGTCCGAACGCTGCCCGGCTTCGAAGCACCGGCCGCGCCCTGTGTGCTCCACCCTCTCTCTCTCTCTTTGCTTCCCGACTCGCTGCCCGGCCCCGTTGCAGAGCCACCCGATCGAGCTCTAGCCCACCGCAGCCCAGGAAGGATCAGTGCACTACCTGCCACCAGCCCGATTAGCTGGGAAACCACAGACTGGAGAACCAAGCCTGGCTCTCGACAGTCTCGCCTGCACTTTTCAATTCGATGATTTGGAGGGCGGTTGCCCACGGTCGACGCCCGTTTCTCGAGTTTCTTTGGATTATTTATTTATTTATTTATTTCTTCTGGCTTCGACCTTCAATAACGTCGTCTGAGGTGCTGCCGAGTTGCAGGTAAGTTTGTTTCTTACTCGTCGCCAGTATTATGTCCGTGTATAATTGAGACACGGACTGCAGGAGTTGATTATAACAAGTCTTTACTGAATGGAGACAACCTGGAAACTGAAACTACAAAAGCCTGCTAGGGCCTTTTATACAGGGGTGGTCACTGCCGGTACTGCAGTCTGAGACCAGTTATTCCCTTAAAGGTACATACACAACAGTTAGAAACATAGAAGATCGGAGCAGGAGTAGGCAATTCGGCCCCTCGAGCCTGCTCCGCCATTTAATGAGATCATGGCTGATCATCCAAATTCATTATCCTGTCCCTGCTTTCTCCCCATATCCCTTGATCCCTTTAGCCTTAAGAAATATATCTAACTCCTTCTTGAATATATTTAATGAATTGGCCTCCACTGCCTTCTGTGGTAGAGAATTCCACAGGTTCACCACTGTCTGGGTGAAGAAATTCCTCCTCATCTCTGTCCTAAATGGCTTACCCCTTATCCTTAGACTGTGACCCCTGGTTCTGGACTCCCCCGCCATCGGGAACATCCTTCCTGCATCTAGTCGGTCTAGTGCTGTTAGAATTTTATAAGTTTCAATGAGATCCCCTCTCATTTTTCTAAACTCTAGCGATTACAAGCCCAATCGACCCAATCTCTCTTCATGCGTCATTCCTGCCATCCCAGGTATCAGTCTGGTTAAACGTCTGAGCTTTATTAACTGAGATTTTGGGATCTTGAATAAACAATGGGGCCTAGAAATTCAGTATCGCCACATTTGGGGCGTTATACTCAAGCGGGCGTGAAATTTAGCACCCGGCGCAAATTATCACCACCTTCAGCTAAATTGACCTGCTTCGCCCCAAGAGGTGCTTGGAGCGCTAAAGCAGGCACTGCACGACTGTCCTAAGGCGCTAAGCCGGAAAAGCGAGGCGCTACCACCGAGGGCGGACGCAGCGCAGGTGCGGACCGTTAGCAATTGCACGCAGACACGCTGGCGCCGGTCAGCTCTTAAAGGGGAGGGTCGATCTTGGATTGCAGCTACACCCTGCACATCGGAGCCCTGATTCTCTGCCTGGACAGACCTGCTGCCACATTCTAATGCCTAGGGTCATGGAGAGGGCTAGGGAGCGAGCGCAGCGGTTCAGTGAGGGGGCCCTGCAGGTTCTGGTTGGCGCAGTGGAGCGCAGGCGATCTATCCTGTTTCCGGACAGTGGCAGGAGGCCGCTGCCCACCGACTACCACAAAGCTTGGAGGGAGGTGGCTCACAGAGTGACCTCCAGCAGCATGGTGCCTAGGACCCCTGTGCAATGCAGGAAGAAGTTCAACGACCTCACTCGGGTCGTCAGGGTGAGTACCCTTTTCAGTATCCTCTTCATCCCTGCATGTGCACCTCACTTTATGGCCAAAGGGTCCTGAAAGCCCCAATGCCAGCCCTCATCCAACACCTATGGGCCTTTCATGAAGCTCACACGCACATTCACCACTTTACACACTGTAAGGACTATTCCACCATGGGAGGCAGTGCAGCCAAGATCAGGGCTTCACACTGTAAGGGCTAGTCCACCATGGGAGGCAGTGCAGTCAAGATCAGGGCTTCACACTGTAAGGGCTATTCCACCATGGGAGGCAGTGCAGCCAAGATCAGGGCTTCACACTGTAAGGGCTATTTGACCATGGGAGGCAGTGCAGCCAAGATCAGGGCTTCACACTGTCAGGGCTATTCCACCATGGGAGGCAGTGCAGCCAAGATCAGGGCTTCACACTGTACTCAGAGCCCGTCCTTTCTCTAGCAGGGCAAGCTGGCCCATAACAGGAGGCAGCAGCAATGGACCGGGGGAGGCCGGCCTCACCTTAAAGACCTCAGCGATCTGGAGCAGCGAGTCCAGCGCATTATGGCAGGCCGGATGATTGGCCCCGTCGCCACTGGAGATGCCGACCCCGTTCTGGACAGCAATGGTAAGGTCATCACCTTTTTGACCTCTCTCCTTCCACTTGTGCCTCACACCAGCATCCTTTGCCACTATCGAACCAATACAGTGCATTGCAGCACTTATGCCTCCCTCGCTGCCGCCCTGTCCTCACGCTAAAGCAACTCTTGTACCTCCCTGCTTTCAGATGGTGATTCGCCAGGTGAGGAGGCGGGCCCTCAAGCTGCCACTGTGAGTGATTCTGAAGGCGAGGAGGAAGAGGGAGCCGGACCATCAGTGCCACCCTCAGCCGAGGCAGCCCATGGCCATAATGGGGACACGTCTTCCCTGGAGGGGAGCAGAGGGGAAGGGTCTGCGGAGGGTGAAGCTCTGGGGCCCAGCGGGCTGCAGCAATGCGGGGGGGGGCGCGGTAGGGAAGCTCGGCGGCCTCCAGTCCTGCTACAGTGAGCGCAGAAGAGGTGCGGCTCCTCATTGAAATGGGCGCCCAGGCGGAGCAGAGGCACACTGAGCTCATGGCTGCAATGGC
Organism: Somniosus microcephalus; assembly: GCF_052327205.1. Classification (NCBI taxonomy): domain Eukaryota; kingdom Metazoa; phylum Chordata; class Chondrichthyes; order Squaliformes; family Somniosidae; genus Somniosus; species Somniosus microcephalus. Next base: position 17,139,655 of record NC_141000.1, on the reverse strand, counting down.
AAGGATGCCTGAATCTATTGAGTCACTGGCAAGGAGTCTGCAGGACTTTGGTGCAGCACAGGTGGCTTCCACGCAAGTGCTTAGTGCTGCAATGCAATCAGTGGCTGGTCTGATGCAGACACAGATTGAGGCCACACGAGCACTGACTGCTGCCACCCTCGCTGCATCGGGCATGAATCGCCGGGGCCCTCGCCGCGCCGGAGAAGGCCAGCACTCTCTGCTTCAGCAGATTGCTCCGCATGCTGCAGTGCTGCCCCGTGGGAGTGCCAGTGTGTCGTCCGGCCAGGGAGTGCCTGTCCTCTGTCAGGATGGCAGCATTGCTGCTGTCAACACTGTCACTTCTCCACTGCAGCTGCCACCACCCGTAGGACAGACTGCTGCCGCCCATGCAAAGTTGGAGCAGTCAGCAGCTGGGCCCTCCAGGCCCAGAGCTGGTCCAGGCCGTCCCCCAAGGGCATCTGCCGACTCAGTTTCTGACACTCAGCAGCCTTCCCCCAGCCTTGCTGCAGCCACTGGGGTCCCATTGCAGAGGAGCTGCAGGGTGGGAAGGGGCGAATCTCGCAAGCGAAGCAGATCACCCTCGAAGGGCAAAAAGTAGGAGGTGTGGCAAAATGCTGTTAATTTTTTTAGTGAAGGCCGAGGATCATGGTCATTTTTTGTTAACTCTTTTGTTCATTGTCTCCAGGTTGTGAGAGCCAGTTATGTGCCTGACTGCTTTTTTGGGGGTTTCTCTCTATTACTTTGTCATGCGGGAAGGGCACACAGTTTGTTAAATAAAGAAGTGTCTTTATTCAGATTGTGCATGTTTGCTCTTTGAACTATTTGTTGCCTTGACCAGCTCAGGGTTTGCGGAACGGTTCCATTCATGTTCTTTCAATGGCAGAAGCCATTCCCTCAGAGGGGGCCTAGAACCGACTTGCAATAAGCCGCTGACGGACGGCCCTTGCACTTTGTGCCTCCCTCCCGTCTTGGTGCTGCTCCTCCTCCTCCTCCTCCTCCTCTGCTGGTGCTCCAGTGTCTGCTGGCAGTGGCTGAGTCCTGAGGATTCCCAGGTTATGCAGCATGCAGCACACTACAATGAAATGGGAGACTCGCTCAGGCGAGTACTGAAGGTCCCCCCCGGAATGGTCCAGACAGCAGAACCGTTGCTTTAGCATGCCAATTGTGTGCTCAATGATGTTCCTGGTTGCTTGATGGCTCTCATTGTATCATTCTTCAGCAGGGGTGCTGGGCGCATGGAGCGGGGTCATCAGCCAGGTGCACAGAGGATAGCCCTTGTCCCTGAGAAGCCAGCCTCCTGGGTGAGCCGGGGCTTCGAAAAGGTCTGCCACAGAAGTCTGGCGCAGGATGAAGGCGTCGTGGCTGCTGCCTGGAAAGCGGGCATTGACAGCTAGTATCAGCTGTCTGTGGTCACACACCAACTGCGCGTTCAACGAATGGAACCCCTTCCGGTTGCGGTAATCCTCGGCATTTTCTTGCGGCGCCCGCAAAGCCACATGCGTGCAGTCAATGGCGCCCTGGACCATGGGGGAGCCTGCTATTCTTGCAAATCCCATTGCGCGCTCTTGCTGCTTGTCCAGGGTCATGGGGAAGGAAATGTACTGACGTCTCCTTTTAAAGAGGGCATTCGTGACTTGGCGGATGCAGCAATGCACCACAAACTGGGAGACATTGGCAATGTCCCCAGTAGCGGATTGGAAGGAGCCGGTGGCATAGAAGTTGAGAGCCACTGTCACCTTCACTGCCACCGACAGAGACGTCCTGCTCCTCAGTTGAGGCTGCAGACCTGGCTGAAGCAGGTGGCAGAGCTCAGTGACCACCTCCCTGCTGAATCGAAGCCTCCGAATACACTGCTCCTCAGACATGTTGATGTATGAGAACTGTTGGCGGAATACCCTGGGAGTGTAAGGCCTCCTGTGCCGACCACCCATTGCAGTATGTGGCCACTCAAGGTTATGGCACCGAAAAATCAATCCAACTGCAAAGTTCTGGGCCGAAGCCAGAAGTACCTGTGCGAGCGCTGACTCAATGCAGAAAGCTCTCTCCCTTTGTCTCTCTGCAAATCTCTCTCTCTCTCTCACAGAAGGAGTGGTCCAAAAATGGCTACCACTAAGAAGCCAGGAAGAGCCCCCTTTAAATAGCGCCCCCCCAGCCCCACAGCGACTGGGAACCGTTCCAGTCAACCAGTCGCTGGGAGCGCCAGGCGGAAAGGAGGGGGGCGCCACTGAAGTACCGGTTCGGGGCGCCCCAAGGGCGTTGCACCATGAAATGACGTCAGGATCTGCGCGCGCAGCTGAGCGGGCGTTGCGGTTTTGCGCCGCCGTTAAATGTCCGCTCAATGTCGCGAGAGGCGCAGGTCTCGCCGCGCCCGGGCGCTAGCCGCTTCGCGCCCCACTTATCGCCCTCTTAAGGCGCTAACAGGTGGCACTAACAACTGAATTTCTCCCCCTGGAAATTTAAACTCAGTTTTATAGGCAATAGCTATTTTTGTATTCTGTAAGTGCTCTGAACATTATCCTTCCCCATTTTTTTTTTCAAAACATAAAACATTTAAATAGGTTAATGAATGATATATTTTTACATTGTTGGATATGCGGGGAAAAATTGAGTCGCGCCCCCTTTGGGGCGCTAACTTCACCGGGGCGCTACTTTTAGGGTGCTAACAGGAGGCGCAAAGCAACCAAATTTTCCCCCCTGGATCTTTAATGAGAAAAATCCCTTCAAGTGCATTAATTACTAAAGGCTTGCCTGTTAGATTAGAACCCAAGCTGAGAAGAACCTTTAAAGGCCACTTATATAAGATCAATTAAATTGTTTGCACATGTTATTTTAACAACTGCCATGCTGAATCATGAAGATGCGTTTTATGTTTTTGCTTAACGTACCCAGACTGGTAAACATGCAGAAAGGGCATATCTTGCAAATGTTTTCACAGCACTGTTGTTATTGCTTTGCGATAAACAAACTCAGCAGGTTGCCGCAATCTGAATTTCTCAAAAAACAGAATCGTGACTGATAAGCAGCAAATCTATCATAGGCTTTTGGAAGGAAATCTGTAAGGATTAGGTTTTAAGATTCATACCACTCTCGGTTTGAATGATTAAAACATGAAGAGAGAAGTTGCTGGGAATTCCCTGTCTGAGCAGAACCAGGAGCTCCCATTTTAAACTGATTCCTCCATGTTAGAACAAGGAAATCCTTGAAGTGGGAGCAGACTGTGCAGTTATAGTGTAGCAGACTTTTAAGCGTAGCCCGTGTTTAATCCAGAATGTGCAGGTGATGTGCACACATACTGACACTTCGTGTCATCAGTTTTTACTTTCACTTCAAGCAGGCCTCCAGACCCGTCAAAAAGATGACTAATGATTTTCTGAGCTCTGGCTATCATCTTTGTAATAATACGCTGTGCCGTGCAGTGTGTGACAGGGTGAAGATCGTATCATACAAGCCTGATATTTTTAAATCCATCTAAAACTGCAGACAAACAGGCCAGGGTAATCCCTGATCATTTTGATCTTAACTGGCAGCTCTCTCAAGGTTCTGTTAACACAAAGTCAAAGGTGATGCTATTTTCTAAAGGACAGAATCAATACATCGTACAACACACAATATATTAATATGCCTCTAAGGTGAGTTGTGGATACTACCCATCTCACTTTAGCCCGCAAGGTATCATTGCTGTAAATAGTTGCATGCTCAAGTCAATTGGAGGCTAATGGCTCATACACAGATCCTCAGGTCAATTAAAGTGTATTTTCTGTTGCTAGGGTATTTTCTCTGTCAGTTGTTTGTAAATTCTGGCACGTTCTCAAGGTCAGAAGAATCCAGCAGGAAACGACTGGCTTTCTTTGACACTTTTTAAAAAGCGTAACACAAATATTTGCATATCTGACAAAGTGTGACTCGTTAACTGGGGCAGGCACTTCTCATGTCTTATGTATAGATAGGTAGGAATAAAACCTGGCTGTTTGATTGTTTCAAATGTACAAAATTTTGCACATGTTCCATAGATCTGTGGAGTTCTCCACGTGTTAAGCTTCACATGCCTACGCGTGTGCTATTTCAAACACGTACTACGCAGACATGTGCTGTTTATGATCCCAGAACCACTTTCAAGTCCAAACATAGTCAAAACAAATACAAATCAAGCGCACATGGGGAATGTGTATGACAGAATAAAGGAAAAGAAATAGAAGGAAACCAAAACTAAACCAGAACAAGTTTTACTTGCCTCGAACACATTGAAAACAATAGCATTAAGATGGGTTCCAAGTTGAAGTTAAGGGATGTGCACACTTTACAATGTCATTTGCACACCAAAGATGTTACTACTTTGCAACACCCTCTTCATTATCTACCCATGTACTTTGTATTTCTTCATACATGCTTAATAAAAAGTGGTTTTATTTTCATTGATATTCAAATAAATTTCAATGCAGTGATGCATAAAAAAATGTATAATTGACATGTAACGATGGTGCCATTTACCCTGGTTAAATATCTTCAGATAAGCAAACACACCAGTGGAAGAACTGTTCAGTAAATCAATTTAAGTTGGTTTAATTTCTTTATAAAAACTTGTAAACAAAATCATAAAATGGAATACTCTGAAAGGAGAGTGAAGTATGGTTGTATTTTGGTGCATTACTAACAAGTGAAATGCCACACATCACAGTGTGAAAGTTCTTAAGCGTTAATGCAAAGGGTGTAAAATTCTGCTCCATCATTCAGTAATGGATCTGTAACTTGACAGAATTTTTAAAGTTTACAGTTATTAACTTAGCTTGATGTTCTTGAAAAGTGGATTAGAATAAACTTATGCAGGCTGGAAACAGTGTTTTATGAAAAAATAGTGATACAGACCAAAATGAAAGTTCCACATTTTGTTGCCCCGACACTATACAGCCATTTCAGGAGTAATCAAATACAATGGCCCAGAAATTCGGGTCCCAACGCGTGAGTACACACTGGGTACGCACGCGTAGGCCCAACGAAAGTGCCAATTTCGTGCATGCGCTGCACATGCGCAGGAAACCGGCACTTCCGTTCCCCTGAAAGAAGGGGTGGACAGGTGGAACGTGTGCGCCGGAGAGGCAGCGTGTGCGCATCGAACTTATATTTTTTTTGCAGGTTTCTCCGGGAGGGTAAGGCTCCAGCAGTTACACTTTTAAAAAGCAGGCACAAGGCCTGCTTTTAACAAGTGGTGAATTAATTAAAATTAAAACATTTTTTCCCCATGTTTATTATTTTTAAATAATTTAAAGGTAAGTTTTTTAGCCCCGTTAGAAAATGTAATTAATTTTTTCAAAAATTTAAATTATTGTTTAAAATAGTTATTTCATGTAATTTATAGTTATTTTAAAAATTTGATTTAAAAAAAAATTCAATTGAAGTTTTAGTGATGGCTTATAGTATTTATAGGTTTGACAGCTCTTCCTGTCAAACTTATAAATGAAGCATTCCCTGCTACCATTGGCTCTCCATGGCCCACGTGATCCCAGGGGACGCATCGAACTAACTGCACCCTGGGACACGTAAGCACTGCGCACCGGCAGTTGTAGGAGGCCCAGGATCAGAATTCCACGCGGGCCCACAGCTCAACGGCCTGCGCGCAAGGTAAGTGCAGGTCGGGGGCTTGCACCCGTGGGAAGCCCCCGACCCAAATTTCTGGGCCAATATATTGTTGCCTGTTCACAGTCATTTCCCTGCTGATGTAAGTGTACACCATTTACATAACACTGCTCCGGCTCTGTTTCACTGTGACAAGGAATAAAGTCCAAAACAAGTTTTAAATGAGGTTTGGGCCTCGCAGCAAGCATAACAGACAGAATTAAACTCTGGATTTTATATTTTAGCGATGTTAGCCTCTTAATGTTATATCTAAATGCAATCCATATGAGGATTGTACAAAACCAAAATACTGCAGATGCTGGAAGTCTGAAATAAAAACAGAAAATGCTAGAAATACTCAGCAAGTCAGGCAGCATCTGTGGAGAGGACAAAAGGTTATTGACCTGAAACGTTAACTCTGTTTCTCTCTCCACAGATGCTGCCTGGCCTGCTGAGTGGTTCCAGCAGTTTCTGTTTCTATATGAGGATCATTGTTAGTGATCTCAGGTTAAAATACTCCATCTTATCGCCCAGTGGCTATGTACGGGGCCCTTATTATGTATGTCTTCAGCTAGAAGTTAAAGCCACCATCCATTATTGATGTTAATTGTTTTCACTTTGGCAGTGCCTTAGTTCCTTCAGTAGAAGATTGAGAGCTGATAGTGGGTTGCGAAAATGAGGCTTGTTCACCGTAGTGACACCAGTTTGTGGTCTTTTCAGAGGAGGTGTGGCCTGTGCCCCATGAAGTCCTGCTGTGGAGAATAGGGGGACAGGGGAAGATTGTAGCAACTTTATCAAGGCTCCACTTACCCAGGGTTATGTAGGACGTGGGAATAGGAATGGTTCCAGGCTCACCCAAAATCAGATACAAACTGATCATGAGCCTAATTTTTTTTTTAAACTACAGGTACTGGTGAACAGAAAGTGCTGGAATTAAACAGTAGTACAATAGCAAAATACTGCAGATGCTGGAAATCCAAAATAACAACAGAAAATGCTGGAAAAACTCAGCAGGCCAGGCAACATCCGTGGAGAGAAAATAGAGTCGACGTTTCAGGTCGAAACCCTTCGTCAAGACTGAAGAAGCACAGGAAATGAAACAAATTAAAAGGCCAGTTTGGAGGCTGGGAGAAAACAAGAGAGAAGTGAAGAGACATTAAGAGGTATTCAAAACAAGACAGTGAAATGCGCTGGCAGAATGGGAGACCGCTGCCATGTGGGAGAGAAAAAAGGGCGGGGGGGGGAAGGGTCAAAACAAAGGGGTGGATAAAAAATATAAGTAAAACATGGCAGCTGTCTCCCATTCTGCCAGCGCATTTCACACCTAATCTAGAGCCGTATTTTGTCTCTCCACTAGTCCTATCACCATCTCGTCTGGTTTTGAATACCTCTTAATGTCTCTTCACTTCTCTTTTGTTCTTTCATCCCCATTTCCCAGCCCCCAAACTGGCCTTTTAATTTGTTTCATTTCCTGTGCTTCTTCAGTCTTGACGAAGGGTTTCGACCTGAAACGTTGACTCTATTTCTCTCTCCACGGATGTTGCCTGGCCTGCGGAGTTTTTCCAGCATTTTCTCTTGTTATTTCTGGAATTAAACAGGTCAGGTGCATCTGTGCTCTGAACTCCATTCAATCCAGAGTGAAAGGGATGTGTTGAACACAGAAGTAAAATAAATAACAACCTGCATCCCCCAGTAACACAGCAATGAACATATCCCTTTTTTATACAACCTGGAATGAAAAATAATAAATTGATTGGGTGAAGGGTTGGAGTACTTGAAAATCAGTCATCACTATGCCTACTAACTTATTTCAACAATTAATAGTCTTAAATGAATATTTGGAGTTGTAGAAGAGGTAAAAGAGCTGCTGTAATTTGGAATCATTTCTTTGTAAAAATATCAAGGCCCCATTTCAGTATTTTGCGCTATGCTTCACGGCTTAAACAATGATTAGGTTGTGAAGCTATGTTATGTTGCACCATTAGATGGCAGCAGATACAGCTGAAATTTCTAAATGCATTTATACGTCAATATGAAAATGCTTATATTTTCATGAACAATATTTTACAGATCAATGAGTAACTTATTAAGATTTTGCAAGAAAACCTACAACAGAGATAACGTACCACAAAAAGCAAGCAGTGTTCACAATGTGACCTTGGGTTTCCAACCCAGTCTGCCAACACTTGATACAGGGCATTAAACAATTCACAACTGAGGAAGATTCAAGTTTAAAGAGAAGGAAAAAAAAATATTCATATTGGGGTTGCAAGTTAAAAGCAATGAACTTTCTAATTTATGTCAATGATCTGGAGGCAACAGCTCATTACCATTTAGCCAAATTTGCAGAATGTATTGGACTAGGGAGGCCATTCAAGTCTGACAAGGTGGCCAAGGACCTACAAAAATGAACTAGTTAAATGTTGGTGTTCAGAGAGATTTGGGTATCCACGTGCAAGAAACACAGAAAGCAAACATTCAGGTACAGCAAGCAATAAAGAAGGCAAATGGCATGTGGAAAACAGTGACCGGATCGGACAAAGTCAACATGGATTTACAAAGGGTAAATCGTGCTTGACTAATCTACTGGAATTTTTTGAGGATGTAACTGGTAAAATAGATAAGGGAGAACCAGTGGATGTGGTGTATTTATGCTTTCAAAAGGCGTTCGATAAGGTCCAGCATAAGAGATTAGCGTGTAAAGTTACAGCACATGGGATTGGGGGCAAGGTATTGACTTGGATAGAGAACTGGTTGGCAGACAGAAAGCAAAGAGTTGGAATAAACGGGTCTTTTTCCGAGTGGCAGGCAGTGACTAGTGGGGTACCGCAGGGATCGGTCCTTGGACCCCAGCTATTCACAATATATATTAATGATCTAGACAAGGGAACTAGATGTAATATCTCCAAGTTTGCAGATGACACAAAGCTGGGTGGGCGTGTGTGCTGTGAGGAGGATGCCGAGAAACTCCAGTATGATTCGGACAGGTTGGGTGATTAGGCAGAAGCATGGCAGATGCAATATAATGTGGATAAATGCGAGGTTATCCACTTTGGTGTCAAAAACAGGAAGGCAGATTATTATCTGAATGGCAATAGATTGGGAAAAGGGGAAGTGCAACGAGACCTGGGTGTCCTTGTGCACCAGTCGCTGAAGGTAAGCATGCAGGTGCAGCAGGCGGTTAAGAAGGCCAATGTTATGTTGGCCTTCGTAGCGAGAGGGTTTGAGTACAGGAACAAGGATGTCTTGCTGCAGTTGTACAGGGCCTTGGTGAGACCACATCTTGAGTATTGTGTGCAGTTTTGGTCACCTTATCTGAGGAAGGATGTTCTTGCCATGGAGGGAGTACAGCGAAGATTCACCAGGCTGATACCTGAGATGACAGGAATGACGTATGAGGAGAGATTGGGTCGATTGGGCTTATACTCGCTGGAGTTTAGAAGAATGAGAGGGGATCTCATTGAAACTTATAAAATTCTAAAAGGACTAGACAGACTAGATGCAGGAAGGATGTTCCCGATGGTTGGGGAGTCCAGAACCAGGGGTCACAGTCTAAGGATAAGGGGTAAGCCATTTAGGACTGAGATGAGGAGGAATTTCTTCACTCAGAGAGTGGTGAACCTATGGAATTCTCTACCACAGAAGGCCGTAGAGGCCAATTCATTAAATATATTCAAGAAGGAGTTGGATATATTTCTTAAGGCTAAAGGGATCAAGGGATATGGAGAGAAGGCAGGGACAGGGTACTGAATTTGGATGATCAGCCATGATCTCATTGAATGGCGGAGCAGGCTCGAGGGGTTGAATGGCCTACTCCTGCTCCTATCTTCTATGTATCTATGTATCTATGGCCTTTATTGCAAGGGGGTTGGAGTATAAGAGTGAGGAAGTCTTGCTACAATTGTACAGGGCCTTGGTGAGACCACACCTGGAGTACTGTGCATAGTTTTGGTCTCCTTATCTAAGGAAGGATATACTTGCCTTGGAGGCGGTGCAACAAAGGTTCACTAGATTGATTCCTGGGATGAGAGGGCTGTCCTATAAGGAGAGATTGTGTAGAATGGGCCTATACTCTCTGGAGTTTAGAAGAATGAGAGGTGATCTCATTGAAACATACAAGATTTTGAAGGGGATTGACAGGGTAGATGCTGAGAGATTGTTTCCCCTGGCTGGAGTGTCTAGAACTAGGGGGCATAGTCCCAGGATAAGGGGTCGGCCATTTAAGACCGAGATGAGAAGACATTTCTTCACTCAGAGGATTGTGAATCTTTGGAATTCTCTGCCCCAGAGGGCTGTGAATGCTGAGTCTTTGAGTATATTCAAGGCTGAGATAAATAGATTTTTGGACTCTAGGGGAATCAAGGGATAAGGAGATCGGACGGGAAAGTGGAGTTGAGGTTGATGATCAGCCATGGTCTTATTGAATGGCGGAGCAGGCTCGAGGGGCCGTATGGCCTACTCCTGTTCCTATTTCTTATGTTCTTATGTTAAGATCTGTAAATGAACAGAACAGTGGCAACTGTAATTCAGTAAGTGTAAGTACTGCATATATTAATGGCCCAGACATTCGGGTCCCAACGCGTGAGTACGCATGGGGTACTCATGCGTAGGCCCAACGAAAGTGCCGGTTTCATGCATGCACTGCGCATGCGCGGGAAACCGGCACTTCCGTTCCCCTGAAAGAAGGGGTTCAGAAGTCGAACGCGTGCGCCGGAGAAGCAGCGCATGCGCATTGAACTTACGGTTTTTTTCCAGGTTTTTCCAGGAGGGTAAGTCTCCAGCAGTTACATTTTTAAAAAGCAGGCGCAAGGCCTGCTTTTAGCAAGGTAAGTGGTGAATTAATTAAAATTTAAAAAAAATTTCCACAGGTTTATTATTTTTAAATACTTTAAAGAAAGGTAAGTTTATTTTTAGCCCCATTAGAAAATGTAATTACTGTAATTTTTTCAAAAATTTAAATTATTGTTTAAAATAGTTATTTCATGTAATTTATAGTTTATTTTTAAAATGTTATGTTTTTTTTAATTTATTTGAAGTTTTAGTGATGTTTTGGGGCTTATAGTATTTATAGGTTTGACAGCTCTTCCTGTCAAACTTATGAATGAAGCATTCCCTGCTACCATTGGCTCTCCATGGCCCACATGATCCCAGGGGACGCATCGAACGAACTGCACCCCTGGGATACGCAAGCACTGCGCGCCGGCAGTTGGAGGAGGCCCAGGATTGGAATCCCACGTGGGCCCACAGCTCAACGACCGGCGCACTAGGTAAGTGCAGGTCGGGGGCTTGCACCCGCAGGAAGCCCCCGACCCGAATTTCTGGGCCATTAAAAGAAAAATTGGGTGACACATCTACTCTATGAGAAGTGTTGAACTAGGTGCGAGAGAAGTGGACTGTTAGTAGATTTAGTGCTCGACATGTCTAATCACTACACACCAGCAATCAACAAAATAACCAGAATGCTGGACTGTATTGCTAAAGCAAGACAGGGAATTCCTGCTTAAAATGTACAGTGTACTGCTGAGTCTACATCTTGATTAGGGTCCACAGTTTTAGTCACTGATACACAAATGAGACAGTCAAGCCTTGAGACAGTGCTGAGAAAGGCGCGGGGGCTGAAAATCTGTAGCCTGCCAGGGCTGAGATGTGTCTGCCATCGACCTCCATTGCTGACCCTTCCAAAGTTCATGGGGTTGGGGAGAGTTCCCATAATTTAAATGTCTTCAGCGGGATAGGGGCACATCACGGACTTACCCCTAGAAAATCCAGCACAAGTGCTTAGGGTCGGGTGGGGGGTGGGGGGCTGGGCTTTCAGGTTCCCTCCCAGAAGATTCTGGTTACCTCTAGGGCCCTTTACAAAGGGGGCTGCCTTTATATATTTTAATTACCTTCAGGCATCAAGGGCAGGATTTTCATTGGACCGTGGAAGCGGGATTGGAGGCGTGTGGGGTGTTAAAATCCCGAAATCGCCTCCTCAATGAAAATCCAGCCCCAAGTCTCCATTCTCGTCCTGGACTCCTAATTGGGCCCCACTTCTGCCAGTTATTCAGCTACTGCCCCTGATTCAGGCTCACCAAGCATACCAGTGTCAACACATCGGGCTGGATTTTCATTAAGGAGGTGGGTAGGAGAACTTTCGGGGTTGTAGTCCCGCCTCCATCGAGTTCTAGCCAACCCACGTGATTTTCACTTGATTGACCTTGTTGAGCCCGCCCAGCGGGCTCAGCAGCCGAATTAAGGGCCACCCGGCAACAGGTGACATCACAGATTGATATTTTATCTGTCAAGACCTTTTGACAGATGAAATATCAGTGTTTGACAGCTGTTTGAAGCTGTCAAACACTGACAATCTGTACTCCAGGTTAATTCCTTCCTCTCAGGATGATTTATAGATCTCCCCGGAACAGAAAGCTGAATGCTGCAGATTTTGACAGCTCGCGGCCATTCTGCTTTCTGTGCCGGTGAGATGAGGGACTCCCGAGACTTGAAATAAGGAATGCTGTAAAGGTAAGTACATGTAAGTAAAACTTCTTTAAACACTTTACACACACCAAACACACTTACCTCTGCACTCATGCACCCATCACTCACCTGAACACCGGACATCTCGACCCCTCCAAGCCCTTCATCCCGACGGCCTGCCTCGCTATCTTGGCATGGTTTGGAGCCATCGGGAATCCCAAATTTCACCAATGAAAATAGGGATTAGGCTAAAAACTGCCTGTTAACAAGCAGTTAATTGGCACTAATCCCCTTCCCGCCTCGGGGAGGCGGGTTCCAGTGCGGATCGGGTATCCGCCTCCTTTGAAACTGGCATGGAGGCGGGTTGGGGCGGGATGGGTTCGTGCCCCCCCGATTTCGGGATTTTAACCCCCCACACGCCTCCAATCCCGCTTCCACGGCCCAATGAAAATCCTGCCCAATATCGTGTCCCTAAGTAGGACTGAGGCGCAGAATTTCAATCTTCACAGCCCCTGCTCCATCCCAGAAATCCAGCCGAGCTTCCAGTTATCTACCACGGCTCCAGTTGGAGTCTGCAGGAATGATGTGGATTTTCAACTCCTCAGACTTTTACTAATGTCAGAGGACTCAATTATGGGGAAAGACAGGGAAAATTTAGACTCTTCAGCCTTGAAAAGAAGCAACTAAGAGGGGACTTTGTAAAGGTGTATAATATGGTGAACACTACAGAAGTGGTAAATCCAGAACATTACTTGAAGGTACACTGTGTGACAGTAGAACAAAAAGCACTTGCTCAAACTGAGAAAAAGCAAATGCAGAACGGAGGTCAGGAAACTCTTCCTGCAAAGAGTTGACAACACATGGAATGGGCTTCTGGGTAAGGTGGTGAAGACCAGGGAATCATTTAAAAGACAGTGATGGGGGAATCGTGAATTTTCTAGACAGATACGCTAGAATGGGCTGAATGGTGTTCCTCATCCATTAATCTTTGGAAGTGGGAATGGAAAAGTATCCTAGCCATGGGTCTGTACATGCCTCAGTTAATTAGCTTCTCCACACATAAAGGTCTTTGCTTTCGGAATAGGCACAAATGTTGTTGTATCTTCAGTGATATCCTTTTATACCTTTCTAATAAAGCATATATTGAATAAATTTAGTGAGAGGGACAAAACCAGTCAACATTTCTTACAGTATCTTTTGTCAATGAAATCACACTGGCAAATCAGGCAATCTTCCTCCCACCCTTCCAAAATAGTAATTGTTCACCGTTTAGGATGTCGCTAGCTGTGGACTAACATCTTGAAGAGGAAAAACAAACAACACTTTAGAATTTTAATTCTAAAGCTTTGGTGTTATTTTCTTTTTTGATTAAGTTGCATCACGAAAGAAATGATATCAATAGACAAAAAGATTTGTTAAATCAACACTTGTCAAAAAATATTTTTGACCGAGCTAAGTAATTCTAATCTTACTCAAAGGGGAATATCAGGTGTTCAGTATATGCTCCGTGAATCTGTTGATCGATGCTACATGAATAAACTCAGACCGGCTGTCTGCCAAAGAACGCATCAACAGACAACAAATTGGTTTTTGAACCTGTTCAAACAATTAATCTTCTGTTAGCCAGCAACCCATTAACATTTGTTTTCAGCAAACTCTACAATCTTCGCCTCCATTCACATCTCCTCAATGAAGCAGCTCACACCATCCTATAGCAGGACCTGGACAAACTCCAGGCCTAGGCTAACATGGCAGATAACATTCACGCCACTGAAACAGCGGGCAATGATCACCTTCAATAAGAGAAATCCTAGCCATTACCCCATGACCATCAATGGAATCACCGAGTCCCTCACCATCAACATGCTGAGGATCATCATTGTGCTGAAACTTAACTGGACCAGCCATATGAACAAGGTGGCTCCAGGAGCTTCTCCGCCATCTACAAGACTCAAGTCAGGAGTGTGACAGAATACTCATCTCCTGCCTGGATTGGTGTAGCTGCAACAATGCTCAAGAAGCTCGACACCATCCAGGACAAAGTAGTCTGCTTGTGACTGGACTCTTTCCGCCTCTGTCAGGTGGGACACTAAACTTTGGCGTGGGCGTAAAATGGGCAATAGCGAATCGGCTGCCCATTATACATCCCGCCCAATTTTCCTTTCCATTAACTATAAATCGGGTGAGGTGTATGACAGGTGGTCGATCAGGCATCACCCCTTTTACATCCCTGCCCAAGTTGAAAGTTCCGTCCCACATAACTTATTTTTTGATATAATGAAAAAAGCTCTAGTTTCTTCTGTCTCTCTTCATAACTGAAGTCTCTCAATGGTTTGGCATTTGGTCCGGTGTTGGAAGATCAGAGATGCAAAGGGCTATGCTATGGACTCCCTCTGCTCCTGTAGTCTTACCCCACTTCCCAGGTGGTCCGAGGGTCAATATGAAATCCGCTTGGCTCATAATTCCAACTGATGTACTACACCTTGTTGTGGATGACTTCAGCAAATCCTATAGTATGTTTAAAAATGGGACTAATTGGATTGGAGCAATTTACCTTAGAAATTGCAGATATTGTGTTTCTAATATAATTAATGCCCAGTATAAATATGAGACATTTAGGAGATGTTGATAGATGTTCAAAAGAGGCTCTGAATACTATAATAACCTGATGAAGTATTACACAGTTGAGTAAGGAGATAAAAGCTTATAACTAATGCTGGGTGGATAAGATCTGAAAATCATTTGTACAAGACTGTGATATACAATTAGTCAATGACCTTTGACTTTCAGTATCCATAGTAACTACTATCTGTAATGATATCAGCAAATAGCGATGGTATTTGCCTGTTTGATTATTATGCCTTACCAGCATATTTGCCTGTTTGACTATTTATGCCTAACCAGCAGAGGGCATGTGAGAGAGACAGTTTAGTTTTAGATGGATCTCTAAGATGGTGTCTCCTGTAATGCTGTTAACTTAGATGAACAAACTTTAGATTAAAATCATGAATGTGTTGTCATTGAACCCACAAAGAAATCAATACATGGTGTCAGAAGTGATTGAAAGAGATGAAGAGGAAAAATCTGAAGTTAAATCAGCTCTCCACATATTAGCAAGCCAAAAGAGAACATCGTTACTTACCATTGGAGAATAGCTAACGAAGTGAAAAAATGGAAGTTTTACACCCACCGGCGAAGCTTCAGTTGACAGGTAATGTGGCTGAAAATTGGAGGAGGTTCAAACAACGTTTGGAGTTGTATTTAGCGGCAATCGGAGCTGACGAGAAAAGTGATAAAATGAAAGCGTCAGTGTTCTTACATGTCGTGGGTGATGAAGCGCTGGAGGTGTATAATAACTTCACATTCGCTGATGATGGAGACAAAATGAAGCTGGATAAAATAATGGAACAGTTTGAGGCCTACTGCATACCTAAACATAACGTGACGTTTGAGAGGCACAGATTTTTCACATGTGTACAGAAAACGGGTGACACTATTGATCAGTATGTGACTGAACTGAGAAACCGAAGCAAAACGTGTGAATTTGGGGGACTGACAGACTCGCTGATAAAAGACAGACTGGTGTGTGGTATTCCAGATAATGGTCTAAGGGAAAGACTGCTAAGAGAGCAAGATCTAGACCTGGGAAAAGCCATAGCACTGTGTAGGGCTACAGAGATTGTGAAGTCGCAGGCAAAGGAGCTGTTCAGTGACAGTAGCTGCAACATGGATGCAGTGAGAAAGAACGGACACAAACCGTTTAACAAAAAGAGCGCCAATGTGAAAAAAGAGGCGTGGCCAGTGAACAAAAATGAAAGGGACAATCGAAAGTCATGTAGTCGATGCGGTACACAGCATACACCAAAAAAGTGTCCAGCATATGGTAAAACATGCAATAGTTGCAACAAAAACAACCATTATGCCCGTTGCTGTAAGAACCAAGTGCAACAAAGCAAGGTCCATGCAGCAGATGAAAGCGAGATTGAGGAGTTCTATGTGGATGTTGTGTCTGAAAACAAAAAAGAAAAAAGAGACTGGATGTTGACACTAAAAGTGAATGACATACACATTCCATTTAAATTGGATACTGGAGCACAAGTTAATGTGATATCAGAGACTGATTTTAAGAAAATTAGACCCAGACCAAAGATACATGGAATAAAAGTGAAAGTGACAGGATACTCAGGTACTGATATACCAGTGAAAGGAAGATGCATTGTCAAAGTGACACACAAGGACAGAGAGTACACGCTAGCATTAATCGTGGTGCCGAAGGATGTGTAAGCCATACTAGGTTTAAAAGCCTGTGAGAGACTGAACCTGGTAAAGAGAGAGTCCTCATTGTGGAAAGCAAAGGAGAGACAGTCTATGATGAACTCATGAAAGAGTACAATGACCTATTTCAGGGTCTAGGCTGCCTTCCAGGAGAACACACGATCAGAGTAGATAAAAGTATGCCAACGGTCATACATCCATGCAGAAAAGTTCCGTTTGCTCTTCAAAAGCAACTGAAGGCAGAGTTGGACAGGATGGAAAGCCTGAACGTGATTCAGAAGATAGATGAGCCAACTGAGTGGGTGAGTTCCCTCGTCGTTGTGGACAAAAATGGAAAGCTCAGAATTTGCCTGGATCCAAGAGATCTAAACAGAGCAGTAAAGAGAGAGCACTTCAAGCTTCCTACACGTGAGGAAATCATGTCACAGTTTGCAAATGCAAAGTATTTCAGCAAGTTAGATGCATCATCAGGATTTTGGCAGATGAAACTGGACGAGGCAAGTTCAAGACTGTGCACGTTCAACAGTCCATTTGGCAGATACAGATTCCTAAGGTTACCATTTGGCATTGCCTCAGCTCCTGAAGTGTATCACAAAACTATCCATATGATCTATGAGCACCTGGAGGGAGTTGATACATCAATGGATGACATCATAGTATGGGGAACCACGAGAACTGAGCATGACGAGAGACTGAAAAAAGTGCTGGAAGCAACAAGGAAAACAAACCTGAAGCTGAATAGAGAGAAATGCCAGCTCGGGGTGACAGAACTGACATTCGTGGGAGATATCCTTAGCAGTGAGGGCATCAGACCAGATCCCAGAAAGGTGTCCGCCATTGAGAATATGCCAAAGCCACAATGCAAAAAGGACGTGCAGAGGTTTAATGGAATGATCAACTACATGGGTAAATTCATATCCAAGCTCTCAGAAAAGATGGCGCCACTGAGAAGACTAACTGAAAAGAACATAGAATGGGAATGGAATCATGAGCATGAGAAGTCATGGAGCGATCTAAAGAAACTGCTCACAGAGGAACCAGTTCTGAGGTTTTATGACCCAGCGAGACCCATCAAGATATCATCAGATGCATCACAGAGTGGGCTCGGTGCCGTTCTTCTGCAAAAATATGACGACTGGCAACCTATTGCATATGCATCGCACTCAATGACAGACGCGGAGACGCGATATGCTCAAATAGAAAAGGAGCTGCTCAGCATCACATACGCCTGTGAAAGATTTCACCAGTTTGTGTCAGGACAAGCAATCAGTGTAGAGACTGACTATAAGCCCTTGATTGCATTGTTCCAAAAGCCACTAAATAGCTGTCCGCTTAGAATACAAAGAATGATGATCAGGCTGCAACGCTATACACTGAATGTTGCGTACACCCCGGGTAAGCTGATGTATACAGCAGACACGTTGTCCAGAGCTGTTGACCCAACAGAGCCCGCAAACACCAAAATGGATGAAAAAGTGAACGCCTACGTGGACATGATCACAAGTGCACTGCCCATAGCAGATGCAAAAATGGAGCTCATAAAGACTGAGACAAACAAAGATGAAACAATGAGACGACTGAGGAAAAGCATCTTGGATGGATGGCCCAACATGAAGCAAGACTGCTCACCTGACATGGCAGAGTACTGGAACTGCAGGGCGGAACTATCAGTGGTCGAAGACATCATCTACAAAGTAAAATAGTTATCCCAAAGAGTCTGAGAAAAGAGATGCTAAAAAGGATCCATGGAGGACATCTGGGAATCGAAAAGTGTAAGAAAAGAGCACGAGAGGTGATGTACTGGCCACAAATCAACCAAGATGTGACAAATGAGGTGTCAAACTGCACAATATGCCTGAAATATCGAGCAAGCAATCCGGTAGAACCACTAAAGCCACACCCAGCGCCAGACAGACCTTACCAGAAGGTAGGCGCTGACCTATTCGTATGTCAAGGGAAGGACTATCTTTTAGTCACAGACTATTACTTCCTGTATCCAAAGGTTTGTAGACTGCACACCACCACTGCAGATGCTGTGATAACATGTATGAAAGCCATATTCTCCAGACATGGCGTGGCAAGCGAGGTCTTCACAGACAACGGACCCCAGTTTTACAATGCAAGTTTCTGACACTTTGCCAAAGAGTGGGACTTTGTCCACACAACGTCAAGTCCTCACTTTCCACAGTCCAATGGACTAGTGGAAAAATCGGTCCAGACAGTGAAAAGACTGATGTACAAGGCAAAAGACAGTGGAACTGACTTCTACCAGAGCATGCTTGTATGCCGCACAACGCCGCTCGAATGTGGTATGTCACCAGCCCAACTCCTTATGGGACGTCTGCTAAGGTCAAACCTATCCATCCCGGAGAACCTCCTGAAAACAAAAGGAGGGGGAGAAAGTGAGGAAGTTCAAAGAACAACAGAAAGAAAAGCAAAAGTACTACTATGACAGAGGAACACAAAACCTACCTGAACTCCACACTGGTGACCAAGTAAGGTTCAAAGACAAAACAAACATATGGACTCAGAAGGGAACTGTCCTGAGTGAAGTCCAACCAAGATCATACACCATTCAGACAGATGAGGGTGCTGTTCTGAGAAGAAATCGTCGGGATCTTCTCATGGGACCAGCCACAGCAGGTCAAAAGACTGATACTGTTGAACAACCTGATCACACAGCAAGTCAAAAGACTGATACTGTTGGACAACCTGATCACACAGCTGAGAAACCATCATCTGAGGCAACAACTCAGATTCAAGGACAATCAATCAGAAAATCCTCAAGACACGTGAAGCCTCCTGAGAGACTCATTGAACAAGTTTAAGGACTCTTGTTATAGAAGGAAGTAATGTTATCTTATTCTTTCTTCAAGTTCTAGTGTATTTACATATTTCATGCGAACACACAAAACAAGGTTAACTAACTTTGATAATGATAATGATAATGTAAGTTCATTAAGTGTTACAGTTAAAATGCAGAGTAATACAAAGAAGACATGTTGTTAGATAAAAGTGAAATACTTTTGTTTTAAGAAAGGGAGATGTAATGATATCAGCAAATAGTGATGGTATTTGTCTGTTTGATTATTATACCTTACCAGCATATTTGCCTGTTTGATTATTTATGCCTAACCAGCAGAGGGCATGTGAGAGAGACAGTTTAGTTTTAGTTTCATTTTAGATGGATCTCCAAGATGGTGTCTCCTGTAATGCTGTTAACTTAGATGAACAAACTTTAGATTAAAAGACATTCTCTTTCATGAATGTGTCGTCATTGAACCCACATAGAAATCAATACACTATCATCTACCTTAAGGCAGTAATAAAACTATAAGGGGGCAAAATTCGCCTCCTTTGCGCCCGTCGTTAGCGCCTCCGGGGACGGATAGGATTATTGACCTAATAGCATCCGGCGAGAAATTCGGTGGGGCACTACTGAGGTGCTAGCTGATAGCGCCGCGCCCCCACCGGTAGCGACCCCGGGCCGCTGCGCCGCCGGCGATGACGTCATCGGCGAGCGGCGTGATGCTTTGGCGTCCCACGATTGAAATTCGGCTGCGCCCCACGAGGCTGCCACAGGCCGGGCCGCACACTGCTGGCGGGGCGCTAATTAAAGGGGCGGTCCAGCTGCGCCCAGCGCCGACATTTTTTATTTTACCCGACCTCTAGGTCGGCCCCTCTTGGCAGCCCTTGGTGTGATCCGTGGCCGCCATCGCTGCGTCCGATACCGCATCTTGGTGCCGGGCTGTGGGCGAGTGAAAGCCGTCAAACAGCCTGCAGAGTGCGCAGCGGCCCTCACCTTTAACAGAAGGGGTGGGGCGCAGAAACGTGTCTTGCTACGCGGAGCAGCCACGTAGCGCTCCGCCTCCTCGCCAGGGCAGTAAGCCCAATTTAGCAACCGGGGCGGTACTCCCGCCCCGGGCGTTAAATGTGAGGCGCTAATTTGGTTACCGTCCCCAAATGGGGCGTAACCGAATTTCGCCCCCTAAAAGTCTGCAATAAAAATAATTCAATAGCTTGGGGAAAAAAAGCAGCTGTAGTTATATGGAGGGTATGGTTAAATAAAGCTGTCTTGAAGTGTTTGCAAAGAGCTGGCCACAGCAACTGGAGTTCACTACACACTGAAGTATAATCATCTGTATATACCAAGAGCACAAGTGGACCCAGCACTGACCCCTAGAGTACACCACTTCGGACCCTTCTCCAACAGTGCAATGAGTGCAGCTCCAACAACATTCAAGAAGCTCAACACCATCCAGGACAAAGCAGCCCGCTTGATTGGCACCCCATCCACCACCTTAGACATTCACTTCCTCCATCACCGGCGTACCGTGGCTGCAGTGTGTACCATCTACAAGATGCACTGCAGCAACTCGCCAAGGCTTCTTCAGCAGCACCTCCCAAACCCGCGACCTCTACCACCTAGAAGGACAAGGGTAGCAGGCGCATGGGAACACTACCACCTCCAAGTTCCCCTCCAAGTCACACACCATCCTGACTTAGAAGTATATCGCGATCCTTCATCATCGCTGGGTCAAAATCCTGGAACTCCCTCCCTAACAGCACTGTGGGAGTACCTTCACCACATGGACAGCAGCGGTTCAAGAAAGCGGCTCACCAACACCTTCTCAAGGGTAATTAGGGATGGGCAATAAAGGCTGGCCTTGCCAACGATGCCCACATCCCATAAAAACGAATAAAAAATAAATCTGAGCAACAACCATTTACCCTAACTCTGCTTCCTGTCCAACTTTCTATCCACGTCACTACATTGCTGATCCAGTCACTCTTACTGGAAAATGCTCGAGAGTGGATGTTGAATGAAGGCAGGATCAACCTAGTCTACAATTTCACCCACAGTTAAATAGCATACCAAAAATCACTGTCTAGGCCCATGTATAAGAATGATGACTACTAAGGGCTGCTGTTATGTGTGGAACCATGGGATCAATTTTATGAATTCACACTCCCGATGCAGAAGTTCCTTCAACAGAAGTGTATACAGTAAACTCTTGTTTAAACGGCACTTAATCATCTGGAATTCTTTAGTAACCGGCAAAATTCAGGAGTAGGTTTTGAGGCTTCCGTCCCAGAAGCTCCTTCAGCTTTTACAAAAGCAGCTTGGGCCATTGCCACTCCATGTCCCACCTCCCCTCCTGAGTTCGGAACACCCCCACAGAATTACCTTCTTCTGGTCTGAGGTCAGCCGATATATAAATTGCCTCGGTAGGTATACCTCTCCGTTATCTGGAATATTTAAACAACCGGCACCATCCCGGTCCCGTAGGTGCCGGATACGAAAGAGTTTACTGTACCTTGAATTTAACAGATGAAAAATGGTGGAGGGTGCACTGACCTCTGCAAATTCCTGATACGTGCTCCTGTCGCGTGAAGCTTCACACCAGGAGCGCTAATGCATAAAATCTTTTCCCAACCTCACAGGCCACCAGAGAGGAGGGTGGGGAATTAAATGAGATGATGCATCTCCTGTGTTCCCCATCCCCAACCAACTGTTGCTTTATATAACACGCATAGCATTACTTTGCATTGTAGTTGCCTTGTTACATAAAAAAAACTGGCGTGTGTTCAAGTCCCAGGGAGTATTCTACACAGGTGAGCAGATGCTATTTAATTAAAGTCAATGGGACCGTGATCCTGGTGATGCAACCTAACAGATTTATTCCAAGCATGACAACAACAAATTACTTCTAGAGACTCTAAGGGTATAGCGTCAGTGTAACTCCAGAATGCTGTATGCTGCCAGTGTGTGTCAATGCACTCCAGGAATTATATATAGTTAAATCAGCATTGATTCAATAATGCCCATGCTATATCATCTGTCCTGTAATGGTAGCAGCTCTAGGTGGGATGCAGTTTGGCTGAGGAGTTCCGAGTTAGCCTAACTGCTCACGCTACTCAGAGAGGGCGTTCACAGAGGTCCACGCACGTTGATGTTGAAACCCACTTGTCATTTGTGCTGCTTTTTGCACACTGTCAAGTGTAGTTTCTACTGGTTGAAAAGAGCTGATAAGGCCTTCGTATGCAGGAGAAATTGAATGGAAGTGCAGGAGACAGCTTAAGTTTAAAAAAAAGTAGTGCTAACTAAGGCGAATGTAATAAAAACAAAACTGCTGAAAAATCGACCCCTATATGTTTGCATCATTTTTCTTTGTAACAGTCTTGGTATAACTGAAGCCAACATTACACTCGCCTTAAAACAGAAGCAAAATACTGCGGATGCTGGAAATCTGAAATAAAAACAGAAAACGCCATAAACACTCAGCAGACCAGGCAGCATCTGTGGAGAGAGAACCAAGAGTTAATCTTGATTTTAACTCAGCCGTGAGGCGGGCTTTGAGGTGTGTGGGGGGTTAAAATCGCAAAAACTGGGGGTCGGGGCCCCGCCCCCCCCGCCCCCCCCGCCTGGTTCCTGACCCTGAGCCATTTTAACCCAGGCTTGTCTGATGGTCCTGAATCAGTCCCGCCTCCAACAGGCGGGACTGGTCTTTAAGGCCCTTAATCAGCAATAATTGGCCTTTATAATCCCATTTTAACAGGCCCTTGCATTTTTAACCCTTTTGCCACGTAAAACACGCCTGGTGGGGATCACGCCTGTGAAACCTGGCGTGAGCACTATTGGCTTGCTGACTATCAGCTGCAGGTCAACCATTAAAGAGGAGATTTGATCAGTCATCATTTGCAGGTGGCAGGACTTTGTTGTTTCAGGCCTGGGGTAACTTTTACCAGGCTTAACCAGACCTGTGGAAGGTTGGAGCCTCACACACACCTCCAGTGTGACCTCCTGGGAAACCCCGCTCGCCACCTTCACTCAGCGCTTCCTCAACGGAGGCATATACCAGAAGCATGGGAGCCATTTATTTCCTTCCCTTCTGGGCATTAGATGAGCTCGAACACCAGCCGCGGCACCAGCAGAACCAGGAACAACAGCAGCAGCAACAGGAGCGCCAGGCTGCTGCTCACCCACCTGAAGCTGCACAGGCCAGAAGGGGCCAGCGCTTGGAAGTGGCTTGAGAGCACTTTGTTGCACATCAGGGGGCCATGGGGACCCATATCTGCACTGGCAGTCCTAGTCAGAAGGACTTCCATGAAGGTCTGGTTTCTCTGTTCAATAGATGCCCATCGCTCCTCAAGAGATGTCATTCTATTATGAACACTCACCATGTTTTCCATACCCTGGCGACTTATCTCCTCCATGGAGGTTGCCATCCTTTCCATGGTGATGCGTTCATGCGCCAATGACTCCACAAAGGCTCTGCTCATGTTCGCTATGGACTCCTCCATTCGCTCCACACTCACATCGACCCTGGAGACAAAACCTGCCAGTGACTCCTGCATCTGTTCCTGGAGTTCCAGCCCCGCTGATCTTATGGATGGACCCAGAGGCAGAGGGTCGACATGCAGCTGAGCCGAGCTGGCAGAGTCCTGCGCCCTCCGACTAGCATTCTCCACTGCTGTCCCTGTCTCCACAATCTGCTGATGCTCACTTGTGAGCTGTGATACACCAGGTGACAACACTACTCTATGTCACGAAGGTCCCACCGAGGTGTGAGTGTCTGCGCTGGTGCTGGGTGCACTGAATTCTGCTGACACTGCGCCCTCAGAGGTTGCAGATTCCTCTGAGGAGTCTGGAAGCTCAGGCGCTTCCTCCTGGACAGTGGGGACGGGGGCTTTCGATGGTCCTGTGGGGGAGTAAAGGAAAGAGTTAGAGATGTGAGGTCAAGGTTACATGCACATTGTATATTGCAGATGATCATAGGTCCATCTGTTATAGCTTCAGAATCATTATCAGCGACTAATGCAATGTCAATGAGAGAGATGGAAAACTATTCTGTCACCAGCTTGCTGTGATGCGCCCGTCTGTCCGTCCCCCACTTGCGCCTCATCCTCCAGTCCTACAATCTCCAGGACCGCCTCCTCCCAGAGGGTGAGGTGGGCTACTGATGGTGGCCCTCCTCCTGTCCTCGCTCGTTCTCTTTTATTGTGGGCTCTCTTTTCCTGCAATGAGGGAGACAAGTGGAGTTTGAGTGAGAATGAAGGAGTGAGTGTAGAGAATCCAGAGCATAGATGCTTAGAAGGAGACAAAGATGGAGTGAGGTGGCAAGGCCAAGGGCCCTCCCTGTGTGTTGTCAGTTGTTTTCATAGCATCAGAGTGATAGGGAGTGTGAGGGCTGCATAGTCGAATAGTTAGGTGAATGTGAGCACAGAGAGAGAGGGAATGGGTAAGGGTGCATGGATGTCAGTGTCAAGTGGGATGTGGAGGAAGAGATTGCTAAAGCTGAGTGCTGGTGAGGAGAGGCAATGGAGATCAGTTTGAGAGTGATGGGAACTTCATACTCACTTTTCCAGTGTGCTGAAGGTCATGAAATCTCTTCCTGCACTGTATCCAGGTTCTGCGGGTAGCCGATAAGGAGTTGACCTCCTCTGCCACTTGCAGCCACGCAGCCTTTGTCTGCTGGGGAGGCATCTTCCTCCCTGATGAAGGGAAGAGCACCTCCTTGTGAGCTCTTGCTCCCTCCACTAAAGCCTGCAGGGCAGTGTCGTCAAAACAGGGTGCAGACCTCGGTCTTTCTCTTGCCATTCTGCTTCCAGCTCAGTGTATCAGCAAATGCCAAAAGGTTGGCAGCCTGCAGAAGAAGCAAGGCTTGTTGCAGACCCTAAATGCAGCAGCAATAATGATGTCATATTATGCAATTTTCTGACTGGAAATATTCATTTGCCAAGGGTTCCCACACATTGGAAATCAATTGGCCAATTGAGTTAAAATTCCATCAATCCCACACACCCATTTAGATTCGTGTGGGAAACACCAAATTCGGGGAACCCGACAATTCCCCACACCTGAGTTAAAATCGACCCCATATTTTCTCATTAAGGCTGATACAGTAAAGATCAGCCCAGTTTTAACAGAATTATGTTGCACATTTCAGGCTGGTTTGGGGAAAATCACGGCAAGTCTCCTTAATGTAATGGAGTGCAAGCAAATGTAAACCAATTATAAACTTCCACTTCCGCATATCCATCCTCTCCCATTGTATTGCAATTCTGATCAAGGCAGATAAGCTCCTGCTAATTAGTTCCCAGGTTTCAATTGTACCTGCTGAGAGCCATAAGGACCAATGTGTTTTGATCACAACATAGTAATTAGATGGGGTCCATGGTTACTAAGTTGGTGGCTGATGTGAGTGCAACCTTGAAAATGATAACAGCCCCACCAGATGTAGTCAGGATTCTAATAATTGTAGATTGAGGAGTGCAGCAGAGAGCAGGGACTTGAAGCTATTGATTTGACTTGGGTTATTTCCTCTATATAAATGAGACAGAAGTCACAGACAGACTTAAAGGCCTCAAAACAAATAAATCACCAGGGATAGATATATTTATCCCTGAGTGCTGAATGAAACTATGGAGGAGGAGGTTTGTGAGGCACTGACAACCATTATAAGTGACACTGGACAAAGAAGGGGATAAAACAGACACAGGTAACTACAGACACATTGGGGGAAAAATTCAGTTGTTTGCGCCTACCGTTAGCGCCTTAAGAGGGCGCTAATGGGGCGCAAAGCAACTAGCACCCAGGCGCGGCGATGTTTGCGCCGCTCACGAAATTAACTAGACATTTTGCAGTGGCGCTAAATATTATGTCCATGTATGATTGAGACACGGACAGCAGGAGTTGAACAAAACAAGTCTTTACTGAATGGAGACAAATGGCAAACTGAAACTACAGAAGATCGCTAGCGCCTTTTTTACAGGGGTGGTCACTGCTGGTACTGCAGTCTGAGACCAGTTATTCCCTTAAAGGTACATACACAACAATTCCTCCCCTTTTAGATAAACAGTACATAACATTCATTTAACAACTAAATGATAACTAATTACAATCACAATTACGGTTGTTAGATACATTGGTTGAGGTTAAGCAATTATAAGTTCAGTCTTTGAGGAGGCTTCCTGATTCTGTCTGGATAACGCCTCATTGGGGTATCAGGTTCTTCTGGCAAGATTGAGTCTGAATCAATGTCGTTGTTTGGTTCATCTGCTTCCAAGATCACCGATTCTGCGGTAGCTGCAATTGGTACGTCGGTTTCATCGCCAGGTGTATCAGATCGTGGTGTGGGGTTGACGTTTTCCAGTGACTCTAGAATCTGGTCAGCATGGCATCTTACAATGCTCTCTCCAATGTCCACGGTATACATGAGAGGTCCTTGCCGTGTACAAATCATTCCTGGCTGCCATTTCTCTGTGCGGTAGTCCCGGGCCAAAACTGGCTGACCTATCTTAAAACTCCTGGTCGGCCTTTCATTCATATTCTGAAACTGCCTGTTCTCCACATCTCCTCGGACGTTTGGCTTAACCAAATCCAAGCGGCATCGTAGTCTTCGATTGAAGAACATCATGGCTGGAGTTTGGTTGGTGACCGCATGTGTCGCATTCCGGTAGGCAAACAAGAAGTTGTCCACCTTGTGTTGTAGGGGTATCTCTACATTACACATTGCCTTGATAGCCTTCTTGAATGTTTGAACAAACCTCTTGGCCAATCCATTAGTGGCTGGATGATATGGGGCAGATGTGTAATGCTTAACACCATTGTTCTTTAAGAACCTCCGGAACTCTTCAGACACAAACTGTGGTCCATTGTCAGAGCAAATCTGTTCAGGCAGCCCATTTCTGGCGAATATGGTTCGTAAGACTGTGATGGTTTTTTCTGTGGTGGTTGAGGACATTTTTATTACCTCTGGCCACTTTGAATGGGCATCCACCGCAATTAAAAACATCGAGTCCATAAAGGGACCAGCAAAATCAATGTGCACCCTTTGCCATGGAGATGAGGGCCACTCCCATGGATGTAGAGGAGCTTGTGGTGGGGCGTTTTGGACCTTCTGGCATCCTGTACAGCTCTTGGTCATCTCTTCGATTTCTCTATCGATTCCCGGCCACCACACAAACGCTCTGGCTAAGTTCTTCATTTTTACCCCACCCAGATGACCCTCATGAAGCTCATTGAGCACTCTATCCGTCAGCTTAGGTGGAATTACTACTCTGGACCCACACATCAAGGTTCCTCTGCATACTGACAGCTGTTCTCTTCTTGGCGAGAATGCTGGCAGCAGTGGTTCGCCATGTGCTGGCCATCCCTTCACCGTTAAATCATAGACCTGGGATAGTGTCGGGTCATTCCGTGTTTCCTTTTCTATGCTTGCATTCATCACGGGGAGACATTCGACTATGGTCGAGTGGAATATATCCATCAGATCCACTGTAAGTTCTTCTTCCACCATCGGCAACGGTAGGCGCGACAATCCATCAGCATTCCCATGCTGCTTAGTTCCTTTGTTCTCGATGTCATATTGGTGTGCCCCTAGGAAAAGGGACCACCTCTGCAGCCGTTGTGCTGTCATTATCGGTATGCCCTTCTGAGGGTTGAAAATGGAGACAAGAGGTTGATGATCAGTTAGTAGAGTAAATTTTTGACTGGGCAGGTAGTGATTGAACTTCTTCACCCCCCACACTAGGCTGAGGGCCTCTCTGTCAATCTGGGCGTAGTTACGCTCGGCCGAAGTTAACGAACGTGGCGCAAAAGCTATCGGCCTCTCTAACCCATCAAGGAATTTATGTGACAGTACCGCCCCAATGCCGTAGGGAGACGCATCACACGCCAGTCTTATCGGCAGTGATGGGTTGTAGTGAGCCAATACTTCCCCTGAAGTGATTAAGTCCTTACTCTTCTGAAAGGCCCGCTTACAGTCATTGCTCCATTTCCATGCCACTCCCGTTCGTAATAGGGCATTCAGTGGGTGCAGAATTGTGGACAAATTCGGTAAAAACTTATGGTAGTAATTTACCAATCCGAGGAATGACCTCAGTTGCGACACATTTTCAGGCGCTGGGGCCTTAATAACCGCTTCAATTTTGTCTGGGGACTTATGTAACCCCTCTTCATCAATCACGTGGCCACAATACGATATCTGTTTCTTAAAAAACTCGCACTTGGGGCGGTTGGCTCGTAGCCCATGTTCACGTAGTCTAGTGAGCACCTGTTCTAGGTTGTTAAGGTGTTCACTGTCACCTTCACCTGTCACTAGGATGTCATCCAAGTAACACTGAGTCCCCGGAATCCCTTGCAGGACTTGTTCCATCGCTCTTTGCCATATCGCCGGTGCTGATGCTACTCCGAATACCAGTCGATTATACTGGTAAAGACCTTTGTGAGTGTTTATCATGAGATACTTCCTAGAGGATTCTTCAACCTCCATCTGCAAATATGCTTGTGCTAGGTCAATTTTAGTAAAACGCTTCCCTCCAGATAGCGAGGCGAAGATATCTTCTATCCTTGGAAGAGGATATTGTACTGTGCGAAGGACAGGGTTCACCGTCACCTTGAAGTCCCCACAAATGCGAACCTTCCTTGGCTCCTCAGACTTATTGTTTAACGCTTTCTTCATGACAGGAACGATGGGTGTCGCCCACTCGCTCCAGTCTACCTTAGATAACACGCCTGCCGTCTCCAGATTCTCCAGCTCTGCCTCGACGGCTGGGCGAATTGCATATGGTACCGGTCTTGCTTTGAAAAACTTGGGAATTGCATTCTCCTCTATTTTTATCGAGGCGGTTACGCCTTTAAGAGTGCCCAGTTCTTGTTGAAAAACCTTTTTGGCGTCAGCTAAGATTGTTGACAATCGTCCAGGAGTGACGTCGTCATCCTTTTTACCAGCCACCATCAGTGCCTGAATGGAGTGCCAGTCTAAACTTATCTTTCTGATCCATTCACGTCCCAATAACGGTGGACCACCATCTTGCAGAATGTAGAGATACAATTTCCGTATTTTCTTGCCGTTGTATTCGACAGGCACCCTTATTTTCCCTCTGGGGTATATTTTTGCCCCGTATACGTCCTCAAGACAATGGATGTCTCTCTCAAAGGTATGTGTGAGAATAGTCGCTCGTAGTCTCGTCGATTCATGACGGTTAGGGCTGATCCTGTATCCAATTCCATTTTGACTTGAGACCCTGCTATCGTGAGGGTGACCCAAATGGTTCAGTGATCCTCTTTTACGATTACGTTGTGAAGTTTGAGACAGCTTAGTCTCTTGTTCCCGGATTCACGATTGCTCATCTGGTCTTCGGAACTACTGTCCGTCAGCTTTTGTACTTTCCTGTACGGTTCCTTAGTAGCCTTTTTGTTGTCGTTGGTCTTCTTCCCAGACCTGCAAACTCGTGCAATGTGTCCCATCTTTCCGCATTGCCTGCATATTTTGTCCTTGGACCAGCAGTCCTTCTGGTCATGGTTAGTTCTGCCGCAGCGATAACATTTTGCAAATTCCCGTGTCATTTCGTGGGTGCCGTATTCCTGTGGCTTTTGTTGTATTTCCGCAGCTCCCCTGGCTGCTGCTTCATATGATACTACCACGCTGAAAGCCTTATCTAGAGTCAGCTCTTTCTCTGAGAGTAACCCCTTCTGGGTTCCTTCACTCAGGAGTCCACAGACAAATTTGTCCCGTAGTGTATCGGCCAGTCCTGCTCCGAACTGGCAGTGCTTTGCTAGCTTGCGTAGTTCCGTAAGGTACTCAGCATTGCTCTCATCTTTACGCTGAGTTCTCCTGTGGAATTTAAATCTTTCTGCTATCAGCAGCGGTGCAGGGTTTAGGTGTTCCTGTAGGATAGCAACAATGTCGTTAAAACTCTTCGCCTTCGGTTTGGCTGGAGCAATCAGGTCCCGCAATAGGCCGTACGTTCTTGCGCCCATTAAATTTAGCAGTACCGATGCCTTTTTCTCCTCGGCTATCTTGTTTGCCTCGCAATATACCTCGACTCTTTCCACATACGTGGTCCAGTCCTCTATTGCATTATCAAAGGCAGTGATACAGCCAGTCTTCGGCATCTTGAAAATCTAAAATGGCGCCTCCTGCGCTTTGCCTTCTTCCCCGATTTAACAAAATGGTGCTTCCCGCGCTTTGCCTTCTTCCCCACTGGATTAAGATGGCGCCTCCCGCGCTTGCCTTCTTCCCCGCTGTTGCTAGCGCTGCTTTCCGCGGTTTCCGTTGCAACCTGCAGCCCCTCGCGGCTTACTGCATGTTTTATATATATTTCCTTGGTTATTTTATTATTTTTCCGTCGTGGAACAACCCTGTGGGACTCTTGCCTCCCTCTCCTTGGGTCTGTACGCTGCCCGGCTTCGTAGCACCGGCTGCGCCCTGTGTGCTCCACCCTCGCTCTCTCTCCTCTTCCCGACAATGCTGCTCGGCCCCGTCACAAGCCACCCGCTCGAGTTCTAGACCGCCGCAGCCCAGGAAGGATCAGTGTACTACCTGCCACCAGCCCGAATAGCTGAAGCACCGGTGCCAATATTACGTCCGTGTATGATTGAGACACGGACAGCAGGAGTTGAACAAAACAAGTCTTTACTGAATGGAGACAAATGGGAAACTGAAACTACAGAAGATCGCTAGCGCCTTTTTTACAGGGGTGGTCACTGCCGGTACTGCAGTCTGAGACCAGTTATTCCCTTAAAGGTACATACACAACACTAAACACTATCACCACGATCTCCTGCGCCGGCAGATCGTGATGTCAGTCGAGTGCACAACGCCCGGGTAGCGCCCCAGACCGGATATTGAGTGGTGCCCCCTGCCTTACCACCTGCCGCTAGCAACGACAGGTTGAGAGGAGCGTTTTGCAGTCAGGAAGGGACTGGGGGAGCGCTATTTAAAGGTGACCGCTTCCTGCCTTTTTTTGTCAGTGACATTTTTGCACCACGCATTCTGAGAGAGAGAGAGAGACTTCTGGAGAGATTCAATGCTGTGTGAAGGAGTTTTGAGTACTGAGCAGCACTTTGCAGGTTGATTTTGATTTGCCCTTCCTTGCTTCGCCAGCGCTCTGAGGTAGCGCCTCGCTCCTCGGCCTTTGCACCTTAAGAGAGGTGTGAAGTGCCTGATTTAGCGCTCCAATCACCTCCAGGGGCGATAAAAGCCAAGTTTGCCGTCGGAGGCGATAATTAGCGCCAGGCGCTAAACTTTGCGCACGGCCGATAATGGCGTCCCAAACGGGGCGATACTGAATTTCTCCCCCATTAGTTCCACTTCCTTTCCATATAAAATAATGGAATCAATTATCAGGAGTAAATTTAGTGATCTGTACAATAATAACCTAGTAAACAGTTGGCAACATGAATTCAGAACGGGAAGATAGTGTCTGACCAATCTGCTCAACATCTTTGAGGGAGTAATAGACTGTGGAAAGCCCTGCAAAATTTGTACCTAGACTTCCAAAAGGCCCTTGTCGAAATTCCACATGAAAGTCTAATAATTAAACTCAAAGCTGTGGAGATTCAGGGTAAACCTTGGGAACAGATAAGAAACTGGTTGAGGGTAGAAAGCAATGAGTACTTGTTAGCGGAGTTATGTTGGCGTGGGCTGCTCGGTGTTGGGACCATTACTATTTCTAATTTTCATAAATAACCTGGATTCAAAGTGGGTCAAATTTGTAGATGGTACCAAACTAGGAGGGGCAGTGAGATCAGAGGAGCTAGCTCAAAAATTACAGAATGAGTTAGACAAACTATGTATGCAGGAAAAACAATGCAGATGAAATTTAATTAGACAAGTCTAAAATCCTGCACATAGAATGGACTACATGTATTCCATGAGTGATGACCATATGAAACTTATAATTTACCTATTACCTACAAATAAATAAGCTAGCAGAATATACATTTTAACATGTAGTGGTGTGTATATATATATTTTTTAATCATATTATTGGGCTTTTTGTACTGCTCAGCATCATTTCATCTCCATGCTTCCCCTGGTATGACACCTGGGCTCTTTCGAAATGTTCTATATTGCTACCTTGATGTATTGCAGATGCAGAAGTATTCTTAAGATCATAAGGTAGCCGCGGATGAGGAAGACCATTCATCCATCCTGAAAGATCCTTAAGTCCCTATTACAATATCCAATTTTTTCTTAAATATCTCCAGGGTGTTTGGCTCATGAAGTCTAATCCAAACATTGAGCGTGCTCTGTGTGAAGAAGAATTTTCTGATATTTGTCCTAAATTTACCTTTCCCTTGTTTGAACCTGTGAACCCTTGTCCTACTTTTTCCAGTTTAATTTAAAGTAATATTGCAAGTTCACCTTTCCATCCCCTTAACTATCTGATATCCTGATAATTATAACATGCATCATCTCTCTTCCTCCTTTCGAGGCTGAAAAGCTCAAGTTTCTCCAGTTCCTATATCAGGCTTCTAATTCTATGGCCGTTCTCTGCACTGTCTCCAATGTTTGACTGACTCCCTTGTGTTGCGACACCCAAAATTGGACACAGAATTGAAGGTGTGGTCTGACCAGAGCACCGTATGGTTTGATCATGACTTCCTCTTACTCCTATTTTACTGTTTTGGCTATGTAGTTCAACACTCTATTGGCTTGTTGCTTTGCTGCTCTGCATTGGTTGGACATGTTTAGCGTCGAGTCTACTAAGATTGCGAAGACACTTTCTGTTTCATCCTTCCAACATCATTCTGGAATACACAACATCGGTGCCATGGGATTTCGCTATGTTTCGCCAATCTAACAGAAAGCTGCTGTCCTCTGAGGAATACAACAGAGAACCAGGGCATACTTTTGAAACAGAGAACAGAATATGCAGTAGTAGTGAAAAGAACAGACCAGGACATAAAGGAAATCAAGTAAGCATCTTGGTGAGCAAGAAAAAAGCAGTTCTCTTTTCCAATAGTAATAACTGTGCTGTTCTCTGGAGAAAGCCCCAACAAGGCATTTAAAAGCTTTCATTCTGTAATGGTTTTAGGCTAGTATTAAGAGAACAATCTGTACTAATTCAAATCTCCTGTCTGTCAAATCAAGAAGGCTTAAAAGGAAGCCAGTATCACACTATTATCTGCCTGGGGTTGACTAGAGAAAATACTTATAATTTTACTTTTGTCTTTCTCTGAAACCAAAGGGTATAAGGAGAACCAGGATTGTAGTCAGGATTTCCTCTATACTCTATTTGGACAAAGTGCTCCAGTCAATGTGAATTGTGAAATCCATTGCATCCCTCAAATAGTTCTGATGAAGGGTCCCAGACCTGAGACGTTAACTCTGTTTCTCTCTCCACGGATGCTGCCTGGCCTGCTGAGTATTTCCAGCATTTTCTGTTGTTATTTCTAAATAAGAGCCCATGGGTTTCAGCTCAGAGCCATGAAGTGGGGATGGGGTTAGAGACACAGAGGACGTAATTTCCCCTACTTCAGCGGGTCTGGTGCGGCTGGGGTCGGTGGTGGGTCACGACCTCGCTGCTGGCTCCAGCCCGCTGTGTAGAATGATTTTACCATGATTGGGCTTGATAAGCCTACCCAGCGTGTTTGCTGGCCAATTGAAGGAAGCGGGTCTGATTATGTCACTTGATGACGCGTCATCAGCCAGTTTCCTTAAAGGGACCATGTGCAAATTGATTTTGACAGTTGTGCTCTCAGTGTTCTACAGCATTAAGGTGCTGCACCCAGGCTCTCCCATGACTCCCTTCATATGCTTATGGAGGGAGTCACAGTAAGAAGGTTCTCTTCCCTTCCAATGGGCAGAAGAGACCTCCCCAGGAGATCAATGCAGTCTGGTTGCACATTGCACAGGAGGACACAAGCAGGGATGTCATCAGGAGGACCAGGCTGCAGTGGAGCAAACCTGTCAATGATCTCAGTAGATCATGAAACGTTAGTACAAAGTCACACTCAACATCATCCTGCTGTGCCACACATCACATCCCCATCACTCTGCCTTCCCTACCCTACTCCTGCACATCCTTACTCACACCAACTTACCTTGCACCTCCACCCATCCCTCTCTATCTACATTATCACATCCTCATCTCACTAGGCACCCCTCACACTCACCCTCATCCGAGTCCAATCATACCAACTAACAACACACAAGGGTAAGCATTGTGTGTTTTAGCCAATGTTCATGTGAAGTTTCTGTTAATGTGCTGTCAAACATTGAAATCTTTATTTTCAACCCTTTGCGTTCTTGGACAGCTTTGTGTGCACATTTGGAAGTGGCTTAGTGAGTTGTAGTGAATGATGAGACATAAGAGTACCCCCCACAATGGTCATGAGTATGAAAAGAATGGTTCGGTCATGCTTTATAATGTTGGTGTGGGGTGGTGCCAACCTGGCGCATCATGTGGCAGCTAGGGTGTACAGCATCAAGTGAAGTAAATCTGGCTATGGTGAGGTCATCCCTGGCGTCCTGGGCAGCAGTGTTGTCGGGTGCTGATGCCTTGTGTCCTGTGCAGCACCAGCAGATTACGGAGAAGGTTGGTGTTGTTGTTGGTGCTGCTGGTGTGCCTGGTGCTGCCAGTGTTGGGGCTGATCATGGTGGGATTCTGAGGACCAAGTTGAGATAGTTTCAAGGGCACCAATGCTGATGTAATAGATGGCAGGTGAACTTGAGATGACAGAAGCGATCTGTCAATGGTGAGAGAGGTTGTTCCAATGAGGTGACAGTGGATAGAGAGTTTGCTCCAAACACTTGCAACCTGCATATAACTCAATCTGTCTTCCAAATGCAGTAAGCAACAGCTTCTGAGCTTGGAAAGTGAACAGCTGTGAGATTGGAGCTTTTATAGCACATTTGCAGCTGTCAAGTAAAGAGATCATTTCATGGTAACACAATTCCCGACCTCTTTACCTGACGTGATCCCCGAGCAGGGTGGAACCCGTGGGTGACCTAGTAAAATTTAAAGGTGATCTCAAAATACTTTTTAAGTAGCTCTTAACAAGTTCATAATGACCTAAATCCTAAATAGCTTCCCCCACCACTGTGTGTCAGGTCTGTTCAGCGTTGACAGACCCAACATCTTGGAAAGTCACATGGCCACAGGTTGACAGCGGGTTCCTGAACCGCTGTCAAAAAAAAATTTCACACCCGACCCACCACCAAACGCGCTCACTGGCTCCCAGAAAAAATTCCCCCCAGAGACTCTACTGTGAGACTATGTAACACATGTAAGAATTGGTTTACACCAATACATGGCACACCAGCAGTCCACAATAGGCTATCATTTTGGATCAAGGCAGAGAGTAGAAGCCAAAGATGATAAGTAGTATTTAGGATGGTTAGCACTGTACTATGCTGTACTGCGATTGAGAGAGGCCTGGTCATGTGATCATCCTGTGGATAGAACTTTGGACTGTATTTGCTCAATGCATTACATTCCGTCTAGAGTCTAGAAACAACCATCAGCGATAATCAGCAGCTAAAATACTTAACACATTCGTATCATGTTCCTCGAATCGTCGTTTTAGATCAGTGGTTAACCCACTGAAAATAAACAAGCTAATTAATGCGTGCACTAAAATAGTGAACAGAAAAATGTCACACAATCATGTTAAGTGTTTATCTGTTAGTAGCAGTAATTCCTGGGCTCCTATCTATCTCATTTGTCTTTTATAGGGCCATTACACTGACCTAAGAATCAGAGTATCTTTTCAGCCATACTAGCGCCTGTTTGAGATTTGGAACCTGGTGTGTGGACACCTGGAGCAGATAAGCACACCACTTTGGCTTTACACCAGGTGCAGCAGGAACTGGTGCCAATGCACTTTTTAAATGTTAGAACTGTGAGCTTCCAATGTTACGAGATGTCAGTCTGTCAGCTCTTACCGGAGATTAGAATATCATGAGTTACCCATTGCCAGTGAGCAGAGCTCCATGCATACGCCTAAGTATGAACACACAAAATCTTACTCTCCCCTGACTGGAAGCTCACACTGCTCTTAACAGCAGATCTCAGGACCTGCTATATAACTAGAACACTGATGTTAATGAGTAACCCATGAGGTTGCCGAATATGTTTGTACCAATAAAACCTTATTTTAATCAACCCTACCTAACCTAACTTCACCTCTTGTTGTTTGATCGGTCTATAGTCTCCCATTATCAACTGTAAGTTTCCTCCTGCGTGCATTTTCCAAACAGGGCCCGTTCTAAAGAAGGATCACACCCAATCTATGTTCGTCTTTCAGATGCTGACCAACTTGCGCATTTCAAGCATTTCAATTTTATTTCAAATTTCCAACAACTTACCTTTTAAAAGACGACCCCTTCCTCTGAATGAACCCAGCCACGTTAACCTGTCCTACTATGACAATGTGAAAATGATAAATAACTGGTAGTTAGTCGTGTCTGGCTGCTGTCAGAGTGATGATTAAAGTACTGTCCTTCACCTTTTGCAGCGAATGGAGATTCTCCAGGAGATTGCTTCACTCTCATTGAAGAAAAAAAATGTAAGACTGATAAATGGTCTCATTAATGTTTTAAATCACAACCTGAAAAGAACATATACGTGTGACAGTGTGAGTGGAGCAGATAGCAGCATTTTTGAAAGAATTAAAGATGCCAGTAAGGGAATCGTTTTGCGATTCTACTCATTTAGGAGAAAGGAATTAAAATGAGTTTGTCAGTGGGACCGGATGGTGCTCCATTCTTTGAGACTGTAGGTCCTGATTTTCTAAAGAAAAATGTCAGTCACCAACTGCGAATCAGCAGCTTTACAAACACGAGATTGTCATTTTCTGCATATGTTGTGCTGTCCTCTAAAGGGGCAGGGGAACCCATGACATACCCCATGAACTTTCAAGTTTTATAACGGTTTGAATGTCCCTCCAGCTGCCACCTGGAAATTTTCAAAGTGCTTCCACAGATAAATATAAACAATTTATGAAAAAATTAAATCCCCATGATCATCAGCAACAAGTAGGCTGATTAATGTTTTTTAATGGTCTCATTAAAGTTTTAAATCAGAACCAGTAAAGAACATATATGTGTGACAGTGTGAGTGGAGTAGATAGCAGCATTTTTGAAAGAATAAAACATGCCAGTAAAGTATCAAAGAATGGAGCACCATCCGGTCCCACTGACAAAGTCATTTTAATTCCTTTCTCCTAAATGAGTACAATCACCTCTGATCCATTAGCTGCACTTGCTACTTTGCTGCTCCTCTCTCACTGCTGCTATACACACCTCGTGGCCTGATTCTCCTCTTCAACGAACCCTGGTCTTACTCCTACAACCCTAATCTCCTCCCTGAACCCAGTGCTGATCCTGTTCCCGTGTCCCACCCCCTTAAAACGGCTCCTCCTGCTCCCTCATCCCAATGAGCGATTGCAGCACAAGTGAGGACTAACCGCCAGCAGCGCCTGACCAAGTTCAAAGGTGAAAAGGTCAAAGGGCCACACAAGATGCCCAAGCATCTACATGGAGTTCATGAGGCTTGGGTCAGGCACCAACTGCCTACTTCATATGCTCAAGTCCTGGAATGGACGTTTACACTTAAACCAACTGTTCTCCCCTTCCTGTGTCCATGACAACTGCTGGGGCACTTTGTGTCATTACTGTTATTGAAGACAGAGCGAGACCTTTACACAGCCTACCTTTAAAATGATAATTCTCCTCCAATATGCTTTTCACAACTATTAAGTGCTTCATGCAGCATTACATCTCAAAGGAAACATCAAGCCATTTCTGAAAAATAAATAAATTGGTTTCTCTACTACACGCACATATTGCTACAGTAGGAAAACTAGTTTGTTTAGCAAAATGACCATGAATATATTAATTTCATTGTTAAAAAAAAGCAGCCAAGGGCCAAAGAGCCGAGTGAGGTATTGTCAGTGGGCAACAGGTCAGCAGTTGTAATGGTGAGAATGGGTCTGTGGGGAGGCGGACTGCAAAATTATACACTTAACAGACAATTAACCTCTGTATTGAGGAGAGGCTCCCACAGAAAGGAGGGAGGGAACATTTTCATTTTCGTAAAACACTTTGGTGAAGCTGACTCTCTCTGCTGTTACTCTTTGTCAATCACACACTTAATCAGCACACAACAGTTAAAAGAAATGGAAGAAAAAATATGGGGTGCTTGTTTTCCTCCATTTGCTAATGTTAACAGAACAAAAAAGTCAGCTTGAGTGTGAAGTTCATACATGCCAACGGTCAGTGCTCCCTCAGCTCTGTCAGCACTGGCAGATCAAGACACAAAATGAGAGGTTAAATCGAGGCCCCATCTGCTCTCTCAGGTGGATGTATTTTGAAGAAGCGCAGGAGAGTTCTCCCCGGCGTCCTGGCCAATATTTATCCCTCAAACAACATCTCTAAAAAACAGACTATCTAGTCATTATCACTTTGCTGCTTGTGGGATCTTGCTGTGTGCAAATTGGTTGTCACGTTTCCTACATTATAACAGTGACTACACTTTTGAAAAAAGCACTTCATTGGCTGTAAAGTGCTTTGGGATGCCCTGAAGTGGCGAAAGGCGCTATATAAATGCATGGGGGGAAAAATTGAGTCACGCCCCCTCTGGGGCGCTAACTTCGCCCCACAAAAATTAGCGCCCCCGCGGCCGATTTTCCCAGGTAGCGCCCCGAGAGGGAGGACGGGCGCTACTGGAAGCGCCCCGTGTCCCTCTTGAGGTGCTGCAAGACAATATTGCAGCGGCACGTCGGGCCGCGGTACGTCGTGCCGCGGTACTGCAGGCCTTCCTCCCCTTATTAAAGGGGAGGGGCCTGGTGTAGCGTGTCCTGGCACCCAGCTGGGCCACCAGGGATCGGGAGCGCTGGCAAATGAGCCCGGCACTCAAGAGGAGTGCGGGGCTTACGGAGAGCAGCCGGCACCCCGTGGGGGGGCTTCATGGAGGCCAGAGAAAGCAACGGGGGCAGGTGCTGGCAGGCAGCCAGCAACAAAAATGGCCACCCACCACCTCCCCTTTAACTAGCGCCGCCCCGGCCGCAGGTAGGCCCTCCTGACCCCGTCGGACATAGCATCCAGTGGTAAGTCAGGGGGCGATACCGAAGATCGCGGTCGGGGCACGAGCGGGGCACTGCATATGGCGATGATGTAATCGCCGGCGGCGCTGCACCACGGGGTGCTAACAGTTACCACTGCCGCTAACCTCCCGCTGAAGTTCGCGGGAGGCATTGGCGGCACCACGTCCGGGCGCTAGTTGCTCTGCGCCCCATTAGCGCCCTATTAGGGCGTTAATGGGAGGCGCAAAGCAACTGAATTTTTCCCCCATGATCTTTCTTTCACCTCATGTAAGTGGGATTAAGGGGATGTGGCTAGGCCCTCCAACTCATTTTCCACTCCAACAAATTACCACCACTATATAAGTGTGTTGTGTATTTTGAATGTGTATTAGAATTGTCCCACATGGGATACCGTAGTGGTGATTTGCAATGCACTATGGGAAATGTAGTGCATTGAGTGAAGAAGCACATTGTAAATAAAATGGCCGTTAACTAAACTCTCCACCCCGAAGTCCTTCTTAATTGTTATATGGGTAAGGGTATAAAACCCCTTGAGACACAACAAAACTAGCGACGAGGACGACGGACTTGCGCATCACTTTGCACTGGAATCGGCGATGTTTAAAGTAAGAAGTTCCTGTCTTTTCTTAATGGCGCGCCCACAGTTTAGTGCTGATGCAATCACCTCGTAAAGGTGGCGGTTCGTGTGTTACACAAATAAGAAGGGGGAGAGTAACGATACAGTGAAACGAAGTGGAGAAAAAGGACTGTAAAAATTTTATTTGGCTTGTTACGGGTTTTGATGCACCCGGATAAGCCCGGCGCTAAGACATATGATCAGATTGTGGAAGTTTTGGAAACACATTACGCACCCAAGCCGCTGCTGATTGCCGAGAGGTTCAGGCTTCACAAACAAAACCAAGGGGAGGGTGAGTCCATAGCCGAATATGTTGCAGTGCTAAAGAAGCTAACTGAGCATTGTGAGTTTGGTGAAACTCTAAATGACACTGTCCGTGATAGGTTTGTGTGTGGATTAAGATGTGAAGCAACACAGAAGCGCTTGCTCACGACTGACAAACTGACGCTTAAATCAGCAGTGGAGCTCGCTGTGTCTATGGAGTCACTCCACTACTAGAGGGAATACTGGTTAAAATGGAGCTGGATACGGGGGCCGCTGTCTCCTTGATTTCAGAGAAGCTATTCAAAGAAAAACTGAACCACCTATCACTGACGCCGGCCAAGCTCATCTTAAAGACCTACACTGGGGAAACAGTCCCAATGCTGGGTAAGACGGAGGTCAAGGTGGAGCTTAATGGACAAACCGTGATGCTGCCAGTTTATGTGGTCAAGGGTGACTATCCATCCCTGATGGGCAGGCCATGGTTGGAGAAAATTCATCTGGATTGGAAAAAAGTGAATGCGGTGTCAGTCGAAGAGGCGGGGCTAGCGGCAGTGTTGACAAAGCATGCGGCTGTCTTTGACGGAGAATTGGGGAGTATGAAGGGGATTACGGTCAAACTCAAGGTGAAGCCTAACAGCCAGCCACGATTCCTGAAGGCCAGGAACATTCCCTATGCCCTCAGACCAAAGGTGGAGGCTGACCTGGAGCGTCTGGTCAAGATAGGGGTCCTGGTACCAGTGATGAAGAGTGACGGCGCGGTTCGCTTATGTGGAGATTTCAAAGTAACAGTGAATCCTGTGCTCTCAGCTGAATAGTACCCCCTCCCCATCATTGACGATCTTTTCGCGGGTCTAGCAGGCGGTCAGAAGTTTAGCAAGATTGATCTGTGCCAAGCCTACTTGCAGATGTATGTAGAAGAGGACTCACAGAAGTACCTCACCATCACCACCCACAAGGGTCTCTACAGGTACTGCTGCCTACCCTTTGGTATAACGTCAGCACCAGCTTTGTTTCAGCGGGCTATGGACCAGATCTTAAGCGGCATTCCAGGGGTACAATGTTATCTCGATGATATCCTTGTCACAGGAAAGGACGACAACAAGCATCTGCAGAACCTGACGAAGACACTGGGAAGACTTGAAGAATATGGCTTACGTGTTCGCAAGGACAAATATGAATTTTTCAAGCCATCAGTGGAGTACCTAGGCCATGTCATCGACGCGGACGGCCTACACACAGCACCGTCGAAAGTGAAAGCCATTGCCGACGCTCCAGCACCTACAAATGACGGCCAGCTGCGGTCATTCTTAGGTCTCCTGAACTATTACGGAAAGTTTATTCCACAGCTGGCATCACTGTTGAAGCCATTACATGAGTTGCTGTGTCAGGGCAAGGCCTGGGCGTGGACAAAGGAGTGCGAAGCTGCATTCAAGAAAGCCAAAGCAGCTTTGACTGACCCCAGAGTGTTGACGCACTTTGACCTGTCGTTGCAGATTCAGCTGGCCTGTGACGCGTCGCCTTATGGCGTCGGCGCGGTCGTGTCCCACATCTTTCCCTCAGGCGAAGAGAAGCCGATTGCATTCGCATCAAGGTCCCTGAGCAAGGCGGAGGTGAAATACCCACAGATCGAAAAAGAGGCTTTGGGCATCATCTTTGGAATCAAAAAGTTCCATCACTACTTGTTCGGAAGGAAATTCACCTTGCTGACTAATCATCGTCCTCTGACATCGATCTTTGGTCCACACACAGGAATACCCTCCCTGGCAGCGTGCAGGATGCAGCGCTGGGCGCTGATGTTAAGCGCTCACAATTACAACATCAAATACCGGAGGTCAGCAGCACATGGCAATGCGGACGGATTGTCAAGACTTCCTCTGCCTGTGCCCTCTGAAGGCTGTGAGCAGAAGATTTTCTACTTTGACATGGTGAGCAATGCCCCTGTCACGGCCCGGCAGGTCAAGAAAGAGACCAGAGTGGACCCTACGCTATCCAAGGTGCTGGATCGGGTGATGCGAGAAGACGGCTCACGGGTGTCAGACGCACCACCTGAGCTCCTACCTTACCTGTCAAGAGGGAAGGAGTTGTCTGTCACGTCAGGATGCCTCCTTTGGGGCATGCGAGTGAT
This sequence comes from Somniosus microcephalus, assembly GCF_052327205.1. Taxonomy (NCBI): domain Eukaryota; kingdom Metazoa; phylum Chordata; class Chondrichthyes; order Squaliformes; family Somniosidae; genus Somniosus; species Somniosus microcephalus. The sequence goes on along the minus strand of NC_141000.1, from coordinate 17,097,460 downwards.
CATACCACCAAAGCTGCGGAAACATGTCCTCAACGAGCTGCACTCAGGACATTGTGGTATTGTCCGGATGAAGGAGCTGGCACGAAGCTACTTCTGGTGGCCCGGTCTGGATCATGAAATTGAAGTTGAAGCGAAATCATGCCCATCATGCGAGACAACCAGGGATACGCCAAGAGTAGCGCCACTGCATCCATGGGAATGGCCGGCGACACCGTGGCAACGGATCCATCTGGACTTCGCGGGACCAGTGGAAGGAGCAATGTTCCTGGTCGCGGTGGACTCCCATTCCAAATGGCCGGAGGTTGCAGTAATGTCCACTACCACTACGGAGAAAACCATCGAGACTCTGAGAGAGATGTTCGGGCGATTTGGTCTGCCGGAGCAGATCGTAACCGACAATGGAACACAGTTCACATCCCAGGAGATGGAGGAGTTCCTCAAGAGCAATGGAATCCAGCACACGTTCTCCACGCCTTATCATCCATCCACGAATGGATTGGCGGAGAGGTTTGTCAGAACGCTGAAACGCGCGTTGAAAGCGGCAAGAAGTAATGCTCCTCTAAAGCAGCGCTTGAATGCTTTCTTGCTGAAATAACGAAACACGCCTCATGCTACGACTGGAGCATCTCCTGCTTACCTACTCATGGGAAGGCAGCTACGGACACGCCTTGACCTGCTGAGGCCAACGTCCACAGAAGCAGTGGTGCATGCCAATCAGCAGGATCAAGTCAGCAGACGAGCTCAGAGGTCCAAAGAATGACACTTTGTGGTGGGGGGCAAAGTCCTCGCGCGTAACTACACCACCTCTGAGCGGTGGGTCCCGGCTATAGTCATTCAAAAGACGGGCCCCATTTCATACCGAGTCCACACCGGAGACGACCGAATATGGAGACGGCATGTAGACCAGTTACTGCCAAGACAGTCGCCACAGGTAACCCAAGAAACAGAGGATCAAGGACCTGCTGGGGGCTCCAGCAGGGACTGGTCGTCTGACCCTGTGATGGTGGCACCATCCACTCTTGTGCCATCGAGGGAGGAAGCCATGCCTGCAGGGTCACGGGAGAGCCAGCCAGAGCCTGCTCCTGAGACTAGGCGTTACCCCCAAAGAGAAAGGCAGCCTCCAGAGCGCCTTAGTTACAGTTAGTGCTAACCGGTGTGCATGGGGCAGAATAATCCCCAGGGTTAGCGGAGTGTAGAGGCAGTCTACCCTCTCTTCCAAAGTTATAGTCATTTTCAGTTATTCTGTTTTGTGGACATTCTATTTTAAGGGGGAGGAAATATGTTGTGTATTTTGAATGTGTATTAGAATTGTCCCACATGGGATACCGTAGTGGTGATTTGCAATGCACTATGGGAAATGTAGTGCATTGAGTGAAGAAGCACATTGTAAATAAAATGGCTGTTAACTAAACTCTCCACCCTGGAATCCTTCTTAATTGTTATATAGGTAAGGGTATAAAACCCCTTGAGACACAACAAAGTGACAGGTACTAAACTGAGGAGGCCATTTTTGAGTGTTGCTACTGAAGATGGATGTTACTATGCCTGCATATTGGTCTCTCTAGTATTTTAGAGATTCAGTTAGGTCTTTTGTTGCTAGTTTCATTCAGCTTTGCTCAAAGCACAACTTTGCATTGGAGATACCGATTTCCACATGGAATCCATTTATTTTTATTCTATGATTAGAAGGAGGACAAGAGTATGGAAGAGGCTAGATTGGAGGCTCTTAGAAAGTCAGAGTTCACAGAAGAAGCTTTCTCTTCCCTACATACTCATACCCAGCCACCAGGGTCTACAGACTAAGATGGTCTTATACTTTTTTGACCCTCAGATTAGTGCCTCAGAAGGCTATGCTTCCACCTGGAGGTTATTGGGCAAATAGAGAGCCTACTTAGAATCATAGAATCATAGAATGGTTACGGCACGGAAGGCGGCCATTTGGCCCATCGAGCTCATGCCGGCTCTCTGCAAGAGCACTTCAGCTAGTCCCACTCCCCCGCCCTTTCCCCATAGCCCAGCAAATGTTTTTCCTTCAGGCACTTATCCAACTCCCTTTTGAAAGCTGTGATTGAGTCTGCCTCCACCACCCTTTCAGGCAGTGCATTCCAGATCTTAACCACTCGCTGAGTAAAAAAAGTTTTTCTTACGTGGCCTTTGCTTTTTTTGCCAATCACCTTAAATCTGTGTCCTCTGATTCTCGACCCTTCCGCCAATGGGAACTGTTTCTCTTTATCTACTCTGTCGAGACCCCTCATAATTTTGAACACCTCAATCAAATCTCCTCTCAATCTTCTCTGCTCTAAGGAGAACAACCCCAGCTTCCCCAGTCTATTCACGTAACTGAAGTCCTTCATCCCTGGAATCATTCTTGTAAATCTTTTCTGCACCCTCTCTAAGGCCTTCACATCCTTCCTAAAGTGTGGTGCCCAGAATTGGACACAATACTCTAGTTGAGGCTTTACCAGTATTTTATACAGGTTCATCATAATTTCCATGCTTTTGTACTCTACACCTTTATTCATGAAGCCCAGGATCCCGTATGCTTTTTTAACTGCTTTCTCAACCTGCCCTGCCACCTTCAACAATTTGTGCACATATACCCCCAGGTCTCTCTGTTCCTGCGCCCCCTTTAGGATTGTACCCTTTAGTTTATATTTCCTCTCCTCATTCTACCAAAATGTATCACTTCATACTTTTCTGTGTTAAATTTCATCTGCCACGTGTCCGCCCAGTCCACCAGTCTGTCTATGTCCTCTAGAAGTCTATCACTAGTTTCCTCACTGTTCACTATACTTCCAAGTTTTGTGTCATCTGCAAATTTTGAATTTGTGCCTTGTATGTAATGATATCAGCAAATAGAGATGGTATTTGCCTGTTCGATTATGATGCCTTAATAGCATGTTTGCATGTATTGATTGCTTGTGCCTGACCAGCAGAAGGCATGTGACCGAGAGAAGCAAGGCAGTTAGTTTAGTTTCAGTTTCGTTCTAGATGCATCACAAACAACGTGTCTCCTGTAAAAGCTGTATAAAAGAGTTGAACAAGCTTTAGATTAAAAGTCATTCTCTTTCATAAATGTCTCGTCATTGAACCCACAAAGAAATCAATACATGGTGTCAGAAGTGGGATTGAAAGAGATGAAGAGAAAAAATCTGAAGTTAAATCAGCTCTCCACAGATTAGCAAGCCAAAAGAGAACATCGTTACTTACCATTAGAGAATAGCTAACGAAGTGAAAAATGGAAGGTTTACTCCCACCGGCGACGCTTCAGTTGACAGGTAATGTGGCTGAAAATTGGAGAAGGTTCAAACAACGTGTGGGGTTGTATTTAGCGGCAATCGGAGCTGACGAGAAAAGTGATAATAAGAAATAGTCAGTGTTCTTACATGTCATGGATGATGAAGCGCTGGAGGTGTATAATAACTTCACATTCGTTGCTAATGGAGACAAAATGAAACTAGATAAAATAATGGAACAGTTTGAGGCCTACTGCATACCTAAACGTAACGTGACATTTGAGAGGCACAGATTTTTCACATGTGTTCAGAAAACGGGTGAGACTATTGATCAGTATGTGACTGAACTGAGAAACAGAAGCAAATTGGGTGAATTTGGGGGACTGACAGACTCGCTGATAAAAGACAGACTGGTGTGTGGTATTCCAGATAATGGTCTAAGGGAAAGACTGCTAAGAGAGCAAGATCTAGACCTGGGAAAAGCCATAGCACTGTGTAGGGCTACAGAGACTGTGAAGTTGCAGGCAAAGGAGCTGTTCAGTGACAATAGCTGCAACGTGGATGCAGTGAGAATGAACGGACATAAACCGTTTAACAAAAAGAGCGCCAATGTGAAAAAAGAGGCGTGGCCAGTGAACAAAAATGAAAGGGACAATCGGAAGTCATGTAGTCGATGCGATACACAGCATACACCAAGAAAGTGTCCAGCATATGGTAAAACATGCAATAGATGCAACAAAAACAACCATTATGCCCGTTGCTGTAGGAACCAAGCGCAACAAAGCAAGGTCCATGCAGTAGATGAAAGCGGGATAGAGGAGTTCAATGTGGATGTTGTGTCTGAAAACAAAAAAGAAGAAAGAGACTGGATGTTGACACTAAAAGTGAATGACATACACATTCCATTTAAATTGGATACTGGAGCACAAGTTAATGTGATATCAGAGACTGATTTTAAGAAAATTAGACCCAGACCAAAGATACATGGAATAAAAGTGAAAGTGACAGGATACTCAGGTACTGATATACCAGTGAAAGGAAGATGCATTGTCAAAGTGACACACAAGGACAGAGAGCACACGCTAGCTTTAATCGTGGTGCCAAAGGATGTGCAAGCCATACTAGGTTTAAAAGCCTGTGAGAGACTGAACCTGGTAAAGAGAGTCCTCGTTGTGGAAAGCGAAGGAGAGACAGTCTATGATGAACTGAATGTTGCGTACACACCGGGTAAGCTGAGGTATATAGCAGACACGTTGTCCAGAGCTGTTGACCCAGGAGAGCCCACAAACACAGTGAAAAGACTGAAGTACAAGGCAAAAGACAGTGGAACTGACTTCTACCAAAGCATGCTTGTATACCGCACAACGCCGCTCGAGTGTGGTATGTCACCAGCCCAACTCCTGATGGGACGTCGGCTAAGGTCAAACCTGCCCATCCCGGAGAACCTCCTGAAAACAAAAGAGGGGGAGAAAGTGAGGAAGTTCAAAGAACAACAGAAAGAAAAGCAAAAGTACTACTATGACAGAGGAACACAAAACCTACCTGAACTCCACACTGGTGACCAAGTAAGGTTCAAAGATAAAACAAACACATGGACTCAGAAGGGAACTGTCCTGAGTGAAGTTCAACCAAGATCATACACCATTCAGACAGATGAGGGTGCTGTTCTGAGAAGAAATCGTCGAGATCTTCTCATGGGACCAGCCACAGCAGGTCAAGAGACTGATACTGTTGAACAACCTGATCACACAGCTGAGAACACATCATCTGAGGCAACAACTCAGATTCAAGGACAATCAATCAGAAAATCCTCAAGACACGTGAAGCCTCCTGAGAGACTCATTGAGCAAATTTAAGGACTATTGTTATAGAAGGAAGTAATGTTATCTTATTCTTTCTTCAAGTTCTAGTGTATTGACATATTTCATGTGAACACACAAAGCAAGGTTAAAAAACCTTGATCATGGTAATGATAATGTAAGTTCATTAAGTGTTACAGTTAAAATGCAGATTAATACAAAGAAAACATGTTGTTAGTTAAAAGTAAAATACTTTTGTTTTAAGAAAAGGAGATGTAATGATATCAGCAAATAGAGATGGTATTTGCCTGTTCGATTATGATGCCTTAATAGCATGTTTGCATGTATTGATTGCTTGTGCCTGACCAGCAGAGGGCATGTGACCGAGAGAAGCAAGGCAGTTAGTTTAGTTTCAGTTTCGTTCTAGATGCATCACAAACAACGTGTCTCCTGTAAAAGCTGTATAAAAGAGTTGAACAAGCTTTAGATTAAAAGTCATTCTCTTTCATAAATGTCTCGTCATTGAACCCACAAAGAAATCAATACATTGTACACCCAAGTCCAAGTCATTAATATATATCAAGAAAAGCAGTGGTCCTAGAGCCGACCCCTGGGAGCCACCACTGTATACCTTCCTCCAGGAGAACAGCATGGTCTGTGCCATTCAAGGCCAACACTGCCTTGGATTTCTTAGTCACGGGATCCTTTCAGGCACCATCAGTTGGTCTTTGCCACATTAGTCAAATATTCACCAGTGTACCTGTCTGACAGTGTTCACCAGTGCATCAATAGTCACAACCAGGCCTTGGAAGCCCTGCAAAAGTATCCTGTTCAAAGCAGTTATGGTAGCTCTGCCACTCTGGAAGCCAACAACGTCCTTAGAAGCTGTTTCTAGCATCTTGCTACCACAGACGTCCCCCGGGCTGTCAGCCTCAAGGTTGTGAGAAACTTTGTGCAATGTTTTGCTGATGCAGGTAGTAGAATTCTCCCATTTGTCCACCATCTCAGCAATAAACACGGAAACCATCTCAACTGCCTACACATTGTGATTGACGCTCCCTGATCACAGATCTTTTGCAGTCTCGGCCCCTCAGCCCTGGTCATTTCTCTATCCTCCGTGGAGGAAAGCGACATTCCTTCTCTTCCACTCCTGGGTCCTCATCCTCACTAGTGCTCAGTGCTTCACCCAATGGTGATCCAACTTTTAACCCCTCACTCAGGAGAGCAACACCAGCAGGATTGTTGCCACACAAAGTCCTACCTAGTACAAGACACAGTTTGTCTGCTTGTATTGATGGGCAATATAATTAGCCATTCCAATTAATTCAACCTCCAGAACAGAATTCATTTCTAAATGATCCCAAGCTCTAATCCTTCAACATCCAGATTTTAACTTTGCAACATACAAGTCCAAGTTACTTTTTAAAAAAGCATTCTCCTCAAACATATGCAAAATCACTGCCACAAAAGCAAAATACTGCGGATGCTGGAAATCTGGAATAAAAACAGAAAATGCTGGACATACTCAGCAGGCCAGGCAGCATCTGTGGAGAGAGAAACAGAGTTAACGTTTCAGGTCGGTGACTCTTCGTCAGAACTGGCGAACCCAGTTGTGACGAAGGGTCATCGACCTGAAACGTTGGCCTCGATTTTAACTGACCCGTGGAGTCGGGATTGGAGGCGTGCGGGGGGGTTAAAGTCCCGAATTCAGGGGTCCCGACACCATCCCGCCCCCAACCTGCCTCCATGTAAGTTTCAAAGGAGGCGGGTACCCGCCCTGCACTGGGACCCGCCGACCCGAGGTGGGAAGGGATTAGTGACAATTAACTGCCTGTTAACAGGTAGTTAACAGGCAGTTTTTAGCCTAATCCCTATTTTAAAGCTTGAAGTGTGGGAGTCCCGACGTCTCCAAACCATGCCAAGTTAGAGGAGTCGGGCCGTCGGGTTGAAGGACTTGGAGGGGTCGAGATGTCGGTGTTCAGGTGAGTGATGGGTGCATGAGTGCAAAGGTAAGTGTGTTTGGTGTGTCTAAAGTGTGTAAAGAAGTTTAAATTACCTGTACTTACCTTTACAGCCTTCCTTCCTCTAGGTTTCAGGAGTCCATCATCTAACCGGCACAGAAAGCAGAATGGCTGCGAACTGTCAAAAGTGACAGCCTGCAGCTTTCTTTGCCGGAGAGATTTCTAACTGAGTCTGTGTAGAAGGACTCAGGTTAGAAGTAAGACTGTCAGTGTTTGACAGCTTCAAACAGCTGTGAAACACTGATCTTTCATCTGTCAAAATGTCTTGACAAATGAAATTTCAGTCTGTGACGTCACCTGTTGCCGGGTGGCCCTTAATTGGCCAAAAGTTGTAGTCCCGCCTCCTTCACGACTTCTGAGTGAAAATCACCCCCGTTAACTCTGTTTCTCTCTCCACAGATGCTGCCTGACCTGCTGAGTATTTCCAGCATTTTCTGTTTTTATGCAAAATCACTGTTTCACATCACCACAAAGCTAACTATTAATTTCCTTCACTGATACACAACACACAAATTAAACAGTTTTCACTGAAGTATGACCAGAATTATGGTTCATCCTTAGTTCAATGAGGGTTGGGATAGTGTTGCTAGACTTGTAAAGAGTAGAAGATCGTATTAACAGATGATCTTCTGGTTAGAAGTGCCCTGACTGAGAGTGATAATGAGGTGCACACACTCACAATGAGGTGTTTGAATAGTTTGACCTCAGTGGTGGTTAACACTTATTGTTGAGATTTATGTATTACTGCTGTCACCTGTACCTCCTGCTACAGCCGAATCAAACTCTACTGCACTGTTTTAATTGCTTCAGAGACCATTGCATTTAGCTGGTCTACATCAGGATTTTCTTTCTTTCAAGGTATTTAATGTCTCTGTCCTGAAACACATTATTTGTTTACTCTTTTGATTGTGAAGTTCCAGATCTCCATTTTTATATTTTTCTTGCCCTAATTGCTGCTCATTATCTGTTGTACTTACTTTTATCCCAGTAAATTAAATGTCAGTCAAACCTACAAATTGGTTTCAATTCTGTGTCCAGGGCCTATGTGGAGCAGTGGAATTCAAAGGTTTATTTAACCTGCTGTCTCTGGTCCAGGGCAAAGTAGCTGTCTTCATGTCTCATGACAGTAGAATCCATTAACCCTAAATCCTAAAATTAGTAAGTGGCTGCCTCTAACCTGTTAAAAAAAAATTACTTGACAATTGAAACTTTGTCATTTCACAGGAAGGTGGTGCTGGGGGCAGGGAAGAATGAGAAGGGAGTATGGGGGGAAAACTGCCTTAGATTGATGGGTTTTTACTCAAAATAACAACAATAAAAACAACAACTTTCATTTTTCTAGCAGCTGTAACTTTGAAAAGAGTCCCAAGGTGCTCCAAAGAAGCATAATCTGACAAAATGGATGCTGAGCCAAGGAAGGAAGGGTAACTAAACGCTTGGTCAAAGAGGTGGGTTTTAGGGAGGGTCTTGAAGGAGCAGAGAGAGGTGGAATGAATTCCAAAGCTTAGGTGGCTGAAGGCACAGTTGCCATTAATGCCATGAAGGGAGTGGGATGCATGAGGCCAGAACTGAAGGAATGCAGAATTCTCCGAAGGTTGTAGGCTAGGAAATGTTACAAAGATAGGGAGGGTCAAGACGATAAAGGGATTTGAACATGAGAATGGGAATTTTAAATTTGAGACATTGTGGGACAGGGAGCCAATGTAAGTGAATGAACAGGGTAGGATACAGATGAGTTTTGGTTGAGTTGAATGCTATGGAGAGTGGAGGATGGGAGGTCAGCCAGAAGAGTATTGGAATAGTCGAATCTGGAGATGACTCCATGAAAGGCATGAGTGAGGTTTTCAGTAGCAGATGGGCCATGTTACAGAGGTGGAAGTAGGTGGCAAATGTATTTCAATGTAGGCAAATGTGAGGTCATCCACTTTAGACCTAAAATGGATAGAACAGAGTACTTTCTAAATGGTGAAAAGCTAGAAACAGTGGAGGTCCAAAGAGACTCGGGGGTCCAGGTACACAGATCATTAAAATGTCATGGACAGCTACAGAAAATAATCAAAAAGTCTAAAAGAATGCTGGCCTTTATATCTCGAAGACTAGAATACAAGGGGGTAGAAGTTATGCTACAGCTATACAAAGCCCTGGTTAGACCACACCTGGAGCACTGTGAGCAGTTCTGGGCACCACACCTTAGGAAGGATATATTGGCCTTGGAGGGAGTGCAGCGTAGGTTTACCAGAATGATACCCGGACTCCAAGGGTTAAATTACGAGGTGAGGTTACACAAACTAGGGTTGTATTCCCTGTAATTTAGAAGGTTACAGGGTGATTTGATCGAAATTTTCATTTTATTAAGGGGAACAGATAGGGTAGATAGAGAGAAATTATTTCCGTTGGTTTGGGAGTCTAGGACTAGGGGGAGTAATCAAAAAATTAGAGCCAGGCCTTTCAGGAGTGAAGGTAGGAAACACTTCTACACACAAAGGGTGGTAGAACTTTGGAACTCTCTCCCCCAAACGGCAGTTGATGCTAAGTCAATTGTTAATTTTAAATCTGGGATTGATAGATTTTTGTTAACCAAATGTATTAAGAGATATGGGGCAAAGGTGGTATATGGAGTTAGGGCACAGATCAGCCACGATCTCATTGAATGGCGGAACAGACTCGAGGGGCTAAATGGCCTCCTCCTGTTCCTATGTTCCTATTTGACACTGACTTGGGCAGTACTTCGGATTTCATACTGGATGCTACCACTGGTGCTGATCAATTCTACAATGTGTATGAGGTAATGGGGTTTGATTCTGGCCCCATTATACATTGAGATGTATAGATTGGCTCAGCCTCAGGTAGTCAGAGAATGTATTTGATTGGCTTGTGCTAATTCATAAATTCAGATGGAGACATTATCCAACACAACTAAAGACTGAATTAACATTTTTTTTAACGGAATGAGATATTTCTAGTTGAACTTCAGCCCTATGTCTTACATAAGAACATCAGAAATTGACCCCTTGAGTCTTTGAGCTATTCAGTAAGATCATGGCTGATCTTTTACCTCATCTCCACTTTCCTGCACTATCCCCATATCCCTTGATTCCCTTAATATTCAAAAATCTATAGATCTCTGTCTTGAATATACTCAACGACAGCCTCCACAGCCCTCGGGTAGAGAATTCCAAAGGTTCACCATCCTCTGAGTGAAGAAATTTCTCCTCATCTCAGTCCTAAATGGCCGACCCCTTATTCTGAGACTGTGACCCCTGGTTCGGGACTCCCCAGCCAGGGGAAACATCCTCCCTGCATCTACCCTGTCAAGCCCTGCAAGAATTTTGTATGTTTAATGAGATCACCTCTCATTCTTCTAAACTCTAGAGAATATAGGCCTAGTCTACTCAATCTCTCCTCATAGGACAATCCCCTCATCCCAGGAACCAGTCTGGTGAACCTTCGCTGCACTCCCTCTATGGCAAGTATATCCTTCCTTAGGTAAGGAGACCAAAACTCTACACAATACTCCAGGTGTGGTCTCACCAGGGCCCTATATAATTGCAGTAAGATGTCTTTACTCTTATACTCAAATCCTCTTGTAATAAAGACAAACATACCATTTGCTTTCCTAATTGCTTGCTGTACCTGCATGTTAACTTTCAGTGATTCGTGTACAAGGACACTCAGGTCCCTCTGAACACCAACATTTCCCAATCTCTCACCAGTTAAAAAACTCTGCTTTTCTATTTTTCCTGTCAAAGTGAATAACTTCATATTTCTCCATGTTATATTTAATTTGCCATGTTCTTGCCCACTCACTTAGACTGTCTATATCCCCTTGAAGCCTCCTTGCATCCTCTTCATCACTTACATTCCCACCCAGCTTTGTATCATCAGAAAACCTGGATAAATTATATTTGGTCCCCTCATCCAAATCATTGATATAGATTGTGAATAGCTGAGGCCCAAACACTGATCCTTACGGTTCCCCACTAGTTACAACCTGCCAACCCTAAAGCGACCGGTTTATTCCTACTCTCTGTTTTCTGTCCATTAACCAATCCTCAATCCATGCTAGTATATTACCCCCAATCCCATGAGCCCTAATTTTGTTTAATAACCTCTTGTGTGGCACCTTATCGAATGCCTTCTGAAAATCCAAATACACCACATCCACTGGTTCCCCCTTATCTATTCTGCTAGTTACAACCTCAAAAAACTCATTCAAAACAGATTTCTCAAACATGATTTCCCTTTCATAAATCCGTGTTGACTCTGCCCAATCCTATTATTATTTTCTAAGTGCCCTGTTACCATGTGCTTAGTAATAGATTCTAGCATTTTCCTTACTACTGATATCAGGCTGATTGGTCTGTAGTTCCCCATTTTCTCTCTCCCTCCTTTCTTAAATAGTGGGGTTACATTTGCTACCTTCTAATCTGCGGGAACCATCCCAGAATCTATGGAGTTTTGGAAAATGACAACCAATGCATCCACTATCTCTAATGCCACCTCTTTCAAAGCCCGAGGATATAGGCCATCAGGTCCTGGGGATTTATTGGCTTTCAGTCCCACTAATTTCTCCAGTACTATTTTTTTATGAATACTAATTTCTTTCAGTTCCTCATTCTCACTAGAGCCTTGGTTCTCCACTATTTCCGGGAAGTATTTTGCATCTTCTTCTGTGAAGACATACACATTAAAGTATTTGTTTAATTTCTCTGCCATTTCCTTATTCTCCATTATAATTTCTCCTGTCTTAGCCTGTAAGGGACCCACATTTACTTTCGCTAATCTTTTCCTTTTTACATGCCTATACAAGCTTTTACAGTCTGTTTTTATGTCTCTCGCTAGTTTGCTCTCATATTCTATTTTCCCTTTCTTTATCAATTTCTTGTTCCTCCTTTGTTGAATGCTAAAATCTTCCCAATCCTAGGCTCACTACTCTTTTTGGCAACATCATAAGTCTCTTCCTTTGATCTAATACTATCTTTAACTTCTCTTGCTAGCCACGCTTGGACCACTTTTCCTGTGGGGTTTTTGTGCCTTAAAGGAGTGTTTCTTTGTTGCAAATTATGTATTAATTCTTTAAATGCTAGCCATTGCTTGTCTACCGTCACATCTTTTAATGTATTTTCGCAATTTACCGTAGCCAACTCGCCCCTCATACCTACGTAGTTTGCTTTGTTTAGATTTAAGGCCCTAGTTTCAGACTTAACTAAATCACTTTCAAACTCAATATAAAATTCCATCATATTATGGTCACTCTTCCCTAACGGCCCCTTTACTACAAGGTTATTAATGAACCCTTTCTCCTTGCACAATACTAGGTCTAAAATAGACTGTTCCCTAGTTGGTTCCTCAACATACTGATCTTTGGCCGCTCGGTGTGAGTGGGGAGATGGGTGTAATGCAGAAGACCTTCTTCTGGGCCTACTCCCAGGCCTGGATATGTCACCAATTCATAGGTCCAAGGTGGGTCCGGCCTATGGGAAGGGTCACTCTAGCTGTCTGCCCTCTTACGCAGTCTTGTCCGTGCCCAGGTGGTCCTGGAGAGGGAGCACGCAGTGACCGGTGGTGCAGTGGCCGGTGGGCACGATCGGAAATAGAGGGCTGGATTTTCATTGAGGAGTCGGGTAGGAGGCGGGACTACAACTTTCGGGGTCGTAGTCCCACCTCCATCGAGTTGTAGCCAACCCACGCGATTTTGACTTGATTGACCTTGTTGAGCCCACCCAGCGGGCTCAGCAGGCCAATTAAGGGCCACCCGGCAACAGGTGACATCACAGATTGACATTTCATCTGTCAAGATCTTTTGACAGATGAAATATCAGCATTTGACAGCTCTTTGAAGCTGTCAAACACTGACAATCTGTACTCCAAGTTAATTCCTTCCTCTCAGGATGATTTAGAGATCTTTCCGGAACAGAAAGCTGAATGCTGCAATTTTTGACAGATCCCGGCCATTCTGCTTTCTGTGTCGGTGAGATGAAGGAAGGAAGGCTGTAAAGGTAATAAAAGCTTCTTTAAACACTTTAAACACACCAAACACACTTACCTCTGCACTCATGCACCCATCACTCACCTGAACACCGGACATCTCGACCCCTCCAAGCCCTTCAGCCCGACGGCCCGCCTTGCTAACTTGGCGTGGTTTGGAGCTGTCGGGAATCCCACACTTCAAGAATTAAAATAGGGATTAGGCTAAAAACTGCCTGTTAACTACCTGCTAATAGGCAGTTGATTGGCACTAATCCCCTTCCCGCCTCGGGGAGGTGGGTCCCAGTGCGGGTCAGGTACCCGCCTCCTTTGAAACGGGCATGGAGGCGGGTTGGGGGCGGGGTGGGTTCGTGCCCCCCGATTTCAGGATTTTAACCCCCCACACGCCTCCAACCCCGCCTCCATGACCCAATGAAAATCCTGCCCTGAGTGTCTGATAGACGCACGCAACAACATTATGATGTCGTTTCATAAGTTTTCTTTTCATTCTGTGGATTAGGCTCCCTTATTAGTTGTACCTCCTTAAAAGGTCAGTGTCTATTTTGAGGGATGTCTTGCAGTTTCTTGCACATGACTGCGCACCAGGAGCAGTGAAAGCTCATTTGCCTTTGCCTGCGTGAGGGAATAAACCACCTGCTCACTCCCCAACTCAGCAGCCACATTGAGTCCTGGAGAGAACTAATAGAGTGCGAAATTGCACAGGTTCGAATTTAAATGATACTCCCTGGAATGACGCACCGTGGTCCTGTCACAAGGTGTCAAAGCAGACACAGCAGCAAATGTGAGCACCATTCAGCTCGACTGACTGTGCCCCACACGCCGCAATCTCATTTCTGGTGGCTGCATAGCATGCTCGTGTTTGATCTGCTCCGAATTAGCTGCATGGAATTGAGCTTCTGGGGTTTTATTTTTTTGAATGGCTCCCTCTCTAGCTGGGTTAATATCGACAGAGACAACGAGACTGTCACCACAGCCTCATGAAATATGCACAGTCGAAAGAAGATTACCTGATCTTTCTGACAGTCACACTGCAGGATGCCATTACCCGCTGACTAGGATTAGTTGCATTTTGATTTGTTTTATCATGTCTGGAACATGATTTAATTTTGAAGTGCTCACCCAGCTACATTTGGCACGGCTTCGGATGGCATTGGGCAGATTATTTACGAGCCTGCAATGGTACGTTGTGCAAGCCTCCATTAATAGCCCTGTTGACACTCGGCTAATCCAGCCTGAGATTTATAGCTGCATTGTCCCATAAACTCAATATGAGAAGATTACCACACACTACTGGCCAGCCATGTGAAGGGATAGGCTCCTTGAACCCAACAGAAGCGCTTAAATCTACAGCTTTTAGAATGACCTTGGGCTTCCCATGAGGAGTAGGTGTGTCAATCTACCCTGGATTGTGCGAATAGGAAAAACTGACCAGGGAGATTTCGCTTTACTGCTTCACACTCCAACGGCTCCAGGGCTATTCATGAAGGTGTCCCCAGGGGGTGCCAGTCACCTTCCTGACAGAGGCAAATAGAATGGTTTTAAGGTAGGGAAAAAAGTGTGAAATTACAGAAATAATGTTAATCCAAAAAATAACTGAAAAAATTGACTTTTTGGGGGGATTTTTTTGCCCTTGAAGTGGAATTCATATCTTTCTCACATTAAATTAAAAAATGTTCATAACACAAAAAGCACAGACTCGGGAAATGATGCCCCACCCTCCAATAGAGCGATAATATATTTCAATTTTCAAAATAGAAAGGAAGAACTTGCATTTGTAAACACCTCTCACAACTATGGGACATCCCAAAGCACCTTACTTTTGAAGTGTAGTCACTGTTGTTGTGTAGGCAGATGCCGCAGCCATAATGCACACAGCAAGATCCCACAAACAGCAAGGGGATAAATAAGCAGTTAATCTGTTTTTGGTGGTGTTGGTTGAGGGATAAATGTTGGGCAGGATCCCAAGAGAACTTCGCTCTCCTTCCTTGAATAGTGTCATGGGATTTTTTTTTAAACTTTCTCTGAATAAGCAGGCAGGGACTTGGTTTAACATCTCATTTGAATGACAGCATGTCCGGCAATGCCGCACTCTCTCAGTACTGCACTGAAGCATCAGCCGAGATTAAATTGTCAAGTCCTGTAGTGTAACTTCAACCCACAACCTTTGACTCAGAAGCAAGAGTGCTACCACTGAGCCAAGCGGACATGTTGAGAGGAAAGTGGAAACTCAAAACATTTTAGTTTAATATATAGCCCCATAACTGATCATTTTAGAAAATTATATTTTTTAAGTTATTCTAATAAAGAAAAGTCCCTCAACATTTGTGGATCTGTCACACACTTGTCCTTACTTGAATAATAATACGTCAATTGGTTTTCACCCAATCACTTGAAATTTTGAGCTGATTGGTGGAAAGCCAAGTATGTTTAAATTTAAAATTTTGTAGCCGTGTAAATTTTCACTCTGATTCTGGCGTTGCTGCAGTAAATAATGAAGTGAGCACACATGCACATTGCAGCCTACTCTGGGTTCACGGTAGATATAACTTGTTGGTGAATACCCAATGGATTGGTTTTGTCTGTGCTAAGATGCACTGTATACCGACAAAACTATCGGGAATTAGACAGGCGGTCGGCTACAAAACAATCTCCTCACTAGACCACCAGGGATTGGAGACACGTTTCCCCACCATACCATGCCAACCTCCCCATTAAACCACCAGCAATCAAATGGATGAGTTATTATAGTCCTCTCCTCTGCCTTAACCCCACCGGGCAATAATCAGGCAATTACAATAACAGTGGCTTGGGCTTTCCCTCATTTACATATCTTTCGTACGCTTAATTAAAAGAATCATGCTATTATACTATGGAATATTGTATCCCTATGATTTTATAACTGTGAGTAGACAAGTAGAGACAGGATTGATCCTTTACAGTCCTGAAAGTCCGAAGGACAAATGATAGTTATTACGCAAATCCTAGGTGTTACGCAAGTGGGTTTTTTCTATGGATCCCCCAAAGGTCTTCCCTTTCATAAAATTTTCACAATAAAAATTGGCAAGTAGTTTGTTTTCAATCCAGCTGTGTATTCAGCTTGGCAGGAGATTCGAACAGGGGTATTCTCCATTAACAAACTGCACTCATTCTTTTGTGTTGTATCAGGCCTGCTGAGTGTTCAGAGGGGTTCAGGAGCAGCAATATAACTTAAGGATGTTCTGTCCTACACCAGTAATGAGTGCAACAGTGGATTTCTCTCTCTGACTCTAGCTTACACTATCTCACTGACGATAACATTCACTGCGATGATGACTTTTAATCTCATGGTGTTATAAAGCTCATCTGCCACTCATTAATTAAACCTTCTTGTTCTTTCCTGACTGACCTGAAATGGTGGGGCAAGCTTTTAGAATGTGAGTTTAAAACAAACTGAGAATTGTACAGAGCCATTTAATTGCTGCTACTCTGGTCTCACTGGTGTGATAAGTTGCACTTTCTTATTCCTAATTTATTCTTGTTTTCTTCCCTCCCCTCTGTAAGATGGTGCCTTTGTTCTTTGTTCTAACAGCAGTGTGCTTATTATTATCATCTTAGGGTTCTGAGCATGGGCACTCCGAGGGAGAAAAGGAAAAATAGTAACAATAAAAATAATAACTAAGGAAGAAAGCAGGCAAAATGGGAGCGGAGGATGGACTGCAAGAAAACAAATAGAATGAAATGAGACAGGGAAAACAGGGGAAAAAAGACAGAAAAAGAGAGACAGAGAGTAAAGGAACACTAAACTGTAAAAAGGAAAAGAAAAGAAAAACAGTAGCAGGGACAAATGAGAAATGCAAAAGGACTGAGAAGAGAAGCAATGTAAGTGCAAACGATTGATAAATTTCAGAGACTAATCGTATTCCTGTTCGCACAAAGTGAGAACAAGAGATGGAAAATACAGCAAGTGTTTACTTGTTTTGTTTGATGGGCTCAGTCAGAATGTATATAGTCATAAATACAGGGAACAGTGTGATATACAGGAAAGATTCTGGCATGATTTGGGTCCACTGATTCCACGAATACTTTGACAAAGACAATGGCCCAGAAATTCAGGTTGGGGGCTTCCCGCGGGTGCAAGCCCCCGACCTGCACTTGCCTTGCGCGCCGGCAGTTGAGCCCCGTGGAATTCCGATCCGGGGCCTGGCCCAGCTGCCGGCGCGCTGTGCTTGCGTGTCCCAGGGGCGTAGTTAGTGCGATGCGTCCCCTGGGATCACGTGAGCCATGGGCAGCCAATCAGAGGAGGGAAAAGCCCATTCATAAGATTGACAGGAAGACCTGTCAAAACTTATAAATACTACGGGCCCCAAAATAGCAGTAAACCTTCAAATAATTATTTTTTTAAATCGCACTTTTTAAATAAACTATAAATTACATTAAATAACTATTTTAAACAATAATTTAAATTTTTGAAAAAAATAATTTTATATTCTAACGGGGCTAAAAATAAACTTACCTTGCTTTAAAGTATTTAAAAATAATAAACCTGTGGAAAAAATGTTTTAATTTTAATTAATTGACCACTTACCTTGCAAAAAGCAGGCTTTACGTCTGCTTTTTAAATGTGTAAATCCTGCAGGCTTACCCTCCCGGGAAAACCTGCAAAAAAAACCTAAGTTCAAAGCGCACGCGCAGCCTCCCCTGCGTGCGCGTTCGACCTCTGAACCCCTTTGTTCAGAGGATCGGAAGTGCCGGTTTCCCGCGCATGCGCAGTGCATGCAGGAAACCGGCACTTCCATTCGGCCTACAGGTGAGTACCCCGTGCGTACTCACCCGTGGAGACCCGAATTTCTGGGCCATTAAAATATTAATACAATAGCAAAATACTGCGGATGCTGGAAATCTGAAATAAAAGCAGAAAATGCTGGAAACACTCAGCAGGTCAGGCAGCATCTGTGGAGAGAGAAACAGAGTTAATGTTTCAGGTACTGATGAAGGGTCATCGACCTGAAACGTTAACTCTGTTTCTCTCTCCACAGATGCTGCCTGACCTGCTGAGTATTTCCAGCATTTTCTGTTTTTATTTACAATAAAATATTATTTCCCTATATTACAACAGTGACTGTACAAAAGTCATGCATTGACTGTGAAGTGCTTTGGGACACCCTGGGCTCGTGAAAGGTGCTCTATGCATGCATATTCTTTATTTAATACAGAGCTGCTGCTGTCAGCCCCATCAATATCAAGCAGAGCATTCAACAAAATGAAGTCAGATTGTGTCAGTGTGATAGCAACGTGTAATCATCAAATTGTTAATCTTCATGCAAACTGCCTGTCCAGCCATCAACTAATCGTTTTGGAAATTTTGACAAGTAATTCAATACAATGAAACAGGAGAAAGAGGTGGAGAATCCTGAAATGTTAACATTTCCAGAACACCACACACATTTAACATCCAGCAGTGTCGTGTAAATGGGATGAATATTAAGAGGTTAGGGAAGCCCTGGGTTATGGCAATGAGTGACTTAATGAATGGTCAGCTAGGAACATACTCCAAAGTTCATTTCTGTATCTGAAAGTATCCAAATTGGCCCAGTTTAGACTGGTACAGATTTAGATGAACACACAGTTGTTATCAGGTTTTATTCAGTGCAGAAAGAGTGATAACAAAACCTAGAAATGTGAACAAATTTGAAGCCAAAGGGCTGATTCCAGGATCTTGGATTTTCCAATGGGGATTCACAATGGGCCAGAAATTCCAGAACGGGGCTTGCAGCGCGTGCAAGCCCCGTATTTGCACTTACCCCGCGCTCCTGCCGATCAGCTCCAGGGACGCCTGCACTTCCAGAAACTGAAACAAGAATCCCGGGCAGCGTATGACGTCACGCCGCCCAGGAGTGCAGCCAGCGCGGACCCAGGAGCGTGCAGTGTAAGTGAGACACGCCCCTTGAGGTCTCAGTTTCACTGGACACGCCCCCAATGTTTCTGTCAAGCTGCTTTGCTTTTTTACATGCAAAGCAGCAGTTTAAATAGGTTTTTGGAAGTTTTTTCAAGATTTTGGTAACTTTTATAAAATTTTTAAAATGTTTACATTATTTTGAGTAATCTGAAGTAGTTTTAAAGAGAATTAAAGCAATTTAAAGACTTTTAAAAGCCCTAAAAGAATTTTTTTAATTCCATTTATTTATTTAGCAATGTCGTCGTCATACGTGTCTTCACACTGTTCCCTTTGGGGAACTGTATGAAGTGGTGGAAGGATTTATGGCCGTGATTAACGCTCATTCCGTGACCGTAACCATCTTTGAACCAGCCATTAGGGCGGTTAGTCCTATGGCGGGAGGGTTTTACGGGCTCCCACAAGCTATACAAGGAGGGGGGGCCACCCACACCCACGGACGCAAATACCCCACTGGATGTCAACCCAGAATTTAGAGCCGGAGCTCCGACTCCACTTGCCGGGACTGTCTGGAGCGGGGCTCGAAACCCTACCCTGATCTGGCCCAGCGGCGGGGATCCTACCGCTATGACAAACGCCCAATCCGATTAGCAACGTGAAATGGCAGCATAGGGCTCCAGTCACGGGGAGGGAAAAGGTGCAGGAAACGTATGGGTGTCACCTTTTGTGTGGAGTGGGCCTTTTGCGTAGCAGTAAGCATCCCCTCCGCTGGGCCAGAAGGAGTAGGGTTTTGAACCCCACTCCAGACAGTCCCGGCAAGTGGAGTCGGAGCTCCAACTTTAAATTCTGGGTGGACATCCAGCGGGATACTTGCGTCCGTGGGTGTTGGTGGCCCCCCCCCCCTCAGATGGGTTGTGGGAGCCCGTAAAACCCTCCCGCCATAGGACTAACCACCCTAATGCCTGGTTCAAAGATGGTTACGGTCACGGAATGAGCGTTAATCACGGCCATAAATCCTTCCACCACTTCATACAGTTCCCCAAAGGGAACAGTGTGAGGATACGTCCGATGATGACCTCTTGCGCAATGCACCTCCTTGGACCCTCAGTCGCAGATGCGAGGGGGCAAGTCGTGCAAGTGTTAAATTTTTTATTTTATTGACATGTAAAATGTTGGCCCAATAATTCCCTTCCAAATGCGCTAGTACGGTCGGGGTACTTACGCATCTGGCCGGATGAAATGCCGGTTTTCAGCATGCACAGTGCATGTGGGGAAAACCGGCATTTCCTGTCCTCTGAACGAAGGGGTTCAGAGGCAGAACGCGTGCGACTGCACATGCAGCGCGTGCGCAGTATAATTCGCCGCTTTCATTAATGCTTTCAGTGAGGTCCAGTCATTACAACTTACACATGAAAAAAGCATGGGTACAGTTGCTACAGAGGCTGCGGAGGAAGATATTTCTTATCGTGGAGCTTCTGAAAGTATGTATGTCTGTATATATTCCTTTGCGTGTTATGTATATATTCCTTTACTTATGTGTATGAATGTATTATTTAATTATGACTTTCAGAGAAAGTAACTTATTGGAAAATCATAATTAAAAACATACATTCATAGTAAAGGAATATAAAACATACATACATATACGTAAAGGAATATATGTGGACATACATACATAACTCATTCTCACATTCCATTCACACAGCCACAATTGCTCCTTCTACCTACCGTTCTGAAAACCCTTAAAAAAAAAATTTTTAACTTTAAAACTTACTTAAAATTTCTTAAAATAACTTCCCTCCCTTTCCCAAACAAAAATATTGCATTTCAAATGCTCCACAATAAAATATATCATCCTCCGCAGCCAATGAACCACTTTACACTTGCTTTTTTTCAGTGTAACTTCTAAGGACTTAACCTCACGGATTTCATGAATGAAATCCACGAAGTTCACTGCGCAAGCGCTGCCTGTGCAGTCGCACGCGCTCGAGGTCTGGAAATGCCGGCGTTCCCCGCATGCGCTGTTCATGCTGAACGCCGGCATTTCCAACGGCCAGAAGCGTGAGTAAGCCGACGGTAATCACGCTTCTGGCCTGGAATTTCTGGCCCAATCTCTTGGGAAATCCCGTAGGATGGAATCACTTCTCAAATCCCAATTTTGGATGAAAAGTAAAGCACACATCTGAAATAAAAACAAAAGAAACTGTTGGACATGCAGAGCAAGTCAATCAGCGCCTGAAAGAGAAATATTGGCCTCACCTGCAAAGTTAACCTATCTTTCTCTCTCAGGTGCTAATTGACCTGTTCTACATTTCCAGCACTTCCTGTTTTTATTCCAAACTTTTGACTCCAGGATCCAAAAGGGGAATTTTAGATTAAAAGATTTGAATCTGATTTTCTTCAGCTTCTCACTCTGAATTACAAAATATACGTTGCACGAAACGGCCCTGAATTTCTATGGCGGTCGGCCTAGTCTCCTGTCGGAATCCCTGGAGAAATTACATTTTTGACCCTTTATGCCTTTTTCCTCAGGGGTTCCTCTGAGTTCCCACCAAAGTACCATACCCAGCAGCCCCTCGGATGCCTGCTCGTGTAAGTGTCAGCACACAGGGCCAGGCTACCCATGCACCTGCAGTGGTGACACGGCCTGCTAAAGAGTCCTCCTAGGGCCCTGAAACAAGAGCCATCTTAGTCTCAAGAGGCCCATGTTACCACAGCACAGTCAAGAAACACTGGCATTCCTGGCCCTCAGGTATCACCTCGGCATAGCACCTGGATAGATTTAAGAAAAACACAGGGCACCAGGGATAGGGATGGTTAAAAAGAAGTACTTGCTGTTAATATGCATGCGCACAGTAAAACCACTTTGTGATAATGAAGTCCAGTGCTCTGAAATTATGCTGTTCTTTGTTTATTTTGATTAAGACGATGTTTGGAGATCAGTTTGTGACCAGTGACAGAATTCCTTCTATTCCTCCTTACTGAACCATTGTCTCCTTAAACAAACCTCTTCTGAGTCACCACCGAGGGAATGGTATGGTCTGTAGCCTCTGGTGGAAGGGCACGTCCTAGTTGGTGGTTTTCCCCTTTGGTGTGTCCTTATTCTATGTGACTATGTCATTTCTCTGTCTCCTGCTCCTGTTCTGCCTCCATCACAAAGACATATGTGGGAATGCCCCTCGTGACTCCCATGGTAAGGACTCTGTGATAGAAGGGTGGGAAGAAAAAGATTCCCCTGCCTGAAGCTGTTGCAAGGCTATTTGTAGAATCCTTTCTTAGCAGCACAACTGAGAAAAGGATTTTCTAATTGATTTATTCAAAGCTGATGTTTCAAAGTTTGTGGACAGTCAAAGACTTCCTGCTTTGCCAAGTTATGCAGGTAACTTAACCTCTTTTCCATAGGCTTAGGTAAGGTGGAATTCTGGCAGGCTTTCTGGGACAGCAGCTTTTACCCTCATTGTCCTGTCATGTCCATATGGGCACCACTTTTGGGGTGGGCATCTTCTGCCAGAAGCCAAACTTCCCAGAATTTAGAGTGTATTTTAGAACAGGTATAATTCTAGCCTAGCTGACTTACACCCAAAATGGCATCATTTTTATCCCCCAAAACTCTCCACTGGCTGGAGTCATACCTAGCATAAAGTTGCGGTGGCTGGAGGTCAATCATCTCAGCCCCAGGACATCGCTGCAGGAGTTCCTCAGGGCAGTGTCCTAGGCCCAACCATCTTAAGCTGCTTCATCAATGACCTTCCCTCCATCATAAGGTCAGAAGTGGGGATGTTCGCTGATGACTGCACAGTGTTCAGTTCCATTCGCAACTCCTCAGATAATGAAGCACTCTGCGCCCTCATGCAGCAAGACCTGGATGACGTTCAGGCTTGGGCTGAAAGTGGCAAGTAACATTTGCGCCACACAAGTGCCAGGCAATGACTATCTCCAACAAGCGAGAGTCTAACCATCGCCCCTTGACATTCAATGGCATTACCATTGCCGAATCTCCCACTATCAACATCCTGGGGGTCACCATTGACCAGAAACTTAACTGGACCAGCCACATAAATACTGTGGCAACAAGTGCAGGTCAGAGGCTGGGTATTCTGCGGTGAGTGTCTCACCTCCTGACTCCCCAAAGCCTTTCCACCATCTACAAGGCACAAGTCAGGAGTGTGATGGCATACTCTCCACTTGCCTGGATGAGTGCAGCTCCAATAACACTCAAGAAGGTTGATATATTTTGATTTATAGTCTATCCCCCTGATAATGTGACCCAGTCCCTGATTTCCCTTTTCCTTACTGCTGTACTGATGATTTCATGGACATATCCACTAGGATCATCATCCAGGACAAAGCAGCCCGCTTGATTGGCACCCCAATCATCACCTTAAATATTCACTCCCTCCATCACCAGTGTACCGTGGCTGCAGTGTGTACCATCTACAAGATGCAGTGCAGCAACTCGCTAAGGCTTCTCTGACAGCACTTCCCAAACCCGCGACCTCTACCACCTAGAAGGACAAGAGAAGCAGGCGCATGGGAACACCACCACCTCCAAGTTCCCCTCCAAGTCACACACCATCCTGACTTGGAAATATATCGCCGTTGCTTAATCGTCGTTGGGTTCAAATCCTGGAACTCCCTACCTAACAGCACTCTGGGAGTACCTTCACCACACGGACTGCAGCAGTTCAAGAAGGTGGCTCACCACCACCTTCTCAAGGGCAATTAGGGATGGGCAATAAATTCTGGCCTTGCCAGCGACGCCCACATCCCTGGAACAAATCCCCCCAAAAATTGGAATTTTAGGTTCTATATGCTTTGAATGTTGTCCTCTAATTTTCATAATGGTCAATGTTTTGTTACAGATCTTATAACTGGTAAATTTGCACTGACTTTTGAAAGCAGTCTTCTGAAGTGAGCTGACTTAGATATTAACTTTGAAGCTTATCTTCAAACGGTTAATGTAAGTCACTCTATCCTGGTTTTGAAATCTATTCGGCGTACACTGTGGAGTAATGTACTGCTCGCAGAGCAACAGTGTGTGCACTGAGGATCTTAACTCACTCAGCCTGACCACAGTCTTTAGTATTTGGCACCAATCCCTTTTTCACTTGGGTTTACACAAATTATATATGGATTTTCCACAGTC
Source organism: Somniosus microcephalus (assembly GCF_052327205.1). Classification (NCBI taxonomy): domain Eukaryota; kingdom Metazoa; phylum Chordata; class Chondrichthyes; order Squaliformes; family Somniosidae; genus Somniosus; species Somniosus microcephalus. The sequence goes on along the minus strand of NC_141000.1, from coordinate 17,073,398 downwards.
TTAGCCTACCATATCTAACTTCCAACAACCATAGACTTTTAATACAGTTTAATAAATTTAAAGGCGCATGTAGTTCAAATCATACAGCACAGGAGGCCATTCTGCCCATCGTGCCTGTGACAGCTCTTTGAACGAGCTATCCAATTAGTCCCACGCTTTCCGCATAGACATGCTAATTTTTCCTTTCAAGTTTACATCTAATTCCCTTTTGAAAGTTACTATTGAACCTGCTTCAATCACAATTTCAGGCAGGGAATTCCAGATCTGTACATAAAAGTGTCCTCATCTCCCCTCTGTTAACAGCTTCACAGTACAGGAAACTTTGTGCTATCCGGCACCCACGGGACCGAGCTGCTGCCGTTGCCTCAAAACTGCCGTACTCTCCAGAGTTAATGTTGAGAGATACAGAGATTCTTATCTCCGTATTTGACAACAAACACTGTTGCTTAGCAACAGCTTCTAAACACTCGGGTGTGGCCCTAAAGCTCTGTAGCTGAAGCTGTTGCTATAGCTACAGACCTTGCACAGCTTGACTGTTCAAACAAAGCAAAAAAAACAAACAAAAAGAATAAAAAAACGGCTGCTGATTTTTGCCGGTGGCTCCAGATTGCCGGATAGCTCACCTCCGGATAGCACAAAGTTTCCTGTAGTTATCACAAAAAGTATTCAAATATCAGCTCTCTTAACTTTTAAATGGAGTGTAATAAGTTTTCTAGGTACAAGGAGGGATTCTAACCTCTGACTCTTACAGATCCTGCTCAGTTGTTTTATATATTTTCAACAATTCATAGGATTACATAGGATATACAGCACAAAGAACAGGCCATTCGGCCCAACCAGTCCATGCCGGCCTTTATGCTCCACTCAAGCCTCCTCCTGTCTTTCCTCATCTAACTCTATCAGCGTAACCCTCTATTCCCTTCTCCCTCATATGCTTATCTAACCACCCCTTAAATGCATCTATACTATTTGCTTCAACCACTCCCTGTGGTAGTGAGTTCCACATTCTCACCAACCTCTGGGTAAAGAAGTTTCTTCTGAATTCCCTATTTGATTTCTTGGTGACTATCTTATATTGATGGCCTCTAGTTTTGCTCTTCCACACAAGTGGAAACACTCTCTCTGTATCTACTCTATCAAAACCTTTCATAATTTTAAAGACCTCTATTAAGTCACCCCTCAGCCTTCTAAGAACATAAGAACATAAATAGGAGCTGGAGTAGGCCATTCGGCCCCGCGAGCCTGCTCCGCCATTCAATAAGATCATGGCTGATCTGATCTTGGCCTTGTAGTGTATGAACCTTTAAGAGAGAACTACTTTTACAGCTCCTGTATACAGTAAAAGTACCGGCAGTGACCACACCTGTATATAAGCCCTGAGCAGGGATCTGTACTGTTAGTTTTTAGACTACCCTCATCCAGTAAACACCTGTTGATTGTTGATCTGCAGTCTCCGTCTATTTATTGAAGAACACCATACCTTAAGATTCACGGATTTAACAGTGGCGACGAGGTTGATTCGAACCTACCTGCACCTCTGCATTTCCTCCCAGGGATTCGCAAAGTCGAGGCCAAAAGCACGGGCATCGACCATGAGCAACCGCCCAGTCATCCGGCAGAGAGTGAGCATCGCAGGGGAGGCTGTTGAGAGCTAGGCTTGGTTCTCCAGCCACGACGATCCAGCAACAGGCTGGCAACAGGTACAGCGCAGACCCTTCCCGGACAGGGGTGGCTGGAGCCGACCGACGGCACAGAAAAGGCCGAGCAGTGTCGACGGGGTAAGAGAGAGGGTAAAGCGTACAGGGCGCAACCGGGGGTTGAAGACCGAGCGGCGTCGACGGAAAACAAAAAGAGAGAGAGGGTAAAGCACAACCGGGGTTCAGGACCGAGCGGCGGCAACGAGAGAGGTGCACAGGAGAACGCGCAGATCGCAGCCAGTGGAATCACGAATGTAAACGAGCTTTCCAGAAGTGCAAACAATTGATCACATCAAAAGAGGTGTGGGCTCATTTCAACCCAGCACTACCAATTCGGTTGGCGTGTGATGCATTACCCTATGGTATTGGAGCGGTGCTGTCGCACAAATTCCCAGTCGGGTTGGAGAGGCCAGTAGCCTTTGCGTCTTGGTCACTAACCTCAGCTGGGTGCAACTACGCCCAGATTGACAGGGAGGCCCTCAGCCTAGTATGGGGAGTAAAAAAGTTCAACCACTATCTGCACGGGCAGAAGTTCACCTTGCTGACTGACCACCAACCGCTTGTCTCCATCTTTAATCCAAAGAAGGGCGTTCCAGTGATGACTGCGCAACGGCTACAAAGATGGTCCCTTTTTCTAGGGTCGAACCAATATGAAATAGAGTATAAGGGCACGAAACAGCATGGAAACGCTGATGGGCTATCACGCCTGCCACTGCCTACTGCGGAGGAAGCGCCAGCGGTGGACCCTGTCGAAATATTTTATTCGTCTATAATTGAACGCGGATATAGAGAAGGAGACCCGAAATGACCCGACACTGTCTCGGTTATATGATTTGACAGTGAAGGGATGGCCAACACATGGCGACTCACTGTTGCCAGCATTCTCATCCAGAAGAGAACAGCTGTCAGTATGCCAGGGGACAGTGATGTGTGGATCCCGAGTGGTAATTCCACCCAAGTTAAGGGAGAGAGTGCTCAATGAGCTTCACGAAGGCCATCTGGGAGGGGTAAAAATGAAAAGCCTTGCTAGGGCTTATGTGTGGTGGCTGGGGATCGATCAACAAATCGAGGACCTAACAAAGAGCTGCTCAGGATGCCAGAAGCTCCAAAATGCACCACCAAATGCCCCTCTACACCCATGGGAGTGGCCCTCCTCTCCATGGCAGCAGGTGCATATTGATTTTGCTGGTCCATTCATGGACTCAATGTTCTTAATAGCAGTGGATGTGCACTCGAAATGGCCTGAGGTGATCAAAATGTCCTCCACCACTACGGAGAAAACGATTGCAGTCCTACGGACCATATTTGCCAGGAACGGCTTGCCAGAGCAGATTTGCTCTGATAATGGGCCACAGTTTGTGTCCGAAGAGTTTCGGAAATTTATGAGAAGGAATGGGGTAAGGCATTACACATCCGCCCCGTATTATCCAGCCACAAATGGATTGGCTGAGAGGTTCGTACAAACCTTTAAAAAGGCAGTAAGGGCCATGTGCGATGACGACATTCCACTGCAGCATAAGGTGGACAATTTCCTGTTAGCCTACAGAAATGCGACACATGCAGTTACCAACCAGACCCCGGCCATGATGTTCTTTAACCGAAGGTTGAGATCTCGTCTGGATTTGCTCCGACCAAATGTACGAAGAAATGTTGAGAATAAGCAATTCCAGCACATCAATGAGAAGCCGACAAGGAGCTTCAATGTAGGACAACCAGTCTTGGCCTGCGACTACCGAACAGAGAAATGGCAACCAGGAACGATATGCACATGGCAGGGGCCACTAATGTACACAGTAGATGTTGGGGAGAACATTGTGAGACGCCATCTTGACCAGATTCTAGCATCACAGGAACGAGTCAACCCCATGTCTCGCGTACCTGGTGATGAACCCAACATACCGGTAGCATCTACCCCAGAAACAGTAGCATCGGAAGCTGATGAACTAACCGACGACAGGGGGCCAGAATCGCCTCCGCACCAAGAACAAGACAGTCCAGAAAGGCGCTATCCAGAAAGGATCAGGAAGCCGCCCCAAAGACTGAATCTCTAAATGGACTATTTCAGTTAATGTGCATGTTAAAAGTGTTAACTATTATTTGAATGTTATGGTACTGTTAATCTAAAAGGGGAGGAATTGTAGTGTATGTACCTTTAAGAGAGAACTACTTTTACAGCTCCTGTATACTGTAGTACCGGCAGTGACCACACCTGTATATAAGCCCTGAGCAGGGATCTGTACTGTTAATTTTTAGACTACCCTCATCCAGTAAACACCTGTTGATTGTTGATCTGCAGTCTCCGTCTATTTATTGAAGAACACCATACCTTAAGATTCATGGATTTAACAGGCCTCAACTCCACTTTCCTGCCTGCTCCCCATAACCCTTGATTCCCCTGTTTTTCAAGAGAAAAGAGACCCAGCCTGTTCATCCTTTCCTAATAGGTATACCCTTGCATTTCTGGTATCATGCTTGTAGATCTTTTTTGCACCCTCTCCAGTGCTTCTATATCCTTTTTATAATATGGCGACCAGAATTGTATGCAGTACTCCAAGTGTGGTCTAACCAAGATTCGATGTAAGTTTAGCATAACTTCACTACTTTTCAAATCTATCCATCTAGAAATAAACCCTAGTGCTTGGTTTGCCTTTTTATGGCCTTGTTAACCTGTGTCAATACTTTTAGTGATTTGTGTATTTATACTCCGAGATCCCTTTGCTCTTCTACCCCATTTAGATTCTTATTTTCCAAGTAATATGTGACCTCACTATTTTTCTTATCAAAATATAATACCTCACATTTATCTGTGTTAAATTTCATTTGCCAATTATATGCCCATTTTGCAAGTTTATTAATGTCTTCTTGTAATTTTTTGCAGTCTTCCTCAATATCTTCCATTCCCCCCAATTTGGTGTTGTCCGCAAATTTAGAAATTGTGTTTTTGATTCCAAAGTCTAAATTGTTAATATAAATTGTGAACAACAGTGATCTCAACACTGATCCTTGTGCAATACCACTTCCCATCTTCTGCCACTCGGAATAGCTACCCTTTACCCCATCTCTCTGCATTCTGTCTTGAAGCCAGCTAGCAATCCATTCTGCTACTTGTCCCCTGACTCCATATTCCCTGACCTTATTCATTAGTCTATTATGTGGTACCTTATTGAAGGCCTTTTGAAAATCTAGATAAATTACATCTATTACATTACCCTTGTCTACTCTCTCTGTTACCGCTTCAAAAAATTCAATTAGGTTGGTCAAGCAAGACTTTCCCTTTTGAAATCCATGCTGACTATTCATTATTATATTTTTGGTTTCTAGATGTTCTTCTATTTTCTCCTTTAGTAGGGATTCCATTACTTTTCCTACCACCAATGTTAAGCTGAATGGTTCATAGTTCCCTTAACATGTTCTAGGTATTATGTTTGCTCTCCGCCAGTCCTCTGGCACTACACCTTGCTCTAATGAATTATTAAATATGTATAGTAATGCCTCTGCTAGCTCTTCCCTAGATTCTTTTAAAATGCACGGATGTAATCCATCCGGACCAGGGGTTTTATCCTCTTTGAGTTTCATTAATTTATTTAATATGTCTCCTTGTTTTATTTTAAATGCAGTTATCTCATTACTAATCTCATCATCCGATGTCTTCTCCATGGATCTATCTCCCTGGTAAATACCGCAGCAAAGTAATTATTTAATATTCCTGCCATCTCTCTATTGCTGCCTGTGGTATTATCCTGGCCATCCCTTAATGGTACTATTCCCACCCTGACCTTCCTTTTTTTATTTACGTACCTGTAAAATATTTTACCATTTTGTTTTATGTTCCTTGATAGTTTAATTTCATAGTTCCTCTTTGCCTTCCTAATTATTTTTTTGACTTCTCTCCTAATCTCTTCATATTCTCCCTTATCATGCTCTCCCCCACTGTCCATGTATTTAATATATGCCTCTTTCCTTACCCTCAATTTTTCCCTTATGGCTTTATTCATCCACGGTGTCTCATTAGTGTTTAGCTTGTTCTTGTTTTTTAGCGGAATATATTTTTCTTGGACTCTGTTGGACTCTGTTGAACACCGTTTTAAATGTTTCCCATTATGTCATTCGTCATTCTATAATTTATCTGAGGTACTGATAACTCCCAACTTCACCCTTGATTCCATGACTGTTGCTGTGCTGTCTGAATGCTTGTCCAACATCAAGTTGTGAATGAGTCAGAAATTTCTCCTTCTCAACATTGACAAAGACCAAGCCATCCTGTTCAGCTCCTGCCAGAACTTCAAACCTTAACCTCAATATATACAAAAACTCACTTTCAGCAAAAGGTGTTGGATGGCGATCAGGGATGTCAATCCCACCTGATATTTACCCTCCTGGTCCAGGAACATGGAGGGCAATTGTAGTACCTCCTGTTGTTTCCCAGCTGAGATCAGATAGCTCAGCACGCAGCTGGGGACTGAAGTTTGGGATCAAACCTGGAGTTTTCCTGATCTGTGTGACTGATGCACTTACCAACTGAGCCACTGTAGATGTTGCAACTGCGATTTTAAACAAAATATTTAATATTCCAACACTGCCTCCACTGTATTGCTGCCATTTTATTTTTTCAATATTCCATAGTTTTGCCATTGTTTTGGTCTTGCCTTCCCCTCAATAGGGTTCACTACAACAGGCACTATTGAGAGCTTCTTCCCAGCCTCTGTCAATACTACTTTTAAGTTGACTGTATAACAGCCATTCCATGCGATCCTCCCCTCTCCACAATTTTCCTCCAACACAGTGAGGAAGCACTCTGCTCTATGCCTTTTCTTCACATCCCGGCTGAGATTGAGAAGTCACCATGTGCTTAATGCAAGGTATGAAGCCATGCGCTGTCATTCTGTGGCACAGTGAATGTATATGTTGACATGCCGAACTGTGTCTTTCGAGTACATGTTGTTTAATTTTGTGCTGGTCCCTTTTCTCAAACAAGAAGTAGACTTCAATAAACTAGAACAAAGTAACAGTAGAAATAAATCAATTAACTATTGAAGCCAAGATGAATAAATAAAGAAGGCAGAATAAACAGATTACTGCCTGGTTCATCCATTATATTCTGGCTGATGGCAATCCTGGATTAACATTGGTAGACTCCATACACACGTTAAATGTTGGCAACTGGGTGGGTAATTTTCACCTTCATCTCTTGGGCAATTAACAGGTGGAGCGAATCGTCCACCCATTATAGAACCCAAAGTCAATGGAAATGAAAATAATATTCTATAACGAGCGGGCGATCTGCTAGGCCAGTTTACCACCCACCAGTGAAGGTGAAAATGACCCCCCTTTAGTGGGGATATATACGTGGCCAATGGAACAAGGCAACTAATTTAATTCAGATGTATTGTGGGTCAGGTTGAGGACAGAGCTCGGAAAAGTCTGGCAGAAGCAGACTGGGAACGGGAGTGAGACCAGGGGAAGGGGGTCTCACATTTCCATGCAAAGTGCATTAATCTAACAATGTCAACAGTTGGGGCAAAGCAACTTCCATGGCCGCAAAGTCCTGTATTGAGAGATTGGTGGTTGTATCGTTTGTAGCAAAGCGTTCATGGAGGGGCGGGGAAATGATAGCGTTTACCAGTGCCACCCATCTGTTAAAAGCCAGGTCCAGACCAGGTACACTGACCATCTCCAACTGGTTTGTATCACCTCAGCTGACCCGATCATTTATGATCATTTTCTGTATACATCACATTCATAACACATTAATTTGTGTTTTACTGGCAAAATGCCACAGAGGCATCATCCTCATTATTTGCTCATGAAAATCCATGAAAACATGATAATCCAGGAGGGTTAGTTAAAGATGAAGCTTAAAATTAATTTTGCGTCAGTGACTATAGCATCCTGCAGTAATTATCTTTTCAATTAAAAAAAAAAGCACGAGCTACAAAAATTAATTCTGATTTTTAACCAAACCAGTCAATCATGTTCCACGGATCTCCAGCACAAATATAAAGCTTTTCACAGTTTTATTAATTAATCAGACACAGAAAGTCTGCACTTTCTTGTTAACCGTGAACCCCCAAGAATTCGTAACCAAGCATTTGAGAGCTTCTCCCATGACAGCATGATGTCCTGCTAATTGAGTATCTCGTGAAGCATGTAAGTTATAATTGCTAAAGTGAATATCTGCCCACAGGAAATGTACTGAGAGAAAATGACTCCGTCAACACATTCAAATGCAGCTTTCATTCAAGTACAGTAACATTTATATTGCAAACATTGCTGTGGAAAATATTAGGGAAGTGTTTGAGATTCTACTTTTATCATTTATATCTGCCCTCATTATAATGAGAGGAATAATGTATTGTTTTAAATTAAAATATCATACCTCCAATGCACATAGGATAGCAATCCAAAAGCATCTGGAGTTAGGCATCATGTCAAACACAGACATGGGGGCTATGCTATTTGACAATGTATTTAATATTAGTGGGCAAGGTTGAGTGACAGTGAGAAGTGTTTCCTATTACACGGCCTCAGAGCATTCAATCCTCTGCTGTTTGGGAAATAGAAATGACAGACTAGTGCAATAGTTGGTGCTGCCCTGTGGTTAGGACTGAGGAGGGTTGTTGGGGCCAAGCACCAAGCACTTCGCTCTGCATTTGACTCTCATCGTACCAGACCTGTGAGCGTTTCGGGCTGATACGGAGTACCGAAGTAGAAAAGTGCTCCTTTCCCCAGTGCTGGCATTCCTTTCCCTTAATGAATAGAAATAGACAGACAGATTCTGAGAGACCTATTGGGCTACAGAATTCAGACAGGAGACCCTGCTCTTATTTCCTACTGGGCTGCAAGCCCTCCGTCTGCTGCATTTTGTCTGGTCAAATGTGCGGGTCCATTTCGGGATAAGTTTTGGTCTTTAGCAATCCCTGTGCAGGGGGAGCTAAAGTCAAAGTGGTTACATAGAATTTTACAGCATAGAAATGGGCCATTTGGCCCAACAGGTCTATGCTGGTGTTTATGCTCACACAAGCCTCCTCCCACCTTACTTCATCTCACCCTATCAACATATCCTCCTATATCTTTCTCCCTCGTACTTAGCTAGCTTCCCCTTAAATGCATCTATGCTATTCGTCTCAACTATTCCATGTGATAGTGAGTTACACATTCGCACCATATTGCACCATAGCTTGATTAAGGCCTTCCTAGGATTACCTTTTGCTCCCCTCTGTGCTACTTATATTGGTTGACTCATAGGAACTTAGCAACAGGAGTAGGCTAGTCAGCCCCTCGAGCCTGTTCCGCTATTCAATTAGATCATGGCTGATCAGAATCTTAACTCCATTTACCCGCATTGGTTCTGTAACCCTTAATACCCTTGCCTAACAAAAACCTATCAATCTCAGTTTTGAAATTTAAATTGACCCAGCCTCAACAGCCTCTGACTGTTTTGTGAGCGGTTCGACTCGCTCCCACGCCCCTGGGTTCTAGACACCGGACTTAGGTACAAGGCGGCGGTACAGAGAAGACTCGAGTAGACAGGTGGTTGGATGTAAACAAAAACCAAGATTTTATTGAAGAGGAAAAACTGATACAATCTTATGGAAAATTACTAATGTACACTTCTACAGGCAAAATACACGAAAGAATAACTATACTTATACAGGGAATGGGGAACACACGGCACATCGAGGGAAAACAACTATCTTAACAATCCCCTTATCCTTAACCCACCTCCTATACCTAACTAGGTTAAGCTATGAGGGGTCAGAACTTCATGCTCACCAATCAAAAGGTTTGTTGGACTCAAAACAGCGGTGGGGTTCGGGGTTCGCTCTTGGTGCTCTCTGGAGCCTGCCGTCGTCATGTGGCCTCCGAGCGCTGCAAGGGCGTTGTCCAGGTTCGAGTACCCCAAAGTTAAAGTCTCTGTTTGGGTACTTTACCTTGCAGGGATGATTCTTTGTCGCCAAGCCGACAGTTTGAGTTGGTGTGCAGATATTCGAAGGTCGGCTGAGGCTGAAGGCCCGATAATTTGAAGCCTCCCCTCAGTTTGTCTCTTCAGTTGGTCTTCTTCAGGTGGCCTTCCCTCCGATGCTCTTCCCTCCTCCTCTCGTCGCGTCCCGCCTCGCCTGGCCTGAATTATCCGTGTCCGCCCGACCCGGTGCCGGGGCGATTCCAGATGGAGTGGGGAAAGGCGCGGGCAAAGGCCAGGGGGTAAGCGCGGGATGGGGAAAGAGCAGCAGCCATGAGGGCGAGGGGCTGAAGAGCAGCAGCACCAGCACACCGATTGCTACCCGGGGGCCTTCAATTATACCTTTTTCGAAAACCCTTATCTGCGCGCCAAATCAGGTTAGTTCTTTGTCTTAATCTTGGTGGGCTATTTTAAATAATGGTAGCAATCCATACTAATTGTTTGTTAGATGGCCGGTAATCGCATCTACCGGCCCGATAATTGACTTGTATTGTCATGAAAGTTCCTTGATGGGCCTGTCCAGCCTCGATGGCTCTGTTAATCTGTTTCCGATTATATATGTAGACTGCTTGATGGCCTTAACTATAGGCCTAAACTGAATTTAGATTTGTCTCCAATTCGGTCTAATGTATAATTCAGAGTCCTGTCTGGTTTCAAAATACAAAGGGGGAGAAATTGAGTATAGCCCCGTTTGGGGCGCCAGCCTCGCCAGGGCGCTAAAAGTAGCGCCCCGGAAGCATTCGCGGCCGCCCGCCGGAAATTGAGTGGTAGCGCTTCAAAGGGAAGTGCGGCACTACTGGAGGCGCCCCGCATCCCTCTTGGGACGCTGCGACTGAATATCGTGGCGCAACGTGCCGCAGCGCCACACGCTGTGGCACGTCGCGCTGCGGTATTGCAGGCCTTCCTCCCCTTCTTAAAGGGGAGGGGCCTTGTGCAGCACGATCTGGGGCCCACGAGGATCGCGAGTGCAGGCAAAAGAGCCCGGCACCGAGAAGTGCCGGGCTCTTGGAACGCAGCCGGCACTCCACGGGTGGGGGGGTTCAGGAGGCCGGGGACGGGAGCGCAGGCAGGTGCTGGCAGGCGGCCAACAACAAAAATGGCCGCCCCCCCACCTCTCCTTTAATTTGCGCCTCCCCGACAGCAGGTAGGCCCCCCTGAACAGGTCAGACAAAGCATCCGGCGGTAAATCAGGGGGCGCGTCCAAATATCGCGGCCGGGGCGTCAGCGGGGCGCTGCGCACACCGATGACATCATCGATAGCGGCGCAGCGCTAATGGCTAGCGCCACCACTAGCGTCCCGTGGAATTTAGCGGGAGGCGTGGACAGTGCCGCGCCCGGGCGCCAGTTGGCTTGCGACCCACTTAGCGCCCTCTTAAGGCACTAACGGGTGGTGCAGCCAACTGAATTTCTCCCCCAAAGTCTCTTTTCACAGAAACCTGCAGCTTGGGTTTCGATCCACAAGCTGTCTGTGTTGCAGAGTCCATTTTAAAATCCCACAGGCTTTCTGCCACGAGGCACAGACACCATCTTGGGTACCCTTTTTGATTGAAAATGTCCACGCAGGGTCCCGTTTATTAATAACAGCCTTCGGGGAAATGTAGAACTTTTGCAAATCTTACAACCCCTGAATGGCCTAGCTCGAATTTTAAGGTTATGCCTCCTTGTTTTGGACTTCCCCACCAGAAGAAATAGTTGCTCTCTATCTAACCTATCAAATTTTATTACTCATTTTATTCATGAAACTAGCATGGGAGACCTTACCCTACTAGAAAGCTGATTAATAGGAATGGAAGTTAAAAGAGATTGAATTGATTTGGGATATTGATTTCTATTCTAAGGATAGTTTCAGCCATAAAGTTTTTTTAGGAACTATACAATAATAAAAGGTAGGATGTACTAAAGATGGGCTCAAAGCAAACAGATACTATTATGTAAATTGATGAACTTTTCTTAGAAAAGGTGTTTAATATTAGTGCTGCTCAAAGCTTGAGTTATCTCTTTTCTAGCCATTGAAAACCGTTCAATAACACAGTGATGTAATGAGTTGCTGCTCCAATGTGGCAGAACATGGATTCACACATGCGATTGCCTGGATACCAATCTTAGCCCTGGCATCAATGAAAGACATGGGACAGGTGCCAGACAGGGTGTAAGTGCCAGACACGGGGCAAAGCAGGCACTTTCTCACAGAAAGAGAGGGAGAGAGGAAGGGAGGGAGATTAAAATGAAAGTACGAGACTCCATAGGCTGTTCTGGTGCACCTTCCAGTGGCCTGGTACCAAGCAATATTGACAGGGACCTCAGATGCAAAAAGGTACAAAGCCTTTGAAGTAGGACAGTGAATAAATACGAAAATGATTTAGTCCTCCTGTCATTTTTTTTTAAGGCTAGATAATTGATGTTAATTGAATACGTGCATGGACTGAGCAGTTTACAGTGGGTTACAATAAATGTGGGTGAAAGTGTCTGTAAGGTTAAAATTTATACATTCATACTCCTGGCGCAAATTTTAACCCATTGAGAGAAGGTATCACAAACTCGGGTGTGTATGCTGCATGGTTTTCTGCCCATTTATTTTAAGATCCTGTAATTGTTTCCCACATAACATGCACCTGGTTTCCAGGTCCATTGTTTGATCAAAGTAATGTTCGGTACATGCTAAAAATCAATCTCATTTTAAGGAGGTTATAAAGAACGTGGCAACATTTATCTAATAGTGATCAAAATATGATTGAGTTCAATGTAGTGTTTGAAAGGGAGAAACGCAAAACAGCTACTAAGATTCAAGATTTAGGTAAGGCCAACTTCAACGGGATGAGGCAGAGACTGTCCACAGTAAACTGAGCAAATCTGTTAATGGGTAAAATGACAGAAGATCAGTGGGAGGTGTTCAAAAATAATTTAATGTGATACAGAATCAGTTTATACCCCTAAGGGGCAAGAGCTCTGTTTGCCAAAAAAAAAGCAATGGACGACTAAAGAAGTAAGGGACAACATCAAACTAAAAGAAAAAGCATACAAAAATGCAAAAACTAGCACAAATCCTGGCAGGTGGGAGAGATGCAATGAACAACAAAAGATGATAAAACAGATAGTAAGAGCTACAAAAAGGGAGTATGAAAACAAACTAACAAGGGATATCAAAATCAACACAAACATTTTTTACAATTATATTAGGAAGAGGAGGGTGGTCAGGAGTAATGTGAACCCCTTGAAAACTGATCACGGTGATATTGTCAATGGAAATAAGGAAATGGCGGACATATTGAATAATTACTTTGCATCAGTATTTACAGTAGAGGAAGAGGATAGCATGCCGGACATCCCAAGGAAACTAATATTGAATCAGGGACAGGGACTCATCCAAATTAACGTAACAAAATAACAGTAATGAAGAAAATAATGGCACTAAAGAGTGACAAATCCCCAGGACCAGATGGTTTCCATCCCAGGATTTTAAAGGAAGCAGTGAGAACATTGCAGATGCCCTAACTATAATCTTCCAAAGTTCTCTCGATTTGGGAGCCGTTCCTTTAAATTGGAAAATTACACATGTCGCTCCACTATTTAATAAAGGTGAAAAATGAAAAGCAGGGAATTATAGACCAGTTAGCCTAACATCTGTTGTTGGGAAATTAATAGAATCTATAATTAAAGATAGAGGCCGATAATTTGCCGGTGCTCAGAGGACGGGTTTGGAGGCGAGTCGGGAGTAAAAGTCTAAATGATTGACGGCGGGTTGCGAACCTGCCACCATCCCGCCTCCACGCTACTTTACCAAGTGTTGGGTCTGCGAGTCCCGATCAGACGCGACACCAAACGGTGGGAGAGGCATTTAAGGCAGTTAAAAGCTTGTTAATCTTATATTAACTGCTTGTTCCGATTTTGGATCATTTTCTGTGTGTTGCCCATCGTCCGACAAACACGCCAGCTGATTGTGCCGGGTTTAGCAAGCAGCTGAATTGTTGGCAGCTGCTACAGCAGCTTAAAAGCGGTCCTACAACATGACTGAGTTTCAGATGCCAGTGCTTTGAGGTTTTGTCAAACATTTTGCAACTCTACTGATCCTGTGAGTGTTCAAGCTAAGATCCATCTGCAGTGTGACCTCCTTGGAATATCCTCTGGCCACTTTGACTGAGTGCTTGCAACCTCTATTCCTCAACTGAGATATATACCAGCTGGATGGGAACCATTTATATCCTCTCATCCTGGTCGTCAGATTCAGAGGAAGAGCAGCCACGGCAGCAGCACCAGCAACAACAGGAGCACCAACCTTCTCCTCAGCCACCTGATGCTGCACAGGGCAGAGGGCGTCACCGCAGGGCTGCACCGCGCCGCAGGAGATACCCCCAACACAGGGTTTACAGGCAGAGGATGAGCTTCCTCAACATGAGTGAGCAGCAGTGCCAAAGGAGGCTATGATTTTCGTGAGATGTAGTCGCTGACAAAGTCACCACCGCACTCAACTTCTTTGCTTTGTGCTCCTTCCAGGGATCAGCAGCAGACATCAGCGACATCTCCCAGTCGGCCGCACACACCTGCATCATGCAGGTTAACGATGCCCTCTTTGAAAAGTTGCACAATTACATCCACGGATGAAGCAAGTGTAAACACGCGCGTGGTTGGCTTTGCAAATAAGGCAGGCTTCCCAAGGGTGCAGGGCGTCGTAGACTGCACACGTGGCCATTGTGGCCCCCCAACACAACCCAGCTGTATTTGTCAACCGCAAGGGCTTCCACTCCCTTAATGTCCAGCTGCTGTGTAACCACAGGAAGAACATTATACATGTTTGCACCAAGTACCCTGGCAGTTGCCATGACTTGTTCATCCTTCGGCAGTCTACTGTGCCTCAGCTCTTCAATCCGCCAAGACAACTTTCCGGATGGCTACTTGGAGACAAGGGCTATCCCCTGTAAAAGTGGCTAATGACACTGATGAGAAGTCCATCAAACGAAGCTGAGGAGCTCTACAATGTGAGCCATATTTCCACCAGATGCATCATTGGGCAAACCATCGGCTTGCTCAAAATGCAATTCAGATGCCTCGACAGATCTGGTGGAGCCCTACAGTACTCACCAGCCAGGGTCTCCAGAATCATCGTGGTCTGCTGTGCCCTGCACAACATCGCACAGCAGTGTGGCTTAGCGCTGCCTGAGGAACAAGTGGCTCAGCGCACAGCCTCCTCAGAGGAGGAGAATGAGGAGGAGAAGGAGGAGGAGGAGGAGGAGGAGGAGGCGGAAGATCAGGGACGCCTTGCGGGGGCGGATGTGCCAATTCCACCAGCACGCAAACACATTGCTGGCTGTGAGGCAAGGGATGCACTCATCCATGCCAGGTTCATGCAAGTTTACGCATCAACCACATGTGGCTGGCACATGGAAATGAATGTCTGGGTGATCTTCTTAACACACCATACATCATCTGTACAATAAACTGTGGTTTCCTATCACTCTCACCATCATCATTACACATGAAAGGCACCCTGATCCCTCACTGCAACTTCCATTTCTGAGCACACATAGGCCAAATCTTCAATTCTTTGCCATCACTTTTGTTTAATAAAGTTACAATCAGGATGACAAACTTTACTTGGTAAGATAAGAAAACACTCACGTGACTACCCTTGTGACTATTTGTGTGTTGACTTTCTCTTACGCGTGCTTCAACATGGTGCTTCCCCTGTGCCTTCAGCAGAGGTAGAGGCACCTTGCTCACTTCTATGCTGTGCCTGCTTAGATGCCTTTGGCGAGCGTCCTCTGCATTTGGAAGCCAGGGAGGGCTCCGCAACAGTCTGCTCTTCCTGCAGCCGTGCAGGGGCTGAGACGGCCATCTCAGTTGGGTGCGGAATCTGGGGCTCTGACCAAGGGCTCTGCAGTGGCATAGTCATGTGAGAGCTTGGAGAGGAGCCCACACTTCCTTGTTGTTGACCACCAACATCCTTCTCATGGATTATCCGCACTTCACTGCTAGCAAATGGCTGGAGAGAACCTTGCTGCACATCAGTGGGGCAATGATGACCCGTCTCTGTACTGACAGTCCTCATAACAGGGACATCCATGTACCTCTGGTGCCTCTCCTCAATAGATGCCCATCTATCCTCCATAGCAGACCATCTATTTAGAAGAGTCACCATGCTCTGTTGAGTCTGGCGAGTTATCTCCTCCATGGAGGTTGCCATCCTTTCCATGGTGGCACGTTCATTTGCCATTGCATCCACCGCTGCAGTGCTCATGTTTGAGATGGGCTCCCTCATTCTCTGCACACTCGCAGTCACCGTGGATGCAAACCCTGTCAGAGACCCCTGCACTTGTTCCTGAAGTTCCAGCACCGCTCTCTTTCTGGATGGCCCCGGAGGCACAGCATCTACATGCAACTGAGCAGAGCTAGGAGCACCCTGCGATCTCCGATGAGGATGTTGTCTATGTCTACATCGATTTTAGGAAGGCGTTTGACAAAGTACCACAAAGAAAGCTGGTTAACAAAATTGAGGCTCATGGACTTGGTGGGTCAGTGGCAGCTTGGATAAGGAATTGGCTTAAGGACAGAAAACAGCAAGTTGTGGTAAATGGCTGTTTTTCAGACTGGAGGATGGTAGACAGTGATGTTCCCCAAGGGTCAGTGCTGGGGCCACTGCTTTTTTTGATATATATAAATGACCTGGATATTAGAAAACAGAATAGAATTTCTAAATTTGCCGATGACACCAAACCTGGGGGTATAGCAAACAGTGAGGATGATACCAATCAACTGCAACAGGACATAGAAAGGCTAGCAGAATGGGCAGACAAGTGGCGGATGGAATTTAATACAGAGAAGTGTGAGGTGATGCATTTTGGCAGAAGGAACAGGGAGAGGCAATATACACTTAATGGCACAGTTTTAAAGAGTGTGCAGGGACAGAGGGACCTGGGAGTTAATGTGCATAGGTGGCAGGACATATTGAGAGAGTGGTTAACAAAGCATATGGGATCTTGGGCTTCATAAATAGAGGTATTGAGTACAAAAGTAGAGAAGTTATGCTGAACCTTTATAAAGTGCTAGTTAGGCCACAACTGGAGTATTGCGTCCAGTTCTGGTCACCACACTTTAGCAAGGATGTGAAGGCACTTGAGAGGGTGCAGAGGAGATTTACCAGAATGGTTCCGGGGATGGGGGTTCTTAGCTACAAGGACAGGTTGGAGAAGCTGGATTTTCATTATTGCAAAGGAGGTTGAGGGGTGATTTGATAGAGGTGTACAAGATTATGACGGGTTTGGATAGGCTAGACGGGGAAAGGTTGTTCCCACTAGTTGATTGTACAAGGACTAGGGGACACAGATTTAAGGTTTTGGGCAAGAGATACGGGGGGGAGGTGAGGAAAAACTTTTTTACGCAGCGATTGGTGAGGACCTGGAACTCGCTGCCAACGGAAGTAGTGGAAGCAGAGACACTCAATGTTTTCAAGGGGAGACTGGATAAGCACTTGAGGGAAATAAACTTGCAGGGCTACGGGGATAGAGCGGGAGAATGGGATTTACTGGATTGCTCTACGGAGAGCCGGCACAGACACGATGGACCGAATGGCCTCCTTCTGTGCCATTATGACTCTATGACTATGACTCTCTACTGCTGTCGCTGTCTCCACCTTCAGCTGATGTTCACTTGTGAGCTGTGATACACCAAGTGACAAAACTCTATGTCGCGAAGGAGCGCCAAGGTGTGCATATCTGCGCTGTTGCTGGGTGCGCTGAGTCCTGGTGATGCTGCTCCCCCAGAGGCTGCAGGTTCCTCTGAGGAATCGTCCAGCTCTTCCTCTTGGACAGTGGGGATGGGGGGGCTCTCAATGGTCCTGTGGGGGAGTAAAGGCATGAGTTACACTTCTGATATTTAGGTGGCAGACACATCGTATTGTGCAGATGATCAAAAGTTCATCTCTATGAACATCAGATGCCATTTCAGTCAATCATGAAATCTAACTGAGAGGGTTGCAAATCTATTCTGTCACCAGCTTCCTCTACTGCGCCCGTCTCTCCGTCACCCACTTCCAGCTCCTCGTCACCTCCCATGATGTCGTGAGCAGCCTCCTCAGCGCTTGTCCAAGTTGCCAGGGATGGTGGCCCTCCTCCTGTCCTCCCTCTCTCCCTCTTATTGTGGGCTATCTTTTCCTGCAAGGAGGGGAACAAGTGGAGTTTCAGCGAGATTGATGGAGTGAGTGTGAAGAACCCAAAACATAGAAGCTTAGAGGGAGACCAAGATGGAGTGAGGTGGCAAGAGGAAGCTGCCTCCCAGTGAATTGTTAGTTGTTGTCATTGCATAAGAGTGAGTGCGAGTGTGAGGGGTGCATAGTCGGATGGTGAAGTAATTCAATACATAGAGAGGGATATGTAAGGGTGCAAGGGAAGTAAGGGTAAGGTGGGATGTGAAGGAGCAGGCTGACAATGCAGAGTGCTGGTGATGAGAAGAGAAGGGAAGCAGATTGAAGGTAAGTGTGATGTTATACTCACCTTTGCTGAGCGCAGCAGATCATTGAACCGTTTTCGGCACTGGACCCAGGTGCGTGAGCACAAAGACCTTGCACTGACCTCAGCAGCAACTTGCAGCCAGGCTGCCTTTGTCTGCTGAGGAGGCTTTCTCCAGCCATCGGGAGGGAACAGAATCTCCCTGCGCCCTCTTACTCCCTCCACAAGAGAATGGAGGGAGTCATCATCAAATCGAGGAGCAGCCTTTGCCCTTGCAGCAGTCATGGTGACCTGGGCTGATTTCCCGAGCAGCACAAATGAAATGTGAAGCTAAGGCTACTTGGACCCCTTAAAAACGACTGAATGAATGAGGTCAGCAGGGGCGAGCAGCAGACCTGCTCCCACTCATTGGGCCGGGTAGCGCCCATTTAATCCAAAATCATTTTTTGGGAGCGGCGGATACTGGCAGCGGGAACGGAACCTGCTCACCAGGCAACCCGACTCCAACCCGCCTCTTCCAATAAAATCGCGGCCAGAGTGACTAAACACCTTAAATATTTTCAGCTGATCAGAGAGAGCCAGCATGGATTTGTGAAAGGTAAGTCATGCCTGATGAACCTGATTGAATTTTTTGAAGAGGTGACTAAAGTTGTGGACATGGGAATGTCTATGAATGTTATTTATAAGGACTTCCAGAAGAATTTGATAAAGTCCCTCATAAGAGACTGTTTGTTAGAAACTAGGGGTGCCTAAAAATATATATGGCTCTGCAAATAATACTGTGTTTAAATAATTGTATGTTTCTGTTCGAGACAAGATAGGGTTAATGTATAAGTTTCATTTTCCTGAAAGCTTGTATTGTATTAGGTTTTGAGACAAAATGTCTTCAGTTAGTTAGATTAGATGAGGCATAAACATTCCACACAGGGGCCCACCGGAAGGCCTTGCCTGTTATATCTGTTGTTTGTAAGTTAGGATTTTGACTTTGTTCATGTATCTTTAATTTGGCCAATGAAGGCCCAACCCATGTTTCTTCCATTATTACTAATTACCATATTATAATGCTAAGGTAAAATTTGGAGTTTGTTTAGCAGAACTGCTTGTGAAGATAATTAAAAGTGAATTAGTTGAAAGACATAGAATAAAAGGAATTTAGGGGAGTTAAGGTATCCATCTCAGAATGGAACAGTCTGTTAGATTAAAGGGAGATAGTTTGGATAACGGCAGGATGAGCAAGACAGCTCTGGCTTGGGTCTCTTGATTGAAAGGGACAAGGCCAGGCCTAGTACCAATTGTACCCGGGAGGATAGTGACCAGGGAGATAAGACACAAATTCCAATGGAAGAACCTTCAAAATGCAAAAACAAGAAAGATAAATTGGCTGAGATCATGAGACACCTTTAGGGGAGGGCTTTCATCCAAGAATCGAGACAAGGAACTTGATGCCGCATTGGGTGATGAGGTTTTAGGGGAGCCTCTATAGGTTCAATGGTCTTGTCAATAATTTGGCCTCAGGCCCACCCCTAAAAAGAGAATAAAAGTAACACCCTGAGGGCTCGCCCACACAGTCGGTGGAGGAGAGAGCTAAGCAAAGGCTGGGCTGGTCGAGAGTGATCCCATGCTCACCAGTTCTAGATGAAAGGAAGAGAGGCCGCAAGTCAGAGAACTGTTCACGCACGCCAGCATCTGTTCGATCGAGTCCAGTACTAGCTGCTTGTCACGGTCGTATGTTTTTGCTGAATTGCTAGTGTGTTATATTCTGTCCTAAACTCTGATTAAATATGATGGCCCGGATATTCCGATCCCTATGGGTGTGTACGAGGTGTGCACACACCCGTAGGGACATCGGAAATGCCGGTCTCAGGCATGCACAGCGCATGTGCTGAAATCCGGCATTTCCGATCTGTCAAAAATCCTCTTGACAGATCCTCCACCTGCCCTGGAGAAGGTCCTCTGCGGGCGGATAGTTCCGCTTTCTGGAGACCCTCCGCCCGCAGAAAACCCTTACAGTTCTTATGCCTGGTAAAAGCCGGCGTAAGGCCTGCTTTTACCAGGATAAGAGTTGAAAAAAAGTTTTTAAAAAACATTTTTTTCAGTCATTTATCATTTTAAAATACTTTTTAAAAAGGTAAGCTTATTTTTAGCCCCCTAAAAAACTTTAATTATTTTTTTCAAAAAATTACATTTTTGTTTAAAATATTTAATTTATTGTAATTTCAACTCATTTTAAAAAGGTGATGGTTTTTTAAAAATGTATTTAAAGTTTTACTATGTTTTTTCATTGATCTCCATTCATATATTTGACAGGTCTATCTGTCAAGTGTATGAAGGGAGATTCCCTTCTCCTATTGGCTGGCCTGGCCCACGTGATCCCAGGGACGCTTGCGAACTGCCTGCGCCTCTGGGATACGTGAGCCCTGCGCACTTGGCATTTGAAGAGGCCCAGGAACGGAAGTGTGTGCGTCCCGGGAGCCCTCAGGTAAGTTCGTAGATTTTTCCAGATCGGAGGCCTCCGCACGCAGGAGGCCTCCAATTGGAAAATACAGCCCAATATATCCACCATATTGATTTGCACTCGATGCTGTTTACCAGAGATACGCGAATCTCTACAAAGTGGTGAGTCAGGCAGGAGTGCAAAAGGGTTGTTGTGGTCAAAACAAGTTGAGGATGCGTTCGGTCTATAAAGGTACTAGGCCTTGTTATTGTGTTGTAAAGCAAAAACTAAATGGCGGATGGTATTTTAGAGAAAAGGTTGCGAATAGTCTCTCGGATAAGTTAGGGGGCTCGGGGGCCCAAGCAGTAATTGGAATAGTGCAGGGTGATGAGAAGAGCGGGAAGAGTTACTCTGAGATTTGGGGCAAGATAGCATCCCAGGTGGGTGCAAAGAAATGTAAAGTTAAGGAAGCCAGAAATAGGCTGGTTTACGTAGTCCACACTTGTGTGCCGTTCGCTTGGGAGGCCAAGTTATACTCCTGAAAGAGGAAAATGCACAACTTGAAAGAGACTTAGAAGACTGTCAAGGCCGACACGTCACAGCTTGTTCCCTTCTCCATCAAGAGCAAGCCTTGGCAGATGAAGCACGACTTGCCTCAAGACGCAATTATCAGGTGTATGAGGATAACAAGGCTTCAAAAATAAAAAATGAATCCCTGATCTCTCAACTTGCAGACGCCAGGGGGGCCTTGAGAGAATTACTCGAGAATCCCCTCTGGTGAGCACTGACCATACTCACTGCGAATTAAAAATTATGGAATTGAAGGGGAAACTGGGGAGAGAAACAGCCATCAGTCGCCTTAAACCAGGGGATTCCAGTATTAACTGGGACGATCTAACAAAGAAAGCCCAGTGCAATAATTACCCCATCTGCCAAATAGTCCCTCACCCTCTGCATCTCCGCCTCCCTATCCAAGACAAACTGCCCCGGTAGAAACCAAGCAGGTTAATATAGTCACTACTACCACTCGATTTGGTGACCCTACACCCTCGGATGATGAATTCAATAATGATACCTCCTCTGTAGCCTACAACCTGCCCCCAAATGAGGAAGTAACTATTACTACCAGTAGAAGTTTGACCCCGGCGGAGAGCCAAAGAATTGGGGCCAATAAACTGGGGTACGAACCCAGACGTCCTAACAAGTGATTGGGGTATGTTTTGTCACGGGAACTCAAGTTATCACTCTCATGGGAAATCTATGATAAAAGTAAAGGGTGGTGGGATGTCATGGATTCAGTTTGTTCCCATTTGGGCATGGACGCAGTTAATTTCACCCGCGTGGCTGGGGACACCCGGCAAGAGGCTAACGAGCATCCCGTGGCCTTTGCAAATCAATTGTATGATTTGTACGACCAGTCCCAGAAAAACCATAATGGTCAAGGGTTTTAAGCTGACACTCATCGACGCACTCTTAAGGGACGCTCTTGGTATTACTGTTCATCGTGGGCTGATCTGAAGGACGCTTGCATTCGAGCTTGGGACTGAGTTAAATCGTTCCTCGACCCTACTGAGTCCAAAGTGTCAGCGGTGGAGGGACCTCTGATTCCACAAACCCCTCCCCAGTCAGGAGACATATGGCACATAATCTGCTATAGCTGTTATAAGCCCGGACACTATGCTCACGACCGCCGCGATAGTCAACGTCCGAATAATGGCCCACGCTACCAACCCCCAATCTGTGAAGGTAATGGGTCTGATTTAAACTCTGTACAGCAGCAGCTAGAACGCCTTTCGGTGCTAGTTGAGGCCTTGAAGCAGTCGGGGGGTAGGGGGCACAAAACGCTTCAGCTGTTTCTCGCAGTGGAGATGCGCTCTCAGACTCACGGCCCCAGTGACGGTCAGAGGCCTCCGCGGTGACCACGTCTTCTCCTGTCTGGTATGGGGAGGACGGACGACCCTTTGTCCAGGCCACTCATCATGGAGGCCGCCGGCAAGTTATGCCTGTGGATTCCGGTTCTGCTGTGACTATTTTACATGCCTTTTCCCATTCTGGCACCATAAGAACATAAGAACATAAGAAATAGGAGCAGGAGTAGGCCAATCGGCCCCTCGAGCCTGCTCCGCCATTCAATAAGATCATGGCTGATCTGATCCTAACCGCCAATCCACTATCACAGAACCATCTCCTGAATCTAACAGAATTAGACACACAAAATAGGAGCGGGATCAGGCTACACGGCCCCTGGGCCCGCTCCGCTACCCACAGGGCCATGACCGATCCGAACCTAGACTCATGTCCAATTTCCTGCCCGCTCCCCGTAACCCTTAATTCCCTTTACTTCTAGGAAACTGTCTATTTCTGTTTTAATTTTATGTAATGATGTAGCTTCTACAGCTTTTTGGGGCAGCATATTCCATGGACCTACCACCCTCTGAGTGAAGTAGTTCCTCCTCATCTCAGTTTTGAAAGAGCAGCCCCTTATTCTAAGACTATGCCCCCTAGTTCTAGTTTCACCCATCATCGGGAACATCCTCCCCGCCTTCACCCGATCCAACCCCTTCACAATCTTATATGTTTCAATAAGATCGCCTCTCATTCTTCTGAACTCCAATGAGTAGAGTCCCAATCTACTCAACCTCTCCTCATATGTTCATCCCCTCATCCCCGGGATTAACCGAGTGAACCTTCTTTGTACTGACTCGAGAGCAAGTATGTCCTTTCTTAAGTATGGACACCAAAACTGTACGCAGTATTCCAGGTGCGGTCTCACCAATACCTTGTACAACTGAAGCAATACCTCCCTATTTTTATATTCTATCCCCCTAGCAATGAAAGCCAACATTCCATTGGCCTTCTTAATCACTTGCTGCACCTGCATACTAACCTTTTGAGTTTTGTGCACCAGGACCCCCAGATCCCTTTGTACTTCAGTACTTTCCAGTTTCTTGCCATTAAGATAATAACTTGGTCTACGATTTTTCCTGCCAAAGTGCATAACCTCACACTTTCCAGTATTGTATTCCATCTGCCAAATCTCTGCCCACTTACTTAGCCTGTCGATGTCCCCTTGCAGGTTTTTTATGTCCTCCTCACTCACTACTTTCCCTCCCATCTTAGTATCATCTGCAAACTTTGATATGTTACACTCGGTCCCCTCCTCCAAATCGTTAATATAGATTGTAAAGAGTTGGGGACCCAGCACTGACCCCTGCGGTACACCACTAGTTACTGATTGCCAGTCTGAGAATGAACCATTTATCCCAACTCTCTGCTTTCTGTTAGATAGCCAATCCTTTATCCATGCCAGAGGATCCATGCCACCGCCCTAAACCTTTCCGGCTTTAATGCTTCTACTGAGTTAGCTAATCAGGGATTGAGCTCCATAGTCCTGTCCGTCGATGAGAATTCTGTCGATGTCCCCTCTCCTGTATATACGGCCACCCTTGACCAGAAAGATATCCTCGGAAGTGACGTGCTGCATAAGTACTGTGCTGTCCTCGACTACGCTAATAATTGTCTTTGGTGGCACTTTAATGAGGGACCACCGACACCTAGCTCGGATGCCTATTCAGTATATGCGATTAAAAAACCTGAGGTCTTCGCCCTTCCCAGGACTGAAGACCCATGGTCAACACTAATTCATAAATTTTCAGAGGTTTTTGCTAAGTCCAAACATGATTGAGGTAGGATGTCGGGAGATGAGGAGATTAATAGACCCTCCCACCCTCCTGTTAAGCAGTATTCCATTCCAGCTGAGAGTAAACCTTATGTTCGGTCTACTATCGATTCGTTGTTGGATTTGCGGTAGTTTTGCCTGACTGAAAACTCACGTATAAATGCATTCCCCACTCCGCCCAAGATGCTGAAGTTGCAGCCTGGGTGACAGCGATCCAAATTACTCCTGACATACCTGTTAATGTCTGGTCAGATAGTGCCTATGCTATTAACACTTTGTTATCTTTACCGCTCTATGCTCAAATAATTTTTGTACTACTGATGGTAAGACCCTGCTCCATGTAGGGGTTCGCAAAATCCCTCAGCCCCGAAGATACTGGAGATATTAATCCACATCGTGGACGGAGACTGTGCATGATTTTAAATTGTCTCTGGGTTGGACAATGTTTTAAAACATGCTCAGACCGCAAAAGGCTGTGTTGAGCTGGGCAGCAAGTGGACAACACCAGAGTCGAGGAACTTGGTGGAAAAATTCACACACTTTAAGACAGCACATTTTATTTTTAAAAATGTACTCTTGAGTTTTGAACTGTGTAAATTGCAAAAGGGTTTAAAAATGGCCGTCAGAAAAGCATGGCCAAGGACAAAAGAAAGCAGCTTGTGGATGTCTGTGAAAAGTGGAAGGATCAAGCAGTGACAGTCAGATTCTGCCAATCAAATAAAAGGGAGTTTCCCTTCCCTACAGAGGCAATGTTTGTTTACAGGAAACTGCTGCCTTGTTGACATAAGGGATTAAACCACTTGAGACTGCAGTTTCAGTGACAATGAATAGGTTTCTGTTTACATAGTAATCCAACTCCATTCAAAGCCCAGCACACAATTGAGACACACCTAAACTACGGAAGAGACTTTTTTTAGACTAAGAAAAGGACTGAATGGGTTTGAATCACCCATTACTCAGGCAATAGGGCAGTTGGGTCCCTTTTGTTTTAGCCAGATGAACTCCGGATGTGGGTGGGAAAATTTTGGCCCCAGAATGAAGACACATTCAAACCACCCCAAGCTTTATTTGAAACCCATTCCAGACAAAGGAAGCAGTTTGGCCACTGGGAAATAGCTCGTTTGAATCAGCCAATCATGGCCTTTCTCTTGTGTATTCGAACTTTTCGGCGCGTATTTGCACACAGACCCTTTCAGCGCCAAAACAGCAGGAGCTCACTGAATATAAAGATAGCTTCTCAGAAGCATCTCTCTCTCTTATTCCTTAGACTGCAGGTGAGCTCTTCTCTCTCTTTGGACCACAGGTGAGCAGGTTTCTGACTCCTCAGCAAGGCAATCTAGTAAGGAGTTAGGGGGGTGGGAATTTAAGGGAAATTGCTAAGATTGTAAGACTTACATTGTAGCCATTTATCCCTTGTTTTTGCTGTCTGCGTTCCCCTGTTAAGCAATTTTACATTGATCGTGTGGTGTAGTTTCTTTATTACTTTGATCATGTGGTGTAGTTTTCTTTAGTTAATAAAGGTGATTTTCTCACATCCAGACCATTTTGTCCATTTTAATATATCATTAATTATACGTTCCTCCAGTCAGAACTGGAAGGGTGGGTTTAGCGATTTGAAACCACTGTTTAGTATTGGTCTCAGTGCAGTGGGAAAAAAAGACTGCCTGACCAGGTAAATTACCGTAAACCAGGTAAAGGAAGATAAATTACCGTAAACCAGGTAAAAGATGCCCCCCTACAAATTGGCAACTGCGGCAGGACTGGAGGCAGTTTTTAATATGATGTGTGGTCTGAATCTAGAGAAAGCATCAGTTCTTGCTTTTCTTGTTTTTAGTCTGTGGGTAGCCCTGCAGAAGTTAGCGGCAGCATGTAAGCTGACCTATCATGGTATAGGTGGCTGGGTTAAGAAGGGTGAGATGAGGGTGCAGGAGGAGGTTAAAGAGGTCAAGAATCGGGAGTCCAAGTTTGAAAAATGCCAGGCGGAGGGAGAACGCCTCATAAGAGAGGTGAACGAGGCCAGAGATAGTGGGATGAGGGTGCAGGAAGAAAATGCACGACTCACACTAGAGGTCACAAAATGCCAGGCAGAGATAGAGCGCCTTGTGCAGGAAGTCACAGAGGCTAGGCACAGTGAGATGAGGCTACAGGAGTAAAACGCACACCTCACCCAAGAAGCTAGCGAGGGCAAAAGCCATGCGAGGCACAAGATAGAGTTCCTAAAGTGCCAGTTTACAGAAGCAAGGAGTAACAAGATGAGACTGCGGGAAGAGAATGCCTGCCTCACCTCAGAAGTAACAGAGCAGGAGGGGAAGGTTAGGGAGGTAAAGGCAGCTTATAAGCTGGCCTGCGACCAAAGGTTTGAGGAAGCAGATCATGGCCCCTGTAGGGCAGAGATAGAAAGCCTTAACATGGCTTTAAAAGGAGCAAAGGGGATGATTTGTCTGATCAGCCTGAAGGCAGGTCAGCCGGATTTTACTGGCAACCTAAGTAAAACAACCCCACAGGCAACACCCAGGGAAAAGCTGGCTAGGGAATTAGAGATCCCAAGACCGCAGCCTCCGGGTTTTGAGGAGCTCTGGCAGCAAGAAGGGGTGGACAATGGGGTGGTAGGAGAATGCCAGCATGTCCCGCTAGGCAGGCGGGGACCAGGACCAGTGTACCCCCTCCAACAACGGAGGTACGGTCCGCCCATGAACGATAATGACCCAGGGGCTGTTCAGCATACCTATCTGGTAGCCTATGATACCCAACAGCTCAGAGGCCTGGTGAAACATATTCCCCTGCTCTCCGAAAAGGGAGACCCCTCAGTGCACTTCCAAGGGATAGAACAGGCAGCCTGTGTTAACGGCTGTGATGACAAAGAGAAAGCCAAAATGTTGCTTTTCTCTGTAGATAGTACGCTCTATCAGACCCTTTCAGATGAGGCTAAGAGAGGGCAGAAGGGTTTTGAGGACCTAAAGGAGGAAATACTGGAAACCATGGGTGCGAACGATGGCAACCCGGTCGATCGCATAGGGAAAACACTGCAGAAGGAAGGGGAGACCCCACAGGCATTTGCAGACAGGCTGTGGCCAGTCTACAACAGCACGTGTACAGGGGGACAAAATAGGGCACAACTGAAGCAGCAGCAGCAGACCCAATGGCTTCATTGCCTGGTGTTCAATTGCCTGCCCCAGATAAAAGCGAAGGCTGATGCTTGGTTTGACCCCCGAGACCCCCTAGCAACCGAAGAGACTGTAATCCGGCAGCTCACGGTAGCATATAGGAATGGTAGGAATAGTGGGACACCCCAGCAAAAGGGTAAGGTCCACGAGGTTAAACCTGGGGCTCCATATAAGAAAGAGTTGCACCAGGAGGGGAGCCACACCTCCCAGAACAAGGCCACTTGTTACAGGTGCGGGGAGGATGGCCACTGGCGCAGGGATTGTAAAAAGCCTGGGAGAGACGATAAAGCCAGGACCCCCGTAGCCCCAACTCAGAAGACAGAGACAGAAACTCCTCCCGATACAGTCGAGTCAGTCATGGAGTCAATAAAATCTTTCCTCAGGGCCAATCAGGGAAAGGTAGCAGCCATCAGTGGTGCTGCAGCCCCCTCGCCCACCTCTGCCTCCCCACAATGACTGGCCAATATGCTGGCCAAGGAGGGTGCACGTGCAGGCACTTTCTGTGACCCCTATGAGTTAGGGCCAGTGGCAGCGATTACAGGCAGGGATGGGACACAGGGAAAATCAGGAAAATTGTATAAATCTGACCATACAAGTTCAAGTTCACAGGCTATAAAGACAGGTGCTGTGGCTTGTTTCAAGGGAAAAGTTGTCCGGCCCACCAATTGGGACACTTCCCCGCCCCAGTGGGACCTAAGTTTTGGCCAAAGTTTAAATTTGAACCAGTTATTTGGCTCAGAAACAGAGAAACAGCAGCCTGAGAGTAGAAATCTGCAGGCTGGTGCCAGTTCATTCACAGAAAAGACTGCCCGCGCATGCGCAGTCGCTGGTCTGGAAACAGGAATCCCCCAGTCTTTTGAACGGCCTGTTCGCGCAGGCACAGTTCCCCAGCCCGTGACCCAAGTGGCTCTTCTTCAGTTTTCCCACGCAGTCGCGCGCCTGAGGGGAGAGGTTTCCCAACACTGGGTTCGCGCAGGCGCAGTCACGGACTTGGAACCCCCAGCGGCTCCTGTTCTCTGTGAGGCCACGTGCGCAGGCGCAGTCGGCCGTTTAAATGTCCCTGCTTCTCAGTCTATACGCGCAGGTGCAGTAGCCTGCTTGGAAGACCCAGCGGTTCTTCCTACCCTTTTCAAAGAAATCAAACGCGCAGGCGCTGTTGCCTGCAGGACCCCAGCGACTCCTCCTCGGTTTCCCTGCGCAGGCACAGTCACCTGCTTGAAGACAGAGGCTCTGCCGTGGGACTCCAGGGAGGAGGTTTGTGCAGGCGCAGTCGCCTGTTTGAAGACAGAGGCTTCACAGCCTCTGCCGGGGGACTCCGGGGAGGAGGTTTGCGCAGGCGCAGTCACCTGTTTAAAGGGACAAGCTTCCCAGCCCGCTTCTAGAGTGGTTCCCCCTATGGTGTGGGACCCTGGGGAGGCAGGGATAACAATTCCTCTTGCAGGGGAGCCGGTACCAGGTTTTGGACCTGGAGAGGAAGATTTTCAGCCATCAGCAGCGGGTGGTGAGGGGATACCTGCCCCCAGTACAGGAGTGGGTAGGGAAAAGGAGACAAACCCGGAGTACCGGCAGGCTGCCAGGTATATTATACAGTCCGGGCTGTTTGCACCAGGGGGAGAAGGTTCCCAGCCAGCTAGGGCTGTGACCCAGGCTCAGGGTCCGTCAGCCAAAGTTCCCCCCACAGAGACGCCCCTCAGAAGGTCTCTTTGGGTGCCCCAGCCCAAGAAAGCATGGTCACCCACTTTACAGTGGAGTAGGGCGGTCTCCCGTACCAGGGAGAAGCCAAAGGGCAGAGGTCCCCAATCAGCAGCCATAAGCTGCGAGGGACCAGAAGCTGGAATCAGTCCAGCTCCGCTGCAGGCAGCAGTAATCTGCGACAGTGACTCCAGAGATTAGCCTGGCCGCCCGGAGATGGGCGGCATTTGTATTATAGCTTTGTGTTAAGTTACATTGTACAGCTTACTTTTAGGGTGTTTAAATTTTAAGTTTAGAATGTAACTAAAAGTTTAAAGTTTAAGTTTATAAATGTGCCAAATGTTTGTATTTTGGTCCGAGGTCGAGGGACCCGACCATGTCTCCACCTAAGGCAGCAGGTCAGTGAGAGACCTGGCTGCATGTCCTTTTAAGTTTTTTTGCAGGAGAGTGGACAAAGGAGCAGCCCTGTTCATCCAGCCCGAGCTGGGCATGAATGAAGATACAGAATGTTGGGGATCACCTCGCCACTGGACGAATCGAGGAGGAGACCCCGCAGCGACCTTCGGGAGAAACCGGACAGGGTCCGGAGGAACTTGCCTACTCATCCTACGCGGAAGAGATGGCCCCAGATGGATGGGGCACGGCCCCCAACCCAGCACTATCCTGACCGAAGTTCACTTGCGGGAGACCTCGCTATTGAGGAGTCATGGTGGGGAAGCACGGGCGCCTTGTCAGATAGGGACGTGTTCGCTGGGAGTGGGTGGTGATGGCCTGGGAAAGATTGTAAAGGGGAGCGGGAGACCGAAGAGTCATGTGGGTGCGTTCGGGGAAGGGAGGAACTCACCCGGGGCCCACGGGCAAGGTTAGAGTGTAAGTGTGGCTGGGGAGGATGAGTGGGTGGCCGGATCTGGGATCCAAGTTTGAGTGTGGGGCCAGTGAGAGCCGCCACACAGGCACCCATCATTTTCTCCAGCCAGTCGAGGGAAGACTGGAGGGGGAGGGACTGGGAGTCGCGATCCCATACTCTCCGGTCTCGGTCTGTGAAACATGAGGGGTACCCCGCCTCCACAAAGGGACAAGGGAACGGCTCGGGGCTGGCAGGTCAGACTGTTCTGTAAAATCCATTCTGCATGTTTTAAAAGTTTAAGACCATTAAAGGGGGGTGGAAGGAAGATTTACTGCCTGGGTGGGAGGAGCAATACCCACTCGAATTTCGCGACCCATCATTGGCACGTGATGGCCGGGGTTTATTTCAGCATTTTGTTTCAAATGGTTCAGCATTTTGTTTCAAATGTTTAATGGAGATTTTTGTATCTTGTTTTACAGTTCCAAATGGTGCAGAGGCATAGGACCCTCTCCGTGCTTGGAATCATTTTGATTACATTGTATAACGAAGATTGCAACATTTTGTAATATGTTATAATGTAACAAGTGGTGCAGGGGTATGAGACCCCTTGTTGTAACATTTTGTAGTTGATGTATCGGTAGATGCCTACCGTACCACGGTTTTTTCTTGGATTTAAGGGGAATAGACGGGTCAGGGGATCAGTGGTAGGTAGCTATAGGTAAATACAGGGGATGGTTGTTTGTCAGGGGTCAGAAAATTTTGCTCACTTCTTCAAGTGGATACTACAAGCAAGTTGGAAGTATCCAAAGGGGGGTATGTAGGGGTTCGCAAAATACCTCAGCCCTGAAGATACTGGAGATATTAATCCACATCGTGGACGGAGACTGTGCGTGATTTTAAATTGTCTCTGGGTTGGACAATGTTTTACAACATGCCCAGAACTGCAAAAGGCTGCGTTGAGCTGGGCAGCACGTGGACAATACCAGAATCGAGGAACTTGGTGGAAAAATTCGCACACTTTAAGACAGCACATTTTATTTTTTTAAACTGTACTCTTGAGTTTTGAACTGTGTAAATTGCAAAGGGGTTTAAAAATGGCCATCAGAAAAGCATGGCCAAGGACAAAAGAAAGCAGCTCGTGGACGTCTGTGAAAAGTGGGAGGATCAAGCAGTGGCAGTCAGATTCTGTCAATCAAAAAAAAGGGAGTTTCCCTTCCCTACAGAGGCAATGTTTGTTTACAGGAAACTGCTGCCTTGTTGACATAAGGGATTAAACCACTTGAGACTGCAGTTTCAGTGATCACAATGAATGGGTTTCTGTTTACATAGTAATCCAACTCCATTCAAAGCCCAGCACACAATTGAGACACACCTAAACTACGGAAGAGACTTTTTTTAGATTAAGAAAAGGACTGAATGGGTTTGAATCACCCATTACTCAGACAATAGGGCAGTTGGGTCCCTTTTGTTTTAGCCAGATGAACTCCGGATGTGGGCGGGAACATTTCGGCCCCAGAATGAAGACACATTCAAACCACCCCAAGCTTTATTCGAAACCCATTCCAGACAAAGGAAGCAGTTTGGCCACTGGGAAATAGCCCGTTTGAATCAGCCAATCAGGGCCTTTCTCTTGTGTATTTGAACTTTTCGGCGCGAATTTGCACGCAGACCCTTTCAGCGCCAAAACAGCAGGAGCTCACAGAATATAAAGATAGCTTCTCAGGAGCATCTTGTGGTAAACCACTGTTTGTATTCCACTGTGTACATGCCTGGACATGCCTCGGCTGACTCCTCCCACAAGTCCTAGTATAAAGGTGACTGCTCCCCAGCCCTTTGTATTTCTGGACCGGTCGACCACTCGAGGCAGACCTTCATTCTTTTGTTAATAAAAGCCTTTAGTTACTCTCTTAACTCTCAGTCTTTTATGAGTAATTGATAGCGCATCAATTTTATTAACAAAATTTTTATAATGGAGAAGATCCTCACACCAGCATGCCTGGACTTAGATCATCGGGAGGCGGACTCATCCACCAAGTTTACTCACTGGCTTAAGTGTTTCGAAAAATTCCTGACCGCCTCCGCAGCAATCAAATCGGACGAGGACAAACTGGATGTCCTGACCTCCAAAGTGAACCACCGAGTGTACGAGGACGAGGACGCTATCAAGCTCCTCAAGGACCAGTACACGCGCCCAGTGAACGAAGTGTATGCCAGGCACCTTCTGGGGAGTCGTAAACAACAACCTGGGGAATCGACCGTGGAATACCTTCAGGCACTGTCTGTGCTTGGCCGGGCCTGTGGTTGTAAGGATGTAAAGGCCGCCGTGTACACAGAGGAACTTATCCGGGACGCTTTTGTAGCGGGCCACAGATCCAATTACACCCGACAGCGACTGTTGGAGCAGAGTGACCTCGACCTCAACAAGGCCTCTGAACTCGCGCTATCATTGGATGCAGCCTACCGGGGCATGGATGCCTACTCCTCTGCACCGTGGACGCCGCGGGGAATGACAGCCTGGGACACGGTAGGACCGCCTCATAGCGCCGTGCCACCCCAGCCACACCCCAGCAACGGCCCAACTACCGCAGCAGTGTCCCAAGGCCAGACAGCAGTGCCCCAAGGCCAGAAATGCTACTTCTGTGGCCAGGCAAAACACCCCAGAGCGCGCTGCCCGGTGAAAAATGCGATCTGCTCGGGCTGCGGGAAGAAGGGACACTACGCTAGCATCTGCAGGGCCAAAGCCACCCCGAACCCCAGCAGCGCCGCGTGTGGGCCATGCGGGCCGCCATCTTGGGCCTCCCCGGCCATGTGCGAACCACCGGTACAGCAGCCATTTTGGACGCCTCCAGCCACATGGGGATCATGGACACCGCCATCTTGGACGACAGCCGGAACGCAGCAGGCCCCCAACACCGCCTCATCTGATACCCGCAGCGACACACCGACCCCTACGCTGGCATCCGTTACACTGGACCAAGCGAGACCGCACCAGCTGGCCAGTTCCACAATGGACATTAAGGTAAATGGTCACGATACAATCTGCCTTTTTGACTCTGGGAGCACGGAGAGCTTCATCCACCCCGACACGGTGCGGCGTTGCTGTCTCCCAGTCCTGCCTGCGCACCAGCGGATTTCTATGGCCTCCGAGTCCCAGTCGGCGGACATCGGCGGCTACTGCGTGGTGACACTCGTAGTAGACGGGACTGTGTACGATCATTTTAAACTTCTGGTCCTGCCCGACCTCTGCGCTGCCGTCCTGCTGGGGTTAGATTTTCAGTGCCACCTTAAAAGTGTTACGATGGCGTACGGTGGACCCCTACCCCCACTCACAGTCCGCAGCCAGCAGCTTCCAAATTGCCCGCTGCGCACCAGGTGCAACCTCTCCACACTCAGAGTCACCCCCCCCCCCACTGTTTGCTAACCTCACCCCCGACTGTAAGCCCATCGCCACAAAGAGCAGGCGATACAGTGCCGGGGACAGGGTTTTCATTAAAACCGAAGTGGAGCGGCTCCTGAAGGAAGGGATTATTGAGGGCAGCACCAGCCCCTGGCGAGCCCAGGTTGTGGTCGTTAAGACCGGTGAGAAGCAGCGCCTGGTCATCGACTACAGCCAGACAATAAATCGCTACACCCTGCTGGACGCCTACCCACTCCCCCGCATAGCTGATATGGTCAACCAGATCGCGCAGTACCGCGTCTTCTCGACCATTGACCTGAAATCAGCGTACCACCAGCTCCCTATCCGCCCTGAGGACCGCCAGTATACTGCCTTTGAGGCAAACGGCCGCCTCTATCACTTCCTTAGGGTTCCCTTTGGCGTCACCAACGGGGTCTCCGTCTTCCAAAGGGAGATGGACCGGATGGTAGATCAAAATGCGTTGCAGGCCACTTTCCCATATCTGGACAATGTGACCATCTGCGGCCGTGACTTGCAGGACCATGACGCAAACCTTGAAAAATTCCTCCGCACCGCCCAACTCCTGAACCTGACATATAACAAGGAGAAGTGCATATTCCGCACAAACCGCCTCGCCATCCTTGGCTGTGTTGTGGAACACGGAGTCATCGGCCCCGACCCCAACCGGATGCGTCCCCTTATGGAACTTCCACTGCCCCACTGCCTCAAGGCCCTGAAGAGGTGCCTAGGGTTTTTCTCCTATTGCACCCAGTGGGTCCCCTACTATGCGGACAAGGCCACCTTCATTCTTTTGTTAATAAAAGCCTTTAGTTACTCTCTTAACTCTCAGTCTTTTATGAGTAATTGATAGCGCATCACATCTCTCTCTCTTATTTTCCTTGGACTGCAGGTGAGCTCTTCTCTCTCTTTGGACCACAGGTGAGCAGGTTTCTGACTCCTCGGCAAGGCAATCTAGTAAGGAGTTAGAGGGGTGGTAATTTAAGGGAAATTGCTAAGATTGTAAGACTTACATTGTAGCCATTTATCCCTCATTTTTGCCATCTGCCTTCCCCTGTTAAGCAATTTTACATTGATCGTGTGGTGTAGTTTCTTTATTACTTTGATCATGTGGTGTAGTTTTCTTTAGTTAATAAAGTTTGATTTTCTCGCATCCAGACCATTTTGTCCGTTTTAATATATCATTAATTATAAGTTCCTCCAGTCAGAACTGGAAGGGTGGGTTTAGCGATTCGAAACCACTGTTTGGTATTGGTCTCAGTGCAGTGGGAAAAAAAGGCTGCCTGACCAGGTAAATTACCGTAAACCAGGTAAAGGAAGATGAATTACCGTAAACCAGGTAAAAGATGCCCCCTACACCATGCAGACCTCTTTGCTTCCCTTTGGGACTCTTTAAATTCATGATCAGCCCCTTTCTATGTTGGTAAGGTGAAGTCCCACTCACATTCTTCGGATGTACATACCCAGGGTAACTCACAGGCAGATCGTGCTGCTAAGGCCGCCTCCATTAACGGTGACCTCCGGCAAGCCCCTACCTCTCCCTTAGGATCAGTCTCGAGTATACAAGGTGGTGACATCGACCTCCCTTCCCTCCAGGCCAGTTACTCCCCCTATGCAGTTATTGTTGCATGGCATCAAAATGGCTGTCCGTTACCTCAGCTCAATCCATGGGCTGCAGACACACAATTGGCTCCGGATCAGTCTGGAGAAGCTGCCCCCGTTAATGTACAACCCCCGCTTGTGGTGGCTATCATCTGATCTCCCAGTTGTCTGTGTTCACCCATCCATGGCACCTGAAATTTTTGATCTCCTCCACTCACACCCAGTAGGAGGACACTATTCAGCAGATGTAACCATTCAGAAGCTACGCAAATTTGCATGGTATCCTGATTGTGTCACAGATGTCACTCAGAGTGTGAATTGTTGCCTGCCCTGTTTACAGCACAATCCAAGTGCCCACACTAATCGGGCACTGTTGCGCAGTCCCCCTCCTCCTGATGGGCCGTGGACCCCCCTTCAAATGGATTTTATAGGGCCCTTACCTACAGGACCATCTGGCTTGTGGTATTGTCCGGTTATAGTTGATAAATTTACTAACTGGATGGAGGCTTGTTCATGTAAAATGAACAGCGCATTGACAGCAGCTTGCCTTTTATTGGGTGAGGTGATCTGCAGGTGGGGAGTACCAATTCAAGTTGATAGTGATCAGGGATCACACTTTACCGCCCAAATTTTTACTGAACTACAACGGATAATGGGTATCTCGCATAAACGTCACATCTCCCATCACCCACAATCATCTGGAGTGGTGGAAAGAGGAAACCGAACTCTGAAAACTATGTTAAACAAATTTTGTGCAGATCACCCCACAAATGGTCCAGTATGTTGCCAATGTGTCTAATGGCTATTAGAGCCACCCTACGTAGCACAACGGGTATCTCACCCTACCAGGCTATGACCAGGCGACTAATGCGAATGCCAGCCCATCTGTTAACCCCTTCAGCCACACCCTTAATACAGGGAATTGCCAACCAAAAATGGCTTGAAATGCTGGTAGAGAACATAGAACAAACTAACATGTTTGTAGCTACACAAACAGGGAAATCAAAAAACCAGGCAAAAAAATACTTTCACAAGAAGGTCCGACCATTTGAGTATCAAGTGTGAGATGTTGTAATGGTACTAAACTATGGGAAGAAGCAACATTGCTTCGAACCAAAGTGGAATGGCCCCTTCCCGATTATTGACGGCCAGTCCTTCAGTCTATCTGGTGCAATTCCCTGGGGAAAAGGGGAGGGCCAAGGTGGCCAAATGGTATCATATCAATCAGTTGAAAACTGTGAAAGAATAAAAAGTCCTGGTTAGATGTGAAACTGTAGCTTTCTTTACAATTTCTGTATTCTTTATCTGCATCATTGTCACTTGAAATGTATGTACTTAGTCGACGTGCTAATGATTGTAAGACTGAATTATAACTGTGACTGTAATAATTGTGTTTTGTAGGTAACAGAGTGTGGGAAAAGCCAATACGATCCAGTATGAGCTGCACAGTTATGTGGCACAATTCAGGTACGACATTCTCCTGTTGTCTGAGGACTTCAGTGAGCTTGTGATGCGACTGAACTCCACCCTAAAGCAATTTTATGTTTTGGAGCAAGACAACTCGAGAATAGGTATTGAAATTGACAGCATAGGGGACGATTCACACTGGTGGGATATTGGGCTTTATATAATAGCACACCCTTAGGTTTGTATTATTTCACACGCTCTGGTAGTTCTCCAACTTGTAATGATAGTATATTTGATATATGTAATAAGACTTTGATGCAAAAGCCAAATGTGTATCTATAATTATGACTAACTGTACGAATGAATTAATGACAGACAAATATCAGAGGCAATGTAGAGGAGACCCCAGGTGGGATAAGTTCAGGAAAGATAGAAGAAACAGGATACCCCAGGCGGGGCAGAATTGGAACACTGGAACCTTCAAACCAATAAGCTAGGGTTGGCATGGTTAATAGAGGGTCGAAAATGAGAGGTCGAAATAGAGTTTTCTCCCTCTCAAGGTGGGGACTGTTAAAAACTAGGGGTGCTTAAAAATGTATATGGCTACGCGAATAAAACTGTGTTTAAATGATTGTATATTTCTGCTCGAGACAAGTAAGGGGTTAATGTATAAGTTTTGTTTTCCTGAAAGCTCATATTAGAATTTGAGACAAAATGTCTTCAGTTAGTTTGATTAGGTGAGGCATAAACATTCCACACAGGGGCCACAGGATGGCCTTGCCTGTTATATCTGTTGGTTGTAAGTTAGGGTTTTGACTTTGTTAATGTATCTTTAATTTGGCCAATGAAGGCCCAACCTATGTTTCCTCCATTATTACTAATAACCATATTTACTAATAGCCATATTATAAACTCTACAGGTTGAATTTGGAGATTGTTTAGAAGAACTGCTTGTGTAGATAATTAAAAGTTAATTAGTTGAAAGACATAGGGTAGGATTTTCATTGGGCCATGGAGGCGGGGTTGGAGGCGTGTGGGGGGGTTAAATCACAAAATCGGGGGGCACAAACCCATCCCACCCCCAACCTGCCTCCATGCCAGTTTCAAAGGAGGCGGATACCCGCCCTGTGCTGGGAGCCGCCTCCCCGAGGCGGGAAGGGGATTAGTGCGAATTAACTGCCTGTTAACAGGTAGTTAACAGGCAGTTTTTAGCCTAATCCCTATTTTTATTCCTGAAGTGTGGGATTCCCGACGGCTCCAAACCACGCCAAGTTAGCGAGGCGGACCGTCGGGCTGAAGGGCTTGGAGGGTTCGAGATGTCTGGTGTTCAGGTGAGTGATGGGTGCATGAGTGCAGAGGTAAGTGTGTTTGGTGTGTGTAAAGTGTTTAAATAAGTTTTACTTACCTTTTCTTACCTTTACAGCCTTCCTTCCTTCAGGTCTCGGGAATCCCTCATCTCACCGGCACTGAAAGCAGAATGGCCGCGAGCTGTCAAAAGTTGCAGCATTCAGCTTTCTGTTCTGGAGAGATCTCTAAATCAGCCTGAGAGGAAGGAATTAACTTAGTGTACAGATTGTCAGTGTTTGACAGCTTCAAACAGCTGTCAAATGTTGATATTTCATCTGTCAAAAGCTCTTGACAGATGAAATGTCAATCTGTGACGTCACCTGTTGCTGGGTGGCCCTTAATTGGCCTGCTGAGCCCGCTGGGCGGGCTTAACAAGGTCAATCAAGTGAAAATCGCGTGGGTTGGCCACAACTCAATGGAGGCGGGACTACAACCCCAAAAGTTGTAGTCCCGCCTCCTACACGCCTCCAGTATCAAAATCCAGCCCATAGAATAAAAGGAATTTAGGGGAGTTAAGGTATCCATCTCAGGATGGAACAGTCTGTTAGATTAAAGGGAGATAGTTTGGATAACAGCAGGATGAGCAAGACATCTTGACAGACAAGATGAGCTTGGGCCTCTTGATTGAAGGGGACAAGGCCAGGCCTAGTACCAATTGTACCCAGGAGGATAGTGACCAGGGAGATAAGACACAAATTCCAATGGAGGAATCTTCAAAATGCAAAAAACAAGAAAGATAAATTGGCTGAGATCATGAGACACCTTTAGGGGAGGGCTTTCACCCAAGAATCAAGATAAAGAACTTGATGCCCCATTAGGTAATGAGGTTTTAGGGGAGCCTCTATAGGTTAAATGGTCTTGTCAATAATTTGGCCTCAGGCCCACCCCTAAAAAGAGAATTAAAGTAACACCCTGAGTGGTTGCCCACACAATTGGTGGAGGGGTGAGCTAAGCAAAGGCTGGGCTGGTCGAGAGTGATCCCATGCTCACCAGTTCTAGATGGGAGGGGAAAGCCAAGCAAAGGTTGGGTTCTAAGCTGGCTCTGAAAAGTGAGCATGCAGCAGACCGACAGAGACGCTGCCAGCACTACTTAAAGTGACACACACGTCTTTCAGGTAAGTTTGCATTTAAGCTTTTGGACTGGATTTTTTATATTTTATTGAAGTAGTGGCTTGGTGCAATACATTTTAAAAGTTTGTAAGGTGTGCAGGGAGTTCTGCTGGATGCTTGCAAGGCCTTGAATGGTAAAGGAAGGCCTTTGAGAAGACAGAAAATGCTGGAAATACTCAACATTCATGGAGAGAGAAACAGAGTTCACATCTCAGGTCAAGATGTTGCCTGCCCTGCTGAGTATTTCCAGCATTTTCTGCTTTTATTTCAGATTTCCAGCATCCGCTCGCAGAGGGAAGAAGAAGACACAGAAGAGGAAGATGCAGAACAGGATGAAGCAGAAGGAAGGATGCAACCCTGACATCCCAGGGATATCCAGGATGGAATCATCCACCTGCGCTACCAGTGAACACAACCACAATTTCCCTTTCAACATTTGTCCCATACCTTACCTTCCCTCTGTTACTGACCATCACAGTGTCCTCTTGGCCACAATGCTGAAATAAAAGCCACCACAAAGCAAAGTTTCTAATCCAACATTATACATCTATCCTTCCAATATGACATCAACAAATCAACTAATCACCCTTATGCTTTCCCTTAGTGACTGTCTTGTGTGTGCCTTTGCTTATCCTACTGACGTCACGCAGTGCTACCCCAGTGGCTGCAGCATGGCTGGTGGAAGGCTGCTGACTTTCAGTGGGGGACACTGCAGATGGCCTTGAAGGTTGACCTTTAGGAGCTAGTGGCTGGGAGTGTGAAATCAAGTGATGTTGTTTCTTCTTCTTCCTCTTCTTCTTCTTCTGCTTCTTCTTCACTCTCCTCTCCCTCTTCTTGGTCAACCACTGGCTGGGCAGGCTGCATTTCTTGGGTGTGTGAAATGAGGAAGGCACAAGGGTGGAGTTGTAGTGAGGGGAGGGCGGGAAACCAAGAGGTACATGGGAGAAGGAGGATTACATATGAGGATACCAGCATCTTGCATCCTTTCAGCCCCGCCACTGGCCAACAATTGAATTAAAAGATTGTGGTTTCTGATCTTTAAACTTTCTAATCTAGAATGTCTACATAACAATAGTAATTACATTTCAATGGTAATTCACTGGCTGTAAAGCACTTTGGGAGGTTTTGAGGATGTGAAAGGCACTATATACATGAAGGTTCTTTTTCCTCTAGGATATGGGAAATAGCCAGAATTTGTCATTGTGTTTCACTCAGGGTGAGCACTTCTAGAATCCATGTTGTGCTCGATTCTTTAAAACTGATCACTTCATTACTGCAAGTTGTGTTGTTGACAGCCTGATCTGTTTTTCACAAATTAGAATTACAAGCGGCTGGAGTGGGTTTTATATAAGTGACGGCAAATAAAGGCTTTTTTCATGCACTTGATTAAGTACTTGCCAATTATTTGACTACTTGACTTGATCTGAGGATTTGCCTGGAGACATATCAGGGAACATACCGTTAAATTATGAGAAAATAGTTTTACAACAGATATTCAGAGAAATCTCTTTATTCAAAAAGTGATAAATGGTTAGAACAATTTGCTGGGGGAGATAATAATGGCAGAAACCATTAGGAACATTCAAAGTGCAACGAGACGTTATAATGGGAGAGTTAAGGTGGTAGAGAAATGGCTTTCCAGAAAATAAATGGCCTCTTCCCACCCCTGATTTTTCCTACCTTCTTAAGTCATTAGTTATTTTTCAATAGTTAAAAGAATCTTCAAATCCTTATTGAAAAAGAGGACAATCCCAAGACTCTGGCGTGGAGAAGCACTGTTTTGCGGATGATGGGGTTTTTTGGCAGTGGGGAAGAGAGGAGATTGGAGGAAGGCCATCAACTTGAGCAATTTTAATGCTGGGGACTGCAATACTTTCCCACTTTTTCCCCAGTGTTAGCATGAAGCACTTGCAGCTTAAAACATGAGCTCATCCAAAACTCTACTGCCCATATCCTAACTCACACCAAGTCCCATTTACCCATCACACCTGTCCTCACTGATCTACATTGGCTGCCGGTCCTGTAGCACTTCAAATTTAAAATTCTCATCCTTGGGCTCTAATTCCTCCATGACCTTGCCCCTCCCTATCTCTGTAACCTTCTCCAACCCTCCAACCCTCCAAAAACTCTGCATGCCTCCAATTCTAGCCTCTTGTGCATCCACAATTTCCTCCATTGCACCACTGGTGGCCGTGCCTTCAGTTATCTAGGCCCTAAGCTCTGGAATTCCTTCTATAGACCTCTCAGCCTCTCTAAAGCTCTCCTCCTTTAAGATGCTCCTTAAAACCTAGCTGTTGGTCACCTGTCCTAATATCTCGTTATGTGGATCAGTGTCACATGTTGTTTGATAACGCGCCTGTGGAGAGCCTTGGGACGTTTTACTACGTTGAAGGCGCTATATAAATGCAAGTTGTTTTTGTTGTTGTTCAGTAGAACAGGGGTGTCCACGCTTTTGTTTTCATGAGCTGCTTAATGTGGAGCCTCGAAGGCCACGTATAAAGTTTCAATCCATGTTCCCGTTCATTTGCATATGTCTCAAGTTGCGGATACTAACAAATCTTGGTGTTCTGATTAAGGATTTACCCACCACGAGGCAACAGCCCA
The DNA here is from genome assembly GCF_052327205.1 of Somniosus microcephalus. Lineage (NCBI taxonomy): Eukaryota > Metazoa > Chordata > Chondrichthyes > Squaliformes > Somniosidae > Somniosus > Somniosus microcephalus. Next base: position 17,032,002 of record NC_141000.1, on the reverse strand, counting down.
TAATACAGCCCTTTCCAAACCTCCAGGCCCACAAAGTCCAAACAGGACAAAGCAGCAAAGAAGAAATATAATTGCAAATAGGACTGAGGTGGCTGAGCTTCGAGGCCAGGTTGTTAGAGCTTGGGAAGAGCATTTGGCCCCAGGGCTTCAGGTTGGACACCCCTGAAATACTATATGGATTAGAGTCAGGATGAAGCTCCATCTACTGTGCCCACAAAATGCCACAGACCCAACCTCAGAAGAGGTTTACCCTTCTCCATCACTGTGAAATTTGTATATCCCAAACCAATGTGCGACTACCAGTTTCATGGGTTTTGCACTCATGGATTGATGCCCATTACGAATTGAATTAGGCCAGCCAAGCTCACTTTCCTTTCAGCTTTTAAACAACTTTACACATACATATTAAATAAATTGTTTGATCTACATAATGGACATTAAACGTTATGAAGACACTAAAGATGCATAATGCAGGATTCTGTATTGTGGGGGACTCACTACTTTTATTATGCTGCACTCCACAGCCAACAAGTCTGTTGAAGTTTCATATTCTCTATGACCTTACCCTGTTAGATTTGAAATATTGCCCATAAATATTAAGTAACATTTCAATCCATTTCTTCCTCAATGAATATTGAGTAGAATTTCAAGTTACACTCACAGAAATAGAGTGTTTCATGCTCAACTCTGAGGCGGACCTCATGTATCCAGTGAACAGAATACTAACATGGCATTTAGTGCCCTTTTCATTTCTTTTACCCATTATAAAGACTTTTTTTAATAATTCGCAGCAGAAAGTAAAACTCTGTGTCATCAAGCCTCATGTACCACCTTCTGCTTAAACCTTTGAAAAAATCAATTTGGTCTTGCTCTTGTAGACGCAAGCTGAAGGTTGTTTCATGTAAACTCACAGCACTGCCATATCACACCATGCAGCTGTTTAATATCCATCTTCCAGTGCAGCCAGTTAAATCGCATAATTGAATTGTGTTTAGTGTATCGTTGGTGCAGAACTCCAAGTTTAAGGATGGCTCATGAAGGAAATGAATTTCTTTAACTTACAACTAAACCATTGCTAATGCTTCTGTTGCTCTCTGGAAGATTGCATTCGGTTACTTCAGTAAATGAATAGCATATTCGTCAAAGTAAGGTAATTACACAATGACAAAAAATGAATTCACATCCAAAATTCTACCATGCATTTTGGTTTATCTTAATTGTCACATTTGCTCACACTGGAAGAATATCAATTAAATAATAATTATCTACGCTCGAATTTAAATTGTTTGATTTCACGTAGCATCCATTTTACATTTTATTTACATCAATACACTTATCATTTATCATAATACTCTTCCAATCTCTCTCACACACTCCTGGATGGGATACAACATAAGAACATAAGAAGTAGGAGCAGGAGTAGGCCATACGGCCCCTCGGGCCTGCTCCGCCATTCAATAGGATCATTGCTGATCCGAATCCAGACTCACGTCCACTTCCCTGCCCTCTCCCCGTAACCCCTAATTCCCTTATCTGCTAGGAAACTGTCTATCTCCATTTTAAATTTATTTAATGTTGCAGCTTCCACAGCTCTCTGGGGTAGCAAATTCCATAGATTTACTACCCTCTGAGTGAAGAAGTTTCTCCTCATCCCAGTTTTGAAAGGGCAGCCCCTTATTCTTAGATTATGCCCCCTAGTTCTAGTCTCACCCATCAGTGGAAACATCCTCCCCGCATCCACCCGATCAAGCCCCCTCACAATCTTATATGTTTCGATAAGATCGCCTCTCATTCTTCTGAACTCCAATGAGTAGAGTCCCAACCTACTCAACCTTTCCTCATACGTCAACCCCCTCATCTCCGGAATCAACTGAGTGAACTTTCTCTGAACCGCCTCGAGAGCAAGTATATCTTTTCTTAAATATGGAAACCAAAACTGCACGCAGTATTCCAGGTGTGGCCTCACCAATACCCTGTATAACTGCAGCAAGACTTCCCTGTTTTTATACTACATCCCCCTTGCAATAAAAGCCAAGATTCCATTGGCCTTCCTGATCACCTGCTGCACCTGCATACTAACTTTTTGTGTTTCATGCACCAAGACCCCCAGATCCCTTTGTACTGTAGCACTTTGCAGTTTCTCTCCATTTAGATAATAACTTGCTCTTTGATTTTTTCTGCCAAAGTGCATAACCTCACACTTTCCAACATTATATTGCATCTGCCAAATCTCTGCCCACTCACTTAGCCTGTCTATGTCCTTTTGCAGGTTTTTTATGTCCTCCTCACTCATTGCTTTCCCTCCCATCTTTGTATCGTCGGCAAACTTGGATATGTTGCACTCGGTCCCTTCCTCCAAATCGTTAATATAGATTGTAAAGAGTTGGGGTCCCAGCACTGACCCCTGCAGAACACCACTAGTTACTGATTGCCAGCCCGAGAATGAACCATTTATCCCAACTCTTTGTTTTCTGTTAGATAGCCAATCTTCCACCCATGCCAGTATATTACCCCCAATCCCGTGATTTCTTATCTTGATCAGTAATCTTTTGTGTGGAACCTTGTCAAATACCTTTTGGAAGTCCAAATACACTACATCCACTGGTTCCCCTTTATCCACCCTGTATGTTACATCCTCAAAGAATTCAAGCAAATTTGTCAAACATGACTTCCCCTTCATAAAACCATGCTGACTCTGTCCTATTAAATTATGTTTATCCAAATGCTCTGTTACTGTTTCCTTAATAATGGACTCCAACATTTTGCCAACCACAGATGTTAGGCTAACTGGTCTATAGTTTCCAGCTTTTTGTCTACTTCCCTTCTTAAATAAGGGTGTTACATTAGCAGTTTTCCAATCTGCCGGGACCTTTCCTGAGTCCAGGGAGTTCTGGAAAATAATCACCAATGCATCCACAATCCCTACCGCCGCTTCTCTCAAGACCCTAGGATGTAGGCCATCAGGTCCGGGGGATTTATTCACCTTAAGTCCCATTATTTTACTCAGTACCATCTCCTTAGTGATTTTAATCGTCTTTAGCTCCTTCCCCCCCCCCCCATTGCCCCCTGTTTGTCCAGTGTTGGGATATTTTTAGTGTCCTCTACTGTAAAGACTGATACAAAATATTTGTTCAGCGTCTTTGCCATCTCCATGTTCCCCACCACTAGTTTCCCGGTCCCATCCTCTAAGGGACCAACGTTCACTTTAGCCACCCTTTTTCTTTTTATATAGCTGTAGAAACTCTTGCTATCTGTTTTTATATTTTTTGCTGGTTTACTTTCATAATCTATCTTCCCTTTCTTAATTAATCTTTTAGTTATTGTTTGCTGGCTTTTAAATGCTTCCCAATCTTCTATCCTCCCACTAGATTTGGCTACTTTATATGCCCTTGTTTTCAGTCGGATACTATCCTTTATTACTTTACTAAGCCACGGATGGCTATCTTTTCTTTTACTCTCCGTTCGGGCTGTTCGAATTCCTCCGCATGCCATTCGGCCTCAAACGCCGCCCAGGCTTTTCAACGCCTAATGGACACCGTGTTACGGGACCTGACATTCCTCTTTGTGTACCTGGACGACATCCTCATCGCCAGCGCCTCCAGGATGGAGCATGTGTCCCACCTCCGGACTCTCTTCGAACGCCCCAGTCAGCATGGCCTAATCGTCAACCCGGCCAAGTGCCAGTTCAGGCTGTCCTCGATCGACTTTCTCGGGCACCGCATCACGAAGGACGGGGCGGTGCCACTGCCATCGAAAGTGGAGGCCGTGATGGACTTCCCGCGACCCCTCACCGTGAAGGCCCTGCAGGAGTTTTTGGGCATGGTGAACTTTTACCATCGTTTCGTCCCCCAAGCAGCCCAGCTTATGCGGCCCCTTTACGAGGCCCTCAAAGGCAAGCCCGACAAGCTCGCTGTCGACTGGTCCGAGGAGATGGCCAATTCTTTCACGGACACGAAAAGGGCCCTGGCTAACGCGATCGCTCTCACCACCGACGCCTCGGACTATGCGGTCGGCGCCGTCCATGAACAGTGGGTCAATGGCACCTGGCAGCCGCTCGCCTTCTTCAGCCGGCAGCTCCGCCCCAACGAGCAGAAATACAGCACCTTCGATCGCGAGCTTCTCGGCCTCTACCTCGCCATCCGACACTTCCATTTCCTGATGGAGGCCCGCCCGTTCACGGTGTTCGTGGACCACAAGCCATTGACCTTCGCCATGGCCAAAGCTTCTGAGCCGTGGTCGGCCCGTCAGCAATGCTAGCTAGCCTTCATCTCGGAGTTTACAACGGACATCCAACATGTGGCTGGGAAAGAAAACCCGTTGCTGACTGTCTCTCCTGAGCCATCGCCAGTGCCATACACCTCGGTATCGACTACACCCGCATGGCGGCCGACCAGGCCTCCGACCTGGACGTCCAGGCCTACAGGACGGCGGTCATGGGCCTTCAACTAGCGGACATCGCGTTCGACGATGCCGGCAACACACTCCTGTGCGATGTCTCCGTTGGGCAGCCACGTCCCGTCGTGCCTGACGGGTGGAGACGGCAAGTTTGACGCCATCCATAATCTTTCCCACCCGGGCAGGAAGCCGTCACAGAAGCTGGTGGCGGCTAAGTTCGCCTGGCACGGGCTCAGGAAAGGCGTTCATGACTGGGCCAACACCTGCATGGTATGCCAACGCTCGAAAGTGCATCGCCATACTAGGGCCCTGTTGGCGCCTTTCGCGGTGCCCGAGAGGTGGTTCGGCCATGTTAACGTGGACCTGGTGGGGCCCCTGCCGCCCTCCCGCGGGTTCACCCACCTCCTCACAATGGTCGACAGAACCACCCGATGGCCGGAAGCCGTCCCGCTGTCTTCAATGACGTCCGCCGATGTGGCTCAGGCATTCATCAGCACTTGGGTCGCCCGGTTCAGCGCCCCATCTGATATTTCCTCCGACCGGGGGCCCCAGTTCACGTCCGAGCTCTGGAACGCTGTCGCCCGAGGCCTCGGGTTGAGGCTCCACCGCACCACAGCATACCACCCTCAGGCTAACGGACTGCGAACGGTTTCATCGCTCCATGAAGGCTGCGCTCCGGGCCAGCCTCCGGGACAACAGCTGGATTGACAGACTCTCGTGGGTCATGCTGGGACTCAGGACCACCCCCAAGGAGGACCTCCAGTCCTCGTCTGCCGAGCTCGTCTACAGACAGCCGCTGCGGGTTCCCGGGGATTTCGTCCCTGTAATGTATACAACATTGAAGGAACTACTTTGCCTTGCGGATGTACATCCTTAGTTGCGAGCGTATATAACAGACGCGTATCGATTTGTACAGTCAGTGCCGAAGTTCCAGTTACCCAGTAAAGATCACTTGAAGTTACTCTCAGTCTCTGCTGCTTTATTATTTTATGTAGTTGTGTATAGCGGTACAAACACAACAAATTGGCAACGAGAATTCTGAACCTACGTCTTCCTATTCTGGCATCGCATCCAGAGGACACCGAAACTTGGAAGAAAGGAGCGAGAAGGTAGAGAAAATGGAGCACGCTTGCTAAGCTAGGCAGGGGATACGTAAGTCAAGTGAAAAGTGCACAGGACTTGCATGACGCTAGCTAACTAGTAAAGAAAGAAAAACGGGTTTGGAAAAAAAAATGGCGATGATTGGCACTATTGCAGCATTTGATAGCAGCATTGAAGACTGGGCAACTTACATTGAAAGAGTGGAGTTGTACTGTGAGGCTAACGGAGTGGAGGTAGAAAAGAAAGCCACTGTTTTGCTGTGTGTTATGGGCACAAAGACATATGGGCTGCTATGTAGTTTATTAACCCCTGAAAAGCCAGCAAACAAAACATTTAAACAAATAGTGGACACACTCCAAGACCATTTAAGAATTCAACAAAAATCCCTGGAATATTCAACTAATAAAATGTCACTGAAACAAGAAAAGAAGTGCTATCGCTGTGGCAAAATGTCACATGACCACAATGACTGTTGGTTTAAAGATAAAGATTGCAGACAATGTGGCAGACGAGGGCACATTGAAAGGGTCTGCAAAGCAAATAGGAAGCAGAAAACTGATACAATACAGAGTAACAAAAAGGTACATCAAGTGACTGAAAACAAGAAACCTTTCAAAGATAGATACAAGAAGGTACACCATGTGACTGGAGACAGTTCAGATAAAGAAAATAGTGACACAGACTCAGAGGAAGAGGATCTGGCTTGTCTAAAACTACACAGTGTGAAAGAGACAGGGGATCACAGAATAATATGGGTTACTCCAGAAGTGGCAGGAGTTAGGCTGAAAATGGAGTTGGACACAGGCTCAGCTTTAACAGTGATCTCTGTACATGACTACAAACGACTGTTTTCACACATACCGCTAAGGCCAACTAAAGTACTGTTAAAGACATACACAGGACAAAGAGTGTGCCCCAAAGGTAAAATAAAAGTGACAGTGACATACAAAGAAAACAAAATACCGCAATTGAACCTCTATGTAGTGGGAAATGGAGGACCACCATTGCTGGGACGCGAATGGCTGAGGAAAATACAGTTGGATTGGCACACCATCCAAGCATTGTTTGTGTCAGCAAAGGAGGACAGCAACGCCACTCCTGAGAGACTGTCACAAATACTCTCTGACTCTCAGGAAGTGTTCAAGAAGGGAATAGGAACACTTAAGGGCATGAAAGCAAAAATTAAGATTGAGGAGAACGCAAATCCAAAGTTCCACAAGGCCAGACCAGTGCCTTATGCAATTCGCCCTTCAGTAGAAGCAGAGCTGGAGAACTTGGAGCAGTTAGGGGTCCTGTCCAAGGTGGATTGGAGTGAATGGGCCACACCTATAGGTTCCAGTGATGAAGAAAACCTCCAGCACAAAACCAGGAAAGCCAAGAAAAGTGCGCATCTGTGGAGACTTTAAAGTGACTGTTAACCCAGTCCTCCACACAGTACAGTACCCATTGCCTCGCATTGAGGACATCTTTGCTTCCCTGTCAAGAGGGGAACGCTTCACAAAGATTGACTTGGCCCAGGCCTATCTCCAAATGGAAATTGATGATGCATCAAAGAAGTACCTGACAATAAATACGCACAAAGGCCTTTACCAGTACAATCGGCTGGTATTCGGAATAGCATCAGCTCCTGCAATCTGGCAAAGGGCAATGGACCAAATCCTGCAGGTGATCCCAGGTACTCAGTGTTATCTTAATGACATCATCATTACTGGCAAGAATGACAACGACCACCTTTCCAACCTCGAACAGGTGCTCATCAAGTTACGGGAGTATGGGCTCCGAGCGAACTGAGACAAGTGTGAGTTTTTCAAAAAGGAAATCTCATACTGTGGATATGTGATTGACAAGGACAGTTTACACAAGTCTCCAGACAAGATTGAAGCTGTGATTAATGCACCAACACCTGAAAATGTGTCTCAGTTGAGATCATATCTTGGACTGGTGAACTACTATCACAAGTTCTTGCCCAACCTATCCACAGTGTTACATCCACTAAATTCACTGCTACAGACAGGGTCACAATGGAAGTGGAGTGACAGCTGTGAACAAGCTTTTCAAGAGAGTAAAAGACTCATTGCTTCAGAAGAGGTGCTAACTCACTTTGACCCATCCTTACCTATTCGACTGGCATGTGATGCTTCACCCCATGGCATTGGTGCCGTGTTGTCACATAAGTTCCCAGACGGCTCAAAGACCAATAGCCTTTGCCTCAAGATCATTGACTGCAGCTGAACGCAATTATGCACAGATTGACCAAGAAGCCCTCAGCCTTGTGTGGGGAGTCAAGAAATTCAACCACTACCTGTATGGTCAACAGTTTACACTGTTAACTGACCACCAGCCTCTCGCTTGAATCTTCAACCCAAGGAAGGGCGTTCCAGTGATGACAGCACAACGGCTGCAGCGATGGTCACTCTTCCTAGGGGCTCACCTGTATGACATTGAATACAAGGGGACCAAGCAACATGGCAACGCCGATGGTTTGTCACGTTTACCACTGCCGACCTCAGAGAGAACTACAACAGTTGACTCAGCAGAGGTATTTCACACGACAATAGTTGAGCAGCTACCAGTGACAAACTCCCTCATTGAAAGAGAAACACGCAATGACCCTACATTGTCAAAAGTTTATGACATCACTGTGAAGGGGTGGCCAGCGCATGGTGACTTATTGTTTCCAGCATTCTCAGCTAGGAGGGAGCAGTTATCAGTGTGTCGGGGAACACTGATGTGCGGCTCACGAGTTGTGATTCCTCCCAAGCTTCGTAACCGAGTGCTAGATGAACTGCATGAAAGCCACTTAGGTACGGTAAAGATGAAAAGCCTTGCCCGAGGATACGTGTGGTGGCCGGGAATTGACAAACAGATCGAGGACCTGACAAAGAGCTGCTCAGGATGTCAAAAGGTCCAGAACGCACCACCACAAGCCCCTTTCCATCCATGGGAATGGCCCTCATCACCATGGCAACATGTGCACATCGACTTTGCTGGACCATTCATGGACTCCATGTTCTTGATTGCAGTCGATGCACATTCCAAATGGCCCGAGGTCATTAAAATGAAATTAACCACATCTGAAAAGACCATTTCAGTTCTGAGGGCCATGTTCGCTAGAAATGGCCTACCAGAGCAGATCTGCACAGACAATGGATGACAATTTGTCTCTGACGAATTCCAATGTTTCATGAGGAAAAATGGAATCAAGCATTACACATCTGCCCCGTACCATCCAGCTACAAATGGCTTGGCAGAAAGATTCATACAGACTTTCAAGAAGGCCATCAAAGCAATGTACAGCGAGAGTCTACCACTGCAACACAAGATAGACAATTTCCTCTTTGCTTATCGGAACGCAGTACACGCAGGCACTAATCAGACTCCAGCGATGATGTTTCTGAACAGGAACCCGAGATCTCGCATGGACCTTCTTAAACCGAATGTACGTCGTGATGTAGAGAACAAACAGTTCAAACATTTGAATGCTAAGCCAACAAGAAGCTTCAGTGTGGGACAGTCAGTTCTTGCTCGTGATTTCCGGACGGAAAAGTGGCAACCAGGGACAATATCCACAAGAGAGGGACCACTGATGTATACTGTGGATGTGGGAGAGAACGTTTTGAGATGTCATGTGGACCAAATTCTGGATGTTCAGGTGAAAAACACCCCTATACCTCGCCCAGACTCACCTGACATGGAAACAGACACTCTTGATTCATCAGCATCAGCACCAGCCTCATCCACAGCTGAGAGCTCTACCTGTGCTGATAGCTCACCTGATGCAACTGTACCTGTACAGTCTCATTCCCCAAAGCAAAAGAGGCTAGAGAGACGTTACCCAGAGAGGCAGAGGAGGCCTCCCCAGAGAGTTGACTTGTAAAAGGGCTGTTGACAAAATAAAATGTTATGTTGGAATTTGAATTTTGTTAATTTTAAGAAAACAGAAAGGTTACTGTAAAGACAGGCTCTGTATGTTAATTATAGAAATTTTGCGTTAATATACTATTAAACTAAAGGGGGAGGAAGTGTAATGTATACAACATTGAAGGAACTACTTTGTCTTGCGGATGTACATCCTTAGTTGTGAGCGTATATAACAGACGCGTATCGATTTGTATAGTCAGTGCTGAAGTTCCAGTTACCCAGTAAAGATCACTTGAAGTTACTCTCAGTCTCTGCTGCTTTATTATTTTATGTAGTTTTGTATAGCGGTACAAACACAACAGTCCCCAATGCAACGGAACCTTGGTCCGCAGCCCGTCAGCGGTCCGACCTTCTGGACAACGCCAAGGTTTTCGCGCCGGTGCCCATGTCGCAGCACGGCCTCCCGCAGTCCCATGTTCCACTCGGCCTTCGTGCGGCGGAGTACGTTTTCGTCCGCCACGACGCCCACCGGGGACCTCTTCGGCCATCCTACGATGGATCATTCCGCGTCTTGGAAGCCGGGGACAAGACCTTCATAGATGTCGGCGGTAAGCCGGACTGCATTTCCGTAGACCGTCTTAAGCCGGCCCACCTGGATGTGGACCGACCCGTTGAGTTGGCGCAGCCCACGAGGAGGGGCCAACCTCTGGTTTCTGCCCCCTCAGTCCACCACCGAGCGCCCGAGGTCCCTCCGACGAACCCCCCGGTCCCCGCCCCGGAATTGAGGAGTCGTTCCGACCGTGTGATCCGGCCAGTGCTAGTGAATTCTGGGGGGACGTATGTGGCGGAGACCACATAGGGACAATAACACAATGTATAGCCAATGTTGTTATATGTACCTAAACACAATTCACTATGTATAGCAATGTTGTTATATGTACGTATTGGGTTGGGTTATCGGTGCAGGGTCCCTTTAAGAGCGTCGGTAGCATGATGATGTCATGCGTCATTTGCGTGATGACATCACAGCCCCTGCAACGGGGTTGAGACCTTCAGTCCTCGTGGAGAGTGAATAAAGTAAGACATGTTTTGCCTTTGCTGCATCAAAAGTCTCAGAACCTGTTGATTTCTATCGACCCCAACAGTGCCCTCCATTCTCTTCCTTTCCACCACCCCCAACTCATTGTGTTGTAATCAAGATTCATAGCATAGTCAATTCTTACATATTCCTTCCCAGGATTTGAAAACTGTGAAACTCCTTAACTCCCTCAATCCTTCCTTCCCACTACAATCTGCAATTTAGACCCAAGCTTGGTGTCACCTAACCTCTATTTCTCTCCTTCTGTCTTTGATCTTGGTAACCTTCCCCTTGACCTTTGGCCTTTCATTTTGCAGTGTATGTACCTTTAAGAGAGAACTACTTTTACTGCTCCTGTATACTGTAGTACCGGCAGTGACCACACCTGTATATAAGCCTTGAGCATGCCTCTGTACTGTTAGTCTTTAGACTACCCTCCTCCAGTAAACACCTGTTGATTGTTAATTTACAGCCTCCGTCTAGTTATTGGAAAACATCATACTTTAAGAATCAACGGATTCAATACATTTAGGCTACTTCTTTTTAATAAAATTAGACAACATTTTTTCATCTCCCATTAATTTTATAACAAGCTTAACAAAAGTTTTCTTTTTTCTTATTTAGGATTCAGTGCAACACTGGCAATTGAGCCGGAGATCAATCTCATAGGCAAGTTAATAATGGGGTTAAAGGTCGCCTGGAGTGGCAATGCCCAAAGGAATTCCTACGTTGGTCAAGTGAAACGGAGGCTTTAGCTCGACTGTTGTGGATAAACGATTGGGGAAAGGCAGGTTTGCAATGCAATTAGTAAAATAGTGCTACAAATACAGCTATCCAAAAGGAAAAAAAAATGAACTTTAGGTAGACTACTGAACAGCCAAACACTGCTTTAAAAAAACAAACTCCCGAAGGCAAGAGCACCACATTCCAGCTGTGCTGTTTTGTGTGTGGAAGCAACATTAATGGAGTGAACAGGTAAGAAACATCACTGACTGTAGAGTGGGGCCAATTTACACAAGGTTGCCTTAAAATAGGAGTTGTAATGAGCTCTAAAATATTTTTTGCAAATTCTTCCAAAAACAGAAAAGTTTTCCAGCACAGAATTTGGTGCTTCGCCAATTGGGCACTCCAGCCTGTGTGTTCAATTCTGTGAGACACTCTCCTGGGGCTGGATTATTCCAACCTTGGTGGCTCCGTGGCGGGTGACGTCCATGGTGTGTGGGGACCCCGCATCTACCTCGATCCCGGCCTCCAACATGATTTTCCGTTGATTCGGCTTGTTAAGCCCGCCCTGCGAGGTTCCCAGCCAATTAAAAGGAAGCGGGTCTGATGATGTCATTTGTTGACGTGTCATCAGCTAGTTTCCTTAAAGGGACCATGGCCACATTCATTTTGACAGTTGTGCTGTCAGTGTTCTACAGCACTGAGGTGCTGCAAACACTGACAAGCACTGCACAAAGGTGCACGGCTGCACCCAGGCTCTCCTTATGCTTATGGAGGGAGTCACAGCACGCAGGGAGGTTCTCTTCCCTTCCCATGGGCGTATGACACCTCCCCAGGACACCAACGCAGCTTGGTTGCACATTACACAGGAGGCCACAAGCAGGAATGTCGTCAGGAGGACCAGGCTGCAGTGGCTCAAACCTTTCAATGATCTCAGTAGATCACGAAACGTTACTGCCAAGCCACACTCAATCTCATCCTGCTGTGCCATTCATCACATCCCCATCACTCTGCCTTCCCTACCCTACTCCTGCTCATCCTTACTCACACCAACTTACCTTGCACCTCCACCCATCCCTCTCTATCTACATTATCACTTCCCCACCTCACTAGCCACCCCTCACACGCACCCTCATCCTAGTCCAATCATTCAAACTAACAACACACAAGGGTAGGCACTTGTGTGCTTTATCCAATGTTCATGTAAAGTTTCTGTTAATGTGTTGTCAAGAATTGAAATCTTTATTTTCAACACTTTGCCTTCTTGGACAGATTTTTGTGCACCTTTGGAAGTGTCTTTGTGAGTTCCAGTGAATAGTGAGACATAACAGTACCCCCGCAATGGTGATGAGTGTGAAAGGAATGGCTTGGACATTGTGGGGATGCTTTATGGTGCTGGTGTGGGGTGGTGCCAACCTGGTGGCAGCCAGGACGTACAGTGTTAAATGAAATAAATCTGGACATGGTGAGGCCATCGCTGGCATCTCTGGCAGCAATGTGCATGGGTGATGATGCCCTGTGTCCAGTGCAGCATCAGGTGATTGCAGAGAAGGTTGGTATGGTTGTTGGTGCTGCTGGTGTTGGGGCTGATTGTGGTGGGATTCTGAGGACCAAGGTGAGATAGTTTCAAGGGCACTGATGCTGCTGTAATAGATGGCAGGTGAACTTTAGATGACAGAAGCAACCTATCAGTGGTGAGAGAGGTTGTTCCAATGAGGTGACACTGGATAGTGAGTTTACTCCAAACACTTGCAAGCTGCATAAAGCTCAATCTGTCTTCCAAATGCAGTAAGCAACAGCTTTTAACCTTGGTAAGTGAAGACCTATGAAATGGGAGCTTTCATAGACCATTTGCAGCTGTCAGGTTAGTAAATCATTCCATGCTGACACAACACCCCACCTATTTACCTGACGTGATCCCCACTCGCTGGGAAACTTGTGGAAAAGCTGGTAAAATGGAAAGTACATGATAAAATCCTGCCTAACTACCTTTTAACAAGCTTTTAACTGTCTAAAATGGCTGACCCGCCGCTTGGTATCGGGTCTATTCAGGAATGACAGACCCGACACTTGGGAAGCTGACACGGAGGCGGGTTGACAGCTGGATTCCGACCCGCTGTCAATCTTTTTGATTTTGACAGCGGACCCATCTCCGAACCCACACTCTGAGTGCTGGTAAAATTCCCTAGTGTGCGCAAAAAGTGCGCAATCACTGAATCGGCCTGTAGAGACAGCAAAAGTGTCTGAGAGACATACAGAGAGAAATCAGGAAACAGAAACAATGAAGACAGAGAAAGAGAGAGAGAGAGAGAGAGAGAGAGGTTGACAGGAGGAATTGAAGAAAAGTTGGGGTGAAATTGGTTTTGGGCAATAGCAAATCGGCAATGTTTGCCTTCAATGAAAAAGTAAATCGGGTGGAGTGAAAAAACAGGCTGCCGATTCACTATCGCCCATTTTGCACTACTGCCCAAGACTAGTTTCAGCCCAGTTGACGGAAAGAATTGAAGTGTGGGAATGGGAGACAAGCAGACAGACAGTAACAGGAGAGAGAGTCAGAATTTTTTCTAGTATTTGTCCCGAAGCAACGCCACAGGGGATGAGCGATATTATACAATCAAACATTGGGTAATTGACCGTATAACACTCCTGTCATTATGAAACAGCATACGAACATACATACGAATTAGGAGCAGGAGTAGGCCACTTGGCCCTTCGAACCTGCTCCGCCATTCAATAAGATCATGGCTGATCCAAACACTCCACATCCCCGCCTACCCCCGATAACGTTTCACCCCCTTGCTTACCAAGAATCTATCTACCTCTGCCTTAAAAATATTCAAAGACTCCGCTTCCACCGCCCTCTGAGGAAGAGAGTTCCAAAGACTCACGACCCTCTGTGAGAAAAAATTTCTCCTCATCTCTGTCTTAAATGGGCGACCCCTTATTTTTAAACAGTGACCCCTAGTTCTAGATTCTCCCACAAGAGGAAACATCCTCTACACATCCACCCTGTCCAGACCCCTCAGGGTCTTATATGTTTCAATCAAGTCACCTCTTACTCTTCTAAACTCCAGCGGATACAAGCCTAGCCTGTCCAACCTTTCCTCATAAGACAACCCGCCCATTCCAGGTATTAGTCTAGTAAACCTTCTCTGAACTGCCTCCAACACATTTACATCCTACCTTAAATAAGGAGACCAATACTGTACACAGTACTCCAGGTGTGGTCTCAACAATGCCCTGTATAACTGAAGCATAACCTCCCTACTTTTGTATTCAATTCCCCTCGCAATAAATTATAACATTCTATTAGCTTTCCTAATTACTTGCTGTACCTGCATACTAACCTTTTGGGATTCATGCACTAGGGCACCCAGATCCCTCTGAATCTCAGAGCTCTGCAATCTCTCACCATTTAGATAATATGCTTCATTTTTATTCTTCCTGCCAAAATGGACAACTTCACATTTTCCCACATTATACTCCATTTGCCAGATCTTTGCCCACTCACTTAACTTATCTATATCCCTTTGTAGCCTCTTTGGGGCGCCATTATCAGCCGTGCGCAAAGTTTAGCGCCTGGTGCTAATTATCGCCTCCGACGGCAAAATTGGCTTTTATCGCCCATGAAGGTGATTGGAGCGCTAAATCAGGCGCTTCACACCTGCCTTAAGGCGCAAAGGCCAAGGAGTGAGGTGCTACCTCAGAGCGCTGGCGAAGCAAGTAAGGGCAAATCAAAATCAACCTGCATAGTGCTGCTCAGTACCCAAAACTCCTTCACACAGTGTTGAATCGCTCCAGAAATCTCTCTCTCTCTGAGTGCGTGGTGCAAAAATGTCACCAACAAAAAAAGGCAGGAAGCGGTCGCCTTTAAATGGCGCTCCCCCAGTCACTTTCTGACTGCAAAACGCTCCCCTCAACCTGACGTTGCTAGCGGCAGGCGGTAAGGCAGGGGGTGCCACTCAATATCCGGTCTGGGGCACGACCGGGGCATTGCGCACTCAACTGATGTCACAAACTGCCGGTGCAGGAGATCGTGGCGGTAGTGTTTAGCGCCGCCGCAAAATGTCTAGTTAATTTCGCGAGCGGCACAAACATCACCGCGCCCGGGTGCTAGTTGCTTTGCGCCCCATTAGCGCCCTCTTAAGGCACTAACGGGAGGCGCAAACAACTGAATTTTTCCCCCTTTATGCCCTCTTCACAATTTACTTTCCTACCTATCTTTGTGTCATCAGCAAATTTAGCAACCATACCTTCGGTCCCTTCATCCAAGTATTTATATAAATTGTAAAAAGCATAACGTCTGACTTACCATGAGCAACACCTCTCGGAATCCACTAGTAAAATATTAAATGATATAGATGAGGTAAACCTAGACTATCACTTCAAAATAAACTTGGAAAGTAGGATCACAGAACATCATTTAATTTTGTGAAAAGCAAATTTAAACAGACATTTGGAAGAATACTTTTTACTCAAAGAACGATAAATGTTTGGAATAATCCAATAAGTAGCCCTGGAATTCCACTTCTTAGTCTGTGCCATCTCTGACCCTATTCCAAATCCTGGGAATAGCGTAAAGTGGGTGAGCACTCGTGCCATTCACAGCGCTCCTTGGGCTTCCGCCCTACTAGAAGCCCAACGTTTTGGACAAGCAAACACCTTGTTGCTCTGCTGGGGCTAAGAGGGATGAAATTGTTCTGGCCAAACCGGCTGAATAGATTTGTCACACAAAACAAATCCCATTGTTGCCACATTCCCAATGGCAATCAGCCCCGACACAATCGATTGCCGTTAGGAAACTGGCAACGCAGGCCCCACACTATCCTGTAATGTCGTCAAGCAAAGTGTGGGTGCAGCATGCAGGAGCAAGGGAAGAGGAGGCAGGAATGGCAGGATTTCTGGCAGGTGATATCATCCTGCTAGTTCCACCTCGTTCTCACATTAGCCGAGGGTGAGGGGCAGATGCAAGACCTGTCTACGCCCCCTCCCTCTATATCAGGATTTCGCTATGGTGTAAAAAAGGTTGTGGACCTGACAGAATTGGATCCTGCCTTAATTCTGTCTCTCCCACTCTGGAGTTTCAGAGTTTGGGTACTACAGGGATGAACGTTGATAGAGCAAATGACCTTTTCTTGTCCTTGATTCTATTTTGACATATCTTATCCCAATTTTGTAATAATCAGAGTATATAAAGTGGCAAGTTTCCACATTAAATTAGTTATGAGGCTATCTCAACTATTGTACTTTATGGGCTGTCAAATCACCCAAATAAAAGATGAGATATTTGTGATTTAACAAACCAAAGACAAGGATTTACATTATTCATTCAAATTTTCTTCCAGTGGCTACTTAACTTTAAGAGGTTTTTATTACTGGAAAAGAAAATGATGAAAACGGAGAGAAATTTGTTAAAGATAGACTGGTGAACGAGACTAGGTGCAAAACAGAACAACTGACTCAACAAATCACGCATGAATATCTTCATCGTCTTCACTTCAGCAAACAGGCTCCCAAGGCTCCCTTCCATCAGTCTGTTTCCCTTGCTATTGATGCAAAGAAAAGCTTTCCAAACCGCAGAGAGACAACACAATTTGGCTTTGTGCTGATGGTGTAAGGCCCCTGAGGAAGGCTTTAAGCCTCTGTGTCTCTAATGTGCTTTGTGAACGTGAACTGTACTGTGAGGTGATATCTGAATCAAATTGAGTTTAAAAACTCAAGTCCAACTACTCCTGCTAGGCTGGCTATAAGGAGTCTGTTAACTTAAATTGTTCGTAATTTACCTTTATTTTACAACCCCATGCCGGCTTTAGGAGGAGCTTAGATTCAAGTCCTGAGGAAGTCATTCTGGAAGTAGGAAAACGGAAGATCAAAATAAGACACAAGAAAGCATGGAATGAGAAAAGGGCTCTTTGCCCATCAGCATGTTCCATCACAAATGATACTGTAATGCACTCTATCCAAATGATTTAATTATGAAAGAAAATAAAGAAAAATGTACATTTATATAGCAGTTTTCAGATTTTCAGGACATCCCAAAGTGCTTTACAACCAATGTTTCTATGCAGTCATTGTTGTTATGCAGAGAAATAGGGGCAATTTAATAGATGTATTCAAAATTATGAAGGGTTTTGATGGAGTAAATAGGGAAAAATTGTTTCCACTGGCAGAAGGGTTAGTAACCAAAGGACACAGATTTCAGATAATTGGCAAAAGAGCCAGGGGGGAGATGAGAAGACATTTTCATACGCAGCAAAGTTGTTGTGATCTGGAATACATGATGGGCCAAATGGCCTCCTTCTGTGCTGTAAGATTCTATGATTCTATGAAATATGGCAGCCAGTTTGTGTGCAGCAAAGTCCCACAAACAGCAATGCGATAAATGACCAGTTAATCAATTGTGGTGGTGCTCCGCAAAGTTGCCTGAGTGAATCTCAAAATCTCTCTATAATCGTACAATCTCCAATATTAAACTTTGGGCAACTGTATTCCCCAAGTTACCATTTCATGGCGTCCGCAGTGCGAGTCCCTCATTTCTGTCTTTACTTTATTGCTATAACTTTCAATTCCACTCCCATCATGATATTTAGCCAGTGCTCTTTTAAGGACATCTTTGGACTACTGTATTATGGTAGAAAGCAATTCTAGGTGTGTGCAATGTCACAACAGTGATATACCAGGACTGAACATCATTACCTATTATGTACGGGGCAGCATTCAAAGATGGTAAGTAGATGGGGGTATATAAAAAGTCAATGGAAAAGAAAAGCGGGCGGAGTGCAAAATGGGCTCCGGACTCGCTACTGCCCGTTTTGTGATACCGCCGAAGACAAATTTATACCCCGATGTGTTTATCTGGACTTTAGCAGATATATATATATAGCCTGCTCAATTATGATCATTTGAGGCAATTTAATCTGGTCTTATTGCCAAGGTGTATACAGGTGGTATCACCCCTGATTTACTGGCTAAATAACCTATGCTGCCATTTGTAAAGACAATCAATCACATAAGTTGGGATTTAAAAATTTCAGTGGGAATTTTGTTGCCAATAAATGACAGGAAATTGTAAAGAGAGTGTTCTAGAAATTGAGGTAGGTGGTGCAATGGGTTAGAACATGTCCTTTGACTTCTGGGATTTTACTTTGAATCAGCCACACACTCAAAACACTAGCCTATTTCACCATGTCCTCATGAAGTCTGCAAATATCTTTTGGCCAAACTTTTCTGTACCTGGGTGGGCTGGGTGCGGGCGGTCACTGTGGCAGGTCGCGACCCCACTCCTCATTCCATTCTGCTCCCGAGACCGATTTTCCATTAATGGCGCCTATTAAGCCCATCCTGCACGTTACCCGGCCCTATTAAATGGTGCGGGTCTGATGACGTCATCGATGACACGTTTTCAGCCGGGATATTTAAAGGAGCCATGGCCACATTGTATTCGAAGGTTCATCTAGGAGTGTGCAGGCACAGCACTGGAGCTTTTGAGTGTTCCGAACACTTGGAAACATGACTGCACAGAGGCAGAGGGCTGGACCCAGGTTCTCAGATAACTCCCTCGATATGCTTGTGGAGGGAGTGAGAGCACGAGGGAGGTCCTCTTCCCTTCCGATGGGCGGTAGAGATCTCCCCAGCAGACCAAAGGAGCCTGGCTCCAAATAGCAGAGGCCGTCAACAGCAGGGATGTTGTCAGGAGGACCTGGGTGCAGTGCCAGAAATGTTTCAATGACTTCATGAGATCAGGAAAGGCAAAGCCACACTCAACCTCATCCTGCTGTGCCTCTCATCACATTCCCATCACTCTGCCTTCCCTACCCTGCTCCTGCACATCATTACTCACACCAACATACCCTGCACCTCCACATCCCTCTCTCTCTATCTACATTATCACATCCCCATCTGACTAACCACCCTTCACGCTCACCCTCATCCTAATGCAATCATACCAAATAACAACACACAAGGAGGCCACTTGGCATTGCCCACTCCCTCATAGTCATCCTCTACAGATGTTACCCATCCATTCCTTACACTCATTCCATCACTCTCACTCAAACTTCTCTTCTTTCCCTCCTTGCAGGAGTAGAGAGCGCACAATAAGAGGGAGAGGGAGAGAACTGGGGGTGGCCCTCCATCATTGGCCATGTTACAGGAGTCACAGAGCAGCTGGAGGTGGGAGACGGAGAGAGGGGTCATCTCAGCAACCTGGTGAGAGAATGACATCTCATACAGCCACATGGCATAGAGCAGTCACTCATATGGGGACTGATGTCAGCAGCCAGTAAATGTTCATCATGTGCATAATGTGTGAGGGTGCCGGTTAGTTCCCTCAGTAATCCCTAGATGGCACCTTCACTTGTTTTTTTCCCTTTGCTAATTGTTACTAGTTTCTCCTGTGTTTATTACTTAACTGCCTTTTATCAGGTTTATTGGCTTCACCTGTTTTTGCTTGTATTTAAGTTCTGTGGTTTCTTCCCTCTGTGCTCAGTCTTGACAAGCCGTTTGCCTAGTGGTAGCTTGTCTTGAGCTCCTATGTTTGTAACTGTTTACCTGTGTGATTCTAGTAAAGTACTTTTATTTAAGACTGCATACCTGCTTCTCGCCTCGTCTGTCTGCACTTGGGTCCAGAACCAGCCTCGCCCTGACAGCAAGACTGAGCCTGCTCTCAAAGTGCTCACACTTCTCCCTCGTTGCCTCCCCCTCAGTCAGAGCCCCAGATGCCTCTTGGCATCGCAATGGCTGAGACTGCCCCTGCACAGTCGCAGGAGGAGCAGACTTTGGCGAGGCCATCGCAGGCTCCAAGACCCAGAGGACATCTGCCAAAAGTGTCTATGCAGTCACAACAGGGAAGTGAGCAGGCTGCCTCTACCTCTGCTGAAGCCACAGGGGTAGCACCTTGTAGAAGCACGTGTAAGAGAAAGATGACACACAAGTAGATGCACAAGGGTAAGCACTTGGGTGTTTTAATAACTGTTTGTGTGAAGTTTCCGTTAATCTGATGTCACAGATGAAAATTATTATTTTCTCTACTTTCCGGTCATGGCCAATTCTGTCTGCAACTTTGGAAGTGGCGTAGTGAGTTGGAGTGAATGGTGAGACATAACGTTACCTCCAGCAATGGTGGTCAGCGTGAAAGGAATGGCTGGTCATTGTCGGGATGTTTTATGGTGTTGCGGTGGGGTGTTGGGAGCCTGGTGCAGCATATGGCAGCCATATGGCATGGACGCGATGGGCTAAATAGCCTTCTTCCGTGCTGTAACCATTCTATGATTCTATGATTCTATGGCTGAAATGCCAGAAGTTAAGTAAATCTGGCCATGATGAGACCATCCCTGGCCTCCCGGGCAGCAATGTGCTCAGGTGCTGGTGGCATCTGGACTGCAGGTTCCTCCTGATCCTCCTCCTCCTCATCTTGTAGCTGATGCTCTGCCTCCTCCTGCTCTAAAGAGGCTGTGCACTCAGTGCCTTGCTCCTCATGAAGCACTAATCCTCGCTGCTGCGCTATGTTCTGCAAGGCGCAGCAGACCACGACGATTCTGGAGACCCTGGCTGGTGCATACTGAAGGGCTCCTCCAGATCTGTCAAGGCATCTGAAATGTATTTTCAGCATGGCTATTGTCTGTTCTATGACACATCTGGTGGAAATGTGGCTTTCATTATATCTCTCCTCGGCCTCAGTACTTGGCCTCCTCAAGGGTGTCATGAGCCACGTCTTCAGTGGATAGCCCTTGTCTCCAAGCAGCCAGCCAGAAAGTCTGTTTGGAGGAGCGAAGGACTGAGGGAGGGTGGACTGGCGCAGGACGAAAGAGTCATGGCAGATGCCAGGGAATTTGGTGCACACATGCATAATGATCTTACTATGGTTGCAGACGAGCTACCTATTGAGGGAGTGGAAGCTCTTGCGGTTGACAAAGACTCCCAGTTGATGATGGGGTGCCCTGGTGGCCACATGTGTGCAGTCGATGATGCCCTGTACCCATGGGAAGCCAGCCAGAGTGACAAAGCCGAGCGCCCGCTGAGTGACACCGGCAACAACAGTGCCAAAGTTGATATCATTGGCTGACTTGTCAAGGAGGGTATTGTTGACCTGTGTGATACATCTGTGGGTGGCCGACTGCGAGATGCCGCAAATGTCTGCTGCAGATCCCTGGAAGGAGCCTGAGGCAAAGTTGAGGGTGCTGGTGACTTTGACAGCCACTGGTAAGGCGTGTCCACCTGCTCCTCTGGGCTGCAGGTCTTGCTCCAACAATCTGCAAATGTCTGCAACGACCTGGCGTGATAGCCTGAGCCTCTTTTGGCACTGCTGCTCAGACACGTTGAGGAAACTCATCCTCTGCCTGTATACCCTGTGTTGGGGGTATCGCCTCTGGTGCGGTGCAGCCCTGCGCTGACCCCCTCGGTCCTGTGCAGCATCAGGTTTGTGAGGAGAAGGTTGGTGGTGGTGTTGCTGGTGTACCTGGTGCTGCTGGTGTTGGGGCTCATCGTGGTCTGATTCTGAGGACCAAGGTGAGACAGTATAAATGGCACCCATGTTGATGTAATAGATGGCAGGTCAAGTAGTGATGACAGAAGCAATCTGTCAGTGGTGTGATAGGTTCTACCAATGAGTTGACAGTGGATCCCGATTTTGATGAAAACACTTGCAACCTCCAGAAAACTAAATCTGTGATGACAATGCACTCAGCAATAGCATCTGCCTTAGGAAAGTGATCCGCTGTCAGGTGGGAGTTTTTATTGTGCTTTCCAGGCTGTGCACTAATGAGCTGGATCAATGGCCATTCAACTTCTGCCTCAGGTTCACAGATATGGTTCCCGAGCTGCGTAATTCCCGTGGTCATCCAGGGAAATTTGAAAGGTAGCAGTTAAAAGAGGTTTAAGGGTCTGACAAACACCTAATAATTATCTAAAAATAATCTGATCTGAAATTATTGAACTCGATATTGAGCCCGGAAGGCTGTAAAGTGCCTAATGAGGGTCCCCTCCCTCACCTCTTTTTCCGATACATTGATGACTGTATCGGTGCCATTTCCTGCTCTCGCCCTGAACTAGACAATTTCATTCACTTTGCCTCCAATTTCCACCCTTCCCTCACCTTCACATGGTCCATCTCTGATTCTTCCCTTCCCTTCCTCGACTTCTCCGTCTCCATCTCTGGGGATAGGTTATTGACCAACATTCACTACAAGCCCACTGACTCCCACAGCTACCTGGACTACACTTCCTCCCACCCTGCCTGCTGTAAGGACTCTATTCCATTCTCCCAGTTTCTCCGTCTCCGCCGCATCTGCTCCGACGATGCCACCTTCCGCACCAGTGCTTCCGACATGTCTTCCTTTTTCCTCAACCGAGGATTCCCCTCTACTGTGGTTGACACGGCCCTCGACCGTGTCCGTTCTATCTCCCGCACTTCTGCCCTCACCCCTGCCCCTCCCTCCCGGAACCACGATAGAGTTCCCCTTGTCCTCACCTTTCACCCCACCAGCTTCCACGTTCAACGGATTGTCCTCCACCATTTCCGCCACCTCCAAAGTGATCCCACCACCAAACGCATCTTCCCCTCCCCTCCCCTTTCAGCATTCCGTAGGGACCGCTCCCTCCGAGACACCCTAGTCCACTCCTCTATCACCCCCAGCTCCCCTTCCCCTTCGCCTGGCACCTTCCCGTGCAAGCGCAGGAGATGTAACACCTGCCCATATACCTCCCCTCTTCCCACTGTCCAGGGCCCCAAACACCCCTTCCAGGTGAATCAGCGATTTACTTGTACTTCTTGCAATCTAGTATATTGTATTCGCTGCTCACGATGAGGTCTCCTCTACATTGGGAAGACCAAACGCAGATTGGGTGACCGCTTTGTGGAACACCTCCGTTCAGTCCGTAAGGGTGACCCTGAGCTTCCGGTCGCCTGTCATTTTAATTCACCGCCCCATTCCCACTCGGACCTCACCGTCCTCAGCCTCTTGCATTGTTCCGCGGAAGCTCACCGTAAACTCGAGGAACAGCACCTCATCTTCCGATTAGGCACTTTACAGCCTTCCAGACTCAATATCGAGTTCAACAATTTCAGATCATAACCTCGGCCCCTATTACATTTTTACTTATATTTTTTATCCACATCTTTGTTTTGGCCTTTCCCCCCCACCCCCCCCTTTCCTTTTTTTTTCTCTCTCCCACATGGCAGCTGTCTCCCATTCTGCCAGAACATTTCACGCCTAATCTAGAGCCGTCTTTTGTCTCCACCAGTCCTATCACCATCTCGTCTCGTTTTGAATATCTTTTAATGTCTCTTCACTTCTCTTTTGTTCTCTCCCAGCCTGGCCTCTTAATCTATTTCATTTCCTGTGCTTCTTTAGTCTTGACAAAGGGTTCACCCGAAACGTTGACTCTATTTCTCTCTCCACGGATGTTGCCTGGCCTGCTGAGTTTTTCCAGCATTTTCTGTTGCTATTTCGGATTTCCAGCATCTGCAGTATTTTGCTATCGTAATAATTATCTAAATTAGCTTGGCCGCCTCTGCCGATTGGGTCACTGCCACGCTGGCAAATGCACCCAAGGGAAAGGCACGTGGGGGCGGAGTGACGGCGGGTTCCCGACCCGCTCCAAGTTATTTGAAATTTCCCTCCCAACCCACCTCCAATTGCGCCTGCCTGCAAATTCCAGCCTTTGTAATTGTGCCCTCTATAACCCAAGTCCAGGTCATTAATACCAACCCCTAAGGGACACCACTGTATGAAAACCAACTGTTCGCCACTATGTTTTCTGGGCGAAAAATTCGGGGGCTTTATGCCACCCGCTACCATAAAAAAAAGCGTTCCCACGACATCCTCCATTTACAACGTGTGTTGGGAGTGCTGCGGGATGCTTGCAAGGCTTTGGATGGTAAAGGAAGCCCTCTGAGGAAACAGAAAATGCTGCAAATACTCAGCAGGTCAGGCAGCATCCATGGAGAGAGAAACAGAGTTCACATCTCAGGTTGAGATGCTGCCTGACCAGCTGAGTATTTCCAGCATTTTATGCTGTCATGTCAGATTTATAGCATCCGCTCGCAGAGGGAAGAGGAAGACACAGAAGAGGAAGAAGCTGAAGAGGAGGAAGCAGACGGAAGGATGCATCCCAGACAGCCCCTTTATGGCCGGGATATCTGGGATGGAATCATCCATCTGCGGTCTCAGTGACCACAACCCCAATTCCCCTTTCAACATTTGTCCCACACCTTACCTTCCCTCTGTTACTGACCATCACAGCGTCCTCTTGGCCACAATGCTGAACTAAAAGCCATCACAAAGCAAACATTCCAATCCAAATTTATACATCTATCCACCCAATATAACATCAAGAAATCAACTCATCAACTTTATGCATTCTCTTAGTGACTGTCTTGTGTGTGCCTTTGCCTATCCTACTGATGTCATGCAGTGTTACCCCAGTGGCTGCAGCATGGCTGGTGGAAGGCTGCTGACTTTCAGTGGGGGTGGCTGCAAATGGCCTTGCTGGTTGCCCTTGAGGAGCTGGTGGCTGGGAGTGTCAAATCAATCTTCTTCTTCTTGTTCTGCTTCACTCTCTTCTTCCTCTTCTTGGCTACCCACTGGCTGGGCAGGCTGCATTTCTTGGGTGTGCAAAATGAGGAAAGTACAAGAGTGCAGTTGTGGTGAGGGGAGGGCGGGAAAGCGAGAGGTGCATGCCAGAAGGAGGATAACGTATGAGGATACCACCATCTTGTACCCTTTCAGCCCCGCTGCTGGCCAAGGGCTCAGCCTTGCCCCTGCCAAGAATGGCCAGCACCATCTCCTCCAAGGGGGTGAGGCGAGTCTAGGAATGGGAGATGTGCCATTGTCTCTTAGCCAATTTCATTCCCATGCTGCCACTGCCCCTTTAATCCCATGGGCTTCAATTTTGCTAACATTTTCATGGGAACAGTGGAGATTGTGTGTTAGCTGTTCATGGTACAAATTGTTGGTAGGTGACTGATTGAGGGAGGAGTCGTGATTTGAGAAGTGTGTGAGGCTAGTGATGCAGTTGGTAGGTGACGGCTTTTGAAGATGCATTCACTGACCTTGACCAGTGGTCTGAGGTCATGAAGCTTCTTTGGGCACTGGAGCCAGGTGGTGGGGGCGACACTGCTGACCATGATGGCCTCAGTGATCTGGTCCCACATTGTTCTTTCTGGAGGGCTTCCTGGCCCCTATGGGTAGAGGACTTCACTTGCAGTGTTAACTACCTGCACAAAGCTGGAGTGCTGCGTGGGAGACCCTGGGTGCCTCTTTCCTGGCTTGCTGAGCCATGTGTGTTTGTGCTGGAGCACTTTTCCCATTTTTTGAGGCTTGGAATGGAATTCACCTTTAACTACTGAAGCATCCCATTTGGGCTGAAAGCTGCATTTTATTAGTTCTGAATGCATTGCCCCTTGAATTCATAGCCCCTTTAATGGCCCCTTGCGAATTCCACAGCCTCGCACCCACAGGCTGTAAGAAGCTGCAATGCTGACTGTGGATGGGAACTTCGGGTCGGGGGCCTCCATTAACGCCACCAGGAGAGCATTGCACAGTAAGTTAGCGCTGTACTACACAGCGCCAACCCTCAGAGCCAATTTTTGGACAGTACGCTGTGACCATTTTCAATGGTGTTAACTCGAGTTTCCGGTGACGCCAGCAATTCTCTTGGCACACACAAAATTTTCCCCCATTGTCTCTTAGCCAATTTAATTCCCATGCTGCCACTGCCCCTTTAATCCCATGGGCTTCAATTTTGCTAACATTTTCATGGAAACAGTGGAGATTGTGTGTTAGCTGTTCATGACATCTACCACTCAATTCTGCCTGCACTCCTCACCAAATAGCTTCAATGGAAGGCAGTGATTCACATCTACCTGTTCCACTCTAGTATCCTACAATCATTGCTCATGGGCCAATCTCCTCTATATTTACGAAACCAAATGCAGATTGAGCGACGCTTTGACGCGTATTCAGCTGGGGTTCCCTCCGGCTATCTGATGATCCCAGGGTCCCTTCTGCTGGGAGAAGTAGGTGGAGTGGGCCTGTAGCAAGCTGTTGCCCCAGCTCCATTGCAGCCCATGAATCATTCACTCAGATCAGCAGAGGTCCCACAGTTGCTTTGTTTGCATGCACATCGTGTGAGTTGCCAGACTCTACCACACCTGGGGGATACATCTCCTCCCTCCATCGGAAGTAAGCATTCGTTGCAATCATCAGCGTTGATGCCAACAGTCAGCATTACCCCCGCCCTGTCTCAGTTAGCATGTCAGCATTTGCTGACCAAAATCAAGGCTTTTCCCTCTGGTGGGGGAGTCCAGAAGAAGGGGGCATATCCTTAAAATGAGAGCCAGGCCATTCAGGGGTAATGTCAGGAAGCACTTCTTCACACAAAGGGTAGTAGAAATCTGAAACTCTCTCCCCCCAAAAGCTGTTGAGGCTGGGGGTCAATGGAAAATTTCAAGACTGAGATTGATAGATTTCTGTTGGATAAGGGAAATAACAGTTATAAAACCAAGGCGGGTAGATGGAGTTAAGATACAGATCAGCCATAATCTAATTGAATGGCGGAACAGGCTCGAAGAGCTGAATGGCCTGCTCCTGTTCCTATTTTGCTACCTCTGGCACATCACCCTTGAATGCCCGAAGTTTTCTCATGGGCAAGCACCCAGTTTCGCGCGATTGTGCGCATACCCACCTGCCCAGAGGCTGGGAAGGCACTTGGTACCCGTGCTAGCTCGGCCTGGCATGTCATGGCACACGGCCAGTGAGGGATTTCAATTCTTCCTACGGATTGTTTTTCATGACTGGTCACCCAAGTCGAATATTTTGATGGCAAACTCTAACCCAATCTTATGAAAAGAAACTTGCTAATAAAATCCTCTGCCGAGCGCTGTGAGCCGTGAGCTGCCGTGTGAGTGGGAGTTCCAGCTTGTAATGAGAGAGAAAGCCGGTATGATACTGTTGATCTTTCACATTGGGCCAGATTTCCTTACTATCAGATGCTAGAAATGTTTTATTAATTCCATGCAGTTACAGCAGATTAACAAGGGAAAACTGCAAGCACTGGAAATCTGAAATATGAGCAGAAAAGGCTGGAAGTACACGGAAGGTCAGTCAGAACCTGGAAAGACAGGTTAAACCACCAACAGCAGAAACATTATTACCTGTCGTCTGCCTTTCAGTTTCAATTTGTCATTGGATCTTGGTAAGATTACATCTTCATACATGAAATCACTGTAACCCAACCCACCTGGGTTTTTACTTTCAATCATTTTCTTGGGCTTAGCGCCTCAAACCAGTGTAAGATGTTTAAATTCACCCTTGTCCTTTAATCCGTCCAACAGTTTCCAAAGTTCAGACCCGTCGAACAGACAACACGAAACCCAATGAATCTGTGAAAAACTTCTTTTACTTAAAATCAGCAAGAGATTACAAGTAAGCATCCAACAGTTATGTAGTGTATAATAATTCCCAATTATACCTCAGCATACACAGAGCTACCCCTTTACTTTAAGATCAAGCGATAATAAGCCAACTCTACATACATACTAACACCAGCGAGTGGTCAATCAGGCAATGACTAGGCGTATGATTTGTACAACTGACCAGGTCATACGGCTGCAGCAGCCCCGAGTGTCTTAAAACAGCATCTCTTATACCCTAAAAACCTGGGCAGGCCCCTCAATGCGTATGTGTCCCCAAACTGTGACAAATGGTCGGCAGTTGTTTTCCTTTTCTTCTCATCACCTAGTCAGTTAATCGGTCGGCCCCAAGGCCGTTCACACCATTTGCCTGAAGATGTTCCTGTCTTTGTAACGCCCAACGGTTTGTTCCTGCTCAGGGTCTGTCGTCTCTGTTGTGTATGTGCCTTTAAGAGAAGAACTGATTCTATACTGCAGTACCGGCAGTGACCACCCCTGTATATAAAGCCATAGCAGGCTTCTGTATTTCAGTCTTGAATTACTCCCTGTTCAGTAAATACCTGTTTTATTGTTCTCCTGCAGTCTGAGTATTATTGATCCTCGGACACTACAGTCTCCTTATCTGATGAACAGCTTGCAGCCTCCACAGTTAACAGTCGCAGCAGTTTATTTTACATTTGTTCAGCAGAAAGTCTCTTGGCCTCAAGGAATGCTGGTACATTGGGCCAGAAATTCGCGGCCAAAGGCGTGAGTGCGCTCGGGGTACTCACGCATCTGGC
Organism: Somniosus microcephalus; assembly: GCF_052327205.1. NCBI lineage: Eukaryota > Metazoa > Chordata > Chondrichthyes > Squaliformes > Somniosidae > Somniosus > Somniosus microcephalus. The sequence goes on along the minus strand of NC_141000.1, from coordinate 17,003,654 downwards.
CGTTGGAAATGCCGGCGTTCAGCATGAACAGCGCATGCGGGGAACGCCGGCATTTCCAGACCTCGAGCGCGTGCGACTGCACAGGCAGCGCTTGCGCAGTGAACTTCGTAGATTTCATTCATGAAATCCGTGAGGGTAAGTCCTCAGAAGTTACACTTGAAAAAAGCAAGTGTAAAGTGGTTCATTGGCTGCGGAGGAAGAAACATTTTATCGTGGAGCTTCTGAAATGCAATATTTTTGTTTGGGAAAGGGAGGGAAGTTATTTTAAGAAATTTTAAGTAAGTTTTAAAGTTAAAATTTTTTTTTTTTTAAAAGGGTTTTCAGAACGGTAGGTAGAAGGAGCAATTGTGGCTGTGTGAATGGAATGTGAGAATGAGTTATGTATGTATGTCCACATATATTCCTTTACGTATATGTATGTATGTTTTATATTCCTTTACTAATGTGTATGAATGTATGTTTTTAATTATGATTTTCCAATAAGTTACTTTCTCTGAAAGTCATAATTAAATAATACATTCATACACATAAGTAAAGGAATATATACATAACACGCAAAGGAATATATACAGACATACATACTTTCAGAAGCTCCACGATAAGAAATATCTTCCTCCGCAGCCTCTGGAGCAACTGTACCCATGCTTTTTTCATGTGTAAGTTGTAATGACTTGACCTCACTGAAAGCATTAATGAAAGCGGCGAATTATACTGCGCACGCGCTGCCTGTGCAGTCGCACGCGTTCTGCCTCTGAACCCCTTCGTTCAGAGGACAGGAAATGCCGGTTTTCCCCACATGCACTGTGCATGCTGAAAACCGGCATTTCATCCAGCCAGATGCGTAAGTACCCCGACCGTACTCGCGCATTTGGAAGGGAATTACTGGGCCAACATTTTACATGTCAATAAAATGAAAAATTTAACAATTGCACGACTTGCCCCCTCGCATCTGTGACTGAGGGTCCAAGGAGGTGCATTGCGCAAGAGGTCATCATCGTACGTATCCTCACACTGTTCCCTTTGGGGAACTGTATGAAGTGGTGGAAGGATTTATGGCTGTGATTAACGCTCATTCCGTGACCGTAACCATCTTTGAACCAGCCATTAGGGTGGTTAGTCCTATGGCGGGAGGGTTTTACGGGCTCCCACAACTCATCTGAGGGGGGGGGGGGTGGCCACCAACACCCACGGACGCAAGTATCCCGCTGGATGTCCACCCAGAATTTAAAGTTGGAACTCCGACTCCACTTGCCGGGACTGTCTGGAGTGGGGTTCAAAACCCTACTCCTTCTGGCCCAGCGGCGGGGATGCTTACTGCTACGCAAAAGGCCCACTCCGCACAAAAGGTGACACCCATACGTTTCCTGCGCCTTTTCCCTCCCCGTGACTGGAGCCCTATGCTGCCATTTCACGTTGCTAATCGGATTGGGCCTTTGTCATAGCGGTAGGATCCCCGCCGCTGGGCCAGATCAGGGTAGGGTTTCGAACCCCGCTCCAGACAGTCCCGGCAAGTGGAGTCGGAGCTCCGGCTCTAAATTCTGGGTTGACATCCAGTGGGATATTTGCGTGTGTGGGTGGCCCCCCCTCCTTGTATAGCTTGTGGGAGCCCGTAAAACCCTCCCGTCATAGGACTAACCGCCCTAATGGCTGGTTCAAAGATGGTTACGGTCACGGAATGAGCGTTAATCATGGCCATAAATCCTTCCACCACTTCATACAGTTCCCCAAAGGGAACAGTGTGAAGACACGTATGACGACGACATTGCTAAATAAATAAATGGAATTAAAAAAATTCTTTTAGGGCTTTTAAAAGTCTTTAAATTGCTTTAATTCTCTTTAAAACTACTTCAGATTACTCAAAATAATGTAAACATTTTAAAAAGTTTATAAAAGTTACCAAAATCTTCAAAAAACTTCCAAAAACCTATTTAAACTGCTGCTTTGCATGTAAAAATGGTTAGCAGCTTGACAGAAACATTGGGGGCGTGTCCAGTGAAACTGAGACCTCAAGGGGCGTGTCTCACTTGCACTGCACGCTACAGGCTTCGCGCTGGCTGCACTCCTGGGCGGCGTGACGTCATACGCTGCCCGGGATTCTTCTTCTGGAAACACCAATTCCAGGCGTCCCTGGAGCTGATCGGCAGTAGCGCGGGGTAAGTGTAAATACGGGGCTTGCACGCGCTGCAAGCCCCGTTCTGGAATTTCTGGGCCATTAAGTTTGGCCAAGTTACAGCAAAACTTTTACAGTAAATGATGTATTCTTACATCAGCCCTTGCTCCTTATGGTGTGGAGGGTGCTTTACCTGCCCAATATCTAGATCATTTATAGTGGGGCCGGAGATTGATCAGAAAACCCTTGTTATTGACCTTCCTTGTTATTGATATTCCTCATAAGGCAGTAGAATAAACATTTCACAGCAGCTTAAAACTGCCAAGCAGATAAATTAAACAGAAAATGGAGAAGTGAATAATAGCAATGAAACATTGCAGCTTTATAGTATTTACTGGCTTAATTATTCTTCCTTGCAAGGTAAAAATGACTAAAAGCATCTGCTGTGCTATATTGTAAAGTAAATTGGACATAAGGCTGAATATTGAATTTTACCATCCACCTTACCGACTGTTGCCTCCAACGCGGCTCACCCTTTGAAGGCCGAGATTAGATCAAAGTAGCACCCTACCTTGACTATAAGCCTCTACCCATAGATTGAGACACACCGCAGCTCTGATTTAATCTCATCTGATTTGTCTCAGCTGTTGATACAGGTATGTCATGATTTGCTGCTACTCTTTCCATTAGCAGTAGAAAAAAAGTCGCTCAGGAATTGCATCTTTTAAAATTGTACAATCCAGCAAAATCATTAGCAGTTTGTTCTTTTGTGCCAAAAGGTCATATCCAGCTTTTGAAGCAATGGGGATCTCAGCTCTCTGAGTCATTGAATTTCATATTATGGGCTGTACTAGTCATGTCTAAGCTGACTGGAAATTTACCACCAAACATCTTTAGGAATGAAAGCCAGAATTCCTATTTTATGATACAAATGTAAATTGTGTGATCTGCTGACCACATTAAGTGGGCATTGGAACAAATTATAATTTTTTTAATTCATTCCAGGGGTTGCTGACCAGGCTGGAATTTATTGCCCATCCCTAGCTGTCTTGAAAAGGTGGTGCTGGGCCTTCTTGAAACACTTCAAATGTCTTTGTAGTGATTTTGATCCACTTGAGTTGCTTGCTAGACCCACTTCTGAAGGCAGTTAAGCAACAACCCTGTTTGTGTGGGACTGAAGTCACACATAAGGCCAGCCTGGGTAAGGTCAGCAGGTTTATATCCCCTAAAGGACATTAGTGAACCAGTTAGTTCACAATCCAACAACTATCTTGGTCACTTTTTACTAACTCCAGCTTTTTATTTCAAATTCCCAAACTGCCATGGTGGGATTATGAACTATAAGTTCTCTGTATTATCACTGCAGGATTACTAATCCAGTAGCATAACCACTACACTACCATAACCCCTTAGACAGCACTTGCTAAATGGTTAAATGGCCAACCCGCCTCCTGGGAGCGGATTGGTTGCCCGCTCCCCCCGTCTCGCCTCCGTTAAAACCAGAAGTGTGCACGTTGGGTTCGGGTTTCCTTAAAGGGACCATGTGCAAATTGATTTTGACAGTTGTGCTGTCAGTGTTCTACAGCATTGAGGTGCTGCAAACACTGATAGCACTGCACAGAGGTGCACAGCTGCACCCAGGCTCTCCAATGACTCCCTCCATATGGGCAGGGAGGTTCTCTTCCCTTCCAATGGGTGGAAGAGACCTCCCCAGGAGACCAATGCAGCCTGGTTGCACATTGCACAGGAGGACACAAGCAGGGATGTCGTCAGGAGGACCAGGCTGCAGTGGCACAAACCTTTCAATGATCTCAGTAGATGGCGAAATGTTACTGCAAAGCCACACTCAACCTCATCCTGCTGTGCCACTCATCACATCCCCATCACTCTGCCTTCCCTACCCTACTCCTGCACATCCTTATCCACACCAACTTACCTTGCACCTTCACCCATCCCTCTCTATCTACATTATCACTTCCCCATCTCACTAGCCACCCCTCACACTCACCTTTATCCTAGTCCAATCATACCAACTAACAACACACAAGGGTAGCCACTTGTGTATTTTAGCCAATGTTCATGTGAAGTTTCTGTTAATGTGGTGTCAAACATTGAAACCTTTATTTTCAACACTTTGTATTCTTGGACATATTTGTATGCACCTTTGGAAGTAGCTTAGTGAGTTGCAGTGAATGGCAAGGCATAATGGTACCCCCACAATGGTGATGAGTGTGAAAGGAATGGCTTGGGCATTATGCTTTATGGTGTTGGTGTGGGGTGGTGCCAACCTGGTACATCGCAGCCCGGGTGTACAGCACCAAGTGAAGTAAATCTGGCTATTTTGAGGCCCGGGCAGCAATGTGGTTGGGTGCTGATGTCCTCTGTCCTGTACAGCATCAGTTGATTACAGAGAAGGTTGGTGGTGTTGTTGGTGCTGCTGGTGTGCCTGGTGCTGCTGGTGTTGGGGCTGATCATGGTGGGATTCTGAGGACCAAGGTGAGATAGTTTCAAGGGCACTGATGCTGATGTAATAGATGGCAGGTGAACGTGAGATGACAGAAGCGATCTGTCAATGGTGAGAGGGTGTTCCAATGAGGTGACACTGGATAGAGAGTTTACTCCAAACACTTGCAAGCTGCATAAAGCTCAATCTGTCTTCTAAATGCAGTAAGCAACAGCTTCTGAGCTTGGAAAGTGAACAGCTGTGAGATGGGAGCTTTTATAGCACATTTGCAGCTGTCAAGTAATGAGATGATTCCATGGTCATTCAACTCCCGACCTGCTTAACAGATGTGAACCCCGAGCAGCGTGGACCCCGTGGATGACCTTGTAAAATGGTAAAGTGAGCTCAAAATACTTTTTAATGGGCTGTTAACAAGGTCATAATGACCTGAATTGCCTCCCCTGCTGCTGCGTGTCGGGTCTGTTCGGCCCTGATGGACCCGTCATCTGGGAAAGTCGCGTGGTGATGGGTTGACAGCGGGGTCCCGACCCACTGTCAAAAAAAAATTCACACCACCAGACCCACCACCAAACACACCCATTGACCCCCCGAAAAATTCCCCCCAACGACTCTGCTTGCAGCAGATGATCCAGAATAAATGAGTGTTTCAGTAGGGAAAAAATTGGAGGACATTTTGTTTCTTTTTAATTTAGATTAATACTGATTTATAAATGACTCCAACATCAATTTAAAATTGTGTAAGAGCTGCTAAAAGAGCTGGAGATGAAAGTGAACAGTTTCCACAAGTTTTTCATAATGGAGCTCAAGGGGTATCAATGAGAATTATCATGGTCAGCAATCCAGACAAACTCAGTTTAGAGAATTTTCAAGTACCGCACAACTTTAGCCATTATATAAATGCAAGTTGTTGTAGTTATTGTTTATTATTTAATATCAACAGTTAAGCATTTATTGTTTGTATAATGCTGACCCTAGTATTATGTGACTTTTTTTACAGGTTTTTTGGCTAGAATGAGTGGTAATATTACACATAGATCATTACTAAGACATGGCTGCAAGCTTGTCATGGTTGGGAGTTAAATATTCCAGGTTATAAGGTCTTTAGAAAGGATAGGGAAACTGGAAGAGGAGAAGGGGTAGCCTTATTGATTAAAGATATTACAACAATAGTAAATGAGGATAAAGGTAGGGGAAAGCAATCAGTGGCGACTCTATGGACTATGTCATGGGAGTTGTCTACAGGCCTCGTGATAGCAGCAATGAAGTGGCTGAATGTATTAATTCAGATATTAGAGAGACTTGTAGCAAAAGCAGAGTTGTTTTAATGGGAGACTTTATTTTCGGAAGAGCAGAGTAGAACAAGTCAGCAAGCTAGTGGATTTCTTGAGTGCATTCAAGATAGTTTTCTGGAGCAATATGTTCTGGAACCAACAAGAGGGCAGGCCATAGTAGATTTAGTAATGAGCAATGAGCCAGACTTAGTTAATAATCTAACAGTAAGAGAACATTTATCAAACAGTGATCATTATAATGATCAAATTCAATTTTAGGTTTGAAAAGGAGAAACTTAACACAGTTACTAAGGCTGGAATTTTCTGAGGGGTCAGCGGGCGTGATCGGTGACGAGTCAGGTGGGAAAGTGATTTTTTTCACAGGGGGTCAGGACCCCGCTGTGAACCCACTGCCACTCGCCTTTCCCAATGTCCGGTCTGCCAGCGCTGAGCAGACCCAACACGCAGTGGCGCGGCTGGGGGGGGTGGGGGGGAGACCCAATTCAGGTAATTAGTGGCTTGTTTAGAGCCACTTAAGAATGATTTTCAGCTTACCTTTTGCATTTGATGGCTCACCCATGGGGTCCACGCTGGTCATGGACCACGTCTGTTAAGCTGAGGTGGGAGATGAATGGCCATTGAATCAGCTATTGAGTCGGCAGCTTCAAATGTAAAGTAAAAGCTCCCACCTTACAAAGATATCTTCCCTCAGCCACAAGCTCTTCCTCACTGCATTTCCACAACAGATTCACCATGCTGCAGGTCTTTACACAAGTATCCATCCGGTCTGTGACCTCATTACCTTTCTCACCATTGACAGATCGCTTCTGTCATCTCTACTTCACCTGCCATCTATTCCATCAGCACTCCTCATCTTGGTCCTCAGAATCCCACCTCAATCAGCCCAAACACCAGCAGCACCAGCAGTGCCAACAACACCAACTTTCTCCACAATCAACTGATGCTGCACAGGACAGCGGGCATCAGCACCTGACCACATTGCTGTCCAGGAGGCCAGGGATGGCCTCACCATGGCCAGATTTACTTCACTTGACATTGTACACCCTGGCAGCCACATGATGCGCCAGGTTGGCGCCACCCCACACCAACACCATAAAGCATCCCTACAATGCCCAAGCCACTCCTTTCACACTCATCACCATTGCGGGGGGGAACCGTTATGTCTCACCATTCACTGCAACTCACTAAGCCACTTCCAAAGGATCACACAAATCTGCCCAAGAATGCAAAGTGTTGAAAATAAAGGTTTCAATGTTTGACACCACATTAACAGAAACTTTACATGAACATTGCATAAAACACCCTTGTGTGTTGTTAGTTGGTATGATTGCACTAGGATGAGGGCGAGTGTGAGGGGTGGCTAGTGAGATGGGGAAGTGATAATGTAGATAGAGAGGGATGGGTGGAGGTGCAAGGTAAGTTGGTGTGAGTTAGGATGTGCAGGAGTAGGGTAGGGAAGGCAGAGTGATGGGGATGTGAAGGCAGGCACAGCAGAATGAAGGTAAGTGTGCTGTTATACTCACTCTTGTTGAACGCAGGAGATCATTGAACCTCTTCCGACACTGGACCCAGGTGCGTGTACAGATAGACCTCACACTCACCTCCTCAGTTATTTGCAGCCAGGCTGCCTTGGTGTGCCGAGGAGGCTTCCTCCTTCCATCCGAAGGGAATAGGACCTCCTTGCACCTTCTTACTCCCTCCACAAGAACATGGAGGGAGTCACCGTCAAAACGGGGAGCCGCCTTTGTTCTAGGAGCAGTTATCTCGGCAAACAGCAGCACTCGACAGCATCAAAATGTAAATGAAAGCCAAAGGGGACATGGCCCCCTTAAATGCAACTGCTTCAAATGTGTCATCACAGGCGAACAGCAGACCTGCACCCTCTGATTGGGCCGGGTAACGTGCACAGTGGGCTTAATAAGCCTAATCTACTCAAAATTGTTAGCGCAGAGAGGATGGAACCGGCAGCGGGTCCAGAACCTGCCAAACACCTAACCTGACGTGAACCTGCCTCCGGCCGGAAAATCCAGCCCTTTGTGTCCTCCTCACAGCTTACTGTCCCACCTAGCTTTGTATCATCAGAAAACTTGGATACATTACACTTGGTCCCTTCATCTAGGTCATTAATATAGATTGTAAATAGCTGAGGCCCCAGCACTGATCCTTGCGGCACCCCACTAGTTACAGCCTGCCAACCTGAAAAAGACCTGTTTATCCCTACTCTCTGTTTTCTGTCCATTAACCAGTCCTCTATCCATGCTATATTACCCCCCAACCCCATGAGCCCTTATCTTATGTAAAAAAACTTTTATGTGGCACCTTATCGAATGCCTTTTGGAAATCCAAATATACTACATCCACTGGTTCCCCTTTATCTACCCTGCTAGTTATATCCTCAAAAAACTCTAATAAATTTGTCAAACATGATTTCCCTTTCATAAAACCATGTTATGATTTTCTAAGTGCCCTGATACCACTTCCTTAACAATGGATTCCAGCATTTTCCCGACGACTGATGTAAAGCTAACTGGCCTGTAGTTCCCTGTTTTCTCTCTCCCTCCTTTCTTGAATAGCGGTGTTACATTTGCTACCTTCCAATCTGCTGGGACCGTTCTAGAATTTAGGGAATTTTGGAAGATCAAAACCAATGCATCCACTATCTCTTCAGCCACGTCTTTTAGAACCCTAGGATGTAGGCTGTCGGGTCCAGTGGATTTGTCGGCTTTTAGTCCCATTAGTTTCTCTAGTAGTTTTTCTCTACTTATATTAATAATGTTAAGTTCCTCACCCTCATTAGACCCTTGGTTCCCCACCATTTTTGGTATGCTTTTTGTGTCTTCTACTGAGAAGGCAGATACAAAATATTTGTTTAATGTTTCTGCCATTTCCTTATTCCCCATAATAATTTCTCCTGTCTCAGCCTCTAAGGGACCAATGTTTTATTTTGCTACTCTCTTAATGTTTACATGCTTGTAGAAGCTCATACAATCTGTTTTTATATTTCTTGCTAGTTTTCGCTCATATTCTATTTTTTCCCTTTTTATCAATATTTTGGTCATCCTTTGCTGGTTTCTGAAACTCTCCCAATCCTCAGGCTTACTACTATTCTTCACAGCATTATAAGCTTCTTCTTTCATTCAATCTAATGCTCTCCTTAACTTCTTTAGTTAACCACGGTTGGATCACTTTACCCATGGAGTTTTTGTTTCTCAAATGGAATGTATTTTTGTTGAGAATTATGAAATATTTCTTTAAATGCTAGCCACTGCTTATCTACCGCCATACCTTTTAATCTATTTTTCCAATCTATCTTAGCCAACTCTCCCCTCTGTACCTATGTAATTGGCTTTATTTAAGTTTAAGACTCTAGTTTTGGACTTAGGCAAGTCACTCAAACTTAATGTGAAATTCTATCATATTATGATCACTCTGCCCCAGAGGATCCTTTACTATGAGATTGCTAATTAACCGTGTCTCATTACACAATACAAGATCTAAAATAACCTGTTCCCTGTTTAGTTTCATGATGTATTGTTCTAGGAAACTGTCCCAAATGCATTCCATTAACGCATCCTCCAGACAACCAATTTGATTTGTCCAGTCTATATGAAGATTACATTCCCCCACCATTATTGCATTACCTTTGTTTCAAGCTCCTACTATTTCTTGATTAATATTCTGTCCAACAGTATAGCTGCTGTTAGGAGGCCTATATACTACTCCCACCAGTGTTTTCTGCCCCTTGTTATTCCTTATCTCCACCCATACTGATTCTACTTCCTGATCTTCCGAGCTGAGATCCTTTCTCTCTACTGTCCTTATGTCATCCCTTATTATCAGGGCTAAGCCCTCCTCCTTTTTCATCTGCCTGTCTTTTCAAAATGTCAAGTACCCTGGAGCATTTAGTTCCCAATCTTGGTCACCTTGCAACCATGTTTCTGTAATGGCTATTAGATCAAACACATTTATCTCTATATATGTGCCGCTAGTTCATCTATCTTGTTATGAATGCTTTGTGCATTCAGATAAAGAGCCTTTAATTTAATTTTTTTACCATTATTCCCTGCTTTGACCTTATTCTCTGCTGCACTGCTACCGTTAAACTCTCTGGCCTAGAAATTCACTGGCCTTAGCGCCGCTTTTGAGGCGCTAGAGGGCCTAGCGCCGAAGTTATGGCCAGTTTAGAAATTGACAGGGGCCGTAAATCGGCGTTAGGCCGGTAGCGCTGCGCCGGCACCGATGACGTCATCGGTGTGCGCAGCGTCCCGGTTGCCATGGTAACCCGCCCGAACTCGGAAATTGAGTTGCGGCCGCCTCGCCCGTGGCAGCCGCAAGCAACGTTCTGGCAGAGGTGCCTTACAGAACTTTGCGCCGGCGCATTAAAGGCCCCACGGCGGCCGGCCGCTTTCCCGCCGGCCGCCTGGCCGCAGCTCCCTCCCCGGACTTCCACCCCCCCCCCCCCCCCCCCCCGGAACAGAAGCAAGCCCGGCACTTGTCCGAGGTGCCGGGCTCATTTTTAAAAAGATTATCGCGGGCCGCGGCCGGGTGCAGGCAGCTCCTCCTTAACGGAAGGAGGAGGCCTGCACTTCCCGAGCCTGCCGCACTGCAGCGGGCGCCGCAGCGCCGGAATAGCGCCGCAATGCGGCGCGTGGCGCCAGTTTTGAGGCGCTGAGACCCCTCAGTAGCGCCGGCAGCCGTTTGGGCGCGGCGCTACTGAATTTTTGGCGCGCGCAGGGGGACTTAGCGCCGGCACTAACTTCCGGCGCTAAAGCCCTCGCTGCGCCAAAACCGAATTTCTAGGCCTCTGTCCCTTCCTGTCACACTCTGCTTATTTTTACCCAAATCGCTACACTGCTCTATTGCCTTGACCTTTCTCTTTAGATTTATAAATTTCCCCTCACCTGACCCTTCCCCCACTTTTTTAGTTAAAGCCCTATCTACAGCCCTAGTTATTAGATTCGCCAGGACGCTGGTCCCAGCTCATCCCATCGGAACAGCTCCCTCTTTCCCCAGTACTGGTGCCAGTGCCCCATGAATTGAAACCCCTTCTTCCCACACCACTCTTTGAGCCATGCATTTAACTCTCTGATCTGCTTGACCCTATGCCAATTTACACGTGGCTCAGGTAGTAATCCAGAGATTGTTACCCTTGAGGTTCTGCTTATTAATTTAGACCCTAGCTCCTCAAACTCCCTCAGCAGAACCTCATTCTTAGTTCTACCTATGTCATTGGTTCTTACATGGACCATGACAACTGGATCCTCCCCCTCTAAGTTCTTCTCTAGCCACGAGGAGATATCCTTAACCCAGGCAACACAGCCTTCGGGACTCTCTTTCATGGCTGCGGAGAACAGTATCTATCCCCCTGACTATACGGTTCCCCTACCACTACCACATTCCTTCCTTCTCCCCCCACTTGGATGGCCCCCTGTACCACGGTGCTGCGGTCAGTTTGCCCATCCTCTCTGCAGTTCCTTTCCTCATCCATACAGGTAGCAAGTACCTCGTACCTATTGGACAAGGTCAAGGGCTGAGGTTCCTCCATCACTACATCCTGGGTCCCCATACCTGCCTGACTCACAGTCACACCCTCCTGTCCTTGACCACTGACGAACTCTAAAATGCTACTTAACCTAAAGGGTGTGACTGCCTCCTGGAACAAAGTGTCCAGGTAACTCTCCCCCTCCCTGATGCATCACAATGACTGCAGCTCGTACTCCAGCTCAACAACTCTGAGCCGAAGTTCCTCGAGTTGCAGAATGTTAATAGGGCTCCGAGGGTTAGATTATGAGGTGAAATTACATAAACTAGGCTTGTGTTTCCTGGAATATAGAAGACTGAGGGGCGTTATGATTGAGGTTTTTAGGATTTTGAAAGGAATTGATCGGGTAGATAGAGAGAAACTTTTACGGCTGGTGGGCAAGTCTAGGAGAAGGGGACATAACGTTAAAATCAGAGTCAGGCCATTCAGGAGAGAAGTTAGGAAACACTTCTTTACGCAATGGGTGGTAGAAGTGTGGAACTCTCTCCCACAAAAAGCAGTAGATGCTAGCTCGATTAATAATTATAAATCTGAAATTGTTAGATTTTTGCTAGGATATTATGTCCGACAGGGTCGGGGGCGTTTTTGCAGCGACGGCGACGCTACTTAAAGGGTAGATGTTGGGCGGCCATTTTATTGGAGGCTGACTGCCAGCACCTGCCCCCTTCCCATTTTTTCTTTGGGGTGCCGGCCGCAAGCACTCAGCCCGGCACTCGAGGAGTGCCGGGTTGTGTTCATGGCACCCTGCTCCCCGGTGGTCCAGTCGGGCCCCGGTGTGTGCAGCGCTAGGCCCCTCCCCTTTAATAAGGGAGGAGGCCTGCAATACCGCAGTGCTATGCGCCGACGCGCTGTTGCACGTAGCGCCGCGATATTCAGTCGTAGCGCCCCAAGGAGAAGGGGGAGCACTTCCAGCAGCGCCCCGCCTCCTACTTGGGACGCTACAACGGAATTTCAGGCAGAAGGGCGCTAATTATTTCGGGGTGCTAAAATTAGCGCCCGGGCAACGTTTGCTCCCCAATAGGGGCGAACCCGAATTTTTCCCCTCAAATCTTTTAACATTAAAATTTACCAATTATGATAATGAATCCCTTAAAATTCTAATAATATTCTGTGAAGCAGAATTAGACAAATTTAAATGCAGATCTTCCTGGTTCTTCACATTATCTTTTGAACAAATCAAAAACATTGTCGTCGCCTACTTTCATTTCATTGCAGGAATTGTGCGGCCGTCCCTGACAGGGTCCCACAATCCTTGTGATAAATCTCTTGGGTCATGTTAGGAATAGTTACATCTGCTTCTCCCTGAGTAGCCTGTAGCTTCTTCCTATACCATATCTCTCACCCCATGCCATACTGAATTAGCGCTCTACACGCCAGTAACATTTCATTCCTCACACTTTGACATTACTGCAGGGGCTTTAGAAGGTCTTATAAGCCTTCTAGGTTTGCACTGAATGACCAACAGAATTCCCCAACCACTATAAAGACCCAGACTGAGAACACAGTAACTAGTGGCTGTCGCATAAGATTCCAGAATGTAATTTTACAGGGAACGTGATTTAGTTTGAAGCAACCGCCTAAATTGTAGGTTTGTGAGATCTTTCAGATTCCCCTGTCTCTCCATCTGTGTCTCGCAGTGACCCTGCAATGACTGTATGATTGGTGTTTCCTCCACTACGCAATGGCCTAATCACAAAACTTCAACAGAACAGGTTGTACCAACCTTAAGGGTTCAGAACGACAGCTCTTGGAAGATCTGAAACGCCATAATTTTCTATGGAAAACATTGTCATACTGGGCATTCAAGAGGGGTGCACGAGAACAGAAGAATATATGAACTGAGAAATGACCATTCTATAGACAATGTATCTAGTAAGGGTTGTATTTGATTGGTTTAATCTGTTGGGCAAGGTGATGAACTACAGGCAGAAATATCCAAGGTGATGTAGCTCTGTGACATTTCTCCCAGCTCCAGTGTAATTTTGCAAGACTGAGGAAGATCAGTGTAATATATGTAAGTAGAACAAATGAAGGACAAAGATGAGTTGCTAGTCCATGTGCTTGCTTTACTGGGCCAGAGCGAACTGAGCATGCTCATACCAAACCATGTGATAATACATTACACTGCTTTCCCCTTAAAAAAATGTACCTATTCCCCTCGCAAATACAACAAAACTCTGGTCCCACCTTTCCCAGCATTACATGTACCACATAACAAAAACTCCTGACTTATTTTCCTTTTAAATCAACTACAAATGTTACAAATAAACTACAAATCCAGTTTAATAACAGGTTTGCGGAGCCTTCCTGATCTCCTTACAAAAGGTTTTGGTGTTGAACCAATTTTTGGGCTGTTTTGTTGTGGTTCCGAACTCAAAAAAGTAGGTGCCACCTCTCTGTTTCCCCACTTGATACAACCTCGCTCACAAGACAATTCAGTACGACGGTTATGGAATGGTTTCAACTCTGTGTCCAGACACGGATCAGTCTATCCATTCAAGGTGTTTTCATACACTCTTTGCAGTACTGAGTCCTTTTGAGTCTCATCTTGTGAGGGGGCCTGATCGGGTGGATGCGGTGAGGATGTTTCCACTGATGGGTGAGACTAGAACTAGGGGGCATAATCTTAGAATAAGGGGCTGCCCTTTCAAAACTGAGATGAGGAGAAACTTCTTCACTCAGAGGGTAGTAAATCTATGGAATTTGCTACCCCAGAGAGCTGTGGAAGCTGCAACATTAAATAAATTTAAAATGGAGATAGACATTGTCCTAGCAGATAAGGGAATTAGGGGTTACGGGGAGAGGGCAGGGAAGTGGACATGAGTCTAGATTCAGATCAGCCATGATCCTATTGAATGGCGGAGCAGGCCCGAGGGGCCGTATGGCCTACTCCTGCTCCTACTTCTTATGTTCTTATGCTCTTATCTGCAATCTCAGTTGCATTCACGGGAAAGTGATTGTCAACTGCACTTGGTGTGAAAATAGCACCTTCACTCCCAACACACGAGTCCTCATGTGACAACCTGGACAAGGCATCTGCGATTGCGTTTTGCTTTGAAGTGCGATATTCAATCGTGTAGTCATATTGTGACAACAACATTGCCCAACGTTGTATTCTTGCTGGGGCCATTGCGAGGATGGTAGATTTGGGACCCAATATTGTTTGGAGTGGTTTGTGATTGGTTCTCAGGGTAAACTTTCTGCCTATCAGGAACTGTTGGCGAGTGCGTCCTTTTCAATTTGCGCGTAGTTTCTTTCGCTCTTTGTGAGGGTTTGCAATGCGAATGCGATTGGTTTCTCTTGATAGTCATCCATTACGTGGCTTATGATAGCTCCCACACCATAGCTGGAAGCATCACACGCTAACTTAAGCTCACACTCTGTCACACTGCATAAATAGAGCATCGCTAGAGAGACTTCTCTTACAAGCATCATAAGCTTCCTGTTGCGCTTTTGTCCACTTCCACTGGACATCCTTCTTGAGGAGCTTGTGCAATGAAGCTAACATGGTCGCTAACTCAGGTAAGAAACGTGCGTAGTATTGGACCATTCCAAGGAAAGATCTTAACTCAGACACGTTCTGTGGCTTTGGAGCATTGATGACAGCATCAACCTTTTCCTTAACTGGTTGCAAGCCATTTGCATCAACTTTCACATCAAGCTACACAACCTTGGACTGCACAAAAGCACATTTTCTCCTTTTCAATTTGACATTGTGGGAATTTAACCTTTGAATCACTGTATCTAACACTTCTAGATTTTCTTCCTCGCTGCTTGTTGCAATCAGCACATCGTCTTGATTGCATAAGCAATTTGGAATTCCTTGCAAAATCTTATCCATCGTAGCCTGGAAGATTTGGGGGGAGGATTTTACGCCATACGGCAGTTTGGTGTATGAGTACAGTCCCTTGTGTGTGTTGATAGTGAGATACTGTTGACTCTTTGTCAACATTCAGCTGAGCGTAAACGAGCGACAGGTCAAGCTGGGAGAAAACTTTTGACCCAGAGAGTGCTGCATACAAATCTTGTGATGTAGGTAACAGGTACTGCTCATCGTCAACTGCTTGCTTGATAGTAACTTTGTAGTCACCGCACAAGCGAACAGTTTTGGGTACGACCACAATCGCTTGTGTCAGTTTTTACTAGCACTCCGTTCTCATTGAGCTTCACTAGCTCTTCCTCCACCTGACTTTTCAACACATAGGGGACCGGTCTTGCCTTACAATAGACAGACTTCACGTTGGACTTGATGCGGATATACGCGTCATACCCAGTGATACCCTCATAACTGTCTGTGAACATGCTTTCATACTGGTTCAGCATTGTGTCGAGTCACTGCTTTGAAGCATCTACACTGAAGAGGTTTTCCCAGTCTAGTTTTAACTTTCTCAACCAGTCTTGCCCATGTGAGTTGGCCTGTTGTTGTAGCTCGCTACAATAATAGGCAGCTTTACTGACTGGCCATTGTGTTGAACTGTACATTCCAGTTGTCCACATGTCTCCAGGATTTCTTTGGCGTAGATTTTTAACTCTACGGTACCCTTTGTAAGTGGTATTTGATTAAACTTACTCTCATGTGTGTCTTTACTCATGATAGAGCAGTCCACAGCCATGTCGATTCACATATCAATATATTGCTCGTTGATCAAAAGTTTTGTATGGAAGTCTTTCTCATGACTGGCGCTGTCACTACTGTAGAGCCTAGTTTTTCGACATCAGGTGTGTTCACTTCAATATTGTGAATTCCTCCTTCTGTTGTCGCTGCTTTGCATTGCCACTAGAATGGTTCTTACTTCCTGCTTTTGATCTAGCTCTGCAAGTTGTTGAAATATGGCCTTTCTTCTGGCAGTGAAAACACTTAGCATTTCTGTATTGGCAGGACTGTGGTGAGTGATTTCCATTGCAGCGATAACAATTCACTGAACTGCTCTCACCGACATGCTTTTGACTCGGTCTCACAACTTTAGGTTTGGCGGTGACTTTGTGACTGTAGACCTCAGCTGCACTAGTCACTTGAGTTGGACGGAGCTCTCTAGCATTCTTAGACGCCATCTCCATAGATAGAGCAATTTTGCATGTTATGTCAAATGTTAGGTTTGGAGTGTTCAGTAACTTGGACTGTGTGCGCTCATCCACCAGTCCACACACAACGCATGATCCAAAAATGCGCTGAAGTTACAATGCAAAGACAGGTTACAATGTACTCACTGATGGTTTCACTTTGTTTTTGGTTTCTGGTACCAAACTTATAGCTCTCTGCTATTTCTAATGGCTTTGGGCCGAAATGGTCCTCGAGTTTCTTGACAATGTCTTAAAACGACACATCCTTCGCTTTCCCTGGCAGGAGAAGGTTTGTCAATGATCCGTATACATCTGGCCCGATCTCCATTAGAAAAATTCCTTTTTTCCCGTTCACGAATTACTTTATTTTGAGCTTGAACATTCTCATCTGCACCTTTGGTCTCAATAATGTTATTGGCCTTAAAAAAACATCTCCATCCGCTCAATGCAAGAGCTGAATGGTTCGTGAGCTCGGTCATACATGCCGAGGCTTCCGATGAATTGTCCCGATCCCGTTGAACAGTGACTCAGCATGCATCTTGTGTACCTGTGAGAATCAACGCTGCTGTTGCTGTGTATACATTCACGCGAAGGGGAAGCACAGACAATTCTGCATCAGCATTAACAGTAAAACATCGCAAAAATTCACAAATTCACCTTAAACTTTCCCACTCAGAACACTGTGTCCTTTCAGGATCCCTAAAAATGGCTCTGGGATCCCATCCTCGTCTCCAAAAATCTAACATATGTGAGTAGAACAAATAAAGGACAGAAACACAATGAGTTGCTAGTTAAGGTGCTTGTTTACTAGGCCAGAGCGAACTGAGCATGCTCATACTAAACCATGTGACAAACCATGTGATAATACATTACAATCAGTCTCATAGTACAGACTGTCCTGTTCAACACTGATCAATTGTTTGCCACAGCTTACACAGTTTTGTTCATCTTTGCTTCGATCCAAAAACCGTATCACAATCTAACTGCACTTTTTTTCTAGCTTGAATTGACCTTTTATAATCAGTGATACCCTCTTGGGAAGGGCACTTGTAGTGTATTTGGATTGGTGGCATTGGGCACCCAGTGTAATCCTATAGGTCTATTTAAAATAATCTCAAAACAGAATGACCGGAATTTCACCTTGGATTCGGGGCGGGTGCGTGCGGGTCGCCATCCCAAAGTTTTCAACAGCGTGTTCTGCACTCCGCATTTAACTGAATTAGATCAATTGAAAGACTCATGCAGGTTTCCCGGCCAATTAAATGGAGCAGGTCTGATGACATCACCGATGACTTGCTTTCAGCTGAGATATTTAAAGGAGCCTTGCAGACATCTCAGTTGAAGGTTGTTGGAGGAGGCTTACAGGTGGTTGGGAGAGGTGGCTATTCTTATCTATCGAAGACTTTTGTGAGGGTGCAAGGAAGGATGGAGTCACAGCGCCAGAAGGCTGCGCCAAGGTTCTCAGATGCCTCCCTGGAAGTCCTGGTCCAGGGAGTCAGAGCACGCAGGGAGGTTCTATTCCCCGGCAGCGGCAGGAAGAGAGCAGCCAGTGAAACCAAGAGGGCATGGTTGAAGATCACACAAGACATGAGCAGCAGGGGTGTTGTCAGCTGCTCCTGGATACAGTGCCGCAAGAGATTCAATGATCTCATGAGGTTAGGAAAGGTGAGTACAATGCCACATTCAACTACATCCTGATGTGCGTGTCACCCCAACCCCATCACTCTGCCTTCCCAAGCCTACTCCTACATGTCACTTCTCACACCAACCTACCTTGCAGGCGCATCCATTCCTCACTGTTTATGCACCATCTGACTAACCACCACTGACACACACTCTCAGCCTAATGCAATCATACAAAGTAATGCCACAGGAGGCCATTTGGCAATGTCATGCCACTCCCTCATAGTCACCCTCTCCAGATGTAGCCCATCCATTCCTTACACTCATTCCATCACTCTCACTCACTCAAAGTTCTCTTCTTTCCCTCCTCGCAGAAGAGAGCGCAGAACAGGCGAGAAACAGAGGTGGCCCTCCAATATACACCAATTTGATGCCAGGAGAGGAGGATGCGCTCAAAATAAGTGGAGTGACAGAGCTACTGGTGGTGGGAGATGGAGAGAGGGGAACTCCCAGCAACCTGGTGATAGAATTAAATATCCCACATGGCATACAACAGTCACTCATGGTGACTGATGTCAGCAGCCACTGAAATATCAGGATGTGCATAATAGTAACATTACACATTCTTATCATAAGAGGCCTCTACTCACCATCAGGTCCATCAGATGCCCCGCTCCCTCACTGTCCAGCCGGAGGAGGTAGACGACTCCTCAGAGGAAGCTCCAGCCTCTGAGGGTGCAGCATCAGCAGACCCATGCGCACCCAGCACCAGCGCAGATATGCACATGTCAGCGGGTCCTGCAAGATAGAGTAGTGTTGTCACCTGGTGTCCCACACATCACAAGTGAGCAAGAGCAGATGGTGGCGACAGGGACAGCACTGGAGACTCCTCGGCGGAGGGCGCAGGACGCTCCAAGCTCTGCTCAGCTGCATGCAGATGCTGAACCTCGGGGCCATCGAGTAAGAGGGTGATCCTGGAGGAGCAGCAACAAATACGCGAGGCTCAGGCAGCTTTTGCAGCCGCGATGTGCATGCTTGCACAGCAAGTGGAGGAGTCCATCTCCAACACGAGTAGCACCATAGCGCAGGCGATGGCGACGACGTGCTCTTCCACGGAAAGGATGGCCACCTGCATGATCCAGCTAATGTGCAGTCGAATGAGAACATGCTTGCTGTGAACAACAGATCAGACTCTGATTGACCTCATCTCTAGAAGGGATACTAACATAGACTTGGGCATTCATCGCCCCACTGATGTGCAGCAAGGTGCTCTCCAGCTCCTTGCTAGCAGGGAAGTGTGGATGGCCCATGAGAGGGACGACAGTGAGAGCGGACATCGAAGTGGGGGCTCTGCTCCAAGTGCTCCCACTTCTCCCCCGTTGCCTCCCCCTCCCACTTCTCCCCCATTGCCTCCCCCTCAGTCAGAGCCCCACATGCTGCCTCAGATCCCGATGGCCGAGTCTGTCCCTGCACAGTCGCAGGAGGAGCAGTCGTTGACGGGGCCCTCACAGGCTCCAAAACCCAGAGGACATCTGCCAAGTGTCAAAGCCGTCACAGCAGGGAAGTGAGCAGCCTGCCTCTACCTCTGCTGAAACCATAATAGTTGCACCTCGTAGAAGCTCTCGGAAAAGAAAAAAGACACAATCGTAGATGCACAAGGGTATGCACGTGGGTGTTTGCCAAAATGTTACTGTTAAGTTTCAGTTCTATTTCTGACGCACATCAATTTATTTCTTTGCACAACTTTCCCGTCTTGTCCATTTTTGCCTGCTACCTGGGAAGTGGCCTTGTCACGTGGAGTGAATGGTGAGACATTACTTAACCTTAAGCAATGGGTGTGTGTTTGACAGGAATGGTTTGGTCATTTTAGGACTGCTTTGTGGTGTTGGTTGGTGGGCGGGGGTGTTGGTACAGCATCTGGGAGTCAGATGGATGCACAGGTGCAACTTAACTAAATTGGGCTATTATGAGGCCATCCTGGGCCTCCCGGGCAGCAATGTGCACCGCTGCTGGTGCCACCTCCACCTCAGGTTCCTCCTCCTCCGAAGAGGCTGTACGCTCTGCGCCTTGCTCCTCCTGCAGCTCCAATTCTCGCTGCTGCACCATGTTGTGCAGCGCGCAGCAAACGACGATGATTCTGGAGACCCTGGCTGGTGCGTACTGAAGGGCTCCTCCAGATCTGTCAAGGCATCTTCAGCGCATCTTCAGCATGCCGATTGCTTGCTCTTTAACAGATCTGATTGACATGTGGCTTTCATTATAACGCTCCTTGGCCTCATTGCTTGGCCTCCTCAAGGGTGTCATCAGCCACGGCTTCAGTGAATAGCCCTTGTCTCCAGGTAGCCAGCCGGTAAGTCTGTTCGGAGGCATGAAGAGCTGAGGGAGGGTTTACTGGCACAGGAAGAAAGAGTCATGACAGCTCCCAGGGAATCTGGCACACACATGAATGATGATCTTTTTATGGTTGCAGACGAGCTGCACATTGAGGGAGTGGAAACCCTTGTGGTTCATGAACACTCCTGGGTGATCTGGGGGGGCCTGATGGCCATGTGTGCAGTCAAAGGCGCCCTGTAGCTGTGGGAAGCCAGCCAGAGCTGCAACGCTGAGTGCAGACTCAGTAACACTGACTTCATCAGTAGCAAAGTGACTAACTGTTGCAACATGGCATCGGTGACCTGTGTGATGCATGTGTGTGCGGCCGACTGAGAGATCCTGCAAATGTCTGCTGCAGATCCCTAGAAGGAGCCTGAGATGAAGACGTTGAGGGCGGTGGTGACTTTGACAGCCACTGGTAAGGTGTGTCCACCAGGTCCACTTGGCAGCAGGTCTTCTTCCAGCAAGCTATAAATGTCTGCCATAACCTGAGCCTCCTGAAGCACTGCTGTTCAGTCATGTCCAGGAAGCTCATCCTCTGCCTGTATACCGTGTTGGGGGTATTACCTCCGGCGTGGTGCACCCGTGCTGATTTCCTCTCTCCTGTGGAGCATCAGGTCGGTGAGAAGGCTGCTGCTGGTGTGGCTAGTGTTGGGGCTCAACTTGGTCCGAATCGGAGGTCCAAGGTGAGACAGCATAAGCGGCACCTATGCTGATCTGATAGGTGCCAGGTTAAGTGGAGATCAGAGCACAATCCTCCAATGTAGTGAGAGTGACTAGCAATATGGTGAGAGTGGCTTCCGAGGTTGCAGAAAGCACCTGCAAACTCCTAAATTCAAAATGGTATCAGCCAGAGCCTTTCCCTTAAACAAGGAAGCAGGTGTATGATGTGTGTATTTGTGCTTCTTCCAGCTGTCACTTAATGAAGTAGCACAATGACAACTGAGCTCCCGCCTTGCCTTCACAGGCGAGCTTCCTGAGGCACGTGAATCCCGTGCGCAAGCAGTTAAAGATGAAACCTCGCATTAAAAAGGCTCTTTAGGGTCTCTCAACGAGCGGTTAAGGTCGCCCGCCTCTCCCGAGCAGGCCCATGGTGCGGCTCGAAACGCGCTCAAATTAAAGGTGGAACTCGGCGGGATGACGCCGGGTTCCCGACGCAGTGTCAATGTCAGCGCTTTTAACTGCCAATCTGCTCCCACCCGGCACGCTCGCCAATGGGAACATTCTGGCCAATGATACTAAATCTGGAACTTTCTCTTCCAAAAAGCTGTTGAGGCTGGTGGTCAATTGAAAATTTCAAAACTGAGACTAACGTATTTGTTAGACAAGGGTATTAAGGGTTACGGATCCAAGGCTGGAGTTAAGATACAGATCAGCCATGACCTAACTGAATGGTAGAGCAGGCTTAAGGGACTGAATGGCCTACTCCTGTACCTACAGCTGAGATTTTCCTTACCGCGGTGGGTCCAGGGCGGGTGATGGCGGTAGCGGGTCGCGGCCCTGCTGCTGGCTCCATCCCGCTGTCTAAAATGAATTTACGTTGATGGGGCTTGTTAAGCCCCCCCAGTGCGTTTCCCGGGCCAATTAGAGGAAGCGGGTCTGGTGACGTCATTCATGATGCATCATCAGGCAGTTTCCTTAAAGGGACCATGGTCAACTTTCTTTTGACATTTGTGCTGTCAGTGTTCTACAGCATTGAAGTGCTGGTAACACTGATAATGACTGCAGAGGTGCATGGCTGCACCCAGGTTCTCCCATGACTCCCACCATATGCTTATAGAGGGAGTCACAGCACGCAGGGAGGTCCTCTTCTCTTCTGATGGGTGTTAAGACACCTCCCCACGAGGCCAAAACAGCCTGGTTGCACATTGCACAAGTCATAAGCAGGGATGTGGTCAGGAGGACCTGGGTGCAGTGGCGCAAACTTTTCAATAATCTCATTAGATCACGAAACGTTAGTACAAAGCCACACTCAACCTCATCCTGCTGTGCCTCTCATCACATCCCCATCACTCTGCCTTCCCTACCCTACTCCTGCACATCCTTACTCACCAACTTACCTTGCGCCTCTGCCCATCTTTCTCTATCTACATTATCACATTCCATCTCACTAGCCACCCCTCTCACATTCATCCTCATCGTAATGCAATCATACCATCTAACAACACACAAGGGTAGCCACTTGGGTGATTTATCCAATGTTCATGTAAAGTTTCGATTAATGTGCTGTCAAACATAGAAATCTTTATTTCCAACACTTGACAGATATGTGTGCACCTTTGGAAGTGGCTTAGTGAGTTGCAGTGAATGGTGAAACATAACTGCACCCCGTAACAATGGTGAGGAGTGTGAAAAGAATGGCGTGGTCATTGTAGGGGTGCTTTATGGTGTTGGTGTGGAGTGGTGCCAACCTGGTGCAACATGTGGCAGCCAGGGTGTAGTGTTAAGTGAAGTAAATCTGGCCATGATGAGACCATCCCAGGCAGTAATGTGCTCAGATGCCGATGCCCTCCGTCCTGTGCAACATCAAGTGATTGCGGAGGTTAGTGTTGTTGTTGGTGCTGCTGGTGTTGGGCCTCACCGTGGTTCGATTCTGAAGACCAAGGTGAGACACTATAAATGGCACCTATGCTGATAGAATAGATTGCAGGTGAAGTACAGATAACAGAATCGATCTGTCAATGGTGAGAAAGGTAATGAGGTGAGACTGGGTGGAGACCTGTGGGAAGACTTCCAGCATGCTGAATCTATTGTGGAAATGCAGTGAGGAACAGCTTGTGGCTGAGGAAAGTGATCTCTGGTCAGGTGGGAGCTTTTACTGTACATTTGAAGCTGTCAAGTAATCAGCTGGAGCAATGGCCACTGAACTCCCGCCTCAGGTTGACAGATGTGGTCACTAAACAGCCTGGTCCCCGTGGCCAAGAAGTTAAAGTTAAAAAGTAAGGTAAAAAAGCCTGTTAAGGGTCTGGTAAGTACATTATAATGAGTTTAATTGGGTCGCCTGCCGCTGCCCGTCGAGTGAGCTCAGCGCTGAGACCAGACATTGAGAAAGGCGCATTGCAGCGGGTTGCCTGACCCACTGTCAAAAAAACCTCACTTTCCCACCCGACCCTGCCCACTGACACCCCGGAAAATTCCAGCCTAAGTTCCAGCTTAAGATCCGTACACATTGCAGTACAAAAACAAGATTGAATTGAAACCCCTTTTGTTTAAATGAAAAATGCCGCTTTCTGTAATGTGTTCTGATAATGGATTCACAAATCTAGAAACGCGAGGGCTCCACAGCAGTGGGAGAGAATGCTGCAGAAAGCTATTAAATCAGAATGGTTACTTTACAAATTCCCAAACTCCTTATTGATTATTCAGATATCATCCAAGTCAATTTGAATCTGAACACGAATGTATGAAGGGGGAAAAAAACAGCAATCTGCTTGAAATTAAACTTCTCAACAAGTTCTATAAACAAACACAAGGGAAACTGTGGAATTGAACAGGATTAAGTCTAATTTAGAGACATAATGAAAGTGTCAAGCGCGCAGGCTACAGCATGCAATCAAGTAGTGTCACCGGCTTGCGTTGAATCTCTGCAACGTTTAAAGACAGCAAGCTCTCTCAAAAGAAAACTTATGTTTGAAAATGTTCTCCATACTCAACCTCATTCTGATTTAGGTATCCAGCATAATTCCGCCATGATGTTTTTCCATTGGCGCGGAGAGAAACACAAGCTAACAACCAAGGTTGTTTTTTTAGTTTAGCTAGCCAGAATGACAACTAAAATGTTCTAACTAGTCTAGTTCCGTGATAATGTGTATATATTGCATATATTTTGCAATTTCCTTCCTCTTTTTCCAACCAACCCCCTCCTGAAGGCGGTGACTCTTAAAGGGGTGCAGTTTCATGGTTTCCAGCAGATCTCTGGTGCTTCACTGTGCTTTGGGCTTCGTTTTCTTCCTGGGATGGTTTACATCTGGAGTCCCCCAAGGGCCTATCCTAGGCCTCCTCTTCCTCATCTATAGGCTGCCCTTGTTCACAACTGTAGTGTCCTATTTGACCCCCGAGCTCAGTTCCAACCCCATATCCTCTCCAACCCAAGACTGCCTACTTCCACCTCCGTAATATCGCCCATCTCTGGCCTTATCTCAGTCCATCTGCTGATTAAGCCCTCAACTGTGCCTTTTGTACTTTCTGACTCAACAATTCCAATGCTCTCCTGGCCGGCCATTTTCCACTCTCCATAAAACTTCAGCTTGTCCATCACTCTGCTGCCGGTACCTTATCCCACATCTAGTCCCACTCGCCCATCATCACTGTGTTTACTGATCTCCAGATCCGCCAATGCCAATTCCATCCTCGTGTTCAAGTCCCCCAATAGCCTCGCTCCTCCCGATCTCTGTAACCTTCTCCAGCCCTACAAACATCCCAGAACTCTGCGTTCCTCCAATTCTGGCCTTTTTTGCATCCCAAAATCTCTACTCCATCAGTGGCAGCCGTGTCTTCATCCACCTAGGTCCTAAGCTCTGGAATTTCCTCCCGAAACCCTGCAGACCTTCCTTAAAAACCATCTCTTTGATTAAGCTTTTACTCACCTCTTCTACTATACCCTTCTTTGGCTCAGTTTCAATTTTTGCTCGAGTATGCTCCTGTGAAGTGCCTTGGGAAGTTTTCCTACATTAAAGGCGCTATAGAAATGCAAGTTGTTGTTCCCACCAGAGTGCCAGGACTGCAGTTCTGGCCGACAATGTTATACCACCATGATCCCATTCAATTTGCCTCAACTCACCTTCATTAAATATCAAATAGTGCTCCTAGCACTATTAGTATCCTCCATAGGGATCCCACTTCTGGGGAGTGGCGGGGTGGGGGGTGTAAGGAGAAGGCGGCAGTGCTGCAGCAACATTAAAGTGGCTGAGCAGCTTAAAGTGGTGGGTGGAGGGGTTAAGATGGAGGGGTGGGGGGGGGGGGCGGGGAGGTTGTGCCGCATTCTCGCCACTATCTGAATTCAGGGATGGGAAAGCTATACATCCCACTCCTGCCCCAAGTTAAATGTCAACAGGTTATTTGGCATTGGAGAGCCTCATTGCCAAGCTGATCCTGTCTTCACTAAACATACTCCCATTAGGATCATCACAGTAGACAGCAAACCCTGGCTGATTTACTTCTTCCTCGCCCATGGACAATGAGGTCAATACCAGCAACCCTGCTCGTCAGGCTGATGCCAGCTAACTCAGTACACTAGGCCCTCAGGGAACCTGTGCTATTGATTGATTCATCGAGATCAAACTGCCTCCTGAATGCAAGGCAGCTGGCACCTCTTCATATTTAGATATCTTGCTTTCTATAATAAATGTATCTAAGGAACTAGTTAACAGTGGATTGACAGCAACGTGATGCAATCTTCGCTTCCCACCAACGCAATTTCGTAATACAACTGCAATCATGTCAAATCATTTCACACCTAGATCACTCATCAGAGAGTATAACTGCAACTAGTACAAAGCCAATTGTAATTTTAAAGTTTAAATTGGGCTAGGTGAACTGGCTTTAAGTTTCTAATGTTAGAACAGAGTTGACTGTCTTGTTCATTTAAAAAAAAACAGGAATGTGAAAGTGGGCTTGGAGGGTTAAATTATGACGGGTTGCATTATCTTGGCGTATATTCTTGAGTATAAAAGATTGAGGGGTGATTTAATCAAGGCGATTAAAATGTTGTTAAAAAGGATTTGATAGGGTAGATACTGTACTGAGAAATTATTTGTTCCGATGGGGGAATCAAGAACAAGGGGACGTAATCTTAAAATTAGAGCTGGGCCACATAGAACGGAAAGAGGACGCACTTTTTAACTCAAAGGGTAGTAGAAATCTGGAATTCTCCCCCCAAAATTCTGTGGATGCTGGGACAATTGGCACTTTCAAGACAGCTAGATGTGCGTTAGGCAAGGATATCAAGGGATATGCAGCTAAGGTGGGTAAATGGAGTTAAGATACAGGTCAGCCATGATCTAATTGAGTGGCAGAGCAGGCTCGAGGGGCTGCATGACCTACTCCTGTCCCTACACAACATGGAGTCAAGATGTTACACCTTCCAGCAGCCTTTTCAGGTACCAACAGGATCAGTAAGTTAACTGCTGCACCACAAAAATAATAGACCCCCAATTTTCCAAATATTGCAGAAACGGAGTTGAGTGGATCTATGGCATAGGTTCACTTGCTCAAAGGGTGAGCCCTGCCAATTTTTCTGATTGTATCCCCCTCTTAATTGGAATAGGCATCTGCTACATGAAAGGCTTGTTCAGATTTGCTTGGCCTCTAGTATACTTGGCTGGTGACCATAAAATCCATCAAAGCAGCAGCTCTGAAAGGGCAGAAAGAAATTTTTTTTAAATCTTGTTTTAACTAGTTAGTGATTGATTTAATTCAGTCACAATACTTGTTAAAATGCCAGCTGCATTCAGTCTGTCGCCAGCCCAACTTGATACAAGTGTGAGGAGCTCTGTCTGGTTGTTTTTTTTTTGAGGTAGCTGGCTAGAGGGAGGAGCCAAGCAAAAATATGCAGTGTGACTTGTTCAATCTTGAGTGAATGGCAGCTCCTTTTTGAATTTAGCTGTCAGTTAATCAAATCCATAAGACACAGTAATTGTTTGGGGAATACTGATGAGTCTGAGCTGTTGGCCTGGAAATTTCAAAACGCCTAGAGAAACTAATTAGGTCCCATAGTTGGTAAGAATGTAAGAAAAAACTGTATATATAAAAAAATTATACAATAGAGTTTAGTATTAGATTGTGAACCATTTATAACGTTCTTATATTTACGAGTTAATATAGTCTAATCTACTGGAAATATATATTATGCTAGTCATTTATTTGCTTGTTTGTTATTGCTCAATAAATCTGTTTAGCAGTTAAAGTCTAAAAATAAAGGTCTGTTGTTACTATGCCCCTTTTGAAGGTGTTAGCAGAATCCTGCAGAGCCACAGTAATTAAGGCAATCCAAAAAAAGGTTTTCTGTTCAGTCTTCTGGGCACATCAAAGCTTACCTAGGGCCTAAAATTACACTTCCAGTGCAAGAAAGGTTTTTGCATGCACAAACGGCCTCAGCGCAAAAGCTCACCGACTACTCTGAATTTTGTTCTCTAGTGCATTCGAATAATGCTGCTGCAGATTTGCAGTTACTGTTTTATTTTTCTTTGACCCCCGTTACCACCTACCAATCACAGGTGTTTCACAGTCACGTGCAGCAGCCCCATCAGATATGATGGGCATTCCTTTGGAATTAAGTCTTCCTCTCTGCAAGCTGGAGAACAAGGAGGATTTCCATTTGGAAGCATTCCGTTTCTAAAGCCCAATTATATTCTCAGCAAAGCTATCGTGGGAAAGCAATAGAATGGGCCACAGCAGCATAGAGGACACAGCATGGGAAAACATCATGTGGATGAATGAGTCTGGGAATCCCCTGCAGCACTGAGTTCCTGATCTCAGCTGTGTTACTCCAGGTTCTGACCCGAAACGGTTATGGATATTCTTACTCATAAGTTATTCCACAAAATAGGGTTCAAAGGCATTTATTGTTTTTCATAGGAATTAAGCATACAATGATAACTATTGTTAGTAATAATTACACATATACTCAAGGTCACACTCACGATAGAAGACCGGAGAATTCACTACGTCATATACTTCTACCTGGAGGAGATCTCCTAGCCAAGCCTGGTCAAATTCTGAAGTATCTATTCTAACACCTGTCTTTGTATACCTTTCTTTCACTGGCTACATGTTTCAAAGCATTACCTCATCCAATTAGCTGGACTTCAGTTTTAACAAGAATCACTCCACAAGCTTTCACCTTGACCGAACTGTCAATCAAGTCATAAGGTTGGAGAGCAAAAGCTCTCTTCAGGGTCATTACACAGCTGTCCTCAGAGGCATCACTACAGTTTGTGGCCTCATCAGCTAAAACACTGACTGGAATCCCTTTTATTAACTGAACATTGCTAACAGAAGCACACTAAAAAGAATGAACCGTTTCTTTACAAAATATTAACCCCACCCTTTTTCTTACTCCACAGATGCCATTTGACCGGAGTGTTTCTGATTTTATTTCAGAATTCTAGCATCCGCAGCAATTTGCTCATTAAGTTTCTCCAGCGAGTTACTGAGGACAAGCTGACCACACCCCGAAGTGGCTAGTATAGAGATGCATTGGAAAGTCACTCAGTCATAGTTGGTGTGTAGCACGAGAGAGACCAGAAGAAAAAAAACAGGAGAAAATAAATAAGAAAAAAAACGAACAACTTAATAGTTTATATCCTGCAACTACCAATACAGTGTTAACTAGGGCCAATTTATCTGCTTCGGTTATCAGTTCCTTTCAGACTCAGACGAACTGTTTTGCTGTGCCAACTGCTTCATTGTCTGTGGATGTCAGTGTTGAATCAATAGAAGGCATAATGGTATCGAGTCTAACTAGGTGTTTGGAGCCCAGTGTAAATAGATGGTTTGTCAAAATCACTTTTATTTCACAAGACTGCACTCAAAATATTAGGCCAAGAGGGAACAGCATTTGGAGATGATTTGGAAAGATTTCTTTAAAAAAGCAATCCACCTGGAATCTTTCTGATCTAGGGATTCAAAAACACAAAAATCTCAATATTCTGGATGGCTAAGCTGGAAATCGCACTGTGATATTAGTATACAAATGCTTAAAGCAGCGGAGGGAATTGTAGAATCATAGAATGGTTACAGCACAAGAGGCCATTCGGCTTGTGCCGGCTCTCTACAAGAGCATTTCAGCTAGTCCCACTCCCCCGCCCTTTCCCCCGTGACCCTGCAATTTTTTTTTCCTTCAGGTACTTATCCAATTCCCTTTTGAAAGCCACAATTGAGTCTGCCTCCACCACCCTTTCAGGCAGTGCATTCCAGATCTTGACCACTCGCTGCGTAAAAAAGATTGTCCACGTCGCCTTTGGTTCTTCTGCCAATCCACCAACCCCTCGCATCCACCCCCCCCTCTCACCCACCAACACATCCTTACTCTCCCATGCAGCTCCAGCACGAGCCCATCCATCCACATGCAAATGAGCTGACCCAATACACAAATAGCTCACCAGCTTGGCTACTGCAGAGGTCAAATGGAAAGCAGAGGTTGTAAGGTTGAGCTACAAATTTAGCATGCAAGTGACCAGGTCCGCTTGAGATCTCAAACTAAATTTACAAAACTAACATTTATTCAACTCTTAATGAAACTGATTTCAGGAACTAATTATTTGCATGCATGGAAAAAGCTTTAAAATCTAAATGACTTTGGATTTATAACCTTGGAGCAATAAATACTCAAATTGAAGTGACTCACACAACACGACATAATGCTGGCATTAAGAAACGTCTTAGCAGTAGATTGGCAGTGAAACCTTTGGGAAATTGGCGATTTTCAGCAGCTGTCATTGTAATTGATTGCCTTTGTATTTTGAATTTCAAAAGATGCCTCTCGAGTTATTTAATGTGCATGGAAGGTTCACACTCAATCTTATTTCAAAAGTATATAATTTTTTAGTTTGCCATGAGCCAATCCGTTTATACAGAAAGTAGTTGGGCTTCAGAGAAGGACAGTTCCTGGTTGGATTCTCGCTTCAGGCAGTGTTAGTTGATGGTAGGGGTGCTACAACTGGTTTCAGCACCCCAGATTAGAGGGGAAAATCCACTAGGGTACCTACTGTAGATCACTGTTCAGCCAACCCCTACAGGAAGCTGTGTGTAAGTGTTGGATGTGAACAAGACTGGGTCATTTAATAGTGGTATCAGACTTTCCTCAGTTAATCTTCAGCCCTGAAATCCCAAATTAAATAGGCTAGGGGAAGTTCCAAAACAGCATTTAAATTTATTTTTCCAGTTTTCTCCCCCTCCCTCCCGAGACCCAGGGTGCATTCTGTGGGTGCCAATTACCCACCAGCATCTCACCCACCAGCATCTCACCCATCGATGCAAACTTTAACAGTGGGCGTTAACTATCTGACTACAGAGGGCGTGACAGCAGAGCCCAATCCACAAGAGAAACTTTCTCTTCTCCAGCACATGGGTACTGCAGCCAAACCTCGCAACCCTGTTTTCCCCCCCACCCCCCAAACTGATATCAGCAGAGGCTGGGGATTAAACCTGGGATCTTTCCACTTTAGTTTTTGCATTTGAAATATATCCTGGAGCTGGCCTAGTGGTGCAGGTCATGAACTTCAGGCAAATGTGGACACCAACAGCATCTCGGCATTTTGTACAATGTAGAGTACAGGAGCATTACTACCCATGAGAAGCTGGGAGTAATTAGCACTACAAAAAAGAATGTGAACATTGATGAAAACATGAAAGAGGTCATCAGATCAGCAGGGAGATTGAGTATCTCTGAAGCCATAGCGGAAAACATTTTAAAAGCAGAATAAGGTACAGGTGATGGAAGTATTGAGGGAACATTTTGATGTTTACAGAAGAAAAAAAAGTGGTGTTGGGTGTCAGGGGAATCACGATGTCAATACAAAACATCTTGAATGGAATAGAGATACTGTTTGCCTGTCATCCAAGGATGTCAAATCAAGATGCTGCTCACAGAACTTTTTTTTGGGGGGAGGGGGGGAAAGCGGGCAGGGGAGCTGTCTACATGGCTATTTATTCATCTGACATTTGTTCTTGCATTGTAAGGTCACATTTCTTGTGTAATAAAAAGGAACTTCATGAACTAGCCTCTAATGTGATGAACACTTGGGGTAATTAATGTATTTGACTTTTGCAATTTGTCCAAGCACTTTCAATTTCTAAATTTTAATCACAAATTCATTTCTGTAAGTATTAAACTTCACAATAAATAGGCCGGTTTGTTCTTGAAATGTGATTACAAACAAAATTTTTATTTTCAAACAATATAAAACACCAACAAACAATCCATTTGCAGTGTCAAAGGCAATATGACCAGCAATTTCATTATACCATAAAGTGCATTTTTATCTAAATTGCCAGCTATTTGTATTGATAATCAGTACACTAATGTACCATGTGTTATTACACAGCTCTATTGTAAAGGTTTTAAATCTAGTAAAGCTTTATAAATGATTTGATTTTTATATTTCTTGGCATTAAAATATGAAACCCCAAATAATTAGTAGCTGATTAATCATGATGGATTATTTTCAGCTTCAGTGCTACATAATTATATGTTTTTAACAAAAGATCTGTAAAAAAGTGAATACTGCCACACTGGCATCACTACAATCCAGTAATGCTCTGGCTCACACACTGAAGTGATTTAACTTCACATTTTATACAACCGTTACCTTCATATCTCCAATGCATCACTGTTCGAAACTTTTTAAAAATGCACAATTTTCCAATGCTATTCTTTGAATTTGACTCTAAAAACTATCAGTACATCAATGAAGGGGTACTGCATTTATAAAGTAGGTAGATAAACCTGGTCTGATATTAGTACGTTAGCAAGCCTATATTGCAAATCTCAGTTTACAGCACTTGGCACGAACTGGATTTCAAACAAGTCCTAGAGACAACAGAAAATGCTGGAAAAACTCAGGAGGTCAGGCAACACCCGTGGAGAGAAATTTGAGTTGACGTTTCGGGTTGGACCCTTCTTCAAAACCTAGAGACAGTACTGCTTTGAGTTTTGTAATCTTAACATTTTCTATGAAGGAATCTCTTGCCACTATCTACCCTTCTCCGTTAAGCATGGGGTTGTCTATGGCACAAACTTCTGAACAGGAGGCATGTAACCAGACTGCAGGAGATGATGAGGAGGTAGGTGGAATTAAGTTTCCTCGAGATGGGGGCCTTGTTTCTCCACTGTCAGGAGTGTCTAAAGTCTTTGGTCTATGTGGACAACTAGGGGTGTTCCACAGAGCCTTGGGAGTCAAAGTTTAACCTATGTTTTCATTAAACTTGCCTATACCTCCTGTTCTTGATGTGAACCGATATCGGCATTCTGATTTAGTAAGGCACCAGCACTAATTACTTTTTCCAAACTCCAGATCAGCAAAAATTCAAACAAAGAAAAAAATAAGTGCAAGAAAGATGGAGTTACCTTGGGCTACAAGGGCAGGGCAGCACTGCCACAGCTTCGGACACCTTGGTTCTTCCTATGTGCTTATTCCAGAAGGAAATAAGCTGATCTAAGTGAACTGGTGGATTCATGCAATAGTGTCTGGGCACAGGATCTTGAATTCAGTACACATTATTAAACTTGGAACAAGATGCAAACTTAGATCAAAAGGGAAAATTACCTTCCAAAATGGAAAGCAAGAGAAAACATGATCATTTACAACAGTTTAAGTCATTCAGCATATTACACCTCGATTAGCTTAAAAAAAATCTAAAAACTATTGTGGATGTACTAAACGCTGTTAACACATGGTTTATCTGAAACAGTCAGAGTAAACCTGGGAACCTTCATATCTTTTAATAACTGTATTCACACTGATTAAACTCCTCAGATGGCAAATTGTCTCAACACCAATTCTCCAGTAAATGACACTATTTGTCAACCTTTTTTTTTTGATTATAAAGTTACATTCGATAAGTCATCACCATTGCATTTAAAAAGGGAAATGAATGACCAGTATTCTCCCCTGAACCGAAGCACTGCATGGTCCAATAGTTTCTTACCACCTCAGTACCTAGCACATACATTAAGAACCTATGGCCCGGAATGTGCGGTCCTCCGCCTTTGAATCTGACCGCAATTTCGGGATTTGGTGCAGGCGGATATCCTGAAGTTACGGTCCGTCAATGACAGCTGGAAACAGGTTGTGCTGTGCCCCCCACCCTCACACATAGCCAGCAATCTGTGTAATCAGCCAAATCAGGGAATCGGACACAAACTTCGGCTCTTCTGCAGCAAGTACGCTGTTAAATTCCCCACTAAAAGTTAGGCCCAAAGGCATTAGGTGTAACTATGGACTGCTAAACAAATGTGCAGGGCCTGGAAAACTAATTTAAATTTTGTGCAGTGTGAAATTTGTCCATTTTAATAAAAATGTAAATTTTTAAGAAATGTTTAATTTCCTTTTTTAAAGTTTGTCCATCTTTATTTCAGGTTTGCCTTTTCCCCATGTAAGAGCCCCATCTTTATTTTACTCTCGCTAACTATTATAAAAAGTTAGAATTTTAAGAGCTTACCTACTTCTTTGTGCACTAGCAGTTCGCACAAGGGGGTTCCCCCTCACTAAACTCCGTGGATTTGAATTTAAAGTTGGAAAACCCAAAGTTCGAGACACATGGATCGCGAGATCCTTGCACTTCGGGACCAGCAGCAACCGCCTTCACTTCGCTGCTGACTGCAAATTCCGGGCCAATCAGAAACAAAGATTTTGCTTCGGAACATTTGACAAGTGCACAACAGTTACCAAAGTGGATTTTAACATGGAAGTTTGTGTTTATGGGATAGGCTCCAGAACCCTGCCTAAATAATCCCGGGGAGAACAGTGGGTTAATCATTTTGATTCATGTCTATTAGTAGCACCAAGATACATTACAGATCAACGTCAAATTACACAAATATTCATGATTCATTATTAAGATGGTCATCATTAGACAGCTTTTTTCCAAGATGAAAATTAGTTTCTTTTATACAAATCTTATCAAATCTTTTTTAAAAAAACAGCAGTTATATCGAACAGAAATTGGTCAGTTCGTCACCTCCAACAGATGGAATATTATTGGCAACTTGGAGGGAAAAAAAATCAGTGACTTTGGTTTACAAGGATCTTGTGTGGATGGAGAAGTTTGTTCAGTTACTGCATGTCCTTGTCTGGAGAATGCAGATACAGGGACAAACT
Organism: Somniosus microcephalus; assembly: GCF_052327205.1. Lineage (NCBI taxonomy): Eukaryota > Metazoa > Chordata > Chondrichthyes > Squaliformes > Somniosidae > Somniosus > Somniosus microcephalus. Next base: position 16,969,369 of record NC_141000.1, on the reverse strand, counting down.
GGTAATGGCCACTAACAACGTAACCAAGCCAGTTAATAATTGCTGGAACCAGACGCAACGGCTGATCTGCTCTTCCAGTCGCCTATTGGACGCCATTAATTTAGTTATCTACTAAAACAAAAATGCAATATTAAAGGCAAAACACCAGTGATTTCATGTTTCAATTATAGTAATACAAACTATATGGTAAATCATTAATGAGACCATGCACAATGCATCAGTAGTCAAGCTACAAAAAGTAGCCAACCTTTACTTAACTTAAATACAATCAGCCACAGAACTATTGGGTTGGAATAAAGAAAACGCACAAGTAACGCGCTACTTTCACTAGCTAATGTGGCACCTAATGAGATTATTTCACTCTTCAGTTGTGTATTTGCATTAGGTTTAAGGTGGCAGGGGGAAGGACAGTAGGTGGTGCCTAGGTACAGCAAGAGGGGTGAGGCGCATCTGGGACCCTCAGTGTAAAGATTTATTTACATTACACAATTTGCCTATTTTGTGTAGATGGAGAAATAAGTCAGATCAGGGGTGTGGAACACTGATGTGTGAGAAGATTAGCTGCCTGTACTGCAGAAATAAACAAGCTTCAGAGAAGACAATTTAAAACTTTAAGTTCATGTACAATTATAGTATTGTTTAACTTTGTTCTTGGATGTGGGCAAGGCATTATTTATTGCCTATCCCTAGTTGTCCGGTGGCCATTAAGCGTCAACTACATAGTGTGGGAAAGGAATCACGTGCAGGCCAAGTAGGGGTGGCAGGTTCATTCGTCAGCCAGTGGGTTTTTACAACAATCTAGCAGCTTCCATGGTCACTTTTTCCAGTGCTAGCCCACAAATTACCAGATGTGTTGAATTTCACAACTTACCACCAGGCTATCATACCTTTTTTTAAATTGACAAACAAAAAGGGTTAATCAGTATAGTGCAGGACACCAAGGGATGAAGAGTCAAAGACAAGGTAAATCAAGAAGTACTGGTTAGGTGTTGCCAAGCTTGGATTTTAAAAGCTTTAAGATTATAGGAGGTAGAAAAGACCAAGGCAGGTGAGCAGTTCCACAGTTTTGAGAACATGGGAATGTGAGGTAATTTGTATGAAGTGTCTTGATTTCAACAGTCAGGATGCAGGGAGGACGAAGGGTATATAGAATGGTGTAGTTGGAGCTCAAACAAAAAACAATTGAAGTAGTACGAACCATACATTCAAGACTGGAGGTGATGGCAATCACTCAGCCAATAGGCTTTTTAAAAAATTTTTTAAATATCTTCTCGAGAAGTGCAAGAGCTAGACTAGAAGGCCTTCTCTAAATATGGGTGCAAGTCTTGCATAGATTTCCATGTTAGAGAGTTGAGGGGAAAAAGCATTGGCAACAAAAAGGAGACTCGGGAGCATTTTATAGGCAGCTGGAGTTCTACTTGAGTTCAGATAAGAAAGTGAAGGCAAGCACAGCTATGGCGAAGGCCACAGATGTGTGGTTTTCTCCAGATAAATACAGAATCACAGAATACGATTCCCCAAAACACTAGTAAAAATTCCAGATGCCAAGTAAGTAAAAAAAAAAAGAAGAATTTGACTTTTGGTTAGGTTAGGTTAGGTTGATTGGCTATGATAAATTGACCCTTAGTGTTAGGGGGGTTACAGGGATAGGGTGGGATATGTGTTGGTGTAGGGGTTACGGTGATCGGGTGGGATATGTGTCGGTGCAGGCTCGATGGGCTGAAATGGCCTCTATCTGCACTGTGGGGATTCTGTGATTCTGTGACTCATTTAGTCACTGTGAACGAACTAAAGGGTACAAGTATAAATGGACAGAATTAGACCCTATCTGGAGCACTACGTTCAGTTCTGGGCACCGCACCGCAGGAAGGATGTATTGGCCTTGGAGGGGGTAGAGCAGAGATTCACCAGAATGATACCGGGGCTAAAAGGGTTAAAATAGGAGGACAGGTTTCATAGACTGGACTTGGAAAATTGAAGATTAAGGGGTGATCTAATTGAGGTGTTTAAGATGATCAAAGGAGTTGAGAGCGAAACTATTTCCTCTGGCGGGGGAGTAAATTAGAGCTGGGCCATTCAGGGGTGATGTCAGGAAGCACTTCTTCACACAAAGGGTAGTGGAAATATGGAACTCTCCCTCCACCAACCCCCACCCCCAAAATAGCTGCCAAGGCTCGGTCAATTGAAAATGTCAAAATGGAGACCTTTAGATCTTTGTTAGGCAAGGGTTACGGAACCAAGGCGAGTAGATGGAGTTAAGATACAGATCAGCCATGATCTAATGGAATGATGTAACAATCTCGAGGGGCCGACTGGCCTACCCCTGTTCCTATGAAAGCACGCTCTTGCTTGTATTCTGCCACAGAAAGGCAAGTGAGAACATGCAAGTGAGAGAATATCATAAATCCAGATTGGATCGCAGTTATACGAGTAGCAAAAAAGTCAGTTATTTACAAAAAGCAAACAAGGAAAGTGGTGGAAAATGTGAAAATTTATTATCTGATTATTTTATACAAACACTTCATTCTGCATATATGAAACTAGTGTTAAGCATTAGTTCAAAATGATTCCTTACCTACCTTCGAATGCAAATCCTCTTGGCTAGAATTAATTACATATCCTTTGAAGAGATTGTCTTTTGCAACATTAGTAGCCTTACAACTTTCTACAACATGGCACCTTAATCTGCAAAGTACAAAAGAATTATTGTAAACAACGATGTTAATGTTCAAAGTAGCTTACAGTGCCAACCTTTCAAAATTAAGTTCAAATGAGCTTTCGGTTACTGTATGAAGAAATGTACTATTAGAAACTGATTCTCAACAGTATGCTGCAATTTAGAGAAATTGATAAATAAAATAAGGGTGCAGTGATGACAACACTGCTTCATTCTACAGAAAATGCTAGAAATACTCAGGTCAGGCAGCTTTTGTGGAGAGAGAAACAGCTAACATTTCAGGTTGCTAACCTTTAGTCAGAACTGGAAAAAGTTAGAGATGTGACAGATTTTAAGCAAGTGCAGGGGCAGGGAAAGGGGGGAGTGGAGGAAAGAACAAAAGGGAAGGTTTGAGAGGGTGGAAGGCAGGAGCGATTAAATGACAAAAGGGATGCTGGTGCAAGGCAAAAGGAGATGGTAATGGGACAGGTAAAGAAACAAAAAGATGAGTCCAGAAGAGTTGTAAATGGGAAAGGCAGAATCATCAACAGTTGCTGTCTGGAAAAAATAGGGGCAGAGGCTATGGTCTGAAATTGTTGAACTCGGTGTTGGAGAAGAGCATGTAGAAAAGTGTGGTCACAGATCAAACCAGAAAACTAAGAGCAATCTAACAAGTAACTTGGTTTTGATAGATGTAGATGGTAAATTGCTTGGAATGAAATACGGCTTATTCCCATCCCCCTAAAAGTTTTCAGTTCAACTATGAAATGTTCATTTTTTCCCCCTGGTTTTGCATGGTCAGAAATACGGTTCAAACTATTTATGCCATGAATACACGTTGACCCGCTCTAAACATACCAATCTTTTGGTATTTTATCAGGTAGATGTTGGGTCTACTGTTGCACTCTTAACTTCCCATTTTTGCTCCAAAATCTCAGGATTCCCTCATGAGGAAAATTCCTACCCAACATCATGTGCAACAGACCTCTCTGTTCGAAAGCAAAGCTTCCTGTTCCTCTTTTCTATTTTTAAACTGTCTGCAGTAAAGAAAATTAAATACAGGTGGAATAAGATTTTAAATCAGGAGCCTTAAATGCATTTCCCACAATCTTTAAATAACACTTTAACTGAACTCAAGGTGACTTGATTATCTTTAAGTTGCATAGCTTCAACTCTCCTTTAATATTATAAACATGTTTGCAGTTCAAAAAACAGAACAGATGAGGTAGTGTAAATAGCTTGTGTAAAAATGAAAACAGAATCATATCAAATGTTCAACTACTCAGTGACAGTATCTCCCCGGGAGTAGGTTCCCTGATCTCCCGCCGTAATTTTGGCAGAAGCCCAATAGAAACCAGCGTAAACGGTCTTTACACGTTTCTCTGGAATTTCCAAAGTTGAGGCGGGAGATTGGAAATCCCAGGCCCAAGCATCTTCCCCCTTCTTAAGCAGTCCCTCGGAACCGAGGATGACTTGCTTTCACATTAAAAATGAGCTCGCAGGTGACTGATGAGTCCAATGCGGGACCTACAGTCTCTGTCACAGGTTGGGGCAGACGGTGGTTGATGGGGCGGGTGGGTGGGGTGCTTGGGTTGACGTGCGCTCCTTGCGCTTGGCTTCCACTTGCTCCCGGTGAAGAGACTCGAGGTGTTCGGCGCCTTCCTGGATGCTTCTCCTCCACTTTGTGCGGTCTTGGGCCAGGGATTCCCAAGTTAGTCAATACCACGGAGACAATTTTGGCCACTAGAGGGTGTTTGTCAAACACACATTTTATTAACTTCTCTCTCCTGCATCTAACATGAACACAGCTATCAAATGAAAAAAATTAAAGAAAAACTATGAGGATAGGAGTTTCTACTTTTTGAACCATCTGTACTCACACAGGAGAGAGATTTTATACAAAATTCCAAATGGTCAAGTGTACAAATCTTAAATGTGGTTGCGCTCAGATCATTAGGACAATAGTACGTGAACTAGCTTTACAAAACTGCACCAGGATATATGTGAAGTCCAAGATAGCTCAATAATATTCTGAGCTTCAGTCACCAGAACTACATACTCCTCTACAATTCAAAATGGAGATCAAGAGCAATTTCACCAGCACAGCAATTTTCTATGCATTAAGCTACAACATACTTCAAGATAGAGTAAAAACAATGGACCAGAATCTACTGGAGCCAACAAACAGCACCCGCCGTTCATTAGAAGTTAAATGAGCAAAGACAAGTCTATGACCTTTTGCACAGCAAGTTGCTGGAGGTGGGACATCGAAACAGCGCAGCGCCCTCTACAGGGCATCTAGGATCCATGTGACCAGGGCAAGCATGTCTCCTCAACCAATCAGATTGAAGAATCATTAATGAGCCGCACAGAATCTGAACCAGGAAATGCAAGTTAGAATATTGAATTCAAAGTCAAATCAGGTACAAAAAGCAAAATAAGGAGGGAAAGGATGATTGGATTGAGAGAGAAGGAAGGAAAAGGAAAATATATATATTTTTAAATCTCCAACAACAATTAAAATCTGAAGGAATAAGACTCAACACCTGTAAATGTTAATTTTCAGTGCCAGAGTGTTTCTTTGGTAGTAATTAAGATGGATTATGCCATTAAAATGGGTACTTGGACTGAAATGGACAAGCCCTAACTTTCTGCAATGAGTTTAGTCCGTATCTATGGCACAAGTACAGGAACTTCACCCCTGCGAGATGCCGTTTTTGCGCAGTTTGCGGAGGAGCGGCACAACTCGGACAGCAACTTCCGGATTTCCGTGTTTAACTGTGCATCTGTTTTACGCAACGAGTGTTTAGGATTTGGAACGCACCGCCTGATGGGGTGGTAGAAACAGATTCAACAGTAGCTTTTGGAGAGGAGCTGGATAAATACTTGGAGAAAAAATTGCTGGGATGTGGGGAAAGAGCGGGGGAGTGGGGCGGACTGGATTGCTCTTCGAAAGAGCTGGCGCACACTCGATGGGCAGAATGGCCTCCTTCTGTGCTGTGCTATTCTGTTAAATTTATGAAAATCTGTGCTTGCCTGAAGTTGCTGTCCGATTTGTGCACAGTGAGCAGTTAGCCTCACCGTTATTTTTACAGCAAATTCTAGCCCAATGATTATCTTAAAACATGAATAACTCAAACTGGGACTCCAAGTTTCAACTTTGGTTTCATTCCAACAGAATCAAGTTACTCGCATTGCTGTATTGAATCTCACCACAATTTTTAATTGCACTCCCCACACTGAAGTTTTCAGACATGCATATTCCTCACATAATATGCTGCTCATTTAAACAGTCACATACACATAACAATATAGTAGGAGCAGCGTCATGCCTCACTAAATAGAGGCATTGATTGTAGTGAATGATCACAAAAGGTAAACTATAGCCCGCTCCAGATAGTTTAAAGTGGCTTTTTGCACTAAAAAATTGAATTATCCAATCATTCAAATTAAGTGTATTAAATAACATCGGAAAGAAAAGAATTTGAGTGCTTAAAACCTGAATTATCAGATCATTTAAATTAAGAGTGATAGGTGCATTATAAACTGCAAAGCAGAGGACATCACACACAACCCAAAAGGCATTTGTTTAATTAATATAGTTAATACTGGTTCGATTTTATCAATGGATTAAATTTCAAAGGATAAGCTTTCACCTGGTAAGTGACTAGTGTTGTTTCATCAACTAAATTCCAAACATACTGTTGTCAGTGCAGTTGTGTTCAGAGATTAACATGCACTGCTGGCTTTACCACTATGTGAAGCCATTGCACTTTCAAGCCTGTTTCAACGTTGATATAACCGACGACAGAAATGTATCACGTATTAGCCAGTTTCCTCTACAGGTTTACTGGTCAGCTCCACAAGCACCAAGAACCAAGGGTAGCTGGCAGTTAAATGCTTGGTGCTCGGTTGTTTTGGGCATCCTATTAAATTAGCAGTAATGTAGAAATTTGTTTTGAAGAAGCCAGAATGCACCAATTAACCAAACTTAACGAGGATCTGCTTCAGCCCAGCCAGGGGTATCATACCACCAGTTAGGAGAATAAAGGTGCTGCCCCAACTTTTTGGCTTCTCTGCCACTGCCCAAAGCTGCCAGGGGAGCATTTCTGTTGGAAGCCAGGGCACGGCAGGATGCTATTACAGTGCAGTAGAGGACGCAGTCACAGCTCAGTTCCTAGTTAGGAGTCTGCAGCTCAAGATTGTAAATCATTTGCTAGTTTGATGCAGGATCTGCAACACTGGCAGATTTGGGAAATAGAAATAGGAGAGCTGTGTTACGTTTCCGCTGCCTTATATCCTTTACCGAGACCAAAAAGAAAACTTCAGTTTTGCAGCCAGTGGTAGTGCTTTGTTCCCTCCACCCTTGCACTTGTGCACTACTGCATTCTAAATTTATGCTCGTTCTCTCGGCAATAACAAAACAAACAGTGAGTTTTTCTAATTCCTCTGACTGATGTAGAATGTTCAGATTCAGAAGACCATCTCACATCACTATCAACTAGGAGCTTCTGCTAACCGCCGGAGATTGGCAATAGCATGAGATTCAGCAAAAAACACTTAGGACCACGCAATGAAGAAACTCATCAGTTCCACGGCAGGAAGGTGCCCAACACAAGGTGACAAGTTTATTCATCTAATCACAGTACAGAAACAATTAGATTTTCCTTATATTACATTTTAGAAAGGTGTTAAGTCACCATTAAAACACATAGAAAGCAGCCAGCCTTCCAGCCCATTATCAGTTGCATTTTAACAATCTGCTGGAAATCCCACATCGCTCACATGAAATAAAGGCATTTCGGACCAAAAGGGCCTGCACTGCCACTCTTGATTAAGTACAGTACCCAAGTACTCTCCTTCAAAAGAAAATATCTGTAAATCAGTCAATCCCTAAAGGACTTGGCAAGGCAGATGGATCTCCTCAGAGACCTCGCTAGGCAGGAAGCTTATAGTCAGCAAGCTTATAGTCAGCTTGTTCACACATAGATGGTCATGAATGAGCATGACCACACATGGCTAGTTGAATCATGCTTCACTGCTCCTTAACCATTTATTTGGTTTGATGAAATCCTCAAATAAACTCAATGGATAAAGTAAACCGCTGAGCATCTCATTACTTGGTGCAGTCACATGAAATTATCTTATTAAACAACTCGCTGGCAGGATCTGTGTGTCTGGGATTTTAAAACACTTACTCCTTATGTTCAAGGTCCCCCATAATACCATACCCAAACAAAACATCCTCAGATCTCAAGTAATGCGATCAGTATTAATCTAAACTTAATCCAGCAGAGCATAAACCTTTTCTAAAACTCAAATGAACAGATACTGGCCCAGAAACTGCCGGAGCGGCACATCGAGTGACCGCCATGAATTGGATTTTTACCGCATTTTTGCACTGCAAATTTCTGGAAATTGATGATGTGGAGATGCCGGTGTTGGACTGAGGTGGACAAATGTGAGAAGTCGCACAACACCAGGTTATAGTCCAACAGCTTTATTTGAAATCACAAGCTTTCGGAGCGCTGCTCCTTCGTCAGGTGAAGTGAAGAGAAGCATATAGGCACAGCATATATAGTCAGAGAACACTGCCAGATGATTACAGGTAATCTTTCTAACTGCCCTTAACTGTGATAAAGGGCAGTTAGAAAGATTACCTGTAATCATCTGGCAGTGTTCTCTGACTATATATGCTGTGCCTATATGCATCTCTTCACTTCACCTGACGAAGGAGCAGCGCTCCGAAAGCTTGTGATTTCAAATAAAGCTGTTGGACTATAACCTGGAAATTGATAAGAGTGCGCGATGTCAATGCTGTGCCCAAAGGTCTATCTCCGTTACCAATTAGATTAAAGGATGGAGAAAGAAACAGCGAACAGAGAGAAAGAAATAGGGTGGATTAGAGTCAAATTAGATGCAGAAAGAGAAATAAAGAGGAAAAGAGTGGACTGAGAGAGAGAGGGGAAAAAAAGACAAAAGGAAAAGTAAGAAAAAAAATTAAAATTAAAAATACCTCTAGGAACTACCACCTGCCGAAGTTTCATTGTACTCTTTCTGGGCCTCCAAAGTTGAATGGCATGTCAGGACCATAAATCACATCATTAATAGGGTCCTTACGACATGAATTACCAGCCCTAAATGGCTACGATGAGATTAATTCGTATGAACAGCGTAAATCCAGCAATTTCGTGACAGTGAGGGTCATGCCGAGATGGTCATTTTTTTTCCATTTTTGGCACAGCTAATGATGGAGCAGAGCAAATTATCCAGCAATTTGGAGTGAATCACAAATTGCTGGGGTTTTTTTACGCACTAATAATGGTGGACTTTGTGAACTCGTTATTGTTCCAGCAATTTTTGGGCCACTGTTTTTCTTAGTGGTGTGGGTTGAGGGATAAATATTGGCCAGAACACCAGGGAGAACTCTTGCCCCCCCACCCCTACCTGTTCCTCAAATAGTGCCATGGGATCTTTTACGTCCACCCAAGACAATGCACAGGCACTCGGTTAAATGCCTCACCTGAAAGACAGCACCTCACACTGCAGCATTCCCTCAGTACTGCACTGAAATGCAGCCTAGATTATGTGCTCAAGTCTCTGGAGCGTGGTTTGAACCCACAACCTTCCGAGGGTGCTACCCCGGAGCCAAGGTCGACAACTAATATAGATTATGTTGTTTTATACAGATATACTGAAAGATTGGCTTCAGAGAGTGGAGCTAGTGCCCAAGGAATGGGAGGGACATATTGTTAGAGACAGTGACTCCTATAAAAAGGTGCCGTGAAGCCATGGATAGACTGAATGAGGAGGACAAGGAAGTTGCTGGGGCACAGGGAGGAACTGAAGCTCAGCAAGGACAGAGCGATAGGCATGTGACAGTTTGTGCAGGAGAGGATGCAAGTCAGACTGCTGAATGAGCTGCCATTTGTGAAGGGTGGGAGCCAGGTGAGGAGTGTTACAGAATTCAACATTCAAGGCGGTGAAGGTATGGATTAAGGTTCCAGCAGAGATGAAGAGGAGATGTGGTGTAAATGTTTAATATTTAAAATGTGTAACCAGTTATGACTGTGGATCAAATATAGGTAAGCAGCTCAGTGCAGGGTCAGATAGCGCATCAAAGTCATGCACCTCCAGAATACAAGTGGTTAAAAGCATTAGAAAAGGTAAAAATGGATCATTTGGACTAAAAAAAAAATCTTCACTACCTGTGCTCCATCACTTGGTCTCTAGGAACTTCCTTCCAGAACTGGCCCAGATCAGGAGGGCCTGCTCCTGCTACTTGGTTCATCTCAGCAGCCATCACCAGAAACCTGTCTTGGGGGGAGGCTTCACCACCTGGGAATATAAAAGCAGTTTTAAGGCTGAATAGTTTGAGATTACAAAAGTAAATCTCAACGCTGACCAACAGGAGAAGCATCCGGGAAGGCGCCGAACACCTCGAGTCTCTTCGTCGGGAGCAAGCGGAAGCCAAGCACAAGCAGTGCACGTCAACCCAAGCACCCCACCCACCCGTCCCTTCAACCACCGTCTGCCCCACCTGTGACAGAGACTGTAGGTCCCACATTAGACTAATCAGTCACCTGCGAGCTCATTTTCAATGTTCCGAGGGACTGCCTAAGAAGAAAATATTAAATAACAGAAAATGCTGGAAAAACTCAGCAGGCCAGGCAACATCCGTGGAGAGAGAAACAGAGTTAACGTTTCAGGTCGAAACCCTTCGTCAGGACTGAGAAAAAAAGGCAGGAAATGAAACAGATTAAAAGGCCAGTTTGGGGGCTGGGAAATGGGGGAGGGGATGAAAGAACAAAAGAGAAGATCTGGGCGGTGAAGAGACATTCAGAGATATTCAAGATATATAAAATATTATGTAGTCCTGCAAATAGGAGACCTCCAATCCACAGATGGGTTTTCAGTTCTTAAAAGTTAATTGCACTTGTAACATTTTAAATTTGGGCTAAATGTTTCTAAAAACAGGACAAAAGTAATTTGGATTTCTCTTATAAAAATTACATTTGAGGTGCAAAAGTTAGATTGTGATCTAGATCAGAGTTTGAACTATTCATTCACATGACAGTCACTGACACTGTAGTGCTTGCACGGGTTACTTAATTTACAAAAATGAACTTTTGGAAGAGGGGAAAATATTTTAAATGTAGACTATTCCTACCTGTTCATGTTATAAATGAAGTTCTCAGACATGAGCCCCTGTTTAAAAATTGCTCAGGTGTTAACTGCATCTGGTGCTTGACATGGAAACGATGAACTCTCCATTGATGTGGAGCAGTGCAGGCTTCACCAGACCAGAAGAATCTCGGAGCTGAGCTCCAAGTTTACAGAATGTGAACTGTTAATCCGTACTGTTTGTTAATACAATGTCAGCCCTAACATACAAACAGTGGCAAATTCCATTCTATTTCAGCAATCACATTAATGTTGAGGATCTAACCAAGTAACTGGTTAGGTCATGAGATCAATGCAAAACAGTTCAACTGTTGAAAAACATGATCATTCAAGTTGAGAATTAAATCAAGTGTTATGATTCATTGTGACTTCTGCAAAGTAGCTTCCTCTTACGCAAATTAAAAAAAAATCCTTGGCAGTAGTAGTTTACAAAAGAAAAAAACACCCTAAGAAAAAGATGGAGCATTTATTTAATCGTGGAACATCGGTAAAGAAATATCCTGGGGTTATTTTAAATGTACAATGTAGAAAATGATGCAGGTGAAAGGTTTTGAGGAAGGCAACACATTAAAATTTTACTGACCACTATGAAAGTCAGCAACAAGTTGAAGGAGCAAGACTCAGCATTTCGCACTCATCACACAATTCACAAGTGCTGTAAAGCTCCAAGAAAAACTCAAAACTTGAACGATAGTCCAAAGATGTGCGGGTTAGGTTGATTGGCCATGATAAAAATAAAAAAAATAAAAATTGGCCCTTCGTGTTAGGGGGGATTAAATATGTGGGGTTACGGGGATAGGGCTTGGGTGGGATGGCTGTCGGTGTAGGGACCGGGTGCTAGGGTTTGGATGATCAGCCATGATCTCGTTGAATGGCGGAGCAGGCTCGAAGGGCCGAATGGCCTACTCCTGTTCCTATCTTCTATGTTTCTATGATAAGGACTGGGTCTGCTGCTTAATAAAGAAATTACAGAGGAGGGTATGGAATCTATCTAAAGTTGAAATAGTGATTTAAAAGTGAATTGAATTTTTACATCCAAAATAATCAAGACCCAAGAACTATTCCAAGCTTATGACCGCAACATTAGTGTCCAACTAGCGACTGGATGAAATGAAGGGATTTGCAGAATATAAAGTCGATAAAGGAAGACTTAAGAAACGCTGATTTTTTTAAAAATTGCACTTAGAAATTGAAGGTATGTTAGAAAAGATAGCCAAATGAAAACAAAATCAACCATCAACACTACCCAGTCATGATACATTGGTCAATTGAACATTTTCACATATCAAATTCTACAAAGGCAACTTGAAAGAAGTAATGTTTAGACAGGTCTTTTCTTCAATGTGCAAGAGAAATTTTGGCATAGAGATTTCTGTACTTTAAACATCACCCATCTCAGAATAAATTAGCCTTTAGCTATTTTGGTGAGGGGTGAAGAAAGGGAGTTGGGGAATGACAACCCGATTTTAAAAAAACTGCCCATCTTGTAGGCGCTTCTTTAAGTCATCCTTTACATAGTTTTTGAAATAATCCTAATTTGGGGGCGAGGGGTAAAATCACAAGTTTAATAATCTTACTGGAAATTGAGCTCAACTCTTCCATCTCATGCCTACAATAGATTATTTTCACCACATGAAGCATACAAGAATTATTTTCAAATTGGTCATTTTGTAATGAATGGTGCAAAGAAACAGGATGGATGAAATTTCAGTACATAGGGAATTTCTGAAAGAGAAGCCCCTATAAGTAAAATGCAATTGTTATCTTCCACACGCTAAAGGAATCTAACCCAGTTGTACTGTATGGAGAAGGTTAGCATTTTTGGCTTATATAAGAAATCGCAACTCATTACGGAACTGATTAAATGCAAATCCCCCTTCACTGGATAAATTCAAGGGTACTATTTGATCAAAAAAGGAGTTTGCCCAAGCGGCACCTTTGCAGATGTCACTTAAGGTCTTAAGGTCTCTCCCAAGGTGACTGGTTATAAATATTCAGGCGTATGGTATAAGAAGCAATGTAACAGCATAGATAAATATTTGGTGAATGGACAGGAAGTAGAGTTAGGATAAATGGATGTTGCTCGATGAACAAGTTGGACGTGGTGTACGCCAGGGAACAGCACACCACTTTTGTTTATGTTTAGATGATTTGGACTTGGATATAGGTAGCACAATTATCAAGATTTGCTGATGACACAAAAGTAAGGAGTTTAGCAAACAGCAAAGACCAGGCACAGACAAGATGGGCCAAATGGCTTCCTGTGATGTAACCTTTTATGGTTGATTAGAAGCACTGCCAAGAAATTACCACCATTTCACTTTCACCTTGAACAAACTAGAAACTATCCCTCACTATTAGATAATGATGCAGAGTACATTCTAACCATTTTTTATACACCGGTTTTGAAATAGCCTCAATAGCCCCGTGACAGCCATCAAGTCAAACTTTGCAAAATGGCCTCATCGGCTCCATTCATGCAATCAAAGTTAATGTCACATCAGGAAAGCTACGCAAACTGACTGCTTTCAAGCTACTTCTAACCAGCAGTTTTAAATCATACCCATGGATACACACTGCTAAAGTGTATAGATCGATAACATTTAGGATTACATGGCACTTCAACACTTTCTCTGTAAGAAAGCTACAACTATAGAAGATGCTTTGTAAGCAGACGTGTGACTGCAGTGACCTTGCACTAGGTCTTTCCATATGAAATTTTCAGTAAGTGGAAGTATAAGGGGCAGGTCCATTTGTTAGAGGTACAGCTTCACCCAGGGTTCTGAATTAAAGATGAGACAAAGCAGACACTAGTCAGATAGAGTTTATTTATAACATCCAATTAGGTACTTCCCTCACCAACATATTTCAGTCCAGTTAAAGACAAGAATGCACAGACTCATCCATTTAACTAATGAAAAGGCTTCTCAATCAGGAGGCACAGTTGCTAGGTCAAGCAGCAGCCAGGTTTCTGCCTAAAAACTTATGGGGGTGAAGAATGGGCAATAACAAACTGGCCAACTGTTTTAAACCTCGCCCAATTTTCTTTTCCTTAAAGTCAATGGAAAAGAACATAGGGCAAGGTATTAAACAGGCTGCCAATTTGCTATTGTCACTTTTTCCCGGAATTTCAAGGTTTTGACCAAGCAATGGTAAAGGAACAGTAGTATATATATCCAAGTTAGTACAGTGCATGATTTGATGGGGAACTTGGAGGAGGTGGCGACGTGACATGCTCACGACATTGCTGCACCTAGCACTGCCCCACTGCCAGTTTGAGTCAAATAATACAATTCCACTGCCCTGAAATAAAAACAGAAAATGCTGGAAACACTCAGCAGGTCAGTCAGCATCTGTGGAGAGAGAAACAGTTAGCGTTTCAGGTCGATGACCCTTCGTCAGAACCTGAAACGTTAACTCTGTTTCTCTCTCCACAGATGCTGCCTGACCTGCTGAGTATTTCCAGCATTTTCTGTTTTTATTTCAGATTTCCAGCATCTGCAGTATTTTGCTTTTGTATCCACTGCCCTGAACCCTGGTGCTGGTCACACCAGAAAGTCATTTACTGGCAGCAGCTCCCTTCTTAAAGGAGGGGGAGGAAAAGGGACTGACTACAGTGTACAGCATTCAACACAATTTCAAAACTACAGGAAACTTTCTGGTATCCGGCACCGACGGGACCGAGCTGGTGCCATACCATCAAAACTGCCGTAGAAACCAGCGCTAATGTTAAAACATACGGAGCTTTTGCGCTCCGTGTGAATCAACAAACCCTGTTGCTTAGCAACAGCTTCAAAACAGTCGGCCGCAGCTTAAAAGCGTCTCTGTAGCTAAGCAACAGCTTCAGCTGGACCTTGCAGAGCCTGACTGGAAAAAAAAAGGAACGAGAAGTAAAAAAACTTATAGGAAACGGCTCCTGAATTTTGCCGGTAGATAGAGCTTTCCGGACATTTAACCGCCGGTTAAACGAAAGTTTCCTGTACCTAGCACAACAGTGAACGTGTTGGACCAGCCCAGACAGCTCTTTTCATTAGTGCAACGTAGGAAGTTGTAAACATGGCAAGATAAACCAAATCTGTACTAACAAAGCAGGAGGCATTAACTATGCGTTAGGGAGTACACATTCCACAACTGCTTGTGTCCAGGGCTTACTACCCAATGGATTAGTGATGGTAGGTCCATTTGGGATTTATTTTGCTGGTGCTTGCTCAAAAAAAACTGGGCAGCTTGTGGATAATATCCCATATTTGTTATTGAGCAGGCCCTAGGCTCAGTGTTACCTAGTGTTGATCTAGGTCAACGCTCTACACCAATCAGTGCCATACTCATTGAACTGGGGCAAAAATGTTGCACTGACAACAGCCGGAGCCCTGGTCTCAGCATGCAGCCCGTCAGCCAACGCTCGACTTACCTCAGGACATGAGAATGGAGGATTTATGGAAGTCCTTTCAGTTCAATTTACCACTGATAAGAAAAATAGTCTATTCCATTTGGTATAAAATGTTAACACTAGTAGCAATCATATTTAGGG
Organism: Somniosus microcephalus; assembly: GCF_052327205.1. Taxonomy (NCBI): domain Eukaryota; kingdom Metazoa; phylum Chordata; class Chondrichthyes; order Squaliformes; family Somniosidae; genus Somniosus; species Somniosus microcephalus. Next base: position 16,953,998 of record NC_141000.1, on the reverse strand, counting down.
AAAATAAAGCAAAGGATGAAGCATTTTCTGTGACAAATTCATAAATGTGAGGAAAAAAAGGATCCTTGCTGAGAATAATCAAAGAGACTAACCTGCTGAACAAAGAAATGGGTACACCCAATGGCATCTTAAGGAGCATGAGAATTGTTACACAGATATCTTATCAATGTACTGGCATGAAAAAGTCTTAACAGACTTCATCCTTTGGATTCTCACTCCCCCATGTCAACTGGGAGGATCTGTGGTGACCGATATGAAAGTAATCAGGAGAGAATAATTGACAAGTTACAAACAAAAAAAGGAAACTGCTCCACTAGTGTACATTGAAGCTCCACTGTCCAAGCACGAGAGAAAAATAATCCAGGTGCATTATATCATCTATGCAAGTCTCTAATAAAACATATGCATAGATTATTCAAAAAGGGGGGTAGGGAAAAAGCAGGTAATTACAGACCTGTAAGCCTTACATCAGTTGTGGGCAAAATGCTGGAGTCCATCATTAAGGATGAAATAGCGGAGCACTTAGCAAATGGGGACAGGATAGGACAGAGTCAACATGGATTTACAAAGGGTAAATCGTGCTTGACTAATCTATTGGAATTTTTTGAGGGAGTAACTGGTAGAATAGATGGGGGAGAGCCAGTAGATGTGGTGTACCTGGACTTCCAAAAGGCCTTCGATAAGGTCCCACATAAAAGATTAGCATGGAAAATTGAGGCTCATGGGATAAAGGGGAAAGTTTTGGCGTGGATAGGGAACTGGCTGTCAGATAGAAAACAGAGAGTTGGAATAAACGGCTCATTTTCTGAATGGCAGGCAGTAACAAGTGGGGTACCACAGGGATCTGTCCTGGGCCCCCAGCTGTTCACAATTTACATTAATGACCTGGATCAGGGAGTCGGATGCAGCATTTCCAAATTTGCAGACGACACTAAACTAGGAGGGGGGGTGGGCTCAGAGGAAGAGACCAGGAAGCTCCAGAGCGATTTGGACAGACTGGGCGATTGGGCGGATAAATGGCAGATGCACTATAATGTGGACAAGTGCGAAGTTATCCACCTTGGGTGCAGGAACGGGAGGGCAAATTATTATTTAAATGGCAATAGATTGGGAGAGGGGGAAGTACAGAGAGACCTGGGTGTTCTTGTACACCAGTCACTGAAGGCGAGCATGCAGGTGCAACAGGCGGTCAAGAAGGCAAACGGTATGCTGGCCTTCATAGCAAAAGGGTTAGAATACAGGAACAGGGATACCTTGCTGCAGCTGTACAGGGCACTGGTGAGACCACACCTCGAGTACTGTGTACAGTTTTGGTCGCCTCATCTGAGGAAGGATGTTCTTGCCATGGAGGGGGTGCAGCGGCGATTCACCAGGCTGATACCAGGAATGGCGGGAATGACCTATGAGGAGAGACTATGTAGTTTAGGGATGTACACACTGGAGTTTAGAAGATTGAGAGGGGACCTCATAGAAGTGTATAAAATTCTGACAGGTCTAGACAGACTGGATGCAGAAGGAATGTTTCCCTTGGCGGGTGAGAACAGAACTAGAGGACATAATTTAAGGATAAGGGCTAAACCATTTAGGACAGAGATGAGGGGGAATTTCTTCACTCAGAGAGTGGTGAACCTGTGGAACTCATTGCCACAGAGGGCAGTGTACGCCAGCTCATTAAATATATTTAAGAGGGAATTAGATATATTTCTACGGGCAAAAGGGGTTAAGGGTTACGGAGAGAAGGCGGGGACGGGATACTGAATTAAAGGATCAGCCATGATCTCATCGAATGGCGGAGCAGGCACGAAGGGCCGAATGGCCTACTCCTGCTCCTATCTTCTATGTATCTATGTATTAAAACATTGTTTATCTGTGATCACATAGGAGGGAAACATTTTGTTCTCGATTATGCAATCTAAAAGTAAACTAGCAAAATTCTTTCTATTAAAGATGCATAGTCAGTATAATGCACAGACAATCCCCCCATATTAATTTTGAATTTTTTAAACAGTGTATTAATACGCATTTAAAATCTTATCTGCATATTTTAAATACATCAGAACTAAATTGGCAAATAAATTCTCAACAAAACTACACAAACATAAGAGTCAATTCCAAAATGATGCATTTTGCCTTGCTTTGTTATTTTGCTCTATTAGGTACTGTATGGAAGTATGGTAATAAATATTACAAACAACATGGCAGGTAAATGAAACACTTGCAGCTTTAGATCTACAAAACCTACAGCACAAGATAAGTGGATTCGTGAGACGACGAGTCTGAAATTCATCAGTAATTCATTGTTATTCTGTTAGGCACCAGTATTTCTATTAGTAGTTCAGTACACATTATATTTCATGCAAGGAAAACGTGATGAAGTGGCCAAGCTTTGAAAAAAATGCAAATTAATTTCAATGGTTCTTTTCAAGGCTCCAGTGTTTTTAAAAATCTTCAACTAGGCAAATATCGGTTCTGAAAGATGTTACACGATGTCACCGTACAGTTCAGAAGGACTTGATGGGAATAATCTTTAAAACAGTTACATAAGGCGATTATAGCTATTTAAGAGATATACACTGTAATTTGCAAATTTACAATGGGGTCCTCATGCTGAATAAGTGAAAATGCTGCTTCTTGATGGCGGAACTCAAAATGTAGGTGCACTACAGGAGGATATGGAATCGTCAGAAATTAGTGTAGCAAAGCAACAGGTTCTTAAAAAAAAAACAGAGCTCAAGGTGGGTAATTATCACGGAACCTGACAGCATACACCCTAGGCTGTTGACAGAATTCAAAAGATAGCTGAGGCTTTGGCCCCAATTTGTCAATCCTCCTAAAATATGCAAATTATGCCAGTGGAGTGGCAAGTACCCAAACGTACACCTCTGTTCAAGAAGAGGGAGAGAAGCATAAACTGGGTAACTATAAACCAGGTTGCCAGTTGTGGGAAAATTTAAGATAATGGAGTATATACTCAATAAAAAAGATGGAAGGATGTGGATGAACAGAGAAACCGAAAGATTCAAATACACAAATCCCTTAAAGTGTTAGTGCAGGTAAAGCCATAAAAAGGCCAACAGTATGTTGGGTTTTATAAATAGAAGCAGAGTACATCAGCAAAATAGTAATGATGAATTTGTAAAGACAATCATTAGGCCAGTTAGTACTGTGTGCAGTTACTGGCATCCCATTATAGAAAGGGCAATGAGCCACAGAGAGCATTCAATATAGATTCACCAGGATGATCCCAGGAATTGGAAACTGTAGCCATGAGGAGAGACAAGATACAGGAAACTTTGTGCTATCCGGCACCGACGGGACCGAGCTGTTGCCGTCCCATCAAAACTGCCAGACAAACCAGCGCTAATGTTGAAACATACGGAGATTTTGAGCTCCGTATCTGGCAACATTCTAAACAGTCGGCCGTACCTTGCAAGCGTCTCTGTAGCTTAGCAACAGCTTCAGCGAGACCTTGCAGAGCCTGATTGGTGAAAAAAAAAAAGCAACGAAAAGAAAAAAACCTAACGAAACGGCTCCTGATTTTTGCCGGTGGCTCGAGCATTCCGGACAGTTAACCTCCGGATAAACCAAAGTTTCCTGTACTAGGACTAATTCCACTAAAGCAGAGAAGATTAAAAGGGGAATTAATAGATGCTTTTAGTTTTTCTCTATTCGCCCTCTGATTGGAGAGTTGCTGATAAGGGGTCAGCAATTTAAAACAGAGTGAGGAGGGCGATTAGGAGAACGTTGAGCGTTTTGGGGAGGATGTAATGCTTTGCCAGAGTGTGGTTAAGGTAGAGACAATTGCATTTTTTTGTTTACAGGAAAATTGGATAAATAGTTGAAGCAGAGGAAGAGACAGGGCTATGGGGAGAGGACAGGGCAGTGGGAATAGTTTTGGATTGCTCCAGAAAGGAGCCAGCACAGACACAATTGACAAATGGCCTCCTTTTGTGCTGTAACCTGTGGTTCTCTCTGTACAAGAGCCATTTTCTATAAAGTTGCCAACAGTAGAGTACATGGGAAACATTTAAAACAGTGTTTAACAGAGTCCAGGAAAAATATATTCCACTAAAAACACTAATGAGACACCATGGATGAATAAAGCCATAAGGGAAAAATTGAGGGTAAGGAAAGAGGCATACATTAAGTACATGGACAGCAGGGGAGAGCATGATAAGGGAGAATATGAAGAGATTAGGAGAGAAGTCAAAAAAAATTAGCAAGGCAAAGAGGAACTATGAAATTAAATTAAAACAGAAAAATATTTTACAGTCACATAAAAAGGTTGGAATGGGAATAGGGTCACTAAGGGATGGACAGGATAATAACACAGGCAACAAGAGAGATAGCAGAAATATTAAATTACTTTGCTTCAATATTTACCAGGGAGATAGAACAGGTGGACATGACATCAGATGATGAGATTATTTTAAATGCAGTTATCTCATTACTAAAAAGAGAGATATATTAAATAAACTAATCAACCTCAGAGGACAAGACCCCTGGTCTGGACGGATTACACCCACGCATTTTAAAAGAATCTAGGGAAGAAATACTAGAGACATTGCTACACATTTAATAATTTGTTAGAAAAAGGTGTCGTTTTGAGAGGACTGGCAGATAGCTAAAATAATAATTATATTTAAGGGGGGAAATAGAACATGTCCAGGGAACTATAGACCAATCAGCTTATCAGTGGTAGGGAACATAATGGAATCCCTACTAAAGATGGAAAATAGAACATCTAGGGGGTGATTTTCCCAGCCCTGAGGAGGTAGGACAGTTGGCAAAATGACAAAAACTGAGGGCGGGTTTGGAACCTGCCTCCAAGCAATTTTGCCGGAGGCGGGTTTGATGGGTGTGATTCAGTCCCGCCTCCATCAGTCGGGAGAGGTAGTTAAGACCCTTAAATAATAGTTAAGGGCCTCTATAATCCTATTTTAACAGGCCTTTGTTATTTTGCCACATTTTGTGCGTGTTGCACGACCCTCCTAAACCACGCCAGCTAATCCTGGTGGGTTGACAAGTGGGTGGCCTCCTCACAGCTGCAGCTCTGCCATTAAAACTGAGCTTTCATCAGGGATCAGTTGCAGGTGGCAGAACTTTTGTTCCACGGGTCTTTCAGCACTTTTAGCAGGCCTACCGAAGTCAGAGGTGCTGCAGCTTCTATCTCTCAACTGTGGGACCGCCTTGGAAGACCCTCTCCCCGCTTGGACTGAGCGCTTCCCCAACAGAGGTATCTGCCAGCAGCATGAGAACCATTTATTTCCTTTCATCATGGACCTCAGATTCGGATGAGGCGCAGCCATGGCAGCAGCAGAACCAGGCAGCTCAGCAGCAGGAGCGCCAACCTCCTGATGCTGCACAGGGCAGAAGGCGCCAGTGCATGGAAGCACATCACCGCAGGAAATACCCCCCTCTCAGGGTTTACAGACAGAGGATGAGCTACCTCAACATGACTGAGCAGCAGTGCCAAAAGAGGCTTAGACTTTCGCGACAGGTTGTCGGTGCAGCAGTGCGCAGATGTCTCCGACAACCTGAAGCCCAGAGGAGTGGGTGGACACCCCTTACCAGTGGCTGTCAAAGTCACCACCGCACTCAACTTTTTTGCCTCGGGCTCCTTCCAGGGATCATCAGCGGACATCAGCGGCATCTCCCAGTCGGCTTCCCATAGTTGCATCACGCAGGTTACCGATGCCCTTTTCGCAAAGGCGCACAATTACATCCACTTCTCAAGGGATCAAGCAAGTGTAACTGCGCGTTCAGTTGGCTTTGCAAATATGGCAGGCTTGCCAATGGTGCAGGGCATCATAGACTGCACACATGTGGCCCTTAGGGCACCCCATCACAACCCAGCTATCTTTGTGAACCGCAAGGGCTTCCACTCCCTCAACTACAGCTCGTGTGTAACCACAAGGAGATTTTGCATGTTTGCGTCAAGTTCTGTGGTAGTTGCCATGACGCTTTCATCCTGCCGAACTCTAGTGTTCCTCCGCTCTTCAATCGGCCAAACCAACTTAATGGATGGCTCCTTGGTGACAAGGGCTTCCCCCTGAAGAAGTGGCTAATGACGCCGATCAGGAGGCCAGCTAATGAGGCTGAGGAGCGCTACAACGCCAGCCACATTTTGACCAGGTCCATCATCGAGCAAACCATTGGCTTGCTGAAGATGCGATTCCGATGCCTTGACAGATCAGGTGGAGCCCTGTAGTATTCAGCAGCCAGGGTCTCCAGAATGGTCGGGGTCTGCTGTGCACTGCACAACATGGCACAGCATCGTGGCTTGCAGCTTCCTGATGAGCAAGTGGCTCAGTTCATAGCCTCCTCAGATGAGGAGGAGGACCTAGTGGCGGTGTAGCGACCGGCAGCATGCGAGCACATGGCTGCCCGTGATGCAAGGGATACTCTCATCCTGGCCACATTTGCATAGGTTGCCCATTGTGGCACATGTGCTTGGCTCCTTAACACACGATTCTGTGGCTTCCTTTCACTCTGACCAACAACCTGACCATGCAAGTGTCACGGAGCCTGCAATGTGGCGTTGCCTAAGCCGAAATAACAGATGCCATCACGCCAACAGTTTGCCATCACCTAATTTTAATATATTCAACAATAAACCAAAACAAATCACCCAATCTGCACACAGATCTGGAGATTATATCCCTTGCCAGCTGGACCCACAGCGCCTTGGTTTCTTTGGGAGGCCTCTTCCTCCCAGATGAGGGGAAGAGCACCTCCCTGCTAGCTCTTGCCCCCTCCACCAGCATAGCCAGCGCCTCATCCAAGAACCTCGGGGAGGCCCTTGCCTTGGAGCTGGCCATTCTTCAAGGAGATAAAAGTTTGGAGGTGGTGCACCATCGACCAAAAACCAGTGGAAGAGCCAAGGCAGCAAGCAGCCCTTAAATGAAGCTGGATAAATGACGTCAGCAGAGGAGAGTTTCAGTCCCAAAAGACTAATTGGGCCAGGGGAACCCACACCTCCGAGATTAACTGACCAATTAGGGGAAAATCGCAAATTTTTCCCCACCTCACAGTGGAGGTGGTTTTGAAACCCACCCAAATCGAAACCCGCCTCCATTGGGAAAATCGCGCCCCTAGAAACCAAAATATAATAATGAAGTCAGCATGAATTTCAAAAGGGATAGTCTTGCTTGACCAACCTAATTGCATTTTTTGAAGAGGTAAAAGAGAGAGAGAGAGAGAGAGAGAGAGAGAGAGTGGACAAGGGTAATGCAGTAGATGTAATTTACCTAGATTTTGAAAAGGCCTTCAATAAAGGTACCACATAATAGATTAATGAATAAGGTCAGAGAATGTGGAGTCAGGGGACAAGTAGCAGAATGGATAGCTAGCTGGCTTCAAACCAGAGAGTAGAGAGTCGGGGTAAAGGGTAACTATTCAGAGTGGCAGAAGGTGAGAAGTGGTGTTCCACAAGGATCAGTACTGGGTCCACCGGTGTTCACAATTTATATTAACGATTTAGACTTTGGAATCAAAAACACAATTTCTAAATTTGCAGATTACACCAACTTTTTTTTTGGGGGGGGGGGGTGGGGAGAGGAAGATAGTCAATACTGAGGAGGACTGCAACAAATTAAAAGGAAGACATTAATAAACTTGCAGAATGGGCATATAATTGGCAAATTAATTTCAACACAGATAAATGTGAGGTATTACAATTTGGTAGGAAGAATAGGGAGGTCACTTATTACTTGGAGGGAGTGAGTCTGGGTGGGGTACAGGAGCAGAGGGATCTCCGAGTACAAATACACAAATCACTAAAAGTAGCGACACGGGTTAACAAGACCATAAAAATGCAAACCAAGCACTAGGGTTTATTTCTAGAGGGACAGAATTGAAAAGTAGAGAAGTTATGCTAAACTTGTATCGAACCTTGATTAGACCACACTTGGAGTACTGTGTATAATTCTGGTCGAAATATTATAAAAAGGATATAAAGGAATTGCAGAGGGTGCAGAGAAGATTTACAAGGATGATACCAGAAATACAAGGGTATACCTATCTGGAAAGGGTGAACAGGCTGGGTCTCTTTTCTCTTGAAAAGAGAAGGCTGAGGGGTGACCTAATAGAGGTCTTTAAAAATAATGAAAGGTTTTGATAGAGCAGATAGAGAGAGATTGTTTCCACTTGTGGAGAAGAGCAAAACTAGAGGCCATCAATATAAGATAGTCACCAAGAAATCAAATAGGGAATTTACCCAGAGTGGTGAGAAAGTGGAACTCGCTACCACGGAGTGGTTGAAGCGAATGATATAGATGCATTTAAGGGGCGGTTAGATAAGCATATGAGGGAGAAGGGAATGAAGGATTATGCTGATGGCATTAGATAAGGAAAGATGGGAGGAGGCTCGAGTGGAGCAGAAACACCGGCATGAACTGGTTGGGCCAAATGGCCTGTTTGTGCTATATATCCTATAGTTATTGAAAAAGCAATTCATCTGATCTACACTGTAGCATAAAATACATTATACAAATGATTCCCATCATTAAAAACAATACTCTGAAGGTTCCTGCAGAGGTGAGAGCAGAGGCTGGATTGATTGCGATCCTCTTCTCTCCTCTCCCCATTAAGGTAGAGGACTTTAATTCAAGGCTCCTGTTTATGTACATCATGTTACAACGCAGATAGTACAAGAAGAGAAAACTTACTGAATTCACCGCACCAGTTATTAAGGCTTTGGATTTTAAATAAAGATGACTACTACTATTCAGGAGGAACTACTGAAAAGTGTAATTAACCAATTATGAACTTGGTTCATTATTTTAGAAGCCCAGATTTCACAACTACTTGGAATATGTTTCTTCTCTCCATTCTCCCTACCAAGACTCCATTCATTCCTTCCTTACTTTCTCTAATGAATCGGCTCTGACAATTCCACACCAAAACATCTGAAAATGTTCTTTCTTCATCTGTGGTCAAGAATTTCCTGGATTGTGACCGTCTTATTTTCAAATCCTCACTGCTCACAATGATAGGAACAGGAGTAGGCTCTTCAGCCCTGCTAGCCAGTTCCACCACTCAATTAGATCATGGCTGATCTGCATCTCAACGTCCTCTTGACCTTACCTTTCAACCCAATATCCTCTCTATTCCTCAGATAATCTGCATGATTCCAGAAAATCTTCCTCCATCCCTCTGCATTTCAAAAGGAATTTCTCTGTGGCATTGGCATCCACGGTTCATTCTTCCATCAACTCCCATTACCTACTGCTCCACAGGCATCCAGAGTAGATGCAATACCTGCCCATTCCCCTCTTCCTCATCATGATTGGAGATATTAAACACTTTCCATATGAAGCAATGCAGACTACACAAAGTCTAATCTTCCTCCTGAGCACTCTGCAGCCCTCTGCTCTGATAATCTACTTTAGAAACTTCAAACTTTAGCCAACTTTGTTAATCTAAAACCGTACAAGTTTTTAGATTAATTCTAACTGCCGCACAACCAACTTATGCACTGGAGGCCATTTGACTTATACTAATTTGTTTTCCATGGGGTGCATCTGATTCACAGTTTAATTCATTGGTCTTTGAAATAAAACATATTTGAGAAAGCTAACTGTTGTGTATGTAATATGTGTGCTACTTTGAACCTATGGACAGGACTGCACTACTTGTAGGGCGTAGTGATACGCAGTACCACTCCTGGCCATAGGGGTATAAATAGTACTGTGGGTACTGATCTCCCCTCAGTTCCCGCCTGTGGGCATGAAGTAAAGACCTACGTGCAGTCCCTACCTCCAACCAGTAAAGACCTGTTTGAGTTATACGTTTAAGTCTTTGTGTTAATTGTTCAATACAATACACATACTTAACACTGGCGACGAGTCGGTTCGAACCCTGCGGCAGTGATTCCACGGCGGCTTCGTCCAAAGACAGGACGTTGAAGAGAGGTTTCAATCCTCAACACCCCACTCAAAACTGAAGGGCAGCAGAAATCCTGACAGCTTCCAGCGACAGGCATTAGGACCCTGAAGCCTCCATAACCTCGTGGGTAAGCCAGAGCCCGGGAGGGAGCGAGCAAGAGCCGCGCGAGCCAGAGGCCGGGAGCCGCTTCAAGTGCGAGTCGCAGCGCGGGCCAGCGATCGGGACCGAAGATAAGGGCCGCACTCGGGGGCTGAAGGGAGACGGCGTCGGGGGACGGGTGAAGACCGCCAAGCGCGGGAAAACCGCCATTTTGTGGGCGGAGGATGACGGCAAGAGCGGGAAGCCGCCATCTTTGATAACAAGTAAAGAAAAGAAAATCTGAGAAATTGCAAATCTACAATGCCTAAACACGGGAATATTAGCACCTTTGATAGTGACCTCGAAGATTGGGCCATATATGTTGAAAGAGTAAAAAATTATTGTAAGGCCAATAAAATTCGTGACCAAGATAAAGCTCTAACATTATTAAATTTAATGGGTGCGAAGACATACGGGCAATTGAAACACCTGTTATCACCAGATGAACCGGCGGATAAGACGTTCGATGAGATTGTTACTGTCCTGAAAGATCATCTAAACCCCACGCCGCTGATGCTAGCGGAACGATTTAAATTTTACGACAGAAGGCAGCTACAGCATGAAAGCAATGCTGAATATTTGCTGGAATTGCGTAAATTAGCGAAATATTGCCAGTTTGGAACGGGACTGACAGATGCACTACGAGACAAATTTGTGTGTGGTTTATTTAAACAGGATACACAAAAGCGACTGCTCGAGGAGAATGAGCTGACGCTTGAGAAGGCGGTCACTATGGCAGCAGCACACGAAGCCGCAGCGAGAGGCACGGCAGTAATGCAGCTACGGTCACCGGAGCTCAGTGCACACAAATTGGGTGTGAGTTCTGGCAAATGTTATCGTTGTGGAAAGACAACGCATGATCAGAACCAGTGTTGGTTTAAAAACCAAGAATGTAGAACTTGTGGTAGGCTTGGACATATAGCTAGAGTATGCAGGTCAGGGAAGAAGACCAGCAACAAGAAGTCACCGCAAGGAAAATACGCAAAGGTACACAAGGTGACCGAACAGGAGTCCGATTCAGACGCTAGCAGTAATGAACTGGCTAGCTTAAGAGTACTCAACGCTGGTAAGGGTGCAGACCTCCAGACAATTTGGGTCACTCTTCAGATAGAAGGAGTCCAAGTAAAACTGGAATTGGACACTGGATCGGCATTGACGGTCATAAATAAGAAAGATTACGGAAAGTTATTCCAACATATTCCCCTACAGGATACGGGGATTATATTGAAAACATACACGGGGCAAAGAGTGTACCCCATCGGGAAAATAGAGGTTGCAGTGGTCCACAAGGGCGAAGACAGTCAAATAATGGACTTATATGTGATATCTGAAGGAGGTCCTCCACTACTAGGACGGGAGTGGATTAGGAAAATGAATATGGACTGGCATTTCCTACAAACAATAACGAGTGAGAACTCGGTGAAGATAGTCGGCCCAGACTCTGGAACAGATGATGGTAAGCCCAACTCAGGTGCAAAAGACAAAGTTTCAGCACAGAATTCCACTGAGCAACAACAACATAGTTTAACTGTGGATTCTGAGTCTGGCAAGTCTACTGATGTGCCCATTTCTGAGGGACACCGGGCTCGAACTCAACTCCATTTCAAACTACAACAGCAATTAGAACAAATGCTTCGCCGTTTTGAGCAAGAGTTGAATGCAACGAAAGAGTTCTTGGATATAGAGTTGGAGAATCTGGAAAGACAACAGAAGCAGCTGATGGAGAAAATGGAGCAGGAGCACACAAAACGTCTGATGTCAGAGGAGTTAACGGTCAGCCAACTCCTGCATATGCTGAAGGACAGGACTCTGAAATGGGAAAAACTTGAACACGAACTTCAATATTCAAACGAAAGGGGTTCGGAGCTCTCAAAGGTTATTGGAAGAGCTGAGGTGGCAACACAGACTGAGATGACTGCAACAGAGCAGCCCTTGGATGCCAAAAGTACGCTGACTCACGTCAACGTAGAACAACAGACCGCTGAAACAGCTGCTCCGGTAGAGGGATTGAATAGTCCGATCAATCAATCTCCAAAAGAAGTTGAAGTAGTAAAATCTCAAATGAGGTCATTAGTAAACGACTTGCTGAAAGCCCAGAAAAAGCTGGATGAAGAGGTACGCATGAAGGAGTCTCTTCAGGAAAGATGTCTGGACTTGGAACAAAAGCTGGCTAACGCCCAGCTGGGTATGGAGGAAATAGAAGACCCTCTCGCTGGCCTAGATCAGGACGACACCGAATATTACTATGTCCTGTCCTGCCCAACTTGTAACTTCGACTCCCACCATACAGAAATCATGGAGGAGCACTGAAAGTCTACGGAACATCGGGAGAAGGTGGCTCTACTACGGAAAAAGGAGGAAGAGAAGGAGGAACTGCGCATGCAGCTGGCAGCTGACAGTGGAGCCCAGAGAGTCTCCAAGAAGCAGAAAAGGAAAAGTCGAAACAGAAGATGACCCATCTGAACCATTATTACCTCTACCAGATCACACACGTGGTCCCTCCGAAAGGAGCCAATTCAGTTCGGAAGTTCAAACTGTTAAATCCATGGAAGGACTATTGAATGAGTCACTCCAGCAACGTGAACCGACTACACCACAGAGATTGAATCTGTGAACTGTTTTCCGCAGAGACTGAATCTGTGATCTGTTTTGACATGAAGTTATCTATGTATCTATGTTATTCTGTTATGTAAACCTGAAGTTATATATATATATATATATATGTTATTACGTTATGTTAAATGGGGAGATGACTGTAAAGCTAAGAAGGGAGGAATGTTGTGTATGTAATATGTGTGCTACTTTGAACCTATGGACAGGACTGCACTACTTGTAGGGCGTAGTGATACGCAGTACCACTCCTGGCCATAGGGGTATAAATAGTACTGTGGGTACTGATCTCCCCTCAGTTCCCGCCTGTGGGCATGAAGACCTACGTGCAGTCCCTACCTCCAACCAGTAAAGACCTGTTTGAGTTATACGTTTAAGTCTTTGTGTTAATTGTTCAATACAATACACATACTTAACACTAACTGCAGTAACATTGAATAAATGCCTCATCGTTAGTCCACTGTTTTTAAACTTTTTCATGTGGGGACTCCTTGTAAGTACTGAATTGCTAGGAGCTTGCTGTGCTAACTTCCAAAAGACAGCGTCAGCTAACTTTAAGGAATCATTTCTATTATTACTACACAGCAACAGAATTCATGTGCCAGCAAGTTCAACTAATACAATAATGTGGCTTCCCCTCGCAGATCCCAGCTTGAAAACCTGTTACTGACAGTACAGGAAACTTTTTTTTAAATCCGGCACGGACAGGACCGACATGGTGCCGGTTCATCAAAAAATCCGGATAACCGAAAGCTATAGTAAAAGATACGGAGCCGAGCTCCGTATAAAGCAACAAATCCTGTGCTTCAGAACAATGGCCACAAGTTGCAAGCGTCTCTGTAGCTTAGCAACAGCTGCAGCCACACCCTTGCACAGCAACAAATGGAGGAAGGCAAGTAATAAAAGTTACCTGAACCTACTCCTGCATTTTGCCGGTTAACCGAGATTTCCGGTTATTTAGGTGCCAGTAAATCAAAAGTTTCCTGTAATGTAATGCATCACAAATAGTCGTTGGGTAAATTTCACAGAAGAGAGAAAACGTGTAATCTGACCAAGCTGTAATGGAACAGTTGAGGATCATGTAAATATCACCATTTCATTCCAGTCAATTGCTAGTCTGTGCATAGACTATACTTTGGAGCTGTAGTTTCATCATAGTCTGCTAGAGATATGCACGAGTTCCAATTAGTACCTTAGGTTTGCCAGATATTATTAATCATAGACAGCATGCTTCATATTACATGAAACTGGAAGTACTACAAAAGTTTTAATTTTAATAAGCCTGCCATAATATTTTACCTGTCTTCTCCTATACTCGTGCAAATGAAGATTAAAATGCATATTAGAAAAACTACATCCATGGGAGGGGGTCAGAGAGTTACAATTCATTAAATCTACCAAACAGTTCCAGCAACGTAAAAAAGTAACAACTAAGATTAGACACATTTATAAATGTCATAAGAATGAAGAGATTGAAACACACACCAACACACACACACCACACACACCACACACACCTTTTTTGAATAGTTTGCTTGTCTATGTTGAATGCAGGACAGATAGGACACCATGAGAAAGGGCAATAAAGTGTACAGTGATACATCTGCAGTATGGCATATTGCAATTACGATCACAGCGTAACAAGTTTTTAGGACAGCTGTATATTATTGGGAGCTAAAACCAGCACTAATTTGCCATATAATACAGCTGAAAATGTCAAGTACATAAATCATATTCATCACCGCCTATTAACTTACATCTGTTGAAATTTATAGATGTATGGATACATGAAATAGAAATCTTAACATATGCATATACACAAAATTCTATATCTCATCTTATTCAGTGAGTAGATGAGCTTATATAGACAAGATCAAAGTTCAATCCTCGATCTCTACCAAGTTAACCGATCTATATACAATAGTTGATGCTCTATGCAGTTGAATTACTTCCCAACATTAACTTATGAATCACACAAAGAGGAGTTACTTGGGTTAAGTACTGGCAGGTGACCTGTGGAACTATTCCCGATCACAAAGATTATGATACAAAGATAGGTGGGAAAGCAAATTGTGTGGAGGACACAAAGAATCTCCAAAGGGATATAGATCGGCTAAGTGAGTGGGCAAAAATCTGGCAGATGGAGTTTAATGTGGGAAAATGCGAGGTTATCCACTTTGGTAGGAAAAATAAAAAAGCAAATTATTTAAATGGGGAGCGATTACAAAATGCTGAGGTACAGAGGGATTTGGGGGTCCTTGTACATGAATCATAAAAAGCTAGCATGCAGGTACAGCAAGTATTTAGGAAGGCAAATGGAATGTTGGCCTTTATTGCAAAGGAAATAGACAAAAGTAGGGAAGTCCTGTTACAACTGTACAGGGCGTTGGCAAGACCACACCTTGAGTACTAAGTACAATTTTGGTCTCCTTATTAAAGGAAGGATATATTTGCATTGGAGGCAGTTCAGAGTAGGTTCACGAGGTTGATTCCGGAGATGAAGGGGTTGTATTATGAGGAAAGGTTGAGCAGGTTGAGACTATACTCATTGGAGTTTAGAAGAATGAGAGGGGATCTTATTAAAACATAAGATTCTGAAGGGGTTCACAGGGTAGATGCAGAGAGGATGTTTCCCCTCGTGGGGGAATCTAGAACTAGGGGGCATAATTTCAGAATAAGGGGGCACCCTTTTAAATCGGAAATGAGGAGGAATTTCTTCTCTCAGAGGGTCGTGAATCTTTGGAATTCTCTTCCCCAGAGAGCTGTGGAAGCTGGGCCATTGAATATATTTAAGGTGGAGATAGACAGATTTTTGAAAGGTAAGGGAGTCAAGGGTTATGGAGAACGGGCAGGGAAGTGGAGTTGAGGCCAAGATCAGATCAGCCATGATCTTATTGAATGGCGGAGCAGGCTCGAGGGGCCAAATGACCTACTCCTGCTCCTACGTCTTATGTTACAATCAATGTATTTGTTATATGAGAGCTTGGGGGGGGGGAGAGGGGTGAAGAACAGGAGACAGTTTTGTTTACTGCTAGAAGAGGATATTTGGCAACACAGTTCTCTCATTTCTGCTAGATCATAAATAGCCTAGGAGCAGACATCTTGCTCACAATTTTCTGGAAATCAAATTCATGTCACTGAAGAGCAAATTCTGTATAAAATGTCTGCCCCCCATACTGCTGATCTATTTTTAAAGCACAATAGGGACGAGAGCACTGAGAGGCACAGCTAGGTGTACAAAGATCACAGTTAACATTTAGGATCATGTGGCAATTCAGTAACATGTCCCTCCCTTTAAAGATAAATGTTTTCCATGTATAGTCTAAGTGAAGCGTCATTTGAACCATTTAAGAACAGTTGTACTAAACATGAAATGTATATCTCTAATTAGTTGGGAGTTAAGAGAATTATTAAAATGTCATAGAAAAGATGCCCAAGTTTTAGCCAAATGACTAAGTAGAACTGCAAAATAGGTTCACTGTTTAAATTCCTTACGTTACTAATTCTATTCCTTTTTTCTTTACAATTACCAAAATACTTGACTGAGCAGTGTAACTACAGTATTAAATGATGAATTTAAGACAGCCGGACTAGGACAGGTACATACCTCCATGGAGTGATACTAGAATATCCAGGGATGTGCCTGGATCGAAGCTGCCATTGCTTGGTTTCACCCTGTACTTCTCGGGGGCCGTCGTTCGAACCTTGTTCAGGAATAAAAAAGACTTGAATACCATCAGCATTTTAGTCTCCTGCGGCTTCTGGGAATAGGTTTTTCTAAACATGCCACAAATATCATCTTTACAGAGAAATAACCATCTAAAATCATTAATGTAAGGAAGGTTCAATCTTTTCAAAAAAAAATTGCTTTTCAGTACTCGACGTAAAAATGAAGAAAAAGTTTAGAAATTACAAGTTGTTGGTAATTTTCACAACGACTAATTTACTGCAGCTTTAAGAGAAAAGGTGCCTAAAATTTTTAACACTTTGCACTTATCTAAACTTTAAATGCAGTACAACTACTCTTAAATGATTCAAATGACATTCCGAGGCCATGCATGGAAAACATCGATCTGATTTGAGGGGAAGGGTACTTCAAATGTATCCTTGGGCAATCTACTGTGAATAGCAAACTAATCTTTCCCACTCCAGGGAGTAGAGCGCATAATCTAGGCTGACACTTTAGTGCAATACTGAGGGAGTGCTGTACTGTCGGAGGTCTCTTGGATGACTGTTAAACCTGCTTTCTCAGGTGGACGTAAAAGATCCCATGGAACTATTTTGAAGAGGAGCAGGGGAGTTATCCCCGGTGTCCTGGCCAATATTTATCCCTTATCCAACATTAAAATAGATTATCTGGTAATTCTCAAATTGCTGTTTGTGGGACCTTGTATTGCAGCCAATTTGCACACAGCAACAGTGACTAAATTTCAAAAGTACTTAATTGGCTGAAAATCGCTTTGGGATACCCTGTAGTAATGAAAGAAGCTATATAAATGCAAGACTTCTTGATAAAAAAAAGTCATCTCCAGGATTTACATATCCGGATAAGTCATGGTACATTTATGCCTCGATGGTATTCACACATTTCCATTTTGGAATGTATCACAGTATATATGGAAAGAACAAAATTATTTTGGAGAAATACAGATTTATTACAAGAATTGGTTAAATACCTTCACTTTCATTACAGATATAGCCAATTAACAGAAGACACAGGAGAAGTAGGCCATGAGGCCCCTTGAGCCTGCTCCACTATTCCAAGATCATAGAATTAACAGCACAGAATGGCTAATCTTCTCCCTCAACTCCACTTTCCCATGATTCCCATAGTGTCCAAAAATCTATCTATCTCAGCCTTAAAATGTACTCAACAATTCATCAGCCAATGTCCTCCGGAGTAGAGAAGTCCAAAGATTCACAACCCTCTGAAGAAATTTCTCATCTCAGTTCTAAATGGCCGACCCCTTATCCAAAGACTGTGAACCCTAGTTCTAGACTCTTCAGCAAGGGGAAACAGCCTCAGAATCTACCCGATCAAGCCCTCTAAGAATTTTATACGTTTCAATGAGAGCTGGAATACTGTGTGCAGTTCTGGTCGCCACACTACAGGAAGGAGGATGTGATTGCATTGGAGAGGGTGCAGAGGAGATTGACAAGGATGTTACCTGGGCTGGAGCACTTCAGCTATGGGGAGAGACTGGACAGGCTGGGGTTGTTTTCCTTGGAGGGGGGGACAGGGACCTGATTGAGGTGTACAAAATTATGAGGGGCATAGATAGGATAGATAGAAAGGAACTTTTCCCCTTAGTAGAGGGGTCAATAACCAGGGGGGCATAGTTTCAAGGTAAGGGGCAGGAGGATTAGAGGTGATTTGAGGGAAAACTTTTTCACCCAGAGGGCGGTTGGAATCTGTAACTCATTGCCTGAAAGGGTGGTAGAGGCAGGAACCCTCAACATTCAAGAAGCATTTAGATGAGCACTTGAAACGCCATAGCATATATTATGTCCGTGAATGATTGAGACACGGACAGCAGAAGTTGAACAAAACAAGTCTTTACTGATTGAAGTCAATAGGGAAACTGAAAACACAGGCTCACTAGCGCCTTTTATACAGGGGTGGTCACTGCCGGTACTGCAGTCCGAGACCAGTTATTTTCTTAAAAGGTACATACTCAACAGCATACAAGGCTACGGACCAATTGCTGGAAAATGGGATTAGAATAGACAGGGCTTGATGGCCAGCGTGGACACGATGGGCCGAAGGGCCTCTTTCTGTGTTGTATAACTATGACATCTCTCACTCTTCTGAACTCATAGGCCCATTCTACTCAATTCCCTTAACTACACAAGTAAGAGTGTGTACTTTTAATTGACAATTAAAACCACATGCAACCAAACAGGTGAGCTACTTAATGACTTAACACAAATGGCTGATTCCAATTCCACAAACCAAATGATTACCAAGTCAAAGAACTTACCTTAAAAGCAACAGAGTTCTTTGTCACATTGGTCAGAACTATCAAACATTTTGTTTCTCCACTTTCTTTAGAGCCAAAGTGAATATCTTCAGCAGGACTATTTTTAAAACAAAAAGAGTTAATATAGGTTAAAAATATACATACTATATGGACACAAAAGAATGGTTACACAGGAGACTCAATACGACAGAAGAAATCTCCTTGCCACACAAGTTATGTTCTGTTTCAGTTTCTCTGTGCTATGCATGCAGCATACAGATCTGCAAAAACTCAAGACAAAAACTAAGGTTCCAAACTTATAGTACTTCAAAAAGACCAGACAAGAGGCAATTAATGTACAATTCATTTTTCACTAATTCCCTGTTGAAATAAAAGGCACTATACTGTGATGTAGGATATGAAGACCCACATCTTATATGGCACTATTACCAGTACTACTCATTTCACCATGTCACTCCAATTTGCTACATATGAAAGGGATGGAAGACTACAGAAAGTTCCTCTCTACCTCCTCAAGAAAGTAATGTTCTAAAAGACAACCAGCAATGGGTTCGGAGTAGCAATTAAATTTCGGAGCGGAGGTTTGAAGTTAATTGTTCAAGCTTTATTCTCTTGGTTTAATGCTTCAGAATTAATTAAACCAATTATCCTATATGTAATTTAATTACAATTTGCAAATACTGTAGTGCATTTACTTCTAATGTCATGGTCCCACTTACCAGTCAGATTTCTGTAGGTTATGTAATTGTAAATATCTAGGTATCCAATAGGTTAAATGTCTTTTAGCCAGCTTGCACTTTCTTCTTCCATGCAATTTGTCATGCCGGCCTATCACGCTTAAATTCGTAGTGCGAAGTGCCTCTAAAGATTGGTCCCATTGTTTGAGCCGACTATCCCCCAGATGCCAGTCCCTTTCCACCGGGCTCCAGTGAGTAAAGCTATATACCTGGAAGTGACTGGAAAATGGCTTTGAGTTGTTTAAGCCCTTACCTCGGCTTTTACCATTATTGTGTAAGCACTTAAATATCTCAAAGTGACATCTGGTCCGAGCTGAGAATTCAGCCTTTTCTCACTGCATAACAGGATTTCCCAAAATCACCATTATAGGCAAGCTTCAAATAGGAGAGCTTTACCCAACTCCGTGCTGGGGAAGCGCTTTCCTGAAACTGATGGGGAGGTTAGGCAGAATTGATCTTTCATTTTCCTCCCCCCAACTGCATCTCACCTCATCCTCCCCCCACCGCCTTAGTATTGACATGGCCCAAACAAAAATCCGCACGCAGTCATGTCCATAAGCCTGAAATCTGCTTTAGGTTCTTTAAAGTGTTTACCAGATTTTTATTAAGATAGTAAAAAAGTGTAGAATGCACAAACTTATCGCCAGTTCCTTAGTGCTTCTTTCAACATAGCTCTTTAACCTCCCCCCACTGTTCCCATCTCCTAGATTCTTCACTCTGTACTCCCATATCCAACATCCCCCCTTTCCCAATGCACTCAAACACCATCACCATTTCAGTGCTCCCACCCCTCAAGACCACCTTCCCACACTCCTGATATACTACCACTAGACCCCATAATCCGCCACACTACTATGTGCCCAAGGACCCCACTCCCACTCGTGTCCTAACATCCCTCCACACTGCCAACACCCACACCTAGACCATCCTCCCTAAACTACTACAATCACACCACCTCCACCCCCCCTCCCACAGTACTTCCACATGGTTACAACCTACCTATACCTATAACCTGCAGCAGCTTCCCTGCCACCTTCCTCTAGATCCTGGCCTTTGAAAAGAGTTAGATATACAATTCAGTACACAATTAAACACAAACATAATAACCAAGGGCACTGATACACAATTTCCATAAAACCATGGACATAATCACAATTTCAACCTGAAAATACCACTAATCAAATATTAAAAAGACAATTTGAACTATTCAATCACCACAAATCAGTGCCTCGAATGACCTATTGTACACTACATAGTTTAAATCAATACACTACTACAGGTGATCAGCTGGTATGCATCATATATAAAATGTAACTGAAATACCTGATGTGTAACAATGATCCTCTGAATACTGTTTGCGGTTTCTTTGTTGATTTTGTCTTTGATTCTGGCCGATCAGTTTCATCAAAAGAAACCTGCATGCAAAAAAATTGAATTCACATCTTACTAAAGAGAAAGATTACACATCACATTATATTCATCACATCTAATTAAACTCGGATTCAACAATTCATTCGGTAAGTGTAAATTTAAAAAGAGCAAAAACTAGCAACTGATATAGAAGAACACAGTATGAGAAAATGTATTAGAAGCAAACAACCAGTTCAATGTTTTTACATGCAAACTAAAGTATATATTTCTCGAAAGGAAACTACATACTCATTGCACCATGTGGCATCTAATTTTATAGATTGATATGGGAGCCTAATCTACAGAAAAATTTAGTTATCCTCCAATCTGTTTCTATTTCCAACTGAAAAAAATATACAGAAGTCCATAATTTAGGGGGAATATTAAAATCAAATCTAATATACGGGAACAGAAAACAAATTCTGGTATTAGCTCATGAGCACTATTATTACTATGGGTGTCAGCAATGCCCCTGCATACCAACTGTTTGGAAAAAGGAACTAAAGTATTCAAACTGCGCTACAAGACGAGTTTATGTAATCAGATTATGCAACCGAAAAGAAAGCCAGCCTTGCCATACCACATTTATATTATCTAACTGTCCAATCTATCAAGATAATCACTCGACACATTACAAAGTAAAGGTTAGAAAGACACTTACAGGGACCATTTTAAAAGCATAGATTGCAAAGACATTAACTGGTATCATAAAACTACGGGTCAGATGACTGCCTAATAGATTCGGGCTGAGCAAGAGATTGCACAGGAATTTCCATTCGTTTTGTTGCATCATATCCCATGTTATATAACGGAAAGTACAGAATTAATGGAATACGCAGTGTCGCACACTGGTCCTCAACACGTGCGCGCAGTGGAAGAATGTGGACGGTTCTGCTCTACACACAATACTGTAACTTTCTGAAGTCTGGGGTGGGTGGGTAGGTAGGTGGGGGAGGGTTAAAACAGAGCTGGGCAGTGGTTTCTCCCCCCCTTCCCCAAATGGAAAGGGAAACAAATAAAACAGATGGGCCGGACAGTCACCACAGGCTGATCTTTTGCAACTCCTAGCAGCCATTTCAATAGCTTTTCCTGATCTGCTTTCCAGGCGATAAACGCCAAATGGCATGGATCTATGGTCCAGGGAAGTTAAGAGAAAACAGCTAGGAGAAAGAAAAGCGTAAAGAGAGCAAAAACAAAGTAACGGTAGCCAATAAGTTATGTCCCTTCTAAAATTAATAGTTTAACAATTTATTACTTACATTTGTAAGTATAGTAATCTATCATTGTAGAACACATTAAAAAATCTAACACCATTAATGACTGTCTCCTTAAGAGACTCCATATGCACACTCTAGCATATTACTGCAACATACTGTTCACCTCTTACACCATATGTTCAATGTTAGTTCATAACTTTTAGGCTATGTCTACACAACAAAACCAAAATAAAAATTGCATTTTTTTTTGGGTGGAGGAAATTGGGAGATTGCAAAGACTTTACATATTTTTAAAAAAAAACGATCTCCCATGGTACTGCTCACAGCAAAGAGGATATGTTTCAGAATGACGAAGATTGTAAAACGCAACACAATTATACAATAAGCAGGGAGTGTTAATGTCTAAATAGTCCTTTCCAAACACACAATTGGGAAGGCTTGAGAAGAACTATCTGCTAAGGTAGCCTGTCCTTTGAAGGCCATTATGTAAATGAAGTACAGTTGAAATATGAATTGGTCCCCGAATTCCTTCCTGCGGAGAAGTGCCATCAATAGAAACAGCCTGAAGTCAATTAGAAATGAACTGTGTTGCTCAAGGACAGACACATAGACAATTAACTTCCTTCATTTCCTGTATGTGTGTACGTGCATGTGAGAGCGATATGAGAGAGAATATTCCTAGACACTCCCCTATCCACCATACTGGAGACCTCCTCAAAAAAAACTACATTAGTCAGACATCGCCGATCCATCATAAATCCATACTGATTCTCTTTGATCAGCTCATACTTCAAGTGCTCAGTCACTATCCCTGATGATAGGTTCCAGTAACTTCCCCACAACTGATGTTAAACTGACAGGTCCGAGTTACCTTGTTTGTCCCCCCCCTTCTTAAATAATTGTGCAAAATTTGCAATTTTTAAATCCAGACAATTTCTGAACCTACAGGGGTTTGGAAAATTATGATTAATTCATCTGTAATTTCCTCACCTATTTCTTTTAGTATCTGGAGAGGAAACCATCAGCTCCTAGAGATTTGTCTATCTTAAGTCCTATAATTTTCTCCAGTATTATATTTTTACTTACATTAAATTCACTAAGTTCCACCCTTGACTTGGTTTTTAGGTTCCCTTGTAGTGCAAGAATTTTGTCCTGTTTCTCCACTTTGAAAATTGATACAAAGAACTCATTAACAAGTCAGCCATTTCCTTATTGTCCATTATAGTCTTGCCTATATTTGTCTTTAATGTAATGGGCCCATATTCCTCATTACCACTCGCTTTTTCTTACTATATTTATTAAAGTACTGTTACCCTTCATATCACTTTTTTCCATATTCCCTGTTTGCATCTCAATACATTCTTTGCAGCCTTTGTTTTTATAGCTCTCCCAGTCTGCTGGATTTCCACTTTTCCTTGCATTCATGTAAACCTTTTCTTCTAGCTTCATACTGTCTCTTACCTTGTTTGTTGGCCATGGTTGCTCAACGACACAAGTGGAGCCTTTGCTTTTTAGGGGTATGTACTAGTTTTGTATCAAACCAAATACTTTTCTGAATACATCCCAATCTGCCTGGTAAAATTAACTCCCGAGATAGGAAAATATATTTTGTTTACATATAGTGATGGATAACTTTTTGACAAACAGGGCTACTGAAGGGCATCAGAGGTAAATGTCTCCAACCTCTGGGACCAATCCGATGGAATGGAGGTAGTTATATGCTCGTAAAGCAATTGGGACATGTGGGGGGAGAAGAGGATAGTACAAGTATGTATACTGTACAAGTATGTTTATTGTACAAGTACAGGTAACCAGGGTGAATCACGTATATATGGATAGGTGTATGGAATGTTGCAAACAGACAAATGTGCAAGACTTTTAGAAAAGGGAACCAAAAAGTTACTGGAAGTAACAAACTCAATGATTACCACAAGTTCCAAATTATCTGGTTTAGCTAGACAACAATTTGAGTAAATTTTATTAAGTTCTACCTTTTTGGGTTTTTGCAAGGATTCTTCATTGTGGTTAGTGTCAACAGTTTCCTTGCTCTCTCCATTGCCCTTTTCTTTTTCATCCAATTCATCTTCACCTAGGATTGGACCATTTTCACATATGGGTGTTTGAAAATCATCATCTGGCAATGGCGGGTAGCTATATTTAAAAGGATCCTAAAAAAGGGAACAGTTACATTAAGATCAAGTTTTAGATGAAAATATTCAAAGCAGACACAAGTTGTTGGATAAAAGCCCACAAATCTCTAACTCTTTCACTGTAAACCAAGTAACCAAAAGCAAATTGGCTCCCTCCATTATAGCACAAGTAGAATATTTTTGTGGTTCAATTTTTCAGGTTAAAATATTTGGATAAAAACAATAATTTCACATCAGTTGGATTCAAAAGTTAAATTCCTTAAGAGGTTGTGATCTTTGTTACGGTTAACATTGGAGGTAGTAGTATACGCCTGTGCAGCGCCTTGGGACGTTTTACTACGTTAAAGGCGCTATATAAATACAAGTTGTTGTTGTAGTATTGGGAAGGGAAACAAACTGGTTCAGAAAGGACAGCAACAGTTTTAGGGAATCAGCAGCAGCCTCAGGGAAGCTCGAGGAAGGCAACATCTCACTGGCAAGCACCGGTAGCAGCAGCTCGGGGACACGACCGGGTGCAAGGTCAGTAAATACTGGGAGTCTAGTCAAGACAGGTAGAGAGAACTCAACAAGGGAAAAAACACACAAAATCTGAAATAAAACCCTGAAAGAGCTGATTGGTCAACATCTGAAAAGAAGAAAAGATGGATTGAAAGAGGGTAGTTCTCATGAAAGGATTACGCCTGAAACTCTAACCCATGGACGATCGATCTGTGCATTTTGTTTTTCAACTTAAACTAGAAATAATGTTAATGTATTAAATTTTGTTGGGACAGAAGTGAAATTGTGCCTATTCCATTCATAAGAACACAAGAAATAGGAGGAATAGGCCATTCGGCCCTTCAAGCCTGCTCCGCCATTCAATGAGATCATGGCTGATCTTCTGCCTCAACTCCATTCACCGGCCCTATCGCCATATCCCTTGATGCCCTTACTAGTCAGAAATCTATCGACTTCTGTTTTGAATATACCCAATGACTAAACCTCCACAGCCCTCTGGTGTAGAGAATGCCAAAGATTCACCACCCTATGTGAAGAAATTTCTCTCATCTCAGTCTTGAATGGCCTACCCTTTATCCTGAGGCTGTGGCCCCTGCAATACAGTACATTTCCTTTTGAGAGTTCATAGCTGACAAAAACAGCTTTAATGACCAGTTTAGTTCAAGTATGAGTAGACTGCAACTGAATCTCAGGGCCCAGAACTGTGACAAAAATCTGGATAGAGAAGTTTATTAAAAGTAAATATTACTGCAAAAATACTGAATCAAACAACTAAAAATTTTCCCCACCCAGATCACCACCTATAAAGTTGCATGTTCGTGGTGTACAATTGAAAGTTATGAAAACTGAGTCACACCATCACTGTCGAAGTGTTCCGTGTGCCCGTAACATGAAAAGCGACAGCAAACAAAAGACAATATTCTAGTCATACATTCAGCTTTCTAAAATTTACATTTTTTTTTTAATTCACTGTACAATCACAACCATAACTAGGCAACTAAGGAATATAGCATTTATGAACATAGGCTTTGATAAAAATATGAATCAATCATCAGGGCTCCGACACCGAGTAAATTCTATACAAGTCAGCCTTGGCTCAGTGGTAGCACTCTCCCGAGTCAGAAGGTCACAGGTTCCAGCCCCACTCCTTGAGGATTTATTAATAATAATCATAATCAACTTTGTCATTGTTAGTGCACAAGTGCAGTACAACGAAATGTAGGCTTGTGGCTCCCGAGAGTGTACATTTAGATTAAGACATTTAAACATTCAACATACATTTGGCTTGTAATACATTAACATAAACATAACCATAATAAAGTGCATTGGCAGATGTGCAGGCTTTAGAGTTTATTTGTGGAGTTCAGTAGGATGACAGCCCTGGGAAAGAAGCTGTTCCTAAATCTGGTCGTTCGGGTGCGAATGCATCTGTAGCATCTCCCAGATGGTAGGAGGGCGAACAGACTGTGGCTGGGGAGCACATTATCCAGGCTGACACTTCAGTGCAGTACTGAGGGTTTGCTGCACAGTCAGAAGTGATGTCTTTCAAATGAGATGTTAAACCAAATCCCTGTTCATGCAAGTCCTTTCTTTTATATCTCAATGTTGTCTTGTAGTTGGATTTAAATTACAACTACAGTACAGTACAAAGGAAGGCATAGTGCTCTTCCCATACAGCATTTTGGTAATCACAATGTTCCATTTCTAAGATTGAACACCAAGAAATAAACTTAAAGTTTTATTATAATCATAACGCCACAGAATAATTGGTAAGAGATGGGTGCTTAGAATCCAATGTAATTGGAGCGGTTTGCTAATTAGCAGCTTTCACCTTAATCAATCAGCTATTTGACACAAGGTTTGGAAGCAACAAGTGCACAACTAGCAATCCAGCCTGAACAAAAATTAAAGTGGCTCGCCACTTAGAAGTACAAAAGCAAAATACTGCAGATGCTGGAAATCTGAAATAAAAACAGAAAATGCTGGTCAGGCAGTGCCTGTAGAGAGAGAAACAGAGTTAATGTTTCAGGTCTGACGAAGGATCATCGACCTGAAACATTAACTCTCCACAGATGCTGCCTGACCTGCTAAGTGTTTCCAGCATTTTCTGTTTTTACAGCACTTCGAAGTGCCTTGCTGAATATAGACATAGATTGGCCAATTAAAGCCAAGTGACTCACAGGAGTGGCTTGCACAGCTCATTAGAGTACATTGTTATTTCCTGTCCTATCCAAAATCGCTAGTTTAAGTTAAGTGATGTCTATTCAAAACTGCCATAAAATGTTTATCCAGGTTGCAAAATACCACTTTCAGCAAAAGGAAATTGAACTCAAGTGAACTAAACAGATACAAGGACTTTTTTTAAAAAAAAGCAATGAGTGGAATGGATGAATTTCCTTCAGTTTGTGTTGAAAAAGCTCATTGTGGCATCCGTATCTCCCTACCACCGGTTTAAAAAAGTTTCCTTAAATGAGCAACTTCAAGCCCAGAAAATGATCTAATTAGGGTGGGGAAAAAAATCCTGGGCAAAAATTTAAAAATCTGCTTCAACAGTGAGGAAAGCCATACAGGCTGAGTGAGCAATAAAGGTAGGGAGAGGATAGTGTTGGCTGTTCCTGTATCCAGACCCAAATGGCCTTTTTACAGTATGTCCCTACCTTACATTCTGTAAAATACTGTACTATAATTGAATTATGGCACAATACATATTGGTAGTATACAGCATCCATCTTCAGCATATAATGAAACCTAGGTATTTTCTATTACATAGAATATACAACACAATCAGCCATTCGGCCCAACTGGTCCATCCTGGTGTTTATGCTCCACATGAGCCTCCTCATTTAACCTAACCTTCTATTCCTTTCTCACTTATGTAGCTTCCCCTTAAATGCATCTATGCTATTTGCCTCAACTACTCCTTGTGTTAGCAAGTTCCACATTCTAACCATAATTAAAAATGACACCCATCTGTAAAAAATCTTCAGATCAATATTTGTGTTGCAATGGTTACTGTTATTCTGACTGCTCACTGGATCCAAAGTCTCCTACATGTTTACAACAATGAAACCAATTATCTTAAAACCATTTTCTGGGTTTGACTTTGGTAGAAAGTCACAGCAGCCATACAAGGCAGAATTCCAATTACAACTAGAGTGCAACTGGGCTGTGGTAAATAGTTGCTGCTGTGGAAATCTCTGAACAGTTAGTAGGAAGCTAATCATTGCAAGTTTATCCACAACATCCATGAGCATCATTCACCCAAGAATGAACAGAATAATACTGGCAGACAGAACTGAAAACTCAGTGAGCATCAGTATAACTTCCTTAAAGCAGAAAAAATAGCCTCTGGTGCTTGTCCTTTGAAATCACCTATATAAAAGCCCAAAACCAGATGTGATCACTGGGCATTATCTAGTTCATGATTGAAGAAAGGAAATTCACTCCATAATTAAGGTTCCCATCAAATGCCAAATTGTCTCCTAAATTGACCAATCACACCTAGAGAAACTGCCAAATCAATATTTAACATCCCATTTTAATTCCAGCAATCTCACTTTTCCCTTTCCCTTCTTTTTATGCCATGTTTACTCAGGTTCATGGTTCAAAGATTTCACTGACAGCTTGCTGCCTCAGGTCCAGCTACAATGATCATGGAATTCATGCTATAAAGAGCTCAACGGCAGCTTTAAGGAAAATCCCAAATTTAACCTTCAGCTATTAAGTTTCACAATGCAAAAGTGGGAAACAACGTGACGTGGCTGCATTTCTATTAAGTACTGCTTGTCTACCACAAACATCACAATCGCAGGCTTACAATGTGTGACTCAGACTGGCAAATTAACACATTTTTGAAAATATACATGCAGGTGGGTTTCCGTTAAATATCGTCAGCCATGTTAAACCCTGAATTTGTAAACTAGGCTTCAGTAATTTGCCCCAAAGTTTCAACTCCAGAGATTCAACATTGTGGACAGCGAGATTGTCCCAGATTACATCTGTAGGAAACGTCTCCGCCTCGAGTCGCTGAGACGGAATGCAAGTTAGAGACACACTGACAAACAAGGTGGGGGAGGAATATCTGGATAATTTACTCCAGATCTCAGTCAGACCACGCAGAATCTGGCGCTGTTGTGATGTACTTGCAACCTGCAAGGGTAAGAAGAGAGGCTGTGGGAAAGACGGCCACAATGTTGACCAAGGCACCAGGGAACAGGAGGCAGTTCAGTGGTTGGGGGGGAGGGGAGGGGAAGGAGAGCAGAACAGAAAGGTCGCAGTTAAAGGAGATTTGATCATTAGGGGGATAGATAGCATCCTCTGCGGTCACGATCAAGAATCCCGAAGGGTGTGCTGCCTACATGGTGCCAGGGTAAGGGATATCGTGAAGCAGCTAGAAAGGAATGACAAAGAACCAGTTGTCGTGATCCAGGGAATAAAGACAGGAAAGAACAGCGAGGAGATCCTGCTGAGAAAGTATCAGGAGCTAACTTTAAGAAAGCAGAACCTCAAAGGTGGTAATTTCAGGATTATTACCCGAGCCATGTGGCAATTGCCTTAGGGATACACAAATCAGGAAAGTGAGTGCACGTCTTAAAGGTTGGTGTGGGGAAGAGGGGTTCCATTTCATGGGACACTGGTGCCAGTATTGGGACTGGATGGAGCTGTATCGCTGGGGTGGGGATCAAGGTCCTAGCTGAAAGGATAAATAGGGGTGAGGAAAGGATGCCTCAGGTAGAAATAAGAAGTAAAAAGTTCCTAAAGATAAGAAAAAGGGATGAGAGCAAAGTGCGGATCATAAATAGTGTTAAAGATAATGGCCCAGTAATTCCGTTCCAAACGCGTGAGTACGGTCGGGGTACTCACGCGTCTGGCCGCAGGAAATGCCGGTTTTCAGCATGCACAGCGCATGCGGAGAAAACCGGCATTTCCTGTCCTCTGAACAAAGGGGTTCAGAGGCACAGCGCGTGCGACTGCACAGGCAGTGCATGTGCAGTGAACTTCGTCGATTTCATTCATGGATTCAGTGAGGTTAAGTCCTTACAACTTACACATGAAAAAAGCATGTGTAAAGTTGCTCCAGAGGCTGCGGAGGAAGATATATTTTATCGTGGAGCTTCTGAAAGGCAATATTTTTGTTTGGGAAAGGGAGGAAAGTTATTTTAAGAAATGATGAGGTAAGTTTTAAAGTTTAATTTTTTTTAAATTTTTTTTTTTTTTAAACGGGTTTTCAGTACTGTAAGTAGAAGGAGCAATTGTGGCTGTGTGAATTGAATTTGCTGTGTTTATTAAATGTGAAAATGACTGTTCTAAAATGAGTAATGTAACATTTCCAACATTTTTAAGAAAGAAACTGTTCATCAGTAATATATTCTTTTAAGTAATTATGTATGTATGTCCGTATAAATTCCTTTACTTGTGTATGAATGTATGTATTTAATTATGATTGTCCAATAAGTTACTTTCTCTGAAAGTCATAATTAAATACATACATTCATACACATAAGTAAAGGAATATATACATACATATACGCAAAGGAATATATACAGACATACATACATAATTACTTAAAATATATTACTGATGAAAAGTTTCTTTCTTAAAAATGTTGGAGTCATTTTCACATTTAATAAACACAGCAAATTCAATTCACATAGCCACAATTGCTCCTTCTACCTACAGTATTGAAAGCCCGTTTTAAAAAACAAAAATAAACTTTAAAACTTACCTCAGCATTTCTTAAAATAACTTTCCTCCCTTTCCCAAACAAAAATATTGCCTTTCAGAAGCTCCACGATAAAATATATCTTCCTCCGCAGCCTCTGGAGCAACTGTACTCATGCTTTTTTCATGTGTAAGTTGTAAGGACTTAACCTCACTGAAAGCATGAATGAAACCGGCGAATTTTACTGCGCACACGCTGCCTGTGCAGTCGCACGCATTCTGCCTCTGAACCCCTTCGTTCAGAGGACAGGAAATGCCGGTTTCCCCCGCATGCGCTGTGCATGCTGAAAACCGGCATTTCCTCTGGCCAGACGCGTGAGTACCCCGACCGTACTCACGCGTTTGGAACGGAATTACTGGGCCGTTCATTTTACATGTCAATAAAATGAAAAATTTAACAATTGCACGATTTGCCCCCTCGCATCTGCGACTGAGGGTCCAAGGAGGTGCATTGCGCAAGAGGTCATCGTCGTACATATCCTCACACTGTTCCCTTTCGGGAACTGTATGAAGTGGTGGAAGGATTTCTGGCCACGTTAACGCTCCTTCCGTGACCATAACCATCTTACCAGCCATTAGGGTGGTTAGTCCTATGGCGTGAGGGTTTTACGGGCTCCGGACAACCCATCTGAGGGGGGGGGGGGGCCACCCACACCCGCAAGTATCCCGCTGGATGTCCACCCAGAATTTATAGTTGGAGCTCCGACTCCACTTGCCAGGACTGTCTGGAGCGGGGTTCGAAACCCTACTCCTTCTGGCCCAGCGGCGGGGATGCTTACCGCTACGCAAAAGGCCCACTCCGCGCAAAAGGTGACACCCATACGTTTCCTGTGCCTTTTCCCTCCCCGTGACTGGAGCCCTATGCTGCCACTTGAAAGACCAAGCTATCATCTGTCCTTTTTGCGGCGCCTTTGACTTCTCATTACCAATGATGAGCAGGCGCTGCGCCTCCACCTCGTTGGAGGAGATTGCCGAGGTCATCATCAGTTCAATTGTGAGTTCTTTTAATGCCGTGAATTGTGCTCATTCCAGCCATTTCATGTTGCTAATCTGAGTGGGCCTTTGGCGTAGCGGTAGCATCCCCGCCACTGGGCCACACGGCGTAGGGTTTCTAACCCCGCTCCAGACAGTCCCGGCAAGTGGAGTCGGAGCTCCGGCTCTAAATTCTGGGTAGACATCCAGTGGGATATTTGCGTCCGTGGGTGTGGGTGGCCCCTCCCCTCGTATAGGTTGTGGGAGCCCGTAAAACCCTCCCGCCATAGGACTAACCACCCTAATGGCTGGTACAAAGATGGTTACGGTCACGGAAGGAGCGTTAATCACAGCCAGAAATCCTTCCACCACTTCATACAGTTCCCCAAAGGGAACAGTGTGAAGACACGTACGACGACAACGTTGCTAATTAAATAAATGGAATGAAAAAAATGCTTTCAGGGCTTTTAAAAGTCTTTAAATCGCTTTAATTCTGTTTAAAACTACTTCAGATTCTTCAAAATAATGTAAACGTTTTTAAGTTTATAAAAGTTACCAAAAGCTTCTTAAAAATACCAAAAACTTATTTAAAATGCTGCTCTACATGTAAAAATGCTTTGCAGCTTGTGAGAAACATTGGGGACGTGTCCTTTTAAAATGAGACCTCAAGGGGCGTGTCTCACTTGCACAGCACGCTCCAGGCTTCGCGCTGGCTGCACTCCTGGGCGGCGTGACGTCAGATGCTGCCCAGGAGTCAACATTTTAAAACAGGAATTCCAGGCGTCCCTGAAGCTCAACGGCCGGCGCGTCGGGTAAGTGCAGATCGGGGGCTTACACGCGCGGCAAGCCCCTGACCCGAATTTCTGCCCCAATATAAATACTTAGAGTGGTGAGAATGTGGACCGTGCTACCAAATGGAGTGGTTGAGGGAAAGCTAGATAAGTAGATGAGGAAGAAAGGGATTGAAGGAGTTGCTGCGAAGGCGAGATGAAGTAAACAGAGTGGGAGGAGGCTTGTGTGGAGCATAAACACTGGCCGAATGGTTTCTGTGCTGTAAATTCTATGTAATCCCATGTAATACTTCAGGTTCAGAAAAACAAAATCACCTACATCATCCTCATTTTTTTTTCCATGATCACCACTTATGCCAGGCAACACTTCTACAACATAAGTAACCTTCTGATACTTCACCCAAGCAGCCAGTCTCATCTACTTCAACCAGTGGGGAACAGTATAATGAAGCCAAGCCTGCCCTCACCTGATGCCCACAAGTAGTCACAGGCCTTCCTAGTCCAAGAACTGAGGCCATGCATCACATCCCACTCCAGTGAAATCAGATAAACCGACAGATTCTGGATCAAGTCGGAGACCTTTTTTAATTAGTACATGGCTCAACATCACATCAAACAATAGAGAGAGTTAGCCATGGAGCGGTTGTGAGAAGATGGGAATTTTAAAATTCCAAATGCAGCACTTTCTCCTGGTGAAACCACAGACAGCAACCAATGTGCCACAGGGTGAAAGCAATGAAAAGCCACAGCATGCTCTTAGGAAATTGTTATGCAAGATGCAGTAATTTACAAGAATAGTTTAAGATCTGAAGTGGGGCATTTCAATAAAAAGTAAATGAAAGGGGAGAAACTAACATGTGGTACTCTTCTATCACATATATGTAGAAGTTGTATCTTAACAAACCACTCGGCCCAACCAATCGGTGTTCACATTTACCCTCCACGCAAGCAAATAGTCCCAATTACATTTACCTGTCCTATTCTCAAATCCCTTCATCACCTTTTCACTTATCCAATCTAATCTTGCATCTTGAACGTTGACAGTTTCTGCTTCAACTACTAACCCTGGAAGTGAATTCCACAGCCTCAATTCCCTGTGTAAAGACATTTTTCTTGCTCTCTGTTCTAAAACACTTGCATTTCATCTTGTATCTGAAGTATCTAGAGTGATTAAAAAGGTACAGTTTGGAAAGAATGTTCATAAGATCACCCACAATTTCCATCACTGCAGAAAGACCAAAGAAAATTATTGGGCTGAGGGGATTGTCCTATGAGGAGAGATTGCGCAGACTAGGCCTATATTCCTTAGAGTTTAGAAGAATGAGGTGTGATCTCATTGAAACATATAAAATTCTTAAGGGGCTTGACAGGGTAGATGTTGGGAGGATGTTTCCCCTGACTGGGGAGTCTAGAATTAGGGGCCACAATCTCAGAATAAGGGATTGGCCATTTAGGTCTGAGATGAGGAGAAATTTCTTCACTCAAAGGGTTGTGAATCTTTGGAATTCTCTACCCCAGAGCACTGCGGCTGCTCATTGAGTATATTCAAAACTGAGATCAATAAGATTTTTGAATCAATGGATTATGTGGATATGGCTGGAAAGTGGAGTTAAAGTAGATGATCAGCCATGATCTTATTGAATGGTGGAGCAGGCTCGAAGGGCCGAACGGGCTACTCCTATTTAACTTCTTTGTTGAAATTAAGGACAAACTTGTGCCCATAAAGTGCCTTGAACTTCCAGCACCTAGAACTCTTTGTCCCTATGCAATATGGAGGTACAGTCATTGCCATCTGTCTAAAAGAACTTTTCAAGTAGTACTCTTTGTAAATGCAGTATCCGTAGTAACCTGCAAGATGATCTCGGATTGTGTGGCATTGATTAGGACAGTGAAAAAGACAAGTGTCCTCCCAGTTGATCAATGTAGTACTGACAATATCCTACACTTTGGTATGATAATTGACTTGCACAGAAAAACATTTTGTTGAAAACAGTGACATTGGGAAACATCTTGGGGGAGAAATTCGGTATTGCCCCCGTTTGGGGCGCGATTATTGGCCGGGTGCAAAGTTTAGCGCCTGGCGCTAATTATTGCCTCCGACTGCAAACTTGGCTTTTATCGTCCTTGGAGGTGATTGGAGTGCTAAATCAGGCGCTGCACACCTGTTTTAAGGCGCAAAGACCTCAGAGCGAGGCGCTGCCTCAGAGCGCTGGCGAAGCTCATGTGATGTCGACCCAATCTCTCTTCATACGTCATCCAAAAAATTAATTAATTAATTGGGTCGATTGGGCTTATATTCGCTAGAGTTTAGAAGAATGAGAGGGGATCTCATTGAAACTTATAAAATTTTAACAGGACGAGACAGGCTAGATGCAGGAAGGATGTTCCCGATGGCGGGGGAGTCCAGAACCAGGGGTCACAGTCTAAGGATAAGGGGTAAGCCATTTAGGACTGAGATGAGGAGGAATTTCTTCACCCAGAGAGTGGTGAACCAGTGGAATTCTCTACCACAGAAGGCAGTTGAGGCAAATTCATTAAATATATTCAAGAAGGAGTTAGATATATGAAGGCTAAAGGGATCAAGGGATATGGGGAGAAAGCAGGGACAGGGTACTGAATTTGGATGATCAGCCATGATCTCATTAAATGGCGGAACAGGCTCGAGGGGCCGAATGGCCTACTCCTGCTCCTATCTTCTATGTTTCTATGTCAGTCAGCAATGGAACACAGACACACTGGCGCCGGCCAGTTCTTAAAGGGGAGGGTCGATCTTGCTCTCCATCCACACCCTGCTCATTGCAGCCTTGAATCTCGGCCTGGAGAGACCTGTACATCAAATCTGTTGGAAAGAACAATGGAGAGGCCCAGGGAAAGAGCTCAGGGTGCAGCCCCCATAGTCTCTTCTAAATCGATGCAAGGAAGGTCAAATCAGAAAGAACCTGCAAAGTGCTGCTCAGTACCCAAAACTCAACACAGCTTTGAATATCTCCTGCAGTCTCTCTCTCTCTCACTCAGAATGCGTGGTGCAAAGATTTCGCCGACAAAAAAGGGCAGGAAGCAGTCGCCTTTAAATAGCGCTCCCCCAGTCCCTTCCCGACTGTAAAATGCTCCCCTCAACCTGTCGTTGCTAGCGGTAGGCGGTAAGGCAGAGGGCGCCACTCAATATCTGGTCCGGGGCGCTACACGCTCGACTGACGTCACGATCTGCGGGCGCAGGAGATCATGGCGGTAGTGTTTAGCGCCGCCGCAAAATGTCTAGTCAATTTCGAGAGAGGCGCAAACATCGCCACGCACAGGCGCTGGTTGCTTTGCGCCCCATTAGCGCACTCTTAAGGCGCTAACGGGAGGTGCAAACCAACCGAATTTTCCCCCCTTCAGTTTTACGGTGTAAACTTAAAAACGTGCTTCAAAATTTCTGTGTTTTGGATGACTCACAAAAACAAATGTTTTTTTGTTATGCAGAAGGATCCAGACACAAACTGGTTATATTTCTTGTCCTTTATATTTAAAAAGAAAAAAAAAAGTGTTTTCTTATGTATTAATTCCCAGGGACTTTAGTATTTTGGTTCATTTTTTTTGGTCGCATGACTGGCAGGTCCTAAACAGTATTCGGAAAAAAATTCAGTATCTTCAATCCAACAGAATATATATATAATGCAAAATGACAGACAATAAAAATGTTCTGCAGAGCCACAAATAAAATCCTTTGCTTGTTGCAGATGCCATTAGCATTTGAAAGCTGATTAAAACCCAGAAAAATATCAGGGACTATTTTGGTTTAAATGTTAATAGTTCTGATCCAGTTCAGGTGATTTAAGTTATTTGCTTTTCCAAATGCTGTTAGATCAAAATATTAAAAAAAAATCTTCACCCCACTTTCATCTAACTGAAATTCTAGAGAATGTGGTCACTTTGTTTTATCGGATTTCAATTATATATGCATAGGATCTGTGTTACTCTACCACCAACATTGAGATGGCGGACATGATTTGCTCCTTAGAATGGTACAACTTACAATTCCTCCCATGTATGCTGGCAAATACTCAATATTTATATACTCCTGCACATCGGTTTTGTTGGCAAATTTCAGCATGCTCACGGCATCTGGTCCCAACCATGTTTTCACAATCTTCCAGGCAGCTACAGAAAAAGAAGTGCAATTTATGCAAGAGATCACACATTCCTTTTTGTCCATCTGCCCAAAGTTACTGATTATTTAACAAGAGTTAGGATTCCTTACCATTCATTATCCATGGCATGTCATATATGACCATTTTTGCTACAACAAAAAAAAGACAATTATTTTTGATTTTAAATGCACGATACCACAAAATAACCATTGCAAAGATGACCTTCTATGTCCTTAAGCAATCTAATCAATAAGCTAAATAGAAGCTGTAGCTAATTAGTCTGCCAAACTCAGTTTTATTTGAACATAGCTCCCAGCTTGTCTAAAGCAGAGTCATCAGCAACATTTCACATATCAATCATATCTAAATCTGCAAGTAACAACAGCCCAGCAGTTAGATCTGTACTAGCAAAATATACCACGTGCGGTGCCTTCAAGTTTGTATAAATACAGAATCCAAGGCAACCAGAACCGTTTGTTAAGTCAAACTGTTGTCTTGCTTTTAAACTGTTTGTAGGGTTTTTACAGCCTGCTTTCCAAGGAGCACAATTCAGTAAGTTTCCAGTCTGCCAGT
Source organism: Somniosus microcephalus (assembly GCF_052327205.1). NCBI lineage: Eukaryota > Metazoa > Chordata > Chondrichthyes > Squaliformes > Somniosidae > Somniosus > Somniosus microcephalus. The sequence continues at coordinate 16,917,181 of NC_141000.1, read as the reverse complement.
TTCATTAATTTGGTGAGCGGGGGAAATGGAAGATCAGTTGATATGAGATGTTAGGTAGCACCATGATATTTCTATTTCGACCCACCACCCCCACAAACAGGGTTTTTTTTTTTCCCTGAGGGATGAACAATACTGGAGGACTTTGCAATCCATTCAGACGTGGACGCATCCAAGAAGTTGCCCCAGTTGGTATCAGAAATTAAGAAAAACTGTCAACACGAAAAGGAACTGGAAGAGGGTTTTGGTGCTGGTAGCTTTTTACATGTATTCGTTCATCATTTTCAGATACTGAATATTCAGGTGTATAGTTGTCATTTTTATTAAGATTGATGGTAACTTCAAGCAGAAAAATAAAAGGTGGCAGTGGAATGGGTATTGAAGTAGACAGTGCTATTTTTTTTTTGTGTTCATAACTTTCAAATGTTACTTTACAGTAATTGTAGAAAATTCCAATGCCAACATGAATTCAAATCAAAAGGTAGTTGGGCATTCAACAAATATGCAGCATTTAAGACAGTCAATTGAGTCCACTTCCAAAAAGAAAATCTTGTACTCATTCCAAATCATGATGCAAAATAAATTAATGAAAATGTTTTTTGCTTCCTATAATTAATACCTTGGTCATTCATGTTGAAATATGTTTATCTTTCAAACTGTTCCAATTAATATTAACTAAAAACTGTGCATTCAAATTAGTTGAAGCTTCAGGGGTTTGGAACTGAACGAGGAGTAAACTTTCAATCCCAGGTCTCGTGAAACTGAAGTTTGCTAAACTTCTGTGCTATTCAGCTTCTCAATCAGTATGTAAGAAATCACACAACACCAGGTTATAGTCCAACAGCTTTATTTGAAATCACAAGCTTTCGGAGCGCTGCTCCTTCGTCAGGTGAAGTGGAGAGATGCATAAAAACACAGCTTATATAGTCAGAGAATAATGTCAGATGTTTACAGGTAATCTTTCTAACTGCCATTTATCACACCTCGGCAGAGATAATCACAGCAATCAAAGGTGTAAATGGTGTCCAAACAGGTCAGTCAGGAAAACATTACATCAAAGAACAATGAAGTGGGGTCACAAGGGGTCAAATGTTGCAGATGCTGGGGTCTGTATGAAAAACAAAAACAGACAAAAAAAAATTTTTTTGCTGGAAATCACAGCAGGTCCAGCCACATCTGTGTGGAGAGAACAAGCCAACGACGACTCAAGTCTGGATGACCCTACGTCAGGTGGGGTTACATGTAGCGTGACATGAACCCAAGATCCCAGTTGAGGCCGTCCTCATGGGTGCGGAACTTGGCTATCAGTTTCTGCTCGACAATTTTGCGTTGTCGTGTGTCTCAGACTATATAAGCTGTGTTTTTATGCATCTCTCCACTTCACCTGACGAAGGAGCAGCTCTCCGAAAGCTTGTGATTTCAAATAAAGCTGTTGGACTATAACCTGGTGTTGTGTGATTTCTTACATTTGTCCACCCCAGTCCAACACCGGCACCTCCACACCATCTCAATCAGTAGGCAGTTACAGAAAATCACTTTTACACAAAACTGAGATGCATACAGTTCAAAAGTTCTAAACAGTGACTACGCCTTTGTTTAAAAGTAGGACATCTTCCTGATTTTGTAGCATGTGTTCCATTATAACAGTTGTCAGTAAGTAAAGCCACATATATTCCAATTCAAATTATAAATGGCAGAGTGTTCCATACACTATTCTGTATCAGTTAAGAGAATAAGATGACTGGAATCACTTTCAATCCGCAACTCAGATGACATCACATATGCAATCCTGTGTTTTAGAAATAGCATTAGAGTACAAAAGTAGAGGCAATGCCAAATGTGGATGAATCACCGGTTAGGCTGCAGTTAGAATATGGCATAGTTAGAACAAAAAGGTTCAGAGGAGATCAAATAGCAATATACAAAATGGAGAGTTTTGATCAAGTAAAACCGGAAAAATTATTTCCACAGGTTAGTAAGTCAGTAGCTAGAAAGCAAAAAATTTTAAATCAACAAAAGAACAAAGGGAGAGATGAGGATATTTTAATTTATTCTATTTAAAAAATTATATATTTTTAGGATATGGAATTCCCCACACAAAACAGCGATGGTGGTAGAATCTAGAACAGCTTTTATAAGTGAAGTGGAAGGGGACTAAGTGGATAGTTTCCCCCCCCCCCCCGAGAGCCACACTGGTGCAATGGGCCAATAGCTTCCTCTGGGCTGCAACGATCAAACAAGAACGTAATTGTCAGTGTGCGAAGGTCACCCCAATTCCTTTATCATGCTACACCCTTGAGCTCACCCTTCTCCTTCTGTTCATCTGAGTAATATATACAGCCTGTTCTGTTGCAATTTTTCTCATTTTATCTCATCTACTACTGCCAAGTTTTTTGTACTGCTGTTAACTACTGCCAGTGAGGCTGCTGAGCTTTGCTGCTTTTCATTACACCGTAACAAAATTTTAGTATAAACATGATGCTGGACGAGATGACTTTTACTTGAAAAATGGGGTCTTCTCACACACCAAGAGGAGATTTTTACTAAAGGAATACTTGAACTGCATTATAATCCTCCAGATTAGAGTATCAAAAGTGACTGAGTGACAAGGAACTGACAAATTAAAATAGCAAAGCTCAAAAATTAATGCAGGCATCAGAACCCCGATATAATTACAGCTCACAAAATTCTCCACCTTATTTTCTATAATATGCACTCTCCTCTGCACTTTTTAAAATTTCTTTTCATATTTTGCCAGAGCATTACACTTTGTTATCAAAGATAAATAAAGCTTCACTGGAAAATCAGTTATCCTATATCGCATAACATACTTAAGAGTCAGAATCATAATGGCACAGAAGGAGGCCATTCGGCCCATTGAGTCCATGCCGGCTCTCTGTGGAGCAATCCAGTCAGTCCCATTCCCCCGCTCTATCCCCGTAGCCCTGCAAGTTTATTTCCCTCAAGTGCCTATCCAGTCTCCCCTTGAAAACATTGTGTGTGTCCGCTTCCACCACTTCTGTCAGCACCACTCGCTGCGTAAAAACGTTTTTTTCTCACATTCCCCCGTATCTCTTGCCCAAAACCTTAAATTTGTGTCCCCTAGTCCTTGTACCATCGACTAGTGGGAACAGCCTTTTCCCCGTCTAGCCTATCCAAACCCATCATAATCTTGTACACCTCTATCAAATCACCCCTCAACCTCCTTTGCTCGAATGAAAACAAATCCAGCTTCTCCAACCTGTCCTTGTAGCTAAAATCCCTCATCCCCGGAACCATTCCGATAAATCTCCTCTGCACCCGCTCAAGTGCCTTAACATCTTTCCTAAAGTGTGGTGACCAGAACTGGACGCAATACTCCAGTTGTGGCCTAACCAGCACTTTATAAAGGTTCAGCATAACTTCTCTACTTTTGTACTCAATACCTCTATTTATGATACCCAAGATCCCATGTGATTTGCTAACAACTCTCACAATATGTCCTGCCACCTTCAGGGACCTATGCACATTAACTCCCAGGTCCCTCGGTCACTGCACACTCTTTAAAACTGTGCCATTAAGTGTATATTACCTCTCCCTGTTCCTTTTGCCAAAATGCATCACCTCACACTGCTCTGTACTAAATTCCATCTGCCACTTGTCTGCCCATTCTGCTAGCCTTTCTATGTCCTGTTGCCGTCAATTGGTATCATCCTCACTGTTTGCCACACCCCCTTCATGCCAACATACTTGGGAACCTGTTACAAGACTATAGCAGACTGAAGGATCCAGATGAATTCACAAATTATGCCAATAAAGCTTTTACCCACTGGGCCATCAGGGGAGTTCACTGTACTTTTCAGTTATAAATACATGCAAGAGTTGCATGTTTTTAAATGGATTCACAGTAATAAGCAGAACTAGAACCCACAAAGGGAATCAATAACCTTCCAGAGGGGTCGGGGAACACAGGGTCTAATGAGAGGGAGGAATTGAATGAAATCAGTATTTGTAGGGAAATGGTGTTAGGGAAATTGATGGCTTTGAAGGCCGATAAATCCCATGGGCCTGATAATCTACATCCTAGGGTACTTAAGGAAGTGGCCCTAGAAATAGTAGATGCATTGCTGGTCATCTTCCAAAATTCTATAGACTCTGGAATAGTTCCCATGGATTGGAGGGTAGCTAATGTAACCCCACTATTTAAAAAAGGTGGTAGAGGGAAAATGGGGAATTATAGACCAGTAAGCCTGACATCGGTAGTGGGGAAAATGCTAGAGTCCATTATAAAAGATGTAATAGCAGAGCACTTGGAAAACAGTGACAGTATCGGACAAAGTCAACATGGATTTACAAAAGGTAAATCATGCTTGACTAATCTACTGCAATTTTTTGAGGATGTAACTGGTAGAATAGATAAGGGAGAACCAGTGGATGTGGTGTACAGGAAACTTTGGTTTATCCGGAGGTTGTATGTCCGGAAATCTCAACCTACCAGCAGAAATCAGGAGCCATTTTGTTAGGTTTTTTTTCTTCTTGTGGCTTTGTTTTCAACATTCGGGCTCTGGAGAGTCTCTCTGAAGCTGTTGCTAAGCTACAGAGACGCTTCCAAGGTACGGGCTGACTGTTTAGAAGCTGTTGCTAAGCAACAGTGTTTGTTGTCAGATACGGAGATGAAAACCTCCGTATGCTTCAACATTAACTTTGTATGTCCGGCAGTTCTGATAGATCGGCAACAGCTCAGTCCCGTCTGTGCCGGATATAACAAAGTTTCCTGTATTTGGACTTTCAGAAGGCTTTCGATAAGGTCCTGCATAAGAGATTGGCGTGCAAAGTTAAAGCACATGGGATTGGGGGTAAGGTACCGACTTGGATAGAGAACTGGTTGGCAAACAGGAAGCAAAGAGTTGGAATAAACGGGTCTTTTTCCAAGTGGCAGGCAGTGACTAGTGGGGTACGGCAGGGATCGGTGCTAGGACCCCAGCTATTCACAATATATATTATCTAGACGAGGGAACTAGATGTAATATCTCTAAGTTTGCAGACAACACAAAGCTGGGTGGGCGTGTGTGCTGTGAGGAGGATGTAGAGACACTCTAGTATGATTTGGACAGTTTGGGTGATTATACTGCATCTGCCATGCATCTGCCCAATGTGGATAAATGCAAGGTTATCCACTTTGGTGGCAAAAACAGGAAGGCAGATTATTATCTGAACGGCAATAGATTGGGAAAAGGGGAAGTGCAACGAGACCTGGGTGTCCTTGTGCACCAGTCGCTGAAGGTAAGCATGCAGGTGCAGCAGGCGGTTAAGAAGGCAAATGGTATGTTGGCCTTCATAGCGAGAGGGTTCGAGTACAGGAGCAAGGATGTCTTGCTGCAGTTGTACAGGGCCTTGGTGAGACCACACCTTGAGTATGGTGTGCAGTTTTGGTCGCTTTATCTGAGGAAGGATGTTCTTGCCATGGAGGGAGTGCAGCGAAGATTCACCAGACTGATACCTGGGATGGCAGGAATGACATATGAAGAGAGATTGGGTCGATTAGGCTTATATTCGGTAGAGTTTAGAAGAATGAGAGAGGATCTCACATTAACATAAAATTCTAACAGGACTAGACAGACTAGATGCAGGAAGGATGTTCCCGATGGCAGGGGAGTCCAGAACCAGGGGTCAAAGGCTAAGGATAAGGGGTAAGCCATTTAGGACTGAGATGAGGAGGAATTTCTTCACCCAGAGTGTGGTGAACTGGTGGAATTCTCTACCACAGGAGGCAGTTGAGGCCAACTTATTAAATACATTCAAGAAGGAGTTAGATATATTTCTTAAGGCTAAAGGGATCAAGGGATATGGGGAGAAAGCAGGGACAGGGTACTGAATTTGGATGATCAGCCATGGTCTCATTAAATGACGGAACAGGCTCGAGGGGCCGAATGGCCTGCTCCTGCTCCTATCTTCTATGTTTCTATGTCACAGCAGCCTTAACATGGTGAGCAAATTGGTCATCAATGTACTGGAACATAAGCAAAGTGGTAGAAATATGATACAAACTAGGATAAACAGTTTGATATTCATGATTTAAGTCTATAAAACAGGAGTGAACTAATGACTGATGAACTTATTTCCAATTAAGAGCAAGATCATACAAGATCGATAAATATATCTGATACGAAGAAACAGGGGAAAGTGATGATCAGTACTTACAAAGGTACTTAGGATAATAGATCTTAAAACAGTTGATGATGAAGCGTACAAAGTCCATATCCTAGAATTTTTTAAAAAGCATGAAGAGGATTATTAAAAAATATATATAAACTGTATGTCAAATTTCTTAGAAAATGCCAGACATCTTAGCATTTCAAATGTTTCTGCAATTATATTTGTAAAATACCAAGCAAATTCACCATCTCTCCCCCACCCACACCTTGCACGCAAGTGCTTAAAATCTCTGAAGTAGGGACTTGAAGCCACAACTTTGACTCAGAAGCAAATGTGCTACTACTGAGCCAAGGCTGACACCTTAACAGTCATTCTCAGTTGATAGAACTCCTCTTTGTAAGAGTATTAATTCCTCCTTTTTGTTTCCGTGCCCAGCAAAAGGGTGGGCAATAGACCGTCAAGCCACTGCCAACTGGACCCTGGAGATAGTGACAGCACCCCTTCTTGCATATAAAAAGTCACGTGCCTTCACTTGCCAGCTCTGCCAGGAGTTCATCATGTAGAAACTGTAAGCTCCGTGCAGTCATACTTCAAGATACAATACGACTCCAATCAAATCATCAATTTAACAACTTTAAGAACAAATTCAAAATTAATAAGGGGGCTATATTAATTTTATAAACCAGTTATATATTTCATTTCAAATTTTGATCCATATACAAAATTGGTATTAAATGTGGGCGATGCAGCAAAGAGAGGCGTAACCCAGCAGGGAAAAATCTTGTAAGTAAACCGTAAGCAACATTTTATGCATGCAAAAAGGGACATTGAGATACTTACTATATTGCTTAATCCAGTCTCAGCCAGGTCAAACACCACTGTCAGAGCTTTCCCTGGCTCTCTTTTGGCATAACGTTCTAACCAGAAGGCTACATACTTCTTTCTTTCCAAAGCTGTCTTTGCATCTTTGACATGTAACTTCACTCTAAACCAAACTAGATGACAGAAGAAAAAAAAATGTCGGCAAAGCTTAATCAACCCTCGGGGACATTATGGCTGCATAAATCATGTCAGCTTCAGTGTTACTCTTTACCATAATAAATTACTGTAGTTAGGAAATATTGCTTATTTATCTTTTAAAAGAACTCCCACTTGGTCTGCTTGCCAACTTCCAAATGCTAGTTAAATTTTAATGTTGCGAGTGGCAATAAGAGCCAGATCACCAACATCTAAACTTTTGAAAAATGTTTTGAAGTTCCCAGGCAGTCCAGCAGCCTGACTTCACACAATTACATTGTATTCAGTGAAACCCAAGGACGACAAGACTACCTACAGGAGATCATTTCACACCTCCCGTTCAGTGAACTCAGGAATCAAATCGCCAACTCTCGAGTTACATTATCAGCTTTACATCAATGCACAGCCAAAAACCGCTGACGCCAAAGTAACATAATTGGCACGAGTCAATTTTTCTGTCAGCAGCAGTATATTCTGTGTGTGCAGCGATGTCCTTACTGCAAGGTTGGAAAACAATTTGCCGTCAATTACCCCTGAAAGTTCCATACCCAAGTTAGGAAATAGGGAAACCTGAACCGATTTATATTACACTGTGGCCACTCCCTCCCCACCCCCATCCCTCACACCAGCACAAGTTTTCACCCTCATTTAGGTGTACAATAGGCCCAATGAAAGTTTAACTACTTTAAAAGTTTAATTGTATCTCCCCAAATGCCATTGCGAGAGCTATGAAATTGTCAAAATACACTGGTGGTAATGAAGAATGAAACGCTTTTAGGCTTTAGCAGTTACAGGAAACTCTTTTTTTTAAAAATCCGGATCAAAAAGACCAGATTACAGGCGAGTTATAGTTAAAAGGTACGAGAGCTCCGTACACAGCAACAAATCCAGGCTTCCCTGTTGCTTAGCAACAGGTGCAAGAAGCCCAACCACAGACCAAGCGTCCCTGTTGCTTAGCAACAAGTGCAGGAACCCCTGATTACACAGCCAAGAATCAAGAAACGGCCACTAATATGAAGAAAAACTTAACTGAACCTACTCCTGAATTTTGCCGGTTAACCGAGATTTCCGGTTGTTTGGGTGCCGGTAAATCGAGAGTTTCCTGTCGTTCACAGAATCACAGAAACCCCACAGTGCAGATAGAGGCCATTTCGGCCCATCGAGCCTGCACCGACACATATCCCACCCGATCCCCGTAACCCCTACAGCAACACATATCCCACCCTATCCCTGTAACCCCACGTATTTAATCCCCCTAACACTAAGGGTCAATTTATCATAGCCAATCAACCTAACCCGCACATCTTTGGACTGTGGGAGGAAACCGGAGCACCCGGAGAAAACCCACGCAAACACAGGGAGAATGTGCAAACTCCACACAGACAGTCGCCCGAGGCCGGATTCGAACCCGGGTCTCTGGTGCTGTGAGGCAACAGTGCTAACCACTATGCCACCGTGCTGTAACTCCACTAACCCATTTCTGAAAGCCTCCATTTATTTCTGGCCAGTCAGGTACACGACACACACAAAGCAATCACGCTTAAGGGTCTCCAAACTAAAATAAGAAATTCACATTCTACTTGCCTGATATGGAACACATTATTCCTCCATTGGGACATGACCTACTTAGGTACAGGTTAGTAACAGCCAGGGCTTAGGAGCCTCACCTACTGTGCACTGGAGTCCGGCAGGAGTTTCATTAACTAAAACTCTGCAGGCCAGAATTTGCAGTGGGTATGATGGGTGTACTCACCGTCCTACCGCCTTTGAAATACATGTGCTAAATCCCGAACTTGCGATCTGTCAATTTACGCGCTGACTGATCATCTGCACAGCCCAAGAAAAACCAATTGCTGGCAGAGTTAGGCTATTTGCCCAGCAAATGCGTATGAAAAATATACGGTTGATGCAAACAGGCACAGGGCATACCTCAGGCACGTTTTAACCATTTTCAACTGGGAACTCAGATTGTTTAATTATATCAAATGAGTTTTTCTTGTTTCTGCAAAAATTGGAGTTTTAATGATGTTGATAATGATCAGCAAAATTAAATTTTTACTAACAGAACTAAGATGTAGAGAAGTTGATGGAATGAAGCTAAATAGGAATTAAATTCCAATCCTGTAAAGTGATCTGTAATCAGATTTAATTACAGATTCCCTTCTGAAATGATGTAAAATCTAATTCTGTTTCCCAATTGGAGGACCAGGCCCACGTGATCCCAGGTACACTTGCGCACAAGCTGCGCCCCTGGGATTCGTGGGCCATTGCATGCCCTCCAGTACGCAGCGTCAGAACAAGGTTACGAAGGAGGGTCCCCATCAGGTTGGTGCGTATTCTTTCCGCAGGTCCACGGTGTATCCGGAGCTATGCCAAGGACCGCAACTTTTGGGCCTGCAGCTTAATAGCATAAAGCATTAGTATGCTTTTTATCATGTGTCCGACAAGGAGCACCCAACCTATTAACACATTCATTTGCAAGGCTTGAGTTGCGTGGAAAGAATGCACTGCAAATTAATGCCTTAAAATGGGAAGTTATCAATGCCCTTAAGATATCAATTTATGGTACAGCTGAACCAAGAAAAGCGCATCAAAAACAAAATTTGTTAGAAAGAAATTATATCAATCCACAATTTATAAACAACGGCTATATGAAAAATGCAAATGAGCACCAAAAGCAAGTGTAATTTAATGAATTGCTACGCAATCCTAAATGTGATCACTGATCTATGTCTCTCTCGCTCTCAATTTATTAAATCAAACAGCTGGTGAGAGATATGCTGATCAAGATTATACACAAAATATCTGACAGTGGGCAACAGTCCACAATGTCACAGAGGAGAGGATTAAGGAGCAATTCAGAAGAACATTCTCCCCCCTTTACGTTTATCTTCAGAACATAAAAGGATCAACCACCGTGTTATATTAACACCTCTTCCCAACGTACGCACTCGGAAACAAATTGGTCTCAAAAGGCTGCATACATCAGGTTCTACAAAGACTTACTATGTATGTGATGGAATCACTTTAGAAAAGTGGTACTTACTTTTTTTTAAAGCCAAAGGGACAATGTCAAAAGCTCCACGGCACCACACATGCAATTTGAGATAGTTCAGAATTTACTCCCATTTCAGTTTAAAACGTGCAGGGCAGTGGGATTAATTTCAGACTGCTACATCAAAGAGCCGGCACAGATATGAAGCACTGAATGATCTCCTTCTGTGCTATTAACCTCTATGGTTCTAGCTTGTGGATTTGAATCAATCTGGCATACAGATACTTCCACTAAAATAATTTCTCCTTTTTGCCCCAAGGTATCACAAAGCTCAATATTGTATCAAATCCAGGAAAAACCATTCAGTTCAGATCATCTCAAATCAGACTGAAATAGATTACTGGTCTCACTGTGCTCCAACAATTGTACAGGTAGACTACCCTTTATCCGGACTTCCGAAAACCGAAACCCTCTAAAAACCGAAGGTTTTTTCGGTCAGCGTAAGTCGTGTGCACGACTTACAGGCCTAGCCGGATAAGGGATAGTGTAGCATTTTTCCGCATTTCTGAAAACCGAAATCGCTCAGCGTAAGTGTACCAGCCTTTACTACAGTATTTATCCCTGTAACTACAGTATTTATAGTCGTTATTTATCCCACCCTTTCGGATAAGGGATAGTGTATCCTTTATCCGCACTCCCGAAAACCGAATTACCTCTGAAAACCGAAGTGTTTTCGCGCACCTTCCGAAATCCGAAATTTTCCTAAAACCGAAACACGGCTGGTCCCGAGGTTTTCGGATAAAGGATAGTCTACCTGTACTAAGTTAAATGCTCGTAAAGCAGTTTCATCTCTTACTGGGGTGGGGTAAGAAGACTCGTGCAACAGAAAGCGAAGTCAGTTGTATCTCCAGTCATCCTTTGCCAAAATCTGAAATGGCTAGATTGCTCTTATGACTGATTTGGCACCATGTAAATTTATGACTGTTTGCGTGCATTTCCCGTAATTAATTTTATTACTAAAGGACAGGACAAAATAGTAAGCAATCTTCAATTTCTCACTGTAAAATCAAATGTTTATTTACACCAAAATCCATCAGTGTGTGGTTTTCTAGAAAATGGTGTGCTGGAAAAAGTGCCATATTTCAACCTGGTTTAACTTAATCAAGAAATAACTCCGATGACACTTGACTGTTACAATTATCATCACTTACACAAATCACAAATTAAAGCAAGATGCAACCAATTTTCCTAAAAAAAAAATTTTTTTGAAGAAGGGAAATCTCAAGAGTGAAGTACCATTCTGTGTAGATAGTCAGTCATTTAAACAGGACCAGGCCATTCAGCCCCTCGAGCCTGTTCCACCATTCAATTAGATCATAGCGGATCTGAATCTTAACTCAATGTACTCGCCTAGTCTGCAAATTATGCAGTGTACATAAGCAAGTTTTAACTCACACATTTTGTTGCCTTCTTTATCATACCCATGAAGGTAAACAGCTCCAGTTTCAAAAGTCCTTCTAGGAAGGCTGGACTCACTTAAATCTGTAATACAAAAAGCTTAATTACACTAAAGATTATTAATTAAAGTTTTCACATAGCTAGTGTACATCTTCTCTGCTGGGACTGTCTCAGTAAATCTTTCAACATATTACAGCATGTGGTTCTTAAATTGAAGGCCTACTTTTCAAGAATATGATTCACAATTAGCCTAGAATTTCACACCACTGTGCCAAGTTAGTTGGTCTCACCTGCACAGCAAGTAAGGCACCACAAATTGTCTCAGTGCTCCAGGCAAATGGAGAGAGAGAGAAAAAAAATCAGCCAGAGTTCCCAGTCCTGAATACTCATGTGGCCTTTGCTGAAAAGTGCATGGATGTGGGTTTTAAGCAGTTTGGAACAGGTATGCTCCAGAGAAGGACCACTCCTGCAGAGTTCCAGCTGGATCAAGTTGTTTAAAAAGCCAGACCTTGAAAACTACAAAGACAGATGCTGCAATCTGACCTAGAACCCTTGAAGGACTTTTTGCCAGAATCAATAGCCTTTCCTGTAGTGGGAACATTGGTTTCTCGATTAATGTACACTTGTCTGAACCAAGAAAAACCCTCTGCTGGGTTGTCCGAGATAACTACTCCTGGACTGCAACTGAGATTTCTTGTAATTGACCAAGAGCCTCAGCTCTTTGGTGTGCTGGCCAACTTCAAGTGCGTGGCTCCAATGAGCCAATTGCCCAACTACAAATAGTGAGATGCAATGCCCTTAGATGTCATGTAACCACAAATACTTGTAGAAAACCTGGGTGTTAGTGTCTGTTGAATCATACTTTTTTTATTTCCTTTTCTTTTCCTGAAGTAATAGAACACTCCTTGAAGTCACCAGTGCTGAATGAATGAATTTGAACAAAAGATTATAATTTAGAACATGGAAAAATGACTATTTGCATATTGCACATCTATTATATATTAGACAAAGTAGAATATAAGCTTTAATGTACCAGTACAAATATCTTGTAACTCATAATTCATGCCTTTTGCGATTAGTTTTCACACTTCTGAATTAAAACCAGTGTACCATTAGTGGCACAACTTAATATTTATCAGAGTTTCCTCTTTATGCTAAGTAACTTAGTCGTAAATGTATAAATTAAATTCTAGATGAAGCTATCTCACAAAATAAATGTTCCAGGAAATAATTAGGGCCGTCAAGCGATTTCAAAAATGAAACTCGATTAATTTTTTATATCAGTTAATCTTGGTTTCAATCGTATATTTAATTCATACAATTATTGCATCCATCTCTTTCAAGTTTGTTTTATATATTTTTATAAAAGTCAGAACAGAACCACTTTAAATTCATGCTGTATGACTACAAACTGTTAGCACATGAAGAAATGACTGGAAAAAGGACTGCAATTTAATACTGAAAGCTAAAAACCAAGCCCCACTAAATTGTAGCACTGCCTCGGCTCGACACACTGATCTGAGCCACTATGTGAAAAGGCCATCTAAAGCCCCACTGTTGACTATTAGGTACATCACAAATCAGCAAGTTTTAAAAAGAATTTAATTAAATTTAAACCTTAATCTTTACATTCAGTAGCTGCGTAACTCATGCACTGTGGGCTCCAGCTACCCCAGGAATATGTTCACTGTATAAACAAAGTACTAACGTTCTGCAAACAGTATCTGTCCCAGGTCTATGTTAGTTTTCCTGCACACGTTTCCGATGCATCATCTTTTTGCTCAATATTACAAACAAGAATTGAGCATTCATGTAGTTTCCCACCACCCCTTCAACTGTGTTCAGACCCAATAACTTCCCCTCGTCAGTCACCAAAAAAAATCCAGATTACCAAAAACATTGCAGCTTGTGGCGTCTTGCTGTGCACAAAATGGACAACATTTGCTTACAAAAGTCAACACACTGCAAAGAAATTTATTGTAGCGGAATGCTTTAAAATAATGTACATCTTAGCAACATCTTCATGAGATGCTGTAAAAATGCAAGTTTTTTTTTCCTTTTCGTTAAGATGTAGTCAGAACAGATGTCAATACAGATAAGCTGGTATTGAAGCCAGGTTTTAAAGGTATGCTGTGAAAAGAATTTAAAGCAATTGGCATCGTACATATATTTTCATGTTGCTAGCAACTTACCATGAACAGAAAATTCTTTTCTCCATTGAAAACTGTCATCGATCATTTTCAACGTGTCATCCAGATTGTGATGCCTCCATTGCAGATAGCTCTCAACCCACGCATCGTCCTGCTTTAGTCTTTCAACATCTCGGGAATCATATTTCTCAGCCTTATCTACAGAAAAAGAAATTGCTATTAGCAAACTGAAGAAAACTTTCCTAAAAAATGAAATTGATTTCCATTCATTTAGTAAGTAAGGTGAGGGGGGGAAACCAGGGAATTGCAGACCAGTTAGCCTGACATTTATTGGGAAATTAGTAGAGTCTATAATTAAGGAAAAGAGACTGAATACAGTGAAAATTTTCAGCTGATCAGAGAGCCAGCATGGATTTAAGGGTAGGTCCTGCCTGATGAACCCGATTTAATTTTTTGAAGAGGTGACTGAAGTAGTGGACAGGAGAATGTCTATGGATGTTATTTATATAGACTTCCAGAAGGCATTTGATAAAGCCCTTCATAAGAGACTGCTAGTTAAAGCTGAAACTCATGAAATTGAAGGCAAGTTATTGACCTGGTTAGGAAATTGGCTGAGTGACAGGAGACGGAGTATAGAGATAATAAAATGGGCAGGTACTGTAATTGGCAAGACGTGACTAGTGGTGTCCCGCAAGGATCTGTGTTGGGACCTCCACTATTCACCGTATTTATTAATGACTTAGATGATGGGATAGAAAGCCACATATCCAAATGTCAACGACAGAGAGGTGGCATTGTAAGCAGTGTAGATGGAAGCTTAAGATGGCAAAGATAATAGGTTACACGAATGAGCAAAACTGTGGCAAATGGATTTCAATGTAGGCAATGTGAGGTCATCCACTTTGGACCTAAAAAATAGAACAAGTTACTTTCTAAATGGTGAAAAGCTAGAAACAGTGGAGGTCCAGAGAGACTTGGGGGCCCCATGTGCAGAGATTAAAATGGCATGGACAGCTACAGAAAATAATCAAAAAGGCTAATAGAATAATGGCCTTTATATCTGGAGGACTCGAATACAAGGGGGTAGAAGTTATGCTGCAGCTATACAAAGCCCTGGTTAGACCACACCTGGAGCACTGTGAGCAGTTCTGGAAACCACACCTTAGGAAGGATATATTGGTCTTGGAGGGAGTGCAGCGTGGCTGTATCAGAATGATGCCCGGTCTTCAAGGGTTAAATTACGAGCGAGGTTACACAAATTAGGGTTGTATTCCCTGGAATTTAGAATGTTAAGGGGCGATTTGATCAAAGGTTAAGATATTAAGGGGATTGATAGGGTAGATAGAAACTGGTTAGGGAGTCTAAGACTAGGGGACATAGTCTAAAAATTCAAGTTGGGCCTTTCAGGAGTGAAGTTAGGAAACACTTTTACATTAAAAGGGTGGTATAAGTTTGGAACTCTCTCTGCAACCGGCAATTGATGCTAGGTCAATTGTTAATTTTAAATCTGTGATTGATAGATTTTTGTTAATCAAAGATATTAAGGGATATGGGGCAAAGGCGGGTATATGGAGTTAGGTCACAGATCAGCCATGATCTCATTGAATGGGGAACAGGCTCGAGGGGCTAAATGGCCTACTCCTGTTCCTATGTTAGTATCTGTATTTTTAACCAAGTGCAGTAGTAGCTTACAAGTGCCCCCTCTTCTCAGATACTGAAGCGAAGATGTCTGCTCGCTTCATTGGCTTTTCTCCAAGATGAACCCAATGGCTCCTCAATTCCTCACAATTGCACCTCAAACATCTCCATCCTCATCGGTTATCCAAATTCTAACTTCGCCTAGGTCAGAAAATTTCCCTGCAATCTGTTCTGTCTCCAATTTAGTAGGTAGTCTCATAGTTCTAATGATATCACTGCCAGAAGCAGATGACAGTAGCCATGTAAATGCAAATTTAAAACTAGGGACATTTAGAATACAATGCTTCAAAGTACCATTGCCCAAAAATTACCAGGATTAAATAGCACTTGTCAAAATGGTGTGGGATCCAAAGATGACTGCTGCACACATCAAGCATTGTTCACTATTGTGAGTGTTCTGACATGGGGCAAGGCAGAAGGTAAAAGTAACATTGGAATTAGTAGTGGAAAATCATCTCAAAAAATAAGAGGTACATATTATAAAAATTGGCAGCTATGATTTTTGGTGTATTCCCCTGAATTTAAGTCTTTGAAATCACAACTCCACTACATCAAGCAGTGATGGTTGCTGGTGGGATACACAGATCTCAAAGCACAACTCAAAGCTTTCAAACATAAATACAACCTAAATACCATTGGTTGCATATTACGTTACTTGGGAACTTACGCATTGTCTCATTTCACATGTAAAAAGCTTCCTTTACATCTCCATGTACGAGAGCCCTTTAAAATTGTTGGCATGCAGTCAAGTTGCGAGATGATACTGGGGAGGGGGGGGGGGGGGGAAGTTCTAAAAATCTATGTTGAAAAGATGCAAGAACCCTCGAGACTACCTGGCCCGCAGCCCAGGTCAAGTGGAGAGTAAAGCTCCCATTATGCCTCCTGACACCGAGAAAGAGCACTACTACTGCTTCAGCCTGACATTTTCAGTGTCCCACCATTCTAAATCTCGCTCAGGCTGCAGATTCGAATGACAAATCATTGCAATGGTCCCACAAGTTGAGAATCTCAAACTCTTTTCACAGAGCTTTACACAGTTTTTAGAAAGCCAACCAAGGACAGCGTCCTAACCTCTTCACTAAGCCCCTAGTACAGCACTTTCTATGAATGGAGATATGAAACTCAGGAGAGGCGGAGAGAAATCCACATGAAGCCTGAAGGAATTCAAAAGTTCCATTATTTTCTTGGAATCTCTCATTTGTAACACTAAGCAGTGCTCCAACAAACAAACAAGTTTGGGGAGACCAAACGCAGATTGGGTGACCGCTTTGCGGAACACCTCCGTTCAGTCCGTAAGGGTGACCCCGAGCTTCCAGTCGCCTGCCATTTTAATTCACCGCTCCATTCCCACTCGGACCTCACTGTCCTTGGCCTCTTGCATTGTTCCACTGAAGCTCAACGTAAACTCGAGGAACAGCACCTCATCTTCCGATTAGGCACTTTACAGCCTTCCGGACTCAATATCGAGTTCAAAAATTTCAGATCATAACCTCGGCCCCTATTACATTTTTACTTCTGTTTTTTTTCCACCCCTCTGTTTTGGGTTTTCCTTTCCCCCCACCCCCTTTCCTTTTTTTCTCCCCCACATGGCAGCTGTCTCTCATCCTGCCAGTACACTTCACACCTAATCTGAGCCGCCTTTGTCTCCACTGTCCTATTACCATCTCGTCTGGTTTTGAATACCTCTTAATGTCTCTTCACTTCTTTTGTTCTATCGCAGCCCTGCCTTTCGATCTATTTCATTTCCTTTCCAGTTTTGAAAAAGGGTTCACCCGAAACGTCGACTCTAATTTCTCTCCACAGATGTTGCCTGGCCTGCTGAGTTTTTCCAGCATTTTGTGTTATTTCGGATTTCCAGCATCTGCAGTATTTTGCTATCAAACCTCCAAGTTTGCTGTCCAGTGGCATGAACTGGATTTCCCAGTACAGCCGGTTCCTCTTAATTGAGTAACTTAGTTCAAATGATCTGTCCAGCATTAAATTTCAATTTTTGCCGTGTTACTCAACTTCATTTGAATTATTAGATAAAAAAAAAAAAAAATTGAATTAAGTGCATGAAGAGACTTGGGGTTATCAGGAGTACATGGTGACGACTGGATGGTTAAGCTTCAAAAGGAGAAATTCCCAACTGGTCCCAAGTGAAAATGAAAAAAAAAAGTTAAAGTTCAAATAAAAAGGAGAGAAAAAGCCACTTTACTTGCAGCTAACTAGATTATTGACTCTAAAGTTTGGACCAACAACCGTGACGACAGCATGGTCCAGCAAACTCCTTCAGAAGTAGTTTAACCCTACGCTTGAACTCTTTCGAAGCACTCTGCTTCTGGTGTAAAGGCCCAATATTAATGCAAACAGTTTGAGAAAAGAAAAGTAGTTCTCATTAAAACACAAGTTAAACTGGCAAAAGTTTGAAATCAAATGGTCAATCAATTCTAAAAAAATTAACCAGGTGTGTTCAACTCCAAGGAGTCTCTTTTTAATGTTACACAATTAGCCTCTCCCCAATACAGGAAACTTTGGTTTATCCGGAGGTTAAAAGTCCGGAAAGCTCTATCTACTGGCAAAATTCAGGAGCCGTTTCCTAGAAGTATTTTTACTTCTCGTTGCTTTTTTTCCCCCCCAGTCAGGCTCTGCAAGGTCTGTAGCTAAGCAACAGCTTCAGCTAGAGACGCTTGCAGCTGCAGCCGACTGTTTTGAAGCTGTTGCTAAGCAACAGGGTTTGTTGATTCACACGGAGCTGAAAAGCTCCGTATGTTTCAACATGTCCGGCAGTTTTGATCCAACAGCAACAGCTCGGTCCCGTCGGTGCCGGATTATCACAAAGTTTCTTGTACAAGCATCCAAAAGGGACAATGTGCATTCCTGAGCATATCAATTTTCAAAATGAAAGCCCAGTGTTTGCTTAAAATCTGAGAAAGCATTCTTCCGAAATATCTTTACACATTAGAACAGACTACCCTTGCAATAATTCAACTGAAAAAGTAGATAGAATCCTCATTAATGTTGGGTTCGCTGCACTCAGCAAACCCCAATGGAAAGGCACTGCTCACCCCAACCCCGCCTTCAGCCTTCAATGTAAATGCCAAGCAATTTGCCGCTAGAGGCAAAGGCAGCCAGCAAAGCATAGCAGAGTAGCTAAAGTGCTCCTGCCCACATTGCCACAAGCAATCACCAGCTTGTATAGACCATCCCCAGGTACCGGCAGTAGCAAACATGTCAAACACTAACTCAAAAGCAGCACATGCATAGCTGTTTTATAGTGCATTTACATTAAAGCGTTGCCTACAGAGGGTAGGCATCAAAATAAGTTGAGGCTGTGCACATCTCTGGAAGCAAGGGAAACCATCTTTGTGGTTTTGATCCCAGTCTTAGGGAGCGAAGCACCACTGGCAAAAAAAGAGAAATGGTTGTAGCTGACTAGAATGGTGGAATCACAAATAGAACCGCCTCACAAGTTTACTGCACAAGAGGCGGCCATTTGGCCTTTATGTCTGTGGCTCCTCTTTGCTAGAGCAACACAACTAACCCCATTCTCTCCCCATTGCCCCAGCTTTCCCTCTGCTTCAAATACATATCCAGTTGTTCCTTTAAAATATGCAATTGTCTCTGTAGCAAAGCATTTCATGCACCAACAAACCCTCTGTGTAAAGAAATGTCTACTAATGTCTCTCCAGATAACATTAAACACCAACTACAGGGCCCAGCTCCACTCCCTCTGGGTTTCAGCCCCCAACACCAATGTAATCTAATTTTCTCTTTCACCTGCTTGTATTGCACTAGCTCCCCAACAGCCTGTCCAAGCCAACTTACCAGGTAAATATTGACTGCCGTCTTGCTATACTTAAAATATTCAGTACATCAGGACAGACACAAAGATAGGAGGGGGAATAAGAGTATTGTAGTGCAGGATTACAGTACCCAGAGCTCAAGTTCAAAGCCCACCTCAGCAAGCTGCCCAAACTAGTTCACCAAATCTGATCATTCGTGACTAGCATCAAAAAAAATCCTGGATTGTTGTAAAGAGTCAACTGATCACATTACCAGGGGTCAACTTGTATGCAACACGGTTGCATATATTATAGTTCCCATTAGGGATACAGTAGTGGTTACATTACTGGGTTAGTAATCCAGAGGCTTCGACTAATAATGCAGAGAATGAGAGCTCAAATCCCACCAAGACAGTTTGAGAATTTGAATTAAATTTAAATAATCACTAAAAGTGACAATGAAACTGTTGGATTGTCGTAAAAACTCTACGGGTTCACGAGTGTCCTTGGGAGAAGAAAACCTGCAGTCATTGTGCCCTCTAATTTTTTCCCCTGCGTGGGCCCTTTAAATTTGCTGCGCTGTTTCTCTTCCAGAACAGCTGGTGAGCGGCCTGCGCAGGACCTTGCGAGCAGTGTGCAGCTGCGCACCTTAGGAGGAACATTGGTCATTACCTAGTCTGATCTGTATGTGGCTCCAGTCCTACTCTTAACTGTCCTGAGGTGGCCAAAGAACACAAGAATGAGGAGGAGCTTATCGAGCCTGCTCCGCCATTCAATAGGATCATGGCCGATCTTCGACCTCAACTCCACTTTCCTGCCCGATCCCCATATCCCTCGATTCCAAAACACACTCTCAGTCTTGAATATACTCACCAACTTAGCATCCACAGCCCTTTGGGAGAATACCAAAGATTCACAACCCTCTGAGTGAAGAAATTCCTCCTCATCTCAGTCTTAAATGGCCTACCTGTTCTCCTGAGACTGTGCCCCCTAGTTCTAGACTCTCCAGCCAGGGGAAACAATCTCTCAGCATCTACCCTGTCAATGCCCCTCAGAATCTTGTATGTTTAAATGAGATCACCTCTCATTCTACTAAACGCCAGAGAATATAGGCCCAATCTACTCAATCTCTCATCATAGGACAGGAATCAATCTAGTGAGCCTTTGTTGCACCGCCTCTAAGGCAAGTAGATCCTTCCTTAGATAAGGAGACCAAAACTGTGCACAGTACTCCAGGTGTGATCTCACCAAAGCCCTGTTCAATTGTAGCAAGACTTCCTTACTCTTGTATTCCAACCCCCTTGCAATAAAGGCCAACATGCCATTTGTCTTCCTAATTGCTTGCTGTACCTGCATGCTAACTGTGTGTTTCTTGTACAGGAAACTTTCTGGTATCCGGCACTGACAGGACCGAACTGGTGCCGGTCGATCAACACTGCCGGAGAAACCAGCGCTAATGTTAAAACATACGGAGCTTCTGAGCTCCGTATCTAGCAACAAACCCTGTTGCTTAGCAACAGCTTCAAAACAGTCGGCGCAGCTTGCAAGCGTCTCTGTAGCTAAGCAACAGCTTCAGCTAGACGCTTGCAGAGCCAGGAATGGAGAAAAAAAAGCAACGAAAAGTAAAAAAAAGTTATCTGAACCGACTCCTGAATTTTGCCGGTGGATAGAGCATTCCGGAGATTTAACCACCGTTTAAACGAAAGTTTCCTGTACTAGAACACCTAAATCTCTCTGAATACCAACATTTAATAATTTCTCACCATTTAAACAATATTCGGTTTTCATATTCTTCCTACCAAAGTGAATAACCTCACATTTCCCCACATTATACTCCATCTGCCACCTTATTGCCCACTCACTTAGCCTGTCTATATCCCTTTGGAGAATCTGTGTCCACCTCACAGCTTACTTTCCCACCTAGCCTTGTATTGTCATCAAGTAAGCCACTCAGTTGAATAAAACCGCTACAAGCCTTTCAGGAAGGCGGCCCACCACCTTCTCAAGGCAACTGGGATGGGCAACAGTTTCCGGCATTGCCTGTGATGCCGGCATCCGAGGACTAGAGTTCATTTAAAAATGAAATGGTATCACACCAGGGAAACCTCTGGGTCGCATGAACCCACAAGAGATCTATTATATAAGGAGAAAGAAACTTGCTACAAAGTCAATTACATTTAAACTTATCCAAGTATTTGGGGAAAACACTTATTTTACTTCTAATTACAGAATCATAAAAAGGTCACAGCACAGGAGGCCGTCATTCGGCCCGTCGAGCCCTTCAGCTAGTTCCACTCCCCTGCTCTTTCCCCGTAGCCCTGCAAATTTTATTCCTTCATGTACTTATCCAATTACCCTTTGAAAGCCACGATTGAGTCTGCCTCCACCACCCTTTCAGGCAGTGCATTCCAGATCTTAACCACTCGCTGCATAAAAAAGTTTTTCCTCATACCGCCTTTGATTCTTCTGCTAATCACCTTAAATCTGTGTCCTCTGGTTCTCGACCCTTCCGCCAATGGGAACAGTTTCTCTCTATCTACTCTGTCTCAACCCCTCATGATTTTGAGCACCTCTATCAAATCTCCTCTCAACCTTCTCTACTCTAAAGGAGAACAACCCCAGCTTCTCTAGTCTAGCCACATATCTGAAGTCCCTCATCCCTGGAACCATTCTTGTACATCTTTTCTGCACCCTAAGGCTTTCACATCCTTCCTAACGTGCAGTGCCCAGAATTGGACACAATACAGGAAGCTCTCGTTTAAACGGCACCTAAATATCCAGAATTCTCTATTAACCGGCAAAATTCTCACTCCGAAAACAACACCTCAAATAACCGCAATGTTACCGAGTCAGAGTCTCCCACGGTGGCCGAGTTAGTCAGTGGGGGTAGTTCTCCAAACTGCCACTACTCGGCTTCTTGGCGCTGTCGGAAGTCAGAACACCTCAATAACAAAAGAGTCTGACTCTCCCGCGCTGCCGGTAGTCTCTTCTGATCCGCCATTTTACAGGGGTATTGTGTCTCCACGCTGCTGGTAGTCATTGCATTGCATTACCCTCAACTGGCAGTACTGTACTTAATCAAGCATCTTCCACCATCCATTTAACACAACATTCTGTAGGTGAGTACCCAATTACTGTATACTGCACATTTCTTGATTTTTTTATTTTTCTTTGTTAAAAATAGCCTCGGTAGATAACCCTCTCCGTCATCCGGAATTTTTGATCAACCAGCAACACGCCGGTTCCGGATACCAAAGAGTTCCCTGTACTCCAGTTGAGGCCAGTGTTTTATAAAGGTTCATCATAACTTCCTTGCTTTTGTACGCTATGCCTCTATTTATGAAGCCCAGGATCCCGTATACTTTTTTAACCGCTTTCACAACCTGCCCTGCCACCTTCAACAATTTGTGCACATATACCCCCAGTCTCTGTTTATGCACCCCCTTTAGAATTGTACCCTTTAGTTTATATTGCCTCTACTCGTTCTTCCTACCAAAATGTATTACTTTGCACTTTTCTGCATTAAATTTCATCTGCCACGTGTCCACCCATTCCACCAGCCCGTCTATGTCCTCTTGAAGTCTATCACTATACTTCCAAGTTTTGTATCACCTGCAAATTTTGAAATTGTGCCCTGTACACCAAACTCCAAGTCATTAATATAGATCAAGAAAAGCAGTGGTCCTAGTACCAACCCCTGGGAACACCACTGTATACCTTCCTCCAGTCTGAAAAACAACTGTTCACCACTTCTCTGTTTGCTGTCACTTAGCTAATTTAGTATCCATGTCGCCACTGTCCCTTTTATTCCATGGACTTCAACTTTGCTGGCAAGCCTATTATGTTGCACTTTATCGAACGTCTTTTGGAAGTTCATGTACACCACATCAACCGCATTTGCCCTCATCAACCCTCGCTGTTACCTCATCAAAAAACTCAATCAAGTTAATTAAACACAATTTGCCTTTAACAAATCCATGCTGGCTTTCCTTAATTAATCCACACTTGTCCAAGTGACTGCTAATTTTGTCCAGATTATCGTGTCTAAAAGCTTCCCCATTTCTGAGGTTAAACTGACTGGCCTGCAGTTGCTGGGTTTATCCTTACACATTTTTTTTGAACAAGGGTGTATCATTTGCAATTCTCCAGTCCTCTGGTACCACCCCGTATCTAAGGATTGGAAGATTATAGCCAGTATCTCTGCAATTTCTACTTTTACTTCCCTCAGCATCCTAGGATACATTCCATCTGGTTCTGGAGACTTATCTACTTTAAGTACAGCCAGCCTTTCTAGTACCTCCTCTTCACCAATTTTTATCCCATCCAGTATCTCCACTACCTCTTCTTTCACGATGACTTTGGCAGCATCTTCTTCCTCGGTAAAGACAGATGCAAAGTGCTCATTTAGTACCTCAGCCATGCCCTCTGCCTCCATGCATAGGTCTCCATTTTGGTCCCAATCGGCCCCACCCCTCCTCTTACTGCCCATTTACTATTTATAATATGCCTATAAGACGACTTTTGGATTCCCTTTTAGGTTAGTGAAACTACAAAAATAATTTATTATAGTCCTGAGTAATCTCGGATATTACCACTGCAGGATAAGCATAATCAAGTCCGTCTTCAATACAATTCTGTCCTTTTAGCCATTAGGAGAGTGTTTTAATTTCATCGAAAAGGTGAAATGATTGTGTAGAAGTGGAACAGGCTACAATTTACATGAGGGGATAATCATCCATAGACCACGTGAGCTTCACTTTCGCAGATTATGACATTTTATCTGAATTCCTGGTGTGAATTTCAGCCTTATTGTTCACGCCCAACAATCAAATACTATATAATTTAATTCCACAACCTTTCAATCAAGACAACTCTACATCCAAGTACCACTATTACGCACTCATATTTTGTCTCTTAAATGACCTAATTTAGGTGTCCTCTGCTAAATTGCAGTGGTGTAGGTTAACGGCTACATCCCCCCTCCACTGATTGTGATGTATAATATTCTACACTCTAGCTTTGCTATTATGTATACCTAATAATATCCTTTATTCGTTACCAATGCCTGCCAATCATCTGACCTTGAACAAATCCTGCAGAAGAAGAAAATCACTTTGCAGCTTGAGAACAGGACTCAACGGGCCAAGTTACACGGACAGGTTGCATAAACTTGGCTTTTTTCAAAGTTTAGAAGGTTGAAGGGGGATTTATCGAGGTCTTTAAAGTGATTCAATAAAAAAGGTAGATACAGAGAAACTATTTCCTCTGATGGGGGAATCCAGAACCAGCAGGCACAATCTTAAAATTAGAGTTGGGCCATTTAGAAATGAAATCAGGAAGCACTTTTACACACAACAAATGGTGGAAATCTGGAACGTCTCCTCCCCTCCACAAAAAGAATTCCATGGATGCTGGGTCAATTGAAATTTTCCAGAGTGATACACTTTTGTTAGGCAAGTGAAGTTGAGGTACAGAGCAGCCATTGGACTGAATGGCCGAACAGGCTCAGGGGACTGAATGGCCTACTGCTGTTTTATGTTCCTCAAACAACATTGGAATCAATGATTAAAAACAATTGTGTTTTTTTCAATCGATTGTTGGATTCTTTAGTATTTTCCAGCAACTTCGCATTTTTTCCATTAAATAAACTAATCAGGTATTACACCAAGCGCATGGCTGAAAAATTGGTTCCCAAATGGTGATGTTACAATCAATGAGAATGAAATGACAATGAATGAAACTGATTTAAAAAATTGTTCAGACAGATCAAATTGTTTTTTTTTTTTTTTGTTTTTTTAAATAGTTTGAGTGGCTTTAATTTTGGTACCCAGCTCCTTTAAGATTTTTAAAGCAACAGTACCTAGTCAGATATGTAACTTATTTTTGTTCGCATTTCAGAAAAGCTCAGCAGAAACTGAAGGAAACATATTAAGCCTACAATAAGACAGACAACGCTACCTCCAGCACTGTGCAACAGATGCACTGAGGGTGGAATTGACATTCAACGGCATTACCATCGCCAAATCCCCCCCATCAACATCCTGGGGGGTCACCATTGACCAGAAACTTAACTGGACCAGCCACATAAATACTGTGGCAACAAGAGGTGGTCAGAGGCTGGGTATTCTGTGGCGAGTGTCTCACCTCCTGACTCCCCAAAGCCTTTCCATCATCTACAAGGAACAAGTAAGGAGTGTGATGGAATACTCTCCACTTGCCTGGATGAGTGCAGCTCCAACAACACTCAAAAAGCTCGATATCATCCAGGACAAAGCAGCCCGCTTGATTGGCACCCCATCCACCACCTTAAACAATCACTCCCTCCACCACTGGCGTACCGTGGCTGCAGTGTGTACCATCTACAAGACGCACTGCAGCAACTCGCCAAGGCTTCTTCGGCAGCACCTCCCAAACCCGCGAGCTCTTCCACCTAGAAGGACAAGGGCAGTAGGCGCATGGGAACACCACCACCTCCAAGTTCCCCTCCAAGTCACACACCATCCTGACTTGGAAGTATATTGCCGTTCCTGCATCGTCGCTGGGTCAAAATCCTGGAACTCCCTCCCTTCCTATCAGCACTGTGGGAGTACCTTCACCACACGGACTGTAACGGTTCAAGGCAGCAGCTCACCACCACCTTCTCAAGGGCAATTAGGGATGGGCAATAAATGCTGGCCTTGCCAGCAATGCCCAGATCCCATGAACGAATTATTAAAAAAAATTGTTTATAAAATTTCACAACAGCTACTCAACATTTGGTCAGAGAACTTTCAAATATTATGTTAAAAAGACAGACAGGGACAGTCTATGGGTACCCAAAACCAAGGCAATGAAACTTGTTAATACAATTCGAAGCTACTTCAGGCTCATCATCTTACCTGTGGCCTTCAATAGACTTGCTGCTCAAATGAGCCTGCCGACCTAAATTTGCATGTCCGTGGCAAAATGAATTTCAATGAGCCTGCCGACCTAAATTTGCATGTCCGTGGCAAAATGAATTTTTGTCCATGATGATTTTTTAAAACTTGTAATATTTCTATGCCGCTGGATGAGCACGTTAGGAGGAAAGAGCCAAAACAGCTTTTCAGCAGAAGCTATTACCCTGTAGTTCAAAACAGACAGTTCTCTGACGAGTCTCAAGACATACTAGTTTTGGCTTACACATGGGGGTCCGAGATAAAATTAGATAACCACCCTGAAGGGGATCATCATTTACAATCCCAAACATCTCTTGGCATTGTTAAAGATGGCTTATTGTCCGATAAAAGAGTACTAGTGCGACACATACTGAACCTAAAAATATCCAGCATAAAAACCCAAACCTGCGACAAATCTGTGTGTGTGTGTATATGTGCAGCAAAAACAATAAGGTACAAGGACTTGCTTTACACTAGGTCCGTCACTGGGCAGGGTTGTGGATCTTGACAAAAAGTAAACAGTCCTTTAAAAAGAGATCAAAGCAACATACAGGAAACTTTCGATTAACCGGCCCCTAAATAACCGGAACGCTCTATCCACCGGCAAAATTCAGGAGTCGGTTCAGATAACTTTTATTACTTTTTTTTTTACTCCATTTGTTGCTGTGCAAGGGTGTAGCTGAAGCTAGAGACGCTTGCAACTTGTGCCGATTGTTTTGAAGCTGAGCAACAGGGTTTGTTGCTTTATACGGAGCTCTGAGCTCCGTATCTCTTACTATAGCGTTCGGTCGTCCGGCATTGTTGATGAACCAGCACCACGTCGGTCCCGTCCGTGCCGGATACCAGAAAGTTTCCTGTACATCAATATACTTCAGCAATTCCATCTGATGATCTGATTTTAATGCAGCAGAGCATTTTTAAGTCTTTTTTCTTAATTACGGTTGTAAATATTGTTTGATGCATCGGCGCTGATGGATTGTTCAAGTATATTTAAGAAACTATTGAGCAATTGGTTACTCTCCCCTTTGACTGAAAATTTCCTTTGCTTGGAGAGAGACACCCAACCACCTACAATTGGATACCAATTATTCACCAATCTTAAATTCCCTAGAAATAGAAACACAAAAAATTTGGTTATGATCATTTTGATTATATTAGCCCGTCACTAATAAACTAATGTGGGGAGAATGAAGCAGCAATATCTCAATGCAAGAAATCTCCAACCAACAAATTGAACCATCTTAAATATGACTTGTTACAAATTTGAGTCCCCACAGACACCTTCTCAGCTTCAGTGGCATCAGCAGCTTCCATAAGTGGATCCCACAGCCCTTATGTAGTAGGCTCACACTGCTTAACTTCTACTTGTACAGTAGCATAACCCTGGGACATGACAATAGCACCCTCACGAGATCGAAAGCAGATATATGTGCCCACACTGGCGGCTCTCCAATCTTTCAAAGGTGGACTGAGGAAATGCCTGGTAAGATGAGGCCAGATACGAATCGTTAATCTACTTTATTTCACAGCAAGTGACCATACAGAGCACCAGTTATGAATTAAGTGAGTCCGATCAATCAGTAAAATTTGATTTCACGTAATAATACAAAATAATGAACGTACTAAGCTTCTCCTCATTAGTGGATCTTTTATCTTGACTTAAACAAAGTAACACCAATATACTCTCCTGCATGCTAAACCCGAGCCTGGCAAAAGCTTGTCCTCACAGCTTTGTTTAAAAAAAACCTAATAAAACTTCACAGTATTTTCTGGACCTGGCTGCCTGTCCCCATCTTCTATCTTTGTGTTCACAAGTAGAGGGGAAAGGCTATGCTAAACACCCCTGCCATGCACCCAGGATCAGAGACTTCCTAACAATAGGTGTGACTTGTTTTGCTTATTATTTACAGTCTGTGAGGAAACAACTTCAAAGCCTCACTTATTTGCATTTTAACCATCTTTTACATTGGTGCCTTTTTTTAAAATACCACCGTTGAATGTAACTTTTTTTTCCTCCAAAACCTCTGTGGAAGAAGTTAAAGAATCCTGAAACGTGACAATGTGTGAAAAGACCATCACCTAGCCATAATGCCACCACTTGCATTTATATAGCTTTCAAAGTCTTAGGACAACCCAAAGCACTCTACAGCCAATGAAGTACTTTTGAAATCCAGTCACGGTTATTAATAGCAGCAGACAATTAGCACACAGCAAGGTCCCACAAACAGCAATGAGATAAATGACCAGATTATCCGTTTGGCTCTTCTTCAAATAGTGCCATGGGGATCTTTCACATCCACCCGAGCGCAAGAGCAGGAGATGGTTTTTGCACCCCTTTCTGACAAAAGGTTCTCGACCTGAAACGTTAACTCTGTTTCTCTCTCCACGGATGCTGCCCTGGCCTGCTCAGTTTTTCTAGCGTTTTCTGTTGTTATTTCGGATTTCCAGCATCCGCAGTATTTGGC
Organism: Somniosus microcephalus; assembly: GCF_052327205.1. Taxonomy (NCBI): domain Eukaryota; kingdom Metazoa; phylum Chordata; class Chondrichthyes; order Squaliformes; family Somniosidae; genus Somniosus; species Somniosus microcephalus. The sequence goes on along the minus strand of NC_141000.1, from coordinate 16,888,585 downwards.
TATCGTATGAGCACAGATGGGGCCTTTGTTTAACATCTCATCCAAAAGACAGCACTCTCAACAGTGAAACACTCCCTCAGTACTGGACTGGAGTGTCAGTCTAGATTATGCACTCAAATCTCTAGAGTAGGACTTGAACCCACAACCTTCTGACTCAGCTCAACTGTTCCTGGTTTGTTGCAGGAAATGGGAATTTTTTTTGGTCTATAATCTAACCTTCCTTTCCTGAATTCACCAACTCTTATTGCACTACATTCCAAAGACACCAGCAGCCATTAAATACTCTACCCAAGTGGCCATTTTTCATGTATGGCAGTTACAAATTTCACAAGTCTGCCGAGATATTCCCTCAGACTCGGCATCACCAATCACTCCCATAAGTGGACATCAACTCCCTACAACCTGCAGTGCACCATTACATAGAAACATAGAAGATAGGAGCAGGAGTAGGCCATTCGGCCCCTCGAGCCTGCTCCGCCATTCAATGTGATCATGGCTGATCATCCAAATTCAGTACCCTGTCCCTGCCTTCTCCCCATATCCCTGGATCCCTTTAGCCTTAAGAAATATATCCAACTCCTTCTTGAATATATTTAATGTATTGGCCTCTACTGCCTTCTGTGGTAGAGAATTCCACAGGTTCACCACTCTCTGGGTGAAGAAATTCCTCCTCATTTCTGTCCTAAAATGGCCTACCCCTTATCCTTAGACTGTGACCCCTGGTTCTGGACTCCCCAGCCATCAGGAACATCCTTCCTGCATCTAGTCTGTCTAGTCCTGTTAGAATTTTATAAGTTTCAATGAGATCCCCTCTCATTCATCTAAACTCCAGCGAGTACAAGCCCAATCGCTCCTCAAACGTCATTCCTGCCATCCCAGGTATCAGCCTGGTAAATCTTCGCTGAACTCCCTCCATGGCAAGAACATCCTTCCTCAGATAAGGCGACCAGAACTGCACACAATACTCAAGATGTGGTCTCACCAAGGCCCCGTACAACTGCAGCAAGACATCCCTGTTCCTGTACTCAAACCCTCTCACTACGAAGGCCAACATACCATTTGCCTTCTTAACCGCCTGCTGCACCTGCATGCTTACCTTCAGCGACTGGTGCACAAGGACACCCAGGTCTCGTTGCACTTCCCCCTTCTCCCAATCTATTGCCATTCAGATAATAATCTGCCTTCCTGTTTTTGCCACCAAAGTGGATAACCTCACATTTATCCACGTTATATTGCATCTGCCATGCTTTTGCCCAATCACCCAACCTGTCCAAATCATCCTGGAGTTTCTCGGCATCCTCCTCACAGCACACTCGCCCACCCAGCTTTGTGTCGTCTGCAAATTTGAAGATATTACATCTAGTTCCCTTGTCAAGATCATTAATATATATTGTGAATAGCTGGGGTCCAAGGACCGATCCCTGCGGTACCCCACTAGTCACTGCCTGCCACTCGGAAAAAGACCCGTTTATTCCAACTCTCTGCTTTCTGTCTGCCAACCAGTTCTCTATCCAATGTCTAGTTAAACAATAGCATAACTGGGAAACAGCAATGTGAGATTAGAAAGAAAGCACACAACGGTGCAGAATCAGAAGGGAGATTGAGAGTTGGATGACTGGAAGTTGCAGATATTGGAATGAAGCCCTGGCCAATTTGTAAACAAGAATGAGAATTTTCAAATCATGCTTTGGAGAATGAGGAGCCAGCAGAACCTGGTGGAATAAGTGAGCTGGGCTTGATATGAGTTCAAATTCAAGCACTGAGTTCTGGAGTTGGAGTTTGTGTAGGGTGCAACTCAGAACGTCAGTGGAGACAGGAACTGAAAAAGTCAAAACTGGAAGTATGAAAGGCGTGGATGAGGCTTTCAGCAGCAGTGGGGGAGGGAAGTAAGTAAAGGCTGAAGCGAAACAGATTTAGAAAGGCAAAATAGGTGGTCTGGGTGATATAACGGATGTGGGGTTTGAAGCCTCAGCTCAGGATCAAACAGAACACTAAGGTCATGTACAGTCACACTGAGCTAGAGCAAGCAGCCAGGGAAATGGATGGAATTTAGAGCTAGGATGTGGAGTATGCAATAAGCCTCTGCATCATACAAGTCAATAACCAAATAACCCATGGAATGTTAGAAGCCCATACACACACATTCTAGCCCATATACACAGGGACTAGATTTAAAGTCTGACCTATCCTCATCAATGGCAGCCAGACATATATAGATAAAATAGAGGTCCCTGCCACTATGCCATCCTTGGGCAGTGTTCTGAGTCAGCAAGACGGTGACCTGCAGATTTAGGTACTGTGACAGATGTGCACGTACTTAAAGGTCTTTCAGGTCCCAATGAAATTTTGTGTCAATTAAAAAAGCAATACAGCTATCAACTTTACAACAGTAAGTAGCAGAAATTAGAGAAAACAAGTATGATTTACTACAGACAGTTTTAATCACTTTCATAGAATCATAGCATGGTTACAGCAAGGAAGGTGGCCATTCGGCCCATCAAGCCGGTGCAGACTCTCAACGAGTCTCACTCTCCCACCCTTTCCCCATACTTATCCAACTCTTTTTTGAAAGATAAGATGGAGTCTGCTTCCACCACCCTTTCAGTAAGTGCATTCCAGATCTTAACCATTCAACAACAACAAGTATTTATATAAGAAATAGGAGCAGGAGTAGGCCAGGGTTCTCAACATTTAGGAAGGACAGAAAAAAAGAAAAAGGAGGTGGCGTAGCACTGTTAATAAGGGATGAGATCGGTACGGTAGAAATAAAAGATCTTGGCTTGGCAGATCATGATGTAGAACTGGAATCAGGTTGGGTGGAGCTAAGAAACAGCAAAGGGTGGAAAACATTGGTGGGAGTTGTGTATAGGCAGAGTTCTGACGAAAAGGTCATCGACCTGAAACGTTAACTGTTTCTCTCTTCACAGATGCTGCCTGACCTGCTGAGTTTGTCCAGCATTTTGTGTTTTTATTTAGGAGTGTACCATTTAGTTTATATGTCCTCTCCTCATTCTTTGCACTTTTCTGCGTTAAAGTTTATCTGCCATATGTCCCCACCCATTTCTCCAGCCTGTCTATGTCTTCCTGAAGTCTATCACTCTCCTCCTCACTGTTCTCTAATTTCCTGGAAGTATAGTGAAAACAAGTATGATTTACTATTGACAGTTTTAATTGCTTTATTTAACGGAGCGTTACTTCGGGGAACTATCTTCGAATGTATTTGTTCATAAAGGCTACGGATTTGCAACTTTTCATTCGGGAAGTGCCAGCCTGGAGAAGTGAAGTCAATAGCGTACTTCTGCAGCTGCCACCAGATGGATCGAAAGAGAGAACGAGACGTCCAGTCACAACCTCATAGAAAAGAAAGCGAACTGTGGTGACCTTTTCCCACCCGACCCAGATCATCCACCGGCTAAACTGACGAGCAAAGAGGGAGAGCAGGCCAGGCCGGGCCGGTGCTCGGGAGTACGCGAGTGTAACCCGGGGGCCGGGAGCGGCGGTGGCCTTGGCTCCAGCGGACCCAAAGTCCTCAGGGGGAAACGCAGCCGGCACAGTACAGTACCTTGTAAATGTTCGCTCGCAAAACGCTGCCTCGTCTCCAGTATTAACTTCTCCCGATCCTACCAAAAAAAAAAGACACAAGAGCCGTTAATGCGAAAGCTGTTGACCCACCACCCGTCCTTCCCAACAGCATGTTCTCCCCGCCGCCGCCCTAGGCTGGGCTGGGCCAGGCCCGGTTCTTACCAAGTGCTGATCGGCGGCCATCCCGTCCCCAGTCCGCACCGTCCCGATCAGCTGACCCGCCCGCCTAACCTCTCACCTCTCCCTCGTCAGCCAGCAATTCATTGACAAAGTTCAACATCAAACATAAACTATTTTTTTAAAATTATATTTCTCACTATTTAGAGCCAATATTTAAAAAATGTTATTTCATGACTGCGGGATCTTTGATTTATTATTGTTCCCTCTCCCCCAACGCTCCTCCCCCCCTGACCTCTGACCCCTCCTCCCGCTCCTGGATGGCGCGAGCCGACCCGGCCGCTCAGTTTGAATTATTGGCGCGGAGTGAGGGTTCCGGGTATTGGGGACAGCGGGCGGAGTGAGGGCTCCGGGTATTGGGGACAGCGGGCGGAGTGAGGGCTCCGGATATTGGGGACAGCGGACGGAGTGAGGGCTCCGGGTATTGGGGACGGGGCGGAGTGAGGGCTCCGGGTATTGGAGACAGGGGGCGGAGTGAGGGCTCTGGGTATTGGAGACGGGGGGGGGGCAGAGTGAGGGCTCCGGGTATTGGGGACAGGGGGCGGAGTGAGGGCTCTGGGTATTGGAGACAGGGGGCAGAGTGAGGGCTCCGGGTATTGGGGACGGGGTAGAGTGAGGGCTCCGGGTATTGGGGACAGGGGCGGAGTGAGGGCTCCGGGTATTGGGGACGGGGTAGAGTGAGGGCTCTGGGTATTGGGGACGGGGCGGAGTGAGGGCTCTGGGTATTGGGGACAGGGGGTGGAGTGAGGGCTCTGGGTATTGGAGACAGGGGGCAGAGTGAGAGATCTGGTTATTGGAGACAAGGAGCAGAGAGGGTTTAAGGTGTTGGAGATAAGGGCAACAATGATTGATGTACTAAAGTGAGGGGCTCATGTTTTATGAGATGTTGATGTGACATCTCTGGTTATTAGACAGTGTACTGAAATGACAGATATATACGTGTTACATCTGTGCATACTGTGGGCTACATACTATGTTGTCTGCTTTAGTTGCATCTCTGTACATTGAGGATGATATGTATGTGCTGAAATAGCAGTTCTACAGTTTGGAAATAACGTCTCCTGAAATGAGGACCCCACATATTGGAGATGGAGTGCTATCGTATCTGCTGAGGGAGATCCCCACATATTGGAGATAACGTACTATCATGTCTACTGAAGTGAGGTCCCAACATATTGGAAGTGATGTACTATCGTGACTACTGAGGGATTTCACCACATATTGGAGATGATGTACTATTGTTTCTGCTGGAGAAGTCTTATTGGGAATTATGTGTGGTGACGTGACAGCTTACTGCTGCGAGATACACATTAATTTGAGAAAGTACTTGCATTTCATTTATGCTATAACAACTCCATTTAAGAACCTTGTTTGTATCACTTCAGTTTAAACTTTACTCCCTCGAATAAAGATCCGGTCTAGTTTAAAACAGTCAGCTGTTTGAAATGGAGCGAGAATCCATTAAAAAGACTGTGAATGTAACAACTTTAAAAGGAGAGGTGATCTCTTTTATTGTGTCCAAGGGAAAACGCCCTGGTGGGAAAAATGAGGCAGTACTGCAGTTCAAAAGGATGACGTTTGATTCAGAGATGGGAAAATTCCTCCAGAAATTTGCAGGAAGATCCAGCATGAGTCAAAAAAGTTCTTTCTCGCAAATTATTGCTTGTTGTTGTGCCATTGATTCAAGAACAGGGCAAAATACCCCTTGCATCTTGCTGAAGAAGCATAAAAAGGGTCGTTTTAAATTTGGATATGTTTTACTGATGCTGCACAGCTCAAATGAACTTGAGCATCGTTTGAGCTTTGAACTGGAACATGAAATGAAGGAGAATGTGACCCTGTTGACTGGGCCCAGTGTTTTCTGGAGCTGTGGTGACCAAGTGTACTATGTATCTTTTGAAACGAATGGTATTTTGAACATTCCCATTTCATTTACTGCAGTTAAATGGATTGGAGAGATTTCTGATGGGGACATAATTGTAGTGGGTGCAAGAAAAGCGGCTGGACCTATAAGAAATGATGAAACCTCTGTTTCTAAAGCCGATAAACTGATCTGGGGTAGTGAATTTATCACTTATTCCTTAGAAAAGAAGAAAACCTTGTGCAGCCATCACTTCATCCCACATGCTTACAGCGTTGTAGTTACACACATATTTATTTGCCCTATTGAAGAAATAGACAATCAGCCAAAGACTACAATTGTAGCAAGCACATGCAAGAAGCAACTGGTTTTGTTTGAAAACTGTGTCCCCAAGAATGCCTGCCAGCTTCCTTTTGAAGAAGCCTGTGAAATACAAATGGCCACAACAGGCAGAGAGAATTGCCTCTTCCTTGTGTCTTCTCGGGCTGGAAGCGTTTGTGCTGTCTCCAGGGAAAGTTGGCAGGTACAAGTACAATGACCATGTTGGTTTCTGGTCTCTTATACATAGTTCTAGCACCCCAATATTTTATGGACCCACTTAAATACTATGCCAGGGGTAGCGTTTGTTTATAGAATGGCGTGGTCTTTAAATCGTCATTTTTTCAAAACAAAATTGTTTTTTTAGAATTTAAAAGTGCTGCAATTGGTGCACAAGCCAAGTACCATTTGTCTCCTGTGAATTAAGCTGTTTAAAAGCTGATGTTAATAGTCAGTTATTGCAGAATTATGATTAGAGTCTACCGAGAATTCAAATTCATTTTGGCATAAAAAAAAGAATTATTTAATCATTTGAATTAATGCAAACAATAGTAAAGTGTGAATTTTGTGCTTAAAACCATGTGAATTATCAGATAATTTGAATTAAGAGGCATGTTCTACTTATTCAGAATCATTTAGACAATTTTACAAATATTGCAATAATTTTTTAATATTATTCAACAAAGTCTTTACCAAAATCTCTTCTGACAAGATCCAGACAATGCAAATTAATATTAATTGTTATTCTATATCTTCTTGTATTTAACTGTTTTTGCAGATCATTTTTTTTTTTAAAGTTTAAAACTTGTTTTTATTAAAGGCTATAGAAATTATTTAAGAACATAACTGAGTATCAATTTTCTTCTGTTATTTGTATGTGTAATTATTTTCACCTGATTTTAATCTAGTTGAACCCTATTAGAAAAATGTATTTTTTTAATTCAGAAATCGTTTCTATATAAATACAGGAAATCCAAGAGAGAGAAAAATGTCCACTAAGTTAGCAATTCTCTGTTACAAATTTTGTCTGGGATTATTTTCCTCTTATAATAATACAATACAAAACTCTAGCCATGCCGGAATGAAGTTTCCCATGGCTTACTAAGAAATAAATGTGGCCAGAAGCCACACTTTTGCAGAAAGCACGATTATGCATATTTTTAGATTATTCTCTCAGCTGATCTTAAGACCAGATATGCTTGGGACTACTAGTTCAGTTGTCTAGTTCTTATGCGGCCTTCATTACAAATTCCTTCCCCCCCCCCCCCCCCCCCCCACCCCTTCCAAAATTTGAAACTTGCTTAGGTTTTCTTTTTTTTTTAGATTGTTTGCTTTAAGTGACAGAAAAAAATATTTTTGTTGCTTTGCGGGAATTTCTAAGTTGGTTGTTTCAAAGAGATGTATATGGTGCATGGATTATGTATTTGTAGCTCAACGACATTCGATCTTATTGGCAGGAATAGGTGGCACCAAAAGAATCCAGATCATACTCTCTCCGCATAAGATTTTAATAATGACATCGGTAACACTTCTATATACAGCCCCAACGATAAGGTATTCAGCTCAGCAATGATAAAATATATGGATCCTTCCATTTTTGCTTTAAGTATTCACAACACTACTTTAAAATCACGAGTACGTCAGTCCGTAAGGGTGACCCCGAGCTTCCGGTCGCCTGTCATTTTAATTCACCGCCCCATTCCCACTCGGACCTCACCGTCCGCGGCCTCTTGCATTGTTCCACGGAAGCTCAGCGTAAGCTCGAGGAACAGCACCTCATCTTCCGATTAGGCTCTTTACAGCCTTCCGGACTCAATATCGAGTTCAACAATTTCAGATCATAACCTCGGCCCCCATTACATTTTTACTTTTATTTTTTATCCACGCCTTTGTTTTGGCCTTTTCCCCCCCCCCCCCCTTTCTTTTTTTCTCTCCCACATGGCAGCTGTCTCCCATTCTGCCAGCGCATTTCACACCTAATCTAGAGCCGTCTTTTGTCTCCACTAGTCCTATCACCATCTCGTCTGGTTTTGAATACCTCTTAATGTCTCTTCTCTTTTGTTCTCCCCCAGCCTGGCCTCTTAATCTATTTCATTTCCTGTGCTTCTTTAGTCTTGACAAAGGGGTTTTCACCCGAAACGTTGACTCTAATTTCTCTCCACGGATGTTATTTAAAATCGCGAGGTTAGGCTGCTGGGCATATATACAGCACTAAAGATTGAACTCGATAGAGACCCAAGTTCAAATTCTAGTCTCAGCGGGTGTTTGCCATTTGATCTTGCCCCAGAGGGTTTCTGCTTTTTATTTTGGGGGAAGGGAGTAAGGAGACTAGTCAGCAATTGCAGCATTGATGGTTCGTTCATGATATGAATTGTCTAAACCTCCCCAAGTGAGGAAGAAAGCACAAATCCGGAGGGGATGGGGACAGTGTGGCCAAAACAGAAGAAACATTTACAAAAATAACTTAAAATAATCCTGAAAGGATCCAGTAATACAGTAGCCTAGCCAAACCAATACATCTCCTGTCAATTAACTAGGACAACAGCTATTAACATGCTAATGTATTTCATAAATAACAACACTGCTGTCTGGAAATTTTTACATTTGCATGCCATGAGCTCAATTGATTTAACAACGTCCAATAAATTCTGCAAGTCTTCAAATAGTCTGTTTTGTGTGAAAGAATGGACAGGTAATTCTTGAACTCTTGAAGATTTATACAACAGTCCTGCAGATAATTACATGCAATTTGTCATGGTTTTAAGTATAATAATGACCTTTATTTTACCCTAGGTTGCTGCCGTTTGGCAGGATGTATGGTCAGTGCAATTGGACGACTTCTTAGGCATAGGACAGAGCAAATCTTGTTGCTCTCTACGGCAACCTCCACTGTTGAAGACTGTCTGAAAGATTTTGTATTAACTGATCTTGGTGAATTCAGTTACACAGTAAGTTCCTGTTCTTATTTAATTTTGTGATTATATTTTATTATTTCTGCTACTTAGGTTCCCTTCTCTTCTGCTCCTCCCTCCCTCCTTGTCCCACATCATTCCCAATGAAAAGGCCTGAGATGTGGCCATATGCTAGGCTATTGTCAGTACCACTTTATAACTAGAGGTGGGCAAGGAAAACCCAATTTGACTTCCATGTAAAATAACAACAGAAAATGCTGGACAAGCTCAGCAGTCAAGGCAACATCCGTGGAGAGAGAAAAGAGTCAACGTTTCGGGTCAAACCCTTTGTCAAGACTGAAAGAGTACAGGAAATGAAATAGATTAAAAGGCCGGGCTGGGAGAGAACAAGAGAGAAGTGAAGAGACATTAAGAGGTATTCAAAATGAGACGAGATGGTGATAGGACTAGTGGAGACAAAAGACGGCTCTAGATGAGGTGTGAAATGCGCTGGCAGAATGGGAGACAGCTGCCATGTGGGAGAGAAAAAAAGGGGGAAGGGCACAAAACAAAGGTGTGGATAAAAAATAAGTAAAAATGTAATAGGGCCGAGGTTATGATCTGAAATTGTTGAACTCGATATTGAGTCCGGAAGGCTGTAAAGTGCCTAATCGGAAGATGAGGTGCTGTTCCTCGAGCTTATGCTGAGCTTCCGTGGAACAATGCAAGAGGCCGAGGACGGTGAGGTCCGAGTGGGAATGGGGCGGTGAATTAAAATGACAGGCGACCGGAAGCTCGGGGTCACCCTTACGGACTGAACGGGGGTGTTCCGCAAAGCGGTCACCCAATCTGTGTTCAGTCTCCCCAATGTAGAGGAGACCACATCGTGAGCAGCGAATACAGTATACTAGATTGCAAGAAGTACAAGTAAATCGCTGTTTCACCTGGAAGGGGTGTTTGGGGCCCTGGACAGTGGGAAGGGGGGAGGTATAAGGGCAGGTGTTGCATCTCCTGCGCTTGCATGGGAAGGTGCCAGGGGAAGGGGTGCTGGGGGTGATAGAGGAGTGGACTAGGGTGTCTCGGAGGGAGCGGTCCCTACGGAATGCTGAAAGGGATGGGGAGGGGAAGATGCGTTTGGTGGTGGGATCACTTTGGAGGTGGCGGAAATGGCGGAGGATGATCCGTTGAATGTGGAGGCTGGTGGGGTGAAAGGTGAGGACAAGGGGAACTCTATCGTGGTTCCGGGAGGGAGGGGCAGGGGTGAGGGCAGAAGTGCGGGAGATAGAACGGACACGGTCGAGGGCCGTGTCAACCACAGTAGAGGGGAATCCTCGGTTGAGGAAAAAGGAAGACATGTCGGAAGCACTGGTGTGGAAGGTGGCATCGTCGGAGCAGATGCGGCGGAGATGGAGAAACTGGGAGAATGGAATAGAGTCCTTACAGGAGGCAGGGTGTGAGGAAGTGTAGTCCAGGTAGCTGTGGGAGTCAGTGGGCTCGTAGTGCATGTTGGTCAATAACCTATCCCCAGAGACGGAGACGGAGAAGTCGGGGAAGGGAAGGGAAGAGTCGGAGATGGACCATGTGAAGGTGAGGGAAGGGTGGAAATTGGAGGCAAAGTGAATGAAATTGTCTAGTTCAGGGCGAGAGCAGGAAACGGCACCGATACAGTCACCAATGTATCGGAAAAAGAGGTGAGGGAGGGGACCCGAGTAGGACTGGAACAAAGAGTGTTCCACATATCCCACGAAAAGGCAGGCATAGCTAGGACCCATGCGGGTACCCATAGCAACACCTTTGATTTGGAGGAAATGAGTGGAGTCAAAGGAGAAGTTGTTCAATGTGAGAACAAGTTCAGCCAGGCGGAGGAGGGTGGTGGTGGATGGGGACTGGTCGGGCCTCTGTTCACGGAAGAAGCGGAGCGCCCTCAGGCCATCCTGGTGGGGGATGGAGGTGTAGAGGGATTGGACGTCCATGGTGAAAAGGAGGCGGTTGGGGCCAGGAAACTGGAAACTGTTAAAGTGGCGGAGGGCGTCCGAAGAGTCGCGGATGTAGGTGGGAAGAGGCTGGACAAGGGGAGAAAAGATAGAGTCGAGATAGGAAGAGATAAGTTTGGTGGGGCAAGAACAGGCTGAAACGATGGGTCTACCAGGGCAGTCCTGTTTGTGGATCTTGGGAAGGAGGTAGAAGCGGGCTGTGCGGGGTTGGGGAACTATGAGGTTGGCGGCCGCGGGGGGGGAGATCTCCAGAGGAGATGAGGTCAGTGACAGTTTTGTAAACGGTGGTTTGATGTTCGGTAGTGGGGTCATGGTCCAGGTGGAGGTAGGAGGAGATGTCGGAGAGTTGGCGTCCAGCTTCCGCTAGGTAGAGGTCGGTGCGCCAAACAACAACAGCACCACCCTTATCAGCAGGTTTGACTTCCATGTGATGGGCCGGATTTTGCTGTGAAATTAACGGTGAGGCGAACTGGGCTCTCCGTTGTTAGTGCGTAAATCGGACAGCAACTTCCGGCGAACGCAGATGCGCAGTTAAACGCGAAAATCCGGAAGTTGCAGTCCCAAGCTGTACTGTGCCGTTCGCTCGCCTATCAGCAGAATCAATGTATTTTGAAAGTACTAAGTGTGGAGGATGCTGGGAGCTAGGACTGTGTTCTAAAATGTCACACTTGTGCATCAATTCCAGCAGGAAGTTGGGGAAACTATTAAGATTGATATTTTTAAAACATTTTTATTCATGACTTTAAAAAAAAATTAAATATCTACTTAAAACCGGGACCATTGTAGAACTTTATCCTGTAGTATTTCTTTAAAAGATTTTCAACGGGGCTACCCTAATTGCTCAGTGGGTAAATTGTATGGTATTGAGCCATCCGGACGAAGTTTAATTTGTGCTGTAGCAAAATACTGCAGATGCTGGAAATCCGAAATAACAACAGAAAATGCTGGAAAAACTCAGCAGGCCAGGCAACATCCGTGGAGAGAAATTAGAGTCGACGTTTCGGGTGAACCCTTTTTCAGAACTGGAAGGAAATGAAATAGATCGAAAGGCAGGGCTGCGATAGAACAAAAGAAGTGAAGAGACATTAAGAGGTATTCAAAACCAGACGAGATGGTAATAGGACAAGTGGACACAAAAGACGGCTGAGATTAGGTGTGAAGTGTACTGGCAGGATGAGAGACAGCTGCCATGTGGCATCTTCCGATTAGGCACTCTGCAGCCTTCCGGACTCAATATCGAGTTCAACAATTTCAGATCATAACCTCGGCCCCTATTACATTTTTACTTATTTTTTTTCCCACCCCTTTGTTTTGGGTTTTCCCTCCCCCCACCTTTCCTTTTTTTTCTCCCCCACATGGCCGACAGTGCACGCCTCCCTTTGATGTACAGTTCATTTTAAGTTGCGGCCCCAATTACAGTATGTAATTGGGCCACGACTTTTGAAATATAACTAGGCCCCTGTTTGCCTTTTGCGGAAGCCTCATCGATGGACTGATTTGGGGCAGTAAAAGTTTAAAAGTCCGGGAATGGAGTTAGGTTGCTCAATCCCGCTATTTTAACAACCCTCCTCTACAAAGCTCTTCCGCCCTTTGTGGGGTCGGTTTATATTGAGGCCTTCGTGTCTGGCGCTAGGGAGTGGGGGGAAACTGCTGGGGTTCCGGTTCCTGATCCCTAGCTCTGCTGGAAAGTGACTACAAATGGATGTCATGTGAAAACAGGATTGGGCTTGGTTGAGACTTTTTTTTTGGCATGATTTATTTAATTTGTTTTAAACCAGACATTCTATGCATTTTTTTGTCAAGTGCTGTATAACCTCATTGCCATGAATTGAGAAGAACGTTGTGAGCTGGATTCTGTTCTTCAGGGTGGGACTTCCGTCTGTCCCTCAGGCCACCCCAAACACGCCCATTTCCCTGGGTCAGAGTCCCTTTAGAGACATGACGGGATTCCCATTGCCAAGAGGATGGCCACTATTGCCCAGCCACTAAATCCTGGCAGATTGCTGCTCTGGCACCAGAAGTGGCAGCCATGCATTTAAAGGGGCAGAAGTGGCCTAAAGATCGGCACAACAGCTGCCATGTAGGCCCCGGCAGAGACGGGGGCCAACAAAGGAAAGTAATTGGGAGCTTGTGTGAAGAGAGAGGAAGCCTGTATTAGGCCCTATCCCTCTATTGGGGATTTCTTGGTTATTTTTTTAAATTTTAAATTTGAACATTTTACAGTGAATGACATTACAGAGCTCAATTCTCAGCTCTTTGTACAAAGTCACAAGCCCTCATGCCTGCAAGGCAGGGGTCCCAGACTCTACAAATTGGTGATGTGATCTCCAAGCTTCTTGGTCGTCTTCACTTGTTCATCCAGATAGTGGGTCTCCAGGAATTCACACAGATGAGGGTCGGCGGATTTCTTGGTTATTACCGCTGCTGCCCGTGGCCTACCACCACCACCACCATGGTAGCCCTAGGAAGCAATGGTAAGTCGGGCAAACACTAGGAATATCTGCCAGGGGCCTACACCTGCCTCCTTTTGCAGGTGGCGGGTGGGGAAGGAGTGGCCAGTGGCAGGGCGGGGAGAGGGATCTGCAGGTGATAAGTTTACTGGCCAGTGAGGCCAGTAAACTTATCGCCCAAATTTTTCCTCATTCTTCACTGCTATCCCACCTGGTCTGGTCTATATACTGGACCTGAGAATTTTACCAGTTAGAGGGATAAATGCAGCTCACCAAAAGCTATCCAATAAGTAGGTTAGGAAACCTTGGGACTGATCGTGTAACCAATGGGATGTAAGATGAAGATTTTTAGTCACGATGCTCACTGAAAAATCATGATAAATGCCATGCTTTCAGGGAAATTGCTGAATAAAGACTTGATGTTCTCCATAAGCTGGGGGAGAATTCAGCTGCTCTGCTACAAAGCAACCTATGCAGAGGCCTGGGAGATGGTCAGCTGGTAGATCTCTTCACAATAAAATTGCAGACAGATGCAAATTAATAAAAGGAACCCCTTTCAATACATTACATGTGTATCCATTCCACATGAATTGTTAGCTAAGTTTTACTGCTGAACTCTTGTTTAAACATTTCCAGTGTCACTATCTTTTAACCATTTTAAAAAATATTTTTACGATCTAGGTTAACTCTGGGCATGCTGAAGAAAAAGGAGTACAGGCTAATGACACAGCACATGTGAATTATCACCACACAGTCCAAGCCCTGGAGGCAAGATTACAGGTTTGTATTTATATGTAAAATCTAACTGCCTGAATGTTTTCAATAATCCAGGATGTTTGGATTATTGTGTAGATAGCCATAAGAACCTAAGAACGTAAGAAATAGGCGCATGTATAGGTCATACGGCCCATTGAGCCTGCTCCGCCGTTCAATGAGATCATGGCTGAACTTCATCAACTCTACTTTCCCGCCTGATCCCCATATCCCTTGATTCCCTTAGTGCCCAAAAATCTATCGATCTCTGTCTTGAATATACTCATCAACTGAGCCTCCACAGCCCTCTGGGGTAGAGAATTCCAAAGATTCACCACCCTCTGAGTGAAGACGTTTCTCCTCATCTCAGTCCTAAATAGCTGACCCCTTATCCTGAGACTATGACCCCTAGTTCTAGACTCTCCAGCCAGGGGAAACAGCCTCTCAGCATCTACCCTGTCAAGCCCTCTAAGAATTTTGTATGTTTCAATGAGATCACCTGTCATTCTTTTAAACTCCAGAGAGTATGAGTGCATTCTACTCAATCTCTCCTTATAGGACAGCCTTCTCATCCCAGGAATCAATCTAGTGAACCTTCGTTGCACCTCCTCTGAGGCAAGTATATCCTTCCTTGGGTAAGGAGAGCAAAACTGTACACAGTACTCCAGGCGTGGTCTCACCAGGGCCTTATATAACTGCCGCAAGACTTCTTTACTCTCATACTCCAACCCCTTGCAATAAAGGCTAACATACCATTTGCCTTCCTAATTGCTTGCATGCAACAACCTGCATGTTCACTTTCTGCGATTTGTGTACAAGAACCCTGAAATCCCTCTGAATTACCAACATTTACTAGACTCTCACCTTTTTAAAAATATTTTGCTTTTCCATTCTCCCTACCAAAATGGATAATTTTACACCTCCCCACATTATATTCCATCTGCCACCTTCTTGCCCAATCACTTGGGTCTATATCCCTTTGCAGCCTCTTTACATTCTCCTCATAGCTTACGTTTCCACCTAGCTTTGTATCGTCAGTAAACTTGAACATATTACACTGGGTCCCCTCATCTAAGACATTGATATAGATTGTGAATAGCTGAGGCCCAAGCACTGATCCTTGCGGCACTCCACTAGTTATACCCTGCCATCCTGAAAATGACCTGTTTATTCCTACTCTCTGTTTTCTGTCTGTTAACCAATCCTCAATCCATGCTAATATATTACCCCCAATCCCATGAGCCCTAATCTTGTGTAACAACTGCTTGTGTGGCACCTTATCAAATGCCTTCTGAAGATCCAAAAATACTACATCCACTGCTTCCTCTTTATCTACCCTGCTAGTTACACCCTCAAAAAACTAATAGATTTGTCAAACACAATTTCCCTTTCATAAAACCATGTTGACTCTGCCCAATCATATTGTGATTTTCCAAGTGCCCTGTTACCAAGTCCTTAATAATAGATTCTAGCATTTTCCCTACTACTGATGTCCGGCTAACTGGCCAATAATTCCCTGTTTTCTCTCTTCCCTCCTTTTGGTAATGCAAGCTGCTGAATGAAAATTGACAGTACGCGCCTCCTTAGCAGCAGTATATTAGTGGAGGGCCGCAGAATAAAACCTGTGGAATTTGCAGCTCCTCCCCACCAAGACCATTTCATTTTGCTTAAAAAAAATAAAGTGGCTTACAAACATTGTTCCCCCCGAGGCGATCAGCCGTGCCAATCGTGAGGCCCTGCACAGGCCGCTCACCAGCTCCTGCCGCTGGAAGCGACGCCGTAGATGCACGGCCGCGCAGCAAATTTAATGGGACCGCGCACACAAAAAAGAATTGGAGAGAACATTGGTTACAAAGGTTTATATTTGCTGCTGCTGCATTTAGCAGTACTGTATCTTTTGCTTACACTGCCATGCCTTCCAAACTAGTTTCAAATCTTCTACTGCAAACAACACAAGTGTTTATATAAAAATACACTTGCATTTAAATAGTGCTTCATCATGTCTCTCAGAAACATCTCAAAAGTGTTTCACGTACAAGGAACTACCTTGAAGTGCCATGTTAGTCTTTTTTTTTCCCCCATTGGTATAATTTTTGCTTTGAAGTGTTAAGTGTAACTCTCCCAGTGGCTCAGTTTATAAATGCATGGTATAGCACCCCGGTTTGACCCTGGTCTGTCGTATGTTAGCTGATCTGAGCTAGGAGCAGCAGTGAAACACTACAATTGGATTCAGTGCTCCTAGGTTACAAACATCAAAATCAGCCTGCATTCCCAATCTTGATTGCTATCCCTGCTTCAAAAGGGACGTGTGTGGCTGTTGGATAAGAACTGGATCAGGCACAGTTGTTGTGCCTTTCTATGGTCAAACAGCCCATTGACGGTCGCTACCTAGGCACTCGCATGAAGAGTGGCCATTTGAACAAGATATCCGGGTCACTGCCAACTAAGAAACTGTTTCCAACATGACTCACTACATTTAGAAAAGGAGTGGAGAACATTGGATAGGAAAATGTATAAAACCACTCCAGATGATAACTTTCCTATATTTTAAATCATTCAGAATGATGGCCAGAATTCATAAAGGTAATATCTGTTTAATTTAGATTGAGGTATGTGCCTGGAATGTCATATCTTTGACAAAAGAAATGTGATAACAAACATTCTATTAGGGTGAAGTCTAAAAACATAATTAGATTGATCCAAATTCCACTTTCAATATTTCCCAACTTGCTGCTACTGTTGGATCCAGTCTCTGAACCTGATGCGCTCAATAATATTGAAGAAAATTATGTTGCACAGAGAGAGCTAGGAAAATTACAGATTTTCCCTTTGAGGGAGCATCCACGTCATAATTTTAGGTATTGCATTAATTTAATCCATGTTTAAAATGGCTGTGCCTTTTAGAGTTACCGTGCTATTTCATAGTTGTCTAAACCAGCACTATAACTGACTGGCTGTCTCCACTTTACACACAACAGCCTGGCTAGAGTTAGAAAAGATCACTGCAGTTCCAATACCTATTAATGAAACATTGGCAGTGGACCAACATAAAAATGGAAATGATCGACTCGTGTTCAATCTGTCCAAATGGGTAACTCAAAACAAATGTGGCAAAAGATTAATTTCAGTAAATTCTAATCTTTTAGAGCATCCCTACTGGAGTTATTTGAAGGAATCCAATCAAAATCCACTCATGGTTCAACAGAGGAACAGAAAAGATTACATTTATTTAGGAATGAATAATTACTCATGCAATCAATTGAGATTAAACTACATCTCTTCTGGCTCCTGTTTAAAATGTACAGATTAATCCTTTTGATCTTCTGGAGGTGATGAGAGTTTTCCTCAAGTCATCTCCTTAGAGAGGTTTTAGACTGGTTGGAGATGTGCTTTGCTTTGATTTTGTGTCCTTATATTTAAAAAAAAAAAGAGAGTTAAAGGGCTTTCTGATTTAATCTCAGTAGTCTAAATGAAAGACCTGCCTGTAATTGTACTCAATGTACAGCAGAATTGTGCATTACAAATACGATGTGGTGCTTAAATTTACTCCACAGAAACTTGTAACATGAATCAACCAGATTTTGTGGTGGACACCTTTCCATTATAATATTGAACTTCAGAGTCATCTATCTATCTATCTTCTTATCTTATCTTATCTTATATATATATATAAATCGGTACATCTGTCTGTCATTCTGTCTGTATGTCATCGCGTGTGCGTCTGGGGGCTATGCGCTCGAAAGTTACAGGGCGTACCTACGCGCGCGTTACCTCCAAAGAAAGCTTACGCTTCCGAGACGGTTTTAAGCGTATTTACGTTTCGGCCGGGCTAAAATCGCACCCGCGGTATCCCAAAAACCTTCAACATTCCGCTCAATAGCATCTCATTATCCGCTCATTAGCGACAGAGTGACCTCGAGCTCGACCAATCGTACGCCGGGTTGCTGGCGTGTGCCGCCGGGCCAATCGGTGCGTGTGTGGCCGGGCCTTATCGTTCTGAACCGAGGTGAGTAGCCGCCATCTTGCTTCCATTCTTTTTCCTGCTCTCTGCGTCTTTCTTTTCAAGTATACATTTCCAGCAAAATAAAATTCAATTTAT
Organism: Somniosus microcephalus; assembly: GCF_052327205.1. Taxonomy (NCBI): domain Eukaryota; kingdom Metazoa; phylum Chordata; class Chondrichthyes; order Squaliformes; family Somniosidae; genus Somniosus; species Somniosus microcephalus. The sequence continues at coordinate 16,870,460 of NC_141000.1, read as the reverse complement.
TAAATTCTTTTAAAATAAATCACTCATTTGTAAATATTTTATCTCACCTGAACATTCTTTTTCCTACCTTTGCCCGTTTTTTTCTTAGGCCTCAAAGCCTGCGCCTTTCTTGCCCAGCCAGGCCCGAGCTAGGTGATTGCACTTCTGCTAAGCTCCTCACCCCCACCCCCCCCCCCCCCCGCCGTGTCACGTTACCCAGGGCAACGGCGTCAGCCACGAGGGTCAGGGTGCGCGCGCAGCAGGAGCAGGTGAGACGCGGCGTCTCTGTTCCGTGCTGGGCGGGGGGGGGGGTGGGGCTCGGCCGCCAGCCGTCTCTCAGAGCCGCAGTCGGGCTCGGCGGGGGGGGCGGGGCTCGGAGAGCGGGGCTCTCAGCCGGGGGGGGGGGGGGGGGCGGGGCTCGGAGAGCGGGGCTCTCGGCCTGGGCCTCCCCCCCGCCCCTTTCCCCCTTCCGCCCCCCCTTCCCCTTCCTCCGCCCCCCCTTCTCCCCCCCCTCCTTTACCCCCCTCCCTTTACCCCCCTCCCTTTCCCCCCCGCCCCTTCCCCCCCTCCCCTTTCCCCCTCCCTTTCCCTCCCTCCCTTTTCGCCCCGCCCTCCCTTTCCCCTCTCCCTTTCCCTCCCTCCTTTTCGCCCCGCCCTCCCTTCCCCCCCTGCTCCCTTCCCCCACCCGCTCTCTCTCTTCCCCCCACCCGCTCTCTCTCTTCCCCCCACCCTCCTCTCTCTCTCTTCCCCCCACCCGCTCTCTCTCTCTTCCCCCCACCCGCTCTCTCTCTTCCCCCCAGTCGCTCTCTCTCTTCCCCCAGTCGCTCTCTCTCTTCCCCCCAGTCGCTCTCTCTCTTCCCCCCAGTCGCTTCTCTCTTCCCCCCAGTCGCTCTCTCTCTTCCCCCCAGTCGCTCTCTCTCTTCCCCCCAGTCGCTCTCTCTCTTCCCCCCAGTCGCTCTCTCTCTTCCCCCCAGTCGCTCTCTCTCTTCCCCCCAGTCGCTCTCTCTCTTCCCCCCAGTCGCTCTCTCTCTTCCCCCCAGTCGCTCTCTCTCTTCCCCCCCAGTCGCTCTCTCTCTTCCCCCCCAGTCGCTCTCTCTCTTCCCCCCCCAGTCGCTCTCTCTCTTCCCCCCAGTCGCTCTCTCTCTTCCCCCCAGTCGCTCTCTCTCTTCCCCCCAGTCGCTCTCTCTCTTCCCCCAGTCGCTCTCTCTCTTCCCCCCAGTCGCTCTCTCTCTTCCCCCCAGTCGCTCTCTCTCTTCTCCCCACCCGCTCTCTCTCTCTTCCCCCCACCCGCTCTCTCTCTCTTCCCCCACACCCGCTCTCTCTCTTCCCCCCAGTCGCTCTCTCTCTTCCCCACAGTCGCTCTCTCTCTTCCCCCCAGTCGCTCTCTCTCTTCCCCCCAGTCGCTTTCTCTCTTCCCCCCAGTCGCTCTCTCTCTTCCCCCCAGTCGCTCTCTCTCTTCCCCCCAGTCGCTCTCTCTCTTCCCCCCGTCGCTCTCTCTCTTCCCCCCCAGTCGCTCTCTCTCTTCCCCCCCAGTCGCTCTCTCTCTTCCCCCCCAGTCGCTTCTCTCTTCCCCCCCAGTCGCTCTCTCTCTTCCCCCCAGTCGCTCTCTCTCTTCCCCCCCAGTCGCTCTCTCTCTTCCCCCCAGTCGCTCTCTCTCTTCCCCCCAGTCGCTCTCTCTCTTCCCCCCAGTCGCTCTCTCTCTTCCCCCCAGTCGCTCTCTCTCTTCCCCCCAGTCGCTCTCTCTCTTCCCCCAGTCGCTCTCTCTCTTCCCCCAGTCGCTCTCTCTCTTCCCCCCAGTCGCTCTCTCTCTTCCCCCCAGTCGCTCTCTCTCTTCCCCCCAGTCGCTCTCTCTCTTCCCCCCAGTCGCTCTCTCTCTTCCCCCCAGTCGCTCTCTCTCTTCCCCCCAGTCGCTCTCTCTCTTCCCCCCAGTCGCTCTCTCTCTTCCCCCCAGTCGCTCTCTCTCTTCCCCCCAGTCGCTCTCATCTCTTCCCCCCAGTCGCTCTCTCTCTCTTCCCCCCAGTCGCTCTCTCTCTTCCCCCCAGTCGCTCTCTCTCTTCCCCCCAGTCGCTCTCTCTCTTCCCCCCAGTCGCTCTCTCTCTTCCCCCCAGTCGCTCTCTCTCTTCCCCCCAGTCGCTCTCTCTCTTCCCCCCAGTCGCTCTCTCTCTTCCCCCCAGTCGCTCTCTCTCTTCCCCCCAGTCGCTCTCTCTCTTCCCCCCAGTCGCTCTCTCTCTTCCCCCAGTCGCTCTCTCTCTTCCCCCCCAGTCGCTCTCTCTCTTCCCCCAGTCGCTCTCTCTCTTCCCCCCAGTCGCTCTCTCTCTTCCCCCCAGTCGCTCTCTCTCTTCCCCCCAGTCGCTCTCTCTCTTCCCCCCAGTCGCTCTCTCTCTTCCCCCCAGTCGCTCTCTCTCTTCCCCCCAGTCGCTCTCTCTCTTCCCCCCAGTCGCTCTCTCTCTTCCCCCCAGTCGCTCTCTCTCTTCCCCCCAGTCGCTCTCTCTCTTCCCCCCAGTCGCTCTCTCTCTTCCCCCCAGTCGCTCTCTCTCTTCCCCCCAGTCGCTCTCTCTCTTCCCCCCAGTCGCTCTCTCTCTTCCCCCCAGTCGCTCTCTCTCTTCCCCCCAGTCGCTCTCTCTCTTCCCCCCAGTCGCTCTCTCTCTTCCCCCCAGTCGCTCTCTCTCTTCCCCCCAGTCGCTCTCTCTCTTCCCCCCAGTCGCTCTCTCTCTTCCCCCCAGTCGCTCTCTCTCTTCCCCCCAGTCGCTCTCTCTCTTCCCCCCAGTCCGCTCTCTCCTCTTCCCCCCAGTCGCTCTCTCTCTTCCCCCAGTCGCTCTCTCTCTTCCCCCCAGTCGCTCTCTCTCTTCCCCCCCAGTCGCTCTCTCTCTTCCCCCCAGTCGCTCTCTCTCTTCCCCCCAGTCGCTCTCTCTCTTCCCCCCAGTCCGCTCTCTCTCTTCCCCCAGTCGCTCTCTCTCTTCCCCCCAGTCGCTCTCTCTCTTCCCCCCAGTCGCTCTCTCTCTTCCCCCCAGTCGCTCTCTCTCTTCCCCCCAGTCGCTCTCTCTCTTCCCCCCAGTCGCTCTCTCTCTCCCCCCAGTCGCTCTCTCTCTTCCCCCCAGTCGCTCTCTCTCTTCCCCCCAGTCGCTCTCTCTCTTCCCCCCAGTCGCTCTCTCTCTTCCCCCCAGTCGCTCTCTCTCTTCCCCCCAGTCGCTCTCTCTCTTCCCCCCCAGTCGCTCTCTCTCTTCCCCCCAGTCGCTCTCTCTCTTCCCCCCCAGTCGCTCTCTCTCTTCCCCCCCAGTCGCTCTCTCTCTTCCCCCAGTCGCTCTCTCTCTTCCCCCAGTCGCTCTCTCTCTTCCCCCCAGTCGCTCTCTCTCTTCCCCCCAGTCGCTCTCTCTCTTCCCCCCAGTCGCTCTCTCTCTTCCCCCCAGTCGCTCTCTCTCTTCCCCCCAGTCGCTCTCTCTCTTCCCCCCAGTCGCTCTCTCTCTTCCCCCCAGTCGCTCTCTCTCTTCCCCCCAGTCGCTCTCTCTCTTCCCCCCAGTCGCTCTCTCTCTTCCCCCCAGTCGCTCTCTCTCTTCCCCCCCAGTCGCTCTCTCTCTTCCCCCCCAGTCGCTCTCTCTCTTCCCCCCCAGTCGCTCTCTCTCTTCCCCCCAGTCGCTCTCTCTCTTCCCCCCAGTCGCTCTCTCTCTTCCCCCCAGTCGCTCTCTCTCTTCCCCCCCAGTCGCTCTCTCTCTTCCCCCCAGTCGCTCTCTCTCTTCCCCCCAGTCGCTCTCTCTCTTCCCCCCAGTCGCTCTCTCTCTTCCCCCCAGTCGCTCTCTCTCTTCCCCCCAGTCGCTCTCTCTCTTCCCCCCAGTCGCTCTCTCTCTTCCCCCCAGTCGCTCTCTCTCTTCCCCCCAGTCGCGCTCTCTCTTCCCCCCCAGTCGCGCTCTCTCTTCCCCCCAGTCGCGCTCTCTCTTCCCCCCAGTCGCGCTCTCTCTTCCCCCCAGTCGCGCTCTCTCTTCCCCCCAGTCGCGCTCTCTCTTCCCCCCAGTCGCGCTCTCTCTTCCCCCCAGTCGCGCTCTCTCTTCCCCCCAGTCGCGCTCTCTCTTCCCCCCAGTCGCGCTCTCTCTTCCCCCCAGTCGCGCTCTCTCTTCCCCCCAGTCGCGCTCTCTCTTCCCCCCAGTCGCGCTCTCTCTTCCCCCCAGTCGCGCTCTCTCTTCCCCCCAGTCGCGCTCTCTCTTCCCCCCAGTCGCGCTCTCTCTTCCCCCCAGTCGCGCTCTCTCTTCCCCCCAGTCGCGCTCTCTCTTCCCCCCAGTCGCGCTCTCTCTTCCCCCCAGTCGCGCTCTCTCTTCCCCCCCAGTCGCGCTCTCTCTTCCCCCCAGTCGCGCTCTCTCTTCCCCCCAGTCGCGCTCTCTCTTCCCCCCAGTCGCGCTCTCTCTTCCCCCCAGTCGCGCTCTCTCTTCCCCCCAGTCGCGCTCTCTCTTCCCCCCAGTCGCGCTCTCTCTTCCCCCCAGTCGCGCTCTCTCTTCCCCCCAGTCGCGCTCTCTCTTCCCCCCAGTCGCGCTCTCTCTTCCCCCCAGTCGCGCTCTCTCTTCCCCCCAGTCGCGCGCGTCTCTTCCCCCCAGTCGCGCGCTCTCTTCCCCCCAGTCGCGCGCTCTCTTCCCCCCAGTCGCGCGCTCTCTTCCCCCCCAGTCGCGCGCTCTCTTCCCCCCAGTCGCGCGCTCTCTTCCCCCCAGTCGCGCGCTCTCTTCCCCCCAGTCGCGCGCTCTCTTCCCCCCAGTCGCGCGCTCTCTTCCCCCCAGTCGCGCGCTCTCTTCCCCCCAGTCGCGCGCTCTCTTCCCCCCAGTCGCGCGCTCTCTTCCCCCCAGTCGCGCGCTCTCTTCCCCCCAGTCGCGCGCTCTCTTCCCCCCAGTCGCGCGCTCTCTTCCCCCCAGTCGCGCGCTCTCTTCCCCCCAGTCGCGCGCTCTCTTCCCCCCAGTCGCGCGCTCTCTTCCCCCCAGTCGCGCGCTCTCTTCCCCCCAGTCGCGCGCTCTCTTCCCCCCAGTCGCGCGCTCTCTTCCCCCCAGTCGCGCGCTCTCTTCCCCCCAGTCGCGCGCTCTCTTCCCCCCAGTCGCGCGCTCTCTTCCCCCCAGTCGCGCGCTCTCTTCCCCCCAGTCGCGCGCTCTCTTCCCCCCAGTCGCGCGCTCTCTTCCCCCCCAGTCGCGCGCTCTCTTCCCCCCAGTCGCGCGCTCTCTTCCCCCCAGTCGCGCGCTCTCTTCCCCCCCAGTCGCGCGCTCTCTTCCCCCCAGTCGCGCGCTCTCTTCCCCCCAGTCGCGCGCTCTCTTCCCCCCAGTCGCGCGCTCTCTTCCCCCCAGTCGCGCGCTCTCTTCCCCCCAGTCGCGCGCTCTCTTCCCCCCAGTCGCGCGCTCTCTTCCCCCCAGTCGCGCGCTCTCTTCCCCCCAGTCGCGCGCTCTCTGCGCTCTCCCCAGTCGCGCGCTCTCTTCC